>NC_073714.1:0-1200000 GCF_023634085.1 Falco cherrug | reverse complement strand
AGAATGTGTTCTGAATAATTCCATTAAAGAAGGGGGGGGGGGGGGGGGGGAGGGCAGGAGGAATTACAACAGCATAGTAAACCTTTTGCACCTGCATAACTGGTTGAGATTTAACAGAAAATAATAGAGTGAAGGAAGATTACCACATAGTGCCTGCATTCAAAAAAACCCCAACCTGACCAAAACAAAAACCAAAACCAACCATCTTAAAACTCCTGTAGAATAGGAACTGACCTTTTGGCTTCCACTGACTTGCTAGTCAATGCTGGCAGAATCTACATAGAAGTTTTAATAGCGTATCTTCAAAATTGCTTAAGAAACTAGTATGAAACTCAGCATGGGTTACACAGCACAGAGATGGTAGATGAAAAGCAGAAATCTAGAATGTTAGTTTAAAACACACCAAAAGAGAAAAAAATATCAGAAGAATTTATTGAAGAAACCCCATACAAAATTTCTACTATAGCTACTGTGCATTCTAATGTTAATAACAATCCTTCTAGTGTTCAAGCTGCTCAAAGAGGTGGAAAGGAATTAGGGAGCATATCTAACCAGTCCAAAATGCACATACATGTGTGCATGTGTTTATATTTATGCACACACATATTTTTCTGGATAGCAAAAAACAAACTCCAGACCAAATCCTGTATTTATAGTAGCCCATATTATCATTTACCACTCTGATGTATCCCATTTCAAGAAAAACGCAGGGAACACTTGATCTGAAAGAATATCAAGCCAGTCCTGAGCTTTGGCACATTACAAGAAGACTGAATAAGCTGTGAAACATAGTGTGTTAATAATAATATGCACAGCTAATATTTTCCACTGTTACTACCACTCTCAATCCGGCTGCCTCATGTGCCCGGCTTCTTTATATCCAATTTTCATACCATTTTACAGCTCTACTGATTTCATTACAGATATAGTTGGAAGAAGTACATAGGAAGCGTTTGTAGACAGAACACTTGAAAAAACATAGAGAAAGTTGCTGGAATTTTCAGCATAGTAATACTTACTTCCTACATTCCACCAGCCCACAACACAATGCTCTGGCTAGTTAAGTACTACATCCACAGTAGAGCTCCCACAGTTAAATTGGAAGTTCTGAGAAACTCTACCGGTGATAAAGCAGCTGAACAGATTTTTTTTGTATTATTATTATTTTTAAGGAAGATGACTCCTACAGTAGTTTTAAGTCTTCAAACCCTAACGGACCATAAAGCAGTCCTCTCACCAGAGAGTGAAGCTGACATGAAGAAATATGAGCAGCACAAACCCAAAGTGAAGAGGATATTTACAACAACAAAAAAAAATTTCAACACTGCTGAAAAAAAATATTATTATGGATAGGAAAAAATAATTTTCACATTCTAGAAGTCCTGGAGAGTAGTAGTGCAAAGATAGGAATTACTGGGGAAAAAAAGTGGTCTTCAATAAACAAAGGCAGACTTCTGTTTTACTCTGCTTCCACAGTAGCACAAGGACCAGAAAGATACTGACTGGGTATGAATTTCACTCCAACAGCTTCATCTTGAGGTTGGAGTGGAGGATCAAAGACCTTAGGCATGCAGAAGGATGAAAGAAAGGACGGGGGAAAAAGCATTAAAAAAAAAGGGAAAACAATGGAAAAATACTTCGGTTTGCATAATGGACTATATTTAAGACAGGTGGGAGGAGGCATACAAAAGGGAATAGAAGCCCACGAGCTTCTTCATTCCAGCACTCCCACGCTCTCTACATCCTCTGATTTCACTCTTCAACTGCTATATCCTATATACCTTTCCTTCTTATTTCACAACAAAGCTGTTCTGGGACAGAAAGTGATTTTTTCATTGTGAACAAAGAAAGCCTCTACAACAGCATTAGGCAACAACTGTTAATCAGCGCTTCACCATGTTATCTGTATTCAAATAAGAAGCCGAACTGGCAGTCAAAAATGTGAAAACAAGAGATGATCTCAAGCTTGCTTTGCAAATCCACCTCACCTTAAAAGTAAGGAGGCTTACTTCTCAAGTTTTGCTAATGTAACTATAGTAATTCTGCTATGATACGTACAATTCTGCTGCACAAAGTGTTGAAGAGGTAAACTCCCCACAGTAGTTAATTTGTAGTTTTCAGGTCCAAGGTACAAATTATGATCTACAGCACCTCCTCTGTTCACGCTTAGAAATTTGGACACAGTAGAATCTTAAATGCACATTAGCTGTTTCTAACTTACAAGATGCAAGTGAAACAAATAATTAACCTCAAATCGTGACTCTGTATTAACACATTTCATCAATCCCAAGAAAATGCTCATGCAAACTGGGTCTTACCTTATCCTTTTCATGGGGAAGGAGACACACTGGAGGGAGACAGGAAAGAGACTCAAAACTTTCCTTCCCATCAGCATTAGTGGTTGCTTTAGTGTTGAGTTGGTACAGAGGTCCATCTTTAAGGAGCCTGCCATGGCCAACAGCACGTTTGACAGCTAATCGTAGTTGCTGGTGAAAAATGGAGGCAGTGCTACCTCCAAATGATGCAGACACATCTTTCTGACCTTTCAGAAAGCGCTCAATGTTCTTCAAGGATGAGCCGCTAGACTCAGCCAAGCCCTCAATTGCCCGTTTGATAAGTTTATTCCAGTCCACGTTTGGTTTACCATCCAACTTGCCATGGTTCCGAGGCTTTGGAAGTGCTATTCTCCCAGGATTATCAGGATCCTTATAGGAGTTGAGACCCTTGTTGGAGACTTTTAAAATAGTTCCATCTTTAACACTCAACTCTAACTGTTCCAGAACAGTTTTACGGTCCAAACCGTGTGAAGATGACACTGCATTGCATATCCTCTCCTCAGAAGGACGCTGTTTTTGCTTCTTTACCTTTTTGATTGCCTCCAAAATCCACTCTGTATACAGCGGGTTGGCTAGTTTTACCATGGTGAAGAATTCTGTATATCCATAGAGTCGTTATCCTTTATCCCGATGCTGAACAAGTTTCACACAATGAGAAAAGAGATTCTCGAATGATGGGAACCAGCTAACCATAGCATACACGTTTCCTGTTCTGAATTATTCCCCCTTTCTCAAACATTATTTGTTTTCACACTAAAGAAAGGAAAGCAAAACAATGAGAAATTTCCTCATTCTTTCCAATAAATCCTCTAACAGCTTCAGATAAAGATATAAAGATTTCAGCATATCTCACCTCAGCTTCTGGTCTGCACACTCACAATGAGAAGAACTGTAACATTAGGCCTAGAAGAAAACAAAAAGAGAGACATTTCCAAAGAACAGTTAGAGAAAGGGGAAAAAACCCCACAAAACAACAGTCAACACTAATGCATTAAACACATAGGAAAGTTTTAATCCACTACTACAGTTCTGAAACACTGAAGTAATACTTAAGGTTTTATCTTCACTACTAATACAAGCATGCTTTAACACTGAAATAACTCCATATAGCCTAGAGAAAAAGTGTGCCCTTTTTATTTCAATCTGTAAGTCACTATAAATTCCATACCAACTTTTAGATCTTTGCTGAGCACAACCTAAACTAGTATTTGGGGGTGGGGGGGTGGGGGGGTGATGGACCCATAATGAAGACAGCTGCTGCTTTTTTAAGATCTTTATTTTTGCACATGAAAGCCCTGCCTGAAACTTCAACAGAAAGCAGTAGGAATAGCCAAGAGTCTTGAGCAAACAGCAACAAACTTTCAGAGCTCTTCCAGAAGTGTAATCATAGGTCTGATTCCCTCCTGCTAAGAAAAGCTATGACAGTTGTCCCATCAAGAAAAAAAGTGAAGAAACGCAGCTGGAGATTGTAATTAAATGTTCCACTTTCAGAGACCACAGAAAAGAAGAATACAATGTTATAATCTTCAGTGTAGTTGAGGCACACTGAAAACACTTGAGGACAAAGTAACAGGTGACCATACACAATGAAGAAATGCTTATGAAACTGCTAATTAAAGATGCAGATGGAAGAATACAAAGCTCTACTTCACAGCCCTTAGTTGTCTTTAACAAAGACTTCTACGTTGATGACAGTACGTTGTGCTTAAGTTCTACTGCAAAAATACCCTAACCGAGAAGGACTTATGAACTGTTTATCACAAGGAATAACGATTTTCTGCAAGGAAAGTTTTAGTCACGAGTTAGTCATCAACACAGCTCTCCCATTCTGCTTTCTAGTAAGTACTGAAGAATTTATCAACACACGGAACAGATTTGCATACAGACATCAGACTCCACTGCACAGCTCCATACAGCCAGTACTGGAAAGATTCAGAACTACTGTTCAGACCAGAAAGGATGCAGCGCTCGCCTGGAGTTTTTACCCCGCGAACAACCGATGGAAAGGGAAAGCGGGCCCCTGAGACCCGCCCGTCAGCCAAGCGAGGCTGCGCTGCCGGGGCGCCCCGGCACGGCGGGATCGCGGGGCCAAGGCGGACGCGGCGCGCTGACCCCAGCGGAGCTCCGTGCGCAGGACGTTACGTAACCGCCCGGCCAAGCTGGGGCGACACCGGAACGGTCCCGGCGCCGGGTCGGTTGCTCGCTCTCTGCGTGACAAGCGGTGCCTGCACCTGCTACCGCTCGTCCCCATCCCTGTCCCGGACAGGCCCCGCACCCGGCGCCCCGAGGGACGCGTTGCCTCGGTCGAGGGGCTCGCACTAGCAGAATCGGGAAAAGCAGGGCGCAGGCCGCAGCCCCGACGACCAGCCCGGCCCCACACCATTCTCCATCCCCACGGAGGCGGCCGGTGCAGCCTGGCTCTCGCACCGGTTCGGCCGGGCCCGCGCCCGCCTCAGCCGCGCTCTCCCGCGCCCGAGAGACGGAGAGGAGCGCAGCCGGCGGCCCCCCCCCGCCTGAACCGCCCACTTCATCCGCGCCGTGCCGCGGCCGCCTCCTCCCCGGGGTGTAGGCCCGGCGGGCCCCAACGGAGCGGGCGGCTGGGTCCGGGCCTGGCGCAGAGCGGCGGCGGGGCCGGAACAGGCCGCGAGCCTGAAGCGCCCAGCGGGCCTTCCCCTTCCCCAGGCCGTGGGGCTTGCCAGCCGCCTGTCTCCGGGTTCCCCGGCATCAGGCACCCAAGCTGGGGCGGTCCCGCCGGCGCTACTCACCGAGGCCCGCGAGAGACGGGAACCGAGAAGCAAAGGCCGGACGGCGGCGAAGCCCGAAACTGACACGGCGGCCATCTTGGGTCCGGAGCTCTGCGGCGGGGGGAGGGGGCGTGGGAGGGGAAGAGCCCGCGGCGGGCGGGGGCGCGCGCGGGGAATGGCGCGGCGGGGCGGGAGCGGCCGCCGCCGGGAAGAGCCGCGGAGACGGGGTCTGCGGCAGCCCCGGCCGCCGGCGGGAGCGCGCGGCGCGGGGAGGCGGGGTGGCTCCTCGGGCAGCCGGAGCGGCCGGGCCGCCGCCCCGGGGCCCGCTGCTGGGGGCGGCCTGCGGCGCCATGCGGGCAGAGTGTGAGGGGCCGGGCCGGGGCGGGTGGCGGCAGCGTTCGGTGAAGGCTGGCTGGACACGGCGCTTGGGCGGGAGCCGCGGAGCGGGTGCTGTCGGCGACGTCTCGCTATGGCTGTGGGAAGCCCCCCGCGCTCCGAACGCGAGGGGCTGCGGCCGAGGGTATGGCTACCGGCTGCTCCGGCCGCTGGGATGCGGGCGGGAACGGCTGGGCGGCGGGAGGACTCGTGTTAATGGTCGTACGCTGGTAGGCGGGTGGTTGTAACCTGTAAGGTAGGAGATCTGTCTCTTAGGCTTAATTAAGCTTGCGCTTGTAACAGTGACTGGGGCTTTGTGACTCAAAGGTACCGAAGTTACGTGGAATTTTGAAATAACGATACCTTTTAGCCTGGAGGGCGGGCGCGCCGTGGCTGTGCCTCGGCGGCGCGCGCTGAGAGACGGGTCGGTCCTTGGGCGTCTTTGTGAGGTAGTTCGTGGAATTTCCCGACATCTTTGATACGTTTTAGTTGTTAGAGTAAAAACATGCTGCTCAAAGTCGCCGTTCTGCACGGAGGTAACTTGGGAGCTGTCCCGGTACATTGGTGTTGGCTCTGCTGTCGCTGAGGTGAAGAGCGGCTGGTGCCTGGCGGGGGGCGCGGGAGGCTCCTCTGGCGCTGTGCGGGGGGGTCGTGTCGGACTGGCGCGTGCTGAAAGTTGGCAGGAACGAGCAAAGTGCAAGTTCTCACTTCACACAAGTCTGTCCCAGGTTATATTTGGTTTCTGTCTCAGGTTATATTTGGCTGAAAGTATCTCGTTTTGCTACCCATCCTCAACGACTACATGCTGCCTGCAATTCCCTATCCTATTCTAACCTCTGGCTCAGTTTACCAGTTGTGCACACACGTTATAAACTAGGCATTTTTTGCAACTTCCTTGAAGGGACAACTATTGTGTAAAGTTTCGTGTGAGCTTCCCTTTCAAGAAAAGAAAAAATAAAATCTTAAAAAACATTGTGGAGACAGTTGATAAAGCAAACATGATGTTTTCTGAATGGTTTTGTTTAGTGTCTTGAGGTGAGAAATCTCTCTGTTGAGTAAGACAAACTCTTTTGACATTTTAACAGAATAGGTTTTCTAGTGCAAAAGTTAGATGTTTTCAGTGAGTTGCTTATTACTTGAAGCCAATGGAGTTTGACATGCTACTGTACAACATACTGTACAAATGGTTCTGTTTCTGCCATGTAAGACTATAGAGGTCTGGCCTTGTCAGAGTTGGATTATCCCTACAAATTAATCTCTTCTCCCACCTCTTCCTGAGTCTTCAAAATTCAGGTGGTTCTATGCTGCATGGCTTCCAGTGCCTTAAATTACAAACCTGTGTTGCTATGTCGAGAGAAACTAACAGAGAGAGAAATGTAATTTTCCGATGTGAAAGTAAAGCAAGACTAAGAGGATTCAGTATTTAACAGCAAAACCCAGTTGTGTTCCTACAAGAGTATCACTCTGTAGACTGTTCTGTTTCAAAATTTGCAGTAGGTTATTATTAGCACCCTTGCAAAATTAATTGGTTTTGTTGACTAATACAAATTAAAAAATGGCCTGTTTTCTTCTACTCTCTTATTTGCACAGTACATGCTAACAGTTAAATCATCAGAATTGCTGCATATGGCAAAGTACAGATGGTAAGGAGTTGTTTTATTGTAAAAACAGTGCATGGTTTGGCAACATCATTTTGTAGCACTGCCCTTTGACTGTGCTTAGGTTTCTCTGGGGGTTCATATACTGTGACTGAAGTATAGTACTCTTCAGTGAGCAGTTTTTAGGCAGTCACTAAATTAACCAGCAAAGTGATATTCTGTTCTGGCAGCATCTTCTGCTATGTTCTCCTTTTAGGTTCCAAGTTTAGATAACTTCCCGAGCCACTGTGGAGACTGACTTGCAGAACTAAACGTAATCTTTGCGCTAACAGTTTGGAAGCAGTCAGGCAGCATTTCTGCAGCAGGAAATGGTGGTGTAACTGCAAATTGTTCTCTGCACATGTCAGCAAGATATTTTAATAAACTTGTCTGATTTTAAAGCAGAAACATATTTCCCCTTTTCCCTCAACAACCCTTTCCTTTGGTGTGCAGAAATAATTAACTGCCCTATAGTTGCTTTAGTATTGGCACCAACGTTCTTGATGGCTAAAGAAACTGAAGTAACTGAGGAAAAATACAGAAGTAACATCATCATGAACTGGGTAAAATACTAACAATTTTAATAATGGGTGCAAGCAGTTAGAGGGAAATGGCAGTTTTTAAACGTGTAATACAGTCAAAACTGAATTGCTTTTTGTGAGACAGAAAACAAATGGCTATACTGAAAAGATGTATCCCATGAATGTTGATTTGGTGGTCCAGGGTAAAACCAGAAGGGTTTCCTCAGAGAACCAGACATATAAAGGCTTTATGTTGTTGGTCAATGTAATGATGTGCTGCTGCTTTCTGCCTGTGATACCTACAAGATTCCCATTAATACAGTCCCCAAGAGCCTCATAAGCTGATACAATAATCTTTACAATATCTGCGTGTTAAAAGTAAAGCGATTATATTAAAATAATAAATAACCTTTTTGAATTTAGAAGTGCTGTGATTAAATGACAAATTATTACCCCTTTGCGCTCACAAATATGTAATTCATTACAGTAATTTGAATTAGGCATTTAAAAAACATTATTTGATGATGTTTAAAAAATGCATTTGATACAAATTATGACCATGAAAGAAATTCATCTGTAGTTAATTTTTCCTTCATTATGTTCTGCTATACTAAAAAGCTCATCTAGCATGCGTTGAATTATCTAATACTTTAAGTAAGGATGTATGCCTACAGGAGTATTAAAAGGTAATGTCAGAGTAAATAAACTGACTTCTGCCCCATTTTAGGGGGAAAATAGCTACAAAGTATCAATAGAGAATAAGATCTAATATAAACTCTGAACTGTGCAGATTTTTTTGCATTCTGACATAAATCAGTCCGTTCAGCTTACTCCAGGCTTCGTACCACTGCTTAAAAGATTTGCCCACAACCGTGAGGCATCGTCAGGTGCAAAGACTCAGGCCAGAGTCTTGCGGTGCTCGTGCAGCAGTCCTAACCGGTAGGCAGTCACCACGTAATAAGGGTTGTATACTTAGACAGTTTGTTTGATGGGATAGAAAGGATGTCTTTTTTTTTGTTCTTGTATTTGTTTGTTCCCAGCAGAGCAGCAGGATTGGAAAATTACTTGTAATGGCATCTGCCTGATTCAGAAGTCCAGAGATTTGCTATGCGAATGTGAGACACCTCTTCTAATTCTGCAAAGGAATCACTTGGCGTAGAGTTCAGCTGCATTTTGCGTGGTAGTTGCCATTTCCCATGCCAGCCAGACTGTGTGGTGCTCTGTGGTGAACAAACCAGCAAAACAACACAGTGCAACACGTTCAGCTAGCAGCACTGCACTGTAGAAACTGGGTTCCTTAACACATTTTATATACTATACTAAGACGTCAACCCGAAAAAGAGGGTACCCTTAGAAAAACCAGTCCGTGGGGATTCTGAGCGCCCCACCGGAAAACCTGGGCGGGCGCGCCACGCCGGGGACGCAGCAGCCCGCGTACGAGGAGCCCGGCCCGCCGGCTCTCCCGAGCAGTCAGAAGCTGAGGGGCACGAGGGGCGGCGACCGGCCGCTGCGGCCTCGGCTCGGGGGGCGTTGCCCGGTCGCAGCGTGCCGCTCGCGGCGTCATCATCCGCCCGCCTCCCTTCGGCCTATCGGGCGTGGGTGTTGGCGGGTCACCCAATCAGCGTGCTTGCTGCCGAGCCCCGCCCATTGAGGTCAGGGGGCAGCTTCGGGCGCTGCCAGTCCTCGCGGCGGGGCGCAGGGCAGGCCCGGCGCCGGCTCCGGCTCCCGCTCCCGCCGCAGCCATGATCCACAGCCTGTTCCTGATCAACGCCTCGGGGGATATCTTCCTAGAGAAGCACTGGAAGAGCGTCGTCAGCCGCTCCGTCTGCGACTACTTCTTCGAGGCGCAGGAGAGGGCCTCGGAGGCGGAGAACGTGCCGCCGGTGATCCCCACGCCGCACCACTACCTCCTCAGCGTCTACCGCCACAAGATCTTTTTCGTGGCCGTCATCCAGAGCGAGGTGCCGCCTCTCTTCGTCATCGAGTTCCTGCACCGCGTCGTCGATACGTTCCAGGTGCGGGGCGGGGGCGGCCTGCGGCGCCGGCTGCAGCCAAGGGGTCGGTTGGCTGGTGCGTGCGAGGTTAGGAGAGGAGCCCCGGCTTCACTGCCGTGTTGTGAAGGAGGACGGGGCGGCGGGGAAAAGGGAGCCCTTCAAGTTAGCAGCAGTTCATTTTCTTTTTCCTATCTCGTAATTCTCATCCCGCACCTGCGAGGACCTACAGTGGGTCTCGACGGCTTGCGGTGGTTGGGAGTATACAGCTCCGGATGACGATGGATTCCAGATCAGCCCATGCTTGCAGGAAGGACCCCTCAGCAATCAAGATTTATGTTTCTGTTCTGCAGCCTCGTGTCTTCTAGGGGCTGTGAACTAAGACCGAGCTGGCCTTGTTCGCACGAGGAGTTTTTGCGACTCATAGCCACGTGCTTTAGTGAATTAGTGACAACCATCCTATGTGCTTGTATCTCTAGGTGTTTCTTAAAAGTGTACTGGCTTGCTAAAGAAGTGAGTCACAGGAGTTGCTGCGGAGCAGCCATGTTCCCTCGGTGCTGTGGCTGATGTGACTGTTGGTCAGTTTAGGGAAACACTGAAATGTCTTGTCTTCTGTCTGTCAACAACATGATTGTGTAGTCTGGATTTGAAATGTCTTGTGACCAGCATCCTACAGGAAATGTGGGTGCCTGGTCAAACAAGTATCATGTGAGCTTTTTCTTCCAGGTGCCAATGAGAATGAGAGTGCAGGCTGTGGATTGGCTGTTCAGGCCAAAAATGTACCATGTCAGTTGCATAGGTCTTGTTTTTTGTGAGGGGACGAGGTGTGAGCATTTCTTCACTGGCCTGGCCATATGTTAAGATCTGGTATGTCTGAAAAAGAAATAGTATTTTTAGTGCAGGCCTAGGAATTCTCTAGCATCACGATTTATGTATGCTCATGCTTTGTGCAGAATCCCTGAGCTCTTTAATTGCTGTAAGTAACTAGAAGCTCAGGTTTGTCTTTGTGTGCGTGTGCTTGCTCGCTCACTCTCCGGAATGATGGTTGAAGACCCCATAGAATAGAAATGTGAGTAAATTAAATGTTCAATCTTAAAAATGGCTTCCTGTAACATATACTGAGTCCTGAAAGATCTCCACTGAGGTTTTCCGTACTTATATTGTGTTACAGATTTACAGTTTGACTTGGTTTATTTTTACTACAAACTTCAATATTTCTAATTATTAGTAGGAGCTGAAGAAACAGTAGAGGAATCAAGCTGGGGAACAAACATGTCTGTGGATCTTCTGTTATTCATGTTCCGAGGTTCTGCTTTATACACCTCTTAAATTACGAGGAAGGAGGGTTTTGTTATGTGGATAGAATTATTTTTCAGACTTTTCAGAATAGTGGACTTTGGTATTACTCTAATATATCTTAGGATGTGTAAGCAGTCTGTGCACCCCAAGCAGTATCAGAATGAAAAAACACAGGTAGTGTGTTAGATGGACTTCAGAAGTCTTCTCCTATAAAACAGACATGGACTTAGGCAGAATATGCAGAGTCTGAAGTTGTGCTTCCCCTGTATTCCGCGTTAGTTTTTGAAAAATATTTACAGAATTGAAGTTAATAATTGTATTATTGCCTATATGTACGCAAGCATTATAACAAAAGTAAACAAGAAGCTTTGATTTGATGAGGAGAGGCTGAATTCCTCAAACAGCAGTGCTGCACCATTGAAAGTGTTGAGAGTACTGTAGGTAAAGACTAGGGTAGCCGAGGAATGTGATACTGGAGTCTAGTGAAAAGCATCACTGCACACAAGTCGGTAGTGTGACCGCACAAAGTAAGTTCTTATTAATACTGCTGCTTAATTGGTTGCAATTGAGACAGTTTCAAGTGCTAATTAAAAAAAAAAATCTTTTCGCTATCAAAGGGAATCTTGTTATACTGAAAGGAAATAAGAACATATGATGATGCAGTGATTTGCAAGCTCGCTGGGGCAGTGGCAGAGGTATGCTCAGAGTTGTGCACTTCTGTTGGAGTGGTCAGCCTATCTGATGTGCTTGCACTAGTACATGGAGGTTCAGTGTTGTTTTATCTCCTCCAGATGCGGGGGGACACTGAACTGAATGATCACTAAAACTCTTTCAGAGATTGTTGAGTAATTATTTTTTTTGCACAGGATTATTTTGGTGTCTGTTCAGAGGTGATGATCAAGGACAATGTTGTGGTGGTTTATGAGGTGCTGGAGGAGATGCTGGACAATGGCTTTCCATTGGCAACAGAATCTAATATTCTTAAGGAACTGATAAAACCTCCCACTATCCTGCGAACAGTTGTCAACACCATCACAGGTACAAGGAGACAAAAAGTAGATAAACTGGGGTGGCCGTGTGACAGTATTCTTGTATAAGTAAATAAGACATGGGTGAAGAAAATTTATGTGGTCCCATGCCATTCTAAACCCCAACATGGGTGTATTTAGGGAGTCCAGTGTTAGTATTTGTTTTGAGGTTCCTTCCAGTTCCAGCACTAGTGGCACTTTTTGTTTGTTTTTTTTTTAACTGAAACAGACATATTACATTTCCAATTACAGCCATGACATGACTTCCTGGATGAGTTAGTTTAGGATGTGGGTTTTCTTGGGGTGGCTTTTGGTTTTGTTTTTTCAGTTGCACTTCCCCATGCCTTATTGTGGTATGTTTTAGAGTTGGATGTAAGAGAGATGTAAAATGTAGTATACAAATGGTGAGTCTGGAAGTGTAATTGCTCTCCTACAAAGAGAGAGAGGTTCTCAGGGATTAATTGCAATTATGTAAGGCCAAGGACTTGTTCTGGAGCATTGGCTAACTTTTGTGGTGGTTGTGATTGCCCTTGTTTTTCCAGGAAGCACTAATGTGGGTGATCAACTTCCTACTGGACAGCTATCAGTGGTGCCTTGGAGACGTACTGGTGTAAAATATACCAACAATGAGGCATATTTTGATGTGATTGAGGAGATAGATGCAATCATTGATAAATCAGGTATGGAAGCTGCTTCTGGCTAAGGCGAGGGTGACTTGTCCAGATAGTGCCTGAAGAGAGATTTAGGTTTTCAAAGAGAAGCTCCCCTGTCTAAGTGTGGGAAGCTCTATTCCTGTTCTTACTCTGGAATGTTGCCAAGTTGTAGGTGCTATTCAGTCAAAAATTCTAGAGCGGTACCAAGGTTTTAACATGTTTTTGTTCCTGAGGTCTTGTAAACAGTTCTGTATCTATTGGGAAAATAGAAGGTGAGTGAACATTGTGTGTAGCACTGTCTCCTTAGTTTTTGTGCATCTTAGTCTTGTTAAGAATTGGGAGCTGCTGACACTGGCCATTCAAATGGATATGGCTGTTGTCGCTGGTTCTTTCTTGTATGCATCTAGAAGTTGTTGGGAATGAGAGAAATCTTGAGCAGCAACATAATGAGCTATGACATTTCATAAAGATGATAGATTTCTTTCCTCCCCACTGATAAGTTTTTCCACATTGGGATTTTTTTCGTCAGGTTCACATAACCTCCGTGTTTACTTTATTGTTGCAGGTTCCACGATTACTGCTGAAATCCAAGGAGTGATTGATGCTTGTGTGAAGCTGACTGGGATGCCAGACCTTACCCTCTCCTTCATGGTAAAGCTCAAGGATGTACCTTTCCTTAAGTGTTTTGAAAAGGGTTTCCTACCCCTGCTACTAAGATCTCAGTCTCATGCTGATGGATTCCAATACATAAGAATGTGGGTATGCCAAATAGAAAGAACTGACAATGGAAACTCACAGTGAACTTCAGCAACTTTGAGCCTAAAGGTGGTTTTTTTTCAGATTCTTTTTTAAAAGTACTGTTAGTGTGTGCTGTGACTAAGTTTCTGAGATACAGTGGTGCTTTAGGCAGATACCCTAAAGGGCCATCTTTTTTATGAGTATGTATCAATGTAATTATTTGACATGACTAAATTTTCTAAAACAGGGTGGAGGTTACTGAGTACTGCTATTGCACAGATGTAACAGCATCAAATAGCTTAACATGTCTGAATGTAGTTACCTTCAAGTGGGCAGAATGCATCAAATGGTAGGTCCTTCATGGATAGAAGACTGAGAAGAAGAGGTTATTTTAAGTAGTACTGCCTTGACAAACTTTGTGGTGTTCTTTTATTTCAGAACCCTCGGTTGTTGGATGATGTCAGCTTTCATCCATGTGTGCGTTTTAAGCGGTGGGAATCGGAGAGAATACTCTCCTTCATTCCACCTGATGGAAATTTTCGCTTGCTCTCCTACCATGTCAGTGCTCAGAAGTAAGTGACAAATGTAGTGCTGTGAATTATGAAATTTGGATCTTCCTGGCTGGGGGGTGGGGAGGAATTGCTTTTAAAAATCAGGTGGCATGTTGTGCCATATGAAGTAGAGGTGCATAGCAACTTGAACTTTTCCTTTTTTAAAACATATTTTCTCCTTGTTTGAAGCATTGATTCTATCATTTCTTTTTGGTCAGCCAGCATTTTTTTCAAAGACTAGGAGCAGATGAACAAACTAGAGAGGGAAAGAATTAGGCAGTATGGAGTAATCAAGCTGTTGCTTTCCTATATTTATAAAATACTTACAGAGTAAAACAAGATAGTTTGGTAATCTTTTGGGGGTTTATAACATTTCTCTTAATAGAACCACAAGTTCTTGTCAGCTGCACTCTTTTCTAGAAGCAGCTTACTAAGTACTAATCGGGGTTACAGATGCTAAAACATTTTGTTAGACTTTGTCAAGCTTATCTCAAATAGGTGAAAAGGAGTGGGAAATCCAGCCAAAAGCACAAACATGAAGTTCAAGTGCTGCTGCACTGCCTGGAACTACTTGCCAGCCTGGTTGAGACATGGAAAAACATTCCTCATCTTATGTTCAAGTCTCCTGTTACTTATTGGATGTAGCTACCTGTCCTGTAGAGAGATAGAAAACTTAAGATATGGCAAACTTGATTGAAAACACTGGAAACCAATCTCCTTAAAAGAGAAGAAAATCCTACACTGATTTGTTTGATCTCTAACAGCAAAGTCAGAATCCTGTTCTCAAGTCATAATTACACTTTTTTTAATGTAGAGAGCAAGGACTGCATTGGGAAAACCAAAGATGAAGACAAAAGATTGACAAGGACTTTCTCTTCATGTCTTTATTCTAGTCTTGTGGCAATTCCTGTCTACATTAAACACAATATCAGTTTCCGTGATGGCAGCTCACTGGGACGTTTTGAGATCACAGTGGGGCCGAAGCAGACTATGGGGAAGACTGTGGAAGGAGTGATGGTCTCTAGCCAGATGCCAAAGGGTGTCTTAAATATGACCCTCACACCCTCTCAAGGAACACATGTCTTCGATCCAGTTACAAAGGTGAGAGGAAAGAAATTATATGTATTTTTTAATCTTTCTTACCTTTCAGCAAATTAAGTTGAGCTGCTCATGCTTACATGAACATTTCCTTGAACATCAGTTGTCTGAAGGCAGTATCTTTTCTTGGGGTGAGAGCTTTTTCTGGACAATTGCATAGTAGAAGTTGTCTTAATCCCCACAACAAACTGTTCAGTGTCTGAGTGGACTGTAGTTCTGGTTGCTTAGTGTGTGCAGAAAATCCTGCTGGTATTGTATGATGATGCATCAGTCTGGTGCTTTACAAACTTCTGCGTATCTAGTCATGCCCAGTACTGCACATTATACTTGGTCCTTTGCAAACGCTGAGGATTTGTATTGGTTGGTGGGTTTTGATGCGGTTTGGTGTGTTCTGGTTTTGTTGTTTAATGTCTGCTGCCTCCCCTCCACCCCAAGTTCACTTTTTTTTTTTTCTTCTTATTGCAAACACAAGTTTGATGGTTTACGCACAGTGGAGCCTCAAGCAACACTGCTGCAGCTACTCAGAGAGGAGGCAATTCTGCATTATTTTGGTCACTGTTACACATAGGAAATGGGGGCTGTAGCATAAGCAGTGGAAATACCATTCATGGTAGATTTCTGGAGAACCTTATGGAAAGAGGGAGGGAGAACAAAGGTCTGAGGCAGCTACTCCTTAAGCCTGTACTGTGTCTGCCCAATATGAAAGGCAAGATACCTGAGACAAAGACTTTTTCCATAAAGAAACATTAAAAGATGTTTTTAGAGGGGGACTCTTCTTCAGAGGGTATTACCGTATTTCTGTTTCACTGCTGCATTTTCTGTTCCTTGAAGTTGCTGTCATGGGATGTGGGGAAAATAAACCCCCAGAAGCTGCCAAGTCTGAAGGGGAGCGTGAGCCTGCAAGCTGGGACGTCAAAACCAGATGAAAACCCCACCATTAATCTGCAGTTTAAAATTCAGCAGCTGGCTATATCTGGTAAGTGACTGTCAGGTAAAGAGGCTGAGATTGTCTGCTTTGTCAGTGCTCACTCTGCACATAGCTGCAGTAGCTCTGCAGGCCTTCTGAAGTACACTTTATCTGAAACCTGTTCTTCAAGTAAAAAAAATAATGTGCTTTGACTATGGATGCATGGATTTGTTCTCTCATGCACTGTGAAACAGCCTATCTATGCTTCCTTGCATTTTGTGCTTATAGGCCTGTAGAGAATTTTAGAGTATGGATGTGTTTGTAAAGAGTCATTCTGACAATCAGCAGTTGTCAGCTTTTCTCAGTTTTGTTTACTGCTTACTAAAACTTTCCCTATGCTTTCTGCACCTCTAGTGTGATCTTCTGTTCCTTTATCCTGAACACCTGTCTGCTTTGTTTGTGGCAGCAGTCAGTCTTATGCTATGGTTTTTTGCCTTTAGGACTGAAGGTGAATCGCTTGGACATGTATGGGGAGAAGTACAAGCCCTTCAAGGGGATAAAATACATGACTAAGGCTGGCAAGTTCCAAGTCCGAACCTAGAGGATCCTGATAATGAGGAAGAGCACTTTTCTGTTTCTCCTGTCCCTGGCTGTTGGATGCAGCCTCTTACTCCATCCATCTGTTTAGGGTTGCTCCCTTGCCTGTAGTAGCATGAGCAGGATAGCCAGTCCTTAAGGTGCTGGGGAGCACGGAAAAGTAAGGTTGACCTGAAACCATCTCATCCCTAGCTGAGTCTGAAGTATTAAGAACAGTGGCAGATGGGAGAGGTGTTCAGGTCCCTTGGGATTAGTGAGTCAGCTGTGCAAGCTTGTATCACCTTCGTGTTGCTGTGTTAAAGGAAATCCTAGGCATTTGCTGCCTTTTGTAACTTCCCTCCCTTATATTTTGGTTGGCTTTCATCCTTTTGTGGAAATTCAACTTTGCATCATCTACAAACTTCAACTCCAGTGTGATGGTCTGGCACCTGCCCTTCTCCATCACTGGGCATTAGGGTGGAGAGCTGTATACTTCTTGTCAGCAGAGGGGTCATCTAGCTGTTCTGTCCGCCTCAAAGGGACTGGAAGTGGAAAGTTAGATTGTTCCACCCAGGATGGGAAGTTAAGAAGCCTGAGATTGGGGATGGTGCCACAGGGGAGGAAGGGAAGCAGTGGATGATATTTCTAGATTTTTCTTGAGCTTGGTCATTAAGTATCCTGGATCTTTGGAGATAGACGGGAAACCCATCCAAATCTTAGTAGAGTATCCTATGAAGGGCTGACTGTAGCGCATGCGATCTTGTGCACATGTGATCTTGCAATTGGTGGTGGCGACACCTGAATGTAATTCTGCTTTGCTTCTTATTTCGTCAGTATTTGGAGGTAGGGATTCTTCTAGCTTCTTTGAGGAGTCAGGGAAGAGACAGAGAGGCAGGAGAATTTTTGTGGAAACATAGCACTTTGGAAACTGAAGCTGTGACTAGATGAAGGCCATCACTACCATAGTAACTTGTTGGAACCTCTTTTTGTCTCTGCCTGCATATTACAAATGAAGGTGATAATGCTGTTCTCCAGCTCACTGATGTCTTTCTTTGAGATAATTGTGTCCTGGTACCTTTGTAGTGTTTCTGGCTGCCCTACCTCATTCCAGTTCCTGTACCAATCAGCTGCTGTGCAGGTGGATTCACACCTACGCTGGATTTTTCACTGGGACTCCTCTGTTCTGCAGGAGCTGTTGCTGCATCTGCCCATTCCAGTCTGCGCTGCATCTCTCTGTACAGCATAAATATGAAATGAGAGGCAACTGCTCCGTATTGTCTGTAATGTGCTCTTTGGCCACTAGATGCCAATGTGTTTTCTCTGTGGTAGCAGAACTTGTCCCTAGGCTGCTGTACATACGGCTATGGCATCTATCAGGTAGCCGTGGAGTCCAGCATGTATAGTTTGTGCTTGTGAACAGAACAAGGTGACCCTAAATGAAGGATAACACATATTCTGGTTTGCATGTGATGGATTTGCAGTGGATGATGGCATCTTGCTTGTGGAATTGCAAGTTCCAGTGCAACTGATAAATGCTATAGCAGGTGGCCTTACTGCTGAGCATGTTCAGTGCAAATATAACCTTCAGCAAGGACATCAATAAAATTCAGTTTTACATGTCATCTGTGTCATTTCAGAGTGTTTTCTGGGGGCTTTACGAGAAAGATAGTTGGTATTTGAGGAGGAAGGTAAATCATGCCAGTTGGACTGTGGATACTGGGTGCCATAGGGAGATAAATGTCTTTATGCAATTGGGATTGTAAGCTCAGGACTAAGCCACTGCCTGAAAAGCTAAAATTAATAACTTTCTTGGTAATTTTTCTTAGTGTTTCCCGAAAGGAGTGCTGAGCTTTTCCTAGAACCTCAGCGAAACTGTTGTTAGGAATGCAGCCGAACCATTTCTGTTTAGTAGGTGGGGTTTGGGGTAGCTGGTTAAGGGCTGTGCTTTTAATTATGAAGACCAATACCTCTACACCTTCCTGCTCTTCAAGTGCTTAATATTGTCCTTTGGGTTTGCAGCTTTGTTTTTTGAAGTATCTTTTCTTTTCTGCTGAAGTGATTCATGTCAGTCAAGATCTTGAAAGGGTTCTTATATGCATAAGCGTGTCTGGCTCTTATGACAAGCTTTCTGTATCAGTCTGAGATGGCTGCAAGTTCCTACAGAGTGAAAGATGAAGCAGGGCAGAAGAGGAAAGCAGGGAGCAACATCAGTGAGATAACTTAGTAGATGATAGAAATTTGGGGGGAAATGTGAGGTATACCTGTGTTCTTCAGTTACAATAAATGCTGATGTCGACTTAGGTTCTGGAAGAACTTGAGTATGACAGTATCATCTGCAAAGCAAGAAGAAGGATGATGCCAGCAGATGGCAGTCATTATTGTCTTAGGCCTTGCCTCAGGATGGTGCTACTGTGTGCTGGATGGAAGAAGACAAGAAGGGGGGAAAAAAATAAGAAGAAAAGCTGATGCCATAGCGATGGAGACTTATCATGGGGATTTTTATCAGGGAGGGTTGTAATGGGTAAACAAGCCAGAGAAATGCAGTTAAAGACACTGAGGTAGGTGGCAGCAGCTTCTGGGAAATGAAACACAAGAAGTTAAAAGTAAAGCTGGAGAACAAAAGTTCTAGTTATTGGACTGGGATTTGGTTAATATCCCAGATTAATGATCTACTACAAAATGAGTGATAAAGAAGAATTTGAAAAAAACCAGAGTTGATTCTGGGCCCTTCTTTAAGCTAGCCACAGAGAAGACATCACAGAAGATAGACCATGATGGAAGGAAGCAGCCAGTGCAGGGATGGCAACTAAAGCTTGTATAGCTCTCTTGTCACCTTGGATATTTCATGTAAGTGTGTTTTCAAGGAGCTGGTAATGACTGTTATGTAAAACTGTTCCTCTGCTACTTATATTTCTGTAGGATGTATTTTTTCCTAAAATACATGAGTGTCAAGTGTGGTTCAGTTACACTTGGTGGCTGTTATATCACATCAAGCCTAAATAATGTATTTCATAGACTCTTTGAATTGTGGAACAAAAGTTGCATTCCTGAGGAAATTTACCTGTGTTACTCATTGGAATGGTTTTGGTGTTCTACAGGCAGTAGTGAGTATTTGGCAGGCTTGCGAAGGCCAGGACAGTGAGGCACAGCAGCACTTGGAAATGGGTTTAGGGGAGGGGAATGGAAATTTGTCTTTTTCTCAGGGTTAATACCTAATAAAATTCAACTAACATCAACAAAAAATCACACCAAAAAAACCTGAGCTGTGACTCTTTTAATAAGCATCATGGGGTTTTTTTTTTTCCCCCTTCCACTGGCTGAAATACGGGACTCATTGCTGAAGCTAACTGGACTTACACCACCCTTTCTCTGAGGACATTAGAAAAGGTCTCTTGGAGGTCAGTTTCTAAGCTGGTAGCTAGAAAGACACAGACCGTTTGTAAAGTTGCCATTTACAAAACCCATTTGATAAAATAATGGACATCCTTACCAAATCTCTCTTCTGTACTTACTATATATAAGCTACTCTATTTGACTAGAGGCTGTGCTACTAGATCATGGGAGAGCTCCTTAAAATTAGAGTAAACATTTTCAGTTACAATGTTTTGAAATTTCCCAAATACAATAGACTAGTTTTCTAGCTACAGTGTCTGACTGATACTAAAGCTAAACTCCTTTTGTAGCCTCAGTGTTATTTTTTTCCTTTTGTAAAATGGTAGTCGTAGGTGCTTTCTCTTTATAAAACAATTGGACAAGAAAGAGTCTGTCAAAGCGGCTTAACTCTTAGGATGTGCATAAGTGCCACTTAGAGTGTTGTTTCTATGTGACTCTAAGTAATGCTTGATTATTAAGATTCTAGATCACGGTGGCTTGATTATACCTGTCCTGTCGTCTGTTAAAGGACAAATGCAGCCTTATGACGTTTGACTTGATCTTTACCTGTGGATTTAAATCTATCAGGCGCCAAAACCTGCTGTCATTACACTTATCTGTTGTTCTGCCCTGCTGTGCTGAAGAGAGAGCTCTAGCTTTCATATGAGATGATAATGCATTGAAATCTAATAGTCAAAAACGTAACGTGTTGATTCTGTTGCAGAGAAAGCTGTTAAGATTTTTACCTATTCCACATTTGTTTAAATATTTAGTTCCTACCAGGAGGAGAAGCAAGTGGAGGACAGATAGTCCTAACAAGCACACCATCCTGGATTTGCTCAGAGTTTAAGTTCAGACTCAGTTAATTGGTTCCAAACTGAAGAAGTAGTATGTTAATATGGAAATAAGCATCCCATGCCTACAACTTTGCTGTTTCTATTGGAGTCAAGCTGAAATCAGCTTAAATAACCAAAATAAAAAGACAGAGCTCAAGCCTGACTGGAATGTATTCCAAATTTACAGCCAAATAAGAAGGAGGGAGGTGAAGTTTTCAGGAGATTAAATGTCCCCTTTGCCTTCAGTTCACACCCATTCCCAAAACAACATAGCTGTTCATGGAATGCATTATGTTCTCTCCTGGTTTATTCCCTCGGGCAAAAATTTATTTCTAATTGTACTCCTGTAATTTAATGCAAGAAGAAAGCTTGGGGATGTGAGGGGAAAGGTGTGTTAGCTTCTGATAACCTATAATAAGGATAGTAGTTTGAGAATGTTCCCTTCCCACACACTGCAGTTAGTCTTCCTCTTGTACTGGAAGTCATAAGCATCTGGACAAACAGAAAGCCCTGTTGGCATCCTTAAAGCACCCAGAAGGAAGGTGCAAGGGCATGGACACAAGACTGTGGATCATTCGCTGTTCTTTCTCAGCGTTTCATGTTGTCCTGAATCCAGTCAAGATAACGATTCACATTTGTATAAACGCCAGGTATGTCTTTGCGGCCACAGCCTATTCCCCAGCTGATGATTCCAATTAGATACATGCGATCATCCTTCATACAGACCAGAGGCCCTCCAGAGTCACCCTACAGAGAAGTAACAGGTTAGTAAAAATGTCCTTTTTTGTTTGTTTGGTTTTGTGTTGTTTTTACCCCCACTGGCTTTAGCGGTGCACTAGTGTCTATGGAAATGCCCTGTGCAGTATGCTTACAAATCAAGAGCTCTTAGTAACAGCATTTCCATATAAGCTACTTTTTGTGTTCCAGACTCCCTCAACACTTCTCTCATGAGGAAACCCTAAATATTCTTGACACTGAAGCATCTACCTTTGTATGGCACTCATTTATGAAATGTAGGTGAAATGTTGGTAAGAACAAAAAGGGGGATGCTGTTATTCAAGCTATAAAGATCCAGGGTGTTCTAAACTGCTATGTGTAATAGTAAAGCACAATTATTAAAAGAGCTGTTTTAATGGAAAGGATGTGAATTGAATGTGTGCCCTCCTTATTTTTCACGTTAGAGCTGCTCATGCCATACCCTCTTTTGGCCTTTATTCTTTTCTCCACTTCCCAGTTAAGTGGCACCCCCTTCCTTTTACAGAACCTCCTGCTGAGTATTTTGCGTGCTTACATAAGAGAAAAATACTAGGAAATGCTGCTGAGGTGGAATTTCCTGCTTACTTTTGTGCTACTTCCTGTATTTGGGATTTTCAGTCTGTGTTGTTCTGGTTTGCTTGATTAAATGTGGCCTACTTTCTCAGCTATGAGGGACAGGGGGAGAAAAAAGGAAGAGGAGCCAGTGGTTTTTTTTCTGTTCAAATAAAGTCTACTAAAACTTCTATGTAGCCAAATGCAGAACTACTTTAAAGTATTTTCTGAAGCTTTTTGATTAGTCCAAACTGTCAAGGATAGACCTAAAAAGAAGAGAGGAAGGGAATTGGGTTTACCTTGCAGGCATCATCAAGGTGTCTGGTGTCTCCTGCACATAACATATTGTCTGTAACTGTTCGGTTGTCTAGATGCTGTGTTGTGCACCGACTGGCTGGAAAAAGTCTGACATGGCCTTCCTTCAGGTGCTCTGAATAGAATGGAGAAACTGGAAGAAAACCAGCAATATAAATACATATATATGTCTGTGTATGTGTATACAGATTTTTAAATTTTTTTTTATTGCAGTTCAGTTTCTCTAGTTTAGGGGACAGTACACCGAATAGCTGGGTGGAGGTGGGGGTGGCTGAACAAATATTTCCTTGCCAAAGGGTCTTTTTTAATTCTCGGGGTTTCTGCTTTGCTAGTGAGAACACCTTAAATCTACTTGAGAGACTATTGCTGCTTTAGCATGCTGAAATGCTAAATAGGTTTTTGTAGGCTCGAAATTAAAGACTGCTGAGTTTCTTGATTGGGTAAGTAGCCTTTGCACAGTTAAATCAACCAAGATGAAGTCACAGGAAGTGCCTATGAGAATCACTCACTGCATGAAACAGGAGCCTGACATTTTATTATTAGACTTGTGTCAACAAAAATCAGATTCCTTGTACGCAATACTGACTAACTGGATAGGAATGTATACTCATGTTATGTTGGAATGGGAGGGATTTTTGGGGGGGGGGAGATGGGGTGGGTGGGCAGTGTTGGTTTTATTCTTCCGCATAGCTGCAATTGCACAAAGCTGAAAGTAGGCAGGTTTTGTTCTTTTTTTGTTTGTTTTTCTGACATTTGTTTTTCAGTCTAGTTCTGAATTATAGTTGCAGCATCCTTTCCCTCTCAAAGAATTTATCCTGTACTCACTGTAAGCAGTGCTGAGAACTAGCTTTAAAAGCACTGTAAAAACAGTTCATGACATGCTTATATTTTACATCTTCCAAGTCTGCTCCAAAGTCCCTATGGGTTCCAGTCATGATTAGGTCTTGTTATGATGGGTGCTTCACAGTCTCTGTCTCAAAGTTTACAAGTTAGAGAATAAAAAGAAATTAGTAGAAAGTGCCAGTAAAATAAGAGCTGGGGTTTTTTTGTTTGCTTTAAATACAGGTCAGCCTGTGTATACTTCCAGGCAAGTTTTATTCCTGTTTGTTGTAGCTCACTTTAAAAGCCATTTAGCCAGCCTTTTCTTATATATCTGAGATTGCTATTGCTTTAGCTTTTTTTTTTTTTTTTTGCTAATCACTGCACAGCCAGTGTATCTTTTAGAATAATGCAACTACCTGCAACTGTGTAGTATATCAAATCTTGACAGAAATGTGTTTCTGTCAGTGACAATGTCTAAATGTACTCAGTACAGCAGAAACGTGGCAAACCTGATTGTACATTTTCTGTCTTTCCTACCTCATCCATTGTGCCATTTTTTGTGTTTCTACTATTGGAGAGTATCAAGACAGGCTTTATTAGTGCATGCAGCTGACAGAAACCAGACAAATTAAATAATTTACAGAAAAGCTTATTTTTGTCTATCTCCCACTTACGCATATGTTTTATAGTGCTGATATAAGCCTGTATAATAATTTAGGGAGTCACACATTAAGCAATGCTAAAATCTTAAATTCTTTGAGGGCAGGGGACCCAAACTTTGAACATAGTATCTTCTACTTACATTCTTCATTTCTGCCATAGCCAGAGATCTCACATTCAGTCCAGTCAGGCAACTGCAGTTCTGGTGCTGGGAGGCAGGCAGCACGGACAGTGTCTGTTTCAATAGCGCAGTCTTCTGTATCTGAGTTCAACTGCAACAGAGCTGAAGACAGGGAAAAAAAAATAATCTCCACTTCATTAACTGCAAATCTGAGCCAACCGTGACCTTTCCAGTCTTGAAGTCAGAAAAGTTCTTACCAATATCATTGTTGAAATTTTCTGAGTCAAATCTCTGATGCACAGTGTAGTTCTTCACTTGAAACTTTTGTTCATTTTCCTCGGGAGTTGCTCGGGAAGTCCTACCCAGCACAATCTTCAGCTGGTTTGCACTAAAGCTGAAGAACAAGAGTCTTGCTTTCTTCCCCTGTTAACTGGAGTGGACTGCTCCCTTGAAGATGTACTGTTGGAGCTTCTCTTTTCTTATTTTAGCACTATTTAGTGCATTACCCAGGCAGTTTAACTTAAAGTGTCCTGTTTGCCTTCGGTTTTGCACTAACTGCTTACAACCACCAATGGCAAAGATCCTCTGCCAGCCCCTAGCTGTTCCCAAGTTTCACACGGCTCTGCATCTCTATTGACATCTTTGCTCTTCAGCTATTTGATATTCTGCTGTGGTACCTTAAAGCCCTGCTGCTAGTTTGTCCAATAAATGCCTGTCTGTAATTCTCAGCACAATTAACTCCATAATCTTCAGTGCAGAACGACTTACTGGGATAAAAAGCTTTTTCTTCCCCAAGTCTTTTACCCTTTCAGTAAACTGGCTATACTGGATGCTTTAATTTTCCAGATTTTTTTCCCCCAGACAGTACTGAATTCTCAACTTACCCTTCCTCAAAACAGTGAGCAGCTGACAAAACCCAGCAGGAGCTGATCAGAATTCCTCCACAGAGGAAGTGCTCTCCAGGTGCTCGGCGATACTTCACAAAGATGGCAGCTTGCCATGGGTGAGCTGCAATGTCTGCGTAGGAGCCACCTTTAATCCTGTACTGGTGGACTCTGCGCCGCCGTAAGCCACAGGCGGCTGTGGATGACAAACCCAGAAACAGGCTTCTTGTTCAGGCACTCTAGCTTTGAGTTTGGGTTAAGAGCCTGTTGTCTGTGCGTGTTGAGGCAGCCTGGCTCAAACTGCTTAGTATCTGACTCATTCCTGTTTCCTAGGAAACTTGTACTCTGATTTGAAAAATACAGTAAGGAAACCCTGCCTTTTCTGTTCTCCATTTCTGCAGTCTTCCCTTCTGGCAGAGAAAAGGGCACTTCTGTGAGAGTGGAGCCACAGAATCTGTTTCTACTCCAAAAAGCTTCCTCCCCCCCCCGCCCCCCCAGCTCTTACTTTACTATAAGAGGCTTGACTTTAATGCAAATGACATACAGAACACTAACACCTCAAAGAAGGAGAAGAATTAGGAGTGCTAGGATCCTTACAGCAAGTAGGCACATCGCAGTACTCCCATGTGAGCTGATTTCCTTTCAGTACATGGCACCAGGGCTTGCTGTCATTGTCAGGATTCCTGCAGCACAGGAAAGAGAAGAACCATTTGTATTATCAGATCTGCAGGGAGTTTGGAGAGACCTGAGGGCGGCAGACTGTGACCTGAGTGTACTCTTAGATATTTCTAGAGATACAGAGGGCCCTTGGGGCACGTAGTCTCCTGTCAGAGAAGCATAGATAGGTCGAGTGGAATAAAATTACTATTGTTAGTGAGCTTCATTCCCAGCAGTAATATATTTCCTGAGCTTTAATAACCCATGTAAAAGACTAGAGCCCTACCTCAAGGGTATCACAAGGAAGTTTTGTGGGATTTTTTTAACTTTATAACTGGCTACATACCGGCAGAAATTGTGACTTCCAAGGCCCAGCTGGTAAGCATCTCTTCTCCAAGCAGTATATAACTTGTTGATAAGGATTCGAGAATTCCACCTCAAACAGGTAGCTCCAGAACTGGTAACACTGTGGCTGCCTCGGTAATCTGTGCCTCTTCCAGATTTGCAGTTGACGTTCCCAACTGCAATAAGAAAGCTGCACATTAACCGACGGGTGTGAACCTGTCAGTTCTTCCTAACTACTGTGATTTCTGTCAAGTCATCTATATATTAGCTATACTTATCTCAGTTTCTTGGTGTCGTAAATATTGAAAGCTTAAGCATGATTTAATGTGAGTCTCAGCTTTTCAGGCTACAGAAATAGCACAATTCCACAGAGAACCTTCATATATGCAGTGAATCATGGAAGCTCTGAAGTCCATTCCCTATCCCCCTGCATGTACCTTTTGAACAGGAGGGCACACCGCAGTGTTCCCAGGTGTACTTTCCCCCTTTATAGATATAGCACCAAGGTCTGGAATCCTCATCTGGGTTTCTGAAAGAGTTATGACATTATGCATCATTATAAAGCTATTGTTATTAGTCCCATGTCTGCCATTTAGTCTGGTAACTTAATCCTGCACTGCAGTGAAGACATGGACTGAACTACCACAAGTTGTCTGGATTCTTAATTTAATTTTAAAATTGTGGAGTAAATGGAGGTGAGGATGTAGCTAGCGGGAGTGGACAGCTTCTTTGTGCAGTTTAGTTCATCTACATTCCTGTATTTCTAGAGTTTTGAGCAGGATCTGGAGCTGCAGGAAACTGGTTTACGAAGAGAGTTTTAGGCACCGAGAAGGGACAAGGGAAAGACTATGACATGAGAGATGTACGTATCTTTCAATCTGTCATGAGCATCCAGTCTAGATAGATCTGAAGTTCAGATATGTCTACGGAAGTCGCAATTGCTACTCATGGGCTATGCTGTATTTGCGCCTGTGCAGAGTCATCTCTGCTTGGTATTAGACTGTTGAAAACAGCTGTTCTTTTGCTCTGAGCTCTTAGAATGGGCTGATTCCTGTGGCTCGGCATGCCATCAGCCCCTCACCTGCAGTAGTTGTGGTTGCCCAGTCCCAGCTCAGCAGCATCCTGTCTTTGACCGCTGTACACCCGGTCCATCAAGCCATTGCTATTCCAATTTAAACATTCAGTTCTGCTCTCTGTCATGCTCCATGTACCCCTGTATGTTACTCCAGCATCTTTGTAGCACTTAACTTCAGTATCTGAACAAAAGGGAACAAAATGTTACTATAAGGACAGTATCCCAAGCTCAGCTTTCCCAGTCGGTTCTGCTTAAACTTGACTCCCGTATGTCTTGTCTAGAAAATGCCTTGCCAGGCAGACTGAAAGTACATACGAAGGTCTTCAGCTCCAAAATTCAGTTTCATTAAGAGACACTGAGAACAGCCCAGATGTCCTTAAAAGCTCTTTGTAGTATTAGCTTTAGAATAAAAAGAGGTAACTTAACAAAGAGCCTAGTATACAGCAGCAGCTTCTTCATCCTTCTGCACTGCATAGCTAAAACTGGTAGCATTGTTCACAATAACTGACACAGTATACTTGCCTATTTCACACTGCTTCCCAGAGAAACCGTGGAGGCACTGGCAGATGAAGAGCTGTGGGGAATAATATGCCTGTGAACACTGGCCTCCATTGTAGCAGTTATTTCTAGTGCAGGCTGTGGAATAAGTGAAAGCCAGGAAATACTGTTAGATTTCACGGAAGTAAGAAGGTGGTAATGTATACCCATCTTTCCTCTCCTGTCAATCTCCTTTGACCCGTTATATTTTTCCCTGCCTACCTGTTAATGTAATGTGCTTACAGTCTTTTCCTGCAGCGTTTACACTCTTCCTTTGCTCCTTTCCCTCAACATACACTGTTAGGAGCCTTCCTCAGCTCCCTAAGCAGCTGCCCACTCCTGCTTAGTCCTGCCCAAGTTGGTATATGTTAGTATTTTCATTTCTATCTATTCTATTTCAAGCTGAATTTTCTGTGTGGTAACTCCTTCCCTGTCGGTGGACTTCTTCAGGATGATTAGATGGGCGATTTCTCATCCCCAGTGATGTCTTTCTCTTTTTCTTCTTCATACTCACCTCTAACAGGCACAGTGTGGCAGCGACTCTGACCACTGTTGCACCTACAGTATTCTGTTCTGCTGCCTGAAAGCCTCAGCCAGGTCTCCCTGTGGTGGTAAATTTCTCCAGATGAATTGTCTGTGCAAATGTCTGTAATTGGAGAAAAGAAATCCTCTTTTAGAGATTCAGGGAAGAGACCTGGCTAGGCAAAAGAACTCCCTTCTCTTTCCAGAAGAGTATCAATCGTAAGAGCATCTGTCTAGCAGGCTGCCCTTTTTCCTTCTCAGGCAATCGTCCTGTCTCTCTCACTGCTGTGTTGCTGGATGTACTGTTGCAATATTGACCGACTTCTTTTTCTTTGAAGGAGAGCAGAGGGAGGGGAGAGGAAAACTTTGGTCTTTGAGCTGTGGATGGTATTAACAGTCTGGTATTTTGTCTTCTGAATATCTCATCCAGATAACCATGACAAACAGCTTTTAGGTTCTGTTCCCTCAGCATCATCTGCTTTCCCCTCCTGTACTCATAAAGCTCCAGGTAACACGGTTGTAGTTTGCCTGGCTTACCTCTAGATCTGGCTCCCCGTTTGAAACGCATGCGTAAGCCCTGCAAGCAAAGAAGGTTAATTCTGTGAGTAACTGCTCTCTTAAGAAAACTGAGAGAAAAAGTGTTTCCAAAGAGCTAGTCCTCTTCTTAAGGTCTTGTAAATCAGGGGAGCTCTAAGCAACTTGTCAGACAGTACAGTGAAAAGTGCCTTTAGTACCTCAGCATGGGTACTGAGAATTGTAAATCCAGTCATCAGAGGTTACCAGGTGATTGCTTGTCATCTGAGTGACGTGAACTTGAGATGTGCTGTCCTCACATGGTGCGTGAAGTGATTATGTGCTCTTGGGGCATCGCACATGCTCACTAAGGCTTATCAGCTTTCTGATATTTGAAGGAGATTCAAGAAAATAATTTCCGAATAAGTAAATACAAACAAGCAGTTATTTTTGCTTGTTTACATGCAGTTTCCCCATAAGCCTTTGTAGCTTGATTACCTTTGAGAGAGATGTCTCCTGCAGCCAAATAAATAAAATATTTTGGATAGGGTTGTAAGGAAGAAACCAATTTAGAAAGCTTTTTTTATTAGGCCATAAAAGAAAGCATAACGTAAAAAGCAAGAGGAAGGCTGGGATAGAATTTGTTTGAGAGACTAAACATTTTAGAATTGTGCAGGGTTTCCTCAAGCCTGTGCAGTGTGAGATATAAAGTGCAGGGACATGGGAACCATTGATGTACAGTTGTGAGAGTAATGATGAAGGTGATGACAATAGAAAGAAAATTAAAGGGTGATCACAATGGAACTCTTACTGACAGTGAAAGGCGACAGTGAACAGATGTGCCAAGAAGATTTGGAGATGACTTGCTTACTGAAATGAAAACCAGCCAGGACAACACATTACTGGAAATCACAGCTCAGAGGTATACTTTGTAAGGTTTTTCCTTCCCCTAATTTATAGTAATATGACCAGATTATCCTGTGACATAGACAGCTGGAGTCGATGGTGAGGAAGTGCTGCTGAAAACTCAGGAGGATGGCAAGACATTATTGGATGCATTAGCCTGCTTACCTGGCACTGAGCAGCCGCGATTGCTCCCACCAACAGGAGGAAACATGGGAGTTTGCCTTCCATTCTGAGTGCTTTCCACATCACCTCCAAACCTCAAGTGATCTATAGAGACAGAAGAAAAAATAAGATGTTGAACAAAGACATTTTAAAGTGTGAGTGGAGTTCAAGGTCTTAAGTTTAAATACAGGCTTTAAATTAAGAAAATTATTTTTACATTAAAACACACTTCCTACTCCGCAGTTCTCTGCCATCTGGTCTAGCTGTCCTGGTGTTCCTGGACAGGGGAAACTTCAGGCTGGACCCAGATGTTCTTTTACTTGATAAACTTAGCCATGCAACAAGCTAAAGCACACCATTTTAGGTCTGGTAGAAACTCAGACACTGTTTTCTGGGGAATAACACTGGCAGAAGTAAATTCTAAGTCCTTTTTCCTAAGGTTGCTGGAAGCCAACAGTATCATGTGCGTTATTCAGGGAGATTGACTTGTCTAATGAAGGAATGTAATGCTGATTGGAAAATATTAATTGAGAGTCAGGTCATTGAGGCCTACCTAAGAGATCTCTAGCAGGGGCTCAAAAATCTGCTGAAGGATCAGTCTGGGATAATGGTGGTTTAAGAGGATTTGCACTTTCTGCACAGGCTGCTTCTCTGGGTGACAGTGAGGGCTTCTCCCTTAGGTGGAGGATGCATCAGCAAGAAGACTTTGGTTTATGACAGGAGGGCATAGCACTACTATGTCTTTGGTTTTCAGGATTTCTACAGCTTCTCCCCAGCTAAGCTTTTAGTTTCCACTATTGTCATTTAGCTTTTGCTAAAAAGGGAGGGCACGGCAATTGGCTGGCAAGCTAGCTTTTGGTCTGGTGTTCTATTTTATTCGTTGCAGCATCTTCCCATGTGTCACTTCTGTGCAGTCACAATGACTTCTTATTCCCACTGATCCCTTCAGCAACTTTACACTTCAGATAAAGCCCTCTTCTGTCTCACAGCAAGAGTTTCTGCTTCCTCCAGACTGATTTACATAGTCTGTCTCCTACGGTAGTATTGGGAGAGAACCTCCAATGATCTCCTGTGGGAAATCGCTGGCTGGTATGGTGTGGTTGGGGTTAAGGATGAATCTGGATTTCTGCCCCCATTTATCTAATTCACTTTGAAAATCTACTTATCTCTTCACTCATCAGAGGTTAATTTCCTACCTGGTGAAATTGCTGCTCAGACCTGGCCACAGACAGCTATAGGAAGGACATTTGGTTACTGTGACCCATCTGTATTTCTTCCTACTGTAGCAAAATTTATTTCTGTCTGGCCTTGAACAGGCAAGTTTCTTCACAGAACTGTGAATTTAGATTTCTGTAGCCATTGAGTGCAGCAAGATGTGCTACCATCTTGTGCCCTAGTTTCCCCTCCCCCAGTTTGCTTCCTGACAAAGAAGGGAAAATTATTTCTTCCACCAGAGTGCCTTGTATAGGCACTGACTGGTTTAGGGCAGCTGCTGGGCAGAGAGAAAATTCTAAGCAGCAGCAGGTGTGCTCATAACACAGTGCAGCCTCGAGGACATACAAAACTTAATGCTGAAATTAAGCAACATGGTTTTTTTCACGGGCTGCACTACATGCCATTTTCTAATCTCATCCTAGTACCAGAAAAATATGCTGGATGTGACGGGCAAAGGCAATGAAGGGCTTTCTGAGGTGGTCTGTTGCCTATAAAGGCAAGGTGCTTTGCTGTGGATGTCTGGTTCCCCTGTTAATCCCTGTAGGAAAAATTCCCAAGAAGATGTATATTGCCCATTTCTTTATCTTGGTGACCTTGCAGTAACTATAAAAGATCAGGCAAGTGTTATGTATGTAAAAGAACTCCAGTAAAGCCTGCATGAGTTTGGTAGTTAGCAAAGTTCTGTTGTATATTTAGAAACAATGCTGAAGTTGAGGACTTTGAATGAGGATTTACTGCTACACTAAGGAGGAGGTTGTTGTTCATAACAAAACTTCAATCAGTAACATAGAATCAAATGAGTATATGGTATCAGAAGTTTAGAAACTTTTAGTGCCTATGGGACTTCTTGGAAACGTGTCATTAAATAGCAAGGTCCAATACATCTATTAAAAACTGGGAAGGTATTGCTGATTTTCACAGTTGAGTAATAGCTTTGAAGGACTGGAGTTGTCATTATTATGTAATCTGAACTCTTACAATAAGGCAAATAACTTTATCACAGGTTTTCTGACTTGAACCCATGATTTTCTTCCTAAAATTAATAATTACTCCTACATGCAGTAATAGTAGCTCTTTTTTACAATTGAACAAGACTTAAGCAGTCACCAGTGTGAACAGATTTAGCTTGATCCTCTGTACTAACCAAGACTGCTACAGCAGTCAGTCTAGTTGTCTGAGATGATGAATCACTTCATACAAAAGTATGAAGTAGGTGGGAACCCTCCTGCTTTGAACAAATCCAGCACCAGAGGTCCTTTTTCTCTCTTCCTTTAAAAATATTATACCTCCTATATAAACCATGAGCTGGGAGTGAGGTAGAGTAGCAGGCAAGAAGATGTAATTTCATTCCCAATCTCTATTACTCTGCAATTCCAGTGCTTTGAAATAAATCAGGCACTGTCCCCCACACGATCAGCTTTTTATTATCTACATTATGCAATCCCTGAGCAAGTAGAAAGATAACTTAATTATTTAGGAAAACTACTACTACCAGAAATTAGGAGCTCAAACGCTGTTTATATAATAAAGCTGGAGAAGGCAGCTGGGTAATAGCTGGTGAAACTGGAGTATGACCGACGAAGGAGTCATAAATTAGGATTCAAGGCTATAAAAAGGGAGCTTGTTTGTGGGTTTTGTTTGTTTGTTTGGTGTTTGGATTGTTGGTTTGGGTTTTTTTTTTTTAAGATTTGTTCAAAGAAAAAGCAAAAGGCATAAATATTCCAGTCTCTGAAGCAGAACTACAGCACGATAGTTTAGGCTGTGATTTTTCATCATTAGACTGCACAAAGAGGAGACTTAAGTTGCAAGTCAGACTAAAAGGATTCACAGAAACAGCTTCCAAGAGCCTTAGTTACTCCAAGTCTTCTCTTTAGGTCATGTCTTGATGATGAGATCCATGTAATTAAGAGAATCTTTCAAGGATTTGTATTAGTATGCAGAATTTGTAGTATACTTTATATACTTTCAAGCCCCTTCTCACCTCTTAGGAAGCATTTTGCATTATATAGGAAGCCTTTTTAAAAGCTGTAAGGGTGATTTCCAAATAGGCATTGGCTTCAGTTGAATCTGAGCTAAATCAGCAGCGTTTCCAAAGCTGAAGCGGATGATCTAAACCGCTACCTGGAGTCACTTGGTTGCTGCTGTAACCCTGCATTACATTATCTTCACTCCCTGCAGCTGGAGCCCCTTGCTGGAGCTATGCAGGCTTGTGTTCTCAATCCCACTGTGGCAGGGTTTCAACTTGTTAATTGCTAGTACCACTGGTCATCTTTGTTGCTGTCTATGGAGAAGGCTTGAAGTTCTTACTGACAGCTTTAAGAAATGAGATTCTGTGAGCTAAGACCTTGTTAAGGAAAGGTTCATTCAGCGAAGCTACTTATCTGAGTTTAGCTGCTTTTTTGGAATTTCTGTCTGGGAAGCACCGTGAAGAACTGTTGAGACCTCATTTCTGAGGTAACTGCTAAGATGCCCCAAAAACAACTAGTGAAATCTGATCTCGTGTGTGTGTGTGTGAGGACAGAGTGGTAAATCTGGCCTAATTAATATCTTGGAGGAAGTCCTAGCTGCCTGAAACCAGCAGGGACCTATAGCTAGGTTTGAAGAGGGAGTGGGAAACATCTTGTAAATTAAAAAAAAAACAACCAAAAATTTCAGTCTTTGAGACTGACATGAAAGGAGGCATCCCTATTTAGAAAGCATCTGCCTGGTTTAATCAAGTTTATGGTTATTAATCAAGCTTACCCCACACAGTCTGCTATACAAGATGATCCTGGTCTTACACAGCACCTAGTTACACTGTAGAATGTGGCCACTGTAGAATGTGATAGACAGTCTAAAGTTGTCTTGCATTGCATGCCACATCCTTTCTTCCACTTGCACTTCAGGCTAGCTTATCTTGTAATGCTGTAGCATGTCCCCCCTCCCCTCCCTCCTGCCATGGTGGGGATGCTTGTCCATCTTTTGGTGGCTGCTGTCCCACTATGCACGGAAAACTGGTAGCAGCTGTTGCCAGATGTTTGTTTTCAGTTCAGGAAAGGTACAGCTTAGTCCAGTCAATTGGAATGTTCCAAATGATAAGACCTATCAAACTGAAACCATGCAGTTTGAAAAATACCATGTTTACAAGACTCCAAGCAGAAACCTGCAAGCAATGTGCTTTCTAGAAAGGCTCTCCTAAACAGTTTGTGCCTTCTGCTCTCACCCTTTGCTTCCTCTCTGATCAAAAATACTCTAGCAATAAGCCAGAGGCACAGATGTGGTGTTCTGACATTTTGATTCTACACTTTCAGGTACATTAAGACATAAAGATATACGACACCCTAAATTGATCTCTCTTTGCTTAAGCAGCAGCAGGAATACTTTAAATTCCACTTATTAATTTATTATTAATAGCAGCTCTTCTAAGCAGTAAGAGTGTGAATATTATCTTATCAATGTGGAATAGGACCTAGAAAAGGGATGTATCATATCAAGGTCAAACAAAAAATCATTAATAGAAAGAAATTAAAAGTAGCTCTCCTCCCCCAACCCTGTGTGCCTCCCCATAAACTAGTATGTCTATTCCAGAATACTGTGATTCTGAATCTGTAGCATTAATAGCTTTCTTGCTGATGAACAGCTATCTTGATCTAGCTTGAGCAAAAGACTACAGATCCTTGCTCCCTTTTCCTGCCTTCTGAAGAAAGTGCTTCTGTATCCCTTTTCTAAAGTGAACAGATGAACATCAGACTTGTACTATTGGTCTTTAAAATATACCTCTGCTTTTGGGGAAATAATTAAAAAAAAACCAAACAAACAAACCCCTAAGATTTGGTAGTCTTCAAAAGCACTGGAGAAAGTGGATATTTCAAACTCTGGCTTCATTTTGGGAATAATTCTCAATATTTCCTGTGGTTTTGGTCACATTTGAAAGGAAGCATTTAGGGAGAACCGAAGACAACCCACCCTCCTCCTCTTTTGTCCTTCCATTATCCTGGTTGGGAGCCTGGGGTGAAAGGCATAGTCATCTCCTCCCAGGAAGACTATAAATTATCCTTTCACAGCTTGCGTTCTGGATCTCTTCTTATCATCAAGATATTTTCCCGTAACTCTCTGCTTTAAGTTCTTTTGCTAAAGTTCTTTGTGCAGGAGACTCCTCCCTGCCTGAGGCTCTCGGTCTTTACCCTGGAACAGCTGAAGCTTTCTTGAAACAACTGAAAGCTGGCAGCTTTACCCAGCATTATGAAACTCTTCGAAAGCTGAAAGGCAATAGCTCAAGTTAGTTAACTACTATGCTGCTTCAGTGGGATTTATTAAATAATATTTAATAGTACTTAATGACATGCCATTGGTGTTGAAAATGGGAAATGCACCTTTTGAAACAAGTCAATAGTACCTACCTTTTTGCTTTTTCTCTTCTGTATTCTGCTGATTATTTCCTTTGCAGACCAGTCTGCTTTTGTGTTTTCTGCGTCTCTGCTCTGATCTCTCTGAACAGCTCCTGTCCTACTTAAAACTCCACTCCAGGGGGTGGAGACTCTAGACGGACGAAGGGCGTGTTTTCCCCCACCCCCACCCCTGCAAGAGGATCTGGGGATGATCCAGGGCAGGGTGGCTTGTGTCTGGAGTATTAGGGAGCCAGTCTGTGTGGGACCGGAGGCAAGTTTGCTTGCTGAAGTGAGCGGGGCATGCTGGATTTTACAGCCGGTTTGTTTTGTTCTTTCTCTCTTCCGTCAGAGTCTTCTTAGTCTTCAAAAGACTTGTTCCCCATCAACACCTTGTTTCAGTGACAGTAAGAATAGTATGCATCCCTTAGGATGAACTGTCCTATCATGCTTCTAGGAGTGTGAGGGGGGGGCCCAAGTGTAACTTGCCCAGGCAGTGCCCTAAGTGAATGCACAGGTGTGTTATTTCTTACATGACCAGAAGTCTGCGATCTGTGGACTTAGTCCCAGTGCTGAGAAACTCCTGTTTCAAGCAGTAGTGCAGTGTACTGTGCTCTGAATGGCATCCATTGAGAATCTTTGACAGAAAGACCCTGACCTGTATGTGGAGCAAAGCATGCAGTGAACAGTGTTGCTGGGAGAAGAAATGGTCAAAAGAGCTCTCACGTTAAGTGGGGACAAGGAGCAAAACTTCTAAGGATCCTTAGACAGGAATAGCATGTTGAGGACCAAAGAGTGAAATGCTTGCTGATACTGTCTGTCATAGAAAATGAAGACCTACTCACCAGGGTGTAGTCACAAAATACCTGGTTATCAAAGTGTGACAGACAAATCTGAAGGATTTCTTCAAAATCTGCAAAACTGTCAGTGATGCAATTGTTACAGTACTGGATGTGTCCTAACTTAAAAACTGATTCACTACAAGTCGGGTTCCTGACAGAGTTAATGTAAGCGCAGCCATCTTCAAGAAGTAGCTGCAGAGTCCTCAGCTGGGAAGCACAGCAACAGCTATTTTGCATATTGGCAAAGATGAAACGCTGGTCACTGAATATTTAGCTCTTTTCTGTATGGAAATCTACATCAACATTATCACATCTGAGAGTCACAGTGCTGGTGGTAACATCACTGCCATAAATATGATTTAAGGGCAGCTGCATCTGACTGTTCCCAGTTGTTGAGACCAAGATAACTGGACACCGCTGAGTGAGCAGGGGCAAATTCACGTTGTTTTTAAAGATAACAGCTATTTGCTACCAGCCCTCTAGATTAAGGAGGCTAACAAAGTAACAGCCATGGGAGAAGATTTCTGACGCTGTTATTCCCTGGCTTTTCACAGCTTAGGGGCAGCTATACATGTCTAGAGGGCGTGGTGTGGGTGCCAGTTGTAGCATTTAAGGTATTTTAGGGAAGCCAGCAAGAATAGCGTCTCCTCTCTCAAGCACTATCTACGGGCTTACCCGCCAGCTGATCCTGCCTCTGGACAGAGCTCGGCAGGGCCGTTAGCGTTACCGATGAGCTGTGTCATGGTGGCGTCCTGCGGCCGGCCCGCACCCCCGGCAGGATGCCTCGAGGCCGGGGGGGCGGCGGGCCCGGGGCGCGGCGTCACGGCCCCTAACGCCGGCTAGCCCAGGCAGGCAGCAGCTAAACCCGGCGCAGCGCACCGGCGGCGCTTTGGCGGCGAGGCGGGGAGCCGAGACCAGCAGCACGTTCGGTACGATCAGAGCATTTTAAAGCGGCTGCGGGCAGCAGGCAGACGCGCTGCCGGTTTACCTAGCCGCCCGCGAACTCTCCTCCCAGCCCAAGGCCCCGGTTCCGGGAGCGGTGGCGGCCCCGAGACCCGGGCCGCGCGGCTCCTTTAAGGGCGGGCAGGCGCCCGCGCCGGAGCCGGAAGCGTCGGCGGGCGCGGCCCAGGCCCGGTCGAGCCGGAGCGCCGCGGCCCCGCCATGAGCCGGCCGCCGGCCCTGCAGGCGCAGACCTGCGGCCCCTGGGAGATGAAGGAGCGCCTGGGCACCGGCGGCTTCGGCAACGTCATTCGCTGGCACAACAAGGTAGGCAGCGGCCACCCCCCCCCGGCCCGGCGCGGCCCGGCCCGGCGCGCCCGCGCTCAGCCGCTCCTGTGCTGCGTCCGCAGGAGACCGGCGAGCAGGTGGCCATCAAGCAGTGCCGGCAGGAGCTGAGTCCGCGCAACCGCGACCGCTGGGCGCTGGAGATACAGATCATGAAGAGGTGAGGCGGGGCCGGCCCTGGGCCTGGCGCTGCCGCCCGGGGGCGACCCTGCAGCGCGGGTCCTGCGGCTGCGCTGCGGCCGGGGCGGGAGAGGCCGCCGGGCGCCGGCCCGCTGCGGGGGAAGGTGCGTGGGAGCGACCGCTGGAGGAAACGGCGCCTTGCGTTTCGTCGGAGCCTCGAGTCTTCGGCTTTCTTCTTCGGTGCTTCTTCCGTTGCCCTCGGTGTCACCGCAGCTGTGCTCCGTGGCTGTGCTTTCACGGAGCCGAACGTCCGCGCTGGCTCGTCCTGCGGGGCGCCGGTCGCGGCGTGGGCCCCTCCGGCCGTGCCGTGCTCTGCCGGGCGCCTGCGCGCAGCCCCCGCCCGCGCAGCTCTGGGGCGCGTCGCGGATGCACCGGCTGCGCGTGGAGTGCAAGGGGCTGGGCTGGGTCTGCGTCACGGGGAGATGGATGAATTGTAAACCTCTAGAATTCATAATTCAGCTTCTGAAAGGCTTACTGGCCTTGTAGGACTTTACACCGTTTCATGCGCTCGCGGTCATCGTGGAACTGTTGCAGAACAGTCATCTTTCAAATGTTACCCTGATTCCATTCCGCTCATCACGTGTATTTGCCTCATTTCTACGCCTCAGGCTGAACCATCCCAATGTGGTGGCTGCCCGTGATGTCCCTGAAGGGATGCAGAAGCTTGCACCAAATGACTTGCCTTTGCTGGCCATGGAGTACTGCCAAGGCGGAGATCTCCGTAAGGTGAGGTCCTTAGGATCCTGATCAAGGGCTGGACCAGCTTCTCAGCTGATCCTAGGGCATCTGTTGAAGCTGCCTTGTAAAACCTCTGTTTCCACATCCTGATGCTTCCTGATTCTTGTCATGGCACCGACGGGTTTTGGTTGGCTGGTTCTTGATATTATCGTTCAGCTTTTCAAGGCTTAAGTGTTTTCTGAAACTTTTTATATTTGTTTGACTGCTAGTGATACTGTGAGGAGTTTGCATGTAGAGCATGAGGGCATGTGTGAGGGTTGTGCAACAGGCTGTGAGTATGGCCAAGGCCGTTGAAGGGCAGGATATGTCTGTGGGCTGAAAGTGATTAACTCCTATGTGTCACAGGAAAAAAAAAAACCCCACATGTTAATTCTAATCTGACTGTTTTTCTAAACTTTGCTTTAATCTGTCCGTAGAGCTTAGAGATGAGATTTGAGCTGATATTGCTAGGCACAGGGGAAATGGCTGTTAAGGTTGGAGTGAACAGAAGGAAGAGAATGGGGATAACACTGACTTCTTTCACCCACTCTTTTCTCCTCCCATGTGGTTAGACCAAGGCCCAAAGCTGTGATTGCTACCAGAGGTTACAATCCCTTAGAGTTTTGTGCCTCTAGAGAATTTCTTTGCTGTTACTGAAACTTCTTGCATCCATGGGAGTTTGTGGGACTATGAGCCTCACTCAGGATATAGGAGGGAAAGAGTTTGTTTGGTGTTGTTTTCTTGCAGTACCTGAATCAGCTGGAGAACTGCTGTGGCTTGCGGGAAGAAGCTATTCTCATCTTGTTGTCTGATATTGGTAAGTGATAGTAGTACCTTCAGTTGTTTGAACCATGGAAGCCCTTTCAGTGCCTGGTCCACTCTTAAAGGTATGCAGCAGTGACCTTAACAACTCAGTCTTAAGACCGACCTTTGAAGAGTATGCTTCTTTCCTGTCTTGCTCTGACAGCCCTCCCTGTGGGAGAGCCAACCTTTGATTTTTGTTCTTGAAAACGTGGAGACTGATTTTCTCGCCCAGCAAAAGTGCCACTCGGGATTTCCTGGAAGGTTCTGGGTAGCTGAACACTTGCCAAGTGACTCTGGTTTATGTTGCACATCAGTCTCCACTCTCAGCTTAACAGCTGATGATCAGTGGGTTTCCGTTAGTATGTGAGCAAGCACTGTGTGGAATTTTAGAGGGGTCTGGTGCAAAGGTTGCAAAGTGCTGTCTAGAGACTTCTGAGGTGGAGTTTTTTTTGGTCAGGCAGTGTTGTGATCTCACCGAGTTGCAGCTGAGGCAAAACTGGACAGGTGCTAAGGCTTTAGAGAAAAGATACTTAAGAAGTGCATTTGGGGCAGATGTATGCTTAGAAAGTGCGCTTGTGGCAAGAGAGTAAGTGTGCATTTGTCACTGCTTTTACTGCAGCGGTGGCTGTTAGGCATCATCTCCTGTCCTTTGTGTTCCCAGGGCACTTGTGTTCTGCTGCCTTATCCTTGTATTCCTTAGTGGCCAGCAAAGGATACCGAGTGCTGACTAGAGACAGCAGCAGATCATGTTTAGGGTGAAGTTTGTGTTCATATGCTTGTGTGTGTATGGGAAGAGGGACAGACTCAAATTTTCAATTGTATGATCTCAACTGTAGCTGATAAGAAATATTTTTGACTATTGATGTAACTTGTTCTCCTGATCAAGTGCATACCTAGTTGGTCTTTCTAGGGTAAGGAGAAAGACAGTTATATTGTTGATAGCTTCTGAAAGTCAAGCTGGATCATTTTGCACTCAACAAGAGAGCTCTGCCTGGGAATGCAATGGTGTCAGAAGGGGTGTGAAGTCTGAGAAAGCAGAAAAGTGAGTCCCTTTGTTTCAGGCCTGGCTGAAAAGCGCATACTGGAAATACTGCCAAATTTTGTTTTTCCTAGCGCTGTGATCTGTCTTTTTATTCACAGGAGGGCAGATATATTAAGGCATTATCTTGAGCAAGTGTGAGAAAATGGGCGGCATTTGTTCTGCCTTTGTGTATTCGTAAGATGAGATTTTTGTCTTTCTAGTATAGATGGAATTCATCAGTGTGCCAGTTTTGGGGTCTCAGTGGTTCTGAGCAGAGAAAGTATGTTGCACAGAAATTTCCTATGAAGAATTTTGCAGGTGAAATGTGGGGAAGAACACCTTGTGGACAGGTCAGAACAAAGTGGTTGGCAGAACAGCTTTTGGATTCTACGTTAAGACTGTTGAAGAAACAGCTAGGTAAAGAAAAGCTGAGTACAGCCACTCGGATCACCCAGCCAGGTTGTTAGCACTGAGTTATTCTATAGGCAATTGGGAGATATTTTTGAATTGGTAGCCTTTGTCCTATGGGAGATTTCAACTTCCCAGACATCAACTGGGGATATATCATATTGCTGTGACAGGTTGATCTTGGAAATTCTTGATATTTGTGGGAGATAGCTTCTTGTCACAAGTACTCAGCCAACTAGGAAAGATGCCCTCCTGGACTTGCTATTTGTGAATAGACTTGTGGGCGATGTGGTGATAGGTGGCTGTCTTGGCCACAGTGATCATGCAGTGGCTGAATTTAAAATTATCAGTGTAATGAGAAAAAAGGACAGCAGAGTTGCTACCCTGGACTTCAAGAGAGCAAACTAAACTATTAGGGTGCTGTTTATCAGAGTACACTGGGAATCAGCTTTTGAGAGCTTAGGAGTCCATGAGTGCTGATCAGTTTTGAAGAACCACCTTTTAGAAGTATAGGAGCAGGCAACTGGAATGTGTTGTAAGTCAAGCAAGTGGGGCCGAAGGACCAGCTTGGTTGAACAGGGAACTCTTTGTGGAGCTCAAGAGGAAAAAATTTGTATGATCTCTGGAAGCAATGTCAGGCTTCACAGGAAGACTACAGAGTTGTGGTTCATATAGGCAGTGAGAAGACATGAAAGGCCAAAGCTCAGTTAGAGCTGAAATTGTGTTGTGTCAGACAACCAGAAAGGCTTTTTAAAGTTGTTAGTAGCATGAGGAGGTCTAAAGAAAACATTGGACTGATACTTGTTGAAGCTGATCACCTGACTAACAGGGATGAAGGAAAAACAGAGGCATTCAATGCTTTTTCTGACTCAGTGTTTAATAATACTGATAGACCTTGGGCTGCCTGGTCACCTGAGTTGGAGGACTATGAGCGTGGGAACAGCGATTTTCCATTTGGGGACACTGAAACTGCCAGGGACCCAGCTGTACCAGCTGAATGTTCACAGGTCTGTGGGGCCTGATGGGATTCACCTCAGAGTACTGAAGGAGCTAGTGGATGTTCTGTCAGGACCCCTTTTGGTCATCTGCCAAAGGTCTTAAGAGTCTGGGGAGGTCCCTGCTGACTGGAAATTAGGCAATGTTATTCCAGTTTACAAGAAGGGCATGAGGGAAGACCCAGGGAGGAAACTGTGTTTCCGTCCAGAGGTGTTTGATGCCGACTTTTTCTCTTGCACTTGGTGTTACGTTGTATGTTTGATTGTACAAGATTTGACCCAAAAGCCATGCTTATACTAGGTAGAAATGAATCCTTACTGAGCTCATGCTAGGTGCTGTTAGCTACACTCTCACAAGTGGCTTTTTCTGTGTCTCAGCTTCTGCTCTCAGGTACCTTCATGAGAACAGGATCATCCACAGAGACTTGAAACCAGAGAACATTGTGCTGCAGCAAGGAGAGCAAAGGGTAAGCAGGAAGCAGGTGCCTGTCCCTACACAGACAAGTAGGTGTAAACTTCATTGGAATTACAGTGGTCCCTCTGCGAGAGCCCAGGGTAACAGCTAGCTCAGACCTGCATGTCAGATGATTGATATTCTGCACGCAGCTGAGATGAAAGGTTGTATTGGACTTCTGGCAACACCTGACACTTTGACTTTCAACTCTTAAGGAAAGAACACAGCTGTGCGGATTGACGAGAGATCTGAATTAGCAGTAATGTTTCCAGCTCTGTGTGTGTCAAGCCAATGAAAACTTTACATGCTTTGCAGGTTTAGGAATCTGCAGGAGCCTCCCATTTCTGCTTCCATTTCTTTGTTGGTGCCTCTCCTGTGTACCTTTGAAGAACTGAACCTTTCCTTTCTCGGCTGTATGGTGTGGTTTTAACAGGAATTATCTCTAGTGTTCTTATTCTTTGTTGTGTTTTTCAGTTAATACACAAAATCATTGACCTTGGGTATGCCAAGGAGCTGGATCAAGGTAGCCTATGTACATCCTTTGTTGGGACTCTACAGTACTTGGTAAGGAAGGAATTAATCTAGAAGAGTAGCTATGGCTTTGGAGTGGGATAGATTTAACTGTTACCAGGTTTTGGGCTGGGATGTCCTGGTATGGGGTGTATTTGGGGTGCTGCAGATAGCAAAGGTGACTGTTCTTTTGCTTGCGCTGGGTTTTCACAATGTCTGCTAGCTATGTCTGTTATGAATAAGATGCAGGAGTGCCAATAACCTCTTCTGCTCACTCTAAGAGGATCTCAAAGCTTGCGAGCAGCAGTGTTCAGCACCATCTTTAATCTGTTGTACAAATGCTAATGAGCTCTTAAGGGATTGAGAGAGCTAAGAGATGGGTGGCTTTGTCTCGTGTGTGTAAACTGTTTCAGGCTCCAGAGCTGCTGGAACAGCAGAAGTACACAGTGACAGTGGATTACTGGAGCTTTGGCACACTGGCCTTTGAGTGCATTACAGGCTTCCGACCATTCCTACCCAACTGGCAGCCAGTGCAGTGGTGAGTGAGCTGGGGCCAGGTGATAAGAAGAGTGCATGCAATGGGACTGTTCTGTTTACAGGAGGTAGAAGAATGGTCTCTTGATTCTTATCGTAATATTCCTGTGTTCCTTGCCCTTATGGAGACTGACTCCCTTTGCAGGGGTTTGACCTACTGAGCAAGTTCAGCATTCTTGATACTTGCTCTTTGGGATTGGGAGTGATTCCTGCAGGGTGGTGGCAGAAACCAAAGTGGCATCTGTATGGCATCCATCAAGAGTAGCTTTAAGAGCCTACTAACATGCAGACTGGGAAAGACAGGTGATTGTTTCACCGTTGTACTTGCTTGCATTCATTAGGCATACAAAAGTGCAACAGAAGAGTGAGCTGGACATTGTCGTTTCAGAAGATTTATCTGGAGAAGTCAAGTTTTCTAGCAGTTTACCCTGCCCAAACAATCTAAACAGGTGAGGACTAGAAATCTGTTATGCCATGCTAGGATAAACTGTTTCTTCTGCAAAAGGGCCAGGTTTGTATTTTATGTCTTACACTCAATTTATTTGCAGATTAACATAGTATGACACACACAATGCTTGTGTCCCGTCAGGCTTGTGTAGTTGTGAGTCTCTGTTTCTGCCTTCTAAACACTACATTTGTGATCGGGGTGGGAAGCTGTTTGTCAGTCTTCCTGCAGAGACCAAGCCATACGGTGACTGCGAATGCACTTTTTACTTCCTCTGATCCCCTTCTTGTTTTGGTCCTTCAGTGTTTTGGCTGGGAGGCTGGAGAAATGGTTGCAGCTCATGTTAATGTGGCACCCACGGCAGAGAGGGACAGATCCCACATATGGACCCAATGGGTGTTTCAAAGCTTTGGATGACATTTTGAACTTGAAGGTGAGCGATGGGTCTGTATTACCCTGGAAAGCTTTCCGGAGAGCAGTTGCGTGTAGCCCATGAGAGAAGAGGCTTGAGTCATAGACCTAGGAGGAGCAGCAGCACCGAATCTCATTTTGCTGTCTCCTGACAGTGACAGGTGCTTTCTTCTTGCTTATTTGAGGACAGATACTCCTTGGGAGTAGCAAATAGCTTCTGCGTGAGTTTGGTTCCATATTCTGGTAGAGAATTCTGTGACTGGAGTGGTTTAGTTGCCATGTGGCCTCTCTTCCAGTTGGTGGAGGACAAAGATTTTAGCATAATACTGTGAAATAAGCTGCAGAGTGACTTCCTGAGCCCTGCAGGTGCTTTGAACAGTTTATTGGCGGCCAGTATCAGTCCTGGGATCTCTGCTCAAACATAACCGGTGTATTTTCAGCCCTTCTTATGTCACGCTACTCTTCTTGTAGTTGCTCCACGTTTTGAACATGGTTACGGGAACTGTATATACCTATCCTGTGACAGAGGAGGAGACTCTGCAAACTGTGAAGGCCAGGATCCACTCAGACACGGGAATCCCAGAACAGGACCAGGAACTACTGCAGGAAGCTGGACTGGCATTGTTTTCTGAGAAGCTGGCTACTAAGCGTATAGTTGATAGCAAGGTGAGCCTGAATACTCCCTTCCTTGCCGTTGAGTGAATCTGCAGGTACTGCTCTCGCTTTGGGAGCATGGCACTCCCTGCTGTTCTGGTAGGCTTTTGTCTAAACCACACAGACTGAACAGCCCTTGCAGAACAGGCACCCTGTTGCCTTTGGTGTTCAGTCTTTGGCTAAGGAGGAGCATTCTCTTTATGGTGTTATTGAGGCTTGCTTTTTCTGAGAGAGCCTAGCTGGGTCTTTCATTCTCTGCAGGTGAACGATACTGCAGCTGCAGACACAGACCTCCTCTTCCTCTTTGATAACCAGAAAGTTGCCTATGAGCCTCAGGTTGCCTTGCGCCCTCATCCGGAAAGCGTTGACTGCATCCGTAAGGATTTTCTCTAGCATGAATGTGAAAGGTTGTCCGTGTTGAGAGGGCTGCCTGTGTTCCGTGGTTTGTATTGTGTGCAAAGAGTAGAGAGAGCTTTTGCACGTTGGGACGAAAGCAGTAAAATGGACCAGCATAGCATTCATTCAGTTAGTCAGAGTAACTGAGGAAGGGAAGGGTCTGATTTTGACGTACTGGGGAAGCTGCATAGGGGTTAGTTGACTATAGGCTTTGCAAGAGGTAACACACTCCTCAAAGGAGTGATGTTTTGGTCTGTTTTGTCATATGATAACACTACTTTTAGACTTCATGCTGATACATACATTTCCCTCCCCTCTGTTTCCAGTTCAGGATCCAAAGAAGAATCTCCACTTTTTCCAGTTGCGGAAAGTGTGGGGTCAGATCTGGCACACAATCCGGATGCTGAAAGAGGACTGTAACCGGCTTCAGCAGGGGCAGCGAGCAGCCATGTACGGTGGCAGTTTCTCTAGAGTACATATCCCTGCCTTTGCTCTGTGGTGAAAGGCAAAGGACAGGAATGGAACCTTGTTGGAACAGGGAAGCTCATGAGTGGAGCTCGTGATAATGAGAAGCTGAGAGTTCTGCCCTCTGACACAACTGCTTTTGTGCTCACTGCTACTCTCTGAAGTATCTGCTTTTGATGTAAGTGGAAGTCTTCATTTTTAGTTTGGGAGGGTAATAGGACCTTCTTCTTGTCCATGCAGGATGAATCTGTTGCGTTACAATAGTACCCTCTCTAAGATGAAGAATTCTATGGCCTCGCTTTCCCAGCAGCTGAAAGCAAAGCTGGACTTCTTTAAAACAAGCATTCAGATTGATCTGGAGAAGTATAAAGAGCAGATTGAATTTGGAATTAGTAAGTATAGCATCTGGAAGACAGAGCTCTTTTTATACCTGTTGTCCCCACAAAGTATCTACCTATTTCTGTATGAACCTGAGAAAAGCAATCGCCCTTCTTTCCTTCCTGTAGCTTCTGAGAAGCTGCTGTTTGCCTGGAAGGAGATGGAGCAAGCTGTGGAACTTTGTGGGCGGGTATGTTTCTAAATCTAACTGCTTATCCTGAAGATAAGAGGCTTTTTTTTCCCCCTTTCCTCTTGCCCTCCCACCCCTTTTATTGTCCTCCCTTAAACAGAAACTCCTTGTGTCTGGGCTGATTCCAGATGTCACATTGCCTTCATTTTGGTGGCACCATTTTTGTCCATTGTCAACTTCCTGAAGCTCACTGTTTGTAAGACTTAGGGGAAAAGGGGAGATTTTGGCGAATGTGAGGAGATTTTGCAGTGGTGGCACTTGGATGTCCTGCTAACCCAGTCCTGGAGCCAGCATAGCAGAAAAGATGTTATGGAGCATAGGTTAAACTGAATGGGAAAGCGAATGATTAGATGATTGAACACAAGAATTTTAAGCATCAGTCTTAAATTTTGAAAAGCAACAATTTCCCTCTTTTGGTGCATGTTCCACGGCTGTTCCCCGTGAAACATTCAGCCTCTTGACACAAGACAATGTAACCAGGCACCATCACTCCCGGATGAGGAGCAAAAGCCAACTAGTTGATATCTTATTCTTTTCCAGCACTTAGTCCTCCTCTGCTGGGGGGAGGCAGAGGGCAGAATGTCTGTCTAACAAGCAGCAGCTTCTCCATGCAAATGAATTCAAGTGAAAAGCACAATTTGGGGTGCCAGAGTGGATGTGGTGTGCCGGGGGAAAGGCGGAATAGCTGAGGAAAAGGAAGCATCATGGCCTGGGAACTAGCAGCACATTTACTACAAAGTGATCCTTCAGTGGCTCTTTGTTGCAAGGCTGAATTTTTTATCAGAAAATTCTTGGAAGTTGTTTGATCCCAAAGCACCAAGCTAACGTCCCTGAATGGAAATTACTCATTCTCATTTGGTTTTGTCCGAGTCTGCTGTTTGCATCTTGCCAATGCGAGTGTTTAGAAATGTGAATGAGAAGGGAAGAGCCAGTATGAGTGGTAGTGTCTCTCAGTTATGAGAGTATCCCATTGCTTTTGTTCTGCCCTGCTTTTAGGAGGATGATGTGGATCAGCTAGTGAAGAGGATGATGGCCCTGCAGACAGACATTGTGGACCTGCAGAGAAGCCCACTAGGTCGTAAACAAGGAGGAACACTGGAGGATTTGTGAGTTGAACTACCTTAAACTTCAGATGCAGGTGTATTGCTAGCTAAGCTTATTCACCACAGGACAAGGAAAGTGCTTCAGCCCAAAATTATGGGGGTTTGGGAGGACTTTGACACTAAAAGACAGTTTATGACTCCATACCTGTCATTGGTCAGAAATGGCAGACTGGTGTATATAAAAGATTGGAGTTCTCGAACTACTTGTTCATGGTTTACTTTCTAGAGAAGTCTTTTTGTGTTCTGTGCCTTTTCTTCCAGAGAAGAGCAAGCCAGAGAGCTGTACCGGAGATTGAGAGAGAAGCCAAGAGGTAAAAGACGTTTTAGCTCAAGGTCAGCTTGCTAGCTTGGTTTGTGTGAACAGTAACTTTGGAGGTGCAGTAATTAGCACTGAGAAAACTCTCTCTGCATTCTAGGCCTGCCCATATGCTAGCTGCACATGGACTTTACTGGATCGGCCTTTCTTTGGAGAAGGGGGTCAGGGAGTCAATTTTACATTAGGGCCAGCCTTGCTTTTTGTGGTGTCTTTGTGGTGCCTTTTGAGCTGTTCTTGAAACTCCTCTGAAGCTTTTCTCAGAGCAAATTGTTGCCACAAGCATATGCTGCTGCTTCTGTGTAGGAAGGACGAAAAACATAGCTGTTCCTTTGAGCAGCTATACATCCCCAAGGCATCAGACCCACCTTATCAACTGCTTTCCAGTTCTCATAATTTTGAAGGTGGTGGCTGAATTCCAATGCAGTTCATCCCACTCAAATGGCCTAAACTCGAGATGTTTCAGGACTGAAGCAGCAGTGGAAATAAGCCACTAAGAATCTTCTCATTTTGTCCTGTAAGCCTACCCTTCTGTGTAATACTCTGACTCTCCTTCCAGATCAGAGGACAAGCGGTGACAGCCAAGAAATAGTACGACTGCTCCTACAGGCAATCCAGACCTTTGAAAAAAAGGTCAGAGTCATTTATGCTCAACTCAGGTGAGCTTTGTAGAGTTACCTTTTATTGAGGGTTAAGCAAAAGCATCTAGAAGTTTAAAAACCAGTGCATATAGCTGATGAGATCTCATCTCAGAAATATTACTCTACTGCAGTTGTCCATGTGTGATCTGATTTCTTTTTTTTTTTTTTTATATTAACAGTAAAACTGTAGTTTGCAAGCAGAAGGCACTGGAATTGTTCCCCCGAGTGGAGAAAGTGATGAATCTGATGAATGAAGATGAGGAAACGGTTGTTAGGCTTCAAGAGAAACGACAGAAAGAACTGTGGAACTTGCTGAAAATTGCTTGCGTAAGTAAAATAACAACTCCAGTTTAGCCTGAAAATACGGTTTGTAGCACAGGTTACTGAAATAATAGTAAATTTGGTATGTCCTATGGGTTTTTTCTCTGTTATTTTGAATTAGTATTAAAGCCAAGTTCCAAGCCGTCTCATACTTCTGGCTGCTGGAAATCAGTGGAAACAATTGCAATCTGAATCTTTTGTGTTTTCTTCAGAGTAAAGTACGTGGTCCTGTTACTGGCAGTCCAGAGAGCGTGAACACATCACGTCTTGGTAGCCCTGGTCAGCTGCTGCTGCAGGTTCCTTCTGGAACATACAATTTATCAGAATCTGTCAGGAAAAGGTGAGACAAAGTCTGGAATTCTGTAGCTGCTAACTACAGAGCTGGGGCTCCTGCTTTGTGAAATAATGACACACAGGCTTTCCCACATTTTACGCTTTGTGTTCAGCTTCCATTGTCAGATGAACATCTTCCTTATGAAAAACAGGGGATAATCCCCCTGCCTCAATAAGAAAGGGATTGCATTATCTGGAATGGTTGGGCTTGCTTGAGGGTACGCTGCCATGCAGAATTGTTGAAGCATTGTCATGTAAGGTGATAGTGGCTGAGCTGTATCATAAAGGAGAGAATGTCGTTAACCAAGCAAGCGTAATTCTGGCTTGCTTAAATGAACTGGGTCACCAGCTGGAATGACAGACCTTGATCTAGCAACAGTGATTCCACAGAGTAAGAACCCAAGTCTGACTTGAAACATGCTTCTTTTCCCCTGCCCCAGTGAATCTGGGGATGACACAGACTTCCCTAGTTGTGATATGAATTGCTAGCTTATGAGCTCACTGGTAAAGGTTAATATTCCTCAGTGCTGTGCAGCATACCTGCCAGAAGTATTTCCTAAAGGTAAAGGCAGCATCTCCTCAAACACAGAAAATTGTGTAATAATTCTCCCTTTCAGTGAGGAGCTACTGTTGGAATCACAGAAACTCTGTAACCAACTGGAAAATGTGATGCATGACACAATGAAGGATCAGGAGCAGAGCTTCATGGTAACTTATTTAATATTCTTCTATAAATGGGACTGGGGAAACTCATGGCTTCAAGCTCCTGCTTATGCAACTTTGCCACCAATAAGTAACATGGCTTACAGAAATCTTGCATATTCCTCCTTTGAGCAAGGAGAGTAGGTATTTTGGGGAACAGAAGGCACCCACTCCCCCAAATGAACCGCAGACTGACTCCTTGCTTGCCATGTACAGGAGCCATGTGTTGGGGACTTAAGTTGTGCTGAACAGTAAAAGGATGGGGAAAGGCGCTTGGCTGTTGTACAAAAATACTTCAAAACTGCATTCTTAAAAGTGGGTTGGTCTAGTGGTGGGTCATACACTGGTGGAATTGCTTCCCCTTTATTCTGGAGAGATCTGAACTGTAAGCTACGTCAGATTTTGTAGTTCTAACTCTTTATTCATTAGGCTCTAGACTGGAGCTGGCTGCAGCTTCAGGTAGAAGAAACAAACAGTCCGGAGCAAACCCAGATGTAAAATCACTTTGGTTGCCTCTGAAGACATGCTCCTTCAGGAAGCCAACTGTGAACAGCTGTTGCCTCTGAGAAGGGAAGTTCAAGTGCCTCCTTCTACTGTCACTTAACCTGCTTATGTGATACACGTGGCCTAGCTTTTAATATCCACCTCTCAGATGCTCTTTTTTTCACAAAGATACAGTAGGAAATGCCTGTTCTAACTACTTGGAAAAGGTTCTTTGTTGTGCCTTAAGACAGCAGATAACTCTTGATTCTCTGTCCCAATGTGTCTTCCCTTAGGCAGCACGTGGTTGTTTCACTGCCTTTCAGGCTTTCTAATGAACAATGCATGCAATCAGCTTGCACAGTCACTGAGAGATGTCAACTTCCTAATATACTTGAACTGTGAACTTAAACTTCTTAACTTTGCTGATTTGCACTTTTTCTCTGAAGTGTAATGGTTATACTTAACTAATAGTTGTTTCCTATATGGGAACAAAATTATCTAAAAGATGTAAACTTTTGGTTTGCTCTCTTTGATACATTCAATAACATTTTAATGAAAAAGCTGCTTTCGCTGTGCAGGTCTCTGAAACATGGGTGGTATAAAGATGTTACGGTAGAGGCCACAGAGAAGGAAATCATCACTATGCAAGTATAGTTTCACAAAGCATTTGCAGATGATCTGCTAACTGCTTGAAGTTGCACCAGGAGGGGGGGGGGAAAGCACAGCTGCCTGGAACGGTTTTTCTGAACCTTACTGAGACAAGACACACCAACATTTTATGTTCCAACCACGACCAATTTATTTCATTCTGATGTAAACCCATATTTCCACTACAGCACGGAGACCACCTTTTATAAAAGGTTGTAAAGTACAGGGCATGCAGGATGCAATACAATACTGAGGAGAGGTGGGATGGGATTTTCTTTTTTTTTTTAGGAACAGATTTAAAATAAGGGAAACTGAAGTGAAATGTAGCACAAACATCACAAACTTCCATGCATGCCTTCAAGTATCTTCTTTTGATATGCTCGTGCTCTCTGGACTTCAGTGTAGGGTTAAAATGATTCTTTGGAAGAGCAGAAAGTTCACACTTCTTGAAATTTTATAGTAGTATTAAGGCCGAAATACACTGGGTACTACACTTCTTCACCTTTCAGAGCACTACCTGCTGGTAGCACTACTTGTTTTACTTCAAGCTGCATTAAGCTTCCAGCTCAAATCCCAGCCCAATTTTGTGACCTCCAGCACTGAAATTCTTGCCGTCAATTAAGCCTGAGAGGGTCAGCTTTACACCTAGGAAAAAGCAAATAATGAGACCCTTCATATACTCATCTCTGTACAATTCCCTCCCTCAAGTACCTGAGCCTCACTGCTGTGTCAGTTGCTATAGAGGTTCTGTACTTGCACATCCTTTACATCTATGAGCCTATGTAAGATTTCTAGCTGATCTGTTTATCTAATCTGTTATAGAGATGACAGTAAAATAATGCACAGTGTAGTACTAATACTATTTGCTGCTACCAGTTAGACTTACATACCAGGTCGGAGGGCATGAGTGTAACCAATTCCAATCAGGCTGGCATTATTCACTTTAGCCTACAGGAACAAAAAGAAATCACAGTATTTATAAGCTCTGTATAAATATTTGGACAGACCTGTCTCGGTGCCCTGAGAAGGTGGCTTCTGCATTAACTTTTTCAGCTACTTGTAGACTAACCTCTAGCAGAGGTGTATTCTAATCTTTCCCTTTTCTCAAGAGTTTCAACTTAAGCTGTAACAGGCGCAAGTAATAATTCCAATCTTTCCATCAAATTGTGACCCATTATGCCTACATAAAATGCCACTGTCATTCACTGCCCCTAGCATTATCTCTTTTATATCCTTTAGAAGGGCTAGTTACTACAGCCCCTTAGTAGCCAATGAAGTCTGTCTTGTTCACAGACCCCTGTTCATGAATTGCTTAGCAGTTATTTTATTTTTTTAAATAAGCAATAAATATATGAATATGCAAACCCTTTCTGCATTACTAAGTTTTCAGCTGTTTACAATAGTATTTCCCATCTTTAATTTTGGCTAAATTGCCCTGGAACAAATTCTTCTTTTGAAGCACAACAAATGCTTGCTACTTCAGTTCTTAGTGTTGGAATGTACGCATAGTTATTCACTGTCGCTTCGTGGATGTGTTTTGTCTTGTGAACCTCTCTCTTGAGACCTCCCTGCCCTGTGCCCACGCCCCGGCCCCCGCATAAGTTTCTGCAAGAATTTGCAAGTGTTGCTAACACTTGTCTCAGGACCTCAGCTGACTTTCAAGGGTTAACTGCTTGTTAGGAGAAGGCCATAAGCTCAGCTGAACTTCCCTCATTTTACTGTAGTACCATTCTACATCACGCATTAGATAAGAATTAGAGAATTAAAAGGACACTGCATCCTCTCATTACCTTTTGAAAACTCATTTTGCATAGGCTCCAAAGCACGTTAATCAAACTAGTGACTATTTTGCCATGGACAAAATGGTGCTTTACATTTTTTGTCCCCCTGTCGTTTCACAAGTATGACCTGTGAAGTCCCAGTTTGAACTTGAACCACAACAGAAGCCACAGTCTGCCATCTACCATACTTGCTCAGTAACTATTTGAAGCAACTACTTCACACCACAAATTTGCACGATTTAAGGGAGCTTGAAACACTTGTTCCTGTAACAAAATTCTTACCACAATGGAAGTCTTCTCATCCAGTTGATACTTAGTAGCAATACCAAACCGTGTGTTGTTACTGCCAGCAGTCCATGCAAGATTGACTGATGTCTCAACCTTATTATTAACCTTCTGATAAATAGACCCACCAAACTCTGTGCCATCGTTCCTGTTTGTAATAGATGCAAGTGTGTCAAGCCTTGCCTTGTTTAATAAATAGTAATTCTTTAGACTAACTCCTCCCCACAATCATCTGATCATTGTCTCTTAAAACGAATGAAGAGCTCCAATACTTCCCTGGACCCATGCTCATCTACTTCCTAGCTGGAGCTGGCAGACGACTCCTGCTCATTTTTTTTACCCAAAATGTTTTGTATGCAGAATGGAACAAGACTTTCCAACAGCTGAGACCTACAGTTTGAGGTTCTGACAAAAAAAAATAAATCCACCCAGGTTTGTATTGTGCTTGCTTGTCTTGAGAAAGCAAGCCTGCAATAACTCATAAAGGGGTAAATCCAGAAGGAGACTTAAGTCAGTTATGGGAAAGAGGAGACTCAAAACAATGTTACTGCACTGCAGTTCTTGAAATATACCGCCTTCAAAGACTCTCAGAGCATCTGAATGTCAAAACTAGAACTACACTGCAACGACAGCTGGAAACACTCAAGCACAATGCAACATGCACCCCTCCTCCACCTTGGGCATTTCTGAGCCAGAAGCTTTCTGTCTGGTGGGGAGCGGGGTAAGGTACCGTAGCTTAACTGAAGGCTCTTTTATCTGGCATCAAAATAGAAGAAGTTTACAGATTTTAATTCCAAATTATGAAATGCCTTTACACCACTGTCTTATATACACAAACCCCAAAATTACCCTGAAACAAGGTCTCAAAAAAGACAGCCAAGAGTTGGAAAGTTGCCCCTGCTTTAGTTGTAGTGAAGATGAAAACACAGAATATAAATTATTTTGAAACAAATCAGCATACCCCGCTTCCATCCACCCACTGTTCACTGAACTTCTTTGATGCTCACTATTCATCTAGTTTGGCTGCTCTGATGTTTTTCTAGGCTCAGACAATACTTACACGTTAGTGTGCAGCTGAAAGTCTCCTGCCTTATATCCCAAGGCAAAGTTATTTTGTGAAAGCTTAGACTTGGCTGTATCAAAAGCCATCTGGTAGCCAGCAAGCCAGCCTTCATAGCCCAACACGGCCCAGCCATAGATGGTTGGTCCAGAGACATCAATGTCTATGTTGCAGCCTAGATTTACATATTCTCTTTTGTAGGAGGTCTTCAACTTTCCACTCTTCTTCCTGCAGAGAGAAAAACGCCATTTCATCCCTGGTAGTACACAAGTACATATTATATGTAGTTTTATTTATGTATGTATGTCCTTTAAGGCCAGTTAATTAAATTACAGTAATTCCTACTCAAAACTTAACAGCTGCTGAAGAAGGCATGGAATAAAAGTAATGCTGGTATTATGCATATTTACATGGTGCCACTTCTTCCTCCACCATCTCAAACTCCTTAGAATCCTCAAGCAGCAAAAAACAAAGGCATTTCTGCTGAATATTCTAAAACCTGTCAGGTTTCAAATTTTGTTCTCCACAAGTGAGTGCAAGGCATTATGGCATCATCAGTTTCTTTCAGGAGCATTCATGACATCCTGCAGCAATAGCTGGCCTTTCTGTCCTGTGACTTTTTGTCTGTTTGGTTCACTACATTGTTCCTTTGTGTACAGTGCTTGCTTTCCTCCCTTCTTCACTGCTGAATACCAGTCTCCTCGACTGAAATGCATTTCCCCATCCTCCAGACATCCACTTTAGTCAGCCTTTTGTCCCTCTAGAGAAGTCTTTTCCTCTCTCTCCAATGCATCGTTGTGCTCCTTTTGCTGTCAGTTCAAACCTAACTGAGACAAAACGTTATCACATCACCTCCTTAATCCTCTCCCCAAACTCCTTTCCCTCCCACTGAAGACACAGCAGAACACTGTGCTGCCTGTCACTCATACCCAGGTCTGGGGTCTCACTTTTGACTTAGCTTCTAATTCCTTACATCCAAGCAGGATTTCAAACCCTGATTTTTCTGATAGGCTCTCCCCAACAATAAAGAAATACCAGTCATTATTTACAAAGCAATCTCAAGCTTTGTGCATTATCCAGACATAAACACCCCTCCCTTGCTGTACTGCCTACCAAAACTAAATACATGATAATTGATAAAGACAAAAAAAGTGCTATTTGACCACCTACATAATACCTATACAGTTCTACCTCCTCATTCAGTTGTGCATAGACATCTGCCCAAAAACATCAGGAAAAAAATTATTTTGCTTTGTGTTAAGACACTGAGTTCACAGCACTAGGTCTGTCAACACCATGAAGACCTAGCTGTTTAAGGGGAGAGTTTTGAAGGTATAATACCTACTGCAAAACAGCCAATTCACCAATGGCCAAAAAGCTGAAGAGTCATCTTCAGCAGACCTTGTCCTGAGCCGTGTATTATCCACTGCCTTCAAAATATTCTACAGTGCCTGCAGAATATTCTACAGTAAATTTTGAGCATTTACACAATAACCAGAATAAGCATTTCTAATTAAAAGTTACGGGAAATTTTAGCACTCCTTAGATAAAGGTAACAGAAAATACTTACCCTGTGTTTGGTACAAATGTAGTGTCAAGAGCCACCTTCAATCCTTCAGCCAACTGCAAAGAAAAACAGACATCTGCTCAGAACTCTGCTGAAACATGACTTGTATATTCCACTACTATAGCTCTACTTCCTGTCTAAAGCGAAGACAAAACATGACCATAATGTCTCCCACATGTTTTACAACAAAATCTGAAGATGCTGTATGATGAGGGATTAAAATTTGGAGGTTTTCTCCCATGAGGCCCTACAACAGCACATGCTTTGTAGATATGTTATTACAAGAAGATTTTAAATCCAGTGTTGATGAAAAGAAAATCGAGAAACTGTTAAAGGAAGAAAACTGTTCAGTTCATGTTTGCTTATTCCCTGTAGTTCCACCAACCCATGCAGTTGCTGAAGAATCTCTCAGAATCGAGAGGTATTCTTTTAAAACACAGTACTACTTCACAGGCCAAACTGTACCTGCCTCAACTTTCCCACCTGTGTTTTGAGCTGGACAGCATTTTCCATTTTAAAGCACACGTAAAAGCGCAAAACTGTAACTGCAAAAACTGATGGCCATGTATGGTGGAGGGCACCACAGAAATTTTACTACTTGTGGCACCATTACCTTATGCTTCAGGCATTAAGTGAGAAGCATAAAGCTATTACTTTGAAAAACAATTGTGTGTTTTGAGAGTGCTGTACACTAGCAACCCTTTCTGTAAGCAGTGCCAAGCTGCAAACACTAATCTTCCTCTTCAGCCTTAGAAAATTCAACATCAAGGCAGCCAAACTTAAGTCCTTATGTATAAAAGCATTTAAAGATGCTAGACCCCTCTTTTGTTTTCCTTGCCTGACTGCAGCAGTGAGAGTTCTACATAGCTAGAGTGCAGCTTTAAAAACTCCTATTCGGAGTAGATAATGGTGATATTTATTCAACAGCTAGCTAATTTTGCATGCCTGTAACTGCAGTAACTCTGTACCTTTGGATGATTATATAGCAGCACATTGCTGTCGAGATATCCTCCACCCTCCACCCCGCCCCTGGCAAATTCATGATGCTCTCTCTCTCAGTCTGTGTGTTCTTCAAATGTATAACTTCTTTTAGTACTCCAGATTAAGTTTTCTGCAACTTTCAGTCTTCAGTGTCTTCTGCTCAATTCAATACTTTCTCATACCAGTTGCAGAAACATTTTCAGAGTACCTACTTCCTCTTACCTGATCCTCCATGGAAACTTCTGTTCCCAATGTGTTGTCTGTGTTCCACTTCTGGGTGAATGTAAGCCCATAGTCTTTGATCTTATATTTGGTCTCTAGACTGCCTGAAGCTTTGCCTGTGTCTGTGTTGGAAGAACCAGTTGCAGTGAACTCCTGCCAAGAGCATAATACAAGTTTCAGCACTCCGGTATTTAATCACTTTCGGTTTTTCCACTTGTCAAGTGCCGACACTCACAACTTGCTACCCTTACGTGTTCTGACAGAGCCCTCAAAATCATCCTCCTCTTCCTTATCCCCACCAAAAAGAATTATTTTTGCATCACAAAATGCTACTCCTTTTGGCATCTCTGTTCTGGATATTTCTTTTATCAAGGTGTGCTGATATAACCCTGGAACTTGCTTAGGTTGGAAAACACTACTACACAAAGACCTGACATCTTCACTTTCATTTGTATCATGATTCAATGACCTGCTCCCCCTCCTTCAATTTTTACTGCACTTTTTTCCTAACTTGTCCACCAACCTCCCCCACACCAAAAAAAATCTTTTCCTGCTGTCTTTTTTCTGCTCCAGAGTAGCAATTGTTATTTCAGTATTCCACAATTTGCTCTGTACCTTCATGTAGATCCATGCCCTGATACAAAAAGATGCTTGGGATACAAAGCTGCTTCTATCCTTAGATTTTTCCCTCACAATCTCCTCTAATTCCCTTTATCATCTTTACCAGTACAGTCCCAACTGTGCATGAAATAGCACCCATTACAGTCCTTCTGGAAATCCACTCTGCCTTAAGAAAAGCTATCCTTCATCCAACTTATGCTGCTAGAGAAATAGCAAAAAAAACCCCAAACATTTCTCTCATTTCTCCAAACATCTTGTGCTTCTTCTTTTTCATTTTTTTTTTTTTTTTAATTTTTCCACCTTTCAGCGGTGAAAATATCATCTGGAGAATGACCATCTATGCTTTTCACATTGACTATTGCACCCTAACACTGTTGTTCTCCTTACCCTTTATACTGTTGCCACTCAGACTCTTCGTATACTACGCATCAGATGACTTTAGTACCTTCTCCCTCAACCTAACCTCTGTCACTACCTCAGCCAGCACACCTACACTTTAGAAGCTAGGTCACTGCTTTGCAAGGCACCTTAAAATCACAGGCCTTTTCTCCTTCACAGTGTCAGAAAATAACCTGACCCCAGTGGCACCTTGACATCTCTTCATCAGGCTGGTCATTCACTGACCAGTGTAACTGAACCAACAACTCTGAATTTTGTACGATATGTATTTTGTAACATGCTGTCCTATGCTGTTTGGCCAGTCCTCCACACATCAGAGCTTCCTGTTATTTAGGGGACTTGAAGTCTCAAACATCTCTCCTCCTGGAATAACGCAGAGGTAGCCTACTCAGTATTTCATACACAACAGAGTATAAAGTAATAAGTAGACATACTTCCGCAGTAGTAAGCTCAAGGCATACAAGCTAGGTTGTAAGAAGCATCTGATTTCATTTGTTGTCCTCATCTCTCAAATATTTTCCCTGAAGAAAGATAATTAATCTGCCATTACATTTCGAAGTTACACCTCTTTTGAAGTTTGAATATTGAAAGATACAGTGCTTAAGAGATGACAGTATCCATTGCCAACACATCCACACTTTGGAACCCTCACTTTCCAGATCCTTCTCATTCCAGGACAGTATTCCTGGGTGCTGTGTACATTGCTATCACAATTCTGGACTTTTCAGAGTGTACAAAGACTGTACACTATGCAAAAAATAATAGTTTTGAAGTGCTGGGGAAGTACAGCCAGGTAACACACTTGGTAACGTGCACTCCTTGGTCACTGTAGTGGGGCAGGGGGGAGCCAACACTTACACAAGCTAACACACTACTACAAACTACAACAGCATAGCGTTATGGTTTGTTGGGGTTTTTTTTATAACGTATCTATCCAGAGAACAAACAGGTGATGCAAGTCAGGTGCATTAGACTAGCCTTTAAGACATAATTGCTACAGACTGCTGTCATGTCACTTGCACAAATTCACTGTAAAAACATCTCAAGCCTGCATCAGAAGTAACTTTCTTCTGATCTTAGGGCAGGAAACATTAAAAAGGCTTGATTTGTTTCTCAGATCAAGCAAAGACTGTAAAATGCTCTTCTCACAGCAAAAGGAAAAAAACCCTGCACTGTCATATAATCAAAAGCCAAAGGATTTTACCAGGTGTCAGAACTGGATATGATTCTGGAAGCAGAAGGCACACAGCCAGCATCTGCTGCCATCACTATTTAACTGTCTAAACTAGAGATGTCTCATCACACTGTCTGGTATAGAAGCATTTCTTGAATTTGTTGTAGCTGAAAATCAAACTCATTCCGGCTCCATCATACACTCCACTCTGAATCAGCAGCCAAGCTCAGCTTCACACTGACCTTCTAGTTTATGGTGGCTGGCATCTTCAGGAACACCATGCACTGACTAGGCCAGACCACTTGCAATCTGTGGAACACTTATAACCAGTAGACAATACCATTGCTGTTTTCTAAGTCCACAGGAAACCCACCCAAAACATTTCGCTATCATAACAATCAGAGGTACTGCTTGTACGGAAGTACAAATTAGATATCAACACTTTGTTTCTAACCTCATCTCCATCCCCAAAACCTCCTTTTGTCGCATCAGAATGCTCATCAGAAACACTAACAAGCACAAAACCGGAAGCAACAAACAACCATATCAATACTGTACCCTTCTTGTTTTCCCTCCTGCTGTTTTTACAGTGTTCTTATTGTGGATTGTTGGACAAAGATTGCAAATGGCTTTACATACATGGATCATGCAGCAGATTAAGAGCTACAGACACAGTTAAACTTCATGACATGGATGATAACATGACTACACACAATTGAACAGTTCATGAATGACAGTATGCACCACAGAAAACCTTGCTAGACAAAGCAATAAAGAGCCAACATGCCAAAACAGTCACTATTCTTACCAGCTGGATAAACGTCCAATGAAAGTTGCATGGAAAAGAAAAATAACTAACCATTAGCATATTATCTGAGAATAAAAACTTCCAGCCAGAAAAACTATACATACGAGATGTCAGTAACCAGTAGCAGTCATAATGTAGAGACCATAGTTCCTCGTGCCTACACATTCCTGGTGCACAATGTAAGCAATCCATCAAAAGCTCAATTAGACAGAATACAGTAATACAAAAGGAATGACTTAGACCATTTGCATAAGAATGGACGATAAGGAGGGAGCTAAGGCAAATATGGTTATGAAGTAGGCTGAGAAGCAGCACAACCAGAACAGCAAGTGGCAGCACACACAGAACTGAGACTCAATGTAAGAATAAGCTTATCTAGTAAACACTGTATGCTTGTGGTTACAGACCAAAATATAGAAATCCATTCCTGGTTTTGCCAGCCCTCCTGTGAAATCATGAGGAAGCTCCACTGCTGCATCATTACAGTGGGGATCATAGTATTTTCTAGTTACCTGAAGTGCTGACGCTTAATTAATGTCTATAAAATGCTCTCACATTCTACATAAAGGAGGACTCTCTAGTTTTAATTAAGTCTTGCATTGTAACACAGTAAAGATGAGTGAAAAGGAAGTTAGGTTAGACTGCGGCTCTTACAGCTTTCCCTGGCCTTTTGTAGAAAATGTCAGTGTCGACTCAAAATCCTGTAAAAACCAACGACAGCAGAGAAACTCGGTTGCGTTCATAAGCAGAAATGAGAGTTACTTAGGGAGAAGAAACTCTTATATTTGGGATATGGCAATAGAAATGGGGAGGAAAGCCACCCATCCACCACAAAATGTGTGAAAATTCTTGTAAGTTGCAGGAAAAGAAGTACCGCTACATCAGTTCCATGCTGTTATGTAAGTACCTCAGTCAGCTATGGGTTTTAAAATGAGAACTGAAAGACAGAAGCAACACCTGCTATCAAGTTATTACCACCAACCAGTTTAGGAATTTGTCCTTCCATTGCAATGCTGGTGATGTTGAAAGCCCGCAGTACTTACCACCCCACTGGAAGACTTGGTCTTCAACTCTAACTTGACCATTCCAAATCCTGAAAATAGAAGAGAACGCAGCATCTGTTTCACTGCAATACACAAGCAAGGCTTACTTCCAACACACCCAAAGTACAGCAGGTAGGGTACACTGACCTGAAACAGCCTATTTTCATGTTTCAACAGTTATTAATCTTACTGAGGAATGACTGAAGGTATTTTGACAATTCAGAGTGGGTGGCCTCATAAATTACACTCATTAACAGTCACCCATCATCAAGCATCTCCACCTTTGGTAGCTGCCTACAGTCTGGGACCTATCAATACAGTTACATTCCTTCTGATTTACTCGATTTAATTCTATATTTCTGATTGCAGGGCAGGAATTTTTCTTTTCCCCTTCCCTGAGAAAAATGCTTAAACTTACTTCAACGAGTGGTGTACACAAATACTATTGCTTTCTTCCTTTTCTTTCTGTTCTGCTACAAATCTAGGGAAATACCTGGCCCTTGTAAAGAGCAGAAAAGCCTGAAACTGCTGACACTAAAACTGGGAACTTGATTTGAATTTTAGCAAGCCTGAACTGACAGGGCAGACCAGATCAGGATGCTTTTTCATTTTATGTAGCATATGGATTTGAGATTCAAATGCAAACTACTACACACTTCTAAAACTAGATAAAAAATGTCAAAACTTCTAGTACTGCTCTCAGAAGAGGGACTAATATCAGAATTTCTCCATTTAAATTCTTTGAAGAGGAATGCAAATATTGTGAAATTATTTCCACTACAGCTATGACAACAGGCTATCCTGATTAACATAAAAGATCATTCTACCACAGGAACCTATTTGTTGCCACATACGGTCTCCTATAGCAATCTACATGCATTTAACTGATTTAGCACCTCTACGTAAAAGAATGGGAAGGTAAAAAAAACAGGATTCTCCAGAGACTGTTCTGGAATGCATCTTAAGGTCAAACTTGTAACTTTCCCCTCTAACTCTCTGCCTACTGCAGCATTTTCATGATATGTGTCTAAAGTTCAAATTCAGAAGGGGCGAGATGCTCCGGGCCTCTCCTGAATTCCTACCACAAGGTATTTAGAGGATCTTTGGGGTACTAATGTTCTCATGGCCTCAGTCAGGTTACTTACCATATCCCTTGTTGAATACATCCCTGGCAGACTTTCCCAAGTCACTGTATGATGGTGGGACAGCCATTGGGTCTGAAACACATTGGAAACTGTAAGAATCTTAGAGAGATTTGGCATAATACCTAAACTACACCCAAAGAATTTATAAGTGTTTATGTTTATGACTGCATACTTCACCAATACAGAACTGCAAGACTTCTGAAGAACATTCCTGAAAGTCATCCTTGCTTTGTCAGAAACAAACTTCAATTCAAAGAAGCTGTGAAAGCCCATCCATTACCTGGAATCACTAAACCCCAGGAACAGTATTACATTCAACTACCTATGTAGGCCTCTCATCCTTACACTGCAAAAAGAGCTCACAGGAGCCTTATTGCTGTTTCAATAACAAGCAACCATTGCTTTTGTGACAGGACCCTTTCTGAAAGGGACCCAAAGTGGTGAAGCCATGTCACCACTGAACAATCCCAAAGGAAAAGATCTGACTTCCACAGGCACTTGCGACTTCTTGGAAAGTTTTTTCAGAGATTTGTAAAATACAAAAAGAGATCTCTGTACGCTGTCCAGTTGCTACTAGTGAGTATTTATTTCTTCACTGTGTATACACAGCAAAAAAAAGTCAATTTTCTAATACAGATAACTCTTACAACTACTTTGAAGGACAAAACTCAAAAGGATAGGCATGTGATATTACAGCTTACGTGACATATTTAATGTTAGTTGCCGCAATTTAGTGATTTTGCATCAGAAAACCCACAATAAAAGAAGTAGGAAAACGCTTCCCCAGTGGAAAATTCTCCTTCTATAATAAGCTTGCATAAATGTAAAGGCACACCTGCTCCAGAAAAGAAAAGCTATCAAAGATGATGCTTTTGTTTGATTTTAAGGGTAACTCTTTGCCACTTAATCCCTCCTACAGCTGATGCTTCCGTTGATAATTCTTTTCCGCAACACCTGACACCAGAAATCCCTGATCCCCCATTTGTTACTTATACCATACTGGAAGACCGATCCGATCTAAAATAGCAGTAATGCAAGCAAAACTTCTAAAATCCCTGAAGTATCATTTCTCTTCCACCATTTTTAGTTGCTTACTGGTGTACTCAGTCCCTCTGTCACAAGAGCAACAGTGTCTGTATTAAGCAATTAAGTCCTGTTTTCAGATAGCTAGCCCTTTCCTAAAATGAAGTGCTCAGGTAATTTACATCACATAGTAGACAAACACCCTGTGTTCAGTGACTTAGTAACTAACCTGCACTATGTATCAATACATGGACTCAACGATCCTTATGGGACCCTTCCAACTTGAGATATTCTGTGATTTTATGAATATATATCTGTGGGTTTAGAGGATCTAAAATAGCTGGACGTGACTACGGGTTCCTTATCTGAAGATTAGTATGTAAAGCAGGTACTTCTCAAAATTACTATGTAAAAAGACCTTCTTACCTGTCAGACACGGAGGGAAAAATTACAATCAGCAAATCATTAAAATGACAAAAGAGAAACAGAATGTGCACTTTTATGAGGGCATAGTTTATTAAAATAGTTTTAGCAACACAGCTACAGAGCAAAGAATATCTTTCTTTTAAAATGTTGTTTTTTCAAACAAATCTCAATTCAAAAGTTCCAACTCATACTTCAGATTTGTGGTTTGGGGTTTTTTGGTTTTGTTTTTTCTGGGTTGTGTTCAGGTTTGGTTCGATTTGATTTTTTTAATAATTTGTCAAAATAGTTCAACTTGCTGATTGCAAAAGCTTAGTAACTTAGTTTCTTGAGCAAGGCAGACACTTGGACGTTTTATCATGGTGATACTCTACATATGCAGTAACTACCTAACATGCTCTTGAAGTTTGAAAAAAAACCCATATTTTTTTCCAGCAAAATCCAGGATGAAAGATAACTCCCTGCATAAGAACTCACACAACACACAAGCAGGTGTTTTTTTGGTTTGGTTTTTTTTTTTTTTCCTTTAAATGCTCTTTAGTCACAGCAGGCTTTCAAGGAACTGTCCAGCTGTTGGAAACATGACAGCAACACTCCATAATCATACGGGTTTGCAGCTGGACTCCAAACCATGTAACTCATTTTCAACTAGAAGTTTGGCAATGACTGGCAGTGAGCCACAACATGTTTTGGGGGTTGGGACTGACCTATTCAGCGTTTAGAAGACATGAGTCTAACTTTCAAATTACACGGAGATCTTACATCAAACAACAGCAAGAGCTTAGACAACACCCCACCCCAGTTTTTGAAAACATGCCACACCCCTACCTCTTTCTTGCCTTTCCAACATGACTCTCAAAACTTTCTACCTCCCTGCACAGAGGGGCACGGGCTTTAGAAAGACAAATGGCAACAGAGCTGACCACCAAGTAGTCTCGAGTGTCCCCTCACCAGCTTCACTGAAAAGGCTTCGAGTGAAGGCCTTTACCATCCTGTTCAGCACCTTCTCAACCTAAACCTCACCCTTTGGGGTGACACCCTCTTCTGTTTACACCTCACAAGGCTATTGAGACATCTTGAATATTGTGAGCCTGTTCACTCCACTACTGCGTCTCCTCTCTTTATGCAATATGAGTGTATTTTCTCTATCCTACGTGTTTTAACGTATAAATTATGCAAGTATTTAAACTATTAAAAAAACAAGAGAGATTCTTCAGGTGAGCTCATATGTAAATTCTTGCAAACCAGAACTGTTTAGAGGAACCAAGCTCACAGTTCCACAGCTATTAATACTAAATCTGAATTGGTCTCCATCAACCAGATGCGATGACAACAGCTGACAAAAGACACTGCAAAGCAGGAAAAGAAGCATTAAACCAGAGATCCAGAACTAAGACACAATAGTCATTTCAAGCATCTTGTTTTTAAACAAAGCTTCCTTAATCCTGTACTTTGCTTTTCCCTCCCACAACAGTAAAATTAACACAACCACCTCAAGAGAAAAGGCATCAAGGAATAAAAGGTAGAGGGCAACTGATGCTTAATGTTGCCATCTTCAGAAACCACGCACAGTAAGCCAACATCGGTAAATAAACCGCAAAAGGTAACACCAGATCAGAAATTTCAATTAAAATACAACCGTAAGAGCACCTGAACCGCTCTACGGAATAACTGAAAAAAAAAAAACCACCACCCAAAATCATCCCCAAACCGAAAACCCGTACGCAAAACAGAAAAATGAGAAGAATTACGCTTTGAGAGGCCAGCCCCATGCTTCCTGGCAGGTACCGGCGACCGCCGACCATGGCAGCGGCCACGCACTCACGCGCAGCCGAGCAGCGCGCGGGCACGCGTGCGCGCTCACGAGCGGCGCGACCGGCGCCTCGCCCGCCAGCGCCGCGCGTTACGCAACGGGCAACGAAGCGGGGCCGCCCCGAGCCGCGCCCCAACCCCTCGGCCGCGGTACGGCGGCGCCGGGGGACGCTCGGCCGCTGCTGCCCGCCGAGGTTCGTGCTTCCCGGCCGAGGAACCGGAGCGATGGCAAGCCCCCCGCCCGCCCGCAGACAGTCGGCCTGCGCCCCGCGGCCGTCACCTCAGCAGCCCGCGGCCGCGCCGCAGGACGCGGAAGCCCCGGTCGAAGCGAGAGCCCACCGACCCCGCGGGGCTCTGGCTCGGCTCAGCGCCGCCGCGGCAAGGTGACTCGAGGGACGGCCGCCTCAGCCACGGCGAGGGCCGGAAAACGCCAGCGGACCCGGCCAGCACAGCGCCGCAGGTCCCGGCGGGGCCAGCCGCCCACCCCGCCCTCGCCCCGCCGCTACCTGCCGCCGCGCTGCCTCCGGGCAGAGGTCTCGGCGCCCCCAAGGCCGCATGCGCGGCGCCGCGGCGGCACCTGCGCACTGGCCCCCGCCCCTCGGCCTTGGCCCCGCCCCCCGGCCTCGGCCCCGCCCCGCCGCGGGCTCCTCGCCGCACCCCGGCGCGCGCGTAGCGCCTACGGGAAGGCCCCTCAGCGCCAGGCTCGCCCGCCGGCTCAAGCAACGGCGGCGGAGCGGCCGGAGTAGGTTCCGGGATCGGCGGGCAGCAGCAAGCTGTAACATCCGCTCGAGGTACGCGTCGAGGAGGGGGGAAAGAGCGCTCCCCGCGCCCTGCGCCCGCGGACCTGCAGGGCAGCTGCACGCAGCCCGTCACGGAGGGCGCAAGACCCCCGGCCAGTGCTACAGCTCTTCTCCAACGCTTCAGCAACGTCAGCAGCTCCCGCTCCTTGCCATCCCTGTTTTGAACCGCTGCTCTGTTAGCAAGAGCCACTGTAGCCCTAAGGCTATGGAAAGAGGTGGCACGGCCCACCTTGATGTAAGGCCTCGCACCTGGGACAAGAGCAGACACCAGAAGAACAGTGTGCAGCCACGATCCCTGACAAACCCCAAATGCTCGTCTGCATACACATGAGGCTACAAATGCACATACAGTAGTACAGTGCATACCCATTTACACAGATTCTCTAGGATAGGCACAAGGTTCACAGCTATTTCCTTCTGTGATTACCAGGTATCTTGCAGTCGACATTGGCAGGAAGGAAAGAACTGTAACACAATGCAGCCCAGATTCAGGGCTAGTTAGTTAACTAGGGGTGTGGGGGGGGAACGACGACCAAGAGATTAGAAATAGACACATTTCTATAGCTTGACAAACAAGCAAGGAAGCACTCTGAACAAGCCATTTCTCTTCCACTTAGAACTCATTGCTGCGGAGGGAGACTGCAAGGCCAGCAAATTCTGCCTCAAGTCACACAAAGTAATTTTCTGGGCTACCTGCTGAGGATGATGAAGAATGCATCAGTGTATGCCTAGGAAACATCTGTAAACATGTTAGGCTTATGTTACTGCTTTTTGATGCTCCTAAAATTACAGCTAAAAAAAAAACCCTAGCCAAACAGGATTATACATTCATGATGGAATTCTTACTTTATTTATTCCCACTGATTACTGAAGAAAATACTGAATACATCACCTATATATATATTTAATATGAGGCATCAGAAGACTTCACATAGTACCAAGTTAACTTCTTGTCACCTTACATACCACTGCATGCATTAGGGTAGGGGCACATTCCCAGAAAATAATTAAACTCCCAGTATGAAAACCAGAAGAAAATAAATGGATAAGCAAGGATACGAACTATCTCCATGACCAAGACTGATCAACACTAATTATATAAGAACAAGTAAAAATGTAGTTCTATAGGCTTAAGTCCGATAAAATAAGAAACAGGATTACATCTGTCTTTGTTATGATTCGTCACACTAAGTAGTCTGATGATACAAACTCCACTCTACTCCATAAAGTCAGAGGACCTAATAATTAACACATCAAGAAGAGTGCTATATAATTAGCAATAGTCAATTTGATTATGTATAAAATAGTCTTGCCTTTTCAAGCTTGCTATTCTGCATTTGCTTTATACACCTACAAAGTATTCAAATACAGTAGCAGCAATATGTTCCATGCTGATGCTCTACAATACAGTTAGCAGTTCACTACTTAAAACCAGTTAAGTTTTATGTTAACCAACAGAATCCCTGTCCCAGATACAACTAGTAATACAATCTTGATTGGACCTCCTCTCATGTCCAAAATAGTCGCTACCTTTCACAATGACTTAAGAGGAACTATAGAATCAGAGCTGACAGGTTTGCATATAAAAAAAGGCAGATTGACTCTATAGGAGTGGTAGAAGTGCATCAGTTAACCAGACCAGTCTTCTGGGTAATGGCAAGTTGAACAACATGCAGGACACTGCAACCAGTAGTACTACAATGTATCTAGGAACAAAGAACACAGGTCATGTGCAATAGGAGAACGGTCAGATTACTTTTAAAAACTTTCAATATGACCATATGCTAAAGACACAGAAACAGCCTAGCATGAGCTTCAGCACTGCACCAGGACATTAACACAGAGATAAGGAGATACAGACTGTAGTTGAAAATGGTATTTTTTAAGAGTACTTCAGGGCACAGCCAGTTTTCTCATTCTGGTGTCTCCACATACAGGGGATACAAAGAACTAGAAACAGAGCAGAAGAAGGATCTAGCAGACCAATACACAGTTCTGAGCGGGCAAATACCTACATCAGTTCAAAATTCTCTCAAGCAGGAGGTTGGTTAACCAAGAAGTGCAGTCTGTCTTCAGAAGCAGGATTGTTGCTGCTAGATTAAACTGCTGTCTGTTAAAAGTCTACGTTGGGCAATTTAATCTATAATTTAAATTGGGCGTTTTTTTTTTTTTTAAAAAAAACCACCAAACCAACAAATTGCTAAAAAACAGACTTCACTTACTCTTCTTCACCTGACTTTTTTGAATCAAGGCTTAATGTAAAAAAAATTACTTTTCTGTAAAAAAAAAAAATAGGATCTGTGACCTTTCTGTCTTTAAAAATGTATGCAGGAATAAATCTCTGAATGTTTAAAAATATCAGGAGAAAAAGAAGGAGAGGTTGACTTTTCTCTCAAGGTACCAGGACAAACGCACCATAAGTTTAAGTATCCACACTATTCAGAGACTGTACAGTTACATTAGAATTCTCATCCCCTTTCTCTACTCTAGGGAAACTCAGTGCCATTTCTCCTCTTCCTTTCACAGCACATCTGAAAAATATGACTCTTTGCTCTCAGCTGCCTCCTCTGACCCTGAATTAGTATCAGAGGTACACCCACAATGCTTTTCTGTACTGGGGGTTTCCTTTACTTTGTAAATAAAAGCAAGGTCCATCCTGGCAGAAGCCTATGTCTACAAACAGCCAGCACACTGGATCACATGCAATGACAACATTCTTTTGTTTTAGACTCAAGTCACAAAAGATGGGATAACCGCACAATCCTTACAACAGTAATTTAGTTAATGGTGCACAGCAGTGTTCTTAGATGAAAAGAAATGCAACACTTCCTGTTGTTGCTCTTTGGGCAACACAAAGTTCTTGAGAGCTCCTGACAATTATGAACAGTTGTCTGCATTGCTGTCACTCATAAAGCAATTACACTAAGAGCTAGGTGCATAAAGAAAAAATGGCAAGCACTCATGCACCTGCTTACCCAGCTGGAGAAAGGATACTTCCAAGGAGTTCTCCAGAATATGCAATTGTAGTCTAACCAAAGACACAGAGGCAATTGTATAAGAACAATCTCTTATACAGGCACACATCCTTGTGGCTTTAAAAGCCACAATAGCAGTTCTTGCAGCCAGTTTCAGCTGGACAAACTTTATAGGGAAGACATTAGCAGATACATTACTCAGTAAAATAACAGCACATCACTTTTAAAACAGCAAACTCAGCAGCAGAGCTAGTGCAGAGGAGGCAGAAAATAATCTTTTTACGTACATCAAGAATTTGCATGTTTATAGTATCTCTGCATACCTCACCAAACCTGTAATAGACGCTTAGCCCATAAATAAGGATGAGTTTCTGGGAAAGAGAAACATCCCCTAAGGAGACACCAGTTTGTTTGGAGCTGGCAAGGGAGGGTTCTTGTCTAAAAGAAAACACACTTCAGCATGCATGACTCTGTAACATTGTGTTCCTTATATGGAAAACAGAAACATCAGGATTTGCTCTGGATCTCTTAAATAGGACATTTGGGGTTGAATAAAAGGAGAAAGCCAGAGTGAGGCTGGGGAAGAACGCCACTCATCCACCGCAGGGCACATTGAACATTGATTTGTTACAAGGAAAGCAGCTAGGGGGAATCTGTGGACAAGATATATGGCTGTAGAAAGGACAGAAGGGCAGATCACATGCTGCTTATCACAGTCAAGAGGGAGAAAGATGCCTTTGCACCTCAGGCTGTGCTTCTGGGCTTTACTGTGCACATCATTTCCAGACCGAAATCTGCAAGCCAGTTAGTTCTCAGCAACATTGTTCAACATCCAGAATTTTTTCAGCACTGTGACCATGGCTTCAGTTCGTCTTGTCAAACGGTCATCAGTAGAACAGCACAATGACCACACCCGAGCACCTGCCAAAAGACTAAGAGAGATTAGTAACACAAAGCAGTATAAAGGGATGTGCATTTTAATTTAGAGTTAATTTGTGCACTGTGCCACAAACACTGTGCCACTCTCCTCTTCCACACGCGAACAGCAGCAACTAAAGAAACATCAGCCTGCAACACATAAGCACCTAAACCCCTTGTATTTATTTCAGTCCATAACCCTGAGTGATAAGCCATAGTGCGTCCAATAGGTTGGGCCAAGGCTAAAAGATTCCCCTTCCTCCTCCCTAGGCAAGTTAAGATTAGTTTCTTTAAAAAAATCAAGAGAGTATTTTAAAACCTATATGCCTCAAACATTTCCAGTTGGCGTCAACATGATCTGTAATGTTTACTAATGCTGCAAAGAAAGCAACTGGCCCAACAGATTTCAGGTTCTCCGTCAATGGAGGTTTTTGACAGCAGCCAACAGAGACATGAATAAAGGTTTAAAAATTCCACTTCAGTACCAGAAAGGGTCCTCTAAAGACATGTACGCGATTTCCTTCTCCCATTTGCTCCAGTTATTGCAGAGCTTGAATACAACATCCTTGTCTGATATCAAACTTGAAGTCCTACAGAAAATTATGATGTCTGGCTTGTGTCCCATGTTCTTTCTTGTACAGCCACCTAAAAGTGTAGTATTTCAATAGCACCAGCCATAATGACTTTGCATTCTGTAACTGTGTACCAAGGTGCAATTTCAGCAGTGGAATGTAAGACATTTCTGCCTTTCATGTTCCTTGCTAGTCTAGGTGTTCCAATGACACATTTTCAATCAAAAAATATTGGAGCAGGTAGCTGTGAAGCTGAGTACATGGGCAGTCTTTTTCTGGCCTGATTTGTACGTTCCATTTGCCGACTAGTGGGGAGTCACAATACATTGTTTTGTGTAACCAACATTAGAAGTTTTTTATATGTATACTTTCATCTATTCAGTGGGGGTGGGAAATAGACTTTTAGGTGCTTTTTTATCACCTCCACCCCCCTTGAAATATACATTTGAAAAGAGACAAATATACAAAGTCTGAGATCTAACTGCTGTAAGAATAATCTTATCATAATTATGGCACTTAAGTGCTGTAGAAATAATGCTCTAATACAGTTCTTCTAGCCTCCCAATACATACGAAAAAGATTGGTCTCATACTGAAGTTTCAGAACTGTAAGTTTTCCAAATTGTATGATGCCAGTACTAATTCACTGCCACAGCCAAATCTAATCTATGGTCATTTATAAAGTGCCTACTGCTACACACAGATGCTGTAGAATATATACTCAAGCAATTTATGCTGGCAGCTTGTATGAGCAAAACATTCATTTGAGCATTCCAAGATGCTCTACAGACAATTACTCAAACTGCATTAAAAAAAGATAATTAAAACCCCCATACATATTTCTTAAGAGACAATTTGCAACTACACAAAATCAACTGTTTTACTTACAACTCTTTCAACCTCAACAAAGTAAATAGCAAAAAAAAAAGTTACATTATTTTGTGTAAGAACTGCCCAGTTTTTTGATACTAAGCAGTAAGTGATGTTTGCACAGAGTATGCCTGTGTATACAACATTAAAACATGGAAGCATCTGAACTCTGATCATCCTTTGCAAAACTACAAGAAACAAGCTAAGGTAGCCCATTCAGTTTGAAATAGTCAAACTTTTTTAATAAAGATCACAGCCCAAGGGCCACTAAGATTATTAGAAAAAAACCCAATAGCTTGATCACCACAGATATTATCAAGTCAAAGCACATAGCCTTTTATAAAGGGCTAATACTGTTTTGTAAGACTCTCCAGCAACTCCAAAGAACCAGCACCATTTTGGTTGAAAGCAACCATCTTCAAACCAAGCCACAAGAAACTTAGTAAGATGAAACATCTTGCCTTTATGTCAGAACTTTCTGCTCACTGGGTGTTAAATAGAAACCTGTGATTTATCATTCGATGTTTTTTTCACTGAATTCCAAAGCAAAAGACAATGTGCATTCCCTAAGCAGTCTGACTGCCACACCATCTTCCCTACAGGTTTTTCTAGTATGGCAGGCCATTCAGTTACACATAGTGTTTTAATCAGCTTTAAGGTGGGGTGCTGCATGTGGTCAAGATGAGATCTTACAGGATTTACTCTTTACTACACGTTCTGTGCTAGTGCCATGGACTTGCTTTAAGCATTAGTAATATACACTTTTTGCAATAACACCCAAAGAAAGAATATGCACTTTGTAGGTTCACAAGCAGCTATGAAAACATCTCTCTAGGTTACAAACCTAGGCAGTTATTCACTCCGATCCTTTGGCTCTCGGTACTTCCACTGGATGTAGTCAAAGATATCTTTTTCACATTCTACAGGTAGGGCCTCCCCAGCAACTCCTGCAAACAAATTACAGATGCTGTTTCAAAGGTGAAAGGTCTGTACGATCCTGATACCAAATGCATTGCAAAATTAAGACAAAACCGCCCTAAGTAAAACAGACTAACAAAAAAAAAATACCCACCACCCCCCCCAACCTTTTCACGGTGTTTAGGTACCAATTCTCATTAGTGTTGAAGGAAGTAAGGCAACAAATTAACTATGGGGCCATGTGGTTAGTTACATGTTTTTATGTTCATATATTTATATACACACACAGCACCCCTCCAAACCAAAACTAAAGGACATGACATCTTATAGGGAAAAGTGGGGGAAGCCACATATATGCTGTGCACACCAGATCCCCAATGTTTAGGTCAGTAAGACTTTACATAATTAGGTAGCCCAAAGAGGTAACTTCGTGTCACAGCACTGCCTCTGTGTAAGTAGGCTGCCCCTTCCTGCTATAATGGGTGTTCAACACCAGAAAGGACACTGAGAAATTTTATGAACTAGAGTATTTATCAGAAGTGTTTCCAGTACGCGGAGTAACCCATTTAAGAAGATCACACCAAGCATGTAACTAGGAAGAATGCTCCATGCAAAGGCCCAGACTGACCAGTGACACCCAAGCGACGGATTGTGTACTCATTGATTGTGAAGCCCATTTCCAGAGCATGAGTTCTCATGTTCTTATTGAATATATCACTTCCTGTGAAATACAGTACACCACAGTAATACTGATCTTTGGGGATAAGTCTACAATAAAAGTGGAAGAGAAGTACATATTTAGAACAATCACAAAAAGGTTACAAGCCATTTGTAATTCAGCCATTCAGACACTCTTCTAGGTTTACTTCCTATTTACATGCATGCACTCTGCAATATTGCATGTTTGATTTTTCCCACAAGCCAGATGGAAGAGTGAAATGAACTGCGTATCAAAGAAAGGTTCAACACATCTACCCTGACCCAGATGTTACTGGTGTCCAGACACTACATGGTCATGGTGTTTGCACTCCTGCCAAAAATTAATGTCAAAGCAGTAATGATAAAGTAGGTCACAAATTCTGAAACTGCATACAAAATCATGATTTAAAAATACAGCATTCTTGCTAATAACCTGTTGTAGACACTGGCAGTTGTACAGTGTCTTCCATACTGCAAAGGAATCAAATCTAGCAAATGCACTGTTCTGAACATGGAAGTAGAGATTTGAATGCAGAACTCTATGTGAATGCCTACTATGTAGCATACAGCTACAGCAGTTTTTTGGGGTGGGGGTTTTTTTGTGTGTGTATACCGGATATCAATTCTCCTATGTGGATAGGCTGTTCCGTCGTCTTTATTTGGCAGCTGACAGACACCCTGTGAGGAAGTAAGGAAAGCAAGAAATTCAAAATTAAAGACTTGAGATGAACCTTTACCTCCCCATCCCTACAGAACCTCTAAACAATCAGTCAATTTGGAGAGCAAAGTTAAATTCCCACCGAACCAATTATTTTACTAGGAGAGCTGGATGTCATAGCACTGTGAATCACTATTTTATACCGCTAAGAGGACTGCAGTTCAATGTAGCATATAACTGCTTCTTAAGTTTTTATTACAGCAGGAAGGCTCATAGGACTTCTCATTTCCCATTCCTCTGCCCTAATTATTACCAGGCTCTTCAGTATGCACAAACATCAGCAGGTTAAGGAAAATGCAGATGAAGCTGAAGCTAATAGAAGAAAGTTTTTTCTTGAGAAGCCCTCTGCCACTCTTCAACTGCTTTGTAATCTTCACATAATTGACATTACCAGCCTTTTCTTTCCACTCCCCTCCCCCAGTATACGATCACTTTAAAACGACAATGCAGTAGGGTGGAGGGACATGAACCATAATGAATGACGACAAGTATCTAATTACTGAACAGTTTCACCCATTGCAGCTTCATGCTGAGAATTCTAGTCTTTCTTGGTTTTGAAAACTTTGATGTTGCTTATGCTTTTAAAGTTATGTTCTCTGTCTCCTTACTGAGACTTGCTTTTCTCAGATTCCCCAGCTACAGTTGTACTTCCCTTTTTACAACATTCCTTGGCTTCCACTTTGAAGAGCTATTTCACAACTATTTAAGACTTGACAGGATCACACAGAGCAAACGGTCAAACTATAGCGAGCTTGTTGAACTGGGAATGCAAACAGGGAATGCAGAGTGCCTCTGCTTTTGGCAGACAGATGTACATTTAACTTTAAGCCCATATGGTATTAAACCATGTGGCAAGAAAGAGAGCGCCTTTCACTTATTCCTCCTAAAGATCAAGCCAAACAAAAAGCCATCGAGTTTTATTCCCTCTCAGAATGCAACACAAACTAAACTGAAGACAAATCCTCAGAGTTCTCTCAGCTCTTAATTTTAAGCAAAACTAAACCATCAATCAATAAAATAAAATAATCAAGTGCTCCAGCAGCCCCTTTCATCTTGGGAAAGCAAATGTCTTTAAATGTAGTATTATACAGTTAAGTATTTATGCCTTTCAAAAAACTAGCTGAATATAATGGTATCTTGATTACAAATGTGTATGGACCTTTAGTGAACCCTCCTGCAGGACCATTCCTCTGAGCTTCCACGGAATTCCATAAAGCCAGTATGAGTGACTATCAGAACTAAGCAGCCTTCATGCCCGCTAAGTATTGCTTACGGTTCTACGTGTCTGTTAGAGTTGACTTTTAACTGGCCTGTAAGATCAAGATATCCAGGGCCTGTAAAGAAAACTAAGCAAAGCAAGGTAACACCCAGTCCACATATTTAAGAAAAAAAGTTTTGCTGTGACCTCAAAAAATGAATGTTCTTTTAATTCATTACTTTCTCTAGGCATCCCACATATCCCCTATTGTATCCTGAGTTGGCATCTTATCCATGAAATCTGCTCTGCAACAACATTGACAAAAAAGGAGACAAAGGTATGTTACATATATTAGAAAAGACATGGTAAACATAAGCCTGAGATCAAAGATAGTGTTTCCAAGATCCTGAGGGCAGAGTTACAAGAGCAGTCACTGGTGCAACTAAGTGAGGTTGTATTAAGGTTCTGGGGAAACATCAAGCAAAACAGAGACAAAACTGGCATTGCGTGATGAAGGTTATATCAGTGGGGTTCAGTACTACATAAATACCTGTAGATTTTTCTAATACTGAAATCTTAGCACAAGAGATTCACAGAGTTAACTGCAGAAAGCTTTTATGGGGGGAAGGGGAGGGGTTTAAATTTTTTTTTTTTTTTTTAAAAATCACAGCTCCAGCAGTCCCAACAATCTACCTCATATACAACATAGCGGGGGATTACCTTCCCTGACAGAAGCTAACACACCTGACCACCAAAAAAGCCTTACCATGAATTTGGTGTCACCTTTAGACAGCATGTCTGTGACAAAGTGGACTTTTTCCAGTTGTTCTACAACTTGACGCAGAAGTTTTGACTAGGAACAGTGACAACACAGAAGAGGAGATTATTTTACAAATAACAAGAATATCTTATCCATTTACCAGACAATGGCCCACATAAGTACAGGACATTGCTACAATTATACGTATTACCATACAAAAAACTTGACTGAGTGGAAAAAAAATAACGCCAAGGAAAAGCTAATAAAATTACAGCTGTGCAATGTAAAAAACCCAAAACTTTCCAAAATCCCCTATCAGATTTTTTTTTCATCGTAAGTGACAAAACTCTTTTTTTTGGCTTGAGTTTTCAAATTTTAAACAATTTACCTGTAGAAGACACAAGAAACACAAACTGTCATTAAGGCTTCTCCAGAGTTAGTCCCAAAAGATTACAAGGGCAGCAGGACATTTGTTTCTTGTCCAAAAGATTATGTCTATGTAAAGGGATACTTACTCTACCTTTAATCCCTGCTTTATCCAGTAAGCTGTTACAGTTCTACATTGTAAAAGTGCGTGAATTTGAGGGGGTGGGGAAGAAGAGGGACAGAAGGTTAAGAGTAAACCTCTGTAATAGTTCTGCAAGAGGAACACAACATAATACATGGACCTGAGAAGTGATCATAACTCCTCAAAATAAAATTTACTATTACAGTAACAAGAAGATGAACGAAGTTGCATTACAAGTTTGAGACTACGTTATCTTCTGAATTTAAAACACTGTGGAACCAATGCACAGTACTGACCCACAGCAGCACAGAAACACACCTGTTTAGATGATTCAGATGTGAAACTTGGATGGGTTAGCAGAACATCCATATCGCCACTTGATTCTGCACCTAGGCAAGTAAGAAGCAAAGAAAAAACCCTCTGCGTATGACAAAGTATACTAACATTAGTCAACATCCATCCATCCTCCTGCAATAAACATGGTTTCCTGGTAGAAAATAGTCAATCATGATTCAAGATATTTGCGAGAAAACAATCTTAAAGAAAATCTTGTTCTTTCATCAAAAAGTTCGTATCTTTGCATATCTCAGAAGACACCAAAGAATTTCTTCCTGTACTTCTGCAGCAGTGAAGCACAAATATGTTAATGTATTGTTAATGTAAAAACAAAGCAATCAATTCACATGTTACAATATACAGCTCTTTACGGGGGCTGGGTGGAGAAGCAAGGATTTATACAGGTGTTTTGCTACTGAACTAACCAGTCAAGACAATAACAGGAAAGAGCCCAGTTCCAGCACAGACTTTCCCTCTGGAAGAACAGATACAGTAATAAGTCTTGCTTACTAGCCCAAAGTAAACATAAGATCAGAGTACCAACCTCGTCTAAAACTGCCACAGACTGTAGCAATATAGTTTGGGTCCAGCTTGCTGACCTCTTTCAGCACAATTTCCTATAGGAAGAAAAAAAAAAAAAAAAAAAAAGATGTGTGTTCAGAAATGTCAGTCATTCATTGTCCACCAGTGGCTCACATCTTCAATAAAGACATTCTTACCTGCATTTGCAGCATTTCTTCCCTTGGGATTCTTTTCTCAAAATCTTCAAAGTACCTGCATATATAAGAATAAGAGTGTCTGTAAGAGTGATAAGGGTAGCATCTTAACATTTTTGTCAAGAGGAAAGAATACAACTTTCTGATGCGACAGTAATGAAGAATCTCCCCACCCTCACCAAGCATCTTAGAAAACATCTTGCCAAGCGATAGAAAAAAACCTCACAACTGCAAGTTTGACAATGCTCAGAAGATGGTTTCGTTGCAAATTATTTCCACCATATATGAAGAGCTGCTATGAGGTGGAAGTAATGTTACAATATAACCAATTGGTTTATATTTGCACAGCTCTCTGAAAATACAAAAGGTTCCTGACAAAACTCAATCCACCAGCAAGCAGGAACGTTCACCCATGGTCAGAGGTGATCTTTGTGGGAAAGAGCTAAACAGAAGCTCCTCACAAGGCAAATACAGCTCCTGATACCTTTGCATGCAGCTGTAAAAACCAGACTGCCAGAATGCTGCTTAACTGTGGAGAAAAAGAGGCCAGGTGAAACAATGACACCCAACCAGCAGGCACATTTTTCACCCCTCCAGTACCAGAACCACTGACAGCAGGTACTGGCAGCCATAACGCTGCTTCAGAGCCACATGTTCCCCAACACCCATTACTAAACCATCCCAATTCCAAACTCTGCAGACAGGGCTTTTGGATGAGACTCCTCCACCCCTCACCGCCCCTTTCTTCCATTTCTCTATTTCTTTCTGGATGGAGACCAAGCCTACTGCATTTTAACCCCAATGAAACAGATGTTCTGAATAGCTGCTGAAAAGTATGAAAAGCACACAGCGAGAACAGAACCTTACTTGGCCCATGTAACCTTACATTACATCCTGGTGTCTGAGTCATTAGAAAAGCCAAGCACTTGCACCAAAGAAAGCTTACTTCAACCCAATACGCTGGTGATGGGTTAACTTGTGCTCATTTTTTCTTAGATCTACAAGAATTAAGAAAAAACAGGAAAAAGTTACTTGAGGACTAGAAATCTTACAGTAAGTTTCCACCGATGCAAAGGTGATACATGCTAAAAATACGTAACAAGAAAACAGCAACCTCCAACACAAAGGAACAGATTTTAAATGGACTACTGAACAGCTGATAGGATGAGTACAAATGCATAGAGCACTTCCCGATAAAGATTTCAGTAGACCATTCACCTCAAAGCCAAAATCCTTGTTATTTTCCATGTAACCTGTAAGTACTTTACATTGGATGTGCATGTAATGTCTTCAGCATCTCACACACTTTCCTCAAAGCCTAGGGCATATCTGCTGTCGCAATACCACCGTGGTACAGGAAGCTTAACAGAAAAAAAACATTATTGGATGCGAGCTGAGGACCCAAAGTTACACTTACCTTCTAAAGTCTTAATTCCTTCCTCAACAAACTTCCTAGCAGCAGCAGGACTGCAAGAAGAGAAAGCAATCTGCCTTCAGGAGCAGTAAAAGGACATTAGAATTCACTGTAACTGCCTAGATTCTTCAAGGCCAAGAGTGAAGTTGCTTCTGATGCTTACCCTCTTTTCAGCATGTGCATTTTCGGTTTGTACTTTCAGTTAGCAGAGATGGCTATCCACAGCTTGGCTTACATATTTTTTAGCACTGATATAACTATACAGTGATGTACAATTTTAAAAAATAAAAATCTCACCAAATAATATTGTTTTAGGAAATAATCCTGAATGCATGCCAAGAACTACTTTAACCACAGTCTCTGAACCAGCTTAAGGCAACAGGAGCAGAGAAGTGTCTTTAGACTAGCACTTCAAACACTGAAGTGAATGGCTGAACCTTTTTCCCCTTTAAGGGTTTGTCATTAGATTAATCTGCATGTCTCTGTAGGGAAAGAACATTTCAGCTGAGACAGACATTCAGGTAATGTTATACCCAAATACCTATCCAATATCTGAAAACACCAAAGTACCATCAGCCTGGAAGCATAGCCCCTGCATGAGGAACTATTCTCCAGCTACTCTGAAATCTTATGGTTACAGCTCTACCACCCTCAAAGACTTTAAATCCACTTCCTCAATAAAACTATTACAGTAAAATGGTCAGATCCTGACCTGCCATTTACTTCCTTTCTTACCCTTCCTTGTGTCTCTTGCCAGGTTCCAGACCAGGAAAGGCAACTTCCACTGTCCTGAGACAGGATAGCATGCAAGCTGCTTTCTGCATCCCATCCCAATTTCTCAAATCCCAGTGTATCCTCAAACTTAGAATGCATTTTCCCTCAGAATTACTTGAGAACAATCCCATTCCCTACCCTGAACCACAAGAATTTCAAACACTGCTCAACAGCCCTGATAGCTTGTTGTTTGTTTGTTTTGTTGCCCATTTCAGGGCTCTAGTTCTCCTTTTACAAACACATGACAGAGCACTGTTGTCCCTGGGGCCAACTTCCCACCAGAAGTCCCAAAGGGACTTCTCACTTCCACTCTTTTCAGCCTCTTATGGTTCCATTCTTGACCAGCTCCTCTCTCCTTCCCCCCTCAGCTTGCACACAGGAATTTTCCACTTCCACTCCTTTACCGCAAAGTCCGTAACTGACAATTCTATACCCTTTCTTCTCTTCACAACTATAGTGTCTCAGTGTAGGCACTATAGCATCAGCTCAATCTCATTCCCTTCATTATTTGCAATCACCCAAATTATTTTCAAAACTCCACCAGGAGAAGGAAAAAATATCTAACACGCCCCCCCCCCCCCCCCCCAAAAAAAAAAATCCCAAAAAACTTTACCCAATGCCAGTAACTCGTGTCAGGAGACTGATAGATGCACTTGTATCATCTTGTCGAATCTGCAAAATTCAAAACCAAGCCCTTCTTAACTCCACTTGCAATGAATAGAAACAATGAGACGATAAAACAGTTCAGTCAGACTGCACTGGAGGCTCGTTATGAATCAATGCAGAACAGTACCAAGGGTAGTACTGTGTATCACAATAACGCCATATATACCAAGCCTGAAAATTCCCTAATTGCCCACGCTAAGGCGAAGAACGTGTTTACACCACAAAACTCCACAGCCCTCCAAGAGTCAGAATTCCACTTCTAACAAGACATTCACATGCTGATTACGTAACTTAAATATTTTCAGCTGAGCTTCTTGTTTCTACTCACCACAGATTCCACATCCACTCTTCCTAAGCTTGACATGAGTCTCTCCAAGGTCGACAACAAAAATTGCACAAAACAAGCAGGCTACTTTGCAAGTTACAAAGAAAAGCAAGTATTGAGAAATAGAGTGGAAGGGAAAGAAACACACCTTTTCCAGTTTGCGTAGTTTTCCAGTGGATAAAAACTCATCTATCTTCTCAGCTATTTTAGCACCTACTCCATCCTAAGTATCGAACGGGGTGGGAAGATAAGTTCAAGATTGCTTAAAGACATTACATCTGGAAAAAAAGGAAAGCTCCCCAGAATTTAGCATCCAGAAAGAATTATGAGGCCACTGAGACCATGATAAAATACTGGACCATAAGGAAACACAAGAATTCAAGGCTACAATGCAAGCAGCATAAACACTGTAATTCAAGGGCTATATTAAAAGTTCCCCCAAAGCAGCAATTTTGAACAAGGCCTTGGTTATTACTGCTCAAGTTCTCCAAATTTAGCGAAGCTGTAACAAGGCAAAGGGAAAACCTGCCACAGCAGAATCCTTTTACACGCAGACTGGGCTGGAGCCCCCAGTTCCAGCTACAAAGACTCACGGCAACCAGACCGCATCCCCACCACGGCTACCGGGAGGAGGAACCGGCGCCCGCAGAGCCGCCCCCCCGCCCCCCAGAAGCCGCCGGCCCCGAGCCCCGCCGCTGCCTCGCGAGCCTCCTGGCCGCCAGCACCTACCAGCTTCTTGGCCTCAGCCCCACTCCGTATCTTGCTGGGGTACCGGGAGATGACCGAGGCTGCCTTCCTGCGGAACAGTGCGGGTGAGCGCCCGAGCGCGGGCGGCGCCGCTGGCCCGGCTGGCGCGGCGGCGGGCTGGGCCCCGAGCCGAGGGCGCCGGCGGGGAGGCGGAAACGGTACCTGTATGCGTTGTACTTGTGAACGGCCCGGTTCACGTTGCGCTCGTAATTGGCCAGTTCTACGGGAAGAGCCACAGTGAGAGCGGGCGGGCGGGCGGCCCCGGCGGCCCGCCCGCCGCGCACACCTACCGGTGAGGAAGTCGGTGATGCCCTCGTTGGGGCTCTCCCGGGGAGCCTTCCGCTTGCTCATGGCCGGCAGCACCGGCACCGCGCTGCGCTGGAGTCCCAGGACGGAGACGGCGAGGACGCGTTTCCGGTGGTGACGTCACAGAGCGCGACCAACGTCATCACGCGTACGCCGGCGGGGCGGGGCCTGCGGCGGCGCGGCGGCAGGGGCCGGGGTGGGCGGCGGTGCCGTGGGACCGCGGTGGGTGCGCCGAGTACCCCGGTGTAGGGCAGTCGAGAACTGCTGTTGTGATCCCTCCGCCACATCAGTGCGGCCTGCCAGTACGACGTCTCCTCTGCCTGCGCTCGACTTTCCGGCAGGTTGTTGCATCAAAAGGATTTTCCATGAGGGTCTGTTTGATTTATGCCACTTGTGTTGTCCAAGAGGCAGCTTAAGTGACGGAAGAAAACCCCTACAGCCTGCTCACATTCATTAGCTCAATCTCTCCAGTATCCGGAGTTTTTAGAGGCTGTAGTTTTTATCCTGTTTTTGCTAGATGCCTCTTTCTGAGCAGCCTGAGATGACTGAAAACTTGCTGTGCCAAGTTAGGTAGTATGCACAGTTTTGCTAGAAATTAAGTGTAACCCAGTAGAAATTTAGTTTGTTTGTTTTTTTAATAGGAAATTAAAGTACATCCTTTTTTAAGATAATATTGTTACCGCATTTAATGAGCTACTTTCTTACATAGCTTAATAGGACATCTATCTTTTTCTGTCTGTGCCCCAGAAAAATTAAGTTTTGTTGCCTACCTGGTTACATAGCTGACATGATAAATGCAGTTGCAGTAAAAGAGCAGGTATTATTTCCAGCGAGGGTCACTGTCTCTGTTCAGCACTTTGCATGCCTTAAACTGGAGGCAGATGAGCAAAGCCACTGCCGCTCCCCCCAGCCGCCTTTATGCCTCCTGGTGGCTGGCCCTGCCCCTTACCCAGGGGCCGCTGGAACGGTGGTGGCCGGGGCTTGGGGTACGTGAGCCACAGCTTCTCCGGAGGGAGCGCTTTCTGCTCCCGAGCTTCCGTAGTCTGCGCCCTGCCGTTCCTTCAGCCAATTACAGCTTTTGAGCTGTCTGAGTTCTTCAGGACCCCTTGTCCTCAAGGGTACATTTCTTGGGCAGTCTCAGTCACAGTATGGTACAGTTTCCATCTTTTTAAGCTTTCTGGATTCTGAATATTTTCTGGGATTTTGTTAGAATTCTTTTTGACAGGGTCTCTTTTGTTTATTTCTGTAGGTAAAGTCTGTTTTTCAGCCTCCCTTTTTTTTTCTTCTCTGCTCTGTACACTCCTGTCTGTAGGTGTTCACTCCCCAATGGCTCTCTGTAGATGGCTCCCAGTCCCGGTGTTTTAATTCACCGCTCTTTGCCCTGTGGCCCATTGCTGTTTCTGTGTTCTCTGTCCTGCTCCCTGTCCCGAGTCTTTAATCGCTCCCTCTCTACCCTGCAGGCTGTTGCAGTTTTTTCCCAGCATTTCTCCATCGCTCTCTCTCTGGCTCCCTGACCCTCCTTTTTAATTCTTTCCTTGCTGCCGTGTGGCCCGTTGCAGTCTTCCCTTTCTCTGTCTCTTTCTACACAGGCCTGGATCTATATAAATAAAGCAGTCCAAATTTTGCCAAAGCATGTTGGTTGGATTTTCAAGTTTTTGTTTAAAAAAGATAGACAACGAGCAACTCATTTTCATAGGTGCTAAAAGATAGGAATTTCTCCTCTTCCTCACAGGCAATCATGGGGAAAGCCATAATCACATACTGATGTTGACAATAACTGTTCTATGCAGAGTATTTTAGTGGACATAAAAATGGGAAGAAGAAGGAATTAAGTCTACTGGGAGGGAACTAACTGCTGCTGTAGGAAATACAAAAATGTATCACAGAAAAGGTATTGAGAAATTAACTGAGAGGGTGAGCGAGCAGGGTAAGGAAACCCTCAATATAATAAACAACAGTTGTCCCACGTATGCATCCATGAAAATAAGCTGCATCCAAAAATGACCCTACCACAACCCCCCCCCCCCATCCTAAAACAACTCCCCCAAATCCCCCAAAAGACTAAGGTGTTACCGAAATCTCGGCATGAAGAACTTATCGACACCAATGTGATGCAGATAACAGACACTTCTTTATTGACGGCCAGGTGTGTGAGTGAGTCCTCTCACGATCAATGCACACCAAGCTTCAAAATCATACTCCATATATAGAACTTATTCATACATATTCATTAAGTATTCATGCATAAACATAATATTTCCTGAAAATCATCAACATACTCTCCTCCCATATCTGATTCTGCACAGTAAAGATTAGAAAGATCTAGAAATGGGTATGGGGTACTATTTGGGTAGGTAGTACATGAGTCAGTGGTTGCGATCTCCCCCTGCCAGAATTACCTTTTACTTTCTTGGCAGGTATCTACAGGTTGTTCCAGTCTACTCTCCCCAGTTCCCATTAATTCTACATTTTGATGTCTCAATGCATTCTCCTATGTAAATACTGTATCCAATCATCTTTAATCTTAAGTCTGTTATCTAAGTTCTAATCATTCCTGCTAGGTGATTCTGACCTATTCTTTTGGCCTTGGTACAGGGCTGTACAAAGGATTTCATAGTAACTGTCGGTTGTTGTGCAAATACAAAGCTCCACTCAAATGTTTCTTATAATTTTATATTCCTATTAAAATAACTCTATAAGATAAAATGTGTTTCTAATATAATCAAATGTGGTTGCTAATTCTAACTAATAGCAGATATGTAACACCTGGGCGGGGCTCGGTACCGAGGCGAAGCTGCTGGCCAAGAGCAGCTGCCGCTCGGTGTCACAGCCTCCCAGTCCCGTCCAGCCGGCTGTCACGCAACTCCTTGCGGGAGGGTACCCGCTGCCGGGGTGTGGAGGGGAGGGAGGGAGGCAGGCAGGCAGGCAGAGGAAAGACCTTGCTCCCTTGTCCCACTTTCCAGCCCTGCCGTGTACTCCGCACCCCTTCACTCTGGTAACACCTCACTTTCCCATCACAGGGAACCGCTATGAACTCAGTAGCTTAAATCATGCAACAGATCATAATGGCTTACTTGTGCAGGGGAAAACCTTGTATGAGCTTTTCCTAAGCCACACATTCCCACCTCTCGCTTTTTCCTACTCCAAAAGTGCACTCCTGCAAAATCTCTTCTATTTAAACAAATATATATTTAAAATTGCTGTTACTAACGCGCTTCCAAATGCAAACAGAGCAAACGCATCCCTATTTCCCACAGCAAACCGGAATGCATCATACGGAAAGGATTTAACAGCTTGAGCCACGTGAGTGCTTTTGCATACGGAGGCAATAAGTATTAATGCCCGGGCTGCGAGTGGGAAAAGGGCAGAGCAATATGAACCCTGCAGCCGCAGCGAGCATTCCCGGGGTCCAGTGGTAGCGAAGCGGGCTGAGATCCCGCCCAGTGCTCAGCATAGGGTTGGTGGAGCGCTGCTGCCATCTGGCGACCAAAAATTGGTATCAGACCACGGGGCTCGAACGCGTGTCCTCCGCGCGGGAAAGATTCTGCCGACGGCGTGACGCGAACCCAGGTCGTTGCAGTCGAGCCACTTCTACGCATGCGCTGCCCTTAGTTCTGTCAGAAACACTACTACGCATGCGTGAAAGCGGATGTCATAATACGCATACGTAGCCACAAAACCCGCCCCGCGGCATCAAGCCAATTCTACGCATGTGCTGCCCTTAGTTTTGCCAGAAACCACAACGCGCATGCGTAAGCGGCGATTTTGTGCTGCGCATGCGCCAGTGGAAACCACGCCCCGTGGCGTCAGGCCCAGTCTGCGCATGCGCTGCCCTTAGTTTGCCAGTCACGCTATTGCACACGTGGGTTAGGGGGGTTAGGTTTGTCACCGAAATCTCGGCATGAAGAACTTACCGACACCAATGTGAGGTAGGTAAACAGACACTTCTTTATTGACGGCCGGGTGCGTGAGCGAGTCCTCTCACGATCAACGCACACCAAGCTTCAAAATCATACTCCATATACAAAACTTACTGTAAAAGAAGAGACTCGAACTGTTATGGGTTACTCTAGGTTTGCACGTTTTAATCGGTCCAGCAGTGTTGGGTCACCTCCGCAGACAGTGACAAGCTTACAAGATTTTCAGTCACATATTTATAGTATCTACCTAAACATTACATAATCTCTTGATTCCACAATAAATCTTCTCTCAGTTCCTATCCTGACAGTCGGCTTCACAGGTTGTTCCGTATCTTGATCACCTCGCTATTTTGCTTCTTCTTTCAAGGATGATTGCTTCAGGTTCCATACTCCCAGTTCTGAGTAATCACAATAGACAACCTCCATCGTTTCAGCCTTCTAAAGGTCAGGGTCTCCTGTTCTAAAAAGCTCCTTTGAACTGTCAGGCATAATCTTATTAATATTAAACTTTTATTGTCTAGCATCTATCAGCTGACTGTGCTTGCAGTCCTGGTTTGGGCTATACAGGGGACAAAGCTGAGGTGTACAGCCTACAGCAGCAGTGATCTGGCATTTTCCTCCAACACTTATTCATACATATTCATTAAATATTCATGCATAATCATAATATTTCCCGAAAATCAGTAACATTTCCAATTCTGCCATATCCGATTCTGCGTAGTAAAGGTTGGAAAAGTCTAGAAATGGGTCTGGGGTACAATTTGGGTAGGTGGTATATGAGTCGGTGGCCGCGATCTCCCCCTGCCGGAATTACCTTGTACTAAAGTTCACGGTTTCTTGGCAGGTAACTACAAGCTGTTCCAGTCGACTCTCCCCACTTCCAATTAATTCTATATTCTGACATTTCAATACACTTTCTACGTACAGAAGACTAGTCAAATACAAAAAAACCTGTAAAACCCAACTTTTTACCTAAGCTTTAAACAATGATTCTAGCCCATTCTTCTGGCCTTGGTACAGGACTGTACAAAGGATTTCATAGCAGCTTTTACTGTGCAACTAAAAGTTTCATTAAAATATATTTCTTATCCCTCTATATTTCTATTAAAATGATTTTATAAAATCAAATAAAGTCAATTAATTCTAACTTATTAGCAAAGCTATAGCATTTCCCCCCTTTGAAAGTGTTGAAAATTATTATTTCAATACTTTCACATTATTTACATAACATTTGTTTCAACATATTTTGGTGGCGGACTATGTCTTGGTGGAATAGTTGATACTTCTCTCATGATCATGCAATTGACTGCAGTTCTATTGGTAAAATGTTTCTTCAAACATGCATATACTAGCATGATCATCAGAAAGACGATTAGTAACAGAAACACAGTTTTGATTATGGACTGTATCCAAGAGCTCAAATTCCATCCCAGTTTGCTAAAAATTTTCCCCAGCCAGTCTTCTGACATATCTTCTCAAATTGATTCTGTTTCCTTTTCAATTTTACCTAATAGGTCCAGATCATGTTCCACATCTCGAGTGACATTTGGAATGTGAATGCAACAGTGGTCCAGTCTATCCTTGAGATATCCACATACCCCATGCTCTTCAAGTAGGAGCATATCTAATGCCATTCTATTTTGTAAAGTCATCTTGGAAGTCACCTGTAACTGTACGTTCAATTCGTTAAACCCTTTCTTGGTGACATTTGCTAACTCTTCTACCTGACCTGTTAACTGATAAAGCCATGCTCTGTTTCTATATGAGGCTATAGGATTCAAAAATGATTCAAGTGCCCAGCCAATTTTTACTCCTGTTGAGGGTTCATTCCAAGTATCATCATCTGTGTCAGACCTCTTGGTTTGTTTTAATTTTAAACTTTCTAAGGGTCCTCTAAATGGTGATTTCTTCAAAATCAGGCACATTGTTGGCATGCCTAAAGTAATTTCTTTCACCTTACCATCTAATGATAAATGAGCTGTCCAGGTTCCATCACTTAGTGCCCAAATTAGATGTCCTTGACTTTGAATAGTAGATTTTCTGCAACTAAACCGAGTTCCTCTTCTGGGTGTAAAGGCACTTGTTAAATTGAGAGTATTTTTAAGACCTCAACAAAAACAACCATATTTTAAAGCGGCAACCAGAGGAGTAATTTGTTGAATTATTAAGTCTGCATTGCTGCAATCGTACACTTTTTAAAAATTCCACCATGGCACTGCTGATTTCTCTAAAAAGTATTGCAAAGGGCAAGCATTTAACTACCAGGGAGGGCTGTTAATCCCAGATGTTTCTTTCACAAGCTATCATTTGTAAAAATGTTACAGATTTGCTAATAAGTTAAGATTGATTGACTTTATTTGATTTTATAAAATCATTTTTTATTAGAAATATAGAGGGATAAGAAATATTTTAATGAAACTTATAGTTGCACAGTAAAAGCTGCTATGAAATCCTTAGTACAGCCCTGTACCAAGGCCAGAAGAATGGGCTAGAATCATTGTTTAAAACTTAGGTAACAAATTCAGGGTTTGAAAGGTTTCTTTGTATTTGACTAGTCTTCTGTATGTAGAAAGTGTATTGAAATGTCAGAATATAGGATTAATGGGAACTGGGGAGAGTCAACTGGAACAGCTTGTAGTTACCTGCCAAGAAACCGTAAACTTTAGTACAAGGTAATTCCGGCAGGGGGAGATCGCGACCACCAACTCATATACCACCTACCCAAATTGTACCCCAGACCCATTTCTAGACCTTTCTAACCTTTACTGCACAGAATCGGATATGGGAGGAGAATATGTTAATGATTTTCAGGAAACATTATGATTATGCATGAATACTTAATGAATATGCATGAATAAGTTCTACATATGGTGTCTGATTCTGAAAGTTGGTGTGCATTGATCGTGAGAGGACTCACTCATGCACCTGGCCATTAATAAAGAAGTGTCTGTTATCTACATCACATTGGTGTTGATAAGTTCTTCATTCCGAGATTTCAGTAACAAAAGGAGTTCTCAGTGCTGGGGAGACCAGCCAGGAAAGAAAAAGTTTCCAAAGAGGGTTGGAAATTTCTGTCTTCTAGTCGTAGGGAAATGAAACTCAAACCATCTTCTGGTGTGCAGCCCAGCAAGTTATTGTGAGCCTGTCTGGGAGAAATTAGCACCTAATTAAAAAGGTGGCAGTGGCAGCCAGGGAGGAGGGTTACAAGAAGGCATCTGCCTTGAGGCTGTGCTAAAGGGAAACTGTAGGTCCTTGTTTCTCAGCAGTTCAGCTGATGGATGCCTCTAGGAAGAAGGTCCTGGTGCCAGGGCATAATTTTCCATGCCTTGTTCTTTTTTTCTTTAGTGACAGAATGTGCCGAGGGCTGAAGGTACCAGCTGGATGCTCAGTGCCCTTCCATTTCCCTCTGCAAGGGTTTTGGGTGGGTGAGAGAGGCAGGCAGCTGTGACCTGGCTGCAGATGTGCTGGGCACGTCAGCCCGCAGCAAATGTGGAGCTTGACACCTTGTGTCTTGTATGGGACAAGACCCTGCTGGTAAGCAGTTGCTGGAGAAAAGCTGGTGCATAATCAACTACTACCTTAATTGTCCTGTGCAATATCATCTGCATCTGGGTTCTATCCACAAAGCTGAGATGCTGGTTTCCCTGCCTTTCAGGACTGCTACAGGTGTTTTTTCAAGATCTGTTGGTCTAGCCAGAATGCTGTAAGGGTACAGGTAACAAGGTTTCTCAGTAATACTTGTTGTGCCTATCTTTTACCAGACTAACTTGGTATCATTTTCTACTAAGAAAGCTTATTCTGTATGCTGCTCAAAATACCGGGCTGCTCAGGCATTAGAGAGAGGAGAGAGAGGCCTCTCCATAGTATTCGCAGCACTGTTGAATGGGAGCTGTTTGCTGGCCCTTGTGACTTTGCCTTTTCCCAAGGAAGTATTGCTGGACTTGCCTGGTGGGTAGAAAAGCTGAGTCCCTGTGAGATCAAACAGCTTGCTGCCTGGACCCTGGCAGAGCTGTAATTAGATGAGTGCAAATTTGTGACCTTCAGTGTCATCCTTGCTCTGTCTTATGTGTTGCTTCTGGCATGGGGGGGGTGGGTGGGGTGGGCCAGGGGGGGAAGTACTTTTTTCTGTCCATAGGACAGAGGAAAGGGGTGGTGGCTTGTTTAAGGCAATTGGGAAGGTTTCTTCTTTGTGGCCTGGTTGCCCTGGGAGTCCACGTGCTGCTTTGTAAGGGAAGGTTGCAAGGATGCCTTCCACCTTGAAAGGCAGGATGGTGGATACACATACCTTCTCTTACGCTCATGGTTATAGAACGTCACCTGGGTGTGCTGAAGCTTCCTAGAACACTTGAACACCTGAACTACAGGCTGTGAGATTCCTGCAGGCCGTGCTGGGGCTCCCAGCTTGTGTACTGGGACCTTGCTCCTGGGTTTGCTGGTGCCTGGAGGCAGAGATGTGCTGGAAAGGCTTTGGGCATTGTGGCTGTTTCAGCCAGCACCCCACTCCTCACTCCAAGTAGCAGACTAACAGTCATCAAATAGTACTGACAAAATTAAGTACTTCAAAATATTGAATGATAAATGATGTACCACTTATCTATCGGATGATGTACTTATGTTTATCTAAAAGTTGGGAAACGTCCAAGGGCCCTTATTGCTAACATGACGGATGTACTAATTGCCAAGTCCTTGGATTTGTCATCTTTAAAAAGGCTATCTGGTCCCAAGTTCCTGTTGTTTATACAGCGTGGCAAAGACAAGGACTTAAATCATGGTCACTAGTTTAGGGAGATATGTGAGTGAGTTCCTGGAAAGTTAATGAATAGGTATGAGTTGCTAAAGAGGGGACTGAGAAATCCCCTCGGGGTGCATGACTTTGGTGGAGTGATCCCCCATGCATCCAGCGCTGCCGAATAATTGCTCACTCGAATATTGGTGACTGATTCTTTAAATCAATTTGGTGACCCAGATGGGACCTCCTCTGCTCGGCTGTGGGACCCATTGAGCGGGCACTCCCTAGGGTACCCCCGGGGATTTTCCCGGAGGGGCTCCTCATCTCATCTCGATCACCGCAGGAGCAGACAAGGACTCCATCTTACGGAGCAAAGGTACTATCTTTATTCAAATATTATATTAAATATTGTATTAATATTATATTTTAAACAGTACTGTTTCGGATATTTCTGTTCTGGGACCGGTCCCTCTGTAAAGCTGTCCGTAAGACATAAAATCATTTTATGCTTATGCAGGATGGCGTTATGCCGGGTAGCTAGCACCGCAGGTATACATCTGATTCTGTTCTGGCATTCGTTCCGGTATTAAGATAATATTGGAACCCTGATTCTGGTTTGGTCGGAAGACTGACATGTTTGATGACTCGAAGTCAATCTGTGTATATAGGATTAATAATTATAGGGTTACTGATAATAATTGTTATACTCATTTTATGCTGGAAACGTGAGAACATTTCTGTATTAGGTATATTATGAAAGTTGACATGTGGTTATTGTCTTGAGCATCTGAGGGGTGAGTGTAAACCTCTATATGTTTTAAAGTGCATGTAGTGTAAAGAATTATTGAGTATATGGTGGGGGTTGCTGCTAAAAGACAAAATTCGTCTCTGAGCAGTTACTCTGTGCTGTTTTGGCATCAATTTGGTGAGCCAGCCAGGAGAACTCTCCACCAGTGCTGGAATCCAGGGGCCTGGGGACCCTCAGGGCCCCCGACTGCATCTTCTGTCGGCAAGACTCCCCTACCCCTCAGCTTCTCGCACAGGTGGACAAGGACTTCTGCACAGCATAAAAGGTATTTATATTTATTCTTAGTTTTGAATATTTGATTATCTTAAGATTTGGTTTTACCCCATAAGACGAAAGATGGGATGCTCTCTTGCAGGGTTAGAAGAAGGGACGCCTTCTGAAAAGGGTAATAGCCCTATTTGATTGTCTTAAGATTTGGGAAGCTAAAAACTTCCTTTAGGTTGTCTTCAGATTTGGGGAATTCCTAGAATGTAACAACTGAAATAGCGCTCTGTGTCTTGTTTGTTCTATGTGTTGTCTCGTTACAAGTTCAAAATTGGAGTTAAGAAATGTGTGTTGGAAAAAAAATATTCTGGTAATTCTAGGCAAATAGCTGAAAACTTAACACTCTGCTTAAGGCCAGAAAAAATTAGAATCTGTTTTTTGGCAACTGTTTATTGAAATGTGTACTTTGTGTGATAACGCAAACTGTCAGTGTTCCTAGAGTTGTATGTAAGTGCAGGGTACCGTGTAACATACTGCCTGTGTGACTGAGGGCTGCCTGGAGAGTGTGATGTGTGTGAGAGACGCGGTGTCACTGCGAAGTGAGTGGGGAGTCCCAATCTATGTGTCTGTGTTCCCCGCGAGGGGCCGGCCAGAGAGGGATGGAGTAATTGAAAAATAGATTTATGAAGTGTTGGAATGCATCATTAGAAATTAGAGCGGGAGACTGTAGAAGAATGGCTGCAGAAGCATGGCTTTAGAATCTCTGAAGATCTGCACAGTCCAGGCCTGGTATTAGAACAGGCCTGTAATCAGAATTGTACTGAAGTTGCTGTGCTGAAGATAAGAAAGGTAGCCTTGAGCTATTCTTGAATCCTGAGACTGAGTAATTATGTTGTGCCAACAGGCCGTGGCTGTAACAAGCTACAGCTGCTGGGAAAGCAGGTGCAGGGCCAAAAAAGATAGGGACCGGTATGGGAATATAGGGAGTAACAAACTACAAGGCTGAAGCAAAGCAACACAATTAGCTACATGGATAGAATGCTTATTTTAGTCATGATCATTAGAGGTGCGAGAACCACGCGTGTTTAGAGACTACTAACCAGTTATATTTCTGCTTTAAGAATATGCATGTGTATCGGTTCTATGTAAGTAGTGTTAGAAACTAATAAAGTTGAGCAAGATGCATAACTCATATCGAGCGTCTTCTTGACTCCGGCGAACCCGTCTTCCAACAGGAGACTGGACAAAACATTAGAGCTAACATCATTTGGAAAAAGCATGAATTAGCCTCTGCCCTTAGTGTCGTAAGTGCTGTCTGTATACTCAAAAAAAGGGTGGCAAGTGTCTAAGATATATTATCTCCTCCGAGAGATGGGGGGGGGGGGGGGGGGGGGGGGGCGCGGAAAAAAGAGACCAAGAAATAAGGCTAAATAGAGGTCTTGAACTGTGGTGTATGTTCTGAGATAAGTATGGTACCTTCAGTAATAACTAATACATTGTAGACAAATATATCAGACTTATTAGGAAGATGGGGGGCAGACAGAGCCAAGCAATAAATAACAAAACACCCCTGGGATGTATTTTGAAGCATTGGAAAGAATTTGGCGGAATTCCCAGTGGAAATCTGAACAAAAAGATATTTTAAAAATATTGTCAGAATTGGTGGCCTTTGTATACATTAGGTGATGGTGAAAGATGGCCACTCGGAGGAGGTCTTATATTACAACACAATTTTACAACTTATGCTGTTTCTTTGTAGAGAACAAAAGTGGGATGAAGTAATGTGTGCAGATGTGTTTGTGTGACAGAAGGAGTGCGGGATTAACACCGCCTGATCTTTGATTATGGCTCTAGAAAAGGATAGGGAAAAACTGAGACCTAAACTAGAAAGATGTTCTTGTTGAAATTTTTGTATGTTTAAAAAAAGAAAAAAAAAAAAAGCTCAGGTTGTGGTTCCTTCTGTGGAGCAACCAGAATGAAATACGTTGTAAGATAAAAAAAACTTGTACTAATGTATATAAGATCTGAAGCGGGGTGTGTATGTGGAGAATCAAAGACCTTGTGAAAGTGTTAAATTATTGGGATGAGTTTGTACAAACCCCCGTACCCCCTCGAAGGTGCGGCTGAGTCCTGCGGGACGCATGGCAGGGTGTTTGCTGTTTGCCTGCGAAGGCATGGTATGTAAGAACACAGACTTAAAGCAACAAGTCGCAGATTTGCATTCAGGGTAAGAAAGAGTTACAACAGAAGTGCTGTAGCAGAGGCAGGCTTGTGTAGCCTGCAGAGCAGGAAGAGCATCTCCTGCCCCAAAACCTGATGGTAAGGAGGAGGGGGATGCTGTTGCTGACAACTGAGCAGAAGGACCAGACAATGTCACCCCTTGCAGCACAACAGGATCGGTAGCGGCCCCTTTTAGGGCAGGCAATGGGTCTCAGGAGAATAAAGGTGAATCTTTGATGGGGAAATGTAGACGTTTGAAAGTTGGTTGTGAAAGACTTATCAGGATGATCTAATAGAACTAGATAAAGGTTCAAGTTGATTGTTACTAGATAATCGTGATGTAGAGAAAAGAGGTGGAATTTTTAGTGAATACAAAAACAACTTATTTGATGTTAAACTTCAGTGAAAAGAATTTGTTACAGTTGTGGGAGCTGCTGGCCACCAGGAAAACATCCTGAAACCTTTAAAGTACAAACTAAGAAAACAAACAAGAATGCCAAATTCACCAAAATCTTTGTTGGGATGAGATTTATTAGAACATGTAGACATTTAAAAAAGGAGAAATGAAACCAAAAGTTTAAAATGATCAAGTGATTGAAATCTTGAGCTTATCTTTAATTCAACAGAAAAGTGGAAAAGAGGACCTCCCTGAAGTAAAAGAAATCTTTAACCAGGTATATCTGGAAATAAATTCCAGGTAAGGCAAAAAAAATGCTTTACCTGTTACAGTAAAAATGATAAGGGAAGGCCTGCCTAGTTCAGGTAAAACAATATCCCTTGGTCAGCAAGGCTGTGGGGGGTATTGGCATAAAAACTGAAATAAAATACACTCTGTAGTAGTTCTACTAATGTAAATCTGTGTGTTTTGCCATGACAGTGACTTGTTATGGGATGTGCAGATGAAACTCTGCATTGACAACGAAGTACAAGGAATAAAGTTGGTCGGGTGCCTCCTACCATAGTCAAGGGCAAGACGGGGTTGGCCTCTGTGTTTGCCACCAAGAAGAATCTTGAGCTCCGCTGTTGGCTGCAACCCAGTAGGCGTTGAGCGGTGGGAACATGCGCCATGCCAGACCTTGATGTGAGGAATGGCCCCCTCTGTTATAAGAGGGTCATCCAGGAAGGAAGAACATAAGATGGCCCATTGAGGCACTGATTTGGAGATTGGAAACCAGCTGGCCGACCATGAGGCTAGATGAGCAGCAGAGAAAGTAGGAAAGGAGGAACTATCCTTAATACCAGACAGTAAAATCCAAACTCTAAGTACAGATGAGGAGTCAAACTATTCTAAAGGAGACCTAAAGCTAATTCAGGACATGAATGGTAAAATAAAATTAAATAAGTGGGCTTATTTGGCAGATGGCCGTATAGTGGTACCACCCAATTTAATATGGACCACAGCCCTAGCAGAACATAATAAGACTCATTGGGGAGCTGGTATGTTATATAAAAGTCTAAATCAGAAATTGATAGGGTGGAACTTATATACTGTAATAAAACAATGTATTAATCCCCATGTAGCAAACAGAATAAAACCAGGGAACATTAGTAGAGGAAATTATCCAGGACAACAGTGGCAAGTTGATTTTTCCGAACTCCCAAGAAAAGGGGGGGTACCGATATTTATTCGTTATGACTGATACGTTTTCAGGTTGGCCAGAAACTTTCCCTTGTCGAACAAATAAAACAAGAGAGGTAACGAAGGGATTGTTAAATGAAATTATCCCCCACTTTGGGGTTCCGGCAACAATCTCTTCTGATAGAGGCTCACATTTTTGTGCCAAAATAATACGAGTGAGTACGGTATTGGGAATAGATTGGCAATTACACACCCCTTACAGGCTTCAAGCAAGTGGAAAAATAAACCATTTAATTAAACAACAGATAGTGAAAATAGGACAAGAGACAAATCTAACTTGGCCACAGTTATTAAGAATACGAGAACAAAGGAGAATTTGAACCCTTTTGAAGTATTATATGGGAGACCATACCAGTTACAATTTGCCAGAGAAGATTTAAGGCAGTTACAGGAGGGATATTTGTGTGAATATGTGAAGACCCTCCAGGGAGAATTAAAAGTTATAAATAAACAAGTATTGGGAACAAGGGCCAGAGGGCTGGATCAACCAGTCCATTCCTTTAAATCTGGTGACTATGTGTATATAAAGACATTTTCAAGGAAACCTTTGGAAGAAAAGTGGGAAGGACCCTATCAGGTGCTGCTGGCAACCTTCACTGCCGTCAAGATAAGAGAATAACCAGCCTGGATTCACTACTCTTGGATAAAGAAGGCTCCTGAGAAATCATGGGCTGTCACCCTGGCAGGACCCACGGGACTATGGTTCTTTAGATCGTAAAGAAATCTCTGGAGACACAATGGACTGTCAAAAGGATCAGGGACATTTGTGTAAAGTTATTCTGATCTTAATTGTAACTGTTGTAGAAATATTAGAAACTGAAGCATGGGTAAACAATACCAGTCTTCAAACATTGCAAATGATTGTTAATGCTACGAAAGCTAAGGAATGCTGGATACGTACCTCTCTTCCTAAAGGAGGCTTGATAACACCCCTGTATGGGGTGGCCTCCCAAAACTGGAATTATCTCAATGACAAATGGACTACCTGGCCAGACTTTTGGAAAAAGCCAGACTACGGTGGAGGATATTGCCTATTTGATAATAAAATATGAGTTGGGTCCCAGATTTGATTTACAAATATTAAGCCTAACCACCACAGTATTTATGAAAAGTGATAATAACTGTCATTGGAAAGCTCAAACAAGGCAGGAGGAGCATGTCCTGGAAACCCAGGGCAAAATACTTGTTCCCAGTCTGATGGATGGAATGATTAAACACACATCCATGAGATATGGAACAAGGTGCAGATCCTGCATGAAATTACTAAAGATGATTTATCATGGAGTTTTAAAGTTATATGGGACAAACTGACTTCGTGGTTACCTAATTCGGAATGGTTAAAATATGCTTTTATTATAATACTTATTGTAATAGTTTTAGGAATATGTGTATTACTTCAATGTTTTGTTTGGTGCTGTCGAAGAATGATCATAAGGCATAATGATTTTTTGTAGTTGCAAAAGAATTTGCAAAAGTTACTAGAAAAGGGGGGAATGAACGGTGAATGATGTGCCAGTTATCTAAAGGGTGATGTAATTATGTTTATCTAAAAGCTGGGAAACGTCCAAGGACCCTTATTGCTAACATGACGGATGTACTAATTGCCAAGTCCTTGGATTTGTCACCTTTAAAAAGGCTATCTGGTCCCAAGTTCCTGTTGTTTATACAGCGTGGCAAAGACAAGGACTTAAATCATGGTCACTAGCTTAGTGAGATATGTAAATAAGTTCCTGGAATTGTAATGAATATGTAAACAATTTCCCAGAAAGTTAATGAATAGGTCTGAGTTGCTTGTATAAAGAGGGGACTGAAAAACCCCCTTGGGGTGCACGACTTTGGTGGAGCGATCCCCAATAAAGATAATCTCCACTCACTCGAATACGGGTGAATGATTCTTTAAATCAACCTAGTTGAAGATGCCCCTGCTTCATGCAGGGGGGCTGGACTAGGGCACCTTTAAAGGTCCCTTCCAGCACAAACCATTCTATGATTCTGTAAACTACCACTGTCATTCCAGCCACTGTGTATTTATATATACTTGAGGAAGTTGAAGTCCTTCACAACTGAAATTTTACTCTGAAAGTTCTGAATTGCCTTGAAATTCTCAAGAGCTCTTCTCCAAAACATCCCTTCCAGAGATACTGATATTCAGGTCCTGGACCGAACACCGTACCTGAGGTTGTTTACAGCAGGGCAGCAAAGTTTTGTAGAACAAGTGAGGCCGAGAGACTGCCCAGACACATTCTCCTCCATGTTCTCCCAGACCCATGTGGCAGCACCTTGAGAAAACACTTTTTTCTGTTCGTTCCCGATATAGTTCTAAACATCTCTAACAAAATTTCACCAATGTCCTCCCCCCTGAAGCAGTGCTGCTGTTACCACAGATAGCAATGCAAAGATGTTCAAAGGAAATGGTCTGAAACACTTGGAAGCTAAAGGTCACAATAAGCAGGAAAAGAAAATACTTTACCGTGTACATGAGACTGTTCAAACTTTTTGCCGGTGCAAAGTGGAAATTTCCAGCTACCTGCAGGAGACAGTCATCTTTCATTAAAAAGCCTGAATCTACATAAAAAAGCAGTCATACCGGCAGTTGGATTTTAAAATTTTTATCGGAATAAGATAGACAATAAGCAACTCATTGTCATGGGTGACAATACCAGCAAATATTGTCCTAAAAGAGATATGAATTTCCCCTCTTCCTCACAGGCAGTCATGTGGAAAGCCATCATCACATACCGATGTTGACAACAACTGTTCTATGCAGAGTATTTTAGTGGACATAAAAATGAGAAGAAGGAATCAAGTCTACCGGGAGGGAACTAACTGCTGCTGTAGGAAATATCAAAAGGTATCACAAGGTATCACAGAAACGGAGTGGAGAAAGTAACTGGGAGGGTGAGCAGGCAGGGTAAGAAAACCCTTAATACAATAAACAACAGTGGTCCTATGTATGCATCCATGAAAACAAGCCGTGTTCAAAAATAAAGCACTAAACCTACCACCAAAAACACCCCCACACTCCAAAATCCCCCCAAAGACAAAGGTTATTAAAGTTTTAACCTTGAACATGAAAAGGATATGGATATTAGGTGTCAGTCCTCCCTGACACTCGCTAGCGATCATACACACCCTCCCCTGGAAGATTTCAATGCATCAAGCTCACACGCTACATTACACCTCTGAATGTCCGTGCAAACCTATCGCATATGTTAACTGCAGACCCGATGAGAATGGAGATGTGCAAAAGTCCAAGTGCCTAACAATGGCCCCCAGAAATTTCCCTAGTGACACCCACCCACTCTTGGACCCTTGCTACCCACAGCACGCCCCTTTGAATCTTTCCTGCTCACCACTCTTTGTGGAAAAGGGTCCTGTAATGGTTCAGCACCCATGATACTCAAAACACAAATGAAAACATGGCTTCATGAGTGAAAGGGCAGGGTGTGTTTGGTTTTGGTTTTGTTTTTCAGAAATAAAGAATGTTGTCTCCAGGAATAGTACACAAAGATGTAAAAAACCCTCCAAATTTTGAAATAAAGTAGTAAAAAAAATTTACCCTGGGCCCGACTGCTAGAATGTACTTGGGTACGTAACCTGCACATCCCAGTGTTTTGAGCTCGGTAACCTGCCAAATGACAGGGTAGTTACATAGTCATCTGGCGTATCTTGTACTACATTTTCATACACCAGTTGCAAACAACATCTCTTTAAGCATCTTCAACCTTGACAACTCCAATAGTCTTGCTTCCACTGGTTTTCTAAAGAAGGGAACATTTCACTCCCTCCAGCACCTCTGCTGACAAGTTGTTGGTTACTGTTATCTCCAGCACCCACCGGTGGTCTGTTTTGAGACTAGAAGGGCAGGTGGGACTACCTCGCCGCAAAGAAGCTGCCTCTTCCCCTCCAGAAACCTCGGTAAAAAGACTCACTAGCTAGATGGTAGAAAAAGCTAAGCTTCTCCAGCCAGCCCACGTCATGAAACAGGGAATTTGCCCCTTCCCACCCTTTTCCTGACCCTCCTACTGAACCCCTCTACAGGCACAAGTACCTTGCTGAGCCCAGGGGTTATTACAGTCCTGTGAACACTTAAAGTTGGAAAAAAGAGCAGAGTGCCCCGACTGTGCCTTCTGACGCTCATCACCACCATGCAGCAGGCTCACGGCAAAACCCATCTCTCACCTTGTTGACCTCCAGGAAACCATACACTCGGCAGCCCTCGTTCTTCTGCTCTTCCATTTTCTGGCTAAATCCTTCCCTCTTGCACTGCTCTACGCTATCCGGGTTCTCAAAGGCCCAGCCTCGTCACCTGTATGCTTCTCTGACATCGTCACAAGTATTGCAGCACCTGCAAGAGCACAAACATCATCTTTACAGCGATAAAGAGACACTCCAGCTCAGGACCCAAATCCCCAGTGGATTTTGTTTCAAAGCGGCAAACTTCAGGAACTGGACACTGAAAGGTGGTCTAATGCTCCTGAAGGAGCTTGAGTTTCCTGACGTACTTTTTGAGATTTTGGCACGAGGACGCAAGCTGTTTTAATGCAGCGCTTAATTCTGAAGAGGGCTTTAGCTGTCCATTCAGACAGCCAAGTCCATCCTTGGCAAATAAATTTGCCGCAGAAATGACATTTGTTTCTGTGGGAAGTCTCCCACAGTTCTGAGCAGCTTGGAACTTCCCCATGTGAACACAGCATCTACCTGTTTCTATTCCTCCCTTCCTCCGTTTTTAGGGAAAGACTGCCAACATCGGAGGCAAGGTTAATGGCAAACTTTCTTCATTGCTCTTCTACCTCTGGACTCACCAGAGTCTCTGTCACGCTCACCAGAAAAAACAATTGTCTGTCTCTGTTCCATGTTGCGCTGGACAAAACAAAAAGTTGAAGGCTGGAATTATGAATCCCTCAAGATGGAAACATCTCTGGGGAAGGATGCAACTCGACAGATGTGACAAACTAAATTACTACAGAGACAATAATAGCAAAGGATAGTCCAGAACCTGTGGACTATCACGAATCCATTCTTACACAAATTTGCAGGTAGAAGGAATGAGAAACACCGAATGACACCCATCATTTGTCTGAGTGATGGGTGTCTGGTCTTTGCTCCCATAAGGATGCAAAGCCTGCAGCAGAAGTGAGAAGGCAAAGCCATAACTGGGTTTTATTCCGAGACAGCTCACAGAACAGTGAAATAATTTACACAGCTCCCCTCTGGACACCAAATAATCCCAGAAAAGGTTCTGTTTGCTAAGATACAATCTTTGTGCTACTGCCCTTAAACAGGCGCGCAGACAAAACAGACAACCTAACTGTGCACGCTCTTAACAATCGTGAGCGCAGCACAGGCGTACGATAACACAACAGCTCTCACCATTCTCTGAACAGGTGCTCAGGAGGATTTCACTGTACGGACCTTCACAGACATTTTGGAAAAAAACCTCCAACACATATGCCACATTAACTGTATCGATTCAAGCACTAAGAAGATGTGAAGGTTACCGAATGTCCTCTGACTCTGCCCCGTAACAGCTTTCACAGCGATCGGCATCCAAAGCATTTGGACCAAACACCTTTTCTTCTTCTTTCCCCAGTTCTAAGACAAAAGAGGATTCATAGTGACGAGGCACGTCTAGAAACACCACCTTGTACTTCTGCTCTACGCACAGAAACTGTTGTACACGTTAAGGAAATGATTTTGTATCAGAATCTGCGCATCCTGCACCCGAAGCTCACCTGAAAGAATGCACAGGGCCTGTTGAGCTGCACAATAAGATCAACAAGCAGAGTAGCGTTTGCCACCTGAAGAGCACCCTCCACAGAAAGAACCAGCCACCTGTAAGCCTTGCCGGAGCGCCGATCAGATGTTACTTGCACAAAGGCTTTGTTAAAACTTTGTCTAAAGCAGACCCAAACAGCAAATTGCGACCGATACAGGACCTGTTACACAAACAACATTTTAAATAGCAGACAGCAGCGCATAGCGCATAATCCTGTCCCAAGATATGTAGGGAACACAGTTACATATTGCTGTGAAACTAGATCACAGTGGGAATCTCCCAAGCGGAAAACTGACACTCAGCTCTCCAGTACAACGATGCTGACAATGCACACACATTAACCACTGGCTTACTAGAAATCTCCAAGGAATTTCTTTGTCATGATTTTACAATTCTGCAAGTGTCTGTGCCACCTGTGTGTTGAATGCGCAGCCACAGTACAGCTGGGGCACAAATATGTTCTTAAATGCAGAAGGCTGCAGAGGGACTCTTAACAGAGGAGATGAGAGCTGGTGACAGCTGAAACCTGCCAAAGGGCAAGACATGCCTCCAGAAAACTCAAACAGGACCTTTGTTTTCCCAAAACAAATGCGAAAGGTCTGTAAAATTTGGAGTTCGGAGTAAGCGAGCCAAGGAACTGCATGTCTAAAATTTTCAGAAGCATGGGTTCTTATTGGAAGAGGCCCCTTAAAACCAGGCTGCTCCACTCACAAATCCTGAAGGACAGGACCAAGTCTGCTGGATTACAGAAGCCCTCTAAGGCTCACTGTCTAGGCACCGCCGCACTACCCTCTTACGAGCCTCGAAAAGGCGGCTTCTTGCATAACTAAGGCCGGGGCAGGTGATAAGTCAGACACTGCTGAGGGGACAAAATGTTATCGGGACCCTCTTTGTTGAGATTGGGAGGTATAACAGGCGGACAGAAGTGAGAGTATTTAAGACATCTGTATTAGCCACAGAAAAAAAGAGATTTTAATTAGGAAGTATGAAATATGCATGAAAATCAATCGTTAACCTCACTTTATGGTAGTTATGATCAAGCAAATAAAAAATTTTAGAAAAATATACCCAATCTTAAACCACTGTATGAGACTTACTTTCTACAGCTTACAACACTCAAACAAGGTGAGAGTACAATTAAGAATTCAACCAGTACGGGTTTTGATCCTGTAATTACACTAAAAGATAGCGTCAGGAAGAATGCAGCTCTGTAATTCCTACGCTTTGTCAAAGCCATGATTCCTGCCATTTGAAGAACACCTGTACAACACACGGTGTCTTTCAAGATACAGCAACTAGTAACAGCTTTCTGAATGTAATCGGTAGCTGCCTGTCGAGTTGTCTCAGAGAGCACCCAGAGGTACTGCACACAGCTTAGATACTATAAAGAAACTGCAGTACATAAAACCCCACATGCAAAGTTTCGTGCTGTTAACATGGTCCTCGACTTGCATGCAGATATGACACATGACACTGGAAAACTCGGTCCATGTTAAAAGGAAACAAAACAGTAAAGAAAAATAAAGATTAAAAAAATTCAATCCTCTATCGCCATCCAGTGGAAATTAATGAGATGACATCCCAGCACAGAATGCAACCTACCATAGAAATCATTAAGCTATTAACTATTTGAATGTAACTATGATCAGGAAAAGCCTCCACATACTACTCCATAATATTTAGGTATGCCTTACTAAATTTAAGGTTAATGTTAAATAAAATGTATTTTTAACTAAGAAATTTAAAGTGCCAAAGCAGCTAAGTGGCAGAACCAGGCCCCGTCCCTAGCATAGCCCTAATCAAAGGCTGGTTTAAAACCCAGTCCAGTTAATCAGTGGGAGAACAGAGAAGCAACAGATGATCAATCTGTGGACACAGGTGCTTTCAGAAACACAGGTGGTTTTGGAAAAATTGGTGCATGTGAATAGGAACTGCTCTTTCAAAGACTAAGCGCGCTTGAAGGAGCGTGTGAGTTAAAGCAGGCAGAAAGAAGATCACGATCCAAGGAGGAGCTTGGAACCGAGGCAGAGACTGGAACCGAGCAGGTGAATCAACTGCGACAGAGTCAGGTGATGGATTCACAGAACTGACAGGACCAAAAGAAACTCCTAAAAACTTCAGACATTGACTAATGATCTGGTAAGCGTATATAACCTACGCTGTATCCCTTGGTTCTCTGTCACCCACTGGGGGGGTGGCCCAGCTCTGAGTCATGACTAAAGCAAGCCCGGCGGTAACCACGTCTGTGTGGATTTTTCCTTTACCAGACAATACTGCTATAGTTGCCATTTAAATAACTGACTGAACATCAAGCGTTACTAACAGAAACTGATAGAGTTTCACAAAGGTGGGTGGACACTTCCAATCTAACTTGCCACACATGTGGTGGAAATCAAACTCGCCATATCCTTTTTCCAGACAGCAGAAGAAATTGCTCGTTGCATGCAATGCAATTTGATCGCTTTCAAAATGCCTCTCCTGGATGAGACACTTTGCTCCCTGCAAGTTTCTCTTCCTCTCCGTCGATAATATAATGAGTGAGAGCAACCGGTTCAGACCTAGTAATCCCAGTGGAGACTGGCAACACAAGTAAGGCAGGAGGCCCATATGTGGAAACAGAGAATTGGGTACAAACAAGCAGGGTTTGACCCCAGACATTACATTTGTCACGCCACAGCCTCTGAATACAGAAAGGCTGCTAAATGACACAACAGTAAGAACGCTATCACCTCACTTCTGTGACACCAGGAGGTCTCGTACCTACCCACTGTTCAGTTCTTGGCTTAGTTTAGCCTTTCAGCTTTAAGAACAGAAAAACTAAATCTGAGTTACAACAAATTAGCAACTTTAGTTCATGCCAATACACAAAACCATCTCCCAGAACAGATAACAAGGACCTCACGTTTTAGAAAGACAAAGTCTTGCAGTATTACCATTAGACTGCAACACTACCAGAATCGTTCCCGGTTTGTATTGAAGTAGAACAGTAAGCCATAACATGTCAAAAAATACAGAGGAGAGGTTTATGTAGCCAAGGACCACTTACTCCAACTTGTAACTGATAAATCAACTGAAATCTATTAATCAGGTATGCATTAACACACACAAAGCAAACATAGTAAGACACAAGTTTAGGCTTAAGGGTCAAGTCAGCAGAGCCTTCCCTGGAGAGAGGCTCTTTCCTCTAACCAGCTCGTCCCATTTCTCAGCCTCCTAGGATTTAAAAATGCAACCAAAGTCAAGTTTTGCCAGAGCAGCTGCTTGATTTCTAGTAGGAAAAGCCTATTCACTCAGCAGCTTTGCTCCTGAAACGCATCAACGAGTCCTTGTCCCAATTTCAGAGGGACCAGGCAAAGACTTGCCTCGCAAAAGTACCGAGTATAACGTATATACACACACACAGGAGCTTGTCTGATCTGCCAGTGTAATAGACTTGTGTCCTATAAACTTTTCAATAGTTTGTGGTGTTTAAAACGCTGTGAATTCAGCCATCCCTTGTTCCCATGAATCTCATAGCAGGCATACGGTAATGGAAAGACTATGCGAGCATCCATCCAAGAATAACAGAATAGCATCTTACCGTGTCTCTCTGCTTCTGGAGTCACACGATTGGCAGCTTTATCCAAGCGCTGTTTAAACAGCTTGTGCTCTACCTCCTGCTGAGGCTCTCCTGCTCCGTCCATGGCATCGATGCTCAAATCTGAAAGCAGCGAGCAAGGAAAGCGGTCTATAAACACACATTTGTTATGGCCTGTGGCAAGCCGAGGAAGTGAAAAGACAGAATCTTTCAGCCAGCAGGGTAAGAACATGCCAAACCTGGAGAGCACGTACAGCTAGTGTCAAGTGACCGACAGGGAATAAAACACACAGTGCAGCACCCTAAATGGCCCTCCCAGGTACGGGGTTTGGTTTGGTGTTCAAAAAGGACAGTTTCCAACTTCCAAGAAAGCGTTACCCTGAAAGGTAGACGCGCTTAAGGCAAAAACATCTCGACTGACCTTCAGTTCAGCTCCCCTTGACTTGTCAACGTACGATTCCGGACGAACCTAGGGACAAAGGAAAAACAAAAGACCCCCGTTTCACTGGGAAGCAAACCAAAAGGCCTCTTCCCCTCGGCTGCTCCGGCCCCGGAGCTGACTGTCACGACACAAGACCAGCCAGACACCTGAGCTGCCGCTGCCTCCCAGCCCTCCCCGGCAGTTAAAAGGCTTGCGGAGAAAGCAGCAGTCGGGGGCGACGGCTGGGGATTCCGCTGCCGGCTGCCTTTTCTTGCTCTGGCCCGCTCGCAGGGGCGGGAAGAGGCTCCTGAGCCACACACCCCCCCCCCCGCGACAGCGTTACCGCAGGCCCCGAGGCAGCCTCTCTGCGGCCCGCGGGGGCCGACAGCCCCAGCCGCCTGCCACGGCTCAGGCCAGCGGCTGGGGGAAAGACAAAGCCCCGCGCAGGGCTGCGGCGGCTGCCCGGGCAGCCCGCAGGCGGCGGCGGGTGGGCGGCGGGGCGGCGCGGGCCGACCCCTCTCCCGGGCGCCGCCGCCACGAGCGAGCACCGGGGCCGCCCCGCCGCCGCTCCTCGCCGAGGTAGCGGCGCGGCTCCGAGAGAAAAAAAAAAACAAACAACCAAAAAAAGGCAGCCCCGTGAGGAGCCCGCTGACCACCGTCCCTGCCGGGGAGACGAGAACCGGCGGCAGCCCCGCCGGTCCCGGGCCGGGCCGCCCGCCTGCCTCAGCCCGGCCGCCGCCGGCACCAGGCGCTCCCTGCCGCGGCCGAGCGCCGGGCCGCCACATCCCCCCCGACCGGGCCGCTGCCCGCCGGCCCCCGGCCGCCCTTCAGCCCGAGCGCGCCGCCGCACGTCCCGGCCCGAAAGTCTTCCGGGCTCCCGGCGAAGGCTCCGCACCTCCACGGCCGCTCCAGCGCGCCGCGCGGGCCGGGAGTGAACCCACCTTTCCCGGGCCGGATGCGCCATCTGCCCCTACGCACGAGGCCGGAAGCCCCGCCCCTAGGGGGTCAAAGCCGCTTCTGCGCATGCGCCGCCCTCGGTCGGCCAGAAAGGCTTCTGCGCATGCGCCAAAGCGGGATTGCGTCATCGGCCCAGACGCACGGGGCCGGAAGCCCCGCCCCTTCGGCGTCAAGCCGCGTCTGCGCATGCGCTGCCCTGTTGATGGAGCGCTGCTGCCATCTAGCGAAATATATTTGGGTACTGCAGCCGGCCCTGTTGGTGGAGCGCTGCTGCCATCTAGCGAAATATTTTTGGGTACTGCAGCCGCCCGGTTGGTGGAGCGCTGCTGCCACCTAGCGAAATATAATTGGGTACTGCAGCCGGCCCTGTTGGTGGAGCGCTGCTGCCATCTAGCGAAATATATTTGGGTACTGCAGCCGCCCGTTTGCTGGAGCGCTGCTGCCATCTAGCGAAATATAAAGGGTACTGCAGCCGCCCCGTTGGTGGAGCGCTGCTGCCACCTAGCGAAATTTAAATGGGTACTGCAGCCGGCCCTGTTGGTGGAGCGCTGCTGCCACCTAGCGAAATTTAAATGGGTACTGCAGCCGGTCCTTTCGGAGGAGCCGCGCGCCGCGCGGGCCGGAAGTGAACCCTCCTTTCCCGGGCCGGATGCGTAGCCCCTACGAACGAGGCCGGAAGCCCCGCCCCTAGGGGTCAAAGCCGCTTCTGCGCATGCGCTGCCCTTGGTTTGCCAGAAAGGCTTCTGCTCATGCGTCAAAGCGGGATTGCGTCATATGCATGCGACTAGGCCGGAAGCCCCGCCCCTTTGGCGTCAAGCCGTTTCTGCGCATGCGCTGCCCTGTTGATGGAGCGCTGCTGCCATCTAGCGAAATATTTTTGGGTACTGCAGCCGGCCCTGTTGATGGAGCGCTGCTGCCATCTAGCGAAATATATTTGGGTATTGCAGCCGGCCCTGTTGGTGGAGCGCTGCTGCCATCTAGCGAAATATAATTGGGTACTGCAGCCGGCCCTGTTGGTGGAGCGCTGCTGCCATCTAGCGAAATATAATGGGTACTGCAGCCGGCCCTTTTGGTGGAGCGCTGCTGCCACCTAGCGAAATTTAAATGGGTACTGCAGCCGGCCCCGTTGGTGGAGCGCTGCTGCCATCTAGCGAAATATATTTGGGTATTGCAGCCGGCCCTGTTGATGGAGCGCTGCTGCCATCTAGCGAAATATATTTGGGTACTGCAGCCGGCCCTGTTGGTGGAGCGCTGCTGCCATCTAGCGAAATATATTTGGGTATTGCAGCCGGCCCTGTTGATGGAGCGCTGCTGCCATCTAGCGAAATATATTTGGGTACTGCAGCCGGCCCTGTTGGTGGAGCGCTGCTGCCATCTAGCGAAATATATTTGGGTACTGCAGCCGCCCGGTTGGTGGAGAGCTGCTGCCACCTAGCGAAATTTAATTGGGTACTGCAGCCGGCCCTTTTGGTGGAGCGCTGCTGCCACCTAGCGAAATTTAAATGGGTACTGCAGCCGGTCCTTTTGGAGGAGCCGCGCGCCGCGGGGGCCGGAAATGAACCCACCTTCCGGGGCCGGATGCGTAGCCCATACGCACGAGGCCGGAAGCCCCGCCCCTAGGGGTCAAGCCGTTTCTGCGCATGCGCTGCCCTTGGTTTGCCAGGAAGCCTTCTGCGCATGCGTCAAAGCGGGATTGCGTCATATGCATACGACGTGCCCGGAAGCCCCGCCCCTTTGGCGTCAAGCCGTTTCTGCGCATGCCCTGCCCTTACTCCGCATGGAGCGGTGCTGCCGCCTGGCGAAAACAATTGGGTACTGCAGCCCGTCTATCTAACAGACTGCACAGTTTATTATAGGAATGGAATCAATAAGGGAACTCTGCCCACGGCCCGTTAGGAAGTTGCCTGGCTTCACATCTCGGTGGATGAAGGTCTTAGAGCGAACATATTCGATTCAACTAGTCTAGAGAAAAAGAAAGAAAAACAAAAAAAATCACTCGAGAGACTAGGCAGACGCTTTTTTTTCCTTATAAAAAGACTAGCAACATTGTCTTAACGAGAAAAGAGGTCATGAAACTTTTTATTGTAAAATGTAAGGGCATGAAAGAGAACATAATTCGATAGACAATACATAAACCTCTCCAGCTCTTTCCCCATGCCTATTTGACATTTCTTTCCAAAAACTTTCTCGGGTGAATGTCTTTTGTCTTTGAGCAGTGCAACAGATGGTTTGCAAACAGCACAAGTCTGCTTTTTAACAATCATTTAAGACTTTGTAATCACTTTAGATGGGGCACTTTGTACTTAAGAGAAACAAAACCCATTTTGAGTCTTTCCTTTAATGATACAGGCCTATTCACCTTTACATTAGAGAAACAACGCATTTGGTTCTGATCTCTCAAGGAATCTTAATATTCCAACATACTGCGTCGTCAACATCAACAAAGCAGGTTCCTACCATTTTGCCAGCGAGCAATAGGACTGTCTCGAGACTAAGTTTCCTTGAACAAAAACCGAAGAGATCTTCAAGACTCAGTCCAAATGGCTCCATCACCATTAAATCGCAGTCCCCTTCGGCTCCACACCACTTCGTTGTGGCTCAGACTATTCCTATGTAGCCGAATGGTTCTTTTTTGCCTGCGTAATAGGTTACGACGTGTGAGATGATTCCAAAGCTGGGAAGGATTGAGATGTAAACTTCTGGGTGGCCAAAGAATCAGAACAGGTGCAGCCAATAAAGGCTTCTGTCATCACTCAGGTTGGTGGGAGTGGGTGTCTTATGTCCCTCCTTTTCATCCCTCCAAAAAGTAGGTGAAGTGAAGCTTTCCCTGGAGTATGAAATCCCTTAGTGTGTCAGAGTAACTGCCTCTTTGCTGTACTTTGCCCTGAGGCACAAGGAAGACCGCAGCTGAATGCTAGGACTGCTCCGGAGGGGGAGGGATGTGTTGAAAAACTGCCCAGAAGAAGCTCTGCATCCCTGTTCCACAGATAGCTGGAACAGGCCTGAAGGGAGGATTGCAGAATTCAAGGAGTGAGTGCTAATGCATTGAAGTGTTCCCCACCCCCCCCCCCCCCCCCCCCTCCCCAACAGCATGTTCTTTAGGAAAGCACTCAGTTTGGGACACACTGCCTGCTGCCGTGCCCTTGTACTGCAGCTGGTGTCTCCACTGGAAAGGCTGATGGGTCGCCTAAATCTGGGAACTTAGTACACCAGTGAAGTCCTCCTGTGTGGCAGTAAGAGAGGGAGACACTGATAATCAAAAGCACACTGACACCTTGCTGTGCCCTGCTTTTGTCTGTCCCGTGGCTGAGCAGGTGTTCCATGTGCCACTGGAGGAGAGGAAATACAAGGGCATGAATCAGTTTGGAGAAGGCGAGCAGGCCAAGATCTGCCTTGACATCATGCAGAAGACAGGGGCTCACCTGGAGCTGTCTCTCGCAAAGGACCAGGGCCTTTCGATCGTGGTCTCTGGCAAGCCGGAAGCAGTCACGAAGGCTCGGAAGCAGATTGTCGCTCGACTGCAGACTCAGGTGAGGGCATCTAACTGTTTCTGCCTTCGTCTTTGCTCTTCCCCAAGACTCGCAAATGCTCTGAGACCCTTGGGCCCGTGTGCTTGTAAGCCAAAGAGGTATGTTGTTACGTGACTAATTCAGCTTCGCCATACGTTTTCAAAGCACCCAATTGGCAATTTGGAATGGGAATGAGGCTTCAAATAGGGTTCCAAGTTAATTACAGGCCGTGGTGTTGCATGAAGCGTGGAGTCTGCCATCTCTGGAACATTTGAGTTGCAACCAGTGACTTTGTGCTGAGGTGCTGGTGCAGGAGCCTCACACACAAAGCTAGTAGTGTGTGAGAACGGGACTGTGCTTTTCCTGAAGTCCTTCAGAGGAGAACGTGGAAGGCTGGGAGAAAGAAAAGTAGAGAAAAGGAAGTCCTGCCAAAAGCCAAAAGCTTCGGGTCAGGGTTCTGCCTTGTGTAACTCAAGGCACACTGGTAAGGAGCCACAACCCTGTTGTTTCGGTTGCTTCAGTCGTCTAGGTTTTGATCTCTTCCCTTATGGTTCTTGAGCTCATAGTCAAGGTGGTAGCTCTTGTTAGGATGTATCGCAGCCAGGTGTTGCAGTGTGTTTTAAAGTATAATGCCAAAGGTAGGTAATGCGATGTTAATACCATGTCTGCTTAGCGCTGTTCAGCCCCTGTGTCATACCCTGCCAGAGGAAAGAGAAAGGAACGAAACCCTACATCCACAAAGTGCATCTGAAAAAACAGTTCAGGTTGTGCCGCCACAGATCCATGAGCCACTGTTCTCAAATATACCTCCTACTGCCCTGGCCCCAGGTCTGGAAGCTGTGTCTCTGTTCCAGCTTCTCTTAGGCTTGGCTGGCTTCAGGACAGGAACACAGAGCTGAAAAGTCACACTGAGTAATCTTTTCTTCATCTTTTATTTTTCCATTATAGCTTGCATTTTCATTGTCTGATTGTTGTTAGTGGTTACCTAATCAGAGGGATCAAGAGCACGATAGCAGTCATCAGCTACCAGACCTGCAAAAACTCAATGAGAAGGGAAGAAGTCGGGAAGCCCTTGTATAGAGCATCCCTTTAATGGTAGATTGAGAAGGACCCCTTTTGCATGTGGGGCCTTCTAGAAGCAGTCCCAGGAGCCGCATGTGCTACACTTGAAGACACCTAGCACTTCAGTAGCGGTAAGCATGTGCTAGCTGCCTGCCTCCTGCAGTAGGTTTCTGGTGTTGAATTTCTCTTTCCTAGGAGTCATACTGTATGTCTTGTTCTCTGTAGCCTTGGCAGCAGATGTCAGAGTTCAGATAAACTCCAGCTGTGCGCTGCCATCTCAGTTGTTGTCTGGTGTCTTACACTGGAGGAGAGGCACCTCCTCGTCTGTGTCGGAAGGCCTTTGCTAATTCAGAGTACTGCTCCTGTGCAAACAGAAGGGTTTTGAGGGAAAGGTGGGGTTTATACTCCTGGCATGGAGGCACTGTAGGTCAGCTGGTACAGTGTCAGCCCTCGGACAGAATGTGCTGGGAAGGCGTTGTGTTTGCTCTGAGGAGTAGTACCACTGAGCAGCGTCTACCTTGCTTTGCCTGGCTCTGTTCCTGTGGATCTGCCAGTGCAGGCAAGGCTTTTCACAGATGCTTGGTTCTTCTGCCGCAGGCTTCAGCAACAGTTGCCATCCCCAAGGAGCACCACCGTTTTGTCATTGGAAAGAAGGGTGAGAAGCTGCAGGACCTGAAGCTCAAAACTGCAACCAAAATGCAGGTCCCCCGCCCAGATGGCCCCAGCAACCAGATCAAGATCAGCGGCACTAAAGAAGGGATTGAGAAGGCCCGGCACGAGATCCTGCTTATCTCCGCTGAGCAGGTACCTCAGTATGATCTCTCTCATGGCATTAGCTGGTCAGCCATTTTGCTTCCCCACGGTACAGTCTGAGTTTGCAGCCACCGTGGCTACAGTCAGTGGCTAACGTTAGCCTGAACAGAGTGGTATACTGTGCCACTCGCCGGCTGTATGAGCACCGCTGCCAGGTCCTGAAACTTCTTGTGCTGCGTTTTGTCCATCTCTGAGGCCAAAACAAGCATTTGATAGTTGAAGCGACGCATCTTAGGTGCCAGCTGAGATAAGGCAGGAGATCACAGGGGTGAATATCGTAAACAAGGAGCAGCAGCAGCAACCGTATTTGTAGATGGAAAGAGGTGGAGATCTACAAGCCCGCAAACTGAGAAGGTTGCTTGGGCCAGAGTGTCAGGCAGGACACCCCTGGGAGCTTAGCTGTGCCTGGCAGAGACTGTAATATAGAGGGCAGTTCCCACCAAGGTCTGTTGTGGGCTCTTCCAGGATAAGCGTGCCGTGGAGCGGCTGGACGTGGAGCAAGTGTACCACCCTTTCATTGCCGGCCCTTACAACAAGCTGGTGAGGGAGCTCGTGCAGGACACAGGGACACGCATCGACATTCCTCCACCCAGTGTCAACAAGACCGAGATAGTCTTCAGCGGAGAAAAGGAGCAACTAGCCCAGGCTGTGGCTCGAGTTAAGAAGATCTATGAGGAGAAGGTACGGATGGTCCATAAAGCTTCCCACCTTCCCCTGGCACCCGCTCCTAGGCACTCTTCCCTTCGTGTTCTACTTTTGTGCATCCCTCTGTTGCATCTGGCTCAGCAGCCCTTGCAGTACATGACCCTGAATCCTACCGTTTCCTCACTCGGCAGAGTGGGAGCTGGGCTGATACTATCAGGGAGGTGACAGATTTCTTGCTTTTCTGTATCGTGGGACTTAGCAGGCCACCAAGAGCTCCCCTGGCTCTTGTTCACACCGGTGCTACTAAGGACGGAAAGAAGTGTGAAGTCTACAGTGGTGGCCAGCTGACAGTATCAAAGTTGCTACCTAAGTAGAAGTTGCTGAAGAGTGAATGTCACTCCCGTTTATTTCCCACAGCCAACGCTGCTGTGAATATCCTTGTTGTGGGTTGCTGGGCTGTTTTTCCTCGTGGTTAGGTCTGTATTTGTACCAGTCTGGATTTCAACAATCGGCTTATAGCCTGCACAGTGTTGCATCACAGCACTGCCTGGGAGACGGCTGGGAGCTGAACCCTGTTGTCCAACGGGGGGACGGGGACGACGACAACGACATGCCTGTGTGTGTGTGTGTGGTCTCTTGCATGCCGTGTCCCAGGGAGCTTGACACAGCATGCTAGTTTTGTACTTGCCCTGTGAATTTTTGAGCACAAGGCTTTCTGTAGGCAGGGGTCCAAGGGGTGCTAGGGTACTGCTGAGCCACTGTGCTCAGCTTGGCTTTGCTCTTTGCTGGGTGCAGAGTTTGACTGCATCTTGTGCCTCTTCCTGTCGCTCTTGTCCTTCCCCGCCCCCTTGTGATTGATGCCTCAGTGTCTCTGCCCCTACAGAAAAAGAAGACTACTACTCTTGCAGTGGAGGTGAAGAAGTCCCAGCACAAGTATGTCATCGGCCCCAAGGGGAATTCCCTGCAGGAGATCTTGGAGAAGACTGGAGTCTCTGTCGAGATCCCACCCACTGACAGGAGCTCGGGGACGGTGATACTGCGAGGCGAGCCTGAAAAACTTGGGCAAGCATTGACTGACGTCTATGCAAAGGTACTGACAAGATGGGCTAGGCCTCCTTTGAAGGTCCCATGAAGATCCATTTGTGAGCACTGACAGGTGTAGCGGGGGTGCTCTCTCTTGGGCCATTAGAGGTGCAGCTTAGAAGTCAATACCAGAGGTGCAGCGTGGGAATTGGAACTGAATTGTTGTGAAGGCCTCTTTCAGTTTGTCCATCAAACAACTTCTCTGTTTTTCTGTCTCTCAGGCCAACAGTTTTACCGTCTCCTCGGTCTCTGCCCCCTCTTGGCTTCATCGTTTCATTATTGGAAAGAAAGGACAGAACCTGGCCAAAATAACTCAGCAGATGCCAAAGGTATGGATGAGCTGGTTAGCTTAGCACCCTCGGCGTAGAAAAAGGTTTAGTCCAGATCACTCGTCACGAAAGAGAGAGGTGTATTCTAGCGTGGGTAAAACCAGGGGGAAATGACACAGATCTTTGCCGTTCAAGGGAACCCTCTCTTTTACTGCTGCAAACACTGCTCCTCCTATGTTATTGTCATGGGTTGAGCCCTTCCAAGGAAGCTTTATGTGGTGCTGTTTTGAGAACTGATGTAGTAGGATACCTGGAAATGGCGAGTGCAGCAAGGCTTCTCCCTGGGGAGTTAGACGGTATCTAGATAAAGGCTAGATGAGTAAACTTCTCCAAAGCCCTTGCAGAAACTGGGACAGCACCAGAGCCTTGGGCTCTAGGCACTGCCATATGGCCGAAATTGTTAAGTTTCTGACTTGTAAAATTGTGGGGATTTGGTCTGGGCTTTTTGGGAAGGAGCACATCTCTCGGTGGCAGGGATCAATGGTGTAGGCCTGACCAAAAGCATTGGCCTGGCTTGGATCTTGGCAAATTCTGAAGAGATTCATTGTCCTTCACCTCAAGGTTCACATCAAATTCACTGGAGGAGAGGATAACATCACTTTGGAAGGACCTACAGAAGATGTGCATGTGGCTCAGGAACAGATTGAAGCCATGCTCAAGGAACTGGTGAGCTGGAGTTACTAGTTCCAGTAAGAAACTGGGGGAAGAAGGGGCAACAGAGCAGAGGTGATGAGGTGTTTGTCACATCCATAGGATGTCTTGACATGCTTAATCGAACTTGCAGGAGACAAATTGTGTGGCAGGTGGATGACGCCCCTTGGTTATGAAACTCATCCATAGCATCCTTGAAAAGTCAGCATTAATATTTTTGGTGCAGAGAAGGAAGGATTCTCTTTGTTATAGCTGGAGAGGCATAGAAGTCAGTCTTTTCAATGTTTCATGAGCACAATGCTCTCTTCTCAAAGCAGAGGAATGCTTGTGCTCTGCTGAAGAGCAGAAGTGCTTGTAGCTGACCGCTGGTGAGTCAGTGCCAATACTGGCAGTAGGCAGTTACTTAGGGCACGAGACAGAAGCGGTGGCCTGTCCTACCTGGCCCTATATAATATAATATATAATACTGGACATACATACATATAAAGATATAGAAGATCCACGGGATGGATTACGCAATAATCAAGGCTGAGCACCAATTCCACCGACACCTCCTTGGCAAGAACGGAGCTAACAGTAAGTGGAGTGCCTTTCTAGTCCTTCCCATGCTCACACTCTTCGTGTTTAGTAGATCATATCAGGGGCTCTGTAGCTCACCCAGTGTGCTGTCTCCATCACATTTCCTCTGCTTTTCTGGAGTGGTGGTGGTACAAGGAGAGAAATGGGCCGTCAGGCCTTGCGATGGCTTTAACGGGTGAAAGTACCTTGGGAGCCTGAACAGTAGTGGATTTACTTTGATGTGTCCTGGAGGAATTTATTTTTTTTTTTTTCCACACGTTGCTCTGTGCGAATGACACTTTAGCAGCCAGTTGTGAGTGGTGGAAATGTCCTTGGTGAGCTTCTCCCTGTAGAGGAATGAAGGCGGTCGGTTGATTAGCATTGATAACATGCAGCTGTGGCCTTGCCTCAGAGGCAGTGGGTTGATTGACGTGGATGATGTGCAGGTGTAGCTGGTTCCCGCTAAGTGGTTAAATAGCCCTGTGGCTTGTGGGAGAGGGTGTCAGCTGGAGGAGGAGCAGTGTGGTCTGGCCTCTGGAGGAAGGTGCTACAGCACTGGCAGTAGAATATGGCCGATGGTAAAGCCTTGTTGTGGTCTGCTAGTTTGATAGCACTGCAATGTGTCCCCATGGGGAGTGAGTAGGATGTGATGCTTGGGAGACTGCAGGGTTTGGGCTCTCGTGTTCCCTTGTAACCTTCTGGTGCGAGTGTGTGCCCCTTGCCCACCGAGCACTTGGATCTCATGACAAGTGCAAGTTCCTCTTCACAAATGTCTTCCCCTGTTCCCTCGGGTAGCCCTTCTCTGTCAACGCAGAGTGAATTTTGTCTGGAGAAAAGAGGGACAGTGCTGGCAAGTAAACCGTCGGGCAGCAAACCGCTAAGTCAAAGTAGATGGCTCTCTGGCTGAACACTCAGTGTGCCCTCTGTTCCCATCAGGAAAATGAACACGCTGCAGACCTAATCGTTGAGCAGAAATTCCACTGGACCATCATTGGGCAGAAGGCTGAGCGGGTCTGGGAAATCCGGGAGGAATTCCCAGAGGTAAGGCTTTGTAGGAGAGGAGGAATCCAGAGGGGTTATTTCCTGCGTGGGTAGTAGGCCTGTCGTCACAGAAGTCGTAACTTTAGTGGCTCTGTAGCGCAAGTGTCTGAGAAGATAGTTCTTTTAGCCAGAGGCCGCTAACACGGTTCCCCTTTTCTGAATGGGAAAAGGGCATGTGTAGGATCCCCCCAACCTTTGCATGTGTCTGACACAAGGGTTCTTGCTTTTGCTTGAGCTAACTATAAATGACGGCTCCTGCAGGTTATCATCAACTTCCCAGACCCTGCACACAAGAGTGACATCGTCCAGCTCCGAGGTCCCAAAAACGAGGTGGAGAAGTGCACCGAGTACATGCAAAAGATGGTGGCAGACCTGGTAAGGAGGTCTTCTGCCTGCTCTTCCCTCCTACGTGCCTGGATAACCCTGGGGCAAAGCAGAGCTCTACTGGCTTGGGTAGAGCTAAAACACCTCAAGAGGAGGGAGCTGTCGACGCTGTTTTGGCTGAATGGAGGCAGGGGGATAGTACCTGTTATGTGAAGGCTATAGGGGAACGTCCTTGCCTTTGTTTAGTCTTACAAGTCCCTCGTATAGAGAACTTCCTTGGGTCTAAGCCTGTTATCAAAAGCTCGTTTATCAGAGCTCCTGAAGTCGGGCCTCCCTTGCCACGACAGTGTAATCTTCAGTTCTCCCTTCCTTTCTCCCTTAGGTTGAAAACAGCTTTTCTATTTCTGTCCCCATCTGCAAACAGTTCCACAAGAACATCACAGCGAAAGGAGGTGCCAAAATGAAAAAGGTGAGATATTGTTCCTAATACAGGTGGGCCGGGACGGGCTGTGCTGGGCCGGGCCGTGGTGGGATGGGACGGGTTAGAGGCGGGCCGGGGCGGGCCGTGGTGGGCCGGGGCGGGCCGTGGTGGGTTCTGCTGGGCTGGGATGGGCTGGGACGGGCTGTGGTAAGCTGGGACGGGCTCTGCTGGGCCTGGACGGGCTCTGCTGGGCCTGGACGGGCTCTGCTGGGCCCTGTTGGGCCGGGCCGCGGTGGGTTCTGCTGGGCCGGGCCGCGGTGGGTGGGGACCGGCTGTAGTGGGCTGTGGAGGGCTGTGGTGGGCTGTGGAGGGCTGTGGTGGGCTGTGGTGAGCTGAGACGGGTTGTGGTGGGTTGTGGTAAGCTGGGACTGGCTCTGGTGGGCTGGGACGGTCTGTGGTGAGCCGTGGTGGGCTGGGACGGGCCGTGGTGAACTGTGGTGGGCCGTGCTGGGCCGGGCTGCGGCGGGCTGTGGTGGGATGTGTTGGGCTGGGACGGGCTGTGGCGGGCTGCGGTGGGTTCTGCTGAGCTGGGACGGGCTGCGGTGGCCTGGGACAGGCTGTGGAGGGCTGGGACGGGCGGCGACGGGCTGGGACGGGTGGCGACGGGCTGGGACGGGCTGGGACGGGCGGCGACGGGCTGGGACGGGCGGCGACGGGCTGGGACGGGCGGCGACGGGCTGGGACGGGCCGTGGTGGGCTGGGACGGGCCGGGACGGGCTGTGGTGGGCTGTGGTGGGCTGGGACAGGCAGTGGTGGGTTGTGGTGGGCTGTGGTGGGCTGGGACTGGCCGTGGTGGGCTGGGACGGGCTGGCACGGGCTGCCGTGGGCTGGTATTGGCTGGCACGGGCTGGGACGGGCTGTGTTGTCCTGGGACGGGCTGTGTTGTGCTGGGACGGGCTGTGGTGGGCTGGGACGGGCTGGCACGGGCTGGGACGGGCTAGGTATTGGCTGTCACGGGCTGGGACGGGCTGTGGTGATCTGGAACAAGCTGTGGTGGGCTCGGACGGGCCGTGGTGGGCCGTGGTGGGCCGGGACGGGCCGTGGTGAGCTGTGGTGGGCTGGGAGGGGCCGTGGTGGGCTGGGAGGGGCCGTGGTGGGCTGGGAGGGGCCGTGGCGGGCTGGGAGGGGCCGTGGCGGGCCAGGACAGGCCGTGGTTAGCTGGGACGGGCAGTGGTTGGTTGTGACGGGCTGTGATGGGCTGGGACAAGCTGGGACGGGCTGTGGTGGTCTACGGTAGGCTGTGGTGTGCTGTAGTGGCCTTTGGTGGGCTGGGACGGGCTGTGGTGGGCCGTGGTGGGCTGGGACAGGCTGTGGTGAGCTGAGACGGGCTGTGGTGGGTTCTGGTGGGCTGGGACGTGCTGTGTTAAGCCGTGGTGGGCAGGGACGGGCTGTGGTGTGCTGGGACGGGCCGTGGTGGGCTGTAGTGGCCTTTGGTGGGCTGGGACGGGCTGTGGTGGGCTAGGACGGGCTGTGGTGAGCTGAGACGGGCTGTGGTGGGTTCTGGTGGGCTGGGACGTGCCGTGCTGGGCAGGGACGGGCCGTGGTGGGCCATGGTGGGCTGGGACAGGCTGTGGTGAGCTGAGACGGGCTGTGGTGGGCTCTGGTGGGCTGGGACGTGCCGTGGTGGGCCGTGGTGGTCTGGGACGGGCCGTGGTGGGCTGGGACGGGCCGTGGTGGGCTGGGACGGGCAGTGGTGGGCTGGGACGGGCTCTGGTGGTCTGAGAATGGGCGGGGACAGGCTGGGATGTGCTGAGACGGGCTGTGCTGGGCTGGGACGGGCTGTGCTGGGCTGGGACGGGCCGTGCTGGGCTGGGACGGGCTGTGGTGGGCTCTGGTGGGCTGGGACGTGCCGTGGTGGGCCGTGGTGGTCTGGGACGGGCCGTGGTGGTCTGGGACGGGCCGTGGTGGTCTGGGACGGGCAGTGGTGGGCTGGGACGGGCTCTGGTGGTCTGAGAATGGGCGGGGACAGGCTGGGATGTGCTGAGACGGGCTGTGCTGGGCTGGGACGGGCTGTGCTGGGCTGGGACGGGCCGTGCTGGGCTGGGACGGGCCGTGCTGGGCTGGGACGGGCCGTGCTGGGCTGGGACGGGCCGTGCTGGGCTGGGACGGGCCGTGCTGGGCTGGGAGGGGCCGTGCTGGGCTGGGACGGGGCCGTGCTGGGCTGGGACGGGCCGTGGTGGGCTGGGACGGGCCGTGGTGGGCTGGGACAGGCCGTGGTGGGCTCTGGTGGGCTGGGACGTGCCCTGGTGGGCTGGGACGTGCCCTGGTGGGCTGGGACGTGCCGTGGTGGGCTGGGACGTGCCGTGGTGGGCTGGGACGTGCCGTGGTGGGCAGGGACGGGCTGTGGTGGTCTGGGACGGGCTGTGGTGGTCTGGGACGGGCTGTGGTGAGCTGAGACGGGCTGTGGTGGGTTCTGGTGGGCTGGGACGTGCCGTGCTGGGCAGGGACGGGCCGTGGTGGGCCATGGTGGGCTGGGACATGCTGTGGTGAGCCGAGACGGGCTGTGGTGGGCTCTGGTGGGCTGGGACGTGCCGTGGTGGGCCGTGGTGGTCTGGGACGGGCCGTGGTGGCCTGGGACGGGCCGTGGTGGCCTGGGACGGGCTGTGGTGGGCTGGGACGGGGCTGTGGTGTCCAGGGACAAGCTGTGGTGGGCTGGGACGGTCTGGGATGGGCTGTGGTGGGATGGGAGAGGCTGTGGTGGGCTGGGAAGGCCGTGGTGGGCTGAGACGGGCTTTGGTGGTGGGCTCTGGTGGGCTGGGACGTGCCGAGGTGGGCCGTGGTGGGCAGGGACGGGCCGTGGTGGGCAGGGACGGGCCGTGGTGGGCTGGGACGGGCCGTGGTGGGCTGGGACGGTCCGTGGTGGGCTGGGACGGGCCGTGCTGGGCTGTGGTGGGCTGAGACGGGCCGTGGTGAGCTGGGACAGGCCGTGGTGGGCTGGGACGGGCTCTGGTGGTCTGAGAATGGGCGGGGACGGGCCGTGGTGGGCTGGGACGGGCCGTGGTGGGCTGGGACGGGCCGTGGTGGGCTGGGACGGGCCGTGGTGGGCTGGGAGAGGCTGTGGTGGGCTGGGATGGGCTGTGGTGGGCTGAGACGCGCTGTGGTGGGCTCTGGTGGGCTGGGACGTGCCGAGGTGGGCTGTGGTGGGCTGGGACGGGCTGTGGTGTGCTGGGACGGGCCGTGGTGGGCTGTGGTGGGCTGGGACGGGCCGTGGTGGGTTGTGGTGGGCCGTGGTGGGCTGGGACGAACTGTGGCGGGCTGGGACGGGCCGTGGCGGGCTGGGACGGGGCCGTGGCGGGCTGGGACGGGCCGTGGCGGGGGTGGGACGGGCCGTGGTGGGCTGGGACGGGCCGTGCTGGGCTGTGGTGGGCTGGGACAGGCCGTGGTGAGCTGGGACAGGCCGTGGTGGGCTGGGACGGGCTCTGGTGGTCTGAGAATGGGCGGTGGGGACGGGCCGTGGTGGGCTGGGACGGGGCCGTGGTGGGCTGGGACGGGCCGTGGTGGGCTGGGAGGGGGCCGTGGTTAGCTGGGACGGGCCGTGGTGGGCTGGGACGGGCCGTGGTGGGCTGGGAGAGGCTGTGGTGGGCTGGGACGGGCTGTGGTGGGGCTGAGACGCGCTGTGGTGGTCTCTGGTGGGCTGGGACGTGCCGAGGTGGGCTGTGGTGGGCTGGGACGGGCTGTGGTGTGCTGGGACGGGCCGTGGTGTGCTGGGACGGGCCGTGGTGGGCTGGGACGGGCCGTGGTGGGCTGGGACGGGCCGTGGCGGGCTGGGGACGGGCCGTGGCGGGCTGGGACATGCTGTGGTGGGTTGGGACGGGCTGGGAACGGGCTGTGCTGGGCTGGGACGGGCTGTGCTGGGCTGGGACGGGCTGTGGTGGGATGGGAGAGGCGGGTGGTGGGGATGGGACGGGCTCTGGTGGGCTGAGACGGGCTGTGGTGGGGCTCTGGTGGGCTGGGACGTGCCGTGGTGGGCCATGGTGGGCAGGGACGGGATGTGGTGTGCTGGGACGGGCCGTGGTGGACTGGGACGGGCTGTGGTGGGCTGGGACAGGCAGTGGTGGGGCTAGGACGAGCTGTGGTGGGCTGTGTTGGGCTGGGACGGGCTGTGGTGGGCTGGGACAGGCCGTGGTGGGCTGGGACGGGCTCTGGTGGTTTGAGAATGGGCGGGGACGGGCTGGGACAGGCTGCGGTGGGCTGGTATTGGCTGGCACGGGCTGGGACGGGCTGTGGTGGGGCTGGGACGGGCTGTGGTGGGCTGGGGACGGGCTGTGGTAAGCTGGGATGGGCTGTGGGTAGTCTGGAACGGGCTGTGGTGTGCTTGAGACGGTCTGGGATGTACTGGGGACAAGCTGGGACGTGCTGGGACAGGCTGTGGTGGGCTGAGGTGGGGCCCTGGTAGGCTGTGGTGGGCTGTGCTGGGCTGTGGTGGGCTGGGATTGGCCGTGGTGGGCTGTGGTGGGCCGTGGTAAGCTGTGGTGGGCTGGGACGGGCTGTGGTTGGCTGTGGTGGGCTGGGACGGGATGTGGTGGGCTGTGGTGGCCTGTGTGTAAGCTAGGACGGGCTGTGGTGGGCTGGGACGGTCTGTGGTGAGCTGTGATGGGCTGTGACGGGCTGTGGTGGGCTCGTATTGGCTGGCACGGGCTGGGACGGGCTGTGGTGGGCTGGGAAGGGCTGTGGTGGGCTGGGACGGGCTCTGGTGATCTGGAACAAGCTGTGGTGGGCTCGGACAGGCTGTGGTGGGCTGGGACAGGCTGTGGTGGGCCGTGGTGGGCCGGGCCGGGCCGTGGTGAACTGTGGTGGGCTGGGACGGGCCGTGGTGGGCTGGGACGGGCTGTGGTGGGCTGGGACGCGCTGTGGTGGGCTGGGACAGTCTGTGGTGGGCTGTGGTGGGCTGGGACAAGCTATGGTGAGCTGGAAAGTGTTGTGGTGGGCTGGGATGGGCTGTGGTGGGCTGGGACGGGCTGGCACGGGCTGCGGTGGGCTGGTATTGGCTGGGACTGGCTTGGACGGGCTGTGGTGGCCTGGGACGGGTTGTGGTGGGCTGGGACGGGCCGTGGTGGGCTGGGACGGGCCGTGGTGGGCTGGGATGGGCCGTGGTGGGCCGTGGTGGGCCGTGGTTAGCTGGGACGGACCGTGGTGTGCTGGGACGGGCAGTGGTTGGCTGTGACGGGCTGTGATGGGCTGGGACAAGCTGGGACGGGCTGTGGTGGTCTACGGTAGGCTGTGGTGTGCTGTAGTGGCCTTTGGTGGGCTGGGACGGGCTGTGGTGGGCTGGGACGGGCTGTGGTGGGCTGGGACGGGCTGTGGTGGGCTGGGACCGGCTGTGGTGGGGCTAGGACGGGCTGTGGTGGGGCTGGGACGAGCCGTGGTGGACTGGGATGGGCCGTGGTGGGCTGGGACAGGCTGTGGTGAGCTGAGACGGGCCGTGGTGGGCTCTGGTGGGCTGGGACGTGCCGTGGTGGGCAGGGACGGGCCGTGGTGGTCTGGGACGGGCCGTGGTGGTCTGGGACGGGCCGTGGTGGTCTGGGACGGGCCGTGGTGGGCTGGGACAGGCAGTGGTGGGCTGGGACGGGCAGTGGTGGGCTGGGACGGGCAGTGGTGGGCTCTGGTGGGCTGGGACGTGCCCTGGTGGGCTGGGACGTGCCCTGGTGGGCTGGGACGTGCCGTGGTGGGCTGGGACGTGCCGTGGTGGGCTGGGACGTGCCGTGGTGGGCAGGGACGGGCTGTGGTGGTCTGGGACGGGCTGTGGTGGTCTGGGACGGGCTGTGGTGAGCTGAGACGGGCTGTGGTGGGTTCTGGTGGGCTGGGACGTGCCGTGCTGGGCAGGGACGGGCCGTGGTGGGCCATGGTGGGCTGGGACATGCTGTGGTGAGCCGAGACGGGCTGTGGTGGGCTCTGGTGGGCTGGGACGTGCCGTGGTGGGCCGTGGTGGTCTGGGACGGGCCGTGGTGGCCTGGGACGGGCCGTGGTGGCCTGGGACGGGCTGTGGTGTCCTGGGACGGGCTGTGGTGTCCAGGGACAAGCTGTGGTGGGCTGGGACGGTCTGGGATGGGCTGTGGTGGGATGGGAGAGGCTGTGGTGGGCTGGGAAGGCCGTGGTGGGCTGAGACGGGCTTTGGTGGGCTCTGGTGGGCTGGGACGTGCCGAGGTGGGCCGTGGTGGGCAGGGACGGGCCGTGGTGGGCAGGGACGGGCCGTGGTGGGCTGGGACGGGCCGTGGTGGGCTGGGACGGTCCGTGGTGGGCTGGGACGGGCCGTGCTGGGCTGGGACGGGCTGAGACGGGCCGTGGTGAGCTGGGACAGGCCGTGGTGGGCTGGGACGGGCTCTGGTGGTCTGAGAATGGGCGGGGACGGGCCGTGGTGGGCTGGGACGGGCCGTGGTGGGCTGGGACGGGCCGTGGTGGGCTGGGACGGGCCGTGGTGGGCTGGGACGGGCCGTGGTGGGCTGGGAGAGGCTGTGGTGGGCTGGGATGGGCTGTGGTGGGCTGAGACGCGCTGTGGTGGGCTCTGGTGGGCTGGGACGTGCCGAGGTGGGCTGTGGTGGGCTGGGACGGGCTGTGGTGTGCTGGGACGGGCCGTGGTGGGCTGTGGTGGGCTGGGACGGGCCGTGGTGGGTTGTGGTGGGCCGTGGTGGGCTGGGACGAACTGTGGCGGGATGGGACGGGCCGTGGCGGGCTGGGACGGGCCGTGGCGGGCTGGGACGGGCCGTGGCGGGGTGGGACGGGCCGTGGTGGGCTGGGACGGGCCGTGCTGGGCTGTGGTGGGCTGGGACAGGCCGTGGTGAGCTGGGACAGGCCGTGGTGGGCTGGGACGGGCTCTGGTGGTCTGAGAATGGGCGGGGACGGGCCGTGGTGGGCTGGGACGGGCCGTGGTGGGCTGGGACGGGCCGTGGTGGGCTGGGAGGGGCCGTGGTTAGCTGGGACGGGCCGTGGTGGGCTGGGACGGGCCGTGGTGGGCTGGGAGAGGCTGTGGTGGGCTGGGACGGGCTGTGGTGGGCTGAGACGCGCTGTGGTGGTCTCTGGTGGGCTGGGACGTGCCGAGGTGGGCTGTGGTGGGCTGGGACGGGCTGTGGTGTGCTGGGACGGGCCGTGGTGGGCTGGGACGGGCCGTGGTGGGCTGGGACGGGCCGTGGTGGGCTGGGACGGGCCGTGGCGGGCTGGGACGGGCCGTGGCGGGCTGGGACATGCTGTGGTGGGTTGGGACGGGCTGGAACGGGCTGTGCTGGGCTGGGACGGGCTGTGCTGGGCTGGGACGGGCTGTGGTGGGATGGGAGAGGCGGTGGTGGGCTGGGACGGGCTCTGGTGGGCTGAGACGGGCTGTGGTGGGCTCTGGTGGGCTGGGACGTGCCGTGGTGGGCCATGGTGGGCAGGGACGGGATGTGGTGTGCTGGGACGGGCCGTGGTGGACTGGGACGGGCTGTGGTGGGCTGGGACAGGCAGTGGTGGGCTAGGACGAGCTGTGGTGGGCTGTGTTGGGCTGGGACGGGCTGTGGTGGGCTGGGACAGGCCGTGGTGGGCTGGGACGGGCTCTGGTGGTTTGAGAATGGGCGGGGACGGGCTGGGACAGGCTGCGGTGGGCTGGTATTGGCTGGCACGGGCTGGGACGGGCTGTGGTGGGCTGGGACGGGCTGTGGTGGGCTGGGACGGGCTGTGGTAAGCTGGGATGGGCTGTGGTAGTCTGGAACGGGCTGTGGTGTGCTGAGACGGTCTGGGATGTACTGGGACAAGCTGGGACGTGCTGGGACAGGCTGTGGTGGGCTGAGGTGGGCCCTGGTAGGCTGTGGTGGGCTGTGCTGGGCTGTGGTGGGCTGGGATTGGCCGTGGTGGGCTGTGGTGGGCCGTGGTAAGCTGTGGTGGGCTGGGACGGGCTGTGGTTGGCTGTGGTGGGCTGGGACGGGATGTGGTGGGCTGTGGTGGCCTGTGGTAAGCTAGGACGGGCTGTGGTGGGCTGGGACGGTCTGTGGTGAGCTGTGATGGGCTGTGACGGGCTGTGGTGGGCTCGTATTGGCTGGCACGGGCTGGGACGGGCTGTGGTGGGCTGGGAAGGGCTGTGGTGGGCTGGGACGGGCTCTGGTGATCTGGAACAAGCTGTGGTGGGCTCGGACAGGCTGTGGTGGGCTGGGACAGGCTGTGGTGGGCCGTGGTGGGCCGGGCCGGGCCGTGGTGAACTGTGGTGGGCTGGGACGGGCTGTGGTGGGCTGGGACGGGCTGTGGTGGGCTGGGACGCGCTGTGGTGGGCTGGGACAGTCTGTGGTGGGCTGTGGTGGGCTGGGACAAGCTATGGTGAGCTGGAAAGTGTTGTGGTGGGCTGGGATGGGCTGTGGTGGGCTGGGACGGGCTGGCACGGGCTGCGGTGGGCTGGTATTGGCTGGGACTGGCTTGGACGGGCTGTGGTGGCCTGGGACGGGTTGTGGTGGGCTGGGACGGGCCGTGGTGGGCTGGGACGGGCCGTGGTGGGCTGGGATGGGCCGTGGTGGGCCGTGGTGGGCCGTGGTTAGCTGGGACGGACCGTGGTGTGCTGGGACGGGCAGTGGTTGGCTGTGACGGGCTGTGATGGGCTGGGACAAGCTGGGACGGGCTGTGGTGGTCTACGGTAGGCTGTGGTGTGCTGTAGTGGCCTTTGGTGGGCTGGGACGGGCTGTGGTGGGCTGGGACGGGCTGTGGTGGGCTGGGACGGGCTGTGGTGGGCTGGGGACCGGCTGTGGTGGGCTAGGACGGGCTGTGGTGGGCTGGGACGAGCCGTGGTGGACTGGGATGGGCCGTGGTGGGCTGGGACAGGCTGTGGTGAGCTGAGACGGGCCGTGGTGGGCTCTGGTGGGCTGGGACGTGCCGTGGTGGGCAGGGACGGGCCGTGGTGGTCTGGGACGGGCCGTGGTGGTCTGGGACGGGCCGTGGTGGTCTGGGACGGGCCGTGGTGGGCTGGGACAGGCAGTGGTGGGCTGGGACGGGCAGTGGTGGGCTGGGACGGGCAGTGGTGGGCTGGGACGGGCAGTGGTGGGCTGGGACGGGCAGTGGTGGGCTGGGACCGGCTCTGGTGGGCTGGGACCGGCTCTGGTGGTCTGAGAATGGGCGGGGACGGGCCGTGGTGGGCGGGGACGGGCCGTGGTGGGCGGGGACGGGCCGTGGTGGGCTGGGACGGGCCGTGGTGGGCTGGGACGGGCCGTGGTGGGCTGGGACGGGCCGTGGTGGGCTGGGACGGGCCGTCGTGGGCTGGGACGGGCCGTCGTGGGCTGGGACGGGCCGTGGTGGGCTGGGACGGGCCGTGGTGGGCTGGGACGGGCCGTGGTGGGCTGGGACGGGCCGTGGCGGGCTGGGACATGCTGTGGTGGGTTGGGACGGGCTGTGGTGGGCTGGGACGGGCTGGAACGGGCTGTGCTGGGCTGGGACGGGCTGTGGTGGGATGGGAGAGGCGGGTGGTGGGCTGGGACGGGCTGTGGTGGGCTGAGACGGGCTGTGGTGGGCTCTGGTGGGCTGGGACGTGCCGTGGTGGGCCGTGGTGGGCAGGGACGGGCTGTGGTGTGCTGGGACGGGCCGTGGTGGACTGGGACGGGCTGTGGTGGGCTGGGACAGGCAGTGGTGGGCTGTGGTGGGCTGGGACGGGCTGTGGTGGGCTGGGACGGGCTGTGGTGGGCTGGGACGGGCAGTGGTGGGCTGGGACAGGCCGTGGTGGGCTGGGACGGGCTCTGGTGGTTTGAGAATGGGCGGGGGACGGGCTGGGACAGGCTGCGGTGGGCTGGTATTGGCTGGCACGGGCTGGGACGGGCTGTGGTGGGCTGGGACGGGCTGTGGTGGGCTGGGACGGGCTGTGGTGGGCTGGGACGGGCTGTGGTGGGCTGGGACGGGCAGTGATGGGCTGGGACGGGCCGTGGTATGCTGGGACGGGCTGTGGTGGACTGGGAAGGGCTGTGGTGGGCCATGGTGGGCCGTGGTGGGCTGGGACAGGCTGTGGTGGGCCTTAGTGGGCTGTGGTGGGCCGTGTTGGGCCGGGACGGGCTTTGGTGAGCTGCAACGAGCTTTGGTGAGCTGGGACGGCCTGTGGTGGGCTGGGACGGGCTGTGGTGAGCTGGGACGGGCTGTGGTGAGCTGGGACGGGCTGTGGTGGGCTGGGACGGGCTGTGGTGGGCTGGGACGGGCTGTGGTTGGCTGGGACGGCTTGGGACGGTTTGTGGTGGCCTGGGACGGGCTGTGGTAAGTTGGGATGGGCTGTGGTAGTCTGGAACGGGCTGTGGTGGGCTGGGACGGGCTGGGACGTACTGGGACAAGCCAGGACGTGCTGGGACGGGCTGTGGTGGGCTGACGTGGGCCCTAGTAGGCTGTGCTAGGCTGTGCTGGGCTGTGGAGGGCTGGTACTGGCCGTGGTGGGCCGTGGTAAGCTGTGGTGGGCTGGGACGTACTATGGTGGGCTGGGACGGGCTGTGGTGGGCTGGGACGGGCTGTGGTGGGCTTGCACAGGTTGTGGTGGGCTGTGGTGGGCTGGGACGGGCTGTGGTTGGCTGGGACGGCCTGGGACGGTCTGTGGTGGCCTGGGACGGGCTGTGGTAAGCTGGGATGGGCTGTGGTAGTCTGGAACGGGCTGTGGTGGGCTGTGGTAGGCTGGGACGTACTTGGACAAGCCAGGACGTGCTGGGACGGGCTGTGGTGGGCTGACGTGGGCCCCGGTAGGCTGTGCTAGGCTGTGCTGGGCTGTGGTGGCCTGGTACCGGCCGTGGTGGGCCGTGGTAAGCTGTGGTGGGCTGGGACGGGCTGTGGTGAACTGCGACGGGCTGTGGTGGTTGGGGACGGGCTGTGGTGGGCGTGGAGAGGCTCTGGTGGGCGGGGACGGGCTCTGGTGGGCTGGAAAGGGCTGTGATAGGCTGGGACCGGCTGTGGTGGCCTGGGATGGTCTGTGGTGGGCTGTGGTGGGCTCGGACGGGCTGTGGTGGCCTGGGACGATCTTTGGTGGGCTGTGGTGGGCTGGGACGGTCTGTGGTGGGCTGGGACGGGCTGTGGTGGGCTGGGACGGGCTGTGGTGGGCTGGGACGGGCTGTGGTGGGCTGTGATGGGCAGTGATGGGCTGGGACGGGCCGTGGTATGCTGGGACGGGCTGTGGTGGGCTGTGGTGGACTGGGAAGGGCTGTGGTGGGCCATGGTGGGCCGTGGTGGGCTGGGACAGGCTGTGGTGGGCCTTAGTGGGCTGTGGTGGGCCGTGTTGGGCCGGGACGGGCTTTGGTGAGCTGCGACGGGCTGTGGTGGGCTGCGACGGGCTGTGGTGGGCTGCGACGGGCTGTGGTGGGCTGCGACGGGCTGTGGTGGGCTGCGACGGGCTGTGGTGGGCTGCGACGGGCTGTGGTGGGCTGCGACGGGCTGTGGTGGGCTGCGACGGGCTGTGGTGAGCTGGGACGGGCTGTGGTGAGCTGGGACGGGCTGTGGTGAGCTGGGACGGGCTGTGGTGGGCTGGGACGGGCTGTGGTGGGCTGGGATGGGCTGTGGTTGGCTGGGACGGTTTGGGACGGTTTGTGGTTGCCTGGGACGGGCTGTGGTAAGTTGGGATGGGCTGTGGTAGTCTGGAACGGGCTGTGGTGGGCTGGGACGGGCTGGGACGTACTGGGACAAGCCGGGACGTGCTGGGACGGGCTGTGGTGGGCTGACGTGGGCCCTGGTAGGCTGTGCTAGGCTGTGCTGGGCTGTGGAGGGCTGGTACCGGCCGTGGTGGGCCGTGGTAAGCTGTGGTGGGCTGGGACGTACTATGGTGGGCTGGGACGGGCTGTGGTGGGCTGGGACGGGCTGTGGTGGGCTTGCACGGGTTGTGGTGGGCTGTGGTGGGCTGGGACGGGCTGTGGTTGGCTGGGACGGCCTGGGACGGTCTGTGGTGGCCTGGGACGGGCTGTGGTAAGCTGGGATGGGCTGTGGTAGTCTGGAATGGGCTGTGGTGGGCTGTGGTGGGCTGGGACGTACTGGGACAAGCCGGGACGTGCTGGGACGGGCTGTGGTGGGCTGACGTGGGCCCTGGTAGGCTGTGCTAGGCTGTGCTGGGCTGTGGTGGCCTGGTACCGGCCGTGGTGGGCCGTGGTAAGCTGTGGTGGGCTGGGACGGGCTGTGGTGGGCTGGGACGGGCTGTGGTGAACTGCGACGGGCTGTGGTGGGCGGGGACGGGCTGTGGTGGGCGTGGACGGGCTGTGGTGGGCTGGAAAGGGCTGTGGTGGGCTGGGACAGGCTGGCACATGCTGGGATGGACGGGGACATGCTGGGACGGTCTGTAGTGGGCTGCGGTGGGCTGTGGTAGGCTGGGACGGGCTGTGGTAGGCTGGGACGGGCTGTGGTGGGCTGGGACGGGCTGTGGTGGCCTGGGATGGTCTGTGGTGGGCTGTGGTGGGCTCGGACGGGCTGTGGTGGCCTGGGACGATCTTTGGTGGGCTGTGGTGGGCTGGGACGGGCTGTGGTGGGCTGGGACGGGCTGTGGTGGGCTGGGACGGGCTGTGGTGGGCTGGGACGGGCTGTGGTGTGCTGGGACGGGCTGTGGTGGGCTGGGACGGGCTGTGGTAAGCTGGGACGGGCTGTGGTAGTCTGGAACGGGCTGTGGTGGGCTGGGACGGGCTGGGATGTACTGGGACAAGCTGTGACGTGCTGGGACGGGCTGTGACGTGCTGGGACGGGCTGTGACGTGCTGGGACGGGCTGTGGTGGGCTGAGGTGGGCCCTGGTAGGCTGTGGTGGGCTGTGCTGGGCTGTGGTGGGCTGGGATTGGCCGTGGTGGGCTGTGGTGGGCCGTGGTAAGCTGTGGTGGGCTGGGACGGGCTGTGGTTGGCTGTGGTGGGCTGGGACGGGATGTGGTGGGCTGTGGTGGCCTGTGGTAAGCTAGGACGGGCTGTGGTGGGCTGGGACGGTCTGTGGTGAGCTGTGATGGGCTGTGACGGGCTGTGGTGGGCTGTGACGGGCTGTGGTGGGCTGGTATTGGCTGGCACGGGCTGGGATGGGCTGTGGTGGGCTGGGAAGGGCTGTGGTGGGCTGGGACGGGCTGTGGTGATCTGGAACAAGCTGTGGTGGGCTCGGACGGGCCGTGGTGGGCCGGGACGGGCCGTGGTGGGCCGGGACGGACCATGCTGGGCCGGGACGGGCCGTGGTGGACCGGGACGGGCCGTGGTGGGCCGGGCCGTGGTGGGCCGGGACGGGCCGTGGTGAATTGTGATGGGCTGGGACGGGCTGTGGTGGGCTGGGACGGGCTGTGGTGGGCTGGGACGGGCTGTGGTGGGCTGGGACGGGCTGTGGTGGGCTGGGACGGTCTGTGGTGGGCTGTGGTGGGCTGGGATGGGCTGTGGTGGGCTGGGACGGGCTGTGGTGGGCTTGCACGGGTTGTGGTGGGCTGTGGTGGGCTGGGACGGGCTGTGGTTGGCTGGGACGGCCTGGGACGGTCTGTGGTGGCCTGGGACGGGCTGTGGTAAGCTGGGATGGGCTGTGGTAGTCTGGAATGGGCTGTGGTGGGCTGTGGTGGGCTGGGACGTACTGGGACAAGCCGGGACGTGCTGGGACGGGCTGTGGTGGGCTGACGTGGGCCCTGGTAGGCTGTGCTAGGCTGTGCTGGGCTGTGGTGGCCTGGTACCGGCCGTGGTGGGCCGTGGTAAGCTGTGGTGGGCTGGGACGGGCTGTGGTGGGCTGGGACGGGCTGTGGTGAACTGCGACGGGCTGTGGTGGGCGGGGACGGGCTGTGGTGGGCGTGGACGGGCTGTGGTGGGCTGGAAAGGGCTGTGGTGGGCTGGGACAGGCTGGCACATGCTGGGATGGACTGGGACATGCTGGGACGGTCTGTAGTGGGCTGCGGTGGGCTGTTGTAGGCTGGGACGGGCTGTGGTAGGCTGGGACGGGCTGTGGTGGGCTGGGACGGGCTGTGGTGGCCTGGGACGGGCTGTGGTGGCCTGGGATGGTCTGTGGTGGGCTGTGGTGGGCTCGGACGGGCTGTGGTGGCCTGGGACGATCTTTGGTGGGCTGTGGTGGGCTGGGACGGTCTGTGGTTGGCTGGGACGGTCTGTGGTGGGCTGGGACGGTCTGTGGTGGGCTGGGATGGGCTGTGGTGGGCTGGGACGGGCTGTGGTGGGCTGGAACGGGCTGTGGTGGGCTAGGATGGGCTGGGATGTACTGGGAAAAGCTGTGACGTGCTGGGACGGGCTGTGACGTGCTGGGACGGGCTGTGGTGGGCTGAGGTGGGCCCTGGTAGGCTGTGGTGGGCTGTGGTGGGCTGTGGTGGGCCGTGGTAAGCTGTGGTGGGCTGGGACGGGCTGTGGTTGGCTGTGGTGGGCTGGGACGGGATGTGGTGGGCTGTGGTGGCCTGTGGTAAGCTAGGACGGGCTGTGGTGGGCTGGGACGGTCTGTGGTGAGCTGTGATGGGCTGTGACGGGCTGTGGTGGGCTGGGACGGGCTGTGGTGGGCTGGTATTGGCTGGCACGGGCTGGGACGGGCTGTGGTGGGCTGGGACGGGCTGTGGTGGGCTGGGACGGGCTGTGGTGATCTGGAACAAGCTGTGGTGGGCTCGGACGGGCTGTGGTGATCTGGAACAAGCTGTGGTGGGCTCGGACGGGCCGTGGTGGGCCGGGACGGGCCGTGGTGGGCCGGGACGGGCCGTGGTGGGCCGGGCTGGGCCGTGGTGGGCCGGGCCGGGCCGTGGTGGGCCGGGCCGGGCCGTGGTGGGCCGGGCCGGGCCGTGGTGAACTGTGATGGGCTGGGAGGGGCTGTGGTGGGCTGGGACGGGCTGTGGTGGGCTGGGATGGGCTGTGGTGGGCTGGGACGGTCTGTGGTGGGCTTTGGTGGGCTGGGATGGGCTGTGGTTAGCTGGGACGGGCTGGCACGGGCTGCGGTGGGCTGGTATTGGCTGTGGTGGGCTGGGACGGGCTGTGGTGGGCTGGGACGGGCTGTGGTGGGCTGGGACGGGCTGTGGTGGGCCTGGACGGGACGTGATGGGCCGGGACGGGCCGTGCTGGGCCAGGACAGGCCTTGGTTAGCTGGGACGGACCGTGGTGGGCTGGGACGGGCAGTGGTTGGCTGTGACGGGCTGTGATGGGCTGGGACAAGCTGGGACGGGCTGTGGTGGTCTACGGTAGGCTGTGGTGTGCTGTAGTGGCCTTTGGTGGGCTGGGACGGGCTGTGGTGGGCTGAGGTGGGCCGCGGTGGGCCGGGACGGACCATGGTGGGCCGGGACGGGCGGTGATGGGCTGTGGTGGGCTGGGATTGGCCGTGGTGGGCTGTGGTGGGCCGTGGTAAGCTGTGGTGGGCTGGGACGGGCTGTGGTTGGCTGTGTTGGGCTGGCACGGGCTGCCGTGGGCTGGTATTGGCTGGCACGGGCTGGGACGGGCTGTGGTGTCCTGGGACGGGCTGTGTTGGGCTGGGATGGGCTGTGGTGGGCTGGGACGGGCTGGCACGGGCTGCGGTGGGCTAGGTATTGGCTGTCACGGGCTGGGACGGGCTGTGGTGGGCTGGGACGGGCTCTGGTGATCTGGAACAAGCTGTGGTGGGCTCGGACGGGCCGTGGTGGGCCGTGGTGGGCTGTGGTGGGCTGTGGTGGGCCGTGGTGGGCCGGGACGGGTCGTGGTGGGCCGGGCCGGGCCGTGGTGGGCCGGGCCGGGCCGTGGTGAGCTGTGATGGGGTGGGAGGGGCTGTGGTGGGCTGGGACGAGCTGTGGTGGGCTGGGACGGGCCGTGGTGGGCTGGGACGGGCCGTGGTGGGCTGGGACGGGCCGTGGTGGGCTGGGACGGGCTGGGACGGGCTGTGGTGGGCTGGGACGGGCTGTGGTGGGATGGAAGAGGCTATGGTGTGCTGGGACGGGCCGTGGTGGGCTGGGACAGGCTGTGGTGAGCTGTGGTGGGCTGGGACGGGCTGTGGTGGGCTGGGACGGGCTGTGGTGTGCTGCTATTGGCTGGCACGGGCTGGGACGGGCTGTGGTGTCCTGGGACGGGCTGTGGTGGGCTGGGATGGGCTGTGGTGGGCTGGGACGGGCTGGCACGGGCTGCGGTGGGCTAGGTATTGGCTGTTACGGGCTGTGGTGGGCCGTGGTGGGCCGTGGTGGGCCGTGGTGGGCCGTGGTGGGCCGTGGTGGGCCGGGCCGGGCCGTGGTGGGCCGGGCCGTGGTGAGCTGTGATGGGCTGGGAGGGGCTGTGGTGGGCTGGGAGGGGCTGTGGTGGGCTGGGAGGGGCTGTGGTGGGGTCGGACGGGTTGTGGTGGGCTGGGACGCGCCGTGGTGGGCCGGGACGGGCCGTGGTGGGCCGGGCCGGGCCGTGGTGGGCCGGGAGGGGCCGTGGTGGGCCGGGAGGGGCCGTGGTGGGCTGGTACGGGCTGTGGTGGGCTGGGACGGGCCGTGGTGGGCCTGGACGCGCCGTGGTGGGCCTGGACGGGCCGTGGTGGGCCGGGACGGGCCGTTCTGGGCCAGGACGAGCCGTGGTTAGCTGGCACGGACCGTGGTGGGTTGGGACGGGCAGTGGTTGGCTGTGACGGGCTGTGATGGGCTGGGACAAGCTGGGACGGGCTGGGACGGGCTGGGACGAGCTGTGGTGGTCTACGGTAGGCTGTGGTGTGCTGTAGTGGCCTTTGGTGGGCTGGGACGGGCTGTGGTGGGCCGTGGTGGGCTGGGACAGGCTGTGGTGAGCTGAGATGGGCTGTGGTGGGCTCTGGTGGGCTGGGACGTGCCGTGGTGGGCCGTGGTGTGCTGGGACGGGCTGTGGTGGGCTGGGACGGGCTGTGGTGGGCTGGGACGAGCTGTGGTGGGCTGGGACGAGCTGTGGTGGGCTGGGACGGGCCGTGGTGGGCTGGGACAGGCAGTGGTGGGCTGGGACGGGCTCTGGTGGTCTGAGAATGGGCGGGGACGGGCTGGGACGGGCTGGGACAGGCTGCGGTGGGCTGGTAGTGGCTGGCACGGGCTGGGACGGGCTGTGGTGGGCTGGGACGGGCTGTGGTGGGCTGGGAAGGGCTGTGGTGGGCTGGGACGGGCTGTGGTGGGCTGAGGTGGGCCGTGGTGAGCTGGGACGGTCTGTGGTGGGCTGGGACGGGCTCTGGTGGGTTGGGACAGGCTATGGTATGCTGGGACGGTCTGTGGTGGGCTGGGACGGGCTGTTGTGGGCCGGGACGGGCTGTGGTGGGCTGTGGTGGGTTGGGACGGGCAGTGGTGGGCTGTGACGGGCTGTGGTGGGCCGGGACGGGCCGTGGTGGATTGTGGTGGGCCGTGTTTGGCTGGCACGGGCTGCCGTGGGCTGGTATTGGCTGGCACGGGCTGGGACGGGCTGTGGTGTCCTGGGACGGGCTGTGTTGGGCTGGGATGGGCTGTGGTGGGCTGGGACGGGCTGGCACGGGCTGCGGTGGGCTAGGTATTGGCTGTCACGGGCTGGGACGGGCTGTGGTGCGCTGGGACGGGCTCTGGTGATCTGGAACAAGCTGTGGTGGGCTCGGACGGGCCGTGGTGGGCCGTGGTGGGCTGTGGTGGGCTGTGGTGGGCCGTGGTGGGCCGGGACGGGTCGTGGTGGTCCGGGCCGGGCCGTGGTGGGCCGGGACGGGCCGTGGTGAGCTGTGATGGGGTGGGAGGGGCTGTGGTGGGCTGGGAGGGGCTGTGGTGGGGTCGGACGGGCTGTGGTGGGGTCGGACGCGCCGTGGTGGGCCGGGACGGGCCGTGGTGGGCCGGGACGGGCCGTGGTGGGCCGGGACGGGCCGTGGTGGGCCGGGACGGGCCGTGGTGGGCCGGGACGGGCCGTGGTGGGCTGGGACGGGCCGTGGTGGGCTGGTACGGGCTGTGGTGGGCTGGGACGGGCCGTGGTAGGCCTGGACGAGCCGTGTTGGGCCTGGACGGGCCGTGGTGGGTTGGGACGGGCCGTGCTGGGCCGGGACGGGCCGTTCTGGGCCAGGACGGGCCGTGGTTAGCTGGCACGGACCGTGGTGGGCTGGGACGGGCAGTGGTGGGCTGTGATGGGCTGGGACAAGCTGGGACGGGCTGGGACGGGCTGTGGTGGTCTACGGTAGGCTGTGGTGTGCTATAGTGGCCTTTGGTGGGCTGGGACGGGCTGTGGTGGGCCGTGGTGGGCTGGGACAGGCTGTGGTGAGCTGAGATGGGCTGTGGTGGGCTCTGGTGGGCTGGGACGTGCCGTGGTGGGCTGTGGTGGGCTGGGACGGGTTGTGGTGGGCTGGGACGGGCTGTGGTGGGCTGGGACGGGCTCTGGTGTCCTGGGACGGGCTGTGGTGGGCTGGGACGAGCTGTGGTGGGCTGGGACGAGCTGTGGTGGGCTGGGACGAGCTGTGGTGGGCTGGGACGAGCTGTGGTGGGCTGGGACGAGCCGTGGTGGGCTGGGACGGGCCGTGGTGGGCTGGGATGGGCCGTGGTGGGCTGGGATGGGCTGTGGTGGGCTGGGATGGGCTGTGGTGGGCTGGGACAGGCTGTGGAGGGCTGAGACGGGCTGTGGTGGGCTCTGGTGGGCTGGGACGTGCCGTGGTGGGCCATGGTGGGCAGGGACGGGCTGTGGTGTGCTGGGATGGGCCGTGGTGGTCTGGGATGAGCTGTGGTGGGCTGGGACAGGCAGTGGTGGGCTAGGACGAGCTGTGGTGGGCTGGGATGGGCTGTGGTGGGCTGGGACGGGCAGTGGTGGGCTGGGACGGGCTCTGGTGGTCTGAGAATGGGCGGAGACGGGCTGGGATGTGCTGGGACGGGCTGTGGTGGGCTGGGACGGGTTGTGGTGGGCTGGGACGGGCTGAGACGGGCTGTGCTGTGCTGGGAGAGGCTGGCACGTGCTGGGATGGGCTGGGACATGCTGGGACGGTCTGTAGTGGGCTGGGACGGGCTGTGGTGGGCTGGGACGGGCTGTGGTGGGCTGGGACGGGCTTTGGTGGCCTGGGATGGTCTGTGGTGGGCTGTGGTGGGCTGGGACAGGCTGTGGTGGGCTGGGACGGGCTGTGGTGGCCTGGGACGATCTTTGGTGGGCTGTGGTGGGCTGGGACGGGCTGTGGTAAGCTGGTATGGGCTGTGGTAGTCTGGAACGGGCTGTGGTGGGCTAGGATGGGCTGGGATGTACTGGGAAAAGCTGGGACGTGCTGGGACGGGCTGTGGTGGGCTGAGGTGTGCCCTGGTAGGCTGTGCTAGGCTGTGCTGTGCTGTGGTGGGCTGGGATTGGCCGTGGTGGGCTGTGGTGGGCCGTGGTAAGCTGTGGTGGGCTGGGGCGTACTATGGTGGGCTGTGGTGGGCTGGGACGGGCTGTGGTTGGCTGTGGTGGGCTGGGACGGGATGTGGTGGGCTGTGGTGGCCTGTGGTAAGCTAGGACGGGCTGTGGTGGGCTGGGACGGTCTGTGGTGAGCTGTGATGGGCTGTGACGGGCTGTGGTGGGCTGGGACGGGCTGTGGTGGGCTGGTATTGGCTGGCACGGGCTGGGACGGGCTGTGGTGGGCTGCGACGGGCTCTGGTGATCTGGAACAAGCTGTGGTGGGCTTGGACGGGCTGTGGTGGGCTGGGACAGGCTGTGGTGGGCCGTGGTGGGCTGTGGTGGGCCGTGGTAAGCTGGGACGGGCCGTGGTGGGCCGGGACGGGCCGTGGCGGGCCGGGACGGGCCATGCTGGGCCGGGACGGGCTGTGGTGGGCCGGGACGGGCTGTGGTGAACTGTGATGGTCTGGGAGGGGCTGTGGTGGGCTGGGACGGGCTGTGGTGGGCTGGGACGGGCTGTGATGGGCTGGGATGGGCTGTGGAGGGCTGGGACGGTCTGTGGTGGGCTGTGGTGGGCTGGGACAAGCTGTGGTGAGCTGGAAAGTGCTGTGGTGGGCTGGGACGGGCTGTGGTGTCCTGGGACGGGCTGTGGTGTCCTGGGACGGGCTGTGGTGGGCTGGGACGGGCTGTGGTGGGCTGGGACGAGCTGTGGTGGGCTGGGACGGGCCGTGGTGGGCTGGGACGGGCCGTGGTGGGCTGGGATGGGCTGTGGTGGGCTGGGACGGGCTGGGACGGGCTGTGGTGGGCTGGGATGGGCTGTGGTGGGCTGGGACAGGCTGTGGAGGGCTGAGACGGGCTGTGGTGGGCTCTGGTGGGCTGGGACGTGCCGTGGTGGGCCATGGTGGGCAGGGACGGGCTGTGGTGTGCTGGGACGGGCCGTGGTGGTCTGGGACGAGCCGTGGTGGGCTGGGACAGGCAGTGGTGGGCTAGGACGAGCTGTGGTGGGCTGGGATGGGCTGTGGTGGGCTGGGACGGGCAGTGGTGGGCTGGGACGGGCAGTGGTGGGCTGGGACGGGCTCTGGTGGTCTGAGAATGGGCGGGGACGGGCTGGGATGTGCTGGGACGGGCTGTGGTGGGCTGGGACGGGCTGTGGTGTCCTGGGACGGGCTGTGGTGGGCTGGGACGGGCTGTGGTGGGCTGGGACGGGTTGTGGTGGGCTGGGACGGGCTGAGACGGGCTGTGCTGGGCTGGGAGAGGCTGGCACATGCTGGGATGGGCTGGGACATGCTGGGACGGTCTGTAGTGGGCTGCGGTGGGCTGTGGTGGGCTGGGACAGGCTGTGGTGGGCTGGGACGGGCTTTGGTGGCCTGGGATGGTCTGTGGTGGGCTGTGGTGGGCTGGGACAGGCTGTGGTGGGCTGGGACGGGCTGTGGTGGCCTGGGACGATCTTTGGTGGGCTGTGGTGGGCTGGGACGGTCTGTGGTGGGCTGGGACGGGCTGTGGTGGGCTGGGACGGGCTGTGGTGGGCTGGGATGGGCTGTGGAGGGCTGGGACGGTCTGTGGTGGGCTGTGGTGGGCTGGGACAAGCTGTGGTGAGCTGGAAAGTGCTGTGGTGGGCTGGGATGGGCTGTGGTATGCTGGGACGAGCTGGCACGGATTGCGGTGGGCTGGTATTGGCTGGGACTTGCTGGGACGTTCTGTGGTGGGCTGGGACGGGCTGTGGTGGGCCGGGACGGGCTGTGGTGGGCCGGGACGGGCTGTGGTGGGCCGGGACGGGCTGTGGTGGGCTGTGACGGGCTGTGACGGGCTGGGACGGGTTGTGGTGGGCTGGGACGGGCTGTGGTGGGCTGTGGTGGCCTGTGGTAAGCTAGGACGGGCTGTGGTGGGCTGGGATGGGCTGTGGTGGGCTGAGACGGGCTGTGGTGGGCTGGGACGAGCTGTGGTGGGCTGGGACGAGCTGTGGTGGGCTGGGACGGGCCGTGGTGGGCTGGGATGGGCTGTGGTGGGCTGGGACGGGCTGGGACGGGCTGTGGTGGGCTGGGATGGGCTGTGGTGGGCTGGGACAGGCTGTGGAGGGCTGAGACGGGCTGTGGTGGGCTCTGGTGGGCTGGGACGTGCCGTGGTGGGCCATGGTGGGCAGGGACGGGCTGTGGTGTGCTGGGACGGGCCGTGGTGGTCTGGGACGAGCCGTGGTGGGCTGGGACAGGCAGTGGTGGGCTAGGACGAGCTGTGGTGGGCTGGGATGGGCTGTGGTGGGCTGGGACGGGCAGTGGTGGGCTGGGACGGGCAGTGGTTGGCTGGGACGGGCTCTGGTGGTCTGAGAATGGGCGGGGACGGGCTGGGATGTGCTGGGACGGGCTGTGGTGGGCTGGGACGGGCTGTGGTGTCCTGGGACGGGCTGTGGTGGGCTGGGACGGGCTGTGGTGGGCTGGGACGGGTTGTGGTGGGCTGGGACGGGCTGAGACGGGCTGTGCTGGGCTGGGAGAGGCTGGCACATGCTGGGATGGGCTGGGACATGCTGGGACGGTCTGTAGTGGGCTGCGGTGGGCTGTGGTGGGCTGGGACAGGCTGTGGTGGGCTGGGACGGGCTTTGGTGGCCTGGGATGGTCTGTGGTGGGCTGTGGTGGGCTGGGACAGGCTGTGGTGGGCTGGGACGGGCTGTGGTGGCCTGGGACGATCTTTGGTGGGCTGTGGTGGGCTGGGACGGTCTGTGGTGGGCTGGGACGGCTTGGGACGGGCTGTGGTGGGCTGGGACGGGCTGTGGTAAGCTGGTATGGGCTGTGGTAGTCTGGAACGGGCTGTGGTGGGCTAGGATGGGCTGGGATGTACTGGGACAAGCTGGGACGTGCTGGGACGGGCTGTGGTGGGCTGAGGTGTGCCCTGGTAGGCTGTGCTAGGCTGTGCTGTGCTGTGGTGGGCTGGGATTGGCCGTGGTGGGCTGTGGTGGGCCGTGGTAAGCTGTGGTGGGCTGGGGCGTACTATGGTGGGCTGTGGTGGGCTGGGACGGGCTGTGGTTGGCTGTGGTGGGCTGTGACGGGATGTGGTGGGCTGTGGTGGCCTGTGGTAAGCTAGGACGGGCTGTGGTGGGCTGGGACGGTCTGTGGTGAGCTGTGATGGGCTGTGACGGGCTGTGGTGGGCTGGGACGGGCTGTGGTGGGCTGGTATTGGCTGGCACGGGCTGGGACGGGCTGTGGTGGGCTGCGACGGGCTCTGGTGATCTGGAACAAGCTGTGGTGGGCTTGGACGGGCTGTGGTGGGCTGGGACAGGCTGTGGTGGGCCGTGGTGGGCTGTGGTGGGCCGTGGTAAGCTGGGACGGGCCGTGGTGGGCCGGGACGGGCCGTGGCGGGCCGGGACGGGCCATGCTGGGCCGGGACGGGCCGTGGTGGGCCGGGACAGGCTGTGGTGAACTGTGATGGTCTGGGAGGGGCTGTGGTGGGCTGGGACTGGCTGTGGTGGGCTGGGACGGGCTGTGGTGGGCTGGGATGGGCTGTGGAGGGCTGGGACGGTCTGTGGTGGGCTGTGGTGGGCTGGGACAAGCTGTGGTGAGCTGGAAAGTGCTGTGGTGGGCTGGGATGGGCTGTGGTATGCTGGGACGAGCTGGCACGGGTTGCGGTGGGCTGGTATTGGCTGGGACTTGCTGGGACGTTCTGTGGTGGGCTGGGACGTTCTGTGGTGGGCTGGGACGGGCTGTGGTGGGCCGGGACGGGCTGTGGTGGGCCGGGACGTTCTGTGGTGGGCCGGGATGGGCTGTGGTGGGCCGGGACGGGCTGTGGTGGGCTGTGACAGGCTGGGACGGGCTGTGGTGGGCTGGGACGGGCTGTGGTGGGCTGGGACGGGCTGTGGTGGGCTGTGGTGGCCTGTGGTAAGCTAGGACGGGCTGTGGTGGGCTGGGATGGGCTGTGGTGGGCTGAGACGGGCTGTGTTGGGCTGGGACAGGCTGTGGTGGGCCGTGGTGGGCTGTGGTGGGTTGGGACGAGCTGTGGTAGGCCGTGGTGGGCCGGGACGGGCCATGGTGGGCTGTGGTGCGCCGTGTTTGGCTGGGACAGGCTGTGGCGGGCTGGGACGGGCTGTGGTGGGCTGGGACGGGCTGTGGTGGGCCTGGACGGGCTGTGGTGGGCTGGGACGGGCCGTGCTGGGCCAGGATGGGCCGTGGTTAGCTGGGACGGACCGTGGTGGGCTGGGACGGGCAGTGGTTGGCTGTGACGGGCTGTGATGGGCTGGGACAAGCTGGGACGGGCTGGGACGGGCTGTGGTGGTCTACGGTAGGCTGTGGTGTGCTGTAGTGGCCTTTGGTGGGCTGGGATGGGCTGTGGTGGGGTGGGACGGGCTGTGGTGGGCCGTGGTGGGCTGGGACAGGCTGTGGTGAGCTGAGACGGGCTGTGGTGGGCTCTGGTGGGCTGGGACGTGCCGTGGTGGGCCGTGGTAGGCAGGGACGGGCTGTGGTGGGCCGGGACGGGCTGTGGTGGGCTGGGACGGGCTGTGGTGGGGCTGGGATGGGCTGTGGAGGGCTGGGACGGTCTGTGGTGGGCTGTGGTGGCCTGGGACAAGCTGTGGTGAGCTGGAAAGTGCAGTGGTGGGCTGGGACAGGCTGTGGTGGGCTGGGACGGGCTCTGGTGGTCTGAGAATGGGTGGGGACGGGCTGGGATGTGCTGGGACAGGCTGTGGTGGGCTGGGACGGGCTGTGGTGTCCTGGGACGGGCTGTGGTGGGCTGGGACGGGCCGTGGTGGGCTGGGATGGGCTGTGGTGGGCTGGGACGGGCTGTGGTGGGCTGGGATGGGCTGTGGTGGGCTGGGACAGGCTGTGGAGGGCTGAGACGGGCTGTGGTGGGCTCTGGTGGGCTGGGACGTGCCGTGGTGGGCCGTGGTGGGCAGGGACGGGCTGTGGTGTGCTGGGACGGGCCGTGGTGGTCTGGGGCGAGCCGTGGTGGGCTGGGACAGGCAGTGGTGGGCTAGGACGAGCTGTGGTGGGCTGGGACGGGCTGGGACGGGCTGTGGTGGGCTGGGAAGGGCTGTGGTGGGCTGGGACGGGCAGTGGTGGGCTGGGACGGGCTCTGGTGGTCTGAGAATGGGCGGGGACGGGCTGGGATGTGCTGGGACGGGCTGTGGTGGGCTGGGACGGGCTGTGGTGTCCTGGGACGGGCTGTGGTGGGCTGGGACGGGCTGTGTTGGGCTGGGACATGCTGTGGTGGGCTGGGACGGGTTGTGGTGGGCTGGGACGGGCTGAGACCGGCTGTGCTGGGCTGGGAGAGGCTGGCACATGCTGGGATGGGCTGGGACATGCTGGGACGGTCTGTAGTGGGCTGCGGTGGGCTGTGGTGGGCTGGGACGGGCTGTGGTGGGCTGGGACGGGCTTTGGTGGCCTGGGATGGTCTGTGGTGGGCTGTGGTGGGCTGGGACAGGCTGTGGTGGGCTGGGACGGGCTGTGGTGGCCTGGGACGATCTTTGGTGGGCTGTGGTGGGCTGGGACGGTCTGTGGTGGGCTGGGACGGCTTGGGACGGGCTGTGGTGGGCTGGGACGGGCTGTGGTGGGCTGGGACGGGCTGTGGTAAGCTGGTATGGGCTGTGGTAGTCTGGAACGGGCTGTGGTGGGCTAGGATGGGCTGGGATGTACTGGGAAAAGCTGGGACGGGCTGTGGTGGGCTGGGACGGGCTGTGGTGGGTTCTGGTGGGCTGGGTCGTGCCGTGGTGGGCAGGGACGGGCCGTGGTGTGCTGGGACGGGCCATGGTGGGCTGAGACAGGCAGTGGTGGGCTAGGACGAGCTGTGGTGGGCTGGGACGGGCTGTGGTGGGCTGGGACGGGCAGTGGTGGGCTGGGACGGGCAGTGGTGGGCTGGGACAGGCCGTGGTGGGCTGGGACGTGCTCTGGTGGTCTGAGAATGGGCGGGCACGGGCTGGGATGTGCTGGGACGGGCTGTGGTGGGCTGAGACGGGCTGTGGTGTCCTGGGACGGGCTGTGGTGGGCTGGGACGGGCTGTGGTGGGCTGGGATGAGCTGTGGTGGGCTGGGACGGGCCATGGTGGGCTGGGACATGCTGTGGTGGGCTGGGACGGGCTGTGGTGGGCTGGGACGGGCTGGGATGGGCTGGAACGGGCTGTGCTGGGCTGGGACGGGCTGTGGTGGGATGGGAGAGGCTGTGGTGGGCTGGGACAGGCTGTGGTGGGCTGAGACGGGCTGTGGTGGGCTCTGGTGGGCTGGGACGTGCCGTGGTGGGCCGTGGTGGGCAGGGACGGGCTGTGGTGTGCTGGGACGGGCCGTGGTGTGCTGGGACGGGCCGTGGTGGGCTGGGACAGGCAGTGGTGGGCTGGGACGGGCTGTGGTGGGCTGGGACGGGCTGTGGTGGGCTGGGACGGGCTGGGATGGGCTGGGACGGGCTGCGGTGGGCTGGTATTGGCTGGCACGGGCTGGGACGGGCCGTGGTGGACTGGGACGGGCCGTGGTGGGCTGGGACGGGCAGTGGTGGGCTAGGATGAGCTGTGGCGGGCTGGGACGGGCTGGGACGGGCAGTGGTGGGCTGGGACAGGCTGTGGTGGGCTGGGACGGGCAGTGGTGGGCTGGGACAGGCCGTGGTGGGCTGGGGCGGGCTCTGGTGGGCTGAGAATGGGTGGGGAAGGGCTGTGGTGGGCTGTGACGGGCTGTGGTGGGCTGTGACGGGCTGTGGTGGGATGGGACAGGCTGTGGTGGGCCGGGACGAGCTGTGGTGCGCTGGGACGGGCTGGGACGGGCTGTGGTGGGCTGGGACGGGCTGTGGTGGGCTGGGACGAGCTGTGGTGGGCTGGGACTGGCTGTGGTGGGCCGTGGTTGGCCGTGGTGGGCTAGGACGAGCTGTGGTGGGCTAGGACGTGCCGTGGTGGGCTGGGACGGGCTGTGGTGGGCCGGGACGGGCTTTGGTGGGCCGGGACAAGCAGTGGTGGGCTAGGACGAGCTGTGGTGGGCTGGGACGGTCTGTGGTGGGCTGTGGTGGGCTGGGACAAGCTGTGGTGAGCTGGAAAGTGCAGTGGTGGGCTGGGACAGGCTGTGGTGGGCTGGGACGGGCTCTGGTGGTCTGAGAATGGGCGGGGACGGGCTGGGATGTGCTGGGACAGGCTGTGGTGGGCTGGGACGGGCTGTGGTGTCCTGGGACGGGCTGTGGTGTCCTGGGACGGGCTGTGGTGGGCTGGGACGAGCTGTGGTGGGCTGGGACGAGCTGTGGTGGGCTGGGACGGGCCGTGGTGGGCTGGGATGGGCTGTGGTGGGCTGGGACGGGCTGGGACGGGCTGTGGTGGGCTGGGATGGGCTGTGGTGGGCTGGGACAGGCTGTGGTGGGCTGAGACGGGCTGTGGTGGGCTCTGGTGGGCTGGGACGTGCCGTGGTGGGCCGTGGTGGGCAGGGACGGGCTGTGGTGTGCTGGGACGGGCCGTGGTGGTCTGGGACGAGCCGTGGTGGGCTACAACAGGCAGTGGTGGGCTAGGACGAGCTGTGGTGGGCTGGGACGGGCTGGGACGGGCTGTGGAGGGCTGGGACGGGCAGTGGTGGGCTGGGACGGGCTCTGGTGGTCTGAGAATGGGCGGGGACGGGCTGGGATGTGCTGGGACGGGCTGTGGTGGGCTGGGACGGGCTGTGGTGTCCTGGGACGGGCTGTGGTGGGCTGGGACATGCTGTGGTGGGCTGGAACGGGTTGTGGTGGGCTGGGACGGGCTGAGACGGGCTGTAGTGGGCTGGGAGAGGCTGGCACCTGCTGGGATGGGCTGGGACATGCTGGGACGGTCTGTAGTGGGCTGCGGTGGGCTGTGGTGGGCTGGGACGGGCTGTGGTGGGCTGGGACGATCTTTGGTGGGCTGTGGTGGGCTGGGACGAGCTGTGGTGGGCTGGGACGGGCCGTGGTGGGCTGGGATGGGTTGTGGTGGGCTGGGACGGGCTGGGACGGGCTGTGGTGGTCTGGGATGGGCTGTGGTGGTCTGGGACAGGCTGTGGTGGGCTGAGACGGGCTGTGGTGGGCTCTGGTGGGCTGGGACGTGCCGTGGTGGGCCGTGGTGGGCAGGGACGGGCTGTGGTGTGCTGGGACGGGCCGTGGTGGTCTGGGACGAGCCGTGGTGGGCTACAACAGGCAGTGGTGGGCTAGGACGAGCTGTGGTGGGCTGGGACGGGCTGTGGTGGGCTGGGACGGGCTGTGGTGGGATGGGACGGGCAGTGGCGGGCTGGGACGGGCTCTGGTGGTCTGAGAATGGGCGGGGACGAGCTGGGATGTGCTGGGACGGGCTGTGGTGGGCTGGGACGGGCTGTGGTGTCTTGGGACGGGCTGTGGTGGGCTGGGACGGGCTGTGGTGGGCTGGGACATGCTGTGGTGGGCTGGAACGGGTTGTGGTGGGCTGGGACGGGCTGAGACGGGCTGTGGTGGGCTGGGAGAGGCTGGCACCTGCTGGGATGGGCTGGGACATGCTGGGACGGTCTGTAGTGGGCTGCGGTGGGCTGTGGTGGGCTGGGACGGGCTGTGGTGGGCTGGGACAGGCTTTGGTGGCCTGGGACGATCTTTGGTGGGCTGTGGTGGGCTGGGACGGTCTGTGGTGGGCTGGGACGGGCTGTGGTAAGCTGGTATGGGCTGTGGTAGTCTGGAACGGGCTGTGGTGGGCTAGGATGGGCTGGGATGTACTGGGACAAGCTGGGACGTGCTGGGACGGGCTGTGGTGGGCTGAGGTGTGCCCTGGTAGACTGTGCTAGGCTGTGCTGGGCTGTGGTGGGCTGGGATTGGCCGTGGTGGGCTGTGGTGGGCCGTGGTAAGCTGTGGTGGGCTGGGGCGTACTATGGTGGGCTGTGGTGGGCTGGGACGGGCTGTGGTTGGCTGTGGTGGGCTGGGACGGGATGTGGTGGGCTGTGGTGGCCTGTGGTAAGCTAGGACGGGCTGTGGTGGGCTGGGACGGTCTGTGGTGAGCTGTGATGGGCTGTGACGGGCTGTGGTGGGCTGTGACGGGCTGTGGTGGGCTGGTATTGGCTGGCACGGGCTGGGACGGGCTGTGGTGGGCTGTGGTGGGCTGTGGTGGGTTGGGACGAGCTGTGGTGGGCCTGGACGGGCTGTGGTGGGCTGGGACGGGCCGTGCTGGGCCAGGACGGGCCGTGGTTAGCTGGGACGGGCCGTGGTGGGCTGGGACGGGCAGTGGTTGGCTGTGACGGGCTGTGATGGGCTGGGACAAGCTGGGACAGGCTGGGACGGGCTGTGGTGGTCTACGGTAGGCTGTGGTGTGCTGTAGTGGCCTTTGGTGGGCTGGGATGGGCTGTGGTGGGGTGGGACGGGCTGTGGTGGGCCGTGGTGGGCTGGGACAGGCTGTGGTGAGCTGAGACGGGCTGTGGTGGGTTCTGGTGGGCTGGGTCGTGCCGTGGTGGGCTGGGACGGGCCGTGGTGGGCTGAGACAGGCAGTGGTGGGCTAGGACGAGCTGTGGTGGGCTGGGACGGGCTGTGGTGGGCTGGGACGGGCAGTGGTGGGCTGGGACGGGCAGTGGTGGGCTGGGACAGGCCGTGGTGGGCTGGGACGTGCTCTGGTGGTCTGAGAATGGGCGGGCACGGGCTGGGATGTGCTGGGACGGGCTGTGGTGTCCTGGGACGGGCTGTGGTGTCCTGGGACGGGCTGTGGTGGGCTGGGACGGGCTGTGGTGGGCTGGGATGAGCTGTGGTGGGCTGGGACGTGCCATGGTGGGCTGGGACATGCTGTGGTGGGCTGGGACGGGCTGTGGTGGGCTGGGACGGGCTGGGACGGGCTGGAACGGGCTGTGCTGGGCTGGGACGGGCTGTGGTGGGATGGGAGAGGCTGTGGTGAGCTGGGACAGGCTGTGGTGGGCTGAGACGGGCTGTGGTGGGCTCTGGTGGGCTGGGACGTGCCGTGGTGGGCCGTGGTGGGCAGGGACGGGCTGTGGTGTGCTGGGACGGGCCGTGGTGTGCTGGGACGGGCCGTGGTGGGCTGGGACAGGCAGTGGTGGGCTAGGACGAGCTGTGGTGGGCTGGGACGGGCTGTGGTGGGCTGGGACGGGCTGGGATGGGCTGGGACGGGCTGCGGTGGGCTGGTATTGGCTGGCACGGGCTGGGACGGGCCGTGGTGGACTGGGACGGGCCGTGGTGGGCTGGGACGAGCTGTGGTGCGCTGGGACGGGCTGGGACGGGCTGTGGTGGGCTGGGACGGGCTGTGGTGCGCTTGGACGGGCTGGGACGGGCTGTGGTGGGCTGGGACGGGCTGTGGTGGGCTGGGACGAGCTGTGGTGGGCTGGGACTGGCTGTGGTGGGCCGTGGTTGGCCGTGGTGGGCTAGGACGAGCTGTGGTGGGCTAGGACGTGCCGTGGTGGGCTGGGACGGGCTGTGGTGGGCCGGGACGGGCTTTGGTGGGCCGGGACAAGCAGTGGTGGGCTAGGACGAGCTGTGGTGGGCTGGGACGGTCTGTGGTGGGCTGTGGTGGGCTGGGACAAGCTGTGGTGAGCTGGAAAGTGCAGTGGTGGGCTGGGACAGGCTGTGGTGGGCTGGGACGGGCTCTGGTGGTCTGAGAATGGGCGGGGACGGGCTGGGATGTGCTGGGACAGGCTGTGGTGGGCTGGGACGGGCTGTGGTGTCCTGGGACGGGCTGTGGTGTCCTGGGACGGGCTGTGGTGGGCTGGGACGAGCTGTGGTGGGCTGGGACGAGCTGTGGTGGGCTGGGACGGGCCGTGGTGGGCTGGGATGGGCTGTGGTGGGCTGTGGTGGGCCGGGACGGGCTGTGGTGGGCCGGGACGGGCTGTGGTGGGCCGGGATGCGCTGTGGTGGGCCGGGCCGGGCTGTGGTGGGCTGGGACGGGCTGTGACAGGCTGGGACTGGTTGTGGTGGGCTGTGGTTGGCTGTGGTGGGGTGGGACGGGATGTGGTGGGCTGTGGTGGCCTGTGGTAAGCTAGGACGGGCTCTGGTGGGCTGGGACGGTCTGTGGTGAGCTGTGATGGGCTGTGACGGGCTGTGGTGGGCTGGGACGGGCTGTGGTGGGCTGGGACGGGCTGTGTTGGGCTGGGACAGGCTGTGGTGGGCCGTGGTGGGCTGTGGTGGGTTGGGACGAGCTGTGGTAGGCCGTGGTTGGCCGGGAGGGGCCATGGTGGGCTGTGGTGCGCCGTGTTTGGCTGGGACGGGCCATGGTGGGCCTGGACGGGCTGTGGTGGGCTGGGACGGGCCGTGCTGGGCCGGGTGGGGCCGTGGTTAGCTGGGACGGACCGTGGTGGGCTGGGACGGGCAGTGGTTGGCTGTGACGGGCTGTGATGGGCTGGGACAAGCTGGGACGGGCTGGGACGGGCTGTGGTGGTCTACGGTAGGCTGTGGTGTGCTGTAGTGGCCTTTGGTGGGCTGGGATGGGCTGTGGTGGGGTTGGACGGGCTGTGGTTGGCCGTAGTGGGCTGGGACAGGCTGTTGTGAGCTGAGACGGGCTGTGGTGGGTTCCGGTGGGCTGGGACGTGCCGTGGTGGGCAGGGACGGGCCGTGGTGTGCTGGGACGGGCCGTGGTGGACTGGGACGGGCCGTGGTGGGCTGGGACAGGTAGTGGTGGGCTAGGACGAGCTGTGGTGGGCTGGGACGGGCTGTGGTGGGCTGGGACGGGCTGTGGTGGGCTGGGACGGGCAGTGGTGGGCTGGGACGAGCTGTGGTGGGCTGGGACGGGCTGGGACGGGCTGTGGTGGGCTGTGACGGGCAGTGGTGGGCTGGGACGAGCAGTGGTGGGCTGGGACAGGCCGTGGTGGGCTGGGACGGGCTGTGGTGGTCTGAGAATGGGCGGGGACGCGCTGTGGTTGGCTGGGACAGGCTGCGGTGGGCTGGTATTTGCTGGCACGGGCTGGGACGGGCTGTGGTGGGCTGGGACGGGCTGTGGTGGGCTGGGACGGGCTATGGTGGGCTGGAACGGGCTGTGGTGGGCTCGGACGGGCTGTGGTGGGCTGGGACGGGCCGTGGTGGGCTGAGGTGGGCCGTGGTGGGCTGGGACGGTCTGTGGTGTGCTGGGACGGGCTCTGGTGGGCTGGGACAGGCTATGGTATGCTGGGACGGGCTGTGGTGGGCTGTGGTGGGCTGGGACGGGCTGTTGTGTGCCGGGACGGGCTGTGGTGGGCTGTGGTGGGTTGGGACGGGCAGTGGTGGGCTGGGACGGGCCGTGGTGGGTTGTTCTGGGCCGTGGTGGGCTGGGACGGGGTCTGGTGATCTGGAACAAGCTGTGGTGGGCTCGGACGGGCTGTGGTGGGCCGTGGTGGGCCGTGGTGGGCTGTGGTGGGCCGTGGTGGGCTGTGGTGGGCCGTGGTGGGCCGGGACGCGCCGTGGTGGGCCGGGACGAGCCATGCTGGGCCGGGCCGGGCCGTGGTGGGCCGGGACGGGCCGTGGTGAGCTGTGATGGGCTGGGAGGGGCTGTGGTGGGCTGGGAGGGGCTGTGGTGGGCTGGGAGGGGCTGTGGTGGGCTGGGAGGGGCTGTGGTGGGTGGGACGCGCCGTGGTGGGCTGGGACGCGCCGTGGTGGGCTGGGACGGGCCGTGGTGGGCTGGGACGGGCCGTGGTGTCCTGGGACGGGCTGTGGTGGGCTGGGATGGGCTGTGGTGGGCTGGTATTGGCTGGCACGGGCTGGGACGGGCTGTGGTGGGCTGGGAAGGGCTGTGGTGGGCTGGGACGGGCTCTGGTGATCTGGAACAAGCTGTGGTGGGCTCGGACGGGCTGTGGTGGGCTGGGACAGGCTATGGTGGGCCGTGGTGGGCCGTGGTAAGCTGAGACGGGCTATGGTGGGCCGGGCCGGGCCGTGGTGGGCCGGGACAGGCCATGCTGGGCCGGGACGGGCCGTGGTGGGCCGGGACGGGCCGTGGTGAACTGTGATGGGCTGGGAGGGGCTGTGGTGGGCTGGGACAGGCTGTGGTGGGCTGGGACGGGCCGTGGTGGGCCTGGACGGGCCGTGGTGGGTTGGGACGGGCCGTGCTGGGCCGGGTGGGGCCGTGGTTAGCTGGAACGGACCCTGGTGGGCTGGGACGGGCAGTGGTGGGCTGTGACGGGCTGTGATGGGCTGGGACAAGCTGGGATGGGCTGGGACGGGCTGTGGTGGTCTACGGTAGGCTGTGGTGTGCTGTAGTGGCCTTTGGTGGGCTGGGACGGGCTGTGGTGGGGTGGGACGGGCTGTGGTGGGCCGTGGTGGGCTGGGACAGGCTGTGGTGAGCTGAGACGGGCTGTGGTGGGTTCTGGTGGGCTGGGACGTGCCGTGCTGGGCAGGGACGGGCCGTGGTGTGCTGGGACAGGCCGTGGTGGACTGGGACGGGCCGTGGTGGGCTGGGACAGGCAGTGGTGGGCTAGGACGAGCTGTGGTGGGCTGGGACGGGCTGGGACGGGCAGTGGTGGGCTGGGACGTGCTGTGGTGGGCTGGGACGGGCAGTGGTGGGCTGGGACAGGCCGTGGTGGGCTGGGACGGGCTGTGGTGGTCTGAGAATGGGCGGGGAAGGGCTGTGGTGGGCTGGGACGGGCTGTGGTGGGCTGGGACGGGCTGTGGTGGGATGGGACGGGTTGTGGTGGGCCGGGACGGGCTGTGATGGGCCGGGACGGGCTGTGGTGGGCTGTGGTGGGCTGGGACGGGCTGTGGTGGGCTGGGACGGGCTGTGGTGGGCTGGGACGAGCTGTGGTGGGCTGGGACTGGCTGTGGTGGGCCGTGGTGGGCCGTGGTGGGCTAGGACGGGCTGTGGTGAGCTGAGACGGGCTGTGGTGGGCTAGGACGTGCCGTGGTGGGCTGGGACGGGCTGGGACGGGCTGTGGTGGGCTGGGACAGGCAGTGGTGGGCTGGGACAGGCCGTGGTGGGCTGGGACGGGCTCTGGTGGTCTGAGAATGGGCGGGGACAGCTTGGGATGTGCTGGGATGGGCTCTGGTGGGATGGGACAGGCTGTGGTGGGCCGGGACGGTCTGTGGTGGGCTGGGACGGGCTGTGGTGGGCTGGGACGGGCTGTGGTGGGCTGGGACGGGCTGTGACGGGCTGTGGTGGGCTGGGACAGGCTGTGGTGGGCTGGGACTGGCTGTGGTGGGCCGTGGTGGGCTAGGACGGGCTGTGGTGAGCTGAGACGGGCTGTGGTGGGCTGTGGTGGGCTGGGACGTGCCGTGGTGGGCTGTGGTGGGCCGGGACGGGCTGTGGTGGGCCGGGACGGGCTGTGGTGGGCCGGGATGGGCTGTGGTGGGCCGGGCCGGGCTTTGGTGGGCTGGGCTGGGCTGTGACGGGCTGGGACGGGTTGTGGTGGGCAGTGGTGGGCCCTGGTAGGCTGTGGTGGGCTGTGCTGGGCTGTGGTGGGCTGGGATTGGCCGTGGTGGGCTGTGGTGGGCCGTGGTAAGCTGTGGTGGGCTGGGACGGGCTGTGGTTGGCTGTGGTGGGCTGGGACGGGATGTGGTGGGCTGTGGTGGCCTGTGGTAAGCTAGGACGGGCTCTGGTGGGCTGGGACGGGCTGTGGTGGGCTGGGACGGGCTGTGGTGGGCTGGGACGGGCTGTGTTGGGCCGTGGTGGGCTGTGGTGGGTTGGGACGAGCTGTGGTAGGCCGTGGTGAGCCGGGACGGGCCATGGTGGGCTGTGGTGCGCCGTGTTTGGCTGGGACGGGCTGTGGCGGGCTGGGATGGGCAGTGGTGGGCTGGGACGGGCCGTGGTGGGCTGGGACAGGCCGTGGTGGGCTGGAACGGGCTCGGGTGGTCTGAGAATGGGCGGGGGCGGGCTGGGATGTGCTGGGACGGGCTGTGGTGGGCTGAGACGGGCTGTGGTGGGCTGAGACGGGCTGTGGTGGGCTGGGACGAGCTGTGGTGGGCTGGGATGGGCCGTGGTGGGCTGGGACATGCTGTGGTGGGCTGGGACGGGCTGGGACGGGCTGGAACGGGCTGTGCTGGGCTGGGATGGGCTGTGGTGGGATGGGAGAGGCTGTGGTGGGCTGGGACAGGCTGTGGTTAGCTGAAGACGGGCTGTGGTGGGCTCTGGTGGGCTGGGACGTGCCGTGGTGGGCCGTGGTGGGCAGGGACGGGCTGTGGTGTGCTGGGACGGGCCGTGGTGGACTGGGACGGGCTGGCACGGGCTGCCGTGGGCTGGTATTGGCTGGTACGGGCTGTGACGGGATGTGGTGTCCTGGGACGGGCTGTGTTGGGCTGGGATGGGCTGTGGTGGGCTGGGACGGGCTGGCACGGGCTGCGGTGGGCTAGGTATTGGCTGTCACGGGCTGGGACGGGCTGTGGTGGGCTGGGACGGGCTGTGGTGGGCTGGGACGGGCTGTGGTGGGCTCGGACGGGCTGTGGTGGGCTGTGGTGGGCCGTGGTGGGCTGTGGTGGGCCGTGGTGGACAGGGACGCGCCGTGGTGGGCCCCGACGGGCCTTGGTGAGCTGTGATGGGCTGGGAGGGGCTGTGGTGGGCTGGGAGGGGCTGTGGTGGGCTGGGACGGGCTGTGGTGGGCTGGGACGGGCTGTGGTGGGTGGGACGCGCCGTGGTGGGCTGGGACGCGCCGTGGTGGGCCAGGACGGGCCGTGGTGGGCCTGGACGGGCTGTGGTGGGCTGGGACGGGCAGTGGTTGGTTGTGATGGGCTGGGACAAGCTGGGACGGGCTGGGACGGGCTGTGGTGGTCTACGGTAGGCTGTGGTGTGCTGTAGTGGCCTTTGGTGGGCTGGGACGGGCTGTGGTGGGCCGTGGTGGGCTGGGACAGGCTGTGGTAGAGCTGAGACGGGCCGTGGTGGGCTGGGACAGGCAGTGGTGGGCTAGGATGAGCTGTGGTGGGCTGGGACGGGCTGGGACGGGCTGTGGTGTGCTGGGGTGGGCCGTGGTGGGCTGGGATGGGCTGTGGTGTCCTGGGACAGGCTGTGGTGGGCTGGGACGAGCTGTGGTGGGCTGGGACGAGCTGTGGTGGGCTGGGCTGGGCCGTGGTGGGCTGGGACATGCTGTGGTGGGCTGGGATGGGCTGTGGTGGGCTGGGACGGGCTGGGACGGGCTGTGGTGGGCTGGGATGGGCTGTGGTGGGATGGGAGAGGCTGTGGTGGGCTGGGACAGGCTGTGGTGGGCTGAGACGGGCTGTGCTGGGCTGGTATTGTCTGGCACGTGCTGGGACGGGCTGTGGTTGTCTGGGAAGGGCTGTGGTGGGCTGGGACGGGCTCTGGTGATCTGGAACAAGCTGTGGTGGGCTCGGACGGGATGTGGTGGGCTGGGACAGGCTGTGGTGGGCTGTGGTGGGCCGTGGTAAGCTGGGACGGGCTATGGTGGGCCGGGCCGGGCCGTGGTGGGCCGGGCCGGGCCATGCTGGGCCTGGACGGGCCGTGGTGAACTGTGATGGGCTGGGAGGGGCTGTGGTGGGCTGGGAGGGGCTGTGGTGGGCTGGGACGAGCTGTGGTGGGCTGGGACGGGCTGTGGAGGGCTGGGACGGTCTGTGGTGGGTTGTGGTGGGCTGGGACAAGCTGTGGTGAGCTGGAAAGTTCTGTGGTGGGCTGGGATGCGCTGTGGTGGGCTGGGACGAGCTGGCACGGGCTGCGTTGGGCTGGTATTGGCTGGGACTGGCTGGGACGGGCTGTGGTGGTCTGGGACGGGCTTTGGTGGTCTGGGACGGGCTGTGGTGGGCTGAGCTGGGCTGTGTTGGGCCGGGACGAGCTGTGGTGCGCTGGGACGGGCTGGGACGGGCTGTGGTGGGCTGGGACGGGCTGTGGTGTGCTGGGACGAGCTGTGGTGGGCTGGGACGGACCGTGGTGGGCTGGGACGGGCAGTGGTTGGCTGTGACGGGCTGTGATGGGCTGGGACAAGCTGGGACAGGCTGGGACGGGCTGTGGTGGTCTACTGTAGGCTGTGGTGTGCTGTAGTGGCCTTTGGTGGGCTGGGATGGGCTGTGGTGGGGTGGGACGGGCTGTGGTGGGCCGTGGTGGGCTGGGACAGGCTGTGGTGACCTGAGACGGGCTGTGGTGGGTTCTGGTGTGCTGGGACGTGCCGTGGGGGGCAGGGACGGGCCGTGGTGTGCTGGGACGGGCCGTGGTGGGCTGGGACAGGCTGTGGTGGGCTGGGACGGGCTCTGGTGGTCTGAGAATGGGCGGGGGCGGGCTGGGATGTGCTGGGACGAGCTGTGGTGGGCTGTGACGGGCTGTGGTGTCCTTGGACGGGCTGTGGTGGGCTGGGACGAGCTGTGGTGGGCTGGGACGGGCCGTGGTGGGCTGGGATATGCTGTGGTGGGCTGGGACGGGCTGTGGTGGGCTGGGATGGGCTGGAACAGGCTGTGCTGGGCTGGGACGGGCTGTGGTGGGATGGGAGAGGCTGTGGTGGGCTGGGACAGGCTGTGGTGAGCTGAAGACGGGCTGTGGTGGGCTCTGGTGGGCTGGGACGTGCCGTGGTGGACCGTGGTGGGCAGGGACGGGCTGTGGTGTGCTGGGACGGGCCGTGGTGGGCTGGGACAGGCAGTGGTGGGCTAGGACGAGCTGTGGTGGGCTGGGAAGAGCTGTGGTGGGCTGGGACGGGCTGTGGTGGGCTGGGACGGGCTGTGGTGGGCTCGGATGGGCTGGGACGGGCTGGGACGGGCTGTGCTGGGCTGGGACAGGCTGGCACGTGCTGGGATGGGCTGGGACATGCTGGGACGGTCTGTAGTGGGCTTTGGTGGGCTGGGACGGGCTGTGGTGGCCTGGGACGGGCTGTGGTGGCCTGGGATGGGCTGTGGTGGGCTGTGGTGGGCTGGGACGGGCTGTGGTGACCTGGGACGATCTTTGGTGGGCTGCGGTGGGCTGGGACGGGCTGTGGTAAGCTGGTATGGGCTGTGGTAGTCTCGAACGGGCTGTGGTGGGCTAGGACGGGCTGGGATGTACTGGGACAAGCTGGGACGTGCTGGGACGGGCTGTGGTGGGCTGGGCTGGGCTGTGTTGGGCTGGGACAGGCTGTGGTGGGCCGTGGTGGGCTGTGGTGGGTTGGGACGACCTGTGGTAGGCCGTGGTGGGCCGGGACGGGCCATGGTGGGCTGTGGTGCGCCGTGTTTGGCTGGGACGGGCTGTGGTGGGCTGGGACGGGCTGTGGTGGGCTGGGACAGGCCGTGGTGGGCCTGGACGGGCCGTGGTGGGCTGGGACGGGCCATGCTGGGCTGGGACAGGCAGTGGTGGGCTGTGACGGGCTGTGATGGGCTGGGACGGGCTGTGGTGGTCTACGGTAGGCTGTGGTGTGCTGTAGTGGCCTTTGGTGGGCTGGGACAGGCAGTGGTGGGCTAGGACGAGCTGTGGTGGGCTGGGAAGAGCTGTGGTGGGCGGGGACAAGCTGTGGTGGGCGGGGACGGGCTGTGGTGGGCCGGGACGGGTTTTGATGGGACGGGATGGTCTGTGGTGTGCTGGGACGGGCTCTGGTGTGCCGAGACGGGCTGTGGTGGGCCGGGCTGGGCCGGGCTCTGGTGTGCCGGGACGGGCTCTGGTGTGCCGGGACGGGCTGTGGTGGGCCAGGACCGGCTGTAGTGGGCCGGGACGGGCTGTGGTGGACTGGGACGGGCTGTGGTGGGCTGGGACGCGCTGTGGTGCGCTGGGACGAATTTTGGTGGGCTGGGACGGGATGTCGTGGTCTGGGTCGGGCTTTGGTGGGCTGGGACGGTGTGTGGTAGGCCGTGGTGGGCCGTTGTGGGCTGCGACGGGCCGTGGTGAACTGTGGTGAGCTGTGGTGGGCTGGGCTGGGCTGTGGGGGGCTGGGTCGGGCTAAGACGGACTGTGGTTGGCCGGGACGGGCTGGGACGCACTGGGACGGGCTGTGGTGCGCTGTGGTGGGCTGAGACGGGCTGTGGTAGGCTGGGACGGGCTGCGGTGGGCTGGGACGGGCTGCGGTGGGCTGGGACGGGCTGTGGTGGCCTGTGGTGGGCTGTGGTGGGCTGTGGTAGGCTGTGACGGGCTGTGGTGGGCTTGGACTGCTTGTGGTGGGCTGGGACGGGCTGTGGTGGGCTGCGACGGGCCGTGGTGGGCCGGGACAGGCTGTGGTGGGTTGTGGTGAGCTGGGAAGGGCTGTGGTGGGTTGTAATAAGCTGGGACGGGCTGTGGTGGGCCGGGACGGGCTGTGGTGGGCTGGGACAAGCTGTGGTGGGCTGCGATGGGCTCTGGTGGGCTGAGACGGGCTGGGATGGGCCGCGGTGGGCCGGGACGGGCCGTGGTGGGCTGGGCCAGGCTGTGGTGGGCTGGGACGGGCCGTGGTGAGTCTGGACTGGCTGTGGTGGGCCGAGACAGGCCGTAGTGGTCGGGGACAAGTTGTGGTGGGCGGGGATGGGCTGTGGTGGGTGGGACAAGCTGTTGTAGGTGGGGACGGGCCTTGGTGGGTGGGGACGGGCCTTGGTGGGCGGGGACGGGCCTTGGTGGGCGGGGACGGGCCGTGGTGGGCGGGGACGGGCTCTGCTGGGCGGGGACGGGCCGTGGTGGGCTGGGACAGGCTGGGAAGAGCTGGGATGGGCGCTGGTGGGCTGGGACGGGCCAGGGTGGGCTGAGACGGGCTTGGACGGGCTGTGGTGGGCTGGGATGGTCTGTGACGGGCCGTGGTGGGCTGGGACGGACCGTGGTGGGCCAGGACGGGCCGTGATGGGCGGGGACGGGCCGTGGTGGGCGGGGACGGGCCGTGGTGGGCGGGGACGGGCCGTGGTGGGTTGTGGTGAGCTGGGAAGGGCTGGGACGTGCTGTGGTGGGCTGGGACGAGCTGGGACGGGCTGCGGTTGGCTGGGACGGGCTGGCACGGGCTGTGGTTGGCTGGTATGGTCTTACACGGGCTGGGATGGGCTGTGGTGGGCTGGGACGGGCTGTGGTGGGCTGGGAAGAGCTGTGTTGGGCTGAGGCGGGCTTTGGTGGGCTGCGACGGGCTGTGGTGGGCTGTGGTCATCTGGAACGGGCTCGGACAGGCTGCGACGTGCTGTGGTGGGCTGGGACAGGCTGGGACGTGATGTGGTGGGCTGGGACGAGCTGGGACAGGCTGCGGCTCGCTGGGACGGGTTGGCACGGGCTGTGGTGGGCTGGTACAGTCTCACATGGGCTGGAACGGGCTTTGGTGGGCTGGGACGGGCTGTGGTGGGCTGGGATGGGCTGGGACGGGCTTTGCTGGGTTCTGGTGAGCTTGAGACGGGCTGCGGTGGGCTGTGGTGCGCTGGGACGGGCTGTGGTGGGCTGTGGTGGGCTCCGGCGGGCTGTGCTTTGCTGGGACAAACTGTGGTGGGCTAGGACAGGCTGTGGTGGGTTGGGATGGACTGGGACGGGCTGTGGTGGGCTGGGATGGGCTTTGGTGGGCTGGGACGGGCTGTGTTGGGCTAAGGCTGGCTGTGGTAAGCTGGGACGGGTTGTGGTGGGCTGTGGTGGGCTTGGACAGGCTGTGGTGGGCTGGGACGGGCTGTGGTGGGCTGGGACGGGCTGTGTTGGGATGGGACAGGCTGTGGTGGGCCGGGACGGGCTGTGGTGGGCTGGGACGGGCTGTGGTGGGCTGGGACATGCTGTGGTGGGCTGGGACGGGCTGTGGTGGGCTGTGGTGAGCTGGGACGGGCTCGGACGGGCTGGGACAGGCTGTGGTGGGCTGGGACGGGCTGTGGTGGGCTGGGACGGGCTCAGAAGGGCTGGGACGGGCCGTGGTGGGCTGGGACGGGCCATGGTGGGCGGGGATAGGCCGTCGTGTGCGGGGACATGCCGTCGTGGGCGGGGACGGGCTGTGGTGGGTTGTGGTGAGCTGGGAAGGGGTGTTGTGGGGTGTGGTAAGCTTGGACGGGCTGTGGTGGGCTGGGACGGGCTGTGGCGGGCTGGGACGGGCTGGCACGGACTGTGGTTGCCTGGGACGGGCTGTGGTGGGCTGGGACGGGCTGTGGTGGCCTGGGACAGGCTGGGACGGGCTGTGGTGGGCTGGGACGAGCTGGGACGGGCTGCAGTGGACTGGGACAGGCTGGCACGGGCTGCGGTGGGCTGGGACGGGCTGACACAGGCTGGGACGGGCCGTGGTGGGCTGGGACGGGCCGTGGTGGGCCTGGACGGGACTTCGTGGGCGGGGACGGGCCGTGGTGGGTTGTGATGGGCTGGGACGGGCTGTGGTGGGCTGGGACGGGCTGCGTTGGGCCGGAACGAGCTGTGGTGGGTGGGGACGGGTTGTAATGGTCGGGGACGGGCTGTGGTGGGCTGGGACGGGCTGTGGTGGGCTGGGATGGGCTGGGACAGGCTGGGATGGGCTGTGGTGGGCTGGGACGGGCTCTGGTGGGCTGGGACGGGCTGTGGTGAGCTGGGACGGGCTGTGGTGAGCTGGGACGGGCTGGGACGGGCTGGGACGAGCTGGGACGGGCTGTGGTGGGATGGGACGGGCTCGGACGAGCTGGTACAAGCTGTGGTGGGCTGTGGTGGGTTGTGGTGAGCTGGGACGGGCCGTGGTGAGCTGGGACGGGCTGTGGTGGGCTGGGACGTGCTGTGGTGGGCTGGGAGTGGCTGGGACGTGCTGTGGTGGGCTGGGACGAGCTGGGACGGGCTGCGGTTGGCTGGGACGGGCTGGCACGGGCTGTGGTTGGCTGGTATGGTCTGACACGGGCTGGGATGGGCTGTAGTGGGCTGGGATGGGCTGTGGTGGGCTGGGAAGAGCTGTGTTGGGCTGAGGCCGGCTGTGGTGGGCTGGGACGGGCTGTGGTGGGCTGTGGTGGGCTGTGGTCATCTGGAACGGGCTCGGACAGGCTGGGACGTGCTGTGGTGGGCTGGGACAGGCTGGGACGTGCTGTGGTGGGCTGGGACGAGCTGGGACGGGCTGCGGTTCGCTGGGACGGGTTGGCACGGGCTGTGGTGGGCTGGTACAGTCTCACATGGGCTGGAACGGGCTTTGGTGGCCTGGGACGGGCTGTGCTGGGCTGGTAAGAGCTGTGTTGGGCTGAGGCGGGCTGTGGGAAGCTGGGACGGGTTGCGGTGGGCTGTGGTGGGCTGGGATGGGCTGTGGTGAGCTGGGACGGGCTGGGACGTGCTGGGACGGGTGTGGTGGGCTGTGGTGGGCTTGGACAGGCTGTGGAGGGCTGTGGAGGGCTGTGGTGGGCTGGGACGGGCTGGGATGTGCTGGGACGGGCTGTGGTGGGCTTTGGTGGGCTTGGACAGGCTGTGGTGGGCTGGGATGGGCTGTGGTGGGCTGGGACGGGCTGTGGTCGTCTGGAACGGGCTGTGGTGGGCTGGGACGGGCTGGGACGTGCTGGGACGGCCTGTGGTGGGCTGTGGTCGGCTGGGACAGGCTGTGGTGGGCTGGGACAGGCTGGGACGGGCTGTGGTGGGCTGGGACGGGCTGTGGTGGGCTGGGACGGGCTGTGGTGGTCTGGGACGGGCTGGGACGGGCTGTGTTGGGCTGGGACGGGCTGTGGTGGTCTGGGACGGGCTGGGACGGGCTGTGGTGGGCTGGGAAGGGCCGTGGTGGGCTGGGACGGATTGGGATGAATTGGGACGGGCTGTGGTGGGCTGGGACGGGCTGTGGTGGGCTGGGACGAGCCGTGGTGGGCTTGGACGGTCTGTGGTGTGCTGGGACGGGCTGTGGTGGGCTGGGACGAGCTGTGTTGGGCCGGGACGGGCTGTGGTCTTCTGGAACGGGCTGTGGTGGGCTGGGACGGGCTGTGGTGGGCTGGGATGGGCTGTAGTGGGCTGGGACGGGCTGTGGTGGGCTTTGGTGGGCTTGGACAGGCTGTGGTGGGCTGGGATGGGCTGTGGTGGGCTGGGACGGGCTGTGGTGGGCTTTGGTGGGCTTGGACAGGCTGTGGTGGGATGGGATGGGCTGTGGTGGGCTGGGATGGGCTGTGCTGGGCTGGGATGGGCTGTGGTGGGCTGGGACGGGCTGTGGTGGTCTGGGACATGCTGTGGTGGGCTGGGACGGGCTGTGGTGGGCTGTGGTGAGGTGGGACGGGCTCGGACAGGCTGGGACAGGCTGTGGTGGGCTGGGACGTGCTGTGGTGGGCTGCGACGAGCTGGGACAGGCTGCGGTTGGCTGGGACGGGCTGGCACGGGCTGTGGTGGCCAGGTACGGGCTGACATGGGCTGGAACGGGCTGTGGTGAGCTGGGACGGGCTGTGGTGGGCTGGGAAGAGATGTGTTTGGCTGAGGCGTGCTGTGGTGTCCTGGGACGGGCTGTAGTGGGCTTGGACAGGCTGTGGTGGGCTGGGATGGGCTGTGGTTGGCTGGGACGGGCTGTGGTCGTCTGGAACGGGCTGTGGTGGGCTGGGACGGGCTGTGGTGGTCTGGGACGGGCTGGGACGGGCTGTGGTGGGCTGGGAAGGGCCGTGGTGGGCTGGCACGGGCCGTGGTGGGCTGGGACGGACCGTGGTTGGCCGGGACGGACTGCTGTGGGCCGTGGAGGCCCGGGACGAGGTGTGGTGGGCCGGGACGGGCTGTGGTGGGCTGAGAAGTACTCTGGTTTCATGGGACGGGCTGTGGTAAGCTGGGACGGGCTGTGGTGGGCCGGGCCGGGCTGTTGTGGGTTGGGTCAGGCTGTGGTTGGCTGGGACGGGCTGTGGTGGGCTGGCTCGGGCTGTGGTGGGCTTGGTCGGGCCGTGGTGGGCTTGGTCGGGCCGTGGTGGGCTTGGTCGGGCCGTGGTGGGCCGGGACGGGCCGTGGTGGGCCGGGACGGGCCGTGGTGAACTGTGGTGGGCTGTGGTGGGCCGTGGTAGGCTGTGGTGGGCCATGGTGGGCTGGGACGGGCTCTGGTGGGCTGGGACGGATTGGGATGAACTGAGACGGGCCGTGGTGGGCTGGGACGGGCTGTGGTGGGCTGGGACGAGCCGTGGTGGGCTGGGACGAGCCGTGGTGGGCTTGGTCGGGCCGTGGTGGGCTGGGACGGGCCGTGGTGGGCTGGGACGGGCCGTGGTGAACTGTTGTGGGCCGTGGTGGGCTCTGACGGGCCGTGGTGGGCTGGGACGGGCCGTGGTGGGCTGGGACGGATTGGGATGAACTGGGACGGGCTGTGGTGGGCTGGGACAGTCTATGGTGGGATGGGACGAGCCGTGGTGGGCTTGGACGGTCTGTGGTGGGCTGGGACGTGCTTTGTTGGGCTGGGACGGGCTGGCATGATCGGGGACGGGCCGTGGTGGGCGGGGACGGGCCGTGGTGGGCGGGGACGGGCTCTGATGGGCGGGGACGGGCCGTGGTGGGCGGGGACGGGCCGTGGTGGGCTGGGACGGGCTGTGGTTGGCGGGGACGGGCTGTGGTGGTCTGGAATAGGCTGTGGTGGGCTGGGACAGGCTCAGAAGAGCTGGGACGTGTTCGTGGTGGGCTGGGACGGGCCAGGGTGGGCTGAGACGGGCTTGGACGGGCTGTGGTGGGCTGGGATGGGCTGGGACGGGCTGTGGTGGGCCGGGACGGGCCGTGGTGGGCCGGGATGGACCGTGGTGGGCTGGGACGGGCTGTGGTGAGCTGTGGTGAGCTCTGGTGGGCCGTGGTAGGCTGTGGTGGGCCGTGGTGGGCTGGGACGGGCCTTAGTGGGCTGGGACGGGCTGTGGTGGGCTGGGACTGGTTGGGATGAACTGGGACGGGCTGTGGTGGGCTGGGATGAGCTGTGGTGGGCGGGGACGGGCTGCGGTGGGCGGGGAAGGGCTGTGGTGGGAGGGGCCGGGCTGTGGTGAGCAGGGAAGGGCTGTGGTGGGCTGTGGTGAGCGGGGACGGGCTGTGGTGGGCGGGGATGGGCTGTGCTGGGATGTGCTGGGCTGTGGTGGGCTGTGTTGAGCTCGGGCGGGCTGTGTTGGGCTGTGGTGGGCTGGGACGTTCTGTGGTGGGCTGGGACGTTCTGTGGTGTGCTGTGACGGGCTGTGGTGGGCTGGGACGTGCCGTGATGGGCCGTGGTGGGCCGTGGTGAGCTGCGACGGGCCAACGTGAACCGTGGTGGGCCGTGGATGGCTGTGGTGGGGCGTGGTAAGGCATGGTGGGCTGGGACGGGCTGTGGTGGGCTGGGACGGACTGTGGTGGCCTGTGCTGAGCTGAGACGGGCTGGCACGGGCTGTGGTAAGCTGGGACGGGCTCTGGTGGGCTGGGACGGTCTGTGATGGGCTGTGGTGGGCTGGGACGGGCTGTGGTGTGCTGGGACGGGCTGTGGTGGGCTGGGACGGGCTGCGGTGGGCTGGGACGGGCTGGGACGGGCTGCGGTGGGCTGGGACGGGCTGTGGTGGGCTGGGACGGGCTGCGGTGGGCTGGGACGGGCTGCGGTTGGCTGGGACGGGCTTCGGAGGGCTGGGACGGGCTGGGACAGGCTGGGACGGGCTTTGGTGGGCTGGGATGGGCTGCGGTGGGCTGGGATGGGCTGTGGTGGGCTTGAAACTGCTGTGGTGTTCAGGGATGGGTTGTGGTAGGTTTGGGAAGGGCTGTGGTGGTCTGGAAACAGCTGTGGTGGGCTGGGACAGGCTGTGGGGCGCCTGGACGAGCTGTGGGGGGGGCGGGACGGGCTGTGGTGGGCTGGGATGGGCTGTGGTGGGCTGGGACAGGCTGTGGTCGGCTGAGGTGAGCCATGGTGTGCTGAGGTGAGACGTGGCGGGCTGGGACGGGCAGTGGTGGGCCGGGACGGGCTGTGGTGGGCCGGGACGGGCCGTGGTGGGCTGGGACGGGCCGTTTTGGGCCTGGACAGGTAGTGGTGGGCCGAGACAGGCTGTAGTGGGTGGGGACAAGTTGTGGTGGGCAGGGATGGGCTGTGGTGAGTAGGGACGGGCTGTGGTGGGCTGGGACGGGCTGTGGTGGGCTGAGACGGGCTGTGGTGGGCGGGGACGGGCTGGGACGTGTTGGGACGGGCTGTGGTGGAATGGGACGTGCTGGGATGGGCTGTGGTGTGCTGGGACGGGCTGTGGTGTGCTGGGACGGCCTGTGGTGTGCTGGGATGGGCTGTGGTGGGCTGTGATGGGCTGTGGCGGTCTGGGACAACCTGTGACGGGCAGTGGTGGGCCTTGGCGGGCTGTGGTGGGTAGTGGTGGGCTGAGACGGGCTGTGGAGGGCTGTGGAGGGCTGTGGTGGGCTGGGACGGGCTGTGGTGAGCTGGGACGGGCTGTGGTGGGCGTGGTGGGCTGTGGCGGGCCGTGGTGAACTGTGGTGGGCCGTGGTGGGCCGTTTTGGGCCGGTGTGGGAAGGGATGGGCTGTGGTGGGCCGTGGTGGGCTGGGACAGGTCATGGTGGGCTGAGACGGCTTGTGGTGAACTGTGGTGTGCTGTGGTGGGCCGTGGTGGGCCGTGGTGGTCTGGGACAGGCTGTGGTGGGCTTTGGTGGGTTCTGGTGAGCTTCAGATGGGCTGTGGTGGGCTGGGACGGGCTGGGACGGGCTCTGGTGGTCTGGAACGAGCTGTGATGTGCTGCAACCGGCTGTGGTGGGCTGGGACGGGCTGTGGTGGGCTGGGACGGGCTGGGACGGGCTCTGGTGGGCTGTGGTGTGATGGTGTGATGGGACGGGCTGTGGTGGGCTGTGACGGGCTGTGGTGGGCTGGGACGGGCCGTGGTGGGCTGTGGTGGGCTGGGACGGGCTGTGGTGGGCTGGAACGAGCTGTGGTGGGCTGGGACGGGCTGTGATGGGCTGGGACGGGCTCTGGTGGGCTGGGACGGGCTACGGTGGGCTGGGACGGGCTGTGGTGGGCTGGGACGGGCTGTGGTGGGTTGTGACGGGCTGAGGTGGGCTAAGACGGGCTGTGGTGGGCTGGGACTAGTTAGGACGGGCTGTGGTGGGCTGGGACGGGCTGGGACGGGCTGGGACGTGCTGGGACGGGCTGTGGTGGGCTGGGACGGGGTGTGGTGGAATAGGACGGGCTGGGACAGGCTGTGGTTGGCTGGGACGGGCTCTGGTGGGCTGGGACGGGCTGTGGTGTGCTGGGACGAGCTGTGGTGTGCTGGGACGGGCTGGGACAGGCTGGGACGGGCTGTGGCGGGCTGGGACGGGCTGTGGTGGGCGGGGACGGGCTGTGGTGGGCGGGGACGGGCTGTGGTGTGCTGGGACGAGCTGTGGTGTGCTGGGACAGGCTGGGACGGGCTGTGGCGGTCGGGGACGGGCCGTGGTGGGCGGGGACGGGCTGTGGTGGGCGGGGACGGGCTGGGACGTGTTGGGACGGGCTGTGTTGGAATGGGACGGGCTGGACGGGCTGTGGTGTGCTGGGACGGGCTGTGGTGGGCTGGGACGGGCTGTGGTGTGCTGGGACGGGCTGTGGTGTGCTGGGACGGGCTGGGACGGGCTGGGACGAGCTGTGGTGGGCGGGGACGGGCTGTGGTGGGCTGGGACGGGCTGTGGTGGGCTGTGGTGGGCTCGGATGGGCTGTGGTGGGCTGGGTCGGGCTTTGGCGGGCTGGGACACTCTGTGGCGGGCCGTGGCGTGCCGCGACGGCCCATGGCGGGCTGTAATGGGCCTTGGTGGGCTTTGGTGGGCTGTGGTGGGCCGTGGTGGGCCGTGGTGGGCTGTGGTGGGCTGGGGCAGGCTGGGGCGGGCCGTGGTGGACTCTGGCAGGCCGTGGTGGGCCATGGTGGGCCGTGGCAGGCTGTGGTGGACCGTGGTGGGCTGGGATGTGCTGTGGAGGGCTGTGGTGGGCTGGTACGGGCTGTGGTGGGCTGGGACGGGCTATGGAGGGCTGTGGTGGGCTGGTACGGGCTGTGGTGGGCTGGGACGGGCTATGGAGGGCTGTGGTGGGCTGGGACAAGCTGTGTCGGGCTGTGTCGGGCTGTGTCAGGCTGTGGTGGGCTGTGGCGGGCTGGGACAGGCTGTGACGGGCCGCGGTGGGCTCTGGCAAGGGGTGGCGGGCCGTGGTTAGCTGTGGTGGGCCAGGGTGGGCCGTGGTGGGCCTTGGTAGGCCGTGGTGGGCCAGGATGGGCCGTGGTGGGCCGTGGCGGGCCGGGCCGGGCTGTGGTGGGCTGTGGTGGGCCGTGGTGGGCTGTGGTGCGCTGTGGCGGGCTGGGACGGGCTGTGATGGGCTGTTCTGGGCCGTGGCAGGCCTTGTTGGGCCGCGGCGGGCAGTGGTGGCCCGTGGAGTGCCGGGACGGCCCGTGGCGTGCCGTAATGGGCCTTGGCGGGCCGTGGTGGGCTGTGGGGGGCCGTGGTGGGCCGTGGCAGGACATGGTGCGCCATGGCAGGCCGGGACAGGCCGTGGTGGGCTGTGGTGGGCTGGGACGGGCTGTGGTGGGCTGTAGTGGGCTTGGAAGGGCTGTGGTGGCCTGGGACGGGCTGGGAGAGGCTGTGGTGGGCTGGGATAAGCTGTGGTGGGCTGGGACGGGCTGTGGTGGGCTTTGGTGGGCTGGGACGGGCTGTGGTTTGCTTGGACCGGCTGTGGTGGGCTGGGGCGGGCTGTGGTGGGCTGTGGTAGCCTGGGATGGGCTGTGGTGGGCTGGGACAGGCTGTGGTGGGCTGTGGTGGGCTGTAGTGGGCTGTGGTGGAATGGGACGGGCTGTGGTGGGCTATGGTGGGCTGTGGTGGGCTGTGGTTGGCTGTGGGGGGCTGGGACTAGATGTGGTGGGCTGGGACGGTCTGTGGCGGGCTAGGACGGGCTGTGGTGGGCCGAGACAGACTGTGGTAGGCTGTGGTGGGCTGTGGTGGGCTGGGACGGGCTGTGGTGTGCTGGGATGGGCTGTGGTGTCTGTGGTGGGTTCTGCTTAGCTTGAGATAGGCTGTGGTGGGCTGGGATGGGCTGAGACGAGTTCTGGTGGTCTGGAACGAGCTGGGACGGGCTGCGACGGGCTGTGGTGGGCTGGGACGGGCTGTGGTGGGCTGGGACATGCTGGGACGGGCTGTGACGGGCTGGGACGGGTTGTGGGGGGCTGTGGTGATCTCTGGTGTGCTGTGGTGGCCTGTGGTTGGCTGGTACGGGCTGTGGTGGGCTGGGACGGGCTGTGATGGGCTGTGGTGGGCTGGGACAAGCTGTGGTTGGCGGGGACGGGCTGCGGTGGGCTGTGACGGGCTGTGGTGGGCTGGGACGGGCTGTGGTGGGCTGGGACGGGCTGTGGTGGGCTATGGTGGGTTGTAGTGGGCTGGGAGAGGCTGTGGAGGTCTTGGATGAGCTGTGGCGGGCCGAAACGGGCTGTGGCGGTCTGGGACAACCTGTGACGGGCAGTGGTGGGCCTTGGCGGGCTGTGGTGGGTAGTGGTGGGCTGAGAAGGGCTGTGGAGTGCTGTGGAGGGCTGTGGAGGGCTGTGGTGGGCTGGGACGGGCTGTGGTGAGCTGGGACAGGCTGTGGTGGGGCGTGGTGGGCTGTGGCGGGCCGTGGTGAACTGTGGTGGGCCGTGGTGGGCCGTTTTGGGCCGGTGTGGGAAGGGATGGGCTGTGGTGGGCCGTGGTGGGCTGGGACAGGTCATGGTAGGCTGAGACGGCTTGTGGTGAACTGTGGTGGGCTGTGGTGGGCCGTGGTGGGCCGTGGTGGTCTGGGACAGGCTGTGGTGGGCTTTGGTGGGTTCTGGTGAGCTTCAGATGGGCTGTGGTGTGCTGGGACGGGCTGGGACGGGCTCTGGTGGTCTGGAACGAGCTGTGATGTGCTGCAACCGGCTGTGGTGGGCTGGGACGGGCTGTGGTGGGCTGGGACAGGCTGGGACGGGCTCTGGTGGGCTGTGGTGTGATGGTGTGATGGGACAGGCTGGGACGGGCTGTGGTGGGCTGGGACGGGCCGTGGTGGGCTGTGGTGGGCTGGGACGGGCTGTGGTGGGCTGGGACGAGCTGTGGTGGGCTGGGACGGGCTCTGGTGGGCTGGGACGGGCTCTGGTGGGCTGGGACGGGCTACGGTGGGCTGGGACGGGCTGTGGTGGGCTGGGACGGGCTGTGGTGGGTTGTGACGGGCTGAGGTGGGCTAAGACGGGCTGTGGTGGGCTGGGACGAGTTAGGACGGGCTGTGGTGGGTTGGGACGGGCTGTGGTGGGCTGGGACGGGCTGGGACGGGCTGTGGTGGGCTGGGACGGGGTGTGGTGGAATGGGACGGGCTGGGACAGGCTGTGGTTGGCTGGGACGGGCTCTGGTGGGCTGGGACGGGCTGTGGTGTGCTGGGACGGGCTGGGACAGGCTGGGATGGGCTGTGGCGGGCTGGGACGGGCTGTGGTGGGCGGGGACGGGCTGTGGTTGGCTTTGGTGGGCTGTGGTATGCTGGGATAAGCTGTGGTAGGCTGGGACGGGCTGTGGCGGGCTGGGACGCGCTGTGGCGGGCTGGGACAAGCTGTGACGGGCCGTGGTGGGCTCTGGCGGGCCGTGGTGGGCCTTGGTAAGCCGTGGTGGGCCAGGACGGGCTGTGGCGGGCCGGGCCGGGCTGTGGTGGGCTGTGGTGGGCCGTGGTGGGCTGTGGTGCGCTGTGGCGGGCTGGGACGGGCTGTGATGGGCCGTTCTGGGCCGTGGCAGGCCTTGTTGGGCCGCGGCGGGCAGTGGTGGCCCGTGGAGTGCCGGGACGGCCCGTGGCGTGCCGTAATGGGCCTTGGCGGGCCGTGGTGGGCTAGTGGGGGGCCGTGGTGGGCCGTGGCAGGACATGCTGCGCCGTGGCAGGCCGGGACAGGCCGTGGTGGGCTGTGGTGGGCTGGGACGGGCTGTGGTGGGCTGTAGTGGGCTTGGAAGGGCTGTGGTGGCCTGGGACGGGCTGGGAGAGGCTGTGGTGGGCTGGGATAAGCTGTGGTGGGCTGGGACGGGCTGTGGTGGGCTTTGGTGGGCTGGGACGGGCTGTGGTGGGCTGGGACGGACTGTGGTGGGCTGGGACGGGCTGTGGTGGGCTGGGACAGGCTGTGGTGGGCTGGGACGGGCTGGGACGGGCTGTGGTGGGCTTGGAAGGGCTGTGGTGGCCTGGGACGGGCTGGGAGAGGCTGTGGTGGGCTGGGATAAGCTGTGGTGGGCTGGGACGGGCTGTGGTGGGCTGTGGTGGGCTGGGACGGGCTGTGGTTTGCTTGGACCGGCTGTGGTGGGCTGGGGCGGGCTGTGGTGGGCTGTGGTAGCCTGGGATGGGCTGTGGTGGGCTGGGACAGGCTGTGGTGGGCTGTGGTGGGCTGTAGTGGGCTGTGGTGGAATGGGACGGGCTGTGGTGGGCTATGGTGGGCTGTGGTGGGCTGTGGTGGGCTATGGGGGGCTGGGACTAGATGTGGTGGGCTGGGACGGTCTGTGGCGGGCTAGGACGGGCTGTGGTGGGCCGAGACAGACTGTGGTAGGCTGTGGTGGGCTGGGACGGGCTGTGGTGGGCTGGGATGGGCTGTGGTGTCTGTGGTGGGTTCTGCTGAGCTTGAGACGGGCTGTGGTGGGCTGGGATGGGCTGAGACGAGTTCTGGTGGTCTGGAACGAGCTGGGACGGGCTGCGACGGGCTGTGGTGGGCTGGGACGGGCTGTGGTGGGCTGGGACGTGCTGTGGTGGGCTGGGACGGGCTGTGGTGGGCTGGGACATGCTGGGACGGGCTGGGACGGGCTGGGACGGGTTGTGGGGGGCTGTGGTGATCTCTGGTGTGCTGTGGTGGCCTGTGGTTGGCTGGTACGGGCTGTGGTGGGCTGGGACGGGCTGTGACGGGCTGTGGTGGGCTGGGACAAGCTGTGGTTGGCGGGGACGGGCTGCGGTGGGCTGGGACGGGCTGTGGTGGGCTGGGACGGGCTGTGGTGGGCTATGGTGGGTTGTAGTGGGCTGGGAGAGGCTGTGGAGGTCTTGGATGAGCTGTGGCGGGCCGAAACGGGCTGTGGCGGTCTGGGACAACCTGTGACGGGCAGTGGTGGGCCTTGGCGGGCTGTGGTGGGTAGTGGTGGGCTGAGACGGGCTGTGGAGGGCTGTGGAGGGCTGTGGTGGGCTGGGACGGGCCGTAGTGGGCTGTGGTGGGCTGGGACGGGCCGTGGTGGGCTGGGACGTGCTGGGATGGACTGGGACGGGCTGTGGTGGGCTGGGACGGGATGTGGTGAGCTGGGACGGGCTGTGGTGGGGCGTGGTGGGCTGTGGCGGGCCGTGGTGAACTGTGGTGGGCCGTGGTGGGCCGTTTTGTGCCGGTGTGGGAAGGGATGGGCTGTGGTGGGCCGTGGTGGGCTGGGACAGGTCATGGTGGGCTGAGACGGCTTGTGGTGAACTGTGGTAGGCTGTGGTGGGCCGTGGTGGTCTGGGACAGGCTGTGGTGGGCTTTGGTGGGTTCTGGTGAGCTTCAGATGGGCTGTGGTGGGCTGGGACGGGCTCTGGTGGTCTGGAACGAGCTGTGATGTGCTGCAACCGGCTGTGGTGGGCTGGGACGGGCTCTGGTGGGCTGTGGTGTGCTGGGACGGGCTATGGTGGGCGGGGACGGGCTGTGGTGTGCTGGGACGGGCCGTGGTGGGCTGTGGTGAGTAGGGACGGGCTGTGGTGGGCTGGGACGGGCTGTGGTGGGCTGAGATGGGCTGTGGTGGGCAGGGACGGGCTGGGACGTGTTGGGACGGGCTGTGGTGGAATGGGACGTGCTGGGATGGGCTGTGGTGTGCTGGGACGGGCTGTGGTGGGCTGGGACGGGCTGTGGTGGGCTGGGACGGGCTGGGATGGGCTGGGACGGGCTGGGACAGTCTGGGACGAGCTGTGGTGGGCGGGGACGGGCTGTGGTGGGCTGTGACGGGCTGTGGTGGGCTGTGGTGGGCTCGGATGGGCTGTGGTGGGCTGGGTCGGGCTTTGGCGGGCTGGGACACTCTGTGGCGGGCCGTGGCGTGCCGCGACGGCCTGTGGCGGGCTGTAATGGGCCGTGGTGGGCTTTGGTGGGCCGTGGTGGGCCGTGGTGGGCTGTGGTGGGCTGTGGTGGGCTGTGGCGGGCCGTGGTGGACTCTGGCAGGCCGTGGTGGGCCATGGTGGGCCGTGGCGGGCCGTGGTGGGCTGTGGCGGGCCGTGGTGGGCCGTGGCGGGCAGGGCCGGGCAGTGGTGGGCTATGGTGGTCCGTGGCGGGCTGTGGTGGGCCGTGGCGGGCTGTGGTGGACCGTGGTGGGCTGGGATGTGCTGTGGAGGGCTGTGGTGGGCTGGTACGGGCTGTGGTGGGCTGGGACGGGCTATGAAGGGCTGTGGTGGGCTGGGACAAGCTGTGTCGGGCTGTGTCGGGCTGTGTCAGGCTGTGGTGGGCTGTGGCGGGCTGGGACAGGCTGTGATGGGCCGCGGTGGGCTCTGGCAAGGGGTGGCGGGCCGTGGTTAGCTGTGGTGGGCCAGGGTGGGCCGTGGTGGGCCGTGGCGGCCCGGGGTGGGCTGTGGTGGGCCGTGGCGGGCAGGGACAGGCATTGGTGGGCTGTGGTTGGCCGTGGTGGGCTGTGGTTGGCCGTGGTGGGCTGGGACGTGCTGTGGAGGGCTGTGGAGGGCTGTGGAGGGCTGTGGTGGGCTGTGGTGGGCTGTGGTGGGCTGTGGTGGACTGTGGTGGGCTGGGACAGGCCTGTGGAGGGCTGTGGAGGGCTGTGGTGGGCTGTGGTGGGCTGTGGCGGGCTGTGACGGGCCGTGGTGGGCTCTGGCGGGGCGTGGTGGGCCGTGATAGGCTATGGTGGGCTGTGGCGGGCTGTGGTGGGGTGTGGTGAGCTGTGGTGAGCTGTGGTGGGCTTTGGTGGGCTGTGGTGGGCTGGGATAAGCTGTGGTAGGCTGGGATGGGCTGTGGAGGGCTGTGGCGGGCTAGGACGGGCTGTGGTGGGTTGGGATGGCCTGTGGTGTGCTGGGATGGGCTGTGGTGGGCTGTGGCGGGCCGTGGTGGACTCTGGCAGGCCGTGGTGGGCCATGGTGGGCCGTGGCGGGCCGGGGTGGGCCGTGGTGGGCCGTGGCGGGCAGGGACGGGCAGTGGTGGGCTATGGTGGTCCGTGGCGGGCTGTGGTGGGCCGTGGCGGGCTGTGGTGGACCGTGGTGGGCTGGGATGTGCTGTGGAGGGCTGTGGTGGGCTGGGACGGGCTGTGGTGGGCTGGGACGGGCTATGGAGGGCTGTGGTGGGCTGGGACAAGCTGTGTCGGGCTGTGTCGGGCTGTGTCAGGCTGTGGTGGGCTGTGGCGGGCTGGGACAGGCTGTGATGGGCCGCGGTGGGCTCTGGCAAGGGGTGGCGGGCCGTGGTTAGCTGTAGTGGGCCAGGGTGGGCCGTGGTGGGCCGTGGCGGGCCGGGGTGGGCTGTGGTGGGCCGTGGCGGGCAGGGACAGGCATTGGTGGGCTGTGGTTGGCTGTGGTGGGCTGTGGTTGGCCGTGGTGGGCTGGGACGGGCTGTGGTGGTCTGGAACGGGCTGTGGTGTGCTGGGACGGGCTGTGGTGTGCTGGGACGAGCTGTGGTGGTCCGTGGCGGGCTGTGGTGGGCCGTGGCGGGCTGTGGTGGACCGTGGTGGGCTGGGATGTGCTGTGGAGGGCTGTGGTGGGCTGGTACGGGCTGTGGTGGGCTGGGACGGGCTATGAAGGGCTGTGGTGGGCTGGGACAAGCTGTGTCGGGCTGTGTCGGGCTGTGTCAGGCTGTGGTGGGCTGTGGCGGGCTGGGACAGGCTGTGATGGGCCGCGGTGGGCTCTGGCAAGGGGTGGCGGGCCGTGGTTAGCTGTGGTGGGCCAGGGTGGGCCGTGGTGGGCCGTGGCGGCCCGGGGTGGGCTGTGGTGGGCCGTGGCGGGCAGGGACAGGCATTGGTGGGCTGTGGTTGGCCGTGGTGGGCTGTGGTTGGCCGTGGTGGGCTGGGACGTGCTGTGGAGGGCTGTGGAGGGCTGTGGAGGGCTGTGGTGGGCTGTGGTGGGCTGTGGTGGGCTGTGGTGGACTGTGGTGGGCTGGGACAGGCCTGTGGAGGGCTGTGGAGGGCTGTGGTGGGCTGTGGTGGGCTGTGGCGGGCTGTGACGGGCCGTGGTGGGCTCTGGCGGGGCGTGGTGGGCCGTGATAGGCTATGGTGGGCTGTGGCGGGCTGTGGTGGGGTGTGGTGAGCTGTGGTGAGCTGTGGTGGGCTTTGGTGGGCTGTGGTGGGCTGGGATAAGCTGTGGTAGGCTGGGATGGGCTGTGGAGGGCTGTGGCGGGCTAGGACGGGCTGTGGTGGGTTGGGATGGCCTGTGGTGTGCTGGGATGGGCTGTGGTGGGCTGTGGCGGGCCGTGGTGGACTCTGGCAGGCCGTGGTGGGCCATGGTGGGCCGTGGCGGGCCGGGGTGGGCCGTGGTGGGCCGTGGCGGGCAGGGACGGGCAGTGGTGGGCTATGGTGGTCCGTGGCGGGCTGTGGTGGGCCGTGGCGGGCTGTGGTGGACCGTGGTGGGCTGGGATGTGCTGTGGAGGGCTGTGGTGGGCTGGGACGGGCTGTGGTGGGCTGGGACGGGCTATGGAGGGCTGTGGTGGGCTGGGACAAGCTGTGTCGGGCTGTGTCGGGCTGTGTCAGGCTGTGGTGGGCTGTGGCGGGCTGGGACAGGCTGTGATGGGCCGCGGTGGGCTCTGGCAAGGGGTGGCGGGCCGTGGTTAGCTGTAGTGGGCCAGGGTGGGCCGTGGTGGGCCGTGGCGGGCCGGGGTGGGCTGTGGTGGGCCGTGGCGGGCAGGGACAGGCATTGGTGGGCTGTGGTTGGCTGTGGTGGGCTGTGGTTGGCCGTGGTGGGCTGGGACGGGCTGTGGTGGTCTGGAACGGGCTGTGGTGTGCTGGGACGGGCTGTGGTGTGCTGGGACGAGCTGTGGTGGGCTGGGACGGGCTGTGACAGGCTGGGACGGGCTGGGACAAGCTGTAGTGTGCTGGGACGGGCTGTGGTAGGCCGGGACGGGCTGTGGTGGGCCGTGGTGGGCAGGGACAGGCCGTGCTGAACCTTGGTGGGCCGTGGTGGGCTTTTGTGGGCCGTTTTGGGCCGGGATGGGAAGGGGTGGGCTGTGGTGGGCCGTGGTGGGCTGGGACAGGTCGTGGTGGGCTGGGACGGGCTGTGGTGGGCTGTGGTGGGCCGTGGTGGTCTGGGACAGGTTGTGGTGGGTTTTGGTGGGTTCTGGTGAGCTTGAGATGGGCTGTGGTGGGCTGGGACGGGCTCTGGTGGTCTGGAACGAGCTGTGATGTGCTGCAACGGGCTGTGGTGGGCTGTGACGGGCTGTGGTGGGCTGGGACGGGCTGGGACGGGCTCTGGTGGGCTGTGGTGTGATGGGACGGGCTGGGATGGGCTTTGGTGTGCTGGGACGAGCTGTGGTGTGCTGGGACGGGCTGTGGTGGGCTGTGGTGTGCTGGGACGGGCTGTGGTGGGCTGGGACGGGCTGTGGTGGGCATTGGTGGGCTGGACCGGGCTGTGGTGGCCTGCGACGGGATAGGACGGGCTGTGGTGGGCTGGGATAAGGTAGTGGTCGCCTGGGACGGGCTGTGGTGTGCCGTGGCGTGCCGGGACGGCCCGTGGTGGGCTGTGGTGGGCTGTGTCGGGCTGGGACGGGTTCTGGTGGGCAGTGGTGTGCTGGGACAGGCTGTGGTTGGCTGGGACGGGCTGTGGTGGACTGGGATAAGCTGTGGTGGGCTGGGACGGGCTGTGGAGGTCTTGTATGGGCTGTGGCGGGCCGAGACGGGCTGTGGCAGTCTGGGACAACCTGTGACGAGCCGTGGTAGGCTCTGGTGGGCTGTGGTGGGCTGGGACATGCTTTGGTGGGCTGGGAGGGGCTGTGTTGGGCTGGGACGGGCTGTGGTGAGCTGGGACGGGCTGTGGTGGCCTGATACGGGCTAGGATGGGCTGTGGTGAGCTGGGATAATGTAGTGGTGGGCTGGGACGGGCTGTGGTGGGCTGTGGTGGGCTGGAACGGGGCGTGGCGGGCTGGGACGGGCTGTGGTGGGCTGGGACGGGCTTTTTTGAGCTGGGACGGGCTGTGGTGGCCTTGGATGTGCTGGGCCTGGCTGTGGTGGGCTGGGATAAGGTGTAGTGGGCTGGGACGGGCTGTGGCGGGCTGGGATGGGCATTGGTGGGCTGGGACAGTCTGTGGCAGGCTGGGACGGGCTGTGGCGGGCCGTGGTGGGCCATGTCTGACGGTGGGCCGTGTCGTGCCGGGACGGCCCCTGGTGGGGCGTAGTGGGCCGTGGCGGCCCGTAGTGGGCCGTTGCAGGTAGGGACGGACTGTGGCGGGCTGTGGTGGGCTGTGTCGGGCTGGGACGGGCTGTGGTGGGCTGGGATGGGCTGTGGTGGGCTAGGATAAGCTGTGGTGGGCTTGGACGGGCTGTGACTGGCTGTGGTGGGCTAGGACAGGCTGTGGTGGGCTGGGACAGGCTGTGGTGGGCTGTGGTTAGCTGGGCCGGGCTGTGGCGGGCTGGGCCGGGCTGTGGTAGGCCGGGACGGGCTGTGGTGGGTAGGGACGGGCTGTGGTAAGCTGGGACAGGCTGGGACGGGTTAGCACTGGCTGGGACGGGCTGTGGTGGGCTGTGGTGGTCTGGGACGTGCCGTGGTGGGCTGGGACGAGCTGTGGTGGGCTGTAGTGGGCTTTGGTAGGCTGGGACGGGCTGTGGTGGGCTGTGGTGTGCTGTAGTGGGCTGTGACGGGCTGTGGTGGGCTTTGGTGGGCTGTGGTGGGCTGGGACAAGCTTTGGCGGGTTTGGACAGCCTGTGGTGGGCTGGGACGGGTTGTGTGGGCTGTGGTGGGCTGGGACGGGCTGTGGTGGGCTGTGGTGGGCTGGGACGGGCTGGGACGGTGTGTGGTGGTCTGTGGAGGGCTGGGACGGGCTGTGGAGGGCTGGGATGGGCTGGGACGGGCTTGGACGGGCTGTGGCGGGCTGGGGCGCATTGTGGAAGGCTGTGACGGGCTGTGACGGGCTGTGGCGGGCCGTGATGGGCCGTGGCGGGTTGTGTTGGGCCGTGGCAGACAGTGGTGGGCCGTGGCGGCCCGTGGCGTGCCGTAATGGGCTTTGGCGGGCCGTGGTGGGCTGTGGTGGGCCGTGGTGGTCTGGGACAGGCTGTAGTGGGCTTTGGTGGGTTCTGGTGAGCTTGAGATGGGCTGTGGTGGGCTGGGACGGGCTGGGACGGGCTCTGGTGGTCTGGAACGAGCTGTGATGTGCTGCAACGGGCTGTGGTGGGCTGGGACGGCCTGTGGTGTGATGGGACGGGCTGTGGTGTGCTGGGACGGCCTGGGACGGGCTGTGGTGGGTGGAGACAAGCTGTGGTGGGCGGGGACGGGCTGCGGTGGGCGGGGACGGGCTGCGGTGGACTGGGACGGGCTGTGGTCGACGGGGACGGGCGGGGACGGGCTGTGGTGGGCGGGGACGGGATGTGGTGGGCGGGGACTTGCTGTGGCGGGCTGTGGCGGGCTGGAACGGGCTGTGGCGAGCTGGGACGGGCTGTGGTAAGCTGGGACGGGCTGTGGTGTGCTGGGACGGGCTGTGGTGTGCTGGGACGGGCTGTGGTGGGCTGGGACTGGCTGTGGTGGCCTGGGACGGGCTGTGGTGGGCTGTGATGGGCTGGGACGGACTGTGGTGAGCTGGGACGGGCTGGGATGGGCTGGGATGGGCTGTGGTGGGCTGGGACGGGCCGTGGTGGGCCGTGGTGGGCCGTTTTGGGCCGGGATGGGAAGGGGTGGGCTGTGGTGGGCCGTGGTGGGTTGGGACAGGTCGTGGTGGGCTGGGACGGGTCGTGGTGGGCTGTGGTGGGCCGTGGTTCGCTGTGGTGGGCCGTAGTGGGCTGGGACGGGCTGTGGTGGCCTGTGGTGGGCCGTGGTGGTCTGGGACATTCTGTGGTGGGCTGGGACGGGCTGTGTTGTGCGGGGACGGGCTGTGGCTAGCGGTGACGGGCTGTGGTGGGCTGGGAGAGGTTGGGAAGGGCTGTGGTGGGCTGGGACAGGCTGTGCTGGTCTGTGGTGGGCTGGGACGGGCGGGGACGGGCTGTGGTGGGCTGGGATGGGCTGGGACGGGCTGGCACGGGCTGTGGTGGTCTGGAACAGGCTGTGGTGGGTTGGGACAGGCTGGGACATGCTGGGACGGTGTGTGCTGGACTGGGATGGTCTGTGGTGTGCTGGGACGGGCTGTGGTGGGCAGGGATGGTCTGTGGTGGGGCGTGGTGGGCTGGGACGGGCCGTGGTGAACCGTGGTGGGCTGTGGTGGGCCGTGGTGGGCCGTTTTGAGCCGGTATGGGAAGGGATGGGCTGTGGTGGGCCGTGGTGGGCTGGGACAGGTCATGGTGGTCTGAGATGGCCCGTGGTGAACTGTGGTGGGCTGTGGTGGGCCGTGGTGGGCTTGGACGGGCTGGGACAGGCTCTGGTTGGCTGTGGTGTGCTGGGACGGGCTGTGGTGGGCTGGGACGGGCTGTGGTGGTCTGGAACGGGCTGTGGTGTGCTGGGACGGGCTGGGACGGGGTGGGACGAGCTGGGACGGGCTGTGGTGGGCTGTGGTGTGCTGGGACGGGCTGTGGTGGGCTGGGACGGGCTGGGACGGGCTGTGGTGGACAGGGACGGTCTGTGGTGGGCAGGGACGGGCTGTGGTGGTCTGGGACGGGCTGTGGTGGGCTGGGACGTGCTGGGACGTGCTGTGGTGGGCTGGGACGGGCTGGGACGGGCTGTGGTGGGCTGTGGTGGGCTGGGACGGGCTGTGGTGAGCTGGGACAGGCTGGGATAGGCTGAGACAGGCTGTGGTGGCCTGGGACATTCTTTGGTGGGCTGGGACGGGCTCTGGTGGTCTGGAACGGGCTGTGGTGGGCCAGGACAGGCTGTGGTGGGCGGGGATGAACTGTGGTGGGCGGGGATGGGCTGTGGTGGGCGGAGACGGGTTGTGGTGGGCTGGGACGGTCTGTGGTGGGCTGGGACGGTCTGTGGTGGCCTGGGACATTCTGTGGTGGGCTGTGGTTGGCTGTGGTGGGCCGGGGCGGGCTGTGGTGGGCTGGGACATTCTGTGGTGGGCTGGGACGGGCTGGGACGGGCTGGAGCGGGCTGTGGTGGGCTGGGACGGGCTGTGTTGTGCGGTGACGGGCTGTGGCTGGCGGTGACGGGCTGTGGTGGGCTGGGAGAGGCTGGGAAGGGCTGTGGTGTGCGGTGACGGTTGTAGTGAGCTGGGACAGGCTGGGAAGGGCTGTGGCGGGCTGTGGTGGGCTGGAACGGGCTGTGGTGGGCTGGAACGGGCTGTGATGGGCTGTGATGGGCTGGGACATGCTGGGACGGTCTGTGGTGGACTGGGACGGTCTGTGGTGTGCTGGGACGGGCTGGGATGGGCTGCGACGGGCTGGGACGGGCTGTGGTGGGCTGGGACGGGCTGGGACGGGCTGTGGTGGGCTGTGGTGGACAGGGACGGGCTGTGGTGTGCTGGGACGGGCTGCGATGGGCTGGGACGGGCTGGGACGTGCTGTGGTGTGCTGGGACGGGCTGTGGTGGGCTGTGGTGGGCTGGGACGGGCTGTGGTGGGCTGGGACAGGCTGGGATAGGCTGAGACAGGCTGTGGTGGCCTGGGACATTCTATGGTGGGCTGGGACGGGCTCTGGTGGTCTGGAACGGGCTGTGGTGGGCCGGGACGGGCTGTGGTGGGCGGAGACGGGTTGTGGTGGGCTGGGACGGGCTGTGGTGGGCTGGGACGGGCTGTGGTGGGCTGGGACATTCTGTGGTGGGCTGGGACATTCTGTGGTGGGCTGGGACATTCTGTGGGGGGCTGGGACGGGCTGTGACGGGCTGTGGTGGGCCAGGACGGGCTGTGGTGGGCTGGGGCGGGCTGTGGTGGGCTGGGACATTCTGTGGTGGGCTGGGACGGGCTGTGGTGGGCTGGGACGGGCTGTGGTGGGCAGGGATGGGCTGGGATGGGCTCTGGTGGGCTGTGGTGTGATGGGACGGGCTGTGGTGTGTTGGGACGGGCTGTGGTGTGCTGGGACGAACTTTGGTGGGCTGGGACGGGCTGGGACGGGCTGGGAGAAGCTGTAGTGAGCTGGGACGGGCTCTGGTGGGCGGGGACGGGCTGCGGTGGGCGGGGACGGGCTGCGGTGGGCTTGGGCGGGCTGCGTTGGGCGGGGACAGGCTGGGACGGGCTGTGGTGGGCTGGGACGGGGTGTGGTGTGCTGGGACAGGCTGGGACATGCTGGGACGGGCTGGGACGGGCTGGGATAAGCTGTAGTGTTCTGGGATGGGCTGCGATGGGCGGGGACGGGCTGCGGTGGGTGGGGACGGGTTGCGGTGGTCTGGAACGGTCTGCGGTGGGCTGGGACGGTCTGCGGTGGGCTGGGACGGACTGCGGTGGGCTGGGACGGGCTGTGCTGGGCTGGCACGGGCTATGGTGGGCAGGGACGGGCTGTGGTGGGCGGGGACGAGCTGTGGTGGTCTGGAACGGTCTGTGGTGGCCTGGGACGGTCTGTGGTTGGCTGGGACGGTCTGTGGTGGGCTGGGACGGGCTGGGACGTGCTGTGGTGTGCTGGGACGGGCTGGGACGGGATCTGGTGGGCTGTGGTGGGCTGGGACGGGCTGTGGTGTGCTGGGACGGGCTGTGGTGTGCTGGGACGAGCTGTCGTGGGCTGGGACGGGCTGGGACGGGCTGGGATGGGCTGGGACGAGTTGTAGTGTGCTGGGACGGCCTGGGGTGGGCGGGGACGTGCTGTGGTGTGCTGGGACGGGCTGTGGTGGGCGGGGACGGGCCGTGGTGGGCTATGGTGGGCCGTGGTGGGCTGGGATGGGTCCTGATGGACTGGGACGGGCCAAGGTGGGCTGGGACGGGCCGTGGTGGGCTGGGACGGGCCGTGGTGGGCTGGGACGGGCCGTGGTGGACTGGGTCGGGCTGTGGTGGGCTGGGACGGGCTGGGATGGGCTCTGGTGGGCTGTGGTGTGATGGGATGGGCTTTGGAGAGCTAGGACGGGCTGTGGTGAACCATGGTGGGGTGTGCTGGGCCGTGGTGGGCTGGGACGGGCTGTGGTGGGTTGTGGTGGGCTATGGTGGGCTGGGACAAGCCGTGGTGGTCTGGGACGGGCCGTGGTGGCCTGGGACGGGCCGTGGTGGCCTGGGATGGGCTGTGGTGGGCTGGGACGGGATGTGGTGGGCTGGGACGGGCTGTGGTGGGCTGTGGTGTGCTGGGACGGGCCGTTGTGGGCTGTGGTGGGCCGTGGTGGTCTGGGACGGGCTGTGGTAAACTGGGACGGGCTGGGACAGGCTGTGGTGGGCTGGGACTGGCTGTGGTGGGCTGGGACTGGCTGTGCTGGGCTGGGACTGGCTGTGGTGAGCTGGGACTGGCTGGGACGGGCTGGGATGGGCTGGGACGGGCTGTGGTGGGTTGGGACGGGCTGTGGTGGGCTGTAATGGGCAGGGACGGCCTGTGGTGGGCTGGGACGGGCTGGTACGGGCTGTGGTGGGCTGGGACGGGCTGTGGTGGGCTGAGACGGGCCGTGGTGGGCTGGGCTGGGCCGTGGTGAACTGTGGTGGGCTGTGGTGGGCTGTGGTGGGCTGGGACGGGCCGTGTTGGGCTGTGGTGGGATGTGGTGGGTTCTGGTGAGCTTGAGTCGGGCTGTGGTGGGCTGGGACGGGCTGGGACGGGTTCTGGTGGTCTGGAACGGGCTGGGACGGGCTGTGGTGGGCAGGGACGGGCTGTGGTGGGCGGGGACGGGCTATGGTGGGCGGGGACGGGCTGTTGTGGGCTGGGACGGGCTGGGACGGGCTGTGGTGGGCTAGGATGGGCTGTGGTGTGCTGTGGTGGGCTGGGACGGGCTGTGGAGGGCTGGGATGGGCCGTGGTGGGCCGTGGTGGGCTGGGACGGGCTGTGGTGGGCTGGGACGGGACGGGACGGGCTGGGACGGGACGTGACAGGCTGTGACGAGCTGTGCTGGGAAGGGACAGGACGGGTTGTGGTGGGCTGGGACGGGACGGGCTCTGGTGGGTTGGAACGGGGCGTGGTGGGATGTGGTGTGCTGGGACGGGCTGTGGTGTGCTGGTACGGGCTGTGGTGTTCGGGGACGAGCTGGGACGGGCTGGGATGGGCTGTGGTGGGCGGGGACGGGCTGTGGTGGGCTGGGACAGGCTGTGGTGGGCCGTGGTGGGCTGTGGTGGGCCGTGGTGGTCTGGGACAGGCTGTGGTGGGCTTTGGTGGGTTCTTGTGAGCTTGAGATGGGTTGTGGTGGGCTGGGATGGGCTGGGACGGGCTGTGGTGGGCTGGGACGGGCTGTGGTGGGCTGTGATGGGCTGTGGTGGGCTGGGACGGGCTGTGGTGGGCTGGGACGGGCTGAGGTGGGCTGGGACGGGCTGTGGTGGGCCGTGGTGGGCGGGGACGGTCCGTGGTGAACCGTGGTGGGCCGGGATGGGAAGGGGTGGGCTGTGGTGGTCTGTGGTGGGCTGGGACAGGTCGTGGTGAGCTGGGACGGGCCGTGGTGGGCTGTGGTGGGCCGTGGTTCGCTGTGGTAGGCTGGGAGAGCCCGTGGTTGGCTGTGGTGGGCCGTGGTGGTCTGAAACGGCCTATGGTGGGCTGTGGTGGGTTCTGGTGAGCTTGAGACGGGCTGTGGTTGGCTGGGACGAGCTCTGGTGGTCTGGGACGGGCTGTGGTGGGCTCGGACGGGCTGGGAAGGGCCGTAGTGGGCTGTGGTGGGCTGGGACAGGCCGTGGTGGGCTGGGACGTGCTGGGATGGACTGGGACGGGCTGTGGTGCGCTGGGACGGGCTGTGGTGAGCTGGGACGGGCTGTCGTGGACCGTGCTTGGCCGTGGTGGGCCGGCACTAGGCCGTGGTTAGCCGTGGTGGGCTGTAACAGGCTGGGACCATCTCTGGTGGGCTGGGACGGGCTATGGTGTGCTGGGACGGGCTGCGGTGGGCTGGGCCGTGGTGGGACGGGCTGTGGTGTGCTGGGACGGGCTGTGGTGGGCTGGGACGGGCTGTGGTGGGCTGGGACGGGCTGTGGTGGGCTGGGACGGGCTGGGATGAGCTGTGGTGTGCTGGGACGGGCTGATGGTGGGCCTGGAAGGGCTGTGGTGGGCTGGGACGGGCTGTGGTGGGCTGGGACGGGCTGTGGCGTGCTGGGACGGGGTGGGACGGGCTGGGACGGGATGGGATGAGCTGTGGTGGGCGGAGATGGGCTGTGGTGGGCGGGGATGGGCTGTGGTGAGCGGGGACGGGCTGTGGTGGGCGGGGACGGGCTGTGGTGGGCGGGGACAGGCTGTGGTGTGCTGGGACAAGCTGGGCCAGGCTGGGCCAGGCTGGGACGGGCTGGGACGGGCTGGGACAAGCTGTGGTGGGCGGAGACGGGCTGTGGTGGACTGGGACGGGCTGTGGTCGACGGGGACGAGCGGGGACAGGCTGTGGTGGGCAGGGACGGGCTGGGATGGGCTCTGGTGGTCTGGAACAGTCTGGGACGGGCTGGGACGGGCTGTGGTGGGCTGGGACGGTCTGGAACGGGCTGTGGTGTGCTGGGACGGGCTGTGGTGGGCTGGGACGAGCTGGGACGGGCTGTGGTGGGCTGGGACAGGCTGTGGTGTCCTGGGATGGGCTGTGGTGTGCTGGGACGGGCTGGGACGGGCTGGGACGAGCTGTGGTGTGCTGGGACGGGCTGTGGTGGGCTGGGATGGGCTGTGGTGTGCTGGGATGGGCGGAGACGGGCTGTGGTGGGCGAGGATGAGCTGTGGTGGGCGGGGACGGGCTGTGGTGGGCGGGGACGGGCTGTGGTGGGCGGGGACTGGCTGTGGTGGGCTGGGACTGGCTGTGGTGGGCTGGGACTGGCTGTGGTGAGCTGGGACGGTCTGAAACGAGCTGGGACTGGCTGGGACGGGCTGGGATGTTTTGTGGTGGGCTGGGACGGGCCGTGGTGGGCCGTGGTGGGTGGAGACGGGCCGTGGTGAACCGTGGTGGGCTGGGACGGGCCGTGGTGGGCTGTGGTGAGCTGTGGTGGGCTGGGACGGGCCGTGGTGGGCTGTGGTGGGCTGGGGCGGGTTGGGACGGGCTGGGACGGGCCGTGGTGGGCTGGGACGGGCCGTGGTGGTCTGGGACAGGCTGTGGTGGGCTGCGGTGGGCGGGGGCGGGTTGGGACGGGCCGTGGTGGGCTGGGTCAGGCCGTGGTGGGCCGTGGTGGGCCGTTTTGGGCCGGGATGGGAAGGGGTGGGCTGTGGTGGGCCGTGGTGGGCTGGGACAGGTCATGGTGGGCTGAGACGACCCGTTTTGAGCTTTGGTGGGCCGTGGTGGGCTCTGGTGGGCCGTGGTTCGCTGTGGTGGGCTGTGGTGGGCTGGGACAGGCTGTGGTAAGCTGTGGTGGGCCGTGGTGGTCTGGGACAGGCTTTGGTGGGCTGTGGTGGGTTCTGGTGAGCTTGAGACGGGCTGTGGTGGGCTGGGACGGGCTGGGACGGGCTCTGGTGGTCTGGAACAGTCTGGGACGGGCTGTGGTGGGCTGGGACGGTCTGGGACGGGCTGTGGTGGGCTGGGACTGGCTGTGCTGTGCTGGGATGTGCTGGGACGGGATGGGACGAGCTGTGGTGGGCCGAGACGGGCTGTGGTGGGCTGGGACGGGCTGTGGTGGGCCGTGGTGGGCTGGGACGGGCTGTGGTGGGCCGTGGTGGGCTGGGTCGGGCCGTGGTGAACTGTGGTGGGCCGTTTTGGGCCGGGATGGGAAGGGGTGGGCCGTGGTGGGCCGTGGTGGGCTGGGACAGGTCATGGTGGGCTGAGACGGCCCGTGGTGAGCTGTGGTGGGCCGTGGTTCGCCGTGGTGGGCTGGGACGGGCCGTGGTGGGCTGTGGTGGGCCGTGGTGGTCTGGGACAGGCTGTGGTGGGCTGTGGTGGGTTCTGGTGAGCTTGAGATGGGCTGTGGTGTGGTGGGACGGGCTGTGGTGTGCTGGGACGGGCTGGGACGGGCTGGGACAGGCTGTGGTGTGCTGGTACGGGCTGTGGTGGGCTGGGACGGGCTGTGCTGTGCTGGGACGGGGTGGGACGGGCTGGGACGGGATGGGATGAGCTGTGGTGGGCGGAGATGGGCTGTGGTGGGTGGGGATGGGCTGTGGTGAGCGGGGACGGGCTGTGGTGGGCGGGGACAGGCTGTGGTGTGCTGGGACAAGCTGGGCCAGGCTGGGACAGGCTGGGACGGGCTGGGACGGGCTGGGACAAGCTGTGGTGGGCGGAGACGGGCTGTGGTGGACTGGGACGGGCTGTGGTCGACGGGGACGGGCGGGGACAGGCTGTGGTGGGCAGGGACGGGCTGGGATGGGCTCTGGTGGTCTGGAACAGTCTGGGATGGGCTGGGACGGGCTGTGGTGGGCTGGGACGGTCTGGAACGGGCTGTGGTGTGCTGGGACAGGCTGTGGTGGGCTGGGACAGGCTGTGGTGTGCTGGGACGGGCTGTGGTGTGCTGGGACGGGCTGGGACGGGCTGGGACGAGCTGTGGTGGGCGGAGACGGGCTGTGGTGGGCTGGGACGGGCTGTGGTGTGCTGGGATGGGCGGAGACGGGCTATGGTGGGCGGGGACGGGCTGTGGTGGGCAGGGACGGGCTGTGGTGGGCGGGGACAAGCTGTGGTGGGCGGGGACGGTCTGTGGTGGGCGGGGACGGTCTGTGGTGTGCTGGGACGGGCTGGGACGGGCTGGGACAAGCTGTGGTGGGCGGGGACGGGCTGTGGCGGGCTGTGGTGGGCTGGGACGGGCCGTGGTGGGCCGTGGTGGGCTTGGGCGGGTTGGGACGGGCTGGGACGGGCCGTGGTTGGCTGGGACGGGCCGTGGTGGGCTGTGGTGGGCGGGGGCGGGTTGGGACGGGCCGTGGTGGGCTGGGACGGGCCGTGGTGGGCTGTGGTGAGCTGTGGTGGGCTGGGACGGGCCCTGGTGGGCTGTGGTGGGCTGGGGCGGGTTGGGACGGGCTGGGACGGGCCGTGGTGGGCTGGGACGGGCCGTGGTGGTCTGGGACAGGCTGTGGTGGGCTGCGGTGGGCGGGGGCGGGTTGGGACGGGCCGTGGTGGGCAGGGACGGGCCGTGGTGGGCGGGGACGGGCTATGGTGGGCTGGGACCATCTGTGATGGGCTGGGACGGGCTGTGGTGGGCTAGGACGGGCTGTGGCAGTCTTGGATGGGCTGTGGCGTGCCAAGACGGGCTGTGGCAGTCTGGGACAACCTGTGACGGGCTGTGGTGGGGTCTGGCGGGCCGTATGGCGGGCCGTGGTGGGCCGTGGTGGGCTGGGACGGGCTGTGGAGGGCTGTGGAGGGCTGTGGAGGGCTGTGGAGGGCTGTGGTGGGCTATGGTGGGCTGTGGTGGGCTGGGACTAGCTGTGCCGGGCTGGGACGGGCTGTGGTTGTCTGGTACGGGCTGTGGTGGGCTTGGTCGGGCTTTGGCGGGCTGGGACACTCTGTGGCGGGCCGTGGCATGCCGCGACGGCCCATGGCGGGCTGTAATGGGCCGTGGTGGGCTGTGGTGGGCTGGGGCGGGCCGTGGTGGACTCTGGCAGGCCGTGGTGGTCCATGGTGGGCCGTGGCGGGCCAGGGTGGGCTGTGGCGGGCCGTGGTGGGCCGTGGCGGGAAGGGACGGGCAGTGGTGGGCTATGGTGGTCCGTGGCGGGCTGTGGTGGGCCGTGGCGGGCTGTGGTGGGCCGTGGCGGGCTGTGGTGGGCCGTGGCGGGCTGTGGTGGACCGTGGCGGGCTGTAATGTGCTGTGGAGGGCTGTGGTGGGCTGGTACGGGCTGTGGTGGGCTGGGACGGGCTGTGGAGGGCTGTGGTGGGCTGGGACAAGCTGTGGTGGGCTGGGACGGGCTGTGTCGGGCTCTGTCAGGCTGTGGTGGGCTGTGGCGGGCTGGGACAGGCTGTGACGGGCCGCGGTGGGCTCTGGCAAGGGGTGGCGGGCCGTGGTTAGCTGTGGCGGGCTGTGGTGGGCCGTGGAGGGCCGTGGCGGGCCGGGGTGGGCTGTGGTGGGCCGTGGTGGGCAGGGACAGGCATTGGTGGGCTGTGGTTGGCTGTGGTGGTCTGGGACAGGCTTTGGTGGGCTGTGGTGGGTTCTGGTGAGCTTGAGACGGGCTGTGGTGGGCTGGGATGGGCTGGGACGGGATGGGACGAGCTGTGGTGGGCCGAGACGGTCTGTGGTGGGCTGGGACGGGCTGTGGTGGGCCGTGGTGGGCTGGGACCGGCTGTGGTGGGCCGTGGTGGGCTGGGTCGGGCTGTGGTGAACCGTGGTGGGCCGTTTTGGGCCGGGATGGGAAGGGGTGGGCTGTGGTGGGCCGTGGTGGGCCGTGGTGGGCTGGGACTGGTCATGGTGGGCTGAGACGGCCCGTGGTGAGCTGTGGTGGGCCGTGGTGGGCTGGGACGGGCCGTGGTGGGCTGTGGTGGGCCGTGGTGGTCTGGGACAGGCTGTGGTGGGCTGTGGTGGGTTCTGGTGAGCTTGAGATGGGCTGTGGTGGGCTGGGACGGGCTGTGGTGTGCTGGGAAGGGCTGTGGTGGGCTGGGACAGGCTGTGGTGTGCTGGGACGGGCTGGGACGGGCTGGGACAGGCTGTGGTGTGCTGGGACGGGCTGTGGTGGGCTAGGACGGGCTGTGCTGTGCTGGGACGGGGTGGGACAGGCTGGGACGGGATGGGATGAGCTGTGGTGGATGGAGATGGGCTGTGGTGGGCGGGGATGGGCTGTGGTGAGCGGGGACGGGCTGTGGTGGGCGGGGACAGGCTGTGGTGTGCTGGGACAAGCTGGGCCAGGCTGGGACAGGCTGGGTCGGGCTGTGGTGGGCTGGGACAGGCTGTGGTGGGCGGAGACGGGCTGTGGTGGACTGGGACGGGCTGTGGTCGACGGGGACAGGCGGGGACAGGCTGTGGTGGGCAGGGACGGGCTGGGATGGGCTCTGGTGGTCTGGAACAGTCTGGGACGGGCTGGGACGGGCTGTGGTGGGCTGGGACGGTCTGGAACGGGCTGTGGTGTGCTGGGACGGGCTGTGGTGGGCTGGGACAGGCTGTGGTGTGCTGGGACGGGCTGGGACGGGCTGGGACGAGCTGTGGTGTGCTGGGACGGGCTGTGGTGGGCTGGGACGGGCTGTGGTGTGCTGGGACGGGCGGAGACGGGCTGTGGTGGGCGGGGATGAGCTGTGGTGGGCGGGGACGGGCTGTGGTGGGCGGGGACGGGCTGTGGTGGGCGGGGACGGTCTGTGGTGTGCTGGGACAGGCTGTGGTGTGCTGGGACGGGCTGGGACGGGCTGGGACAAGCTGTGGTGGGCGGGGACGGGCTGTGGCGGGCTGTGGTGGGCTGTGGTGGGCGGGGACGGGCTCTGGTGGGCTGGGACGGGCTGTGGTGTGCTGGCATGGGCTGTGGTGGGCTGGGACAGGCTATGGTAAACTGGGACGGGCTGGGACGGGCTGTGGTGTGCTGGGACGGGCTGTGGTGTGCTGGGACTGGCTGTGGTGGGCTGGGACTGGCTATGGTGGGCTGGGACTGGCTGTGGTGAGCTGGGATGGGCTGAAACGAGCTGGGACTGGCTGGGACGGGCTGGGATGTGTTGTGGTGGGCTGGGACGGGCCGTGGTGAACCGTGGTGGGCCGTTTTGGGCCGGGATGGGAAGGGGTGGGCTGTGGTTGGCCGTTGTGGGCTGGGACAGGTCGTGGTGGGCTGGGACGGGCCGTGGTGGGCTGTGGTGGGCCGTGGTGGGCCGTGGTGGGCTGGGACAGGCCGTGGTGGGCTGTGGTGGGTCGTGGTGGTCTGGGACGGGCTATGGTGGGCTGTGGTGGGTTCTGGTGAGCTTGAGACGGGCTGTGGTGGGCTGGGACAGGCTTGGACGGGCTCTGGTGGTCTGGGACGGGCTGTGGTGGGCTCGGACGGGCTGGGACGGGCCGTAGTGGGCCGTGGTGGGCTGGGACGGGCTGTGGTGGGCTGTAGTGGGCTGGGACGGGCTGTGGTGGGCTGTAGTGGGCTGGGACGGGCTGTGGTGGGCTTGGACGGGCTTTGGTGAGCTGGGACGGGCTGTGGTGGGCTGGGATAGGCTGGGACGGGCTGTGGTGGGCTGGGATGGGCTGTGGAGGGCTGTGGTGGGCTGTGGTGGGCTGTGGCGGGCTGTGACGGGCCGTGGTGGGCTCTGGCGGGGCGTGGTGGGCCGTGATAGGCCGTGGTGGTCCGTGGTGGTCCGTGGTGGGCTGTGGCGGGCCAGGACAGGCAGTGGAGGGCCGTGGTGGGCCACGGTGGGCCGTGGCGGGCCGTGGTGGGCTGCAGTGGGCTGGGACGGGCTTGGACAGGCTGGGACGGGCTGTGGTGGGATGGCATAATCTGTGGTCGGCTGGTACAGTCTGTGGTGGGCTGTGTTGGCCTGGGACGGGCTGTGGTGGCCCGTGGCGGACTGTGGTGGGCTGGGACGGCCTGTGACGGGTGGTGGTGGGCCGTGGTGGGCCGTGGCGTGTCGGTACAAGCAGTGGTGGGCCGTGGTGGGCCTTGGCGGGCCGTGGTGGGCCGTGGTGGGCCGTGGAGGGACTGTGCAGGGCTGTGGTGGGCTGTGGTGGGCTGGGACTAGCTGTGGCAGGCTGGGACGGGCTGTGGTGGGCTGTAGTGGGCTGGGACGGGCTGTGGTGGGCTGTAGTGGGCTGGGACGGGCTGTGGTGGGCTTGGACGGGCTTTGGTGAGCTGGGACGGGCTGTGGTGGGCTGGGATAGGCTGGGACGGGCTGTGGTGGGCTGGGATGGGCTGTGGTGGGCTGTGGTGGGCTGGGACGGGCTGTGGTGGGCTGGGACGGGCTGTGGTGGGCTGGGACGGGCTGTGGTGGGCTGTGATGTGCTGTGGTGGACTGTGAGGGGCTGTGGTGGGCTGTGGTGGGCTGGGACGGGCTGTGGTGGGCTGGGACGGGCTGTGGTGGGCTGGGACGGGCTGTGGTGGGCTGTGATGTGCTGTGGTGGACTGTGAGGGGCTGTGGTGGCCTGTAGTGGGCTGGAACGGGCTGTGGTGGGCCGGGACAGGCAGTTGTGGTCTGTGGCGGGCTGTGATGGGCTGTGGTGGGCTGGGACAGGCAGTTGTGGTCTGTGGCGGGCTGTGACGGGCTGTGGCCGGCTGGTACGGGCTGGTACGGGCTGCGGTGAGCTGTGGTAGTCTCGGACGGGCTGTGGTGGGCTGGGACGAGCTTTGTTGAGCTGGGACGGGCTGTGGTGGGCTGGGACGGGCTGTGGTGGGCTGGGACGGGCTGTCGTGAGCTGGGACGGGCTTTGGTGAGCTGCGACAAGCTGTGGTGGGCTGGGACGGGCTGTGGTAGGCTGGGATAAGATGTGGTGGGCTGGGACAGGCTTTGGTGGGCTGTGGTGGGCTGGGACGGGCTGTGGCGGTCTTAGATGGGCTGTGGCGTGCCAAGACTGGCTGTGGCGGTCTGGGACGGCCTGTGACGGGCTGTGGTGGGGTCTGGCGGGCCGTAATGGGTTGCGGCGGGCTGTGGTGGGCTGGGATAAGGTGTGGTGGGCTGGGACGGGCTGTGGTGGACTGGGACGGGTTCTGTGGGGCTGTGGTGATCTCTGGTGTGCTGTGGTGGCCTGTGGTTGGCTGGGATAAGCTGTGGTGGGCTGGGACGGGCTGGGACAGGCTGGGATAGGCTGAGACAGGCTGTGGTGGCCTGGGACATTCTGTGGTGGGCTGGGACGGGCTGTGGTGGGCTGGGACGGGCTGTGGTGGGCGGGGACGGGCTGTGGTGGGCGGGGACGGGCTGTGGTGGGCTTGGACGGGCTGTGGTGGGCAGAGACGGGCTGTGGTGGGCTGGGACGGGCTGTGGTGGGCTGGGACGGGCTGTGGTGGGCTGGGATGGGCTGTGGTGGGCTGTGGTGGGCTGGGACGGGCTGTGGTGGGCTGGGACGGGCTGCGGTGGGCTGCGACGGGCTGGGACGGGCTGGGATGGGCTGTGGTGTGCTGGGACGGGCTGTGCTGGTCTGTGGTGGGCTGGGACGGGCGGGGACGGGCTGTGGTGGGCTGGGACGGGCGGGGACAGGCTGTGGTGGGCTGGGACGGGCTGTGGTGGGCTGTGATGTGCTGTGGTGGACTGTGAGGGGCTGTGGTGGCCTGTAGTGGGCTGGAACGGGCTGTGGTGGGCCGCGACAGGCAGTTGTGGTCTGTGGCGGGCTGTGATGGGCTGTGGTGGGCTGGGACAGGCAGTTGTGGTCTGTGGCGGGCTGTGACGGGCTGTGGCCGGCTGGTACGGGCTGGTACGGGCTGCGGTGAGCTGTGGTAGTCTCGGACGGGCTGTGGTGGGCTGGGACGAGCTTTGTTGAGCTGGGACGGGCTGTGGTGGGCTGGGACGGGCTGTGGTGGGCTGGGACGGGCTGTCGTGAGCTGGGACGGGCTTTGGTGAGCTGCGACAAGCTGTGGTGGGCTGGGACGGGCTGTGGTAGGCTGGGATAAGATGTGGTGGGCTGGGACAGGCTTTGGTGGGCTGTGGTGGGCTGGGACGGGCTGTGGTGGTCTTAGATGGGCTGTGGCGTGCCAAGACTGGCTGTGGCGGTCTGGGACGGCCTGTGACGGGCTGTGGTGGGGTCTGGCGGGCCGTAATGGGTTGCGGCGGGCCGTGGTGGGCCTTGGCGGACAGTGGTGGGTTGTGGTGGGCCGTGGTGGGCTGTGGTGGGCTGTGGTGGGCCGTGGTGGGCTGGGACGGGCTGTGGTGGGCCGTGGCGGGCTGTGGTGGGCTGGGATGAGGTGTGGTGGGCTGGGACGGGCTGTGGTGGGCTATGGTGGGTTGTAGTGGGCTGGGACGGGCTGTGGAGGTCTTGGATGAGCTGTGGCGGGCCGAAACGGGCTGTGGCGGTCTGGGACAACCTGTGACGGGCAGTGGTGGGCCTTGGCGGGCTGTGGTGGGTAGTGGTGGGCTGAGACGGGCTGTGGAGTGCTGTGGAGGGCTGTGGAGGGCTGTGGTGGGCAAGGACGGGCTGTGGTGGGCTGGGACGGGCTGTGGTGAGCTGGCACTAGCTGTGGAGGGCTGGGACGGGCTGTGGTGGGCTGGGATAAGGTGTGGTGGGCTGGGACGGGCTGTGGTGGACTGGGACGGGTTCTGGGGGGCTGTGGTGATCTCTGGTGTGCTGTGGTGGCCTGTGGTTGGCTGGGATAAGCTGTGGTGGGCTGGGACGGGCTGGGACAGGCTGGGATAGGCTGAGACAGGCTGTGGTGGCCTGGGACATTCTGTGGTGGGCTGGGACGGGCTGTGGTGGGCTGGGACGGGCTGTGGTGGGCGGGGACGGGCTGTGGTGGGCGGGGGACGGGCTGTGGTGGGCTTGGACGGGCTGTGGTGGGCGGGGACGGGCTGTGGTGGGCTTGGACGGGCTGTGGTGGGCTGGGACGGGCTGTGGTGGGCTGGGATGGGCTGTGGTGGGCTGTGGTGGGCTGGGACGGGCTGTGGTGGGCTGGGACGGGCTGCGGTGGGCTGCGACGGGCTGGGACGGGCTGGGATGGGCTGTGGTGTGCTGGGACGGGCTGTGCTGGTCTGTGGTGGGCTGGGACGGGCGGGGACGGGCTGTGGTGGGCTGGGACGGGCGGGGACGGGCTGTGGTGGGCTGGGACGGGCTGTGGTGGGCTGTGATGTGCTGTGGTGGACTGTGAGGGGCTGTGGTGGCCTGTAGTGGGCTGGAACGGGCTGTGGTGGGCCGGGACAGGCAGTTGTGGTCTGTGGCGGGCTGTGATGGGCTGTGGTGGGCTGGGACAGGCAGTTGTGGTCTGTGGCGGGCTGTGACGGGCTGTGGCCGGCTGGTACGGGCTGGTACGGGCTGCGGTGAGCTGTGGTAGTCTCGGACGGGCTGTGGTGGGCTGGGACGAGCTTTGTTGAGCTGGGACGGGCTGTGGTGGGCTGGGACGGGCTGTCGTGAGCTGGGACGGGCTTTGGTGAGCTGCGACAAGCTGTGGTGGGCTGGGACGGGCTGTGGTAGGCTGGGATAAGATGTGGTGGGCTGGGACAGGCTTTGGTGGGCTGTGGTGGGCTGGGACGGGCTGTGGCGGTCTTAGATGGGCTGTGGCGTGCCAAGACTGGCTGTGGCGGTCTGGGACGGCCTGTGACGGGCTGTGGTGGGGTCTGGCGGGCCGTAATGGGTTGCGGCGGGCCGTGGTGGGCCTTGGCGGACAGTGGTGGGCCGTGGTGGGCCGTGGTGGGCTGTGGTGGGCTGTGGTGGGCCGTGGTGGGCCGTGGTGGGCTGTGGTGGGCTGTGGTGGGCCGTGGTGGGCCGTGGTGGGCTGGGACGGGCTGTGGTGGGCCGTGGCGGGCTGTGGTGGGCTGGGATAAGGTGTGGTGGGCTGGGTCGGGCTGTGATGGGCTATGGTGGGTTGTAGTGGGCTGGGACGGGCTGTGGAGGTCTTGGATGAGCTGTGGCGGGCCGAAACGGGCTGTGGCGGTCTGGGACAACCTGTGACGGGCAGTGGTGGGCCTTGGCGGGCTGTGGTGGGTAGTGGTGGGCTGAGACGGGCTGTGGAGTGCTGTGGAGGGCTGTGGAGGGCTGTGGTGGGCAAGGACGGGCTGTGGTGGGCTGGGACGGGCTGTGGTGAGCTGGCACTAGCTGTGGAGGGCTGGGACGGGCTGTGGTGGGCTGGGATAAGGTGTGGTGGGCTGGGACGGGCTGTGGTGGACTGGGACGGGTTCTGGGGGGCTGTGGTGATCTCTGGTGTGCTGTGGTGGCCTGTGGTTGGCTGGGATAAGCTGTGGTGGGCTGGGACGGGCTGGGACAGGCTGGGATAGGCTGAGACAGGCTGTGGTGGCATGGGACATTCTGTGGTGGGCTGGGACGGGCTGTGGTGGGCTGGGACGGGCTGTGGTGGGCGGGGACGGGCTGTGGTGGGCGGGGACGGGCTGTGGTGGGCTTGGACGGGCTGTGGTGGGCAGAGACGGGCTGTGGTGGGCTGGGACGGGCTGTGGTGGGCTGGGACGGGCTGTGGTGGGCTGGGATGGGCTGTGGTGGGCTGTGGTGGGCTGACACGGGCTGTGGTGGGCTGGGACGGGCTGCGGTGGGCTGCGACGGGCTGGGACGGGCTGGGATGGGCTGTGGTGTGCTGGGACGGGCTGTGCTGGTCTGTGGTGGGCTGGGACGGGCGGGGACGGGCTGTGGTGGGCTGGGACGGGCGGGGACGGGCTGTGGTGGGCTGGGACGGGCTGGGACGGGCTGTGGTGGGCTAGGGACGGGCTGTGGTGTGCTGGGACGGGCTGTGGTGGTCTGGGACGGGCTGTGGTGGTCTGGAAAAGGCTGTGGTGGGTTGGGACAGGCTGGGACATGCTGGGACGTTGTGTGGTGGACTGGGATGGTCTGTGGTGTGCTGGGACGGGCTGTGGTGGGCGGGGACGGGCTGTGGTGGCCTGGGACAAGCTGTGGTGGGCTTGGACGGGCTGGGATGGGCTGGGACGGGCTGGGACAGGCTGTGGTGGGCTGTGGTGGACTGGGACGGGCTGTGGTGGGCTGGCATGGGCTGTGGTGTGCTGGCATGGGCTGTGGTGTGCTGAGACGGGCTGTGGTGTGCTGGGATGGGCTTGGATGGGCTGTGGTGGGCGGGGACGGGCTGTGGTGGGCTGGGACTGGCTGTGGTGGGCTGGGACGGGCTGGGACGGGTTGTGGTGGGCTGGGATGGGCCGTGGTGGGCTGTGGTGGTCCGTTTTGGGCCGGGATGGGAAGGGGTTGGCTGTGGTGGGCCGTGGTGGGGTGGGACAGGTCGTGGTGGGCTGGGACGTGCCGTGGTGGGGTGGGACGTGCCGTGGTGGGCTGGGACAGGTCGTGGTGGGCTGGGACAGGCCGTGGTGGGCTGTGGTGGGCCGTGGTTCGCTGTGGTGGGCCGTGGTGGGCTGAGACAGGCCGTGGTGGGCTGTGGTGGGTCGTGGTTGTCTGGGACGGGCTATGGTGGGCTGTGGTGGGTTCTGGTGAGCTTGAGACGGGCTGTGGTGGGCTGGGACGGGCTTGGACGGGCTCTGGTGGTCTGGGACGGGCTGTGGTGGGCTCGGACGGGCTGGGACGGGCCGTAGTGGGCCGTGGTGGGCTGGGACGGGCCGTGGTGGGCTGGGACGTGCTGGGATGGACTGGGACGGGCTGTGGTGGGCTGGGACGGGCCGTGGTGGCTGGGACGGGCCGTGGTGGGCCGTGGTGGGCTTGGGCGGGTTGGGACGGGCTGGGACGGGCCATGGTGGGCTGGGACGGGCCGTGGTGGGCTGTGGTGGGCGGGGGCGGGTTGGGACGGGCCGTGGTGGGCTGGGACGGGCCGTGGTGGTCTGGGACAGGCTGTGGTGGGCTGCAGTTGGCGGGGACGGTTTGGGACGGGCCGTGGTGGGCAGGGACGGGCCGTGGTGGGCTGGGACCATCTGTGATGGGCTGGGACGGGCTGTGGTGGGCTAGGACGGGCTGTGGCAGTCTTGGATGGGCTGTGGCGTGCCAAGACGGGCTGTGGCGGTCTGGGACGGCCTGTGGCGGGCTGTGGTGGGGTCTGGCGGGCCGTATGGCGGGCCGTGGTGGGCCGTGGTGGGCTGGAACGGGCTGTGGAGGGCTGTGGAGGGCTGTGGAGGGCTGTGGTGGGCTGTGGTGGGCTATGGTGGGCTGTGGTGGGCTGGGACTAGCTGTGCCGGGCTGGGACGGGCTGTAGTTGGCTGGTACGGGCTGTGGTGGGCTTGGTCGGGCTTTGGCGGGCTGGGACACTCTGTGGCGGGCCGTGGCATGCCGCGACGGCCCATGGCGGGCTGTAATGGGCCGTGGTGGGCCGTGGTGGGCCGTGGTGGGCTGTGGTGGGCTGGGGTGGGCCGTGGTGGACTCTGGCAGGCCGTGGTGGGCCATGGTGGGCCGTGGCGGGCCAGGGTGGGCTGTGGCGGGCCGTGGTGGGCCGTGGCGGGAAGGGACGGGCAGTGGTGGGCTATGGTGGTCCGTGGCGGGCTGTGGTGGGCCGTGGCGGGCTGTGGTGGTCCGTGGCGGGCTGTGGTGGGCCGTGGCGGGCTGTGGTGGGCCGTGGCGGGCTGTGGTGGGCCGTGGCGGGCTGTAATGTGCTGTGGAGGGCTGTGGTGGGCTGGTACGGGCTGTGGTGGGCTGGGACGGGCTGTGGAGGGCTGTGGTGGGCTGGGACAAGCTGTGGTGGGCTGGGACGGGCTGTGTCGGGCTGTGTCGGGCTCTGTCAGGCTGTGGTGGGCTGTGGCGGGCTGGGACAGGCTGTGACGGGCCGCGGTGGGCTCTGGCAAGGGGTGGCGGGCCGTGGTTAGCTGTGGCGGGCTGTGGTGGGCCGTGGAGGGCCGTGGCGGGCCGGGGTGGGCTGTGGTGGGCCGTGGTGGGCAGGGACAGGCATTGGTGGGCTGTGGTTGGCTGTGGTGGGCTGTGGTGGGCCGTGGTGGGCTGTGGTGGGCCGTGGTGGGCTGGGACGTGCTGTGGAGGGCTGTGGTGGGCTGTGGTGGTCCGTGGTGGGCCGTGGTGGGCTTGGGCGGGTTGGGACGGGCTGGGACGGGCCATGGTGGGCTGGGACAGGCCGTGGTGGGCTGTGGTGGGCGGGGGCGGGTTGGGACGGGCCGTGGTGGGCTGGGACGGGCCGTGGTGGGCTGTGGTGGGCTGGGATGGGCCGTGGTGGGCTGTGGTGGGCTGGGACGGGTTGGGACGGGATGGGACGGGCCGTGGTGGGCTGGGACGGGCCGTGGTGGTCTGGGACAGGCTGTGGTGGGCTGCGGTTGGCGGGGACGGTTTGGGACGGGCCGTGGTGGGCAGGGACGGGCCGTGGTGGGCTGTAGTGGGCTGGGACGGGCTGTGGTGGGCTTGGACGGGCTGTGGTAGGCTGGGATAAGATGTGGTGGGCTGGGACAGGCTTTGGTGGGCTGTGGTGGGCTGGGATGGGCTGTGGCGGTCTTAGATGGGCTGTGGCGTGCCAAGACTGGCTGTGGCGGTCTGGGACGGCCTGTGACGGGCTGTGGTGGGGTCTGGCGGGCCGTAATGGGTTGCGGCGGGCCGTGGTGGGCCTTGGCGGACAGTGGTGGGCCGTGGTGGGCCGTGGTGGGCTGTGGTGGGCTGTGGTGGGCCGTGGTGGGCCGTGGTGGGCTGTGGTGGGCTGTGGTGGGCCGTGGTGGGCCGTGGTGGGCTGGGACGGGCTGTGGTGGGCCGTGGCGGGCTGTGGTGGGCTGGGATAAGGTGTGGTGGGCTGGGTCGGGCTGTGATGGGCTATGGTGGGTTGTAGTGGGCTGGGACGGGCTGTGGAGGTCTTGGATGAGCTGTGGCGGGCCGAAACGGGCTGTGGCGGTCTGGGACAACCTGTGACGGGCAGTGGTGGGCCTTGGCGGGCTGTGGTGGGTAGTGGTGGGCTGAGACGGGCTGTGGAGTGCTGTGGAGGGCTGTGGAGGGCTGTGGTGGGCAAGGACGGGCTGTGGTGGGCTGGGACGGGCTGTGGTGAGCTGGCACTAGCTGTGGAGGGCTGGGACGGGCTGTGGTGGGCTGGGATAAGGTGTGGTGGGCTGGGACGGGCTGTGGTGGACTGGGACGGGTTCTGGGGGGCTGTGGTGATCTCTGGTGTGCTGTGGTGGCCTGTGGTTGGCTGGGATAAGCTGTGGTGGGCTGGGACGGGCTGGGACAGGCTGGGATAGGCTGAGACAGGCTGTGGTGGCATGGGACATTCTGTGGTGGGCTGGGACGGGCTGTGGTGGGCTGGGACGGGCTGTGGTGGGCGGGGACGGGCTGTGGTGGGCGGGGACGGGCTGTGGTGGGCTTGGACGGGCTGTGGTGGGCAGAGACGGGCTGTGGTGGGCTGGGACGGGCTGTGGTGGGCTGGGACGGGCTGTGGTGGGCTGGGATGGGCTGTGGTGGGCTGTGGTGGGCTGACACGGGCTGTGGTGGGCTGGGACGGGCTGCGGTGGGCTGCGACGGGCTGGGACGGGCTGGGATGGGCTGTGGTGTGCTGGGACGGGCTGTGCTGGTCTGTGGTGGGCTGGGACGGGCGGGGACGGGCTGTGGTGGGCTGGGACGGGCGGGGACGGGCTGTGGTGGGCTGGGACGGGCTGTGGTGGGCTAGGGACGGGCTGTGGTGTGCTGGGACGGGCTGTGGTGGTCTGGGACGGGCTGTGGTGGTCTGGAAAAGGCTGTGGTGGGTTGGGACAGGCTGGGACATGCTGGGACGTTGTGTGGTGGACTGGGATGGTCTGTGGTGTGCTGGGACGGGCTGTGGTGGGCGGGGACGGGCTGTGGTGGCCTGGGACAAGCTGTGGTGGGCTTGGACGGGCTGGGATGGGCTGGGACGGGCTGGGACAGGCTGTGGTGGGCTGTGGTGGACTGGGACGGGCTGTGGTGGGCTGGCATGGGCTGTGGTGTGCTGGCATGGGCTGTGGTGTGCTGAGACGGGCTGTGGTGTGCTGGGATGGGCTTGGATGGGCTGTGGTGGGCGGGGACGGGCTGTGGTGGGCTGGGACTGGCTGTGGTGGGCTGGGACGGGCTGGGACGGGTTGTGGTGGGCTGGGATGGGCCGTGGTGGGCTGTGGTGGTCCGTTTTGGGCCGGGATGGGAAGGGGTTGGCTGTGGTGGGCCGTGGTGGGGTGGGACAGGTCGTGGTGGGCTGGGACGTGCCGTGGTGGGGTGGGACGTGCCGTGGTGGGCTGGGACAGGTCGTGGTGGGCTGGGACAGGCCGTGGTGGGCTGTGGTGGGCCGTGGTTCGCTGTGGTGGGCCGTGGTGGGCTGAGACAGGCCGTGGTGGGCTGTGGTGGGTCGTGGTTGTCTGGGACGGGCTATGGTGGGCTGTGGTGGGTTCTGGTGAGCTTGAGACGGGCTGTGGTGGGCTGGGACGGGCTTGGACGGGCTCTGGTGGTCTGGGACGGGCTGTGGTGGGCTCGGACGGGCTGGGACGGGCCGTAGTGGGCCGTGGTGGGCTGGGACGGGCCGTGGTGGGCTGGGACGTGCTGGGATGGACTGGGACGGGCTGTGGTGGGCTGGGACGGGCCGTGGTGGCTGGGACGGGCCGTGGTGGGCCGTGGTGGGCTTGGGCGGGTTGGGACGGGCTGGGACGGGCCATGGTGGGCTGGGACGGGCCGTGGTGGGCTGTGGTGGGCGGGGGCGGGTTGGGACGGGCCGTGGTGGGCTGGGACGGGCCGTGGTGGTCTGGGACAGGCTGTGGTGGGCTGCAGTTGGCGGGGACGGTTTGGGACGGGCCGTGGTGGGCAGGGACGGGCCGTGGTGGGCTGGGACCATCTGTGATGGGCTGGGACGGGCTGTGGTGGGCTAGGACGGGCTGTGGCAGTCTTGGATGGGCTGTGGCGGTCTGGGACGGCCTGTGGCGGGCTGTGGTGGGGTCTGGCGGGCCGTATGGCGGGCCGTGGTGGGCCGTGGTGGGCTGGAACGGGCTGTGGAGGGCTGTGGAGGGCTGTGGAGGGCTGTGGTGGGCTGTGGTGGGCTATGGTGGGCTGTGGTGGGCTGGGACTAGCTGTGCCGGGCTGGGACGGGCTGTAGTTGGCTGGTACGGGCTGTGGTGGGCTTGGTCGGGCTTTGGCGGGCTGGGACACTCTGTGGCGGGCCGTGGCATGCCGCGACGGCCCATGGCGGGCTGTAATGGGCCGTGGTGGGCCGTGGTGGGCCGTGGTGGGCTGTGGTGGGCTGGGGTGGGCCGTGGTGGACTCTGGCAGGCCGTGGTGGGCCATGGTGGGCCGTGGCGGGCCAGGGTGGGCTGTGGCGGGCCGTGGTGGGCCGTGGCGGGAAGGGACGGGCAGTGGTGGGCTATGGTGGTCCGTGGCGGGCTGTGGTGGGCCGTGGCGGGCTGTGGTGGTCCGTGGCGGGCTGTGGTGGGCCGTGGCGGGCTGTGGTGGGCCGTGGCGGGCTGTGGTGGGCCGTGGCGGGCTGTAATGTGCTGTGGAGGGCTGTGGTGGGCTGGTACGGGCTGTGGTGGGCTGGGACGGGCTGTGGAGGGCTGTGGTGGGCTGGGACAAGCTGTGGTGGGCTGGGACGGGCTGTGTCGGGCTGTGTCGGGCTCTGTCAGGCTGTGGTGGGCTGTGGCGGGCTGGGACAGGCTGTGACGGGCCGCGGTGGGCTCTGGCAAGGGGTGGCGGGCCGTGGTTAGCTGTGGCGGGCTGTGGTGGGCCGTGGAGGGCCGTGGCGGGCCGGGGTGGGCTGTGGTGGGCCGTGGTGGGCAGGGACAGGCATTGGTGGGCTGTGGTTGGCTGTGGTGGGCTGTGGTGGGCCGTGGTGGGCTGTGGTGGGCCGTGGTGGGCTGGGACGTGCTGTGGAGGGCTGTGGTGGGCTGTGGTGGTCCGTGGTGGGCCGTGGTGGGCTTGGGCGGGTTGGGACGGGCTGGGACGGGCCATGGTGGGCTGGGACAGGCCGTGGTGGGCTGTGGTGGGCGGGGGCGGGTTGGGACGGGCCGTGGTGGGCTGGGACGGGCCGTGGTGGGCTGTGGTGGGCTGGGATGGGCCGTGGTGGGCTGTGGTGGGCTGGGACGGGTTGGGACGGGATGGGACGGGCCGTGGTGGGCTGGGACGGGCCGTGGTGGTCTGGGACAGGCTGTGGTGGGCTGCGGTTGGCGGGGACGGTTTGGGACGGGCCGTGGTGGGCAGGGACGGGCCGTGGTGGGCTGTAGTGGGCTGGGACGGGCTGTGGTGGGCTTGGACGGGCTTTGGTGAGCTGGGACGGGCTGTGGTGGGCTGGGATAGGCTGGGACAGGCTGTGGTGGGCTGGGATGGGCTGTGGTGGGCTGTGGTGTGCTGGGACGGGCTGTGGTGGGCTGTGGTGGGCTGGGACGGGCTGTGGTGGGCTGGGACGGGCTGTGGTGGGCTGGGACGGGCTGTGGTGGGCTGTGATGGGCTGTGGTGGACTGTGAGGGGCTGTGGTGGCCTGTAGTGGGCTGGAACGGGCTGTGGTGGGCCGGGACAGGCAGTTGTGGTCTGTGGCGAGCTGTGATGGGCTGTGGTGGGCTGGGACAGGCAGTTGTGGTCTGTGGCAGGCTGTGACGGGCTGTGGCCGGCTGGTACGTGCTGGTACGGGCTGCGGTGAGCTGTGGTAGTCTCGGACGGGCTGTGGTGGGCTGGGACGAGCTTTGTTGAGCTGGGACGGGCTGTGGTGGGCTGGGACGGGCTGTGGTGGGCTGGGACGGGCTGTCGTGAGCTGGGACGGGCTTTGGTGAGCTGCGACAAGCTGTGGTGGGCTGGGACGGGCTGTGGTAGGCTGGGATAAGATGTGGTGGGCTGGGACAGGCTTTGGTGGGCTGTGGTGGGCTGGGACGGGCTGTGGCGGTCTTAGATGGGCTGTGGCGTGCCAAGACTGGCTGTGGCGGTCTGGGACGGCCTGTGACGGGCTGTGGTGGGGTCTGGCGGGCCGTAATGGGTTGCGGCGGGCCGTGGTGGGCCTTGGCGGACAGTGGTGGGCCGTGGTGGGCCGTGGTGGGCTGTGGTGGGCTGTGGTGGGCCGTGGCGGGCTGTGGTGGGCTGGGATGAGGTGTGGTGGGCTGGGACGGGCTGTGGTGGGCTATGGTGGGTTGTAGTGGGCTGGGACGGGCTGTGGAGGTCTTGGATGAGCTGTGGCGGGCCGAAACGGGCTGTGGCGGTCTGGGACAACCTGTGACGGGCAGTGGTGGGCCTTGGCGGGCTGTGGTGGGTAGTGGTGGGCTGAGACGGGCTGTGGAGTGCTGTGGAGGGCTGTGGAGGGCTGTGGTGGGCAAGGACGGGCTGTGGTGGGCTGGGACGGGCTGTGGTGAGCTGGCACTAGCTGTGGAGGGCTGGGACGGGCTGTGGTGGGCTGGGATAAGGTGTGGTGGGCTGGGACGGGCTGTGGTGGACTGGGACGGGTTCTGGGGGGCTGTGGTGATCTCTGGTGTGCTGTGGTGGCCTGTGGTTGGCTGGGATAAGCTGTGGTGGGCTGGGACGGGCTGGGACAGGCTGGGATAGGCTGAGACAGGCTGTGGTGGCCTGGGACATTCTGTGGTGGGCTGGGACGGGCTGTGGTGGGCTGGGACGGGCTGTGGTGGGCGGGGACGGGCTGTGGTGGGCGGGGACGGGCTGTGGTGGGCTTGGACGGGCTGTGGTGGGCAGAGACGGGCTGTGGTGGGCTGGGACGGGCTGTGGTGGGCTGGGACGGGCTGTGGTGGGCTGGGACGGGCTGTGGTGGGCTGTGGTGGGCTGACACGGGCTGTGGTGGGCTGGGACGGGCTGCGGTGGGCTGCGACGGGCTGGGACGGGCTGGGATGGGCTGTGGTGTGCTGGGACGGGCTGTGCTGGTCTGTGGTGGGCTGGGACGGGCGGGGACGGGCTGTGGTGGGCTGGGACGGGCGGGGACGGGCTGTGGTGGGCTGGGACGGGCTGGCACGGGCTGGGACGGGCTGTGGTGGGCTAGGGACGGGCTGTGGTGTGCTGGGACGGGCTGTGGTGGTCTGGGACGGGCTGTGGTGGTCTGGAAAAGGCTGTGGTGGGTTGGGACAGGCTGGGACATGCTGGGACGGTGTGTGGTGGACTGGGATCGTCTGTGGTGTGCTGGGACGGGCTGTGGTGGGCGGGGACGGGCTGTGGTGGCCTGGGACAAGCTGTGGTGGGCTTGGACGGGCTGGGATGGGCTGGGACGGGCTGGGACAGGCTGTGGTGGGCTGTGGTGGACTGGGACGGGCTGTGGTGGGCTGGCATGGGCTGTGGTGTGCTGAGACGGGCTGTGGTGTGCTGGGATGGGCTTGGATGGGCTGTGGTGGGCGGGGACGGGCTGTGGTGGGCTGGGACTGGCTGTGGTGGGCTGGGACGGGTTGTGGTGGGCTGGGATGGGCCGTGGTGGGCTGTGGTGGTCCGTTTTGGGCCGGGATGGGAAGGGGTTGGCTGTGGTGGGCCGTGGTGGGGTGGGACAGGTCGTGGTGGGCTGGGACGTGCCGTGGTGGGGTGGGACGTGCCGTGGTGGGCTGGGACAGGTCGTGGTGGGCTGGGACGGGCCGTGGTGGGCTGTGGTGGGCCGTGGTTCGCTGTGGTGGGCCGTGGTGGGCTGAGACAGGCCGTGGTGGGCTGTGGTGGGTCGTGGTTGTCTGGGACGGGCTATGGTGGGCTGTGGTGGGTTCTGGTGAGCTTGAGACGGGCTGTGGTGGGCTGGGACGGGCTTGGACGGGCTCTGGTGGTCTGGGACGGGCTGTGGTGGGCTCGGACGGGCTGGGACGGGCCGTAGTGGGCCGTGGTGGGCTGGGACGGGCCGTGGTGGGCTGGGACGTGCTGGGATGGACTGGGACGGGCTGTGGTGGGCTGGGACGGGCCGTGGTGGCTGGGACGGGCCGTGGTGGGCCGTGGTGGGCTTGGGCGGGTTGGGACGGGCTGGGACGGGCCATGGTGGGCTGGGACGGGCCGTGGTGGGCTGTGGTGGGCGGGGGGCGGGTTGGGACGGGCCGTGGTGGGCTGGGACGGGCCGTGGTGGGCTGTGGTGAGCTGTGGTGGGCTGGGATGGGCCATGGTGGGCTGTGGTGGGCTGGGGCGGGTTGGGACGGGCTGGGACGGGCCGTGGTGGGCTGGGACGGGCCGTGGTGGTCTGGGACAGGCTGTGGTGGGCTGCAGTTGGCGGGGACGGTTTGGGACGGGCCGTGGTGGGCAGGGACGGGCCGTGGTGGGCTGGGACCATCTGTGATGGGCTGGGACGGGCTGTGGTGGGCTAGGACGGGCTGTGGCAGTCTTGGATGGGCTGTGGCGTGCCAAGACGGGCTGTGGCGGTCTGGGACGGCCTGTGGCGGGCTGTGGTGGGGTCTGGCGGGCCGTTATGGCGGGCCGTGGTGGGCCGTGGTGGGCTGGAACGGGCTGTGGAGGGCTGTGGAGGGCTGTGGAGGGCTGTGGTGGGCTGTGGTGGGCTATGGTGGGCTGTGGTGGGCTGGGACTAGCTGTGCCGGGCTGGGACGGGCTGTAGTTGGCTGGTACGGGCTGTGGTGGGCTTGGTCGGGCTTTGGCGGGCTGGGACACTCTGTGGCGGGCCGTGGCATGCCGCGACGGCCCATGGCGGGCTGTAATGGGCCGTGGTGGGCCGTGGTGGGCCGTGGTGGGCTGTGGTGGGCTGGGGTGGGCCGTGGTGGACTCTGGCAGGCCGTGGTGGGCCATGGTGGGCCGTGGCGGGCCAGGGTGGGCTGTGGCGGGCCGTGGTGGGCCGTGGCGGGAAGGGACGGGCAGTGGTGGGCTATGGTGGTCCGTGGCGGGCTGTGGTGGGCCGTGGCGGGCTGTGGTGGTCCGTGGCGGGCTGTGGTGGGCCGTGGCGGGCTGTGGTGGGCCGTGGCGGGCTGTGGTGGGCCGTGGCGGGCTGTAATGTGCTGTGGAGGGCTGTGGTGGGCTGGTACGGGCTGTGGTGGGCTGGGACGGGCTGTGGAGGGCTGTGGTGGGCTGGGACAAGCTGTGGTGGGCTGGGACGGGCTGTGTCGGGCTGTGTCGGGCTCTGTCAGGCTGTGGTGGGCTGTGGCGGGCTGGGACAGGCTGTGACGGGCCGCGGTGGGCTCTGGCAAGGGGTGGCGGGCCGTGGTTAGCTGTGGCGGGCTGTGGTGGGCCGTGGAGGGCCGTGGCGGGCCGGGGTGGGCTGTGGTGGGCCGTGGTGGGCAGGGACAGGCATTGGTGGGCTGTGGTTGGCTGTGGTGGGCTGTGGTGGGCCGTGGTGGGCTGTGGTGGGCCGTGGTGGGCTGGGACGTGCTGTGGGAGGGCTGTGGTGGGCTGTGGTGGTCCGTGGTGGGCCGTGGTGGGCTTGGGCGGGTTGGGACGGGCTGGGACGGGCCATGGTGGGCTGGGACAGGCCGTGGTGGGCTGTGGTGGGCGGGGGCGGGTTGGGACGGGCCGTGGTGGGCTGGGACGGGCCGTGGTGGGCTGTGGTGGGCTGGGATGGGCCGTGGTGGGCTGTGGTGGGCTGGGACGGGTTGGGACGGGATGGGACGGGCCGTGGTGGGCTGGGACGGGCCGTGGTGGTCTGGGACAGGCTGTGGTGGGCTGCGGTTGGCGGGGACGGTTTGGGACGGGCCGTGGTGGGCAGGGACGGGCCGTGGTGGGCTGTAGTGGGCTGGGACGGGCTGTGGTGGGCTTGGACGGGCTTTGGTGAGCTGGGACGGGCTGTGGTGGGCTGGGATAGGCTGGGACAGGCTGTGGTGGGCTGGGATGGGCTGTGGTGGGCTGTGGTGTGCTGGGACGGGCTGTGGTGGGCTGTGGTGGGCTGGGACGGGCTGTGGTGGGCTGGGACGGGCTGTGGTGGGCTGGGACGGGCTGTGGTGGGCTGTGATGGGCTGTGGTGGACTGTGAGGGGCTGTGGTGGCCTGTAGTGGGCTGGAACGGGCTGTGGTGGGCCGGGACAGGCAGTTGTGGTCTGTGGCGAGCTGTGATGGGCTGTGGTGGGCTGGGACAGGCAGTTGTGGTCTGTGGCAGGCTGTGACGGGCTGTGGCCGGCTGGTACGTGCTGGTACGGGCTGCGGTGAGCTGTGGTAGTCTCGGACGGGCTGTGGTGGGCTGGGACGAGCTTTGTTGAGCTGGGACGGGCTGTGGTGGGCTGGGACGGGCTGTGGTGGGCTGGGACGGGCTGTCGTGAGCTGGGACGGGCTTTGGTGAGCTGCGACAAGCTGTGGTGGGCTGGGACGGGCTGTGGTAGGCTGGGATAAGATGTGGTGGGCTGGGACAGGCTTTGGTGGGCTGTGGTGGGCTGGGACGGGCTGTGGCGGTCTTAGATGGGCTGTGGCGTGCCAAGACTGGCTGTGGCGGTCTGGGACGGCCTGTGACGGGCTGTGGTGGGGTCTGGCGGGCCGTAATGGGTTGCGGCGGGCCGTGGTGGGCCTTGGCGGACAGTGGTGGGCCGTGGTGGGCCGTGGTGGGCTGGGACGGGCTGTGGTGGGCCGTGGCGGGCTGTGGTGGGCTGGGATGAGGTGTGGTGGGCTGGGACGGGCTGTGGTGGGCTATGGTGGGTTGTAGTGGGCTGGGACGGGCTGTGGAGGTCTTGGATGAGCTGTGGCGGGCCGAAACGGGCTGTGGCGGTCTGGGACAACCTGTGACGGGCAGTGGTGGGCCTTGGCGGGCTGTGGTGGGTAGTGGTGGGCTGAGACGGGCTGTGGAGTGCTGTGGAGGGCTGTGGAGGGCTGTGGTGGGCAAGGACGGGCTGTGGTGGGCTGGGACGGGCTGTGGTGAGCTGGCACTAGCTGTGGAGGGCTGGGACGGGCTGTGGTGGGCTGGGATAAGGTGTGGTGGGCTGGGACGGGCTGTGGTGGACTGGGACGGGTTCTGGGGGGCTGTGGTGATCTCTGGTGTGCTGTGGTGGCCTGTGGTTGGCTGGGATAAGCTGTGGTGGGCTGGGACGGGCTGGGACAGGCTGGGATAGGCTGAGACAGGCTGTGGTGGCCTGGGACATTCTGTGGTGGGCTGGGACGGGCTGTGGTGGGCTGGGACGGGCTGTGGTGGGCGGGGACGGGCTGTGGTGGGCGGGGACGGGCTGTGGTGGGCTTGGACGGGCTGTGGTGGGCAGAGACGGGCTGTGGTGGGCTGGGACGGGCTGTGGTGGGCTGGGACGGGCTGTGGTGGGCTGGGACGGGCTGTGGTGGGCTGTGGTGGGCTGGGACGGGCTGTGGTGGGCTGGGACGGGCTGCGGTGGGCTGCGACGGGCTGGGACGGGCTGGGATGGGCTGTGGTGTGCTGGGACGGGCTGTGCTGGTCTGTGGTGGGCTGGGACGGGCGGGGACGGGCTGTGGTGGGCTGGGACGGGCGGGGACGGGCTGTGGTGGGCTGGGACGGGCTGGCACGGGCTGGGACGGGCTGTGGTGGGCTAGGGACGGGCTGTGGTGTGCTGGGACGGGCTGTGGTGGTCTGGGACGGGCTGTGGTGGTCTGGAAAAGGCTGTGGTGGGTTGGGACAGGCTGGGACATGCTGGGACGGTGTGTGGTGGACTGGGATCGTCTGTGGTGTGCTGGGACGGGCTGTGGTGGGCGGGGACGGGCTGTGGTGGCCTGGGACAAGCTGTGGTGGGCTTGGACGGGCTGGGATGGGCTGGGACGGGCTGGGACAGGCTGTGGTGGGCTGTGGTGGACTGGGACGGGCTGTGGTGGGCTGGCATGGGCTGTGGTGTGCTGGCATGGGCTGTGGTGTGCTGAGACGGGCTGTGGTGTGCTGGGATGGGCTTGGATGGGCTGTGGTGGGCGGGGACGGGCTGTGGTGGGCTGGGACTGGCTGTGGTGGGCTGGGACGGGTTGTGGTGGGCTGGGATGGGCCGTGGTGGGCTGTGGTGGTCCGTTTTGGGCCGGGATGGGAAGGGGTTGGCTGTGGTGGGCCGTGGTGGGGTGGGACAGGTCGTGGTGGGCTGGGACGTGCCGTGGTGGGGTGGGACGTGCCGTGGTGGGCTGGGACAGGTCGTGGTGGGCTGGGACGGGCCGTGGTGGGCTGTGGTGGGCCGTGGTTCGCTGTGGTGGGCCGTGGTGGGCTGAGACAGGCCGTGGTGGGCTGTGGTGGGTCGTGGTTGTCTGGGACGGGCTATGGTGGGCTGTGGTGGGTTCTGGTGAGCTTGAGACGGGCTGTGGTGGGCTGGGACGGGCTTGGACGGGCTCTGGTGGTCTGGGACGGGCTGTGGTGGGCTCGGACGGGCTGGGACGGGCCGTAGTGGGCCGTGGTGGGCTGGGACGGGCCGTGGTGGGCTGGGACGTGCTGGGATGGACTGGGACGGGCTGTGGTGGGCTGGGACGGGCCGTGGTGGCTGGGACGGGCCGTGGTGGGCCGTGGTGGGCTTGGGCGGGTTGGGACGGGCTGGGACGGGCCATGGTGGGCTGGGACGGGCCGTGGTGGGCTGTGGTGGGCGGGGGCGGGTTGGGACGGGCCGTGGTGGGCTGGGACGGGCCGTGGTGGGCTGTGGTGAGCTGTGGTGGGCTGGGATGGGCCATGGTGGGCTGTGGTGGGCTGGGGCGGGTTGGGACGGGCTGGGACGGGCCGTGGTGGGCTGGGACGGGCCGTGGTGGTCTGGGACAGGCTGTGGTGGGCTGCAGTTGGCGGGGACGGTTTGGGACGGGCCGTGGTGGGCAGGGACGGGCCGTGGTGGGCTGGGACCATCTGTGATGGGCTGGGACGGGCTGTGGTGGGCTAGGACGGGCTGTGGCAGTCTTGGATGGGCTGTGGCGTGCCAAGACGGGCTGTGGCGGTCTGGGACGGCCTGTGGCGGGCTGTGGTGGGGTCTGGCGGGCCGTTATGGCGGGCCGTGGTGGGCCGTGGTGGGCTGGAACGGGCTGTGGAGGGCTGTGGAGGGCTGTGGAGGGCTGTGGTGGGCTGTGGTGGGCTATGGTGGGCTGTGGTGGGCTGGGACTAGCTGTGCCGGGCTGGGACGGGCTGTAGTTGGCTGGTACGGGCTGTGGTGGGCTTGGTCGGGCTTTGGCGGGCTGGGACACTCTGTGGCGGGCCGTGGCATGCCGCGACGGCCCATGGCGGGCTGTAATGGGCCGTGGTGGGCCGTGGTGGGCCGTGGTGGGCTGTGGTGGGCTGGGGTGGGCCGTGGTGGACTCTGGCAGGCCGTGGTGGGCCATGGTGGGCCGTGGCGGGCCAGGGTGGGCTGTGGCGGGCCGTGGTGGGCCGTGGCGGGAAGGGACGGGCAGTGGTGGGCTATGGTGGTCCGTGGCGGGCTGTGGTGGGCCGTGGCGGGCTGTGGTGGTCCGTGGCGGGCTGTGGTGGGCCGTGGCGGGCTGTGGTGGGCCGTGGCGGGCTGTGGTGGGCCGTGGCGGGCTGTAATGTGCTGTGGAGGGCTGTGGTGGGCTGGTACGGGCTGTGGTGGGCTGGGACGGGCTGTGGAGGGCTGTGGTGGGCTGGGACAAGCTGTGGTGGGCTGGGACGGGCTGTGTCGGGCTGTGTCGGGCTCTGTCAGGCTGTGGTGGGCTGTGGCGGGCTGGGACAGGCTGTGACGGGCCGCGGTGGGCTCTGGCAAGGGGTGGCGGGCCGTGGTGGTCTGGGACGGGCTGTGGTGGGCCGTGGAGGGCCGTGGCGGGCCGGGGTGGGCTGTGGTGGGCCGTGGTGGGCAGGGACAGGCATTGGTGGGCTGTGGTTGGCTGTGGTGGGCTGTGGTGGGCCGTGGTGGGCTGTGGTGGGCCGTGGTGGGCTGTGGTGGGCCGTGGTGGGCTGGGACGTGCTGTGGAGGGCTGTGGTGGGCTGTGGTGGTCCGTGGTGGGCCGTGGTGGGCTTGGGCGGGTTGGGACGGGCTGGGACGGGCCATGGTGGGCTGGGACAGGCCGTGGTGGGCTGTGGTGGGCGGGGGCGGGTTGGGACGGGCCGTGGTGGGCTGGGACGGGCCGTGGTGGGCTGTGGTGGGCTGGGATGGGCCGTGGTGGGCTGTGGTGGGCTGGGACGGGTTGGGACGGGATGGGACGGGCCGTGGTGGGCTGGGACGGGCCGTGGTGGTCTGGGACAGGCTGTGGTGGGCTGCGGTTGGCGGGGACGGTTTGGGACGGGCCGTGGTGGGCAGGGACGGGCCGTGGTGGGCTGTAGTGGGCTGGGACGGGCTGTGGTGGGCTTGGACGGGCTTTGGTGAGCTGGGACGGGCTGTGGTGGGCTGGGATAGGCTGGGACAGGCTGTGGTGGGCTGGGATGGGCTGTGGTGGGCTGTGGTGTGCTGGGACGGGCTGTGGTGGGCTGTGGTGGGCTGGGACGGGCTGTGGTGGGCTGGGACGGGCTGTGGTGGGCTGGGACGGGCTGTGGTGGGCTGTGATGGGCTGTGGTGGACTGTGAGGGGCTGTGGTGGCCTGTAGTGGGCTGGAACGGGCTGTGGTGGGCCGGGACAGGCAGTTGTGGTCTGTGGCGGGCTGTGATGGGCTGTGGTGGGCTGGGACAGGCAGTTGTGGTCTGTGGCGGGCTGTGACGGGCTGTGGCCGGCTGGTACGTGCTGGTACGGGCTGCGGTGAGCTGTGGTAGTCTCGGACGGGCTGTGGTGGGCTGGGACGAGCTTTGTTGAGCTGGGACGGGCTGTGGTGGGCTGGGACGGGCTGTGGTGGGCTGGGACGGGCTGTCGTGAGCTGGGACGGGCTTTGGTGAGCTGCGACAAGCTGTGGTGGGCTGGGACGGGCTGTGGTAGGCTGGGATAAGATGTGGTGGGCTGGGACAGGCTTTGGTGGGCTGTGGTGGGCTGGGACGGGCTGTGGCGGTCTTAGATGGGCTGTGGCGTGCCAAGACTGGCTGTGGCGGTCTGGGACGGCCTGTGACGGGCTGTGGTGGGGTCTGGCGGGCCGTAATGGGTTGCGGCGGGCCGTGGTGGGCCTTGGCGGACAGTGGTGGGCCGTGGTGGGCCGTGGTGGGCTGTGGTGGGCTGTGGTGGGCCGTGGTGGGCCGTGGTGGGCTGGGACGGGCTGTGGTGGGCCGTGGCGGGCTGTGGTGGGCTGGGATAAGGTGTGGTGGGCTGGGACGGGCTGTGGTGGGCTATGGTGGGTTGTAGTGGGCTGGGACGGGCTGTGGAGGTCTTGGATGAGCTGTGGCGGGCCGAAACGGGCTGTGGCGGTCTGGGACAACCTGTGACGGGCAGTGGTGGGCCTTGGCGGGCTGTGGTGGGTAGTGGTGGGCTGAGACGGGCTGTGGAGTGCTGTGGAGGGCTGTGGAGGGCTGTGGTGGGCAAGGACGGGCTGTGGTGGGCTGGGACGGGCTGTGGTGAGCTGGCACTAGCTGTGGAGGGCTGGGACGGGCTGTGGTGGGCTGGGATAAGGTGTGGTGGGCTGGGACGGGCTGTGGTGGACTGGGACGGGTTCTGGGGGGCTGTGGTGATCTCTGGTGTGCTGTGGTGGCCTGTGGTTGGCTGGGATAAGCTGTGGTGGGCTGGGACGGGCTGGGACAGGCTGGGATAGGCTGAGACAGGCTGTGGTGGCCTGGGACATTCTGTGGTGGGCTGGGACGGGCTGTGGTGGGCTGGGACGGGCTGTGGTGGGCGGGGACGGGCTGTGGTGGGCGGGGACGGGCTGTGGTGGGCTTGGACGAGCTGTGGTGGGCAGAGACGGGCTGTGGTGGGCTGGGACGGGCTGTGGTGGGCTGGGACGGGCTGCGGTGGGCTGCGACGGGCTGGGACGGGCTGGGATGGGCTGTGGTGTGCTGGGACGGGCTCTGGTGGTCTGTGGTGGGCTGGGACGGGCGGGGACGGGCTGTGGTGGGCTGGGACGGGCGGGGGACGGGCTGTGGTGGGCTGGGACGGGCTGTGGTGGGCTGTGATGTGCTGTGGTGGACTGTGAGGGGCTGTGGTGGCCTGTAGTGGGCTGGAACGGGCTGTGGTGGGCCGGGACAGGCAGTTGTGGTCTGTGGCGGGCTGTGGTGGGCTGTGGTGGGCTGGGACGGGCTGTGGTGGGCTGGGACGGGCTGCGGTGGGCTGCGACGGGCTGGGACGGGCTGGGATGGGCTGTGGTGTGCTGGGACGGGCTGTGCTGGTCTGTGGTGGGCTGGGACGGGCGGGGACGGGCTGTGGTGGGCTGGGACGGGCTGGCACGGGCTGGGACGGGCTGTGGTGGGCTAGGGACGGGCTGTGGTGTGCTGGGACGGGCTGTGGTGGTCTGGGACGGGCTGTGGTGGTCTGGAAAAGGCTGTGGTGGGTTGGGACAGGCTGGGACATGCTGGGACGTTGTGTGGTGGACTGGGATGGTCTGTGGTGTGCTGGGACGGGCTGTGGTGGGCGGGGACGGGCTGTGGTGGCCTGGGACAAGCTGTGGTGGGCTTGGACGGGCTGGGATGGGCTGGGACGGGCTGGGACGGGCTGTGATGGGCTGGGACGGGTTCTGGGGGGCTGTGGTGATCTCTGGTGTGCTGTGGTGGCCTGTGGTTGACTGGGACAGGCTGGGAGGGGTTGGTATAGGCTGGGACAGGCTGGGATAGGCTGAGACAGGCTGTGGTGGCCTGGGACATTCTGTGGTGGGCTGTGGTGGGCTCTTGTGGGCTCTGGTGGTCTGGAACTGGCTGTGGTGGGCTGGGACGGGCTGGGACGGGCTGTGGTGGGCTGGAACGGGTTTGGGACGGGCTGTGGTGGGCTGGGATGGGCTGTGGTGTGCTGGGACGGGCTGTGGTGGGCTGGGATGGGCTGTGGTGTGCTGGGACGGGCTGTGGTGTTCTGGGACGGGCCTTGGTGTTCTGGGCCGGGCTGTGGTGGGCTGGGATGGGCTGTGGTGGGCTGGGACGGGCTGTGGTGGGCTGGGACGGGCCGTGGTGAACTGTGGTGTGTCGTGGTAGGCTTTAGTGGGCCGTGGTGGGTGGGGATGGGCCGGTATGGGAAGGGATGGTCTGTGTTGGGCCGTGGTGGGCTGGGACAGGTCATGGTGGGCTGAGACGGCCCGTGGTGAACTGTGGTGGGCTCTGGTGGGCCGTGGTGGTCTGGGACAGGCTGTGGTGGGCTGTGGTGGGTTCTGGTGAGCTTGCGACGGGCTGTGGTGGGCTGGGACGGGCTGGGACGGGCTCTGGTGGTCTGGAACAGGCTGGGACGGGCTGGGACGGGCTGTGGTGGGCTGGGACGGGCTGTGGTGTGCTGGGCCAGGCTGTGGTGGGCTGGGACGGGCTGTGGTGTGCTGGGACGAGCTGGGAGGGGCTGGGACGGGCTGGGACGAGCTGTGGTGTGCTGGGACGGGCTGTGGTGGGCTGGGACGGGCTGTGGTGTGCTGGGACGGGATGGGACGGGCTGGGACAAGCTGTGGTGGGCTGGGATGGGCTGGGAAAGGCTGGGACGGGCTGTGGTTGGCTGGGACGGGCTGTGGTGGGCCGGGACAGGCTGTGGTAGGCCGTGGTGGTCAGGGACGGGCCGCGGTGAACCGTGGTGGGCCGTGGTGGGCTGTGGTGGGCCGTTTTGGGCCGGGATGAGAAGGGGTGGGCTGTGGTGGGCCGTGGTGGGCTGGGACAGGTTGTCGTGGGCTGGGACGGGCCGTGGTGAACTGTGGTGGGCTGTGGCTTGCTGTGTTGGGCCGTGGTGGGCTGGGACGGGCCGTGGTGGGCTGTGCTGGGCTGTGGTGGGCTGGGACGGGCTGTGTTGGGCTGGGATAAGGTGTGGTGGGCTGGGACGGGCTGTGGTTGGCTGGGACGGTCTGTCGTGGTCCGGGACGGGCTGTGGTGGGCTGGGATAAGTTGTGGTGGGCTGGGACGGGCTGTGGTGGGCTGTAGTGGGCTGGGACAGGCTTTGTTGAGGTGGGACGAGCTGTGGTGGCCTGGGACGGGCTGGGATGGGCTATGTTGGGCTGGGATAAGGTGTGGTGGGCTGTGGCGGGCTGGGACAGGCTGAGCGGGCTGGGACGGGCTGTGGTGGGCTGGGACGGGCTGTGGCGGGCTGGGACGGGCTATGGTGGGCTGTGACAGTCTGTGGCGGGCTGGGACGGGCTGTGGTGGGCCGTGTTGGGCCGTGGCGGGCAGTGGTGGGCCGTGGCGTGCCGTGACGGCCCGTGGCGGGCTGTAATGGGCCGTGGCAGTCCGTGGTGGGCCGTGGTGGGCCGTGGTTGGCCATGGCGGACTGTGGTGGGCCGTGGTGGGCTGGGACATGCTGTGGAGGGCTGTCGTGGGCTGGGACCGTCTGTGATGGGCTGGGATGGGCTGTGGTGGGCTGTGGTGGGTAGTGGTGGGCTAAGACGGGCTGTGGAGTGCTGTGGAGGGCTGTGGTGTGCTGTGGAGGGCTGTGGTGGGCTGGCACTAGCTGTGGAGGGCTGGGACGGGCTGTGATGGGCTGGGACGGGCTGTGGTGGCCTTGGACGGGCTGGGACGGGCTGTGGTGGGCTGGGATAAGGTGTGGTGGGCTGGGACGGGCTGTGGCGGGTCGTGGTGGGCCGTGGCAGACAGTCGTGGGCCATGGCGTGCCGGGACGGCCCGTGGCGGGGCGTAATGGGCCGTGGTGGGCCGTGGTGGTCCGTGGCAGGCCGGGACGGGCCGTGGTGGGCTGTGGTGGGCTATGTCGGGCTGGGACGGGCTGTGGTGGGCTGTGGTGGGCTTGGATGGGCTGTGGTGGGCTGGGATAAGCTGTGGTGGGCTGGGACGGTCTGTGGTTGGCTGGGTTGGGCTGTGGTGGGCTGGGATGGGCTGTGGTGGGCTGTGGTGGGCTGTGGTGGGCTGTGGTGGGCTGGGACAGGCTGTGGTGGGCTGGGATAAGCTGTGGTGGGCTGGGATAAGCTGTGGTGGGCTGGGGTGTGCTGTGGTGGGCTGTGACGGGCTGTGGTGGGCTGTGACAGGCTTTGGTGAGCTGGGATGGGCTTTGGTGGGCTGGTACGGGCTGTGGTTGACTGGGACCCTCTGTGATGGTCTGGGTCGGGCTGTGACGGGCTGTGGTGGGCTGTGGCGGGCTGGGATGGGCCGTGGTGGGCTCTGGCGGGCTGCGGTGGGCCGTGGCAGGTAGTGGCGTGTAGTGGCGGGCCGGGACGGGCAGTGGTGCGCCGTGGTGGGCCGTGGCGGGCTGTGGTGGGCCGTGGTGGGTTGGGACAGGCTTTGTTGAGGTGGGACGGGCTGTGGTGGGCTGGGATAAGGTGTGGTGGGCTGGGACGGGCTGTGGTGGGCTGGGACGGGTTGTGGTGGGCTGGGACGGTCTGTCGTGGTCCGGGACGGGCTGTGGTCGGCTGGGATAAGTTGTGGTGGGCTAGGACGGGCTGTGGTGGGCTGTAGTGGGCTGGGACAGACTTTGTTGAGGTGGGACGGGCTGTGGTGGGCTGTGGTGGGCTGTGGTTGGCCGTGGTTGGCCATGGCGGACTGTGGTGGGCCGTGGTGGGCTGGGACCTGCTGTGGAGGGCTGTGGTGGGCTGGGACCGTCTGTGATGGGCTGGGACGGGCTGTGGTGGGCTGTGGTGGGCTGGGACTGGCTGTGGCGGTCTAGGACAGGCTGTGGTGGGCTTTGGTGGGCTGTGGTTGCCTGTGACGGGCTGTGGTGGGCTGTGGTGGGCTGTGGAGGGCTTTGGTGGGCTTTGGTGGGCTCGGATAAGCTGTGGTAGGCTGGGACAGGCTGTGGCGGGCTGTGGTGGGCTGTGGTGCGCTGGGACGGGCTGTGGTGGGCTCTGGTGGGCTGGGACAGGCTCTGATAGTCTGGAATAAGGTGTGATGGTCTGGGACGGGCTGTGGTATGCTTGGACGGGCCATGATGGGCTGGGACGGGCCATGGTGGGCTCTGGTGGGCTGGGCCTGGGTGCGGTGGGCTGGGCCTGGGTGCGGTGGGCTGGGACGGGCTGTGGTGGGCTGTGGCGGGCTGTGGTGGGCTGGGACGGGCTGTGGTGGGCTGGGACGGGCTGTGGTGGGCTGTAGTGGGCTGGGACAAGCTGTGGTGGGCTGGGACAGGCCTTGTTGAGCTGGGACGGGCTGTGGTGGGCTGGGACGGACTGTCGTGAGCTGGGACGGGCTTTGGTGAGCTGCGACAAGCTGTGGTGGGCTGGGACGGGCTGTGGTGGGCTGCGATAAGATATGGTGGGCTGGGACAGGCTTTGGTGGGCTGTGGTGGGCTGGGACGGGCTGTGGCGGTCTTGGATGGGCTGTGGCGTGCCAAGACGGGCTGTGGCGGTCTGGGACGGCCTGTGACGGGCTGTGGTGGGGTCTGGCGGGCCGTAATGGGTTGCGGCGGGCCGTGGTGGGCCTTGGCGGACAGTGGTGGGCCGTGGCGGGCTGTGGTGGACCGTGGTGGGCCGTGGTGGGCTGGGACGGGCTGTGGTGGGCCGTGGCGGGCTCTAGTGGGCTGGGACGGGCTGTGGTGGGCTGGGATAAGGTGTGGTGGGCTGGGACGGGCTGTGGTGGGCTATGGTGGGTTGTAGTGGGCTGGGACGGGCTGTGGAGGTCTTGGATGAGCTGTGGTGGGCCGAAACGGGCTGTGGCGGTCTGGGACAACCTGTGACGGGCAGTGGTGGGCCTTGGCGGGCTGTGGTGGGTAGTGGTGGGCTGAGACGGGCTGTGGAGTGCTGTGGAGGGCTGTGGAGAGCTGTGGTGGGCTGGGACGGGCTGTGGTGGGCTGGGACAGGCTGTGGTGAGCTGGCACTAGCTGTGGAGGGCTGGGACGGGCTGTGATGGGCTGGGGCGGGCTTTTTTGAGCTGGGACGGGCTGTGGTGGCCTTGGACGGGCTGGGACAGGCTGTGGTGGGCTGGGACAGGCTTTTTTGAGCTGGGACGGGCTGTGGTGGCCTTGGACGGGCTGGGACGGGCTGTGGTGGGCTGGGATAAGGTGTGGTGGGCTGGGACGGGCTGTGGCGGGTCGTGGTGGGCCGTGGCAGACAGTCGTGGGCCATGGCGTGTCAGGACGGCCCGTGGCGGGGCGTAATGGGCCGTGGTGGGCCGTGGCGGTCCGTGGCAGGCCGGGACGGGCCGTGGTGGGCTGTGGTGGGCTATGTCGGGCTGGGACGGGCTGTGGTGGGCTGGGATGGGCTGTGGTGGGCTGGGATAAGCTGTGGTGGGCTGGGACGGTCTGTGGTGGGCTGGGTTGGGCTGTGGTGGGCTGTGACGGGCTGTGGTGGACTGTGACAGGCTTTGGTGAGCTGGGATGGGCTTTGGTGGGCTGGTACGGGCTGTGGTTGACTGGGACCCTCTGTGATGGGCTGGGTTGGGCTGTGACGGGCTGTGGCGGGCTGGGACGGGCTGTGACGGGCTGTGGTGGGCTCTGGCGGGCCGTGGTCGGGCCGTGGCAGGTAGTGGCGTGTAGTGGCGGGCCGGGACGGGCAGTGGTGGGCCGTGGCGGGCTGTGGTGGGCCGTGGTGGGTTGGGAAAGGCTTTGTTGAGGTGGGACGGGCTGTGGTGGGCTGGGATGGGCTGGGACGGGCTGTGTTGGGCTGGGATAAGGTGTGGTGGGCTGGGACAGGCTGTGGTGGGCTGGGACGGGCTGTGGGGGGCTGGGACGGGCTGTGGTGGGCTGTAGTGGGCTGGGACAGGCTTTGTTGAGGTGGGACGGGCTGTGGTGGCCTGGGACGGGCTGGGACGGGCTATGTTGGGCTGGGATAAGGTGTGGTTGGCTGTGGCGGGCTGGGACGGGCTGCGGTGGGCTGTGACAGTCTATGGCGGGCTGGGACGGGCTGTGGTGGGCCGTGGCGGGCAGTGGTGGGCCGTGGCATGCCGCGACGGCCCGTGGCGGGCTGTAATGGGCCGTGGCGGTCCGTGGTGGGCCGTAGCGGGCCGTGGTGGGCCGTGGTGGGCTGTGGTTGGCCATGGCGGACTGTGGTGGGCCGTGGTGGGCTGGGACGTGCTGTGGAGGGCTGTGGTGGGCTGGGACCGTCTGTGATGGGCTGGGACGGGCTGTGGTGGGCTGTGGTGGGCTGGGACTGGCTGTGGCGGTCTAGGACAGGCTGTGGTGGGCTTTGGTGGGCTGTGGTTGCCTGTGACGGGCTGTGGTGGGCTGTGGTGGGCTGTGGAGGGCTTTGGTGGGCTTTGGTGGGCTAGGATAAGCTGTGGTAGGCTGGGACAGGCTGTGGCGGGCTGTGATGGGCTGTGGTGCGCTGGGACGGGCTGTGGTGGGCTCTGGTGGGCTGGGACTGGCTCTGGTAGTCTGGAATAAGGTGTGATGGGCTGGGACGGGCTGTGGTGTGCTGGGACGGGCTGTGGTGGGCTGTGACGGGCCATGGTGGGCTCTGGTGGGCTGGGACTGGGTGCGGTGGGCTGGGACGGGCTGTGGTGGGCTGGGACGGGCTGTGGTGGGCTGGGAAGGGCTGTGGTGGGCTGTAGTGGGCTGGGACAAGCTGTGGTGGGCTGGGACAGGCTTTGTTGAGCTGGGACGGGCTGTGGTGGGCTGGGACGGGCTGTCGTGAGCTGGGACGGGCTTTGGTGAGCTGCGACAAGCTGTGGTGGTCTGGGACGGGCTGTGGTAGGCTGGGATAAGATGTGGTGGGCTGGGACAGGCTTTGGTGGGCTGTGGTGTGCTGGGACGGGCTGTGGCAGTCTTGGATGGGCTGTGGCGTGCCAAGACGGGCTGTGGCGGTCTGGGACGGCCTGTGACGGGCTGTTGTGGGGTCTGGCGGGCCGTAATGGGTTGCGGCGGGCCGTGGTGGGCCGTGGCGGGCCGTGGTGGGCCGTGGTGGGCTGTGGTGGGCCGTGGTGGGCTGTGGTGGACAGTGGTGGGCCGTGGTGGGCTGTGGTGGGCTGTAGTGGGCTGGGACGGGCTGTGGTGGGCTGTGACAGGCTTTGGTAAGCTGGGATGGGCTTTGGTGGGCTGGTACGGGCTGTGGTTGACTGGGACGGGCTGTGATGGGCTGGGTCGGGCTGTGACGGGCTGTGGTGGGCTGTGGCGGGCTGGGACGGGCTGTGGTGGGCCGTGGTGGGCTGTGGTGGGCCGTGGTGGGCTGTGGCAGGTAGTGGCGTGTAGTGGTGGGCCGTGGTGGGCTGTGGCGGGCCGTGGTGGGCCGTGACAGGCCTTGTTGGGCCGTGGCGGGCAGTGGTGGGCCGTGGCTTGTCGAAACGGCCTGTTGTGGCCCGTAATGGGCCGTGGCGGGCTGTGGGGGGCCGTATTGGGTTGTGGCGGGCCGTGGTGCTCCGTGGCAGGCCGAGACGGGCCGTGGTGGGCTGTGTCGGGCTGGGACGGGCTGTGGTGGGCTGTTGTGAGCTGTGGTGGGCTGGGACGGGCTGTGGTGGGCTGGGACGGGCTGTGGCGGGCTGGGACAGTCTGTGGCGGCCTGGAGCAGGCTGTGGCGGGCTGTGGCGGGTAGCGGCGGGTTGTGTTGGGCCGTGGCAGACAGTGGTGGGCCGTGGCGGCCCGTGGCATGCCGTAATGGGCTTTGGCGGGCCGTGGTGGGCTGTGGGCGGCCGTGGCGGGACGTGGTGGGCCGTGGCAGGCTGGGACGGGCCGTGGTGGGCTGTGGTGGGTTGGGATGGGCTGTGGTGGGCTGTAGTGGGCTGGGAAGGGCTGTGGTGGCCTGGGACGGGCTGGGACGTGCTGTGGTGGGCTGGGACGGGCTTTGGTGGGCTGTGGTCTGCTGGGATAAGCTGTGGTAGGCTGGGACGGGCTGTGGCGGGCCAGGATGGGCTGTGGCGGGCTGGGACGGGATGTGACGGGCCGGGGTGGGCTCTGGCGGGCCGTGGTGGGCCGGGACAGGCAGTTGTGGGCTGTGGTGGGCTGTGGCGGGCCATGTTGGGCCGTGGTGGGCTGCAGTGGGCTTGGACGGGCTGGGATGGGCTGTGGTGGCATGGGATAAGCTGTGGCGGGCTGGGACCGTCTGTGGTGGGCTGTGGTGGGCTGGGACAAGCTGTATGTGGCTGGGATGGGCTGTGGTGGGCTGGGACTGTCTGTGATGGGCTGGGACGGGCTGTGGTGGGCTGTGGCGGGCTGGGATGGGCTGTGGCGGTCTTAGATGGGCTGTGGCGTGCCAAGACTAGCTGTGGAGGTCTGGGACGGCCTGTGACTGGCTGTGGTGGGTTGTAACGGGCCGTTGTGGGTTGTGGCGGGCCGTGGCGGGCCGTGGCAGGCCGGGACGGGCAGTGGTGGGCTGTGGTGGGCTGCGGTGGGCCTTGGCGGGCGATGATGGGCTGTGGTGAGCCGTGGTGGGCCGTGGTGGGCTGTGGTTGGCTGTGGAGGGCTGTGGAGGGCTGTGGTGGCCTGGGACTAGCTGTGGTGGGCTGTGGTGGGTTCTGCTGAGCTTGAGACGGGCTGTGGTGGGCTGGGATGGGCTGAGACGAGTTCTGGTGGTCTGGAATGAGCTGGGACGGGCTGGGACGTGCTGGGACGGGCTGTGGTGGGCTGGGAAGGGCTGTGGTGGGCGGGGACGGGCTGTGGTGGGCGGGGACGGGTTGTGGTGTGCTACGACGGGCTGGGACGGGCTGCGACGGGCTGTGACGGGCTGTGGTAAGCTGGGACGGGCTGTGGTGGGCCGGGACGGGCTGTGGTGGGCCGTGGTGGGCAGGGACGGGCCGTGGTGAACTGCGGTGGGCTGTGGTGGGCCGTTTTGGGCCGGGATGGGAAGGGGTGGGCTCGTGGTGGGCCGTGGTGGGCTGGGACAGGTCATGGTGGGCTGTGGTGGGCCGTGGTTCGCTGTCGTTGGCCGTGGTGGGCTGGGACGGGTCATGGTGGGCTGTGGTGGGCCGTGGTGGTCTGGCACGGGCTGGGACGGGCTGTGGTGGTCTGGAACGGGCTGTGGTGGGCTGGGACGGGCTGGGAAGGGCTGTGGTGGGCTGTGATGGGCTGTGGTGTGCTGGGATGGGCTGTGGTGGGCTGGGACGGGCTGTGGTGTGCTGGGACGGGCTGTGGTGTTCTGGGACGGGCTGTGTTGGGCTGGGACGGGCTGTGGTGGGCTGGGACAGGCTGGGACGGTCTGTGGTGGGCTGGGACAGTCTGTGGTGCTCTGGGACAAGCTGTGGTGGGCTGGGACGGGCTGGGATAGGCTGGGACGGGCTGGGACGGGCTGTGGTGGGCTGGGACAGGCTGTGGTGGGCTGGGACGGGCTGTGGTGGACTGGGACGGGTTCTGGGGGGCTGTGGTGATCTCTGGTGTGCTGTGGTGGCCTGTGGTTGGCTGGGATAAGCTGTGGTGGGCTGGGACGGGCTGGGAAGGGCTGGGATAGGCTGGGACGGGCTGTGGTGGCCTGGGACATTCTGTGGTGGGCTGGGACGGGCTGTGGTGGGCGGGGACGGGCTGTAGTGGGCGGGGACGGGCTCTGGTGGGCGGGGACGGGCTGTGGTGGGCAGAGACGGGCTGTGGTGGGCTGGGACGGGCTGGGATGGGCTGTGCTGGGCTGTGGTGGGCTGGGACGGGCCGTGGTGGGCTATGGTGGCCGGGGACGGGCTGTGGTGGTCTGGAACGGTCTGTGGTGGGCTGGGACGGTCTGTGGTGGGCTGGGACGGGCTGCGGTGGGCTGCGACGGGCTGGGACGGGCTGTGGTGTGCTGGGACGGGCTGTGCTGGTCTGTGGTGGGCTGGGACGGGCGGGGACGGGCTGTGGTGGGCTGGGACGGGCTGGCACGGGCTGGGACGGGCTGTGGTGGTCTAGGGACGGGCTGTGGTGGGCTGTGGTGGGCTGTGGTGGTCTGGAAAAGGCTGTGGTGGGTTGGGACAGGCTGGGACATGCTGGGACGTTGTGTGGAGGACTGGGATGGTCTGTGGTGTGCTGGGACGGGCTGTGGTGGCCGGGGACGGGCTGTGGTGGCCGGGGACAAGCTGTGGTGGGCTTGGACGGGCTGGGATGGGCTGGGACGGGCTGGGACAGGCTGTGGTGGGCTGTGGTGGACTGGGACGGGCTGTGGTGTGCTGGCATGGGCTGTGGTGTGCTGGCATGGGCTGTGGTGTGCTGAGACAGGCTGTGGTGTGCTGGGACGAGCTGTCGTGTGCTGGGACGGGCTGTGGTGGGCGGGGACGGGCAGTGGTAGGCTGTGGTGGGCTGGGACTGGCTGTGGTGGGCTGGGACGGGCTGGGACGGGCTGTGGTGGGCTGGGACGGGCCGTGGTGGGCCGTGGTGGGCTGTGGTGGTCCGTTTTGGGCCGGGATGGGAAGGGGTTGGCTGTGGTGGGCCGTGGTGGGCTGGGACAGGTCGTGGTGGGCTGGGACTGGCCGTCGTGGGCTGTGGTGGGCCGTGGCTCGCTGTGGTGGGCCGTGGTGGACTGGGACGGGCCGTGGTGGGCTGTGGTGGGCCGTGGTGGTCTGGGACGGGCTGGGACGGGCTCTGGTGTTCTGGAACGGGCTGTGGTGGGCTGGGACGGGCTATGGTGGGGTGGGACGGGCTGTGGTGGGCTGGGATGGGCTGTGGTGGGCTGGGAATGGCTGGGACGGGCTGGGATGGGCTGTGGTGGGCGGGGACGGGCTGTGGTGTGCAGGGACGGGCTGTGGTGTGCTGGGACGGGCTGTGGTGTTCTGGGACGGGCTGTGGTGGGCTGGGATGGGCTGTGGTGTGCAGGGACGGGCTGTGGTGGGCTGGGACGGGCTGTGGTGGGCTGGGACGGGCTGTGGTGGGCTGGGATGGGTTGTGGTGGGCTGGGAATGGCTGGGACGGGCTGGGACGGGCTGTGGTGTTCTGGGACGGGCTGTGGTGTGCAGGGACGGGCTGTGGTGTGCTGGGACGGGCTGTGGTGTTCTGGGACGGGCTGTGGTGGGCTGGGATGGGCTGTGGTGTGCAGGGACGGGCTGTGGTGTGCTGGGACGGGCTGTGGTGTTCTGGGACGGGCTGTGGTGGGCTGGGATGGGCTGTGGTGGGCTGGGACGGGCTGTGGTGTGCTGGGACGGGCTGTGATGTTCTGGGACGGGCTGGCACGGGCTGGGACGGGCTGTGGTGGGCTGGGAGAGGCTGGGACGGTCTGTGGTGGGCTGGGACAGTCTGTGGTGCTTTGGGACAAGCTTTGGTGGGTGGGGACGGGCTGGGACGGGCTGGGATAGGCTGGGACGGGTTGGGACGGGCTGTGGTGGGCTGGGACAGGCTGTGGTGTGCTGGGACGGGTTCTGGGGTGGACTGGGACGGGTTCTGGGGGGCTGTGGTGATCTCTGGTGTGCTGTGGTGGCCTGTGGTTGGCTGGGATAAGCTGTGGTGGGCTGGGACGGGCTGGGACAGGCTGGGACAGGCTGGGATAGGCTGAGACAGGCTGTGGTGGCCTGGGACATTCTGTGGTGGGCTGGGACGTGCTGTGGTGGGCTGGGACGGGCTGTGGTGGGCGGGGACGGGCTGTGGTGGGCAGAGACGGGCTGTGGTGGGCTGGGACGGGCTGGGATGGGCTGTGCTGGCCTGTGGTGGGCTGGGACGGGCTGTGCTGGGCTATGGTGGCCAGGGACGGGCTGTGGTGGTCTGGAACGGTCTGTGGTGGGCTGGGACGGGCTGTGGTGGGCTGGGACGGGCTGCGGTGGGCTGCGACGGGCTGGGACGGGCTGGGATGGGCTGTGGTGGGCTGGGACGGGCTGTGCTGGTCTGTGGTGGGCTGGGACGGGCGGGGACGGGCTGTGGTGGGCTGGGACGGGCTAGCACGGGCTGGGACAGGCTGTGGTGGGCTAGGGACGGGCTGTGGTGGGCTGGGACGGGCTTTGGTGGTCTGGAAAAGGCTGTGGTGGGTTGGGACAGGCTGGGACATGCTGGGACGTTGTGTGGTGGACTGGGATGGTCTGTGGTGTGCTGGGACGGGCTGTGGTGGGTGGGGACGGGCTGTGGTGGGCTTGGACGGGCTGGGATGGGCTGGGACGGGCTGGGACAGGCTGTGGTGGGCTGTGGTGGACTGGGACGGGCTGTGGTGTGCTGGCATGGGCTGTGGTGTGCTGGTATGAGCTGTGGTGTGCTGGCATGGGCTGTGGTGTGCTGAGACGGGCTGGGACGGGCTGTGGTGGGCGGGGACGGGCTGTGGTAGGCTGTGGTGGGCTGGGACGGGCTGTGGTGGGCTGGGACGGGCCGTGGTGGGCCGTGGTGGGCTGTGGTGGGCCGTTTTGGGCCGGGATGGGAAGGGGTTTGCTGTGGTGGGCCGTGGTGGGCTGGGACAGGTCGTGGTGGGCTGGGAGTGGCCGTGGTGGGCTGTGGTGGGCCGTGGCTCGCTGTGGTGGGCCGTGGTGGGCTGGGACGGGCTGTGGTGGGCTGTGGTGGGCCGTGGTGGTCTGGGACTGGCTGGGACGGGCTCTGGTGTTCTGGAACGGGCTGTGGTGGGCTGGCACGGGCTGTGGTGGGCTGTGGTGGGCTGGGACAGGCTGTGGTGGGCTGGGACGGGCTGTGGTGTGCAGGGACGGGCTGTGGTGGGTTGGGACGGGCTGTGGTGTTCTGGGACGGGCTGTGGTGGGCTGGGATGGGCTGTGGTGGGCTGGGACAAGCTGTGGTGTGCTGGGACGGGCTGTGGTGTTCTGGGACGGGCTGGCACGGGCTGGGACGGGCTGTGGTGGGCTGGGACAGGCTGGGACGGTCTGTGGTGGGCTGGGACAGTCTGTGGTGCTTTGGGACAAGCTGTGGTCGGTGGGGACGGGCTGGGACGGGCTGGGATAGGCTGGGACGGGCTGGGACGGTCTGTGGTGGGCTGGGACAGGCTGTGGTGTGCTGGGACGGGCTGTGGTGGACTGGGACGGGTTCTGGGGGGCTGTGGTGATCTCTGGTGTGCTGTGGTGGCCTGTGGTTGGCTGGGATAAGCTGTGGTGGGCTGGGACGGGCTGGGACAGGCTGGGACAGGCTGGGATAGGCTGAGACAGGCTGTGGTGGCCTGGGACATTCTGTGGTGGGCTGGGACGTGCTGTGGTGGGCTGGGACGGGCTGTGGTGGGCGGGGACGGGCTCTGGTGGGCGGGGACGGGCTGTGGTGGGCAGAGACGGGCTGTGGTGGGCTGGGACGGGCTGGGATGGGCTGTGCTGGGCTGTGGTGGGCTGGGACGGGCTGTGCTGGGCTATGGTGGCCAGGGACGGGCTGTGGTGGTCTGGAACGGTCTGTGGTGGGCTGGGACGGGCTGTGGTGGGCTGGGACGGGCTGCGGTGGGCTGCGACGGGCTGGGACGGGCTGGGATGGGCTGTGGTGGGCTGGGACGGGCTGTGCTGGTCTGTGGTGGGCTGGGACGGGCGGGGACGGGCTGTGGTGGGCTGGGACGGGCTAGCACGGGCTGGGACAGGCTGTGGTGGGCTAGGGACGTGCTGTGGTGGGCTGGGACGGGCTGTGGTGGTCTGGAAAAGGCTGTGGTGGGTTGGGACAGGCTGGGACATGCTGGGACGTTGTGTGGTGGACTGGGATGGTCTGTGGTGTGCTGGGACGGGCTGTGGTGGGCGGGGACGGGCTGTGGTGGGCTTGGACGGGCTGGGATGGGCTGGGATGGGCTGGGACAGGCTGTGGTGGGCTGTGGTGGACTGGGACGGGCTGTGGTGTGCTGGCATGGGCTGTGGTGTGCTGGCATGGGCTGTGGTGTGCTGGCATGGGCTGTGGTGTGCTGAGACGGGCTGTGGTGTGCTGGGACGGGCTGGGATGGGCTGTGGTGGGCGGGGACGGGCTGTGGTAGGCTGTGGTGGGCTGGGACTGGCTGTGGTGGGCTGGGACGGGCCGTGGTGGGCCGTGGTGGGCTGTGGTGGGCCGTTTTGGGCCGGGATGGGAAGGGGTTGGCTGTGGTGGGCCGTGGTGGGCTGGGACAGGTCGTGGTGGGCTGGGAGTGGCCGTGGTGGGCTGTGGTGGGCCGTGGCTCGCTGTGGTGGGCCGTGGTGGGCTGGGACGGGCTGTGGTGGGCTGTGGTGGGCCGTGGTGGTCTGGGACTGGCTGGGATGGGCTCTGGTGTTCTGGAACGGGCTGTGGTGGGCTGGGACGGGCTGTGGTGGGCTGTGGTGGGCTGGGACGGGCTGTGGTGGGCTGGGATGGGCTGTGGTGGGCTGGGACGGGCTGTGGTGTTCTGGGACGGGCTGTGGTGTTCTGGGACGGGCTGTGGTGGGCTGGGACGGGCTGTGGTGGGCTGGGACGGGCTGTGGTGGGCTGGAACGGGCTGTGGTGGGCGGGGACGGGCTGGCACGGGCTGGGACAGGCTGGGACGTGCTGGGACGAGCTGTGGTGGGCTGGGACGGGCTGTGGTGGGCTGGAACGGGCTGTGGTGGGCTGGGACGGGCTTTGGTGGGCTGGGACGGGCTGGGACGGGCTGTGATGGGCTGGGACGGGTTCTGGGGGGCTGTGGTGATCTCTGGTGTGCTGTGGTGGCCTGTGGTTGACTGGGACAGGCTGGGAGGGGTTGGTACAGGCTGGGACAGGCTGGGATAGGCTGAGACAGGCTGTGGTGGCCTGGGACATTCTGTGGTGGGCTGTGGTGGGCTGTGGTGGGCTCTGGTGGTCTGGAACTGACTGTGGTGGGCTGGGATGGGCTGGGACGGGCTGTGGTGGGCTGGAACGGGTTTGGGACGGGCTGTGGTGGGCTGGGACGGGCTGTGGTGGGCTGGGATGGGCTATGGTGGGCTGGGACGGGCTGTGGTGGGCTGGGATGGGCTGTGGTGTGCTGGGACGGGCTGTGGTGTTCTAGGACGGGCTGTGGTGGGCGGGAACGGGCTGTGGTGGGCTGGGACGGGCTGTGGTGGGCCGTGGTGTGCTGGGACGGGCCGTGGTGAACTGTGGTGTGTCGTGGTAGGCTTTGGTGGGCCGTGGTGGGTGGGATGGGCCGGTATGGGAAGGGATGGTCTGTGTTGGGCCGTGGTGGGCTGGGACAGGTCATGGTGGGATGAGACGGCCCGTGGTGAACTGTGGTGGGCTGTGGTGGGCCGTGGTGGGCTGTGGTGGGCCATGGTGGTCTGGGACAGGCTGTGGTGGGCTGTGGTGGGTTCTGGTGAGCTTGAGACGGGCTGTGGTGGGCTGGGACGGGCTGGGACGGGCTCTGGTGGTCTGGAACAGGCTGGGACGGGCTGGGACGGGCTGTGGTGGGCTGGGACGGGCTGTGGTGTGCTGGGACGGGCTGTGGTGGGCTGGGACGAGCTGGGAGGGGCTGGGACGAGCTGTGGTGTGCTGGGATGGGCTGTGGTGGGCTGGGACGGGCTGTGGTGGGCTGGGACGGGCTGTGGTGTGCTGGGACGGGCTGTAGTGTGCTGGGACGGGCTGGGACAAGCTGTGGTGGGCTGGGATGGGCTGGGAAAGGCTGGGACGGGCTGTGGTTGGCTGGGACGGGCTGTGGTGGGCCGGGACGGGCTGTGGTAGGCCGTGGTGGTCAGGTACGGGCCGTGGTGAACCGTGGTGGGCCGTGGTGGGCCGTGGTGGGCCGTTTTGGGCCGGGATGAGAAGGGGTGGGCTGTGGTGGGCCGTGGTGGGCTGGGACAGGTTGTGGTGGGCTGGGACGGGCCGTGGTGAACTGTGGTGGGCCGTGGCTCGCTGTGTTGGGCCGTGGTGGGCTGGGACGGGCCGTGGTGGGCTGTGCTGGGCTGTGGTGGGCTGGGACAGGCTGGGATGGTCTGTGGTGGACTAGGACGGTCTGTGGTGGGCTGGGACAGTCTGTGGTGGGCTGGAACAGGCTGTGGTGTTCTGGGACGGGCTGGCACGGGCTGCGACAGGCTGGGATGGGCTGTGGTGGGCGGGGACGGGCTGTGGTGGTCTGGGACGGGCTGGGACAAGCTGTGGTGGGCGGGGACGGGCTGTGGTGTACTGGGACGGGCTGTGGTGTGCTGGGACGGGCTGGGACGGGCTGGGACAAGCTGTGGTGGGCGGGGATGGGCTGTGGCGGGCTGTGGTGGGCTGTGGTGGGCTGGAACGGGCTGTGGTGAGCTGGGACGGGCTGTGGTAAGCTGTAACGGGCTGTGGTGGGCTGGGACGGGCTGTGGTAAACTATGACGGGCTGTGGTGGGCTGGGACGGGCTGTGGTGGGCTGGGACTGGCTGTGGTGAGCTGGGACGGGCAGTGGCAAGCTGGGACGGGCTGTGGTGTGCTGGGACGGGCTGTGCTGAGCTGGGACGGGCTGGGACGGGCTGGGACGAGCTGTGGTGGGCGGAGACGGGCTGTGGTGGGCGGGGATGGGCTGTGGTGAACGGGGACGGGCTGTGGTGGTCGGGGACGGGCTGTGGTGTGCTGGGACGGGCTGGGACGGGCTGGGACAGGCTGGGACGGGCTGGGACGAGCTGTGGTGGGTGGAGACGGGCTGTGGTGGACTGGGACGAGCTGTGGTCGACGGGGACGGGCGGGGACAGGCTGTGGTGGGCTGGGACGTGCTGGGATGGGCTGGGATGGGCTGTGGTAAGCTGGGACGGTCTGGAACGGCCTGTGGTGTGCTGGGACCGGCTGTGGTGGGCTGGGACGGGCTGTGGTGTGCTGGGACGAGCTGTGGTGTGCTGGGACGGGCTGGGACGGGCTGGGAGGGGCTGGGACGGGCTGGGACGGGCTGTGGTGGGCTGGGACGAGCTGTGGTGTGCTGGGACGGGCTGTGGTGGGCTGGGACGGGCTGTGGTGTGCTGGGACGGGCTGGGACGGGCTGGGACGAGCTGTGGTGGGCGGGGATGGGCTGTGGCGGGCTGTGGTGGGCTGTGGTGGGCTGGAACGGGCTGTGGTGAGCTGGGACGGGCTGTGGTAAGCTGTAACGGGCTGTGGTGGGCTGGGACGGGCTGTGGTAAACTATGACGGGCTGTGGTGGGCTGGGACGGGCTGTGGTGGGCTGGGACTGGCTGTGGTGGGCTGGGACTGGCTGATGTGAGCTGGGACGGGCTGAGACGAGCTGGGACTGGCTGGGACGGGCTGGGATGGGCTGTGGTGGGCTGGGACGGGCTGTGGTGGGCCGTGGTGGGCTGTGGTGGACCGTGGTGGGCCGTGGTGGGCTGGGACGGGCCGTGGTGGGCTGTGGTGGGCCGTGGTGGGCTGGGACAGGCTGTGGTGGGCTGTGGTGGGTTCTAGTGAGCTTGAGATGGGCTGTGGTGGGCTGGGACGAGCTGTGGTGTGCTGGGACGGGCTGTGGTGGGCTGGGACGGGCTGTGGTGTGCTGGGACGGGCTGGGACGGGCTGGGACGAGCTGTGGTGGGCGGGGATGGGCTGTGGCGGGCTGTGGTGGGCTGTGGTGGGCTGGAACGGGCTGTGGTGAGCTGGGACGGGCTGTGGTAAGCTGTAACGGGCTGTGGTGGGCTGGGACGGGCTGTGGTAAACTATGACGGGCTGTGGTGGGCTGGGACGGGCTGTGGTGGGCTGGGACTGGCTGTGGTGGGCCGGGACTGGCTGATGTGAGCTGGGACGGGCTGAGACGAGCTGGGACTGGCTGGGACGGGCTGGGATGGGCTGTGGTGGGCTGGGACGGGCTGTGGTGGGACGTGGTGGGCTGTGGTGGACCGTGGTGGGCCGTGGTGGGCTGGGACGGGCCGTGGTGGGCTGTGGTGGGCCGTGGTGGGCTGGGACAGGCTGTGGTGGGCTGTGGTGGGTTCTGGTGAGCTTGAGATGGGCTGTGGTGGGCTGGGACGGGCTGGGACGGGCTCTGGTGGTCTGGAACGGGCTGTGATGTGCTGCAACCGGCTGTGGTGGGCTGGGACAAGCTGTGGTGGGCTGGGACGGGCTGGGACGGGCTCTGGTGAGCTGTGGTGTGCTGGGACGGGCTGTGGTGTGCTGGGACGGGATGTGGCGGGCTGGGACGGGATGTGGCGGGCTGGGACGGGATGTGGCGGGCTGGGTCGGGTTGTGGTGGGCTGGGACAGGCTGTGGTGGGCTGGGACGGGCTGTGACGGGCTGTGGTGTGCTGGGACGGGCTGGGACGGGCTGGGATGGGCTGTGGTGGGCTGGGACGGGCTGTGCTGGTCTGTGGTGGGCTGGGACGGGCGGGGACGGGCTGTGGTGGGCTGGGACGGGCTAGCACGGGCTGGGACAGGCTGTGGTGGGCTAGGGACGTGCTGTGGTGGGCTGGGACGGGCTGTGGTGGTCTGGAAAAGGCTGTGGTGGGTTGGGACAGGCTGGGACATGCTGGGACTTTGTGTGGTGGACTGGGATGGTCTGTGGTGTGCTGGGACGGGCTGTGGTGGGCGGGGACGGGCTGTGGTGGGCTTGGACGGGCTGGGATGGGCTGGGACGGGCTGGGACAGGCTGTGGTGGGCTGTGGTGGACTGGGACGGGCTGTGGTGTGCTGGCATGGGCTGTGGTGTGCTGGCATGGGCTGTGGTGTGCTGGCATGGGCTGTGGTGTGCTGAGACGGGCTGTGGTGTGCTGGGACGGGCTGGGATGGGCTGTGGTGGGCGGGGACGGGCTGTGGTAGGCTGTGGTGGGCTGGGACTGGCTGTGGTGGGCTGGGACGGGCCGTGGTGGGCCGTGGTGGGCTGTGGTGGGCCGTTTTGGGCCGGGATGGGAAGGGGTTGGCTGTGGTGGGCCGTGGTGGGCTGGGACAGGTCGTGGTGGGCTGGGAGTGGCCGTGGTGGGCTGTGGTGGGCCGTGGCTCGCTGTGGTGGGCCGTGGTGGGCTGGGACGGGCTGTGGTGGGCTGTGGTGGGCCGTGGTGGTCTGGGACTGGCTGGGATGGGCTCTGGTGTTCTGGAACGGGCTGTGGTGGGCTGGGACGGGCTGTGGTGGGCTGTGGTGGGCTGGGACGGGCTGTGGTGGGCTGGGATGGGCTGTGGTGGGCTGGGACGGGCTGTGGTGTTCTGGGACGGGCTGTGGTGTTCTGGGACGGGCTGTGGTGGGCTGGGACGGGCTGTGGTGGGCTGGGACGGGCTGTGGTGGGCTGGAACGGGCTGTGGTGAACTGTGGTGGGCTGGGACGGGCTGGCACGGGCTGGGACAGGCTGGGACGTGCTGGGACGAGCTGTGGTGGGCTGGGACGGGCTGTGGTGGGCTGGAACGGGCTGTGGTGGGCTGGGACGGGCTTTGGTGGGCTGGGACGGGCTGGGACGGGCTGTGATGGGCTGGGACGGGTTCTGGGGGGCTGTGGTGATCTCTGGTGTGCTGTGGTGGCCTGTGGTTGACTGGGACAGGCTGGGAGGGGTTGGTACAGGCTGGGACAGGCTGGGATAGGCTGAGACAGGCTGTGGTGGCCTGGGACATTCTGTGGTGGGCTGTGGTGGGCTGTGGTGGGCTCTGGTGGTCTGGAACTGGCTGTGGTGGGCTGGGATGGGCTGGGACGGGCTGTGGTGGGCTGGAACGGGTTTGGGACGGGCTGTGGTGGGCTGGGACGGGCTGTGGTGGGCTGGGATGGGCTATGGTGGGCTGGGACGGGCTGTGGTGGGCTGGGATGGGCTGTGGTGTGCTGGGACGGGCTGTGGTGTTCTAGGACGGGCTGTGGTGGGCGGGAACGGGCTGTGGTGGGCTGGGACGGGCTGTGGTGGGCCGTGGTGTGCTGGGACGGGCCGTGGTGAACTGTGGTGTGTCGTGGTAGGCTTTGGTGGGCCGTGGTGGGTGGGATGGGCCGGTATGGGAAGGGATGGTCTGTGTTGGGCCGTGGTGGGCTGGGACAGGTCATGGTGGGATGAGACGGCCCGTGGTGAACTGTGGTGGGCTGTGGTGGGCCGTGGTGGGCTGTGGTGGGCCATGGTGGTCTGGGACAGGCTGTGGTGGGCTGTGGTGGGTTCTGGTGAGCTTGAGACGGGCTGTGGTGGGCTGGGACGGGCTGGGACGGGCTCTGGTGGTCTGGAACAGGCTGGGACGGGCTGGGACGGGCTGTGGTGGGCTGGGACGGGCTGTGGTGTGCTGGGACGGGCTGTGGTGGGCTGGGACGAGCTGGGAGGGGCTGGGACGAGCTGTGGTGTGCTGGGATGGGCTGTGGTGGGCTGGGACGGGCTGTGGTGGGCTGGGACGGGCTGTGGTGTGCTGGGACGGGCTGTAGTGTGCTGGGACGGGCTGGGACAAGCTGTGGTGGGCTGGGATGGGCTGGGAAAGGCTGGGACGGGCTGTGGTTGGCTGGGACGGGCTGTGGTGGGCCGGGACGGGCTGTGGTAGGCCGTGGTGGTCAGGTACGGGCCGTGGTGAACCGTGGTGGGCCGTGGTGGGCCGTGGTGGGCCGTTTTGGGCCGGGATGAGAAGGGGTGGGCTGTGGTGGGCCGTGGTGGGCTGGGACAGGTTGTGGTGGGCTGGGACGGGCCGTGGTGAACTGTGGTGGGCCGTGGCTCGCTGTGTTGGGCCGTGGTGGGCTGGGACGGGCCGTGGTGGGCTGTGCTGGGCTGTGGTGGGCTGGGACAGGCTGGGATGGTCTGTGGTGGACTAGGACGGTCTGTGGTGGGCTGGGACAGTCTGTGGTGGGCTGGAACAGGCTGTGGTGTTCTGGGACGGGCTGGCACGGGCTGCGACAGGCTGGGATGGGCTGTGGTGGGCGGGGACGGGCTGTGGTGGGCTGGGACGGGCTGGGACAAGCTGTGGTGGGCGGGGACGGGCTGTGGTGTACTGGGACGGGCTGTGGTGTACTGGGACGGGCTGTGGTGTGCTGGGACGGGCTGGGACGGGCTGGGACAAGCTGTGGTGGGCGGGGATGGGCTGTGGCGGGCTGTGGTGGGCTGTGGTGGGCTGGAACGGGCTGTGGTGAGCTGGGACGGGCTGTGGTAAGCTGTAACGGGCTGTGGTGGGCTGGGACGGGCTGTGGTAAACTATGACGGGCTGTGGTGGGCTGTGGTGGGCCGTGGTGGGCTGGGACAGGCTGTGGTGGGCTGTGGTGGGCTGTGGTGAGCTTGAGATGGGCTGTGGTGGGCTGGGACGGGCTGGGACGGGCTCTGGTGGTCTGGAACGAGCTGTGATGTGCTGCAACCGGCTGTGGTGGGCTGGGACGGGCTGTGGTGGACTGGGACGGGCTGGGACGGGCTCTGGTGGGCTTTGGTGTGATGGGATGGGCTGTGGTGTGCTGGGACGGGCTGTGGTGTGCTGGGACGGGCTGTGGTGTGCTGGGACGGGCTGTGGTGTGCTGGGACGGGCTGTGGTGTGCTGGGACGGGCTGTGGTGTGCTGGGACGAGCTGTGGTGTGCTGGGACGGGCTGGGACATGCTGGGACGAGCTGTGGTGTGCTGGGACGAGCTGTGGTGTGCTGGGATGGGCTGGGACATGCTGGGACGAGCTGTGGTGGGCTGGGACGAGCTGTGGTGGGCGGGGACGGGCTGTGGTGGACTGGGACGGGCTGTGGTGTGCTGGGACGGGCTGTGGTGTGCTGGGACGGGCTGTGGTGGTCTGGGACGGGCTGTGGTGGTCTGGGACTGGCTGTGGTGGGCTGGGACTGGCTGTGGTGGGCTGGGACGGGCTGAGACGAGCTGGGACTGGCTGGGACGAGCTGGGATGGGCTGTGGTGGGCTGGAAAGGGCCATGGTGGGCCGTGGTGGTCCGTTTTGGGCCGGGATGGGAAGGGGTGGGCTGTGGTGGGCCTTGGTGGGCTGGGACAGATCGTGGTCGGCTGAGACGGGCCGTGGTGGGCTGTGGTGGGCCGTGGTGGGCTGTGGTGGGCCGTGGTTCGCTGTGGTGGGTCGTGGTGGTCTTGGACGGGCTGTGGTGAGCTGGGACAGGCTGTGGTGGGGCGTGGTGGGCTGTGGCGGGCCGTGGTGAACTGTGGTGGGCCGTGGTGGGCCGTTTTGGGCCGGTATGGGAAGGGATGGGCTGTGGTGGGCCGTGGTGTGCTGGGACAGGTCATGGTGGGCTGAGACAGCTTGTGGTGAACTGTGGTGGGCTGTGGTGGACCGTGGTGGGCCGTGGTGGGCTGGGACGGGCCGTGGTGGGCTGTGGTGGGCCGTGGTGGGCTGGGACAGGCTGTGGTGGGCTGTGGTGGGTTCTGGTGAGCTTGAGATGGGCTGTGGTGGGCTGGGACGGGCTGGGACGGGCTCTGGTGGTCTGGAACGGGCTGTGATGTGCTGCAACCGGCTGTGGTGGGCTGGGACAAGCTGTGGTGGGCTAGGACGGGCTGGGACGGGCTCTGGTGAGCTGTGGTGTGCTGGGACGGGCTGTGGTGTGCTGGGACGGGCTGTGGTGTGCTGGGACGGGATGTGGCGGGCTGGGACGGGATGTGGCGGGCTGGGTCGGGTTGTGGTGGGCTGGGACAGGCTGTGGTGGGCTGGGACGGGCTGTGACGGGCTGTGGTGTGCTGGGACGGGCTGGGACGGGCTGGGATGGGCTGTGGTGGGCTGGGACGGGCTGTGCTGGTCTGTGGTGGGCTGGGACGGGCGGGGGACGGGCTGTGGTGGGCTGGGACGGGCTAGCACGGGCTGGGACAGGCTGTGGTGGGCTAGGGACGTGCTGTGGTGGTCTGGAAAAGGCTGTGGTGGGTTGGGACAGGCTGGGACATGCTGGGACGTTGTGTGGTGGACTGGGATGGTCTGTGGTGTGCTGGGACGGGCTGTGGTGGGCGGGGACGGGCTGTGGTGGGCTTGGACGGGCTGGGATGGGCTGGGACAGGCTGGGACAGGCTGTGGTGGGCTGTGGTGGACTGGGACGGGCTGTGGTGTGCTGGCATGGGCTGTGGTGTGCTGGCATGGGCTGTGGTGTGCTGGCATGGGCTGTGGTGTGCTGAGACGGGCTGTGGTGTGCTGGGACGGGCTGGGATGGGCTGTGGTGGGCGGGGATGGGCTGTGGTAGGCTGTGGTGGGCTGGGACTGGCTGTGGTGAGCTGGGACGGGCCGTGGTGGGCCGTGGTGGGCTGTGGTGGGCCGTTTTGGGCCGGGATGGGAAGGGGTTGGCTGTGGTGGGCCGTGGTGGGCTGGGACAGGTCGTGGTGGGCTGGGAGTGGCCGTGGTGGGCTGTGGTGGGCCGTGGCTCGCTGTGGTGGGCCGTGGTGGGCTGGGACGGGCTGTGGTGGGCTGTGGTGGGCCGTGGTGGTCTGGGACTGGCTGGGATGGGCTCTGGTGTTCTGGAACGGGCTGTGGTGGGCTGGGACGGGCTGTGGTGGGCTGTGGTGGGCTGGGACGGGCTGTGGTGGGCTGGGATGGGCTGTGGTGTTCTGGGACGGGCTGTGGTGTTCTGGGACGGGCTGTGGTGTTCTGGGACGGGCTGTGGTGGGCTGGGACGGGCTGTGGTGGGCTGGGACGGGCTGTGGTGGGCTGGGACGGGCTTTGGTGGGCTGGGACGGGCTGGGACGGGCTGTGATGGGCTGGGACGGGTTCTGGGGGGCTGTGGTGATCTCTGGTGTGCTGTGGTGGCCTGTGGTTGACTGGGACAGGCTGGGAGGGGTTGGTACAGGCTGGGACAGGCTGGGATAGGCTGAGACAGGCTGTGGTGGCCTGGGACATTCTGTGGTGGGCTGTGGTGGGCTGTGGTGGGCTCTGGTGGTCTGGAACTGGCTGTGGTGGGCTGGGATGGGCTGGGACGGGCTGTGGTGGGCTGGAACGGGTTTGGGACGGGCTGTGGTGGGCTGGGACGGGCTGTGGTGGGCTGGGATGGGCTATGGTGGGCTGGGACGGGCTGTGGTGGGCTGGGATGGGCTGTGGTGTGCTGGGACGGGCTGTGGTGTTCTAGGACGGGCTGTGGTGGGCGGGAACGGGCTGTGGTGGGCTGGGACGGGCTGTGGTGGGCCGTGGTGTGCTGGGACGGGCCGTGGTGAACTGTGGTGTGTCGTGGTAGGCTTTGGTGGGCCGTGGTGGGTGGGATGGGCCGGTATGGGAAGGGATGGTCTGTGTTGGGCCGTGGTGGGCTGGGACAGGTCATGGTGGGATGAGACGGCCCGTGGTGAACTGTGGTGGGCTGTGGTGGGCCGTGGTGGGCTGTGGTGGGCCATGGTGGTCTGGGACAGGCTGTGGTGGGCTGTGGTGGGTTCTGGTGAGCTTGAGACGGGCTGTGGTGGGCTGGGACGGGCTGGGACGGGCTCTGGTGGTCTGGAACAGGCTGGGACGGGCTGGGACGGGCTGTGGTGGGCTGGGACGGGCTGTGGTGTGCTGGGACGGGCTGTGGTGGGCTGGGACGAGCTGGGAGGGGCTGGGACGAGCTGTGGTGTGCTGGGATGGGCTGTGGTGGGCTGGGACGGGCTGTGGTGGGCTGGGACGGGCTGTGGTGTGCTGGGACGGGCTGTAGTGTGCTGGGACGGGCTGGGACAAGCTGTGGTGGGCTGGGATGGGCTGGGAAAGGCTGGGACGGGCTGTGGTTGGCTGGGACGGGCTGTGGTGGGCCGGGACGGGCTGTGGTAGGCCGTGGTGGTCAGGTACGGGCCGTGGTGAACCGTGGTGGGCCGTGGTGGGCCGTGGTGGGCCGTTTTGGGCCGGGATGAGAAGGGGTGGGCTGTGGTGGGCCGTGGTGGGCTGGGACAGGTTGTGGTGGGCTGGGACGGGCCGTGGTGAACTGTGGTGGGCCGTGGCTCGCTGTGTTGGGCCGTGGTGGGCTGGGACGGGCCGTGGTGGGCTGTGCTGGGCTGTGGTGGGCTGGGACAGGCTGGGATGGTCTGTGGTGGACTAGGACGGTCTGTGGTGGGCTGGGACAGTCTGTGGTGGGCTGGAACAGGCTGTGGTGTTCTGGGACGGGCTGGCACGGGCTGCGACAGGCTGGGATGGGCTGTGGTGGGCGGGGACGGGCTGTGGTGGGCTGGGACGGGCTGGGACAAGCTGTGGTGGGCGGGGACGGGCTGTGGTGTACTGGGACGGGCTGTGGTGTACTGGGACGGGCTGTGGTGTGCTGGGACGGGCTGGGATGGGCTGGGACAAGCTGTGGTGGGCGGGGATGGGCTGTGGCGGGCTGTGGTGGGCTGTGGTGGGCTGGAACGGGCTGTGGTGAGCTGGGACGGGCTGTGGTAAGCTGTAACGGGCTGTGGTGGGCTGGGACGGGCTGTGGTAAACTATGACGGGCTGTGGTGGGCTGGGACGGGCTGTGGTGGGCTGGGACTGGCTGTGGTGAGCTGGGACGGGCAGTGGCAAGCTGGGACGGGCTGTGGTGTGCTGGGACGGGCTGTGCTGAGCTGGGACGGGCTGGGACGGGCTGGGACGAGCTGTGGTGGGCGGAGACGGGCTGTGGTGGGCGGGGATGGGCTGTGGTGAACGGGGACGGGCTGTGGTGGTCGGGGACGGGCTGTGGTGTGCTGGGACGGGCTGGGACGGGCTGGGACAGGCTGGGACGGGCTGGGACGAGCTGTGGTGGGTGGAGACGGGCTGTGGTGGACTGGGACGAGCTGTGGTCGACGGGGACGGGCGGGGACAGGCTGTGGTGGGCTGGGACGTGCTGGGATGGGCTGGGATGGGCTGTGGTAAGCTGGGACGGTCTGGAACGGCCTGTGGTGTGCTGGGACCGGCTGTGGTGGGCTGGGACGGGCTGTGGTGTGCTGGGACGAGCTGTGGTGTGCTGGGACGGGCTGGGACGGGCTGGGAGGGGCTAGGACGGGCTGGGACGGGCTGTGGTGGGCTGGGACGAGCTGTGGTGTGCTGGGACGGGCTGTGGTGGGCTGGGACGGGCTGTGGTGTGCTGGGACGGGCTGGGACGGGCTGGGACGAGCTGTGGTGGGCGGGGATGGGCTGTGGCGGGCTGTGGTGGGCTGTGGTGGGCTGGAACGGGCTGTGGTGTGCTGGGACGGGCCGTGGTAAGCTGTAACGGGCTGTGGTGGGCTGGGACGGGCTGTGGTAAACTATGACGGGCTGTGGTGGGCTGGGACGGGCTGTGGTGGGCTGGGACTGGCTGTGGTGGGCCGGGACTGGCTGATGTGAGCTGGGACGGGCTGAGACGAGCTGGGACTGGCTGGGACGGGCTGGGATGGGCTGTGGTGGGCTGGGACGGGCTGTGGTGGGACGTGGTGGGCTGTGGTGGACCGTGGTGGGCCGTGGTGGGCTGGGACGGGCCGTGGTGGGCTGTGGTGGGCCGTGGTGGGCTGGGACAGGCTGTGGTGGGCTGTGGTGGGTTCTGGTGAGCTTGAGATGGGCTGTGGTGGGCTGGGACGGGCTGGGACGGGCTCTGGTGGTCTGGAACGGGCTGTGATGTGCTGCAACCGGCTGTGGTGGGCTGGGACGGGCTGTGGTGGGCTGGGACGGGCTGGGACGGGCTCTGGTGAGCTGTGGTGTGCTGGGACGGGCTGTGGTGTGCTGGGACGGGCTGTGGCGGGCTGGGACGGGATGTGGCGGGCTGGGACGGGATGTGGCGGGCTGGGTCGGGTTGTGGTGGGCTGGGACAGGCTGTGGTGGGCTGGGACGGGCTGTGACGGGCTGTGGTGTGCTGGGACGGGCTGGGACGGGACGGGACAGGCTGGGACAGGCTGTGCTGGGAAGGGACGGGATGGGTTGTGGTGGGCTGGGACGGGACGGGCTGTGCTGGGACGGGACGGGACGGGCTGTGGTGGGACGGGACGGGACGGGCTGGGACGGGACGGGACGGGCTGTGCCGGGCCGGGACTGGCTCTGGTGAGCCGGGCCGGGCCGTGGTGGGCCGTGACGGGCCGTGGTGGGCCGGGACGAGCCGGGACGGGCCGTGGGGGGCCGGGATGGGCCGTGGTGGGGTGGGACGGGCTGTGGTGGGCTGGAACGTGCTGGGACGGGCTGTGCTGGGTGTGGTGGGCTGGGAAGGGCTGTGGTGACCTGAGACGGGCTGTGGTGGGCTGGGATGGAAAAGATGGTGGCAGACCTGGTAAGGAGGTCTGCCTGCTCTTTCCTCCTACGTGCCTGGATAACCCTGGGGCAAAGCAGAGCTCTACTGGCTTGGGTAGAGCTAAAACACCTCAAGAGGAGGGAGCTGTCGACGCTGTTTTGGCTGAATGGAGGCAGGGGGATAGTACCTGTCATGTGAAGGCTACAGGGGAACGTCCTTGCCTTTGTTTAGTCTTACAAAAGTCCCTCGTATAGAGAACTTCCTTGGGTCTAAGCCTGTTTTCAAAAGCTCGTTTATCAGAGCTCCTGAAGTCGGGCCTCCCTTGCCACCACAGTGTAATCTTCAGTTCTCCCTTCCTTTCTCCCTTAGGTTGAAAACAGCTTTTCCATTTCTGTCCCCATCTGCAAACAGTTCCACAAGAACATCGTAGGGAAAGGAGGTGCCAACATCAAGAAGGTGAGATATTGTTCCTAACACAGGTGGGCTGGGACGGGCTGGGATGGGCTGGGACAAGCTGTAGTGTTCTGGGACGGGCTGCGGTGGGCGGGGACGGGCTGTGGTGGGCGGAGACGGGCTGTGGTGGGCGGAGACGGGCTGTGGTGGGCGGAGACGGGCTGTGGTGGGCTGGGACGGGCTGTGGTGGGCGGGGACGGGCTGTGGTGGGCGGGGACGGGCTGTGGTGGGCGGGGACGGGCTGTGGTGGGCGGGGACGGGCTGTGGTTGGGCGGGGACGGGCTGTGGTGGGCGGGGACGGGCTGTGGTGGGCTGGGACGGGCTGTGGTGGGCTGGGACGGGCTGGGACAAGCTGTGGTGGGCGGGGACGGGCTGTGGTGTACTGGGACAGGCTGTGGTGTGCTGGGACGGGCTGGGACGGGCTGGGACAAGCTGTGGTGGGCGGGGATGGGCTGTGGTGGGCTGTGGTGGGCTGGAACGGGCTGTGGTGAGCTGGGACGGGCTGTGGTAAGCTGTAACGGGCTGTGGTGGGCTGGGACGGGCTGTGGTAAACTATGACGGGCTGTGGTGGGCTGGGACGGGCTGTGGTGGGCTGGGACTGGCTGTGGTGGGCTGGGACTGGCTGATGTGAGCTGGGACGGGCTGAGACGAGCTGGGACTGGCTGGGACGGGCTGGGATGGGCTGTGGTGGGCTGGGACGGGCTGTGGTGGGCCGTGGTGGGCGGGGACGGGCCGTGGTGAACCGTGGTGGGCTGTTTTGGGCCGGGATGGGAAGGGGTGGGCTGTGGTGGTCCGTGGTGCGCTGGGACAGGTCGTGGTGGCTGGGACGGGCCGTGGTGGGCTGTGGTGGGCAGTGGTTCGCTGTGGTGGGCTGTGGTGGGCTGGGACAGGCCGTGGTGGGCTGTGGTGGGTCGTGGTGGTCTGGGACGGGCTATGGTGGGCTGTGGTGGGTTCTGGTGAGCTTGAGACGGGCTGTGGTGCGCTGGGACGGGCTGGGACGAGCTCTGGTGGTCTGGGATGGGCCGTGGTGGGCTGGGACGGGCTGTGGTGAGCTGGGACGGGCTGTGGTGGGGCGTGGTGGGCTGTGGCGGGCCGTGGTGGGCTGTGGTGGGCCGTGGTGGGCCGTTTTCGGCCGGTATGGGAAGGGATGGGCTTTGGTGGGCCGTGGTGTGCTGGGACAGGTCATGGTGGGCTGAGACGGCTTGTGGTGAACTGTGGTGGGCTGTGGTGGGCCGTGGTGGGCTGTGGTGGGCCGTGGTGGGCTGGGACGGGCCGTGGTGGGCTGTGGTGGGCCGTGGTGGGCTGGGACAGGCTGTGGTGGGCTTTGGTGGGTTCTGGTGAGCTTGAGATGGGCTGTGGTGGGCTGGGACGGGCTGGGACGGGCTCTGGTGGTCTGGAACGAGCTGTGATGTGCTGCAACCGGCTGTGGTGGGCTGGGACGGGCTGTGGTGGACTGGGACGGGCTGGGACGGGCTCTGGTGGGCTTTGGTGTGATGGGATGGGCTGTGGTGTGCTGGGACGGGCTGTGGTGTGCTGGGACGGGCTGTGGTGTGCTGGGACGGGCTGTGGTGTGCTGGGACGGGCTGTGGTGTGCTGGGACGGGCTGTGGTGTGCTGGGACGAGCTGTGGTGTGCTGGGACGGGCTGGGACATGCTGGGACGAGCTGTGGTGTGCTGGGACGAGCTGTGGTGTGCTGGGATGGGCTGGGACATGCTGGGACGAGCTGTGGTGGGCTGGGACGAGCTGTGGTGGGCGGGGACGGGCTGTGGTGGACTGGGACGGGCTGTGGTGTGCTGGGACGGGCTGTGGTGTGCTGGGACGGGCTGTGGTGGTCTGGGACGGGCTGTGGTGGTCTGGGACTGGCTGTGGTGGGCTGGGACTGGCTGTGGTGAGCTGGGACGGGCTGAGACGAGCTGGGACTGGCTGGGACGAGCTGGGATGGGCTGTGGTGGGCTGGAAAGGGCCATGGTGGGCCGTGGTGGTCCGTTTTGGGCCGGGATGGGAAGGGGTGGGCTGTGGTGGGCCTTGGTGGGCTGGGACAGATCGTGGTCGGCTGAGACGGGCCGTGGTGGGCTGTGGTGGGCCGTGGTGGGCTGTGGTGGGCCGTGGTTCGCTGTGGTGGGTCGTGGTGGTCTTGGACGGGCTGTGGTGAGCTGGGACAGGCTGTGGTGGGGCGTGGTGGGCTGTAGCGGGCCGTGTTGAACTGTGGTGGGCCGTGGTGGGCCGTTTTGGGCCGGTATGGGAAGGGATGGGCTGTGGTGGGCCGTGGTGTGCTGGGACAGGTCATGGTGGGCTGAGACAGCTTGTGGTGAACTGTGGTGGGCTGTGGTGGACCGTGGTGGGCCGTGGTGGGCTGGGACGGGCCGTGGTGGGCTGTGGTGGGCCGTGGTGGGCTGGGACAGGCTGTGGTGGGCTGTGGTGGGTTCTGGTGAGCTTGAGATGGGCTGTGGTGGGCTGGGACGGGCTGGGACGGGCTCTGGTGGTCTGGAACGGGCTGTGATGTGCTGCAACCGGCTGTGGTGGGCTGGGACAAGCTGTGGTGGGCTGGGACGGGCTGGGACGGGCTCTGGTGAGCTGTGGTGTGCTGGGACGGGCTGTGGTGTGCTGGGACGGGCTGTGGTGTGCTGGGACGGGATGTGGCGGGCTGGGACGGGATGTGGCGGGCTGGGACGGGATGTGGCGGGCTGGGTCGGGTTGTGGTGGGCTGGGACAGGCTGTGGTGGGCTGGGACGGGCTGTGACGGGCTGTGGTGTGCTGGGACGGGCTGGGACGGGACGGGACAGGCTGGGACAGGCTGTGCTGGGAAGGGACGGGATGGGTTGTGGTGGGCTGGGACGGGACGAGCTGTGCTGGGACGGGACGGGACGGGCTGTGGTGGGACGGGACGGGACGGGCTGGGACGGGACGGGATGGGCTGTGCCGGGCCGGGACTGGCTCTGGTGAGCCGGGCCGGGCCGTGGTGGGCCGTGACGGGCCGTGGTGGGCCGGGACGAGCCGGGACGGGCCGTGGGGGGCCGGGATGGGCCGTGGTGGGGTGGGACGGGCTGTGGTGGGCTGGAACGTGCTGGGACGGGCTGTGCTGGGTGTGGTGGGCTGGGAAGGGCTGTGGTGACCTGAGACGGGCTGTGGTGGGCTGGGATGGAAAAGATGGTGGCAGACCTGGTAAGGAGGTCTGCCTGCTCTTTCCTCCTACGTGCCTGGATAACCCTGGGGCAAAGCAGAGCTCTACTGGCTTGGGTAGAGCTAAAACACCTCAAGAGGAGGGAGCTGTCGGCGCTGTTTTGGCTGAATGGAGGCAGGGGGTAGTACCTGTCATGTGAAGGCTACAGGGGAACGTCCTTGCCTTTGTTTAGTCTTACAAAAGTCCCTCGTATAGAGAACTTCCTTGGGTCTAAGCCTGTTTTCAAAAGCTCGTTTATCAGAGCTCCTGAAGTCGGGCCTCCCTTGCCACCACAGTGTAATCTTCAGTTCTCCCTTCCTTTCTCCCTTAGGTTGAAAACAGCTTTTCTATTTCTGTCCCCATCTGCAAACAGTTCCACAAGAACATCGTAGGGAAAGGAGGTGCCAACATCAAGAAGGTGAGATATTGTTCCTAACACAGGTGGGCTGGGACGGGCTGGGATGGGCTGGGACAAGCTGTAGTGTTCTGGGACGGGCTGCGGTGGGCGGGGACGGGCTGTGGTGGGCTGGGACGGGCTGTGGTGGGCGGGGACGGGCTGTGGTGTGCTGGGACGGGCTGTGGTGTGCTGGGACGGGCTGGGACGGGCTGGGACGAGCTGTGGTGGGCGGAGACGGGCTGTGGTGGGCGGAGACGGGCTGTGGTGGGCTGGGACGGGCTGTGGTGGGCGGGGACGGGCTGTGGTGGGCGGGGACGGGCTGTGGTGGGCGGGGACGGGCTGTGGTGTACTGGGACGGGCTGTGGTGGGCTGGGACGGGCTGGGACAAGCTGTGGTGGGCGGGGACGGGCTGTGGTGTACTGGGACGGGCTGTGGTGTGCTGGGACGGGCTGGGACGGGCTGGGACAAGCTGTGGTGGGCGGGGATGGGCTGTGGTGGGCTGTGGTGGGCTGGAACGGGCTGTGGTGTGCTGGGACGGGCTGTGGTAAGCTGTAACGGGCTGTGGTGGGCTGGGACGGGCTGTGGTAAACTATGACGGGCTGTGGTGGGCTGGGACGGGCTGTGGTGGGCTGGGACTGGCTGTGGTGGGCTGGGACTGGCTGATGTGAGCTGGGACGGGCTGAGACGAGCTGGGACTGGCTGGGACGGGCTGGGATGGGCTGTGGTGGGCTGGGACGGGCTGTGGTGGGCCGTGGTGGGCGGGGACGGGCCGTGGTGAACCGTGGTGGGCTGTTTTGGGCCGGGATGGGAAGGGGTGGGCTGTGGTGGTCCGTGGTGCGCTGGGACAGGTCGTGGTGGCTGGGACGGGCCGTGGTGGGCTGTGGTGGGCAGTGGTTCGCTGTGGTGGGCTGTGGTGGGCTGGGACAGGCCGTGGTGGGCTGTGGTGGGTCGTGGTGGTCTGGGACGGGCTATGGTGGGCTGTGGTGGGTTCTGGTGAGCTTGAGACGGGCTGTGGTGCGCTGGGACGGGCTGGGACGAGCTCTGGTGGTCTGGGATGGTCTGTGGTGGGCTCGGACGGGCTGGGACGGGCCGTAGTGGGCCGTGGTGGGCTGGGACGGGCTGTGGTGGTCTGGGACTGGCTGTGGTGGGCTGGGACTGGCTGTGGTGAGCTGGGACGGGCTGAGACGAGCTGGGACTGGCTGGGACGAGCTGGGATGGGCTGTGGTGGGCTGGAAAGGGCCATGGTGGGCCGTGGTGGTCCGTTTTGGGCCGGGATGGGAAGGGGTGGGCTGTGGTGGGCCTTGGTGGGCTGGGACAGATCGTGGTCGGCTGAGACGGGCCGTGGTGGGCTGTGGTGGGCCGTGGTGGGCTGTGGTGGGCCGTGGTTCGCTGTGGTGGGTCGTGGTGGTCTTGGACGGGCTGTGGTGAGCTGGGACAGGCTGTGGTGGGGCGTGGTGGGCTGTAGCGGGCCGTGGTGAACTGTGGTGGGCCGTGGTGGGCCGTTTTGGGCCGGTATGGGAAGGGATGGGCTGTGGTGGGCCGTGGTGTGCTGGGACAGGTCATGGTGGGCTGAGACAGCTTGTGGTGAACTGTGGTGGGCTGTGGTGGACCGTGGTGGGCCGTGGTGGGCTGGGACGGGCCGTGGTGGGCTGTGGTGGGCCGTGGTGGGCTGGGACAGGCTGTGGTGGGCTGTGGTGGGTTCTGGTGAGCTTGAGATGGGCTGTGGTGGGCTGGGACGGGCTGGGACGGGCTCTGGTGGTCTGGAACGGGCTGTGATGTGCTGCAACCGGCTGTGGTGGGCTGGGACAAGCTGTGGTGGGCTGGGACGGGCTGGGACGGGCTCTGGTGAGCTGTGGTGTGCTGGGACGGGCTGTGGTGTGCTGGGACGGGCTGTGGTGTGCTGGGACGGGATGTGGCGGGCTGGGACGGGATGTGGCGGGCTGGGACGGGATGTGGCGGGCTGGGTCGGGTTGTGGTGGGCTGGGACAGGCTGTGGTGGGCTGGGACGGGCTGTGGTGTGCTGGGACGGGCTGGGACGGGACGGGACAGGCTGGGACAGGCTGTGCTGGGAAGGGACGGGATGGGTTGTGGTGGGCTGGGACGGGACGGGCTGTGCTGGGACGGGACGGGACGGGCTGTGGTGGGACGGGACGGGACGGGCTGGGACGGGACGGGACGGGCTGTGCCGGGCCGGGACTGGCTCTGGTGAGCCGGGCCGGGCCGTGGTGGGCCGTGACGGGCCGTGGTGGGCCGGGACGAGCCGGGACGGGCCGTGGGGGGCCGGGATGGGCCGTGGTGGGGTGGGACGGGCTGTGGTGGGCTGGAACGTGCTGGGACGGGCTGTGCTGGGTGTGGTGGGCTGGGAAGGGCTGTGGTGACCTGAGACGGGCTGTGGTGGGCTGGGATGGAAAAGATGGTGGCAGACCTGGTAAGGAGGTCTGCCTGCTCTTTCCTCCTACGTGCCTGGATAACCCTGGGGCAAAGCAGAGCTCTACTGGCTTGGGTAGAGCTAAAACACCTCAAGAGGAGGGAGCTGTCGGCGCTGTTTTGGCTGAATGGAGGCAGGGGGTAGTACCTGTCATGTGAAGGCTACAGGGGAACGTCCTTGCCTTTGTTTAGTCTTACAAAAGTCCCTCGTATAGAGAACTTCCTTGGGTCTAAGCCTGTTTTCAAAAGCTCGTTTATCAGAGCTCCTGAAGTCGGGCCTCCCTTGCCACCACAGTGTAATCTTCAGTTCTCCCTTCCTTTCTCCCTTAGGTTGAAAACAGCTTTTCTATTTCTGTCCCCATCTGCAAACAGTTCCACAAGAACATCGTAGGGAAAGGAGGTGCCAACATCAAGAAGGTGAGATATTGTTCCTAACACAGGTGGGCTGGGACGGGCTGGGATGGGCTGGGACAAGCTGTAGTGTTCTGGGACGGGCTGCGGTGGGCGGGGACGGGCTGTGGTGGGCGGAGACGGGCTGTGGTGGGCGGAGACGGGCTGTGGTGGGCTGGGACGGGCTGTGGTGGGCGGGGACGGGCTGTGGTGGGCGGGGACGGGCTGTGGTGGGCGGGGACGGGCTGTGGTGTACTGGGACGGGCTGTGGTGGGCTGGGACGGGCTGGGACAAGCTGTGGTGGGCGGGGACGGGCTGTGGTGTACTGGGACGGGCTGTGGTGTGCTGGGACGGGCTGGGACAAGCTGTGGTGGGCGGGGATGGGCTGTGGTGGGCTGTGGTGGGCTGGAACGGGCTGTGGTGGGCTGGGACGGGCTGTGGTAAGCTGTAACGGGCTGTGGTGGGCTGGGACGGGCTGTGGTAAACTATGACGGGCTGTGGTGGGCTGGGACGGGCTGTGGTGGGCTGGGACTGGCTGTGGTGGGCTGGGACTGGCTGATGTGAGCTGGGACGGGCTGAGACGAGCTGGGACTGGCTGGGACGGGCTGGGATGGGCTGTGGTGGGCTGGGACGGGCTGTGGTGGGCCGTGGTGGGCGGGGACGGGCCGTGGTGAACCGTGGTGGGCTGTTTTGGGCCGGGATGGGAAGGGGTGGGCTGTGGTGGTCCGTGGTGCGCTGGGACAGGTCGTGGTGGCTGGGACGGGCCGTGGTGGGCTGTGGTGGGCAGTGGTTCGCTGTGGTGGGCTGTGGTGGGCTGGGACAGGCCGTGGTGGGCTGTGGTGGGTCGTGGTGGTCTGGGACGGGCTATGGTGGGCTGTGGTGGGTTCTGGTGAGCTTGAGACGGGCTGTGGTGCGCTGGGACGGGCTGGGACGAGCTCTGGTGGTCTGGGATGGTCTGTGGTGGGCTCGGACGGGCTGGGACGGGCCGTAGTGGGCCGTGGTGGGCTGGGACGGGCTGTGGTGAGCTGGGACGGGCTGTGGTGGGGCGTGGTGGGCTGTGGCGGGCCGTGGTGGGCTGTGGTGGGCCGTGGTGGGCCATTTTCGGCCGGTATGGGAAGGGATGGGCTTTGGTGGGCCGTGGTGGGCTGGGACAGGTCATGGTGGGCTGAGACGGCTTGTGGTGAACTGTGGTGGGCTGTGGTGGGCCGTGGTGGGCTGTGGTGGGCCGTGGTGGGCTGGGACGGGCCGTGGTGGGCTGTGGTGGGCCGTGGTGGGCTGGGACAGGCTGTGGTGGGCTTTGGTGGGTTCTGGTGAGCTTGAGATGGGCTGTGGTGGGCTGGGACGGGCTGGGACGGGCTCTGGTGGTCTGGAACGAGCTGTGATGTGCTGCAACCGGCTGTGGTGGGCTGGGACGGGCTGTGGTGGACTGGGACGGGCTGGGACGGGCTCTGGTGGGCTTTGGTGTGATGGGATGGGCTGTGGTGTGCTGGGACGGGCTGTGGTGTGCTGGGACGGGCTGTGGTGTGCTGGGACGGGCTGTGGTGTGCTGGGACGGGCTGTGGTGTGCTGGGACGAGCTGTGGTGTGCTGGGACGGGCTGGGAGATGCTGGGACGAGCTGTGGTGTGCTGGGACGAGCTGTGGTGTGCTGGGATGGGCTGGGACATGCTGGGACGAGCTGTGGTGGGCTGGGACGAGCTGTGGTGGGCGGGGACGGGCTGTGGTGGACTGGGACGGGCTGTGGTGTGCTGGGACGGGCTGTGGTGTGCTGGGACGGGCTGGGACGGGCTGGGACGGGCTGTGGTGGTCTGGGACTGGCTGTGGTGGGCTGGGACTGGCTGTGGTGAGCTGGGACGGGCTGAGACGAGCTGGGACTGGCTGGGACGAGCTGGGATGGGCTGTGGTGGGCTGGAAAGGGCCATGGTGGGCCGTGGTGGTCCGTTTTGGGCCGGGATGGGAAGGGGTGGGCTGTGGTGGGCCTTGGTGGGCTGGGACAGATCGTGGTCGGCTGAGACGGGCCGTGGTGGGCCGTGGTGGGCTGTGGTGGGCCGTGGTTCGCTGTGGTGGGTCGTGGTGGTCTTGGACGGGCTGTGGTGAGCTGGGACAGGCTGTGGTGGGGCGTGGTGGGCTGTGGCGGGCCGTGGTGAACTGTGGTGGGCCGTGGTGGGCCGTTTTGGGCCGGTATGGGAAGGGATGGGCTGTGGTGGGCCGTGGTGTGCTGGGACAGGTCATGGTGGGCTGAGACAGCTTGTGGTGAACTGTGGTGGGCTGTGGTGGACCGTGGTGGGCCGTGGTGGGCTGGGACGGGCCGTGGTGGGCTGTGGTGGGCCGTGGTGGGCTGGGACAGGCTGTGGTGGGCTGTGGTGGGTTCTGGTGAGCTTGAGATGGGCTGTGGTGGGCTGGGACGGGCTGGGACGGGCTCTGGTGGTCTGGAACGGGCTGTGATGTGCTGCAACCGGCTGTGGTGGGCTGGGACAAGCTGTGGTGGGCTGGGACGGGCTGGGACGGGCTCTGGTGAGCTGTGGTGTGCTGGGACGGGCTGTGGTGTGCTGGGACGGGCTGTGGTGTGCTGGGACGGGATGTGGCGGGCTGGGACGGGATGTGGCGGGCTGGGTCGGGTTGTGGTGGGCTGGGACAGGCTGTGGTGGGCTGGGACGGGCTGTGACGGGCTGTGGTGTGCTGGGACGGGCTGGGACGGGACGGGACAGGCTGGGACAGGCTGTGCTGGGAAGGGACGGGATGGGTTGTGGTGGGCGGGGACGGGACGGGCTGTGCTGGGACGGGACGGGACGGGCTGTGGTGGGACGGGACGGGACGGGCTGGGACGGGACGGGACGGGCTGTGCCGGGCCGGGACTGGCTCTGGTGAGCCGGGCCGGGCCGTGGTGGGCCGTGACGGGCCGTGGTGGGCCGGGACGAGCCGGGACGGGCCGTGGGGGGCCGGGATGGGCTGTGGTGGGGTGGGACGGGCTGTGGTGGGCTGGAACGTGCTGGGACGGGCTGTGCTGGGTGTGGTGGGCTGGGAAGGGCTGTGGTGACCTGAGACGGGCTGTGGTGGGCTGGGATGGAAAAGATGGTGGCAGACCTGGTAAGGAGGTCTGCCTGCTCTTTCCTCCTACGTGCCTGGATAACCCTGGGGCAAAGCAGAGCTCTATTGGCTTGGGTAGAGCTAAAACACCTCAAGAGGAGGGAGCTGTCGGCGCTGTTTTGGCTGAATGGAGGCAGGGGGTAGTACCTGTCATGTGAAGGCTACAGGGGAACGTCCTTGCCTTTGTTTAGTCTTACAAAAGTCCCTCGTATAGAGAACTTCCTTGGGTCTAAGCCTGTTTTCAAAAGCTCGTTTATCAGAGCTCCTGAAGTCGGGCCTCCCTTGCCACCACAGTGTAATCTTCAGTTCTCCCTTCCTTTCTCCCTTAGGTTGAAAACAGCTTTTCCATTTCTGTCCCCATCTGCAAACAGTTCCACAAGAACATCGTAGGGAAAGGAGGTGCCAACATCAAGAAGGTGAGATATTGTTCCTAACACAGGTGGGCTGGGACGGGCTGGGATGGGCTGGGACAAGCTGTAGTGTTCTGGGACGGGCTGCGGTGGGCGGGGACGGGCTGTGGTGGGCTGGGACGGGCTGTGGTGGGCGGGGACGGGCTGTGGTGGGCTGGGACGGGCTGGGACGGGCTGGGACGAGCTGTGGTGGGCGGAGACGGGCTGTGGTGGGCGGAGACGGGCTGTGGTGGGCTGGGACGGGCTGTGGTGGGCGGGGACGGGCTGTGGTGGGCGGGGACGGGCTGTGGTGGGCGGGGACGGGCTGTGGTGGGCGGGGACGGGCTGTGGTGTACTGGGACGGGCTGTGGTGGGCTGGGACGGGCTGGGACAAGCTGTGGTGGGCGGGGACGGGCTGTGGTGTACTGGGACGGGCTGTGGTGTGCTGGGACGGGCTGGGACGGGCTGGGACAAGCTGTGGTGGGCGGGGATGGGCTGTGGTGGGCTGTGGTGGGCTGGAACGGGCTGTGGTGAGCTGGGACGGGCTGTGGTAAGCTGTAACGGGCTGTGGTGGGCTGGGACGGGCTGTGGTAAACTATGACGGGCTGTGGTGGGCTGGGACGGGCTGTGGTGGGCTGGGACTGGCTGTGGTGGGCCGGGACTGGCTGATGTGAGCTGGGACGGGCTGAGACGAGCTGGGACTGGCTGGGACGGGCTGGGATGGGCTGTGGTGGGCTGGGACGGGCTGTGGTGGGCCGTGGTGGGCGGGGACGGGCCGTGGTGAACCGTGGTGGGCTGTTTTGGGCCGGGATGGGAAGGGGTGGGCTGTGGTGGTCCGTGGTGCGCTGGGACAGGTCGTGGTGGCTGGGACGGGCCGTGGTGGGCTGTGGTGGGCAGTGGTTCGCTGTGGTGGGCTGTGGTGGGCTGGGACAGGCCGTGGTGGGCTGTGGTGGGTCGTGGTGGTCTGGGACGGGCTATGGTGGGCTGTGGTGGGTTCTGGTGAGCTTGAGACGGGCTGTGGTGCGCTGGGACGGGCTGGGACGAGCTCTGGTGGTCTGGGATGGGCTGTGGTGGGCTCGGACGGGCTGGGACGGGCCGTAGTGGGCCGTGGTGGGCTGGGACGGGCTGTGGTGAGCTGGGACGGGCTGTGGTGGGGCGTGGTGGGCTGTGGCGGGCCGTGGTGGGCTGTGGTGGGCCGTGGTGGGCCGTTTTCGGCCGGTATGGGAAGGGATGGGCTTTGGTGGGCCGTGGTGTGCTGGGACAGGTCATGGTGGGCTGAGACGGCTTGTGGTGAACTGTGGTGGGCTGTGGTGGGCCGTGGTGGGCTGTGGTGGGCCGTGGTGGGCTGGGACGGGCCGTGGTGGGCTGTGGTGGGCCGTGGTGGGCTGGGACAGGCTGTGGTGGGCTTTGGTGGGTTCTGGTGAGCTTGAGATGGGCTGTGGTGGGCTGGGACGGGCTGGGACGGGCTCTGGTGGTCTGGAACGAGCTGTGATGTGCTGCAACCGGCTGTGGTGGGCTGGGACGGGCTGTGGTGGACTGGGACGGGCTGGGACGGGCTCTGGTGGGCTTTGGTGTGATGGGATGGGCTGTGGTGTGCTGGGACGGGCTGTGGTGTGCTGGGACGGGCTGTGGTGTGCTGGGACGGGCTGTGGTGTGCTGGGACGGGCTGTGGTGTGCTGGGACGGGCTGTGGTGTGCTGGGACGAGCTGTGGTGTGCTGGGACGGGCTGGGACATGCTGGGACGAGCTGTGGTGTGCTGGGACGAGCTGTGGTGTGCTGGGATGGGCTGGGACATGCTGGGACGAGCTGTGGTGGGCTGGGACGGGCTGTGGTGGTCTGGGACGGGCTGTGGTGGTCTGGGACGGGCTGTGGTGGTCTGGGACTGGCTGTGGTGGGCTGGGACTGGCTGTGGTGAGCTGGGACGGGCTGAGACGAGCTGGGACTGGCTGGGACGAGCTGGGATGGGCTGTGGTGGGCTGGAAAGGGCCATGGTGGGCCGTGGTGGTCCGTTTTGGGCCGGGATGGGAAGGGGTGGGCTGTGGTGGGCCTTGGTGGGCTGGGACAGATCGTGGTCGGCTGAGACGGGCCGTGGTGGGCTGTGGTGGGCCGTGGTGGGCTGTGGTGGGCCGTGGTTCGCTGTGGTGGGTCGTGGTGGTCTTGGACGGGCTGTGGTGAGCTGGGACAGGCTGTGGTGGGGCGTGGTGGGCTGTAGCGGGCCGTGTTGAACTGTGGTGGGCCGTGGTGGGCCGTTTTGGGCCGGTATGGGAAGGGATGGGCTGTGGTGGGCCGTGGTGTGCTGGGACAGGTCATGGTGGGCTGAGACAGCTTGTGGTGAACTGTGGTGGGCTGTGGTGGACCGTGGTGGGCCGTGGTGGGCTGGGACGGGCCGTGGTGGGCTGTGGTGGGCCGTGGTGGGCTGGGACAGGCTGTGGTGGGCTGTGGTGGGTTCTGGTGAGCTTGAGATGGGCTGTGGTGGGCTGGGACGGGCTGGGACGGGCTCTGGTGGTCTGGAACGGGCTGTGATGTGCTGCAACCGGCTGTGGTGGGCTGGGACAAGCTGTGGTGGGCTGGGACGGGCTGGGACGGGCTCTGGTGAGCTGTGGTGTGCTGGGACGGGCTGTGGTGTGCTGGGACGGGCTGTGGTGTGCTGGGACGGGATGTGGCGGGCTGGGACGGGATGTGGCGGGCTGGGACGGGATGTGGCGGGCTGGGTCGGGTTGTGGTGGGCTGGGACAGGCTGTGGTGGGCTGTGACGGGCTGTGGTGTGCTGGGACGGGCTGGGACGGGACGGGACAGGCTGGGACAGGCTGTGCTGGGAAGGGACGGGATGGGTTGTGGTGGGCTGGGACGGGACGGGCTGTGCTGGGACGGGACGGGACGGGCTGTGGTGGGACGGGACGGGACGGGCTGGGACGGGACGGGACGGGCTGTGCCGGGCCGGGACTGGCTCTGGTGAGCCGGGCCGGGCCGTGGTGGGCCGTGACGGGCCGTGGTGGGCCGGGACGAGCCGGGACGGGCCGTGGGGGGCCGGGATGGGCCGTGGTGGGGTGGGACGGGCTGTGGTGGGCTGGAACGTGCTGGGACGGGCTGTGCTGGGTGTGGTGGGCTGGGAAGGGCTGTGGTGACCTGAGACGGGCTGTGGTGGGCTGGGATGGAAAAGATGGTGGCAGACCTGGTAAGGAGGTCTGCCTGCTCTTTCCTCCTACGTGCCTGGATAACCCTGGGGCAAAGCAGAGCTCTACTGGCTTGGGTAGAGCTAAAACACCTCAAGAGGAGGGAGCTGTCGGCGCTGTTTTGGCTGAATGGAGGCAGGGGGTAGTACCTGTCATGTGAAGGCTACAGGGGAACGTCCTTGCCTTTGTTTAGTCTTACAAAAGTCCCTCGTATAGAGAACTTCCTTGGGTCTAAGCCTGTTTTCAAAAGCTCGTTTATCAGAGCTCCTGAAGTCGGGCCTCCCTTGCCACCACAGTGTAATCTTCAGTTCTCCCTTCCTTTCTCCCTTAGGTTGAAAACAGCTTTTCTATTTCTGTCCCCATCTGCAAACAGTTCCACAAGAACATCGTAGGGAAAGGAGGTGCCAACATCAAGAAGGTGAGATATTGTTCCTAACACAGGTGGGCTGGGACGGGCTGGGATGGGCTGGGACAAGCTGTAGTGTTCTGGGACGGGCTGCGGTGGGCGGGGACGGGCTGTGGTGGGCGGAGACGGGCTGTGGTGGGCGGAGACGGGCTGTGGTGGGCTGGGACGGGCTGTGGTGGGCGGGGACGGGCTGTGGTGGGCGGGGACGGGCTGTGGTGTACTGGGACGGGCTGTGGTGGGCTGGGACGGGCTGGGACAAGCTGTGGTGGGCGGGGACGGGCTGTGGTGTACTGGGACGGGCTGTGGTGTGCTGGGACGGGCTGGGACGGGCTGGGACAAGCTGTGGTGGGCGGGGATGGGCTGTGGTGGGCTGTGGTGGGCTGGAACGGGCTGTGGTGGGCTGGGACGGGCTGTGGTAAGCTGTAACGGGCTGTGGTGGGCTGGGACGGGCTGTGGTAAACTATGACGGGCTGTGGTGGGCTGGGACGGGCTGTGGTGGGCTGGGACTGGCTGTGGTGGGCTGGGACTGGCTGATGTGAGCTGGGACGGGCTGAGACGAGCTGGGACTGGCTGGGACGGGCTGGGATGGGCTGTGGTGGGCTGGGACGGGCTGTGGTGGGCCGTGGTGGGCGGGGACGGGCCGTGGTGAACCGTGGTGGGCTGTTTTGGGCCGGGATGGGAAGGGGTGGGCTGTGGTGGTCCGTGGTGCGCTGGGACAGGTCGTGGTGGCTGGGACGGGCCGTGGTGGGCTGTGGTGGGCAGTGGTTCGCTGTGGTGGGCTGTGGTGGGCTGGGACAGGCCGTGGTGGGCTGTGGTGGGTCGTGGTGGTCTGGGACGGGCTATGGTGGGCTGTGGTGGGTTCTGGTGAGCTTGAGACGGGCTGTGGTGCGCTGGGACGGGCTGGGACGAGCTCTGGTGGTCTGGGATGGTCTGTGGTGGGCTCGGACGGGCTGGGACGGGCCGTAGTGGGCCGTGGTGGGCTGGGACGGGCTGTGGTGAGCTGGGACGGGCTGTGGTGGGGCGTGGTGGGCTGTGGCGGGCCGTGGTGGGCTGTGGTGGGCCGTGGTGGGCCATTTTCGGCCGGTATGGGAAGGGATGGGCTTTGGTGGGCCGTGGTGGGCTGGGACAGGTCATGGTGGGCTGAGACGGCTTGTGGTGAACTGTGGTGGGCTGTGGTGGGCCGTGGTGGGCTGTGGTGGGCCGTGGTGGGCTGGGACGGGCCGTGGTGGGCTGTGGTGGGCCGTGGTGGGCTGGGACAGGCTGTGGTGGGCTTTGGTGGGTTCTGGTGAGCTTGAGATGGGCTGTGGTGGGCTGGGACGGGCTGGGACGGGCTCTGGTGGTCTGGAACGAGCTGTGATGTGCTGCAACCGGCTGTGGTGGGCTGGGACGGGCTGTGGTGGACTGGGACGGGCTGGGACGGGCTCTGGTGGGCTTTGGTGTGATGGGATGGGCTGTGGTGTGCTGGGACGGGCTGTGGTGTGCTGGGACGGGCTGTGGTGTGCTGGGACGGGCTGTGGTGTGCTGGGACGGGCTGTGGTGTGCTGGGACGAGCTGTGGTGTGCTGGGACGGGCTGGGAGATGCTGGGACGAGCTGTGGTGTGCTGGGACGAGCTGTGGTGTGCTGGGATGGGCTGGGACATGCTGGGACGAGCTGTGGTGGGCTGGGACGAGCTGTGGTGGGCGGGGACGGGCTGTGGTGGACTGGGACGGGCTGTGGTGTGCTGGGACGGGCTGTGGTGTGCTGGGACGGGCTGGGACGGGCTGGGACGGGCTGTGGTGGTCTGGGACTGGCTGTGGTGGGCTGGGACTGGCTGTGGTGAGCTGGGACGGGCTGAGACGAGCTGGGACTGGCTGGGACGAGCTGGGATGGGCTGTGGTGGGCTGGAAAGGGCCATGGTGGGCCGTGGTGGTCCGTTTTGGGCCGGGATGGGAAGGGGTGGGCTGTGGTGGGCCTTGGTGGGCTGGGACAGATCGTGGTCGGCTGAGACGGGCCGTGGTGGGCTGTGGTGGGCCGTGGTGGGCTGTGGTGGGCCGTGGTTCGCTGTGGTGGGTCGTGGTGGTCTTGGACGGGCTGTGGTGAGCTGGGACAGGCTGTGGTGGGGCGTGGTGGGCTGTGGCGGGCCGTGGTGAACTGTGGTGGGCCGTGGTGGGCCGTTTTGGGCCGGTATGGGAAGGGATGGGCTGTGGTGGGCCGTGGTGTGCTGGGACAGGTCATGGTGGGCTGAGACAGCTTGTGGTGAACTGTGGTGGGCTGTGGTGGACCGTGGTGGGCCATTTTCGGCCGGTATGGGAAGGGATGGGCTTTGGTGGGCCGTGGTGGGCTGGGACAGGTCATGGTGGGCTGAGACGGCTTGTGGTGAACTGTGGTGGGCTGTGGTGGGCCGTGGTGGGCTGTGGTGGGCCGTGGTGGGCTGGGACGGGCCGTGGTGGGCTGTGGTGGGCCGTGGTGGGCTGGGACAGGCTGTGGTGGGCTTTGGTGGGTTCTGGTGAGCTTGAGATGGGCTGTGGTGGGCTGGGACGGGCTGGGACGGGCTCTGGTGGTCTGGAACGAGCTGTGATGTGCTGCAACCGGCTGTGGTGGGCTGGGACGGGCTGTGGTGGACTGGGACGGGCTGGGACGGGCTCTGGTGGGCTTTGGTGTGATGGGATGGGCTGTGGTGTGCTGGGACGGGCTGTGGTGTGCTGGGACGGGCTGTGGTGTGCTGGGACGGGCTGTGGTGTGCTGGGACGGGCTGTGGTGTGCTGGGACGAGCTGTGGTGTGCTGGGACGGGCTGGGACATGCTGGGACGAGCTGTGGTGTGCTGGGACGAGCTGTGGTGTGCTGGGATGGGCTGGGACATGCTGGGACGAGCTGTGGTGGGCTGGGACGAGCTGTGGTGGGCGGGGACGGGCTGTGGTGGACTGGGACGGGCTGTGGTGTGCTGGGACGGGCTGTGGTGTGCTGGGACGGGCTGGGACGGGCTGGGACGGGCTGTGGTGGTCTGGGACTGGCTGTGGTGGGCTGGGACTGGCTGTGGTGAGCTGGGACGGGCTGAGACGAGCTGGGACTGGCTGGGACGAGCTGGGATGGGCTGTGGTGGGCTGGAAAGGGCCATGGTGGGCCGTGGTGGTCCGTTTTGGGCCGGTATGGGAAGGGATGGGCTGTGGTGGGCCGTGGTGTGCTGGGACAGGTCATGGTGGGCTGAGACAGCTTGTGGTGAACTGTGGTGGGCTGTGGTGGACCGTGGTGGGCCGTGGTGGGCTGGGACGGGCCGTGGTGGGCTGTGGTGGGCCGTGGTGGGCTGGGACAGGCTGTGGTGGGCTGTGGTGGGTTCTGGTGAGCTTGAGATGGGCTGTGGTGGGCTGGGACGGGCTGGGACGGGCTCTGGTGGTCTGGAACGGGCTGTGATGTGCTGCAACCGGCTGTGGTGGGCTGGGACAAGCTGTGGTGGGCTGGGACGGGCTGGGACGGGCTCTGGTGAGCTGTGGTGTGCTGGGACGGGCTGTGGTGTGCTGGGACGGGCTGTGGTGTGCTGGGACGGGATGTGGCGGGCTGGGACGGGATGTGGCGGGCTGGGTCGGGTTGTGGTGGGCTGGGACAGGCTGTGGTGGGCTGGGACGGGCTGTGACGGGCTGTGGTGTGCTGGGACGGGCTGGGACGGGACGGGACAGGCTGGGACAGGCTGTGCTGGGAAGGGACGGGATGGGTTGTGGTGGGCGGGGACGGGACGGGCTGTGCTGGGACGGGACGGGACGGGCTGTGGTGGGACGGGACGGGACGGGCTGGGACGGGACGGGACGGGCTGTGCCGGGCCGGGACTGGCTCTGGTGAGCCGGGCCGGGCCGTGGTGGGCCGTGACGGGCCGTGGTGGGCCGGGACGAGCCGGGACGGGCCGTGGGGGGCCGGGATGGGCCGTGGTGGGGTGGGACGGGCTGTGGTGGGCTGGAACGTGCTGGGACGGGCTGTGCTGGGTGTGGTGGGCTGGGAAGGGCTGTGGTGACCTGAGACGGGCTGTGGTGGGCTGGGATGGAAAAGATGGTGGCAGACCTGGTAAGGAGGTCTGCCTGCTCTTTCCTCCTACGTGCCTGGATAACCCTGGGGCAAAGCAGAGCTCTATTGGCTTGGGTAGAGCTAAAACACCTCAAGAGGAGGGAGCTGTCGGCGCTGTTTTGGCTGAATGGAGGCAGGGGGTAGTACCTGTCATGTGAAGGCTACAGGGGAACGTCCTTGCCTTTGTTTAGTCTTACAAAAGTCCCTCGTATAGAGAACTTCCTTGGGTCTAAGCCTGTTTTCAAAAGCTCGTTTATCAGAGCTCCTGAAGTCGGGCCTCCCTTGCCACCACAGTGTAATCTTCAGTTCTCCCTTCCTTTCTCCCTTAGGTTGAAAACAGCTTTTCCATTTCTGTCCCCATCTGCAAACAGTTCCACAAGAACATCGTAGGGAAAGGAGGTGCCAACATCAAGAAGGTGAGATATTGTTCCTAACACAGGTGGGCTGGGACGGGCTGGGATGGGCTGGGACAAGCTGTAGTGTTCTGGGACGGGCTGCGGTGGGCGGGGACGGGCTGTGGTGGGCTGGGACGGGCTGTGGTGGGCGGGGACGGGCTGTGGTGTGCTGGGACGGGCTGGGACGGGCTGGGACGAGCTGTGGTGGGCGGAGACGGGCTGTGGTGGGCGGAGACGGGCTGTGGTGGGCTGGGACGGGCTGTGGTGGGCGGGGACGGGCTGTGGTGGGCGGGGACGGGCTGTGGTGGGCGGGGACGGGCTGTGGTGGGCGGGGACGGGCTGTGGTGGGCGGGGACGGGCTGTGGTGTACTGGGACGGGCTGTGGTGGGCTGGGACGGGCTGGGACAAGCTGTGGTGGGCGGGGACGGGCTGTGGTGTACTGGGACGGGCTGTGGTGTGCTGGGACGGGCTGGGACGGGCTGGGACAAGCTGTGGTGGGCGGGGATGGGCTGTGGTGGGCTGTGGTGGGCTGGAACGGGCTGTGGTGAGCTGGGACGGGCTGTGGTAAGCTGTAACGGGCTGTGGTGGGCTGGGACGGGCTGTGGTAAACTATGACGGGCTGTGGTGGGCTGGGACGGGCTGTGGTGGGCTGGGACTGGCTGTGGTGGGCCGGGACTGGCTGATGTGAGCTGGGACGGGCTGAGACGAGCTGGGACTGGCTGGGACGGGCTGGGATGGGCTGTGGTGGGCTGGGACGGGCTGTGGTGGGCCGTGGTGGGCGGGGACGGGCCGTGGTGAACCGTGGTGGGCTGTTTTGGGCCGGGATGGGAAGGGGTGGGCTGTGGTGGTCCGTGGTGCGCTGGGACAGGTCGTGGTGGCTGGGACGGGCCGTGGTGGGCTGTGGTGGGCAGTGGTTCGCTGTGGTGGGCTGTGGTGGGCTGGGACAGGCCGTGGTGGGCTGTGGTGGGTCGTGGTGGTCTGGGACGGGCTATGGTGGGCTGTGGTGGGTTCTGGTGAGCTTGAGACGGGCTGTGGTGCGCTGGGACGGGCTGGGACGAGCTCTGGTGGTCTGGGATGGGCTGTGGTGGGCTCGGACGGGCTGGGACGGGCCGTAGTGGGCCGTGGTGGGCTGGGACGGGCTGTGGTGAGCTGGGACGGGCTGTGGTGGGGCGTGGTGGGCTGTGGCGGGCCGTGGTGGGCTGTGGTGGGCCGTGGTGGGCCGTTTTCGGCCGGTATGGGAAGGGATGGGCTTTGGTGGGCCGTGGTGTGCTGGGACAGGTCATGGTGGGCTGAGACGGCTTGTGGTGAACTGTGGTGGGCTGTGGTGGGCCGTGGTGGGCTGTGGTGGGCCGTGGTGGGCTGGGACGGGCCGTGGTGGGCTGTGGTGGGCCGTGGTGGGCTGTGGTGGGCTGTGGTGGGCTTTGGTGGGTTCTGGTGAGCTTGAGATGGGCTGTGGTGGGCTGGGACGGGCTGGGACGGGCTCTGGTGGTCTGGAACGAGCTGTGATGTGCTGCAACCGGCTGTGGTGGGCTGGGACGGGCTGTGGTGGACTGGGACGGGCTGGGACGGGCTCTGGTGGGCTTTGGTGTGATGGGACGGGCTGTGGTGTGCTGGGACGGGCTGTGGTGTGCTGGGACGGGCTGTGGTGTGCTGGGACGGGCTGTGGTGTGCTGGGACGGGCTGTGGTGTGCTGGGACGGGCTGTGGTGTGCTGGGACGAGCTGTGGTGTGCTGGGACGGGCTGGGACATGCTGGGACGAGCTGTGGTGTGCTGGGACGAGCTGTGGTGTGCTGGGATGGGCTGGGACATGCTGGGACGAGCTGTGGTGGGCTGGGACGAGCTGTGGTGGGCGGGGACGGGCTGTGGTGGACTGGGACGGGCTGTGGTGTGCTGGGACGGGCTGTGGTGTGCTGGGACGGGCTGTGGTGGTCTGGGACGGGCTGTGGTGGTCTGGGACTGGCTGTGGTGGGCTGGGACTGGCTGTGGTGAGCTGGGACGGGCTGAGACGAGCTGGGACTGGCTGGGACGAGCTGGGATGGGCTGTGGTGGGCTGGAAAGGGCCATGGTGGGCCGTGGTGGTCCGTTTTGGGCCGGGATGGGAAGGGGTGGGCTGTGGTGGGCCTTGGTGGGCTGGGACAGATCGTGGTCGGCTGAGACGGGCCGTGGTGGGCTGTGGTGGGCCGTGGTGGGCTGTGGTGGGCCGTGGTTCGCTGTGGTGGGTCGTGGTGGTCTTGGACGGGCTGTGGTGAGCTGGGACAGGCTGTGGTGGGGCGTGGTGGGCTGTAGCGGGCCGTGGTGAACTGTGGTGGGCCGTGGTGGGCCGTTTTGGGCCGGTATGGGAAGGGATGGGCTGTGGTGGGCCGTGGTGTGCTGGGACAGGTCATGGTGGGCTGAGACAGCTTGTGGTGAACTGTGGTGGGCTGTGGTGGACCGTGGTGGGCCGTGGTGGGCTGGGACGGGCCGTGGTGGGCTGTGGTGGGCCGTGGTGGGCTGGGACAGGCTGTGGTGGGCTGTGGTGGGTTCTGGTGAGCTTGAGATGGGCTGTGGTGGGCTGGGACGGGCTGGGACGGGCTCTGGTGGTCTGGAACGGGCTGTGATGTGCTGCAACCGGCTGTGGTGGGCTGGGACAAGCTGTGGTGGGCTGGGACGGGCTGGGACGGGCTCTGGTGAGCTGTGGTGTGCTGGGACGGGCTGTGGTGTGCTGGGACGGGCTGTGGTGTGCTGGGACGGGATGTGGCGGGCTGGGACGGGATGTGGCGGGCTGGGACGGGATGTGGCGGGCTGGGTCGGGTTGTGGTGGGCTGGGACAGGCTGTGGTGGGCTGGGACGGGCTGTGACGGGCTGTGGTGTGCTGGGACGGGCTGGGACGGGACGGGACAGGCTGGGACAGGCTGTGCTGGGAAGGGACGGGATGGGTTGTGGTGGGCTGGGACGGGACGGGCTGTGCTGGGACGGGACGGGACGGGCTGTGGTGGGACGGGACGGGACGGGCTGGGACGGGACGGGACGGGCTGTGCCGGGCCGGGACTGGCTCTGGTGAGCCGGGCCGGGCCGTGGTGGGCCGTGACGGGCCGTGGTGGGCCGGGACGAGCCGGGACGGGCCGTGGGGGGCCGGGATGGGCCGTGGTGGGGTGGGACGGGCTGTGGTGGGCTGGAACGTGCTGGGACGGGCTGTGCTGGGTGTGGTGGGCTGGGAAGGGCTGTGGTGACCTGAGACGGGCTGTGGTGGGCTGGGATGGAAAAGATGGTGGCAGACCTGGTAAGGAGGTCTGCCTGCTCTTTCCTCCTACGTGCCTGGATAACCCTGGGGCAAAGCAGAGCTCTACTGGCTTGGGTAGAGCTAAAACACCTCAAGAGGAGGGAGCTGTCGGCGCTGTTTTGGCTGAATGGAGGCAGGGGGTAGTACCTGTCATGTGAAGGCTACAGGGGAACGTCCTTGCCTTTGTTTAGTCTTACAAAAGTCCCTCGTATAGAGAACTTCCTTGGGTCTAAGCCTGTTTTCAAAAGCTCGTTTATCAGAGCTCCTGAAGTCGGGCCTCCCTTGCCACCACAGTGTAATCTTCAGTTCTCCCTTCCTTTCTCCCTTAGGTTGAAAACAGCTTTTCTATTTCTGTCCCCATCTGCAAACAGTTCCACAAGAACATCGTAGGGAAAGGAGGTGCCAACATCAAGAAGGTGAGATATTGTTCCTAACACAGGTGGGCTGGGACGGGCTGGGATGGGCTGGGACAAGCTGTAGTGTTCTGGGACGGGCTGCGGTGGGCGGGGACGGGCTGTGGTGGGCTGGGACGGGCTGTGGTGGGCGGGGACGGGCTGTGGTGTGCTGGGACGGGCTGTGGTGTGCTGGGACGGGCTGGGACGGGCTGGGACGAGCTGTGGTGGGCGGAGACGGGCTGTGGTGGGCGGAGACGGGCTGTGGTGGGCTGGGACGGGCTGTGGTGGGCGGGGACGGGCTGTGGTGGGCGGGGACGGGCTGTGGTGGGCGGGGACGGGCTGTGGTGTACTGGGACGGGCTGTGGTGGGCTGGGACGGGCTGGGACAAGCTGTGGTGGGCGGGGACGGGCTGTGGTGTACTGGGACGGGCTGTGGTGTGCTGGGACGGGCTGGGACGGGCTGGGACAAGCTGTGGTGGGCGGGGATGGGCTGGAACGGGCTGTGGTGGGCTGGGACGGGCTGTGGTGGGCTGGGACGGGCTGTGGTAAGCTGTAACGGGCTGTGGTGGGCTGGGACGGGCTGTGGTAAACTATGACGGGCTGTGGTGGGCTGGGACGGGCTGTGGTGGGCTGGGACTGGCTGTGGTGGGCTGGGACTGGCTGATGTGAGCTGGGACGGGCTGAGACGAGCTGGGACTGGCTGGGACGGGCTGGGATGGGCTGTGGTGGGCTGGGACGGGCTGTGGTGGGCCGTGGTGGGCGGGGACGGGCCGTGGTGAACCGTGGTGGGCTGTTTTGGGCCGGGATGGGAAGGGGTGGGCTGTGGTGGTCCGTGGTGCGCTGGGACAGGTCGTGGTGGCTGGGACGGGCCGTGGTGGGCTGTGGTGGGCAGTGGTTCGCTGTGGTGGGCTGTGGTGGGCTGGGACAGGCCGTGGTGGGCTGTGGTGGGTCGTGGTGGTCTGGGACGGGCTATGGTGGGCTGTGGTGGGTTCTGGTGAGCTTGAGACGGGCTGTGGTGCGCTGGGACGGGCTGGGACGAGCTCTGGTGGTCTGGGATGGGCTGTGGTGGGCTCGGACGGGCTGGGACGGGCCGTAGTGGGCCGTGGTGGGCTGGGACGGGCTGTGGTGAGCTGGGACGGGCCGTGGTGGGCTGTGGTGGGCCGTGGTGGGCCATTTTCGGCCGGTATGGGAAGGGATGGGCTTTGGTGGGCCGTGGTGGGCTGGGACAGGTCATGGTGGGCTGAGACGGCTTGTGGTGAACTGTGGTGGGCTGTGGTGGGCCGTGGTGGGCTGTGGTGGGCCGTGGTGGGCTGGGACGGGCCGTGGTGGGCTGTGGTGGGCCGTGGTGGGCTGGGACAGGCTGTGGTGGGCTTTGGTGGGTTCTGGTGAGCTTGAGATGGGCTGTGGTGGGCTGGGACGGGCTGGGACGGGCTCTGGTGGTCTGGAACGAGCTGTGATGTGCTGCAACCGGCTGTGGTGGGCTGGGACGGGCTGTGGTGGACTGGGACGGGCTGGGACGGGCTCTGGTGGGCTTTGGTGTGATGGGATGGGCTGTGGTGTGCTGGGACGGGCTGTGGTGTGCTGGGACGGGCTGTGGTGTGCTGGGACGGGCTGTGGTGTGCTGGGACGGGCTGTGGTGTGCTGGGACGGGCTGTGGTGTGCTGGGACGAGCTGTGGTGTGCTGGGACGGGCTGGGACATGCTGGGACGAGCTGTGGTGTGCTGGGACGAGCTGTGGTGTGCTGGGATGGGCTGGGACATGCTGGGACGAGCTGTGGTGGGCTGGGACGAGCTGTGGTGGGCGGGGACGGGCTGTGGTGGACTGGGACGGGCTGTGGTGTGCTGGGACTGGCTGTGGTGTGCTGGGACGGGCTGGGACGGGCTGGGACGGGCTGGGACGGGCTGTGGTGGTCTGGGACTGGCTGTGGTGGGCTGGGACTGGCTGTGGTGAGCTGGGACGGGCTGAGACGAGCTGGGACTGGCTGGGACGAGCTGGGATGGGCTGTGGTGGGCTGGAAAGGGCCATGGTGGGCCGTGGTGGTCCGTTTTGGGCCGGGATGGGAAGGGGTGGGCTGTGGTGGGCCTTGGTGGGCTGGGACAGATCGTGGTCGGCTGAGACGGGCCGTGGTGGGCTGTGGTGGGCCGTGGTGGGCTGTGGTGGGCCGTGGTTCGCTGTGGTGGGTCGTGGTGGTCTTGGACGGGCTGTGGTGAGCTGGGACAGGCTGTGGTGGGGCGTGGTGGGCTGTGGCGGGCCGTGGTGAACTGTGGTGGGCCGTGGTGGGCCGTTTTGGGCCGGTATGGGAAGGGATGGGCTTTGGTGGGCCGTGGTGTGCTGGGACAGGTCATGGTGGGCTGAGACAGCTTGTGGTGAACTGTGGTGGGCTGTGGTGGACCGTGGTGGGCCGTGGTGGGCTGGGACGGGCCGTGGTGGGCTGTGGTGGGCCGTGGTGGGCTGGGACAGGCTGTGGTGGGCTGTGGTGGGTTCTGGTGAGCTTGAGATGGGCTGTGGTGGGCTGGGACGGGCTGGGACGGGCTCTGGTGGTCTGGAACGGGCTGTGATGTGCTGCAACCGGCTGTGGTGGGCTGGGACAAGCTGTGGTGGGCTGGGACGGGCTGGGACGGGCTCTGGTGAGCTGTGGTGTGCTGGGACGGGCTGTGGTGTGCTGGGACGGGCTGTGGTGTGCTGGGACGGGATGTGGCGGGCTGGGACGGGATGTGGCGGGCTGGGACGGGATGTGGCGGGCTGGGTCGGGTTGTGGTGGGCTGGGACAGGCTGTGGTGGGCTGGGACGGGCTGTGACGGGCTGTGGTGTGCTGGGACGGGCTGGGACGGGACGGGACAGGCTGGGACAGGCTGTGCTGGGAAGGGACGGGATGGGTTGTGGTGGGCTGGGACGGGACGGGCTGTGCTGGGACGGGACGGGACGGGCTGTGGTGGGACGGGACGGGACGGGCTGGGACGGGACGGGACGGGCTGTGCCGGGCCGGGACTGGCTCTGGTGAGCCGGGCCGGGCCGTGGTGGGCCGTGACGGGCCGTGGTGGGCCGGGACGAGCCGGGACGGGCCGTGGGGGGCCGGGATGGGCCGTGGTGGGGTGGGACGGGCTGTGGTGGGCTGGAACGTGCTGGGACGGGCTGTGCTGGGTGTGGTGGGCTGGGAAGGGCTGTGGTGACCTGAGACGGGCTGTGGTGGGCTGGGATGGAAAAGATGGTGGCAGACCTGGTAAGGAGGTCTGCCTGCTCTTTCCTCCTACGTGCCTGGATAACCCTGGGGCAAAGCAGAGCTCTATTGGCTTGGGTAGAGCTAAAACACCTCAAGAGGAGGGAGCTGTCGGCGCTGTTTTGGCTGAATGGAGGCAGGGGGTAGTACCTGTCATGTGAAGGCTACAGGGGAACGTCCTTGCCTTTGTTTAGTCTTACAAAAGTCCCTCGTATAGAGAACTTCCTTGGGTCTAAGCCTGTTTTCAAAAGCTCGTTTATCAGAGCTCCTGAAGTCGGGCCTCCCTTGCCACCACAGTGTAATCTTCAGTTCTCCCTTCCTTTCTCCCTTAGGTTGAAAACAGCTTTTCCATTTCTGTCCCCATCTGCAAACAGTTCCACAAGAACATCGTAGGGAAAGGAGGTGCCAACATCAAGAAGGTGAGATATTGTTCCTAACACAGGTGGGCTGGGACGGGCTGGGATGGGCTGGGACAAGCTGTAGTGTTCTGGGACGGGCTGCGGTGGGCGGGGACGGGCTGTGGTGGGCTGGGACGGGCTGTGGTGGGCGGGGACGGGCTGTGGTGTGCTGGGACGGGCTGGGACGGGCTGGGACGAGCTGTGGTGGGCGGAGACGGGCTGTGGTGGGCGGAGACGGGCTGTGGTGGGCTGGGACGGGCTGTGGTGGGCGGGGACGGGCTGTGGTGGGCGGGGACGGGCTGTGGTGGGCGGGGACGGGCTGTGGTGTACTGGGACGGGCTGTGGTGGGCTGGGACGGGCTGGGACAAGCTGTGGTGGGCGGGGACGGGCTGTGGTGTACTGGGACGGGCTGTGGTGTGCTGGGACGGGCTGGGACGGGCTGGGACAAGCTGTGGTGGGCGGGGATGGGCTGTGGCGGGCTGTGGTGGGCTGTGGTGGGCTGGAACGGGCTGTGGTGAGCTGGGACGGGCTGTGGTAAGCTGTAACGGGCTGTGGTGGGCTGGGACGGGCTGTGGTAAACTATGACGGGCTGTGGTGGGCTGGGACGGGCTGTGGTGGGCTGGGACTGGCTGTGGTGGGCTGGGACTGGCTGATGTGAGCTGGGACGGGCTGAGACGAGCTGGGACTGGCTGGGACGGGCTGGGATGGGCTGTGGTGGGCTGGGACGGGCTGTGGTGGGCCGTGGTGGGCGGGGACGGGCCGTGGTGAACCGTGGTGGGCTGTTTTGGGCCGGGATGGGAAGGGGTGGGCTGTGGTGGTCCGTGGTGCGCTGGGACAGGTCGTGGTGGCTGGGACGGGCCGTGGTGGGCTGTGGTGGGCAGTGGTTCGCTGTGGTGGGCTGTGGTGGGCTGGGACAGGCCGTGGTGGGCTGTGGTGGGTCGTGGTGGTCTGGGACGGGCTATGGTGGGCTGTGGTGGGTTCTGGTGAGCTTGAGACGGGCTGTGGTGCGCTGGGACGGGCTGGGACGAGCTCTGGTGGTCTGGGATGGGCTGTGGTGGGCTCGGACGGGCTGGGACGGGCCGTAGTGGGCCGTGGTGGGCTGGGACGGGCTGTGGTGAGCTGGGACGGGCTGTGGTGGGGCGTGGTGGGCTGTGGCGGGCCGTGGTGGGCTGTGGTGGGCCGTGGTGGGCCGTTTTCGGCCAGTATGGGAAGGGATGGGCTTTGGTGGGCCGTGGTGGGCTGGGACAGGTCATGGTGGGCTGAGATGGCTTGTGGTGAACTGTGGTGGGCTGTGGTGGGCCATGGTGGGCTGTGGTGGGCCCTGGTGGGCTGGGACGGGCCGTGGTGGGCTGTGGTGGGCCGTGGTGGGCTGGGACAGGCTGTGGTGGGCTTTGGTGGGTTCTGGTGAGCTTGAGATGGGCTGTGGTGGGCTGGGACGGGCTGGGACGGGCTCTGGTGGTCTGGAACGAGCTGTGATGTGCTGCAACCGGCTGTGGTGGGCTGGGACGGGCTGTGGTGGACTGGGACGGGCTGGGACGGGCTCTGGTGGGCTTTGGTGTGATGGGATGGGCTGTGGTGTGCTGGGACGGGCTGTGGTGTGCTGGGACGGGCTGTGGTGTGCTGGGACGAGCTGTGGTGTGCTGGGACGGGCTGGGACATGCTGGGACGAGCTGTGGTGTGCTGGGACGAGCTGTGGTGTGCTGGGATGGGCTGGGACATGCTGGGACGAGCTGTGGTGGGCTGGGACGAGCTGTGGTGGGCGGGGACGGGCTGTGGTGGACTGGGACGGGCTGTGGTGTGCTGGGACGGGCTGTGGTGTGCTGGGACGGGCTGGGACGGGCTGGGACGGGCTGGGACGGGCTGTGGTGGTCTGGGACTGGCTGTGGTGGGCTGGGACTGGCTGTGGTGAGCTGGGACGGGCTGAGACGAGCTGGGACTGGCTGGGACGAGCTGGGATGGGCTGTGGTGGGCTGGAAAGGGCCATGGTGGGCCGTGGTGGTCCGTTTTGGGCCGGGATGGGAAGGGGTGGGCTGTGGTGGGCCTTGGTGGGCTGGGACAGATCGTGGTCGGCTGAGACGGGCCGTGGTGGGCTGTGGTGGGCCGTGGTGGGCTGTGGTGGGCCGTGGTTCGCTGTGGTGGGTCGTGGTGGTCTTGGACGGGCTGTGGTGAGCTGGGACAGGCTGTGGTGGGGCGTGGTGGGCTGTGGCGGGCCGTGGTGAACTGTGGTGGGCCGTGGTGGGCCGTTTTGGGCCGGTATGGGAAGGGATGGGCTGTGGTGGGCCGTGGTGTGCTGGGACAGGTCATGGTGGGCTGAGACAGCTTGTGGTGAACTGTGGTGGGCTGTGGTGGACCGTGGTGGGCCGTGGTGGGCTGGGACGGGCCGTGGTGGGCTGTGGTGGGCCGTGGTGGGCTGGGACAGGCTGTGGTGGGCTGTGGTGGGTTCTGGTGAGCTTGAGATGGGCTGTGGTGGGCTGGGACGGGCTGGGACGGGCTCTGGTGGTCTGGAACGGGCTGTGATGTGCTGCAACCGGCTGTGGTGGGCTGGGACAAGCTGTGGTGGGCTGGGACGGGCTGGGACGGGCTCTGGTGAGCTGTGGTGTGCTGGGACGGGCTGTGGTGTGCTGGGACGGGCTGTGGTGTGCTGGGACGGGCTGTGGCGGGCTGGGACGGGATGTGGCGGGCTGGGACGGGATGTGGCGGGCTGGGTCGGGTTGTGGTGGGCTGGGACAGGCTGTGGTGGGCTGGGACGGGCTGTGACGGGCTGTGGTGTGCTGGGACGGGCTGGGACGGGACGGGACAGGCTGGGACAGGCTGTGCTGGGAAGGGACGGGATGGGTTGTGGTGGGCTGGGACGGGACTGGCTGTGCTGGGACGGGACGGGACGGGACGGGCTGTGCCGGGCCGGGACTGGCTCTGGTGAGCCGGGCCGGGCCGTGGTGGGCCGTGACGGGCCGTGGTGGGCCGTGACGGGCCGTGGTGGGCCGGGACGAGCCGGGACGGGCCGTGGGGGGCCGGGATGGGCCGTGGTGGGGTGGGACGGGCTGTGGTGGGCTGGAACGTGCTGGGACGGGCTGTGCTGGGTGTGGTGGGCTGGGAAGGGCTGTGGTGACCTGAGACGGGCTGTGGTGGGCTGGGATGGAAAAGATGGTGGCAGACCTGGTAAGGTCTGCCTGCTCTTTCCTCCTACGTGCCTGGATAACCCTGGGGCAAAGCAGAGCTCTACTGGCTTGGGTAGAGCTAAAACACCTCAAGAGGAGGGAGCTGTCGGCGCTGTTTTGGCTGAATGGAGGCAGGGGGTAGTACCTGTCATGTGAAGGCTACAGGGGAACGTCCTTGCCTTTGTTTAGTCTTACAAAAGTCCCTCGTATAGAGAACTTCCTTGGGTCTAAGCCTGTTTTCAAAAGCTCGTTTATCAGAGCTCCTGAAGTCGGGCCTCCCTTGCCACCACAGTGTAATCTTCAGTTCTCCCTTCCTTTCTCCCTTAGGTTGAAAACAGCTTTTCTATTTCTGTCCCCATCTGCAAACAGTTCCACAAGAACATCGTAGGGAAAGGAGGTGCCAACATCAAGAAGGTGAGATATTGTTCCTAACACAGGTGGGCTGGGACGGGCTGGGATGGGCTGGGACAAGCTGTAGTGTTCTGGGACGGGCTGCGGTGGGCGGGGACGGGCTGCGGTGGGCGGGGACGGGCTGGGACGGGCTGGGACGAGGTGTGGTGGAATGGGACGGGCTGGGACGGGCTGTGGTGGGCTGGGACGGGCTGTGGTGGGCTGGGACGGGCTGGGACGGGCTGTGGTGTGCTGGGACGGGTTGTGGTGGGCCATGGTGGGCCGTTTTGGGCCGGGATGGGAAGGGGTGGGCTGTGGTGGGTCGTGGTGGGCTGGAACAGGTCATGGTGGGCTGAGATGGCCCGTGGCGAGCTGTGGTGAGCCGTGGTGGGCTGTGGTGGGCCGTGGTGGGCTGGGACGGGCCGTGGTGGTCTGGGACAGGCTGTGGTGGGTTCTGGTGGCCTGTGGTGGGCTGTGACGGGCTGTGACGGGCTGTGGGGGGCTGTGGTGGGCTGGGACGGTCTGGGACGGGCTGTGGTGTGCTGGGACGGGCTGTGGTGTGCTGGGACGGGCTGTGGAGGGCTGTGGTGGGCTGTGGTGGGCTGTGGTTGGCTGGTACGGGGTGTGGTGTGCTGGGACGGGCTGCGGTGGGCTGGGACGGGCTGCGGTGGGCTGGGACGGGCTGTGGTGGTCTGGGTCGAGCTGTGGTGGAATGGGATGGGCTGTGGTGGGCTGGGACGGGCTGGGACAGGCTGTGGTGGGCTGGGACGGGCTGTGGTGGGCTGGTAAGGGATGTGGTGGGCGGGGACGGGGTGTTGAGGGCGCGGACAGGCTGTGGTGGGCGGGTACAGGCTAGGACGGGCTCTGGTGGTTTGGGATGAGCTGGGACGTGCTGGGACGGGCTGTGCTGGGCTGGGATGGCCTTGGACGGGCTGTGGTGGGCGGGGACGGGTTGTGGTGGGCTGCAACGGGCTGTGGTGAGCTTTGGTAAGCTGGGACAGGCTGTGGTGGGCTAGGACGGATTGTGGTGGGCTGAGACGGGCTATGGTGGGCTGGGACGGGCTGTGGTGGGTTGTGGTGAGCTGGGACAGGCTGGGACGGGATCTGGTGGGCCGGGACGGGCTGTGGTAGGCTGGGACGGGCTCTGGTGGGCCGGGACGGGCTCTGGTGCACTGTGGTGGGCTGTGGTGTGCTGTGGTGTGCTGTGGTGGGTTGTGGTGAAGCTAAAGACGGGCTGTGGTGGGCTGTGGTGTGCTGGGACGGGCTGTGGTGGCCTGGGATGGGCTCTGATGGTCTGCGGTGGCCGTGGTAGGCTGGGACGGGCTGGGTCCGGCTGTGGTGGGTTTGGACGGGCTGTGGTGGGTTGTGGTGGGCTGGGACGAGCTCTGGTGGGCTGGGACGGGCTGTGGTGGGATCGGACTGGCTGGGACAGGCTGTGGTGGGCTGTGGTAAGCTGAGACGGGCTGTGGTGGGCTGCAACGGGCTGTGGTGGGCTGGGACGGGCTGTGGTGGGTTGTGGTGAGCTGAGACAGGCTGTGGTGAAATTGGACGGGCTGTGGTGGGCTGTGGTGTGCTGGGACATGCTGTGGTGAACTGGGAAGGGCTCTGGTGGTCTGGAATGGGCTGTGGTTGGCTGGGACGGGCCGTGGCGGGCTGGGACGGGCCGTGGTGAGCTGGGACGGGCCGTGAAGGGCTGGGACGGGCCGTGGTGGGCTGGGATGGGCTGTGGTGGGTGTGGTGGACTGGGACGCACTGTGGTGAGCTGAGACGGGCTGTGGTGGGCTGGGATTTGCTGGGACGGCTGGAAGGGGCTGTGGTGGGCTGGGACGGGCTGCGGTGGGCTGGGACGGTCTGCGGTGGGCTGGGACGGGCTGGGACGGGCTGGGACGGGCTGGGACGGGCTGCGGTGGGCTGGGACGGGCTGCGGTGGGCTGGGATGGTCTGCGGTGGGCTGGGACAGGCTGCGGTGGGCTGGTACGGGCTGTGGTGGGCGGGGACGGGCTGTGGTTGGCTGGGACGGGCTGGAATGGGCTTTGGTGGGTTGAGACGGGCTGTGGTGGGTTGGGACGGGCTGTGGTGGGCTTGGACCTGCTGTGGTGGTCAGGGACGGGTTCTGGTAGGTCCGGGACGGGCTGTCGTGGTCCGGGACGGGCTGTGGTGGGCTGGGAAGTGCTGGGACGGTCTGGGACGAGCTGGGACGGGCTGTGGTGGGCGGGGACGGGCTGTGGTGGGCTGGTACGGGCTGTGTTGGGCTGGGATGGGCTGGGATGCCTTGGAAGGGCTGTGGTGGGCGGTGACGGGTTGTGGTGTTCTGTGACAAGCTGGGACTTTCTGTGGTGAGCTGCGACGGTCTGCGGTGGGCTGGAACGGGCTGTGGTGGGCTGGGACGGGCTGTGGTGGGCTGGGACAGGCTGTGGTGGGCTGGGACGGGCTGTGGTGTGCTGGGACGTGCTGGCACGGGCCGTGGTGACCTGGGACGGGCGGTGGTGGGCTGTGACGGGCTCTGGTGGGCTGGGGTAGGCTGTGGTGGGCTGGGACGAGCCGTAGTAGGCCGGGACGGGCCGTGGTGGGCCGGGACAGGCCATGGTGGGTTGTTATGGGCCATGGTGGGCTGGGACAGGCTGTGGTGGGCTGTGGTGGACCGTGGTAGGCTGTGATTGGCTGTGGTAAGCTGGGACGTGATGTGGTAAGCTGGGACGGGCTTTCATGGGCTGGGACGGGCTGTGGTGGGCTGGGACGGGCTGGGACGGGCCGTGGTGGGCTGGGACAGCCCGCAGTGGGCTGTGACAGGCTGTGGTTGGCCGGGACGGGCCGTGGTGGGCTGGGTTGGGCCATGGTGGGCCGGGCCGGGCCGTGGCATGCTGGGACGAACTGTGGTGGGCTGGGATGAACTGTGGTGGTCAGTGGTGGGCTGGGACGGGCTGTGGTGAGCTGGGACGGGCTGTGGTGGGATGGGACGGGCCGTGGCGGGCTGGGACGGGCCGTGGTGAGCTGGGACGGGCCGTGGCGGATTGGGACGGGCCGTGACGGGCTGGGATGGGCCGTGGTGGGCTGGGACGGGCTGTGGTGGGCTGGGATGAGTCGTGGCAAGCCGTGGTGGGCCGTGGTAAGCTGTGACGGGCCGTGGTGGGCTGGGTCGGACTGTGGTGTGGTGGGACGGGCTGTGGTGGGCTGGGACGGGCTGCGGTGGGGTGTGGTGAGCTGGGACCGGCTGCGGTGGGCTGTGGTGGGGTGGAATGGGCTGGGACGGGCTGTGGTGGGCTGACACGGGCTGTGGTGGGCTGGGATTTGGTGGGACGGCTGGAAGGGGCTGTGGTGGGCTGGGACGGGCTGTGGTGGGCTGGGACGGGCTGTGGTGGGCTGGGATGGGCTGTGGTGTGCTGGGACGGGCTGTGGTGGGCTGGGACAAGCTGTGGTGGGCTGGGACGGTCTGGGACGGGCCGTGGCGGGCTGGGACGGGCCGTGGTTGGCTGGGAAGGGCTGTGGTGGGCTGGGATGGGCCGTGCAAGCCGTGGTGGGCCGTGGTAAGCTGTGACGGGCCGTGGTGGGCTGGGACGGACTCTGGTGTGGTGGGACGGGCTGTGGTGGGCTGGGACGGGCTGCGGTGGGGTGTGGTGGGCTGGGACCGTCTGCGGTGAGCTGTGGTGGGCTGGGACCGGCTGCGGTGGGCTGTGGTGGGCTGGAATGGGCTGGGACGGGCTGTGGTGGGTGTGGTGGACTGGGACGTGCTGTGGTGAGGTGAGACGGGCTATGGTGGGCTGGGATTTGCTGGGACGGCTGGGATGGGCTGCGGTGGGCTGGGACGGGCTGCGGTGGGCTGGGACGGGCTGCGGAGGGCTAGGACGTGCTGTGGTGGGCTGGGACGGGCTGGGACGGGCCGTGGTGAGCTGGGACGGGCCGTGGTGGGCTTGGACAGGCTGTGGTGGGCTGGGACGTGCCGTAGTAGGCCGGGACGGGCCGTGGTGGGTTGTTATGGGCCGTGGTGCGCTGGGACGGGCTGTGGTGGGCTGTGGTGGACCGTGGTGGGCTGTGATGGGCTGTGGTAAGCTGGGACGGGATGTGGTAAGTTGGGACGGGCTTTCGCGGGCTGGGACGGTCTGTCGTGGGCTGGGACGGCCTGACTGGCCGTGGTGACTAGGGACGGACTCTGGTGGGCGGAGACGGGGTCTGGCGGTCTGGAACGGCCTGTGGTGGGCTGGGACGGGCTGTGTTGGGCTGCGGTGAGTAGGGACGGGCTGTGGTGGGCTGGGACAGGCTGTGGTGGGCCGTGGTGGGGTGGGACGGGCCGCGGTTGGCTGGGACGGGCTGTGGTGGGCTGCGGTGAGTAGGGACGGGCCGCGGTGGGCTGGGACGGGCCGTGGTGGGCTGGGACGGGCCGTGGTGGATTGGGATGGGCTGGGACGGGCTGTGGTGGGCTGCGGTGGGCTGGGACGGGCTGTGGTGGGCGGGGACGGGCTGGGACGGTCTGTGGTGTGCTGGGACGAGCTGTGGCAGGTTGTGGAGAGCTGGGATGGGCTGTGACGGCCTGTGGTGGGCTGCGACGGGCTCTGGTGGTCTGGGACGAGCTGGGACGGGCTGGGACGGGTTGTGGTGGGCTGGGACGGGCTGTGGTGGGCTGGGATGGCCTTGGACGGGCTGTGGTGGGCGGGGACGGGCTGTGGTGGGCTGCGACGGGCTGTGGTGAGCTTTGGTAAGCTGGGACGGGCTGTGGTGGGCTAGGACGGGTTGTGGTGGGCTGAGACGGGCTATGGTGGGCTGGGACGAGCTGTGGTGGGTTGTGGAGAGCTGGGATGGGCTGTGACGGCCTGTGGTTGGCTGGGACGGGCTCTGGTGGTCTGGGACGGGCTGGGACGAGCTGGGACGGGCTGGGACGGGCTGTGGTGGGCTGGGACGGGCTGTGGTGGGCTGGGATGGCCTTGGACGGGCTGTGGTGGGCGGGGACGGGCTGTGGTGGGCTAGGACGGGTTGTGGTGGGCTGGGACGGGCTGTGGTGGGATCGGACTGGCTGGGACAGGCTGTGGTGGGCTGTGGTAAGCTGGGACGGGCTGTGGTGGGCTGAGACGGGCTGTGGTGGGCTGCGACGGGCTGTGGTGGGCTGCGGTGGGCTGGGACGGGCTGTGGTTGGCGGGGACGGGCTGGGACGGTCTGTGGTGTGCTGGGACGAGCTGTGGTAGGTTGTGGAGAGCTGGGATGGGCTGTGACGGCCTGTGGTGGGCTGCGACGGGCTCTGGTGGTCTGGGACGGGCTGGGACGAGCTGGGACGGGCTGGGACGGGTTGTGGTGGGCTGGGACGGGCTGTGGTGGGCTGGGATGGCCTTGGACGGGCTGTGGTGGGCGGGGACGGGCTGTGGTGGGCTGGGACGGGTTGTGGTGGGCTGCGACGGGCTGTGGTGAGCTTTGGTAAGCTGGGACGGGCTGTGGTGGGCTAGGATGGGTTGTGGTGGGCTGAGACGGGCTATGGTGGGCTGGGACGAGCTGTGGTGGGTTGTGGAGAGCTGGGATGGGCTGTGACGGCCTGTGGTTGGCTGGGACGGGCTCTGGTGGTCTGGGACGGGCTGGGACGAGCTGGGACGGGCTGGGACGGGCTGTGGTGGGCTGGGACGGGCTGTGGTGGGCTGGGATGGCCTTGGACGGGCTGTGGTGGGCGGGGACGGGCTGTGGTGGGCTAGGACGGGTTGTGGTGGGCTGGGACGGGCTGTGGTGGGCTGGGATGGCCTTGGACGGGCTGTGGTGGGCAGGGACGGGCTGTGGTGGGCTAGGACGGGTTGTGGTGGGCTGGGACGGGCTGTGGTGGGATCGGACTGGCTGGGACGGGCTGTGGTGGGCTAGGATGGGTTGTGGTGGGCTGAGACGGGCTATGGTGGGCTGGGACGAGCTGTGGTGGGTTGTGGAGAGCTGGGATGGGCTGTGACGGCCTGTGGTTGGCTGGGACGGGCTCTGGTGGTCTGGGACGGGCTGGGACGAGCTGGGACGGGCTGTGGTGGGCTGGGACGGGCTGTGGTGGGCTGGGACGGGCTGTGGTGGGCTGGGATGGCCTTGGACGGGCTGTGGTGGGCGGGGACGGGCTGTGGTGGGCTAGGACGGGTTGTGGTGGGCTGGGACGGGCTGTGGTGGGATCGGACTGGCTGGGACAGGCTGTGGTGGGCTGTGGTAAGCTGGGACGGGCTGTGGTGGGCTGAGACGGGCTGTGGTGGGCTGCGACGGACTGTGGTGGGCTGTGGTGGGCTGGGACGGGCTGTGGTGGGTTGTGGTGAGCTGAGACGGGCTGTGGTGAAATTGGACGGGCTGTGGTGGGCTGTGGTGTGCTGGGACATGCTGTGGTGAACTGGGAAGGGCTCTGGTGGTCTGGAATGGGCTGCGGTGGGCTGGGACGGGCTGTGGTGGGCTGGGACAGGCTCTGGTGGGCCGGGACAGACTCTGGTGCGCTGTGATGGGCTGTGGTGGGCTATGGTGCGTTGTGGTGGGTTGTGGTGAGCTAGAACGGGTTGTGGTTTGGCTGGGACGGGCTATAGTGGGCTGGGACGGGATTGTGGTGGGCTGGGACGGGCTCTGATGGTCTGCGGCGGCCGTGGTGGGCTGGGACGGGCTGTGGTGACGTGGGACGGGCCGTGGTGGGCTGGGACGGGCCGTGGTGGGCTGGGACGGGCTGTGGTGGGCTGCGGTGAGTAGGGACGGGCCGCGGTGGGCTGGGACGGGCCGTGGTGGGCTGGGACGGGCCGTGGTGGAATGGGATGGGCTGGGACGGGCTGTGGTGGGCTGCTGTGGGCTGGGACGGGCTGTGGTGGGCGGGGACGGGCTGGGACGGTCTGTGGTGTGCTGGGACGAGCTGTGGTAGGTTGTGGAGAGCTGGGATGGACTGTGACGGCCTGTGGTGGGCTGCGATGGGCTCTGGTGGTCTGGGACGGGCTGGGACGAGCTGGGACGGGCTGGGACGGGTTGTGGTGGGCTGGGACGGGCTGTGGTGGGCTGGGATGGCCTTGGACGGGCTGTGGTGGGCGGGGACGGGCTGTGGTGGGCTGGGACGGGTTGTGGTGGGCTGCGACGGGCTGTGGTGAGCTTTGGTAAGCTGGGACGGGCTGTGGTGGGCTAGGACGGGTTGTGGTGGGCTGAGACGGGCTATGGTGGGCTGGGACGAGCTGTGGTGGGTTGTGGAGAGCTGGGATGGGCTGTGACGGCCTGTGGTTGGCTGGGACGGGCTCTGGTGGTCTGGGACGGGCTGGGACGAGCTGGGACGGGCTGGGACGGGCTGTGGTGGGCTGGGACGGGCTGTGGTGGGCTGGGATGGCCTTGGACGGGCTGTGGTGGGCGGGGACGGGCTGTGGTGGGCTAGGACGGGTTGTGGTGGGCTGCGACGGGCTGTGGTGAGCTCTGGTAAGCTGGGACGGGCTGTTTGGGCTAGGACGGGTTGTGGTGGGCTGAGACGGGCTATGGTGGGCTGGGACGGGCTGTGGTGGGTTGTGGTGAGCTGGGACAGGCTGGGACGGGATCTGGTGGGCCGGGACGGGCTGTGGTAGGCTGGGACGGGCTCTGGTGGGCCGGGACGGGCTCTGGTGCACTGTGGTGGGCTGTGGTGTGCTGTGGTGGGTTGTGGTGAGATGAGACGGGCTGTGGTGGGCTGTGGTGTGCTGGGACGGGCTATGGTGGCCTGGGATGGGCTCTGGTGGTCTGCGGCGGCCGTGGTAGGCTGGGACGGGCTGGGTCCGGCTGTGGTGGGCTGGGACGGGCTGTGGTGGGTTGTGGTGGGCTGGGACGAGCTCTGGTGGGCTGGGACGAGCTGTGGTGGGCTGGGACTGGCTGGGACAGGCTGTGGTGGGCTGTGGTTAGCTGGGACGGGCTGTGGTGGGCTGAGACGGGCTGTGGTGGGCTGCGACGGGCTGTGGTGGGCTGGGACGGGCTGTGGTGGGTTGTGGTGAGCAGAGACGGGCTGTGGTGAAATTGGACGGGCTGTGGTGGGCTGTGGTGTGCTGGGACATGCTGTGGTGAACTGGGAAGGGCTCTGGTGGTCTGGAATGGGCTGTGGTGGGCTGGAAAGGGCCATGGCGGGCTGCGGTGGGCTGGGACGGGCTCTTGTGGGCCGGGACAGACTCTGGTGCGCTGTGGTGGGCTGTGGTGGGCTATGGTGCACTGTGGTGGGTTGTGGTGAGCTAGAACGGGTTGTGGTGGGCTGGGACGGGCTATAGTGGGCTGGGACGGGCTATAGTGGGCTGGGACGGGCTCTGATGGTCTGCGGCGGCCGTGGTGGGCTGGGACGGGCTGTGGTGGGCTGGGATGGGCTGGGAAGGGCTGTGGTGGGTTGTGGTGGGCTGGGACGGGCTGTGGTGAGCTGGGACGGGCTGTGGTGGGCTGGGACGGGCTGTGACGGGCTGTGGTGGGCTGTGGTAAGCTGGGACGGGCTCAGGTGGGTTGGGACGGGCTGTGGTGCGCTGTGGTTGGCTGGGACGGGCTGTGGTGGGCGGGGACGGGCTTTGGTGGGTTAGTGGTGGGCTGGGACGACCTCTTGTGGTCTGGGACGGGCTGTGGTGGGCTGTGGTGAGCTGGGACGGGCTCTGGTGGGTTGGCACGGGGCGTGGTGGGCTGTGGTGTGCTGGGACGGGCTGTGGTGGGCTGGGATGGGCTCTGGTGGTCTGGGACATACTGTGGTGGGCTGGGACGGCCTGGGACGGGCTCTGGTGCTCTGTGGTGGGCTGGGACGTGCCGTGGTGGACCGTGGTGGGCTTGGATGGGCCGTGGTGGGCTTGGATGGGCCGTGGTGGGCTGTGGTCTGCCGTGGTGGGCTGTGGTCGGCCGTGGTGGGCTGTGGTGGGCTGTGGTCGGTTGTGGTGGGCTGAGACGGGCTGTGGTGGGCTGAGATGGGATGTGGTGGTCTGGGACAGGCTGTAATGGGCTGGGATGGGCTGTGGTGCGCCTTGGTGGGCTGTGTTGGGCCCGGATGGGCCGTGGTGGGCTGTGGTGGGCCGTGGTGGGCTGGGACGGGCTTTGGTGGGCTGGGACGGGCCGTGGTGGGCTGGGACGGGCCGTGGTGGGCTGTGGTGTGATGGGACGGGCTGTGGTGGGCTGGGATCGGCTGGGATAGGCTGTGGTTGGTTATGGTGGTCTGGGAAGAGCTGTGGTGGTCTGGGACAAGCTGTGGTGGGCTGTGGTGGGCTGGGACGGGCTGTGGTGGGCTGGGACGGGCTGTAGTGGGCTGAGGCGGGCTGTGGTGGGCTGGCACGGGCTGTGGTGGGCTGTGGTGGTCTGTGGTGGGCTGGGACGGGCTGTGGTGTGCTGGGACGGGCTGTGGTGGGCTGTGGTGGGTTCTGAAGGGCTGTGGTGGGCTGTGGTAGGTTGGGACACGCTGTGGTGGGTAGGGACGGGCTGTGGTGGGCTGTGGTGTGTTGTGACGGGTTGGCACGGGCTGGGACGGGCCGTGGTGGGCTGGGATGGGCTGCGGTAGGCTGTGGTGGGCTGTGGTGGGCTGGGACGGGCTGTGGTGGGTTGGGACGGGCTCTGGTGGGCTGGGACGGGCAGTGGTGGGCTGGGACGGGCTGTGGTGGGCTGGGACGGGCTGTGGTGGGCTGGGACGGGCTGTGGTGGGCTGGGACGGGCTGTGGTGGTCTGGAACAGGCTGTGGTGGGTTGGGACAGGCTGGGACATGCTGGGACGGTGTGTGGTGGACTGGGATGGTCTGTGGTGTGCTGGGACGGGCTGTGGTGAACAGGGATGGGCTGTGGTGGGGCGTGGTGGGCTGGGACGTGCCGTGGTGAACCGCGGTGGGCTGTGGTGGGCCGTGGTGGGCTGGGACGGGCTAGGACAGGCTCTGGTGGGCTTTGGTGTGACGGGACGGGCTGTGGTGGGCTGGGACGGGCTGTGGTGGGCTGGGACGGGCTGTGGTGTGCTGGGACGGGCTGGGACGGGCTGGGACGAGCTGGGACGGGTTGGGACGGGCTGGGACGGGCTGTGGTGGGCTGCGACGGGCTGTGGTGGGCTGGGACGGGCTGGGACGGGCTGTGGTGGGCTGTGGTGGGCTGGGACGGGTTGTGGTGGGCTGAGACGGGCTATGGTGGGCTGGGACGAGCTGTGGTGGGTTGTGGAGAGCTGGGATGGGCTGTGACGGCCTGTGGTTGGCTGGGACGGGCTCTGGTGGTCTGGGACGGGCTGGGACGAGCTGGGACGGGCTGGGACGGGCTGTGGTGGGCTGGGACGGGCTGTGGTGGGCTGGGATGGCCTTGGACGGGCTGTGGTGGGCGGGGACAGGCTGTGGTGGGCTAGGACGGGTTGTGGTGGGCTGGGACGGGCTGTGGTGGGATCGGACTGGCTGGGACAGGCTGTGGTGGGCTGTGGTAAGCTAGTACGGGCTGAACCAGGCTGAGACGGGCTGTGGTGGGCTGCGACGGGCTGTGGTGGGCTGTGGTGGGCTGGGACGGGCTGTGGTGGGTTGTGGTGAGCTGAGACGGGCTGTGGTGAAATTGGACGGGCTGTGGTGGGCTGTGGTGTGCTGGGACATGCTGTGGTGAACTGGGAAGGGCTCTGGTGGTCTGGAATGGGCTGCGGTGGGCTGGGACGGGCTGTGGTGGGCTGGGACAGGCTCTGGTGGGCCGGGACAGACTCTGGTGCGCTGTGGTGGGCTGTGGTGGGCTATGGTGCGTTGTGGTGGGTTGTGGTGAGCTAGAATGGGTTGTGGTTTGGCTGGGACGGGCTATAGTGGGCTGGGACGGGATTGTGGTGGGCTGGGACGGGCTCTGATGGTCTGCGGCGGCCGTGGTGGGCTGGGACGGGCTGTGGTGACCTGGGACGGGCCGTGGTGGGCTGGGACGGGCCGTGGTGGGCTGCGGTGAGTAGGGACGGGCCGCGGTGGGCTGGGACGGGCTGTGGTGGGCTGGGACGGGCCGTGGTGGAATGGGATGGGCTGGGACGGGCTGTGGTGGGCTGCTGTGGGCTGGGACGGGCTGTGGTGGGCGGGGACGGGCTGGGACGGTCTGTGGTGTGCTGGGACGAGCTGTGGTAGGTTGTGGAGAGCTGGGATGGGCTGTGACGGCCTGTGGTGGGCTGCGATGGGCTCTGGTGGTCTGGGACGGGCTGGGACGAGCTGGGACGGGCTGGGACGGGTTGTGGTGGGCTGGGACGGGCTGTGGTGGGCTGGGATGGCCTTGGACGGGCTGTGGTGGGCGGGGACGGGCTGTGGTGGGCTGCGACGGGCTGTGGTGAGCTTTGGTAAGCTGGGACGGGCTGTGGTGGGCTAGGACGGGTTGTGGTGGGCTGAGACGGGCTATGGTGGGCTGGGACGAGTTGTGGTGGGTTGTGGAGAGCTGGGATGGGCTGTGACGGCCTGTGGTTGGCTGGGACGGGCTCTGGTGGTCTGGGACGGGCTGGGACGAGCTGGGACGGGCTGGGACGGGCTGTGGTGGGCTGGGACGGGCTGTGGTGGGCTGGGATGGCCTTGGACGGGCTGTGGTGGGCGGGGACGGGCTGTGGTGGGCTAGGACGGGCTGTGGTGGGCTGGGACGGGCTGTGGTGAGCTTTGGTAAGCTGGGACGGGCTGTTTGGGCTAGGACGGGTTGTGGTGGGCTGAGACGGGCTATGGTGGGCTGGGACGGGCTGTGGTGGGTTGTGGTGAGCTGGGACAGGCTGGGACGGGATCTGGTGGGCCGGGACGGGCTGTGGTAGGCTGGGACGGGCTCTGGTGGGCCGGGACGGGCTCTGGTGCACTGTGGTGGGCTGTGGTGTGCTGTGGTGGGTTGTGGTGAGATGAGACGGGCTGTGGTGGGCTGTGGTGTGCTGGGACGGGCTGTGGTGGCCTGGGATGGGCTCTGGTGGTCTGCGGCGGCCGTGGTAGGCTGGGACGGGCTGGGTCCGGCTGTGGTGTGCTGGGACGGGCTGTGGTGGGTTGTGGTGGGCTGGGACGAGCTCTGGTGGGCTGGGACGAGCTGTGGTGGGCTGGGACTGGCTGGGACAGGCTGTGGTGGGCTGTGGTTAGCTGGGACGGGCTGTGGTGGGCTGAGACGGGCTGTGGTGGGCTGCGACGGGCTGTGGTGGGCTGTGGTGGGCTGGGACGGGCTGTGGTGGGTTGTGGTGAGCTGAGACGGGCTGTGGTGAAATTGGACGGGCTGTGGTGGGCTGTGGTGTGCTGGGACATGCTGTGGTGAACTGGGAAGGGCTCTGGTGGTCTGGAATGGGCTGTGGTGGGCTGGAAAGGGCCGTGGCGGGCTGCGGTGGGCTGGGACGGGCTGTGGTGGGCTGGGACAGGCTCTTGTGGGCCGGGACAGACTCTGGTGCGCTGTGGTGGGCTGTGGTGGGCTATGGTGCGCTGTGGTGGGTTGTGGTGAGCTAGAACGGGTTGTGGTGGGCTGGGACGGGCTATAGTGGGCTGGGACGGGCTATAGTGGGCTGGGACGGGCTCTGATGGTCTGCGGCGGCCGTGGTGGGCTGGGACGGGCTGTGGTGGGCTGGGATGGGCTGGGAAGGGCTGTGGTGGGTTGTGGTGGGCTGGGACGGGCTGTGGTGAGCTGGGACGGGCTGTGGTGGGCTGGGACGGGCTGTGACGGGCTGTGGTGGGCTGTGGTAAGCTGGGACGGGCTCAGGTGGGTTGGGACGGGCTGTGGTGCGCTGTGGTTGGCTGGGACGGGCTGTGACGGGCTGTGGTGGGCTGTGGTAAGCTGGGACGGGCTCAGGTGGGTTGGGACGGGCTGTGGTGCGCTGTGGTTGGCTGGGACGGGCTGTGGTGGGCGGGGACGGGCTTTGGTGGGTTAGTGGTGGGCTGGGACGACCTCTTGTGGTCTGGGACGGGCTGTGGTGGGCTGTGGTGAGCTGGGACGGGCTCTGGTGGGTTGGCACGGGGCGTGGTGGGCTGTGGTGTGCTGGGACGGGCTGTGGTGGGCTGGGATGGGCTCTGGTGGTCTGGGACATACTGTGGTGGGCTGGGACGGCCTGGGACGGGCTCTGGTGCTCTGTGGTGGGCTGGGACGTGCCGTGGTGGACCGTGGTGGGCTTGGATGGGCCATGGTGGGCTTGGATGGGCTGTGGTGGGCTGTGGTCTGCCGTGGTGGGCTGTGGTCGGCCGTGGTGGGCTGTGGTGGGCTGTGGTCGGTTGTGGTGGGCTGAGACGGGCTGGGAGGGGCTGAGATGGGATGTGGTGGTCTGGGACAGGCTGTAATGGGCTGGGATGGGCTGTGGTGCGCCTTGGTGGGCTGTGTTGGGCCCGGATGGGCCGTGGTGGGCTGTGGTGGGCCGTGGTGGGCTGGGACGGGCTTTGGTGGGCTGGGACGGGCCGTGGTGGGCTGGGACGGGCCGTGGTGGGCTGTGGTGTGATGGGACGGGCTGTGGTGGGCTGGGATCGGCTGGGATAGGCTGTGGTTGGTTATGGTGGTCTGGGAAGAGCTGTGGTGGTCTGGGACAAGCTGTGGTGGGCTGTGGTGGGCTGGGACGGGCTGTGGTGGGCTGGGACGGGCTGTAGTGGGCTGAGGCGGGCTGTGGTGGGCTGGCACGGGCTGTGGTGGGCTGTGGTGGTCTGTGGTGGCCTGGGACGGGCTGTGGTGGGCTGGGACGGGCTGTGGTGGGCTGTGGTGGGTTCTGAAGGGCTGTGGTGGGCTGTGGTGGGTTGGGACACGCTGTGGTGGGTAGGGACGGGCTGTGGTGGGCTGTGGTGTGTTGTGACGGGTTGGCACGGGCTGGGACGGGCCGTGGTGGGCTGGGATGGGCTGCGGTAGGCTGTGGTGGGCTGTGGTGGGCTGGGACGGGCTGTGGTGGGTTGGGACGGGCTCTGGTGGGCTGGGACTGGCAGTGGTGGGCTGGGACGGGCAGTGGTTGGCTGGGACGGGCTGTGGTGGGCTGGGACGGGCTGTGGTGGGCTGGGACGGGCTGTGGTGGGCTGGGACGGGCTGTGGTGGTCTGGAACAGGCTGGGACATGCTGGGACGGTGTGTGGTGGACTGGGATGGTCTGTGGTGTGCTGGGACGGGCTGTGGTGGGCAGGGATGGGCTGTGGTGGGGCGTGGTGGGCTGGGACGTGCCGTGGTGAACCGCGGTGGGCTGTGGTGGGCCTTGGTGGGCTGGGACGGGCTGGGACAGGCTCTGGTGGGCTTTGGTGTGATGGGACGGGCTGTGGTGGGCTGGGACGGGCTGTGGTGGGCTGGGACGGGCTGTGGTGGGCTGGGACGGGCTGTGGTGTGCTGGGACGGGCTGGGACGGGCTGGGACGAGCTGGGACGGGCTGGGACGGGCTGGGACGGGCTGTGGTGTGCTGGGACGGGCTGTGGTTTGCTGGGACGGGCTGGGACGGGCTGGGACGGGCTGGGACGGGCTGTGGTGGGCTGTGGTGGGCTGGGACGGGTTGTGGTGGGCTGAGACGGGCTATGGTGGGCTGGGACGAGCTGTGGTGGGTTGTGGAGAGCTGGGATGGGCTGTGACGGCCTGTGGTTGGCTGGGACGGGCTCTGGTGGTCTGGGACGGGCTGGGACGAGCTGGGACGGGCTGGGACGGGCTGTGGTGGGCTGGGACGGGCTCTGGTGGTCTGGGACGGGCTGGGACGAGCTGGGACGGGCTGGGATGGGCTGTGGTGGGCTGGGACGGGCTGTGGTGGGCTGGGATGGCCTTGGACGGGCTGTGGTGGGCGGGGACGGGCTGTGGTGGGCTAGGACGGGTTGTGGTGGGCTGCGACGGGCTGTGGTGAGCTTTGGTAAGCTGGGACGGGCTGTTTGGGCTAGGATGGGTTGTGGTGGGCTGAGACGGGCTATGGTGGGCTGGGACGGGCTGTGGTGGGTTGTGGTGAGCTGGGACAGGCTGGGACGGGATCTGGTGGGCCGGGACGGGCTGTGGTAGGCTGGGACGGGCTCTGGTGGGCCGGGACGGGCTCTGGTGCACTGTGGTGGGCTGTGGTGTGCTGTGGTGGGTTGTGGTGAGATGAGACGGGCTGTGGTGGGCTGTGGTGTGCTGGGACGGGCTGTGGTGGCCTGGGATGGGCTCTGGTGGTCTGCGGCGGCCGTGGTAGGCTGGGACGGGCTGGGTCCGGCTGTGGTGGGCTGGGACGGGCTGTGGTGGGCAGGGATGGGCTGTGGTGGGGCGTGGTGGGCTGGGACGTGCCGTGGTGAACTGGGAAGGGCTCTGGTGGTCTGGAATGGGCTGTGGTGGGCTGGAAAGGGCCGTGGCGGGCTGCGGTGGGCTGGGACGGGCTGTGGTGGGCTGGGACAGGCTCTTGTGGGCCGGGACAGACTCTGGTGCGCTGTGGTGGGCTGTGGTGGGCTATGGTGCGCTGTGGTGGGTTGTGGTGAGCTAGAACGGGTTGTGGTGGGCTGGGACGGGCTATAGTGGGCTGGGACGGGCTCTGATGGTCTGCGGCGGCCGTGGTGGGCTGGGACGGGCTGTGGTGGGCTGGGATGGGCTGGGAAGGGCTGTGGTGGGTTGTGGTGGGCTGGGACGGGCTGTGGTGAGCTGGGACGACCTCTGGTGGGCTGGGACGGGCTGTGACGGGCTGTGGTGGGCTGTGGTAAGCTGGGACGGGCTCAGGTGGGTTGGGACGGGCTGTGGTGCGCTGTGGTTGGCTGGGACGGGCTGTGGTGGGCTGGGACGGGCTGTGGTGGGCTGGGACGGGCTCTGGTGGGCTGGGACGGGCTGGGACGGGCTGTGGTGTTCTGGGACAGGCTGTGGTGGGCAGGGATGCACTGTGGTGGGGCGTGCTGGGCTGGGACGGGCCGTGGTGAACCGTGGTGGGCTATGGTGGGCCGTGGTTGGCCGTTTTGAGCCGATATGGGAAGGGATGGGCTGTGGTGGGCCGTGGTGGGCTGGGACAGGTCATGGTGGGCTGAGATGGCCCGTGGTGAACTGTGGTGGGCTGTGGTGGGCCGTGGTGGGCTGGGACGGGCCGTGGTTGGCTGGGACGGGCTGGGACGGGCTCTGGTGGGCTGTGGTGTGATGGGACGGCTGTGGTGGGCTGGCACGGGCTGTGGTGGGCTGGGACGGGCTGTGTTGGGCTGGGACGGGCTGTGGTGGGCTGGGACGGGCTGTGGTGTGCTGGGACGGGCTGTGGTGTGCTGGGACGGGCTGTGGTGTACTGGGACAGGCTGTGGTGTGCTGGGACGGCCTGTGGTGTGCTGGGACGGGCTGGGACGAGCTGGGACGGGCTGGGACAAGCTATAGTGTGCTGGGACGGGCTGTGGTGGGCGGGGACGGGCTGTGGTGTGCTGGGACGGGCTGTGGTGGGCGGGGACGGGCTGTGGTGTGCTGGGACGGGCTGTGGTGGGCTGGGTGGGGCTGTGGTGGGCTGGGACAGGCTGGGATAGGCTGAGACAGGCTGTGGTGGCCTGGGACATTCTGTGGTGGGCTGGGACGGGCTCTGGTGGTCTGGAACGGGCTGTGGTGGGCCGGGACAGGCTGTGGTGGGCGGGGATGAACTGTGGTGGGCGGGGCTGGGCTGTGGTGGGCGGAGACGGGCTGTGGTGGGCTGGGACGGTCTGTGGTGGGCTGGGACGGGCTGTGGTGGGCTGGGACATTCTGTGGTTGGCTGGGGCATTCTGTGGTGGGCTGGGACGGGCTGTGACGGGCTGTGGTGGGCCGGGACGGGCTGTGGTGGGCCGGGGCGGGCTGTGGTGTGCTGGGACATTCTGTGGTGGGCTGGGATGGTCTGTGGTGGGCTGGGACGGGCTGTGGTGGGCTGGGACGGGCTGTGTTGTGCGGGGACGGGCTGTGGCTGGCAGTGACGGGCTGTGGTGGGCTGGGAGAGGCTGGGAAGGGCTGTGGTGTGCGGTGACGGTTGTAGTGTGCTGGGACAGGCTGGGAAGGCCTGTGGTGGGCTGTGGTGGGCTGGAACGGGCTGTGGTGGTCTGGAACGGGCTGTGCTGGGCTGGGATGGGCTGGGACATGCTGGGACGGTCTGTGGTGGACTGGGACAGTCTGTGGTGTGATGGGACGGGCTGTGGTGGGCTGCGACGGGCTGGGATGGGCTGGGACGGGCTGTGGTGGGCTGGGACGGGCTGTGGTGGGCTGGGACGGGCTGGGACGGGCTGTGGTGGGCTGTGGTGGACAGGGACGGTCTGTGGTGTGCTGGGACGGGCTGTGGTGGTCTGGAACAGGCTGTGGTGGGTTGGGACAGGCTGGGACATGCTGGGACGGTGTGTGGTGGACTGGGATGGTCTGTGGTGTGCTGGTACGGGCTGTGGTGGGCAGGGATGGGCTGTGGTGGGGATGGTGGGCTGGGACGGGCCGTGGTGAACTGCGGTGTGCTGTGGTGGGCCGTGGTGGGCCGTTTTGAGCCGGGATGGGAAGGGGTGGGCTGTGGTGGGCCGTGGTGGGCTGGGACAGGTCATGGTGGGCTGAGATGGCCCGTGGTGAACTGTGGTGGGCTGTGGTGGGCCGTGGTGGGTTGGGACGGGCTCTGGTGGGCTGTGGTGTGATGGGACGGGTTGTGGTGGGCTGGGACGGGCTGTGGTGTGCTGGGACGGGCTGTGGTGTTCTGGGACGGGCTGTGGTGTGCTGGGACGGGCTGGGACGAGCTGGGACAGGCTGGGACAAGCTGTAGTGTGCTGGGACGGGCTGCGGTGGGCGGGGACGGGCTGCGGTGGGCAGGGACGGGCTGTGGTGGGCTGGGACGGGCTGGGACGTGCTGTGGTGTGCTGGGACGGGCTGTGGTGGGCTGTGGTGGGCTGTGGTGGGCTGGGACGGGCTGTGGTGGGCTGGGACAGGCTGGGATAGGCTGAGACAGGCTGTGGTGGCCTGGGACATTCTGTGGTGGGCTGGGACGGGCTCTGGTGGTCTGGAACGGGCTGTGGTGGGCCGGGACAGGCTGTGGTGGGCGGGGATGAACTGTGGTGGGCGGAGACGGGTTGGGGTGGGCTGGGACGGTCTGTGGTGAGCTATGCCGGGCTGTGGTGGGCTGGGACATTCTGTGGTGGGCTGGGACATTCTGTGGTGGGCTGGGACGTGCTGTGACGGGCTGTGGTGGGCCGGGATGGGCTGTGTTGTGCGGAGACGGGCTGTGGTGGGCCGGGGTGGGCTGTGGTGGGCTGGGACATTCTGTGGTGGGCTGGGACGGGCTGGGACGGGCTGGAACGGGCTGTGTTGTGCGGGGACGGGCTGTGGCTGGCGGTGACGGGCTGTGGTGGGCTGGGAGAGGCTGGCACGGGCTGTGGTGTGCGGTGACGGTTGTAGTGAGCTGGGACAGGCTGGGAAGGGCTGTGGTGGGCTGGAACGGGCTGTGGTGGTCTGGAACGGGCTGTGATGGGCTGGCACGGGCTGGGACATGCTGGGATGGTCTGTGGTGGACTGGGACGGTCTGTGGTGTGCTGGAACGGGCTGGGACGGGCTGGGATGGGCTGGGACGTGATGTGGTGTGCTGGGACGGGCTGGGTCGAGCTGGGACGAACTGGGACAAGCTGTAGTGTGCTGGGACAGGCTGCGGTGGGCGGGGACGGGCTGTGGTGGGCTAGGACGGGCTGGGACGGACTGTGGCGGGCTGGGACGGGCTGTGGTGGGCTAGGGACGGGCTGTGGTGTGCTGGGACGGGCTGTGGTGGGCTGGGACGGGCTGTGGTGGTCTGGAACAGTCTGTGGTGGTTTGGGACAGGCTGGGACATGCTGGGACGGTGTGTGGTGGACTGGGATCGTCTGTGGTGTGCTGGGACGGGCTGTGGTGGGCAGGGATGGGCTGTGGTGGGGCGTGGTGGGCTGGGACGGGCCGTGGTGAACCGTGGTGGGTTGGGACGGGCCGTGGTGAGCCGTTTTGAGCCGGTATGGGAAGGGATGGGCTGTCGTGGGCCGTGGTGGGCTGGGACAGGTCATGGTGGTCTGAGATGGCCCGTGGTGAACTGTGGTGGGCTGTGGTGGGCCGTGGTGGGCTGTGGTGGGCCGTGGTGGTCTGGGGCAGGCTGTGGTGGGCTGTGGTGGGTTCTGGTGAGCTTGAGACGGGCTGTGGTGGGCTGGGACGGGCTGGGACGGGCTGTGGGTCCTGGGACGGGCTGTGGTGTGCTGGGACGGGCTGTGGTGTGCTGGGACGGGCTGTGGTGGGCTGGGACGGGCTGTGGTGGGCTGTGGTGGGCTGGAACGGGCTGTGGTGATCTGGGACGGGCTGTGGTAAGCTGTAACGGTCTGTGGTGGGCTGGGGCTGGCTATGGTTAGCTGGGACGGGCTGGGATGAGCTGGGATTGGCTGGGACGGGCTGGGATGGGCTGTGGTGGGCTGGGACGGGCTGTGGTTGGCCGTGGTGGGCGGGGACGGGTCGTGGTGAATTGTGGTGCACCGTGGTGGGCCGTTTTGGGCCGGGATGGGAAGGGGTGGGCTGTGGTGGGCCGTGGTGGGCTGGGACAGGTCGTGGTGGGCTGGGACGGGCCGTGGTGGGCTGTGGCGGACCGTGGTGGGCTGTGGCGGGTTGGAACAAGCTGTGGCGAGCTGGGACGGGCTGTGGTGGGCTGGGACGGGCTGTGGTGGGCTGGGACGGGCTGTGGTGGGCCGTGGTGGGCGGGGACGGGCCGTGGTGAACCGTGGTGGGCCGTGTTGGGCCGTTTTGGGCCGGGATGGGAAGGGGTGGGCTGTGGTGGGCCTTGGTGGACTGGGACAGGTCGTGGTGGGCTGGGACAGGCCGTGGTGGGCTGTGGTGGGCCGTGGTTCGCTGTGGTGGGCCGTGGTGGGCTGGGACGGGCCGTGGTGGTCTGGTACGGGCTATGGTGGGCTGTGGTGGGTTCTGGTGAGCTTGAGACGGGCTGTGGTGGGCTGGGACAGGCTGGGACGAGCTCTGGTGGTCTGGGACAGGCTGTCGTGGGCTCGGACGGGCTGGGACGGGCTGTGGTGGGCCGTGGTGGGCTGGGACGGGCCGTGGTGGGCTGGGACGTGCTGGGATGGACTGGGACGGGCTGTGGTGGGCTGGAATGGGCTGTGGTGAGCTGGGAGGGGCTGTGGTGGGGCGTGGTGGGCTGGGACGGGCCGTGGTGAACCGTGGTGGGCCGTTTTGAGCCGGTATGGGAAGGGATGGGCTGTGGTGGGCCGTGGTGGGCTGGGACAGGTCATGGTGGTCTGAGATGGCCCGTGGTGAACTGTGGTGGGCTGTGGTGGGCCGTGGTGGGCTGGGACGGGACGTGGTGGGCTGTGGTGGGCCGTTTTGAGCCGGTATGGGAAGGGTTGGGCTGTGGTGGGCTGTGGTGGCTGGGACAGGTCATGGTGGTCTGAGATGGCCCGTGGTGAACTGTGGTGGGCTGTGGTGGGCCGTGGTGGGCTTGGACGGGCCGTGGTGGGCTGTGGCGGGCTGGAACAAGCTGTGGCGAGCTGGGACGGGCTGTGGCAAGCTGGGACGGGCTGTAGTGGGCTGGGACGGGCTGTGGTAAACTGGGACGGGCTGGGACGGGCTGGGACAGGCTGGGACGGGCTGGGACGGGCTGTGGTGTGCTGGGACGGGCTGTGGTCTGCTGGGACGGGCTGTGGTGGGCTGGGCCGGTTGTGGTGGGCTGGGACGGGCTGTCGTGGGCTGGGACGGGCTGTGGTGGGCTGGGATGGGCTGTGGTGGGCGGGGAGGGGTTTTGTTGGGTGGGGACGGGCTGTGGTGGGCGGGGACGGGTTGTGGTGGGCTGGGATGGGCTGTGGTAAGCTGGGACGGGCTCTGGTAGTCTGGAACTGGCTGTGTTAGGCTGGGACGGGCTGGGACGTGCTGGGACAAGCTGGGACATGCTGGGAGGGGCTGTGGTGGGGTGACATGGGCCCTGCTAGGCTGTGCAGGACTGTGCTGAGCTGTGGTGGGCTGGGACCGGCCGTGGTGGGCTTTGGTGGGCTGGGACGTACTGTGGTGGGCTGCGGTGGGCTGGGACGGGCCGTGGTGGGCTGTGGTGGGCTCTGGTGGGCTGGGACGGTCTGTGGTGGACTGTGGTGGGCTGGGACGGACCGTGGTGGGCTGGGACGGACCGTGGTGGGCTGGGACGGGCTGTGGTGGGCTGGGACGGGCCGTGGTGGGCTGGGACGGGCTGGTACTTGATGTGGTGGGCTGGGACGGGCTGCGGTGGTCTGGGACGAGCTGGGAAAAGCTGTGGTGGGCTGGGACGGGCCGTGGTGGGCTGGTACGGGCTGTGGTGGGCTGGGAAGGGCTTTGGTGGGCTGTGGTGGGCTGGGACTGGCTGTGGTGGTCTGTGGTGTGCCATGGTGGGCTGTGGTGGGCTGTGGTGTGCTGGGACGGGCTGTGGTGGGCTGGGACGGACTTGGACGCAGTATGGTGTGATGGGACGGGCTGGGACGTCCTGTGTTGGGATGGGACGGGCTGTGGTGGGCCATGGTGGGCCGTGGTGGGCCATGGTGGTCTGTGGTGTGCCATGGTGGGCCGTGGTGGGCTGGCCCAGGCCGTGGTGGGCTGGGCCGGGCCGTGGTGGGCTGGGCCGGGCCGTGGTGGGCTGGGCCGCGCCGTGGTGGGCTGGGACGGGCTTTGGTGGGCCGTAGTGGGCTGTGGTGGGCCGTGTTGGGCTGGGACGGACTCTGGTGTGGTGGGACGGGCTGTGGTGGGCTGGGACGGGCTGCGGTGGGGTGTGGTGGGCTGGGACCGGCTGCGGTAGGGTGTGGTGGGCTGGGACCGGCTGCAGTGGGCTGTGGTGAGCTGGGACGGGACGCGGTGGGCTGGAATGGGCTGGGACGGGCTGTGGTGGGTGTGGTGGACTGGGACGCGCTGTGGTGAGCTGAGACGGGCTGTGGTGGGCTGGGATTTTCTGGGACGGCTGGGACGGGCTGTGGTGGGCTGGGAAGGGCTGCGGTGGGCTGGGACGGGCCGTGGTGGGCTGGGACGGACTGGTACTTGATGTGGTGGGCTGGGACGGGCTGCGGTGGGCTGGGACGGTCTGTGGTGGTCTGGGACAAGCTGGGAAAAGCTGTCGTGGGCCGGGACGGGCTCTGGTGGGCTGGGACAGGCTGTGACGGGCTGTCGTGGGCTGGGATGGGCTGGGACAGGCTGTGGTGGGCTGTGACCAGCTGTGGTGGGCTGTGGTGGGCTGGGACGAGCGGGGACGGGCTGGGACGGGCCGTGGTGGGCTGGGACGGGCCGTGGTGGGCTGGGACGGGCTGTGGTGAGCTCAGATGGGCTGTGGTGGGCTTTGGTGGGCTGGGGTGGGCTCGGACGGGCCGTGGTGGGCTGGGACAGGCTGTGATGGGCTGTCGTGGGCTGGGATGGGCTGGGACAGGCTGTGGTGGGCTGTGACCAGCTGTGGTGGGCTGTGGTGGGCTGGGACGAGCGGGGACGGGCTGGGACGGGCCGTGGTGGGCTGGGACGGGCCGTGGTGGGCTGGGACGGGCTGTGGTGAGCTCAGATGGGCTGTGGTGGGCTTTGGTGGGCTGGGGTGGGCTCGGACGGGCCGTGGTGGGCTGTGGTGGGCTGTGGTGGGCTTCTATGGGCTGGTACTTTATGTGGTGGGCTGGGACGGGCTGTGACGGGCTGTGGTGGGCTAGGATGAGCTGGGACAAGCTGTGGTGGGCCGGGACGGGCTCTGGTGGGCTGGGACGGGCTGTGGTGAGCTGGGATGGGCTATGGTGGCCTGTGGTGGGCTGGGACGGGCTGTGGTGGTCTGGGATGGGCTGGGACAGGCTGTGGTGGGCCGTGGTAAGCCATGGTGGGCTGTGGTGGGTTGGGATGGGCTGTGGTGGGCTGGCACGGTGTGTGGTGGGCTGGGACAGGCTGTGGTGGGCTTGGACCTGCTGTTGTGGTCGAGGACGGGTTGTGGTATGTCCGGGACGGGCTGTCGTGGTCCGGGACAGGCTGTGGTGGGCTGGGAAGGCCTGGGACGGGCTGGGACGAGCTGGGACGGGCTGTGGTTGGCGGGGATGGGCTGTGGTGGGCTGGGACGGGCTCTGGTGGTCTCAAACCGGCTGTGGTGGGTTGGGTAGGGCTGGAATGGGCTTTGGTGGGTTGGGATGGGCTGTGGTGGGCTGGGACGGGCTGTGGTGGGCTGGGACGGGCTGTGGTGGGCTTGGACCTGCTGTGGTGGTCAGGGACGGGTTCTGGTAGGTCCGGGACGGTCTGTGGTGGGCTGGGTGGGGCTGTGGTGGGCTGGGACGGGCTGTGGTGGGCTGGGACGGGCTGTGGTGGGCTGGGACGGTCTGTGGTGGACTGGGACGGTCTGTGGTGTGCTGGGATGGGCTGTGGTGGGCTGGGATGGGCTGTGATAAGCTGTAACCGGCTGTGGTGGGCTGTGGTGGTTTGGGACGGGTTGTGGTGAGCTGAGATGGGCTGTGGTGGGCTTTGGCGGGCTGGGGTGGGCTCGGACGGGCCGTGGTAGGCTGGAACGGGCCGTGGTGGACTTCTATGGGTTGGTACTTTATGTGGTGGGCTGGGACGGGCTGTGGTGGGCTAGGATGAGCTGGGACAAGCTGTGGTGGGCCGGGACGGGCTCTGGTGGGCTGGGACGGGCTGTGGTCAGCTGGGACGGGCTATGGTGGCCTGTGGTCGGCTGGGACGGGCTGTGGTGGTCTGGGATGGGCTGGGACAGGCTGTGGTGGGCCGTGGTAAGCCATGGTGGGCTGTGGTGGGCTGGGACGGGCTGTGGTGGGCTGTGGTGTGCCATGGTGGGCTGGGACAGGCTGCGGTGGGCTGGAACGGGCTGTGGTGGGCTGGAACGGGCTGTGGTGGGCTGGGACAGGCTGTGGTGGGACGGGGACGGGCTGTGGTTGGTTGTGGTGGGCTGGGACGGGCTGGGACGCCTTGGAAGGGCTGTGGTGGGCGGTGACGGGTTGTGGTGTTCTGTGACGGGCTGGGACTTTCTGTGGTGAGCTGCGACGGTCTGTGGCGGTCTGGAACGGGCCGTGGTGGGCTGGGACGGGCTGTGGTGGGCTGGGATGGGCCGTGGTGGGCCGAGACGGGCCGTGGTGGGCCGGGACGGGCCGTGGTGGGCTGGGACAGGTTGTGGCGGGCTGGGACGGGTTGTGGCGGGCTGGGACGGGCCATGGTGGTCTGTGGTGGGCTGGGACGGGCCGTGGTGGGCTGGGACGGGCCGTGGTGGGCCGGGACGGGCTGTGGTGGGCCGGGACGGGCCGTGGTGGGCTGGGACGGGTTGTGGCGGGCTGGGACGAACTGTGGTGGTCTGTGGTGGGCTGGGACGGGCCGTGGTGGGCTGGGACGGGCTATGGTGTTATGGACCGGGCTGTGGTGGGCTGGGAAGGGCTGGAATGGGCTGTGGTGGGTTGGGATGGGCTGTGGTGGGCTGGCACGGTGTGTGGTGGGCTGGGACAGGCTGTGGTGGGCTTGGACCTGCTGTGGTGGTCAGGGACGGGTTCTGGTAGGTCCGGGACGGGCTGTGGTGGGCTGGGACTGTCTGTGGTGGGCTGGGACGGGCAGTGGTGGGCTGGGATGGGCTGTGATAAGCTGTAACCGGCTGTGGTGGGCTGTGGTGGTCTGGGACGGGTTGTGGTGAGCTGAGATGGGCTGGGACGGGCTGTGGTGGGCTGGGACGGGCTGTGGTGGTCTGGGATGGGCTGGGACAGGCTGTGGTGGGCTGGGACGGGCTCTGGTGGGCTCGGACGGGCTGTGGTGAGCTGGGATGGGCTGTGGTGGCCTGTGGTGGGCTGGGACGGGCTGTGGTTTTCTGGGATGGGCTGGGACAGGCAGTGGTGGGCCGTGGTAAGCCATGGTGGGCTGTGGTGGGCTGGGACGGGCTGTGGTGGGCTGTGGTGTGCCATGGTGGGCTGGGACAGGCTGTGGTGGGCTGGAACGGGCTGTGGTGGGCTGGAACGGGCTGCGGTGGGCTGGGACGGGCTGTGACGGGCTGTGGTGGGCTGGGACGGGCTGCAGTGGGCTGGGAAGGCCTGGGACGGGCTGGGACGAGCTGTGACGGGCTGCGGTGGGCTGGGAAGGCCTGGGACGGGACGGGACGAGCTGCGACGGGATGGGACAGGCTGGGACGTGCTGTGCTGGGAAGGGACGGGACGGGTTGTGGTGGGCTGGGACGGGACGGGACGAGCTGGGACGGGACGGGACGAGCTGGGACGGGATGAGACGGGCTGGGATGGGCCGGGACTGGCTCTGGTGGGCCGTGGTGGGCCGGGACGGGCCGGGCCGGGCCGTGGGGGGCCGGGATGGGCCGTGGTGGGGTGGGACGGGCTGTGGTGGGCTGGAACGGGCTGGGAAGGGCTGTGGTGGGTGTGGTGGGCTGGGAAGGGCTGTGGTGAGCTGAGACGGGCTGTGGTGGGCTGCGATGGAAAAGATGGTGGCAGACTTGGTAAGGAGGTCTTCTGCCTGCTCTTCCCTTCTACGTGCCTGGATAACCCTGGGGCAAAGCAGAGCTCTACTGGCTTGGGTAAAGCTAAAACACCTCAAGAGGAGGGAGCTGTCGGCGCTGTTTTGGCTGAATGGAGGCAGGGGGTAGTACCTGTTATGGGAAGGCTATAGGGGAACGTCCTTGCCTTTGTTTAGTCTTACAAAAGTCCCTCGTATAGAGAACTTCCTTGAGTCTGTTTTCAAAAGCTCGTTTATCAGAGCTCCTGAAGTCGGGCCTCCCTTGCCACGACAGTGTAATCTTCAGTTCTCCCTTCCTTTCTCCCTTAGGTTGAAAACAGCTTTTCTATTTCTGTCCCCATCTGCAAAGAGTTCCACAAGAACATCGTAGCGAAAGGAGGTGCCAACATCAAGAAGGTGAGATATTGTTCCTAACACAGGTGGGCTGGGACGGGCTGTGCTGGGCCGGGCCGGGCCCTGGTGGGCCGCGGTGGTCCGGGACGGGCCGCGGTGGTCCGGGACGGGCTGTCGTGGGCTGGGACGGGCTGTCGTGGTCCGGGGCGGGCTGTGGTGGTCCGGGGCGGGCTGTGGTGGTCCGGGGCGGGCTGTCGTGGTCCGGGGCGGGCTGTCGTGGTCCGGGGCGGGCTGTCGTGGGCTGGGGCAAGCCGTCGTGGGCTGGGGCGGGCTGTCGTGAGCCATGGCGAGCCGTCGTGGGCTGGGGCGGGCTGTCGTGAGCCATGGCGAGCCGTGGTGGGCTGGGGCGGGCTGTCGTGAGCCATTGCGAGTCGTGGTGGGCTGGGGCGGGCTGTCGTGAGCCATGGTGAGCCGTGGTGGGCCGGGGCGGGCTGTCGTGAGCCGGGGCGAGCCGTGGTAGGCTGGGGCGGGCTGTCGTGAGCCGGGGCGAGCCGTGGTGGGCTGGGGCGGGCTGTCGTGAGCCATGGCGAGCCGTGGTGGGCTGGGGCGGGCTGTCGTGAGCCATGGCGAGCCGTGGTGGGCCGGGGCGGGCTGCGGTTGGCCGGGGCGGGCTGCGGTTGGCCGGGGCGGGCTGCGGTGGGCTGGGGCAAGCAGCGGTGTGCCGGGGCAAGCTGTGGGGGGCTGTGGTGGGCCGGAACGGGCTGTGGTGGGCCGGGACAGGCTGGCACGGGCTGCGGTGGGCTGGTATTGGCTGGGACGGGCTGGGACCGGCTGCGGTGGGCTGAGACTGGCTGGGACGGACTGGGATTGGCTGGGACGGGCTGCGGTGGCCTGGGACGAGCTGCGGTGGGCTGGGACGAGCTGCGGTGGGCTGGGACGGGCTGCGGTGGGCTGGGACGAGCTGCGGTGGGCTGGGACGAGCAGCGGTGGGCTGGGAAGGCCTGGGACGGGCTGGGACGGGCTGTGGTGGGCGGGGACGGGCTGTGGTGGGCTGGGAAGGCCTGGGATGGGCTGGGACGGGCTGTGGTGGGCGGGGACGGGCTCTGGTGGGCTGGGACGGGCTCTGGTGGTCTGGAACGGGCTGTGGTGGGCTGGGAAGGGCTGGAATGGGCTTTGGTGGGTTGGGACGGGCTGTGGTGGGCTTGGACCTGTTGTGGTGGTCAGGGACGGGTTCTGGTAGGTCCGGGATGGGCTGTCGTGGTCCAGGACGGGCTGTCGTGGTCCAGGACGGGCTGTCGTGGTCTGGGACGGGCTGGGACAAGCTGTGTTGGGCGGGGACAGGCTGTGGTGGGCTGGGACGGGCTGTGTTGGGCTGGGATGGGCTGGGACGCCTTGGAAGGGCTGTGGTGGGCGGGGACGGGTTGTAGTGTTCTGTGACGGGCTGCGACGGTCTGTGGTGAGCTGCGACGGTCTGTGGTGGGCTGGGACGGGCTGTCGTGGTTCGGGGCGGGCTGTGGCGGGCCGGGCCGGGCTGTCGTGGGCTGGGGTGGGCTGTCCTGGGCTGGGGCGGGCTGTCCTGGGCTGGGGCGGGCTGTGGTGGGCTGGGGCGGGCTGTGGTGGGCTGGGGCGGGCTGTCGTGGGCTGGGGCGGGCTGTCGTGAGCCATGGCAAGCCGTGGTGGGCTGGGGCGGGCTGTCGTGAGCCATGGCGAGCCGTGGTGGGCTGGGGCGGGCTGTCGTGAGCCATGGCGAGCCGTGGTGGGCTGGGGCGGGCTGTCGTGAGCCGGGGCGAGCCGTGGTAGGCTGGGGCGGGCTGTCGTGAGCCGGGGCGAGCCGTGGTGGGCTGGGGCGGGCTGTCGTGAGCCATGGCGAGCCGTGGTGGGCCGGGGCGGGCTGCGGTTGGCCGGGGCGGGCTGCGGTGGGCTGGGGCAAGCTGCGGTGGGCTGTGGCAAGCTGTGGGGGGCTGTGGTGGACCGGAACGGGCTGTGGTGGGCCGGGACAGGCTGGCACGGGCTGCGGTGGGCTGGTATTGGCTGGCACGGGCTGCGGTGGGCTGGGACCGGCTGCGGTGGGCTGAGACGGGCTGGGGCGAGCCGAGGTGGGCTGGGACGGGCTGCGGTGGGCTGGGACGGGCTGTGGTGGGCGGGGACGCGCTGGGACGGGCTGGGTCGGGCTGTGGTGGGCTGAGACGGTCTGTGGTGGGCTGGGACGGTCTGTGGTGGGCTGGGATGGGCTGGGACGGGCTGGGACAGGCTGGGATAGGCTGAAACATTCTGTGGTGGGCTGTGGTGGGCTCTGGTGGTCTGGAACGGGCTGTGGTTGGGCTGGGACGGGCTGTGGTGGGCGGGGACGGGCTGTGGTGGGCGGGGACGGGCTGTGCTGGTCTGTGGTGGGCTGGGACGGGCGGGGACGGGCTGTGGTGTGCTGGGACGGGCTGTGGTGGGCTGGGACGGGCTGTGGTGTGCTGGGACGGGCTGTGGTGGGCGGGGACGGGCTGTGGTGGGCGGGGACGGGCTGTGGTGGGCGGGGACGGGCTGTGGTGTGCTGGGACGGGCTGTGGTGGGCTGGGACGGGCTGAGGTGGGCTGGGACGGGCTGTGGTGGTCTTGGACAGGCTGTGGTGGGCTGGGACGGGCTGTGGTGGGCGGGGACGGGCTGTGGTGGGCGGGGACGGGCTGTGGTGTGCTGGGATGGGCTGTGGTGGGCTGGGACGGGCTGAGGTGGGCTGGGACGGGCTGTGGTGTGCTGGGACGGGCTGTGGTGTGCTGGGACGGGCTGTGGTGGGCGGGGACGGGCTGTGGTGGGCGGGGACGGGCTGTGGTGCGCGGGGACGGGCTGTGGTGTGCGGGGACGGGGTGGGACGAGCTGTGGTGGGCGGAGACTGGTTGTGGTGGTCTGGGACGGGCTGTGGTGGGCGGGGACGGGCTGTGGTGGGCGGGGACGGTCTGGGACGGGCTGTGGTGGGCTGGAACGGGCTGTGGTGAATGGGACGGGCTGTGGTAAGCTGTAACGGGCTGTGGTGGGCTGGGACTGGCTGTGGTTAGCTGGGACGGGCTGGGATGAGCTGTGGTGGTCTGGGACGGGCTGTGGTGGGCTGTGGTGAGCTGGGACGGGCTCTGGTGGGCCGTGGTGGGCGGGGACGGGCCGCGGTGGGCTGGGACGTGCTGGGATGGACTGGGACGGGCTGTGGTGGGCTGGAACGGGCTGTGGTGAGCTGGGACGGGCTGTGGTGGGGCGTGGTGGGCTGGGACGGGCCGTGGTGAACCGTGGTGGGCTGTGGTGGGCCGTGGTGGGCCGTTTTGGGCCGGTATGGGAAGGGATGGTCTATGTTGGGCCGTGGTGGGCTGGGACAGGTCATGGTGGGCTGAGACGGCCCGTGGTGAACTATGGTGGGCTGTGGTGGGCCGTGGTGGTCTGGGACAGGCCGTGGTGGGCTGTGGTGGGCCGTGGTGGTCTGGGACAGGCTGTGGTGGGCTTTGGTGGGTTCTTGTGAGCTTGAGATGGGCTGTGGTGGGCTGGGACGGGCTGGGACGGGCTCTGGTGGTCTGGAACGTGCTGTGATGTGCTGCAATGGGCTGTGGTGGCATGGGACGGGTTGTGGTGCGCTGGGACGTGCTGGGACGGGCTGTGGTGTGCTGGGACGTGCTGGGACGGGCTGTGGTGGGCGGGGACGGGCCGTGGTGGGCTATGGTGGGCCGTGGTGGGCTGGGACGGGTCCTGGTGGGCTGGGACGGGCTGTGGTGGGCTGGGACGGGCCGTGGTGGACTGGGACGGGCCGTGGTGGGCTGTGGTGGGCTGGGACGGGCTGTGGTGGGCGGGGACGGGCTGTGGTGGGCGGGACGGGCTGTGGTGGGCTGGGACGGGCTGTGGTGGGCGGGGACGGGCTGTGGTGGGCTGGGACGGGCTGTGGTGGGCTTGGATGGGCTGTGGTGTGCTAGGATGGGCTGGGACGGGCTGTGGTGTGCTGGGACGGGCTGTGGTGGGCTGTGGTGGTCTGGGACGGGCTGGGACGGGCTGTGGTGGGCTGTGGTGGGTTCTGCTGAGCTTGAGACGGGCTGTGGTAGGCTGGGACGCGCTGAGACGAGTTCTGGTGGTCTGGAACGAGCTGGGACGGGCTGTGGTGGGCTGGGACGGGCTGTGGTGGTCTGGAATGGTCTGTGGTGGGCTGGGACGGTCTGTGGTGGGCTGGGACGGGCTGCGGCAGGCTGCGACGGGCTGGGACGGGCTGGGACGGTCTGTGGTGTGCTGGGACGGGCTGTGCTGGTCTGTGGTGGGCTGGGACGGGGTGGGACGGGCTGTGGTGGGCTGGGACGGGCTGTGGTGGGCTAGGGACGGGCTGTGGTGTGCTGGGACGGGCTGTGGTGGTCTGGAACAGGCTGTGGTGGGTTGGGACAGGCTGGGACATGCTGGGACGGTGTGTGGTGGACTGGGATGGTCTGTGGTGTGCTGGGACGGGCTGTGGTGGGCAGGGATGGGCTGTGGTGGGGCGTGGTGGGCTGGGACGGGCCGTGGTGAACGGTGGTGGGCTGTGGTGGGCCGTGGTGAGCTGTTTTGAGCCGGTATAGGAAGGGATGGGCTGTGGTGGGCCGTGGTGGGCTGGGACAGGTCATGGTGGTCTGAGATGGCCCGTGGTGAACTGTGGTGGGCTGTGGTGGGCCGTGGTGGGCTGGTATAGGCCGTGGTGGGCTGTGGTGGGCCGTGGTGGTCTGGGACAGGCTGTGGTGGGCTGTGGTGGGTTCTGGTGAGCTTGAGACGGGCTGTGGTGGGCTGTGGTGGGCTGGGACGGGCTGTGGTGGGCTGGGACGGGCTGTGGTGGTCTTGGACGGGCTGTGGTGTGCTGGGATGGGCTTGGTGGGCGGGGACGGGCTGTGGTATGCTGGGACGGGCTGTGGTGGGCGGGGACGGGCTGTGGTGGGCGGGGACGGGCTGTGCTGGTCTGTGGTGGGCTGGGACGGGCGGGGACGTGCTGTGGTGTGCTGGGACGGGCTGTGGTGGGCTGGGACGGGCTGTGGTGTGCGGGGACGGGGTGGGACGAGCTTTGGTGGGCGGAGACTGGCTGTGGTGGACTGGGACGGGCTGTGGTGGGCTGGAACGGGCTGTGGTGAATGGGACGGGCTGTGGTAAGCTGTAACGGGCTGTGGTGGGCTGGGACTGGCTGTGGTTAGCTGGGACGGGCTGGGATGAGCTGGGATTGGCTGGGACGGGCTGGGAAGGGCTCTGGTAGGCTGGGACGGTCTGTGGTGGGCCGTGGTGGGCGGGGACGGGCCGTGGTGAATTGTGGTGTGCCGTGGTGGGCCGTTTTGGGCCGGGATGGGAAGGGGTGGGCTGTGGTGGGCCGTGGTGGGCTGGGACAGGTCGTGGTGGGCTGGGACGGGCCGTGGTGGGCTGTGGCAGACCGTGGTGGGCTGTGGCGGGCTGGGACGGGCTGTGGCGAGCTGGGACGGGCTGTGGTAAGCTGGGACGGGCTGTGGTGGGCTGGGACGGGCTGAGGTAAACTGGGACGGGTTGGGACGAGCTGGGACTGGATGGGACGGGCTGGGATGGGCTGTGGTGGGCTGGGACGGGCTGTGGTGGGCCGTGGTGGGCGGGGACGGGCCGTGGTGAACCGTGGTGGGCCGTGTTGGGCCATTTTGGGCCGGGATGGGAAGGGGTGGGCTGTGGTGGGCCGTGGTGGGCTGGGACAGGTCGTGGTGGGCTTGGACGGGCCGTGGTGGGCTGGGACGGGCTGTGGTGGGCTGTGGTGGGCCGTGGTTCGCTGTGGTGGGCCGTGGTGGGCTGGGACGGGCCGTGGTTATCTGTGGTGGGCCGTGGTGGTCTGGTACGGGCTATGGTGGGCTGTGGTGGGTTCTGGTGAGCTTGAGACGGGCTGTGGTGGGCTGGGACGGGCTGGGACGAGCTCTGGTGGTCTGGGAGGGGCTGTGGTGGGCTCGGACGGGCTGGGACAGGCCGTGGTGGGCCGTGGTGGGCTGGGACGGGCCGTTGTGGGCTGGGACGTGCTGGGATGGACTGGGACGGGCTGTGGTGGACTGGAACGGGCTGTGGTGAGCTGGGACGGGCTGTGGTGGGGCGTGGTGGGCTGGGACGGGCCGTGGTGAACCGTGGTGGGCTGTGGTGGGCCGTGGTGGGCCGTTTTGGGCCGGTATGGGAAGGGATGGTCTATGTTGGGCCATGGTGGGTTGAGACGGCCCGTGGTGAACTGTGGTGGGCTGTGGTGGGCCGTGGTGGGCTGGGACAGGCCGTGGTGGGCTGTGGTGGGCCGTGGTGGTCTCGGACAGGCTGTGGTGGGCTTTGGTGGGTTCTTGTGAGCTTGAGATGGGCTGTGGAGGGCTGGGACGGGCTGGGACAGGCTCTGGTGGTCTGGAACGAGCTGTGATGTGCTGCAATGGGCTGTGGTGGGCTGGGACGGGCTGTGGTGGGCTGGGACGGGCTGTGGTGGGCTGGGACGGGCTGTGGTGTGCTGGGATGGGCTTTGGTGGGCGGGGACGGGGCTGTGGTGGAATGGGACGGGCTGTGGTGGTCGGGATGGTTGATGTGCTGCAACAGGCTGTGGTGGGCTGGGACGGGCTGGGACGGGCTCTGGTGGGCTGTGGTGTGATGGGACGGGCTTTGGTGGGCTGGGACGAGCTGTGGTTTGCGGGGACGGGCTGCGGTGGGCAGGGACGGGCTGTGGTGGGCGGTGACGGGCTGTGGTGGGCGGTGACGGGGCTGTGGTGGGCTGGGACCGGCTGGGAAGAGCTGTGGTGGGCGGTGACGGTCTGTGGTGGGCGGTGACGGTCTGTGGTGGGCGGAGACGGGCTGTGGTGGGCTGGGACCGGCTGGGAAGGGCTGTGGTGGGCTGTGGTGGGCTGGAACGGGCTGTGGTGGTCTGGAACGGGCTGTGATGGGCTGGGACGGGCTGGGACATGCTGGGACATGCTGGGACGGTCTGTGGTGGACTGGGACGGTCTGTGGTGTGCTTGGACGGGCTGTGGTGGGCTGCGACGGGCTGGGATGAGCTGGGACGGGCTGGGACGGGCTGTGGTGGGCTGGGACGGGCTGGGACGGGCTGTGGTGGGCTGGGACGGGCTGTGTTGGGCGGGGACAGGCTGGGAAGGGCTGTGGTGGGCTGTGGTGGGCTGGAACGGTTTGTGGTGATCTGGAACGGGCTGTGATGGGCTGGGACGGGCTGGGACATGCTGGGATGGTCTGTGGTGGACAGGGACGGTCTGTGGTTTGGTGGGACGGGCTGCGGTGGGCTGGGACGGGCTGGGACGGGCTATGGTGGGCTGTGGTGGGTTCTGGTGAGCTTGAGATGGGCTGTGTTGGGCTGGGATGGGCTGAGACGAGTTCTGGTGGTCTGGAATGAGCTGGGACGGGCTGTGGTGTGCTGGGACGGGCTGTGGTGTGCTGGGACGGGCTGTGGTGGGCGGGGACGGGCTGTGGTGGTCTGGAACGGTCTGTGGTGTGCTGGGACGGGCTGCGGCGGGCTGCGACGGGCTGGGACGGGCTGGGATGGGCTGTGGTGGGCTGGGACGGGCTGTGCTGGTCTGTGGTGGGCTGGGACGGGCGGGGACGGGCTGTGGTGGGCTGGGACGGGCTGGGATGGGCTGGCACGGGCTGGGACGGGCTGTGTTGGGCTAGGGACGGGCTGTGGTGTGCTGGGACGGGCTGTGGTGGTCTGGAACAGGCTGTGGTGGGTTGGGACAGGCTGGGACATGCTGGGACGGTGTGTGGTGGACTGGGATGGTCTGTGGTGTGCTGGGACGGGCTGTGGTGGGCAGGGATGGGCTGTGGTGGGGCGTGGTGGGCTGGGACAGGCCGTGGTGAACCGTGGTGGGCCGTGGTGGTCTGGGACAGGCTGTGGTGGGCTTTGGTGGGTTCTTGTGAGCTTGAGATGGGCTGTGGTGGGCTGGGACGGGCTGGGACGGGATCTGATGGTCTGGAACGAGCTGTGATGTGCTGCAATGGGCTGTGGTGGGCTGGGACGGGCTGTGGTGGGCTGGGACGGGCTGGGACGGGCTCTGGTGGGCTGTGGTGGGCTGGGACGGGCTGTGTTGGGCTGGGACGGGCTGTGGTGTGCTGGGACGAGCTGTCGTGGGCTGGGACGGGCTGGGACGGGCTGGGACGGGCTGGGACGAGTTGTAGTGTGCTGGGACGGCCTGGGGTGGGCGGGGACGTGCTGTGGTGTGCTGGGACGGGCTGTGGTGTGCTGGGACGGGCTGTGGTGGGCGGGGACGGGCCGTGGTGGGCTATGGTGGGCCGTGGTGGGCTGGGATGGGTCCTGATTGACTGGGACGGGCCGTGGTGGGCTGGGACGGGCCGTGGTGGGCTGGGACGGGCCGTGGTGGACTGGGACGGGCTGTGGTGGGCTGGGACGGGCTGGAACGGGCTCTGGTGGGCTGTGGTGTGATGGGATGGGCTTTGGTAAGCTGGGACGGGCTGTGGTGAACCATGGTGGGGTGGGCTGGGACGGGCTGTGGTGGGTTGTGGTGGGCCGTGGTGGGCTGGGACGGGCCGTGGTGGCCTGGGACGGGCCGTGGTGGCCTGGGACGGGCCGTGGTGGCCTGGGATGGGCTGTGGTGTGCTGGGACGGGATGTGGTGGGCTGTGGCGGGCTGTGGTGGGCCGTGGTGTGCTGGGACGGGCCATTGTGGGCTGTGGTGGGCCGTGGTGGTCTGGGACGGGCTGTGGTCGACGGGGACGGGCTGGGACGGGCTGTGGTGTGCGGGGACGGGCTGGGACAGGCTGGGACGAGCTGTGGTCGGCTGAGACGGGCTGCTGTGGGCTGGGACGGGCTGGGACGGGCTGGGACAGGCTGGGATAGGCTGAGATAGGCTGTGGTGGCCTGGGACATTCTGTGGTGGGCTGTGGTGGGCTCTGGTGGTCTGGAACGGGCTGTGGTTGGGCTGGGACGGGCTGTGGTGGGCTGGGACAAGCTGTGGTTTGCGGGGACGGGGTGCGGTTGGCGGGGACGGGCTCTGGTGGGTGGTGACGGGCTGTGGTGAGCTGGGACGGGCGGGGACGGGCTGTGGTGGGCTGTGGTGGGCTGGAACGGGCTGTGATGGGCTGGGACGGGCTGGGACATGCTGGGACGGTCTGTGGTGCACTGGGACGGTCTGTGGTGTGCTTGGACGGGCTGTGGTGGGCTGCGACGGGCTGGGATAAGCTGGGACGGGCTGGGACGGGCTGTGGTGGGCTGGGACGGGCTCTGGTGGGCTGTGGTGGGCTGGGACGGGCTGTGGTGTGCTGGGAAAGGCTGTGCTGGTCTGTGGTGGGCTGGGACAGGCGGGGACGGGCTGGGACAGGCTGGGATAGGCTGAGATAGGCTGTGGTGGCCTGGGACATTCTGTGGTGGGCTGTGGTGGGCTCTGGTGGTCTGGAACGAGCTGTGGTTGGGCTGGGACAGGCTGGGACGGGCTGTGGTGGGCTGGGACAAGCTGTGGTTTGCGGGGACGGGCTGCGGTGGGCAGGGACGGGCTGTGGTGGGCGGTTACGGGCTGTGGTGGGCGGTGACGGGCTGTGGTGGGCTGGGACCGGCTGGGAAGGGCTGTGGTGGGCGGTGACTGTCTGTGGTGGGCGGTGACGGGCTGTGGTGGGCGGTGACGGGCTGTGGTGGGCTGGGACCGGCTGGGAAGGGCTGTGGTGGGCTGTGGTGGGCTGGAACGGGCTGTGGTGGTCTGGAACGGGCTGTGATGGGCTGGGATGGGCTGGGACATGCTGGGACGGTCTGTGGTGGACTGGGACGGTCTGTGGTGTGCTTGGACGGGCTGTGGTGGGCTGCGACGGGCTGGGATGAGCTGGGACGGGCTGGGACGGGCTGTGGTGGGCTGGGACGGGCTGTGTTGGGCGGGGACAGGCTGGGAAGGGCTGTGGTGGGCTGTGGTGGGCTGGAACGGTTTGTGGTGATCTGGAACGGGCTGTGATGGGCTGGGACGGGCTGGGACATGCTGGGATGGTCTGTGGTGGACAGGGACGGTCTGTGGTTTGGTGGGACGGGCTGCGGTGGGCTGGGACGGGCTGGGACGGGCTATGGTGGGCTGTGGTGGGTTCTGGTGAGCTTGAGATGGGCTGTGTTGGGCTGGGATGGGCTGAGACGAGTTCTGGTGGTCTGGAATGAGCTGGGACGGGCTGTGGTGTGCTGGGACGGGCTGTGGTGTGCTGGGACGGGCTGTGGTGGGCGGGGACGGGCTGTGGTGGGCGGGGACGGGCTGTGGTGGTCTGGAACGGTCTGTGGTGTGCTGGGACGGGCTGCGGCGGGCTGCGACGGGCTGGGACGGGCTGGGACAGGCTGTGGTGTGCTGGGACGGGCTGTGCTGGTCTGTGGTGGGCTGGGACGGGCGGGGACGGGCTGTGGTGGGCTGGGACGGGCTGGGATGGGCTGGCACGGGCTGGGACGGGCTGTGTTGGGCTAGGGACGGGCTGTGGTGTGCTGGGACGGGCTGTGGTGGTCTGGAACAGGCAGTGGTGGGTTGGGACAGGCTGGGACATGCTGGGACGGTGTGTGGTGGACTGGGATGGTCTGTGGTTTGCTGGGATGGGCTGTGATGGGCAGGGATGGGCTGTGGTGGGGCGTGGTGGGCTGGGACGGGCCGTGGTGGGCTGTGGTGGGCCGTGGTGGTCTGTGACAGGCTGTGGTGGGCTTTGGTGGGTTCTTGTGAGCTTGAGATGGGCTGTGGTGGGCTGGGACGGGCTGGGACGGGATCTGATGGTCTGGAACGAGCTGTGATGTGCTGCAATGGGCTGTGGTGGGCTGGGACGGGCTGTGGTGGGCTGGGACGGGCTGGGACGGGCTCTGGTGGGCTGTGGTGGGATGGGACATGCTGTGGTGTGCTGGGACGGGCTGTGGTGTGCTGGGACGAGCTGTCGTGGGCTGGGACGGGCTGGGACGGGCTGGGACGGGCTGGGACGAGTTGTAGTGTGCTGGGACGGCCTGGGGTGGGCGGGGGACGTGCTGTGGTGTGCTGGGACGGGCTGTGGTGTGCTGGGACGGGCTGTGGTGGGCGGGGACGGGCCGTGGTGGGCTATGGTGGGCCGTGGTGGGCTGGGATGGGTCCTGATTGACTGGGACGGGCCGTGGTGGGCTGGGACGGGCCGTGGTGGGCTGGGACGGGCCGTGGTGGACTGGGACGGGCTGTGGTGGGCTGGGACGGGCTCTGGTGGGCTGTGGTGTGATGGGATGGGCTTTGGTGAGCTGGGACGGGCTGTGGTGAACCATGGTGGGGTGTGCTGGGCCGTGGTGGGCTGGGACGGGCTGTGGTGGGTTGTGGTGGGCCGTGGTGGGCTGGGACGGGCCGTGGTGGGCTGGGACGGGCCGTGGTGGCCTGGGACGGGCCGTGGTGGCCTGGGATGGGCTGTGGTGTGCTGGGACGGGATGTGGTGGGCTGTGGCGGGCTGTGGTGGGCCGTGGTGTGCTGGGACGGGCCGTTGTGGGCTGTGGTGGGCCGTGGTGGTCTGGGACGGGCTGTGGTAAACTGGGACGGGCTGGGACTGGCTGTGGTGGGCTGGGACGGGCTGGGACGGGCTGTGGTGGGCTGTGGTGGGCTGGGACGGGCTGTGTTGGGCGGGGACAGGCTGGGAAGGGCTGTGGTGGGCTGTGGTGGGCTGGAACGGTTTGTGGTGATCTGGAACGGGCTGTGATGGGCTGGGACGGGCTGGGACATGCTGGGATGGTCTGTGGTGGACAGGGACGGTCTGTGGTTTGGTGGGACGGGCTGCGGTGGGCTGGGACGGGCTGGGACGGGCTATGGTGGGCTGTGGTGGGTTCTGGTGAGCTTGAGATGGGCTGTGTTGGGCTGGGATGGGCTGAGACGAGTTCTGGTGGTCTGGAATGAGCTGGGACGGGCTGTGGTGTGCTGGGACGGGCTGTGGTGTGCTGGGACGGGCTGTGGTGGGCGGGGACGGGCTGTGGTGGGCGGGGACGGGCTGTGGTGGTCTGGAACGGTCTGTGGTGTGCTGGGACGGGCTGCGGCGGGCTGCGACGGGCTGGGACGGGCTGGGACAGGCTGTGGTGTGCTGGGACGGGCTGTGCTGGTCTGTGGTGGGCTGGGACGGGCGGGGACGGGCTGTGGTGGGCTGGGACGGGCTGGGATGGGCTGGCACGGGCTGGGACGGGCTGTGTTGGGCTAGGGACGGGCTGTGGTGTGCTGGGACGGGCTGTGGTGGTCTGGAACAGGCAGTGGTGGGTTGGGACAGGCTGGGACATGCTGGGACGGTGTGTGGTGGACTGGGATGGTCTGTGGTTTGCTGGGATGGGCTGTGATGGGCAGGGATGGGCTGTGGTGGGGCGTGGTGGGCTGGGACGGGCCGTGGTGGGCTGTGGTGGGCCGTGGTGGTCTGTGACAGGCTGTGGTGGGCTTTGGTGGGTTCTTGTGAGCTTGAGATGGGCTGTGGTGGGCTGGGACGGGCTGGGACGGGATCTGATGGTCTGGAACGAGCTGTGATGTGCTGCAATGGGCTGTGGTGGGCTGGGACGGGCTGTGGTGGGCTGGGACGGGCTGGGACGGGCTCTGGTGGGCTGTGGTGGGATGGGACATGCTGTGGTGTGCTGGGACGGGCTGTGGTGTGCTGGGACGAGCTGTCGTGGGCTGGGACGGGCTGGGACGGGCTGGGACGGGCTGGGACGAGTTGTAGTGTGCTGGGACGGCCTGGGGTGGGCGGGGACGTGCTGTGGTGTGCTGGGACGGGCTGTGGTGTGCTGGGACGGGCTGTGGTGGGCGGGGACGGGCCGTGGTGGGCTATGGTGGGCCGTGGTGGGCTGGGATGGGTCCTGATTGACTGGGACGGGCCGTGGTGGGCTGGGACGGGCCGTGGTGGGCTGGGACGGGCCGTGGTGGACTGGGACGGGCTGTGGTGGGCTGGGACGGGCTCTGGTGGGCTGTGGTGTGATGGGATGGGCTTTGGTGAGCTGGGACGGGCTGTGGTGAACCATGGTGGGGTGTGCTGGGCCGTGGTGGGCTGGGACGGGCTGTGGTGGGTTGTGGTGGGCCGTGGTGGGCTGGGACGGGCCGTGGTGGGCTGGGACGGGCCGTGGTGGCCTGGGACGGGCCGTGGTGGCCTGGGATGGGCTGTGGTGTGCTGGGACGGGATGTGGTGGGCTGTGGCGGGCTGTGGTGGGCCGTGGTGTGCTGGGACGGGCCGTTGTGGGCTGTGGTGGGCCGTGGTGGTCTGGGACGGGCTGTGGTAAACTGGGACGGGCTGGGACTGGCTGTGGTGGGCTGGGACGGGCTGGGACGGGCTGTGGTGGGCTGGGACTGGCTGTGGTGGGCTGGGACTGGCTGTGCTGGGCTGGGACTGGCTGTGGTGAGCTGGGACTGGCTGGGACGGGCTGGGATGGGCTGGGACGGGCTGCGGTGGGCCGTGGTGGGCGGGGACGGGCCTTGGTGAACCGTGGTGGGCTGTGGTGGGCCGTTTTGGGCCGGGATGGGAAGGTGTGGGCTGTGGTGGGCCGTGGTGGGCTGGGACGGGCCGTGGTGGGCTGTGGTGGGCCGTGGTTCGCTGGGACGGGCCGTGGTGGCCGGGGACGGGCCGTGGTGGCCTGGGACGGGCCGTGGTGGCCTGGGATGGGCTGTGGTGGCCTGGGACGGGCTGTGGTGGCCTGGGACGGGCTGTGTTGGGCTGGGACGGGATGTGGTGGGCCATGGTGGGCTGTGGCGGGCCGTGGTGGGCTAGGACGGGCTGTGGTGGGCTGTGGTGGGCCGTGGTGGTCTGGGATGGGCTGTGGTGGGCTCTGGTGGGCTCTGGTGAGCTTGAGACGGGCTCTGGTGGTCTGGGACGGGCTGTGGTGGGCTGTAATGGGCAGGGACGGCCTGTGGTGGGCTGGGACGGGCTGGTACGGGCTGTGGTGGGCTGGTACGGGTTGTGGTGGTCTGGGATGGGCCGTGGTGAACGGTGGTGGGCTGTGGTGGGCAATGGTGGGCTGGGACGGGCCGTGTTGGGCTGTGGTTGGATGTGGTTGGTTCTGGTGAGCTTGAGTCGGGCTGTGGTGGGCTGGGACGGGCTGGGATGGGTTCTAGTGGTCTGGAACGGGCTGGGACGGGCTGTGGTGGGCAGGGACGGGCTGTGGTGGGCTGGGACGGGCTATGGTGGGCGGGGACGGGCTGTTGTGGGCTGGGACGGGCTGTGACGGGCTGTGGTGGGCTCGGATGGGCTGTGGTGTGCTGTGGTGGGCTGGGACGGTCTGTGGTGTGCTGGGATGGGCCGTGGTGGGCCGTGGTGGGCTGGGACGGGCTGTGGTGGGCTGGGACGGGACGGGACAGGCTGGGACGGGCTGTGCTGGGAAGGGACGGGACGGGTTGTGGTGGGCTGGGACAGGACGGGCTGTGGTTGGCTGGGACGGTCTGGGACGGGCTGTGGTGGTCTGGGACGGGCTGTGGTGGGCTGGGACGGGCTCTGGTGGGTTGGGACGGGGCGTGGTGGGCTGTGGTGTGCTGGGACGGGCTGTGGTGTGCTGGGACGGGCTGTGGTGTTCGGGGACGAGCTGGGACGGGCTGGGATGGGCTGTGGTGGGCGGGGACGGGCTGTGTTTGGCTGTGGTGGGCTGTGGTGGGCTGTGGAGGGCTGGGACGGGCCGTGGTGGGCTCTGGTGGGCCGTCGTGGGCCGTTTTGGGCCGGTATGGGAAGGGATGGTCTGTGTTGGGCCGTGGTGGGCTGGGACAGGTCATGGTGGGCTGAGACGGCCCGTGGTGAACTGTGGTAGGCTGTGGTGGGCCATGGTTGGCTGGGACGGGCCGTGGTGGGCTGTGGTGGGCCGTGGTGGTCTGGGACAGGCTGTGGTGGGCTTTGGTGGGTTCTTGTGAGCTTGAGATGGGTTGTGGTGGGCTGGGACGGGCTGGGACGGGCTGTGGTGGGCTGGGACGGGCTGGGACGGGCTGTGGTGGGCTGTGATGGGCTGTGGTGTGCTGGGACGGGCTGTGGTGGGCTGGGACTGGCTGTGGTGGGCTGGGACGGGCTGTGGTGGGCCGTGGTGGGCGGGGACGGGCCGTGGTGAACCGTGGTGGGCCGGGATGGGAAGGGGTGGGCTGTGGTGGTCTGTGGTGGGCTGGGACAGGTCGTGGTGAGCTGGGACGGGCCGTGGTGGGCTGTGGTGGGCCGTGGTTCGCTGTGGTGGGCCGTGGTGGGCTGGGAGAGCCCGTGGTGGGCTGTGGTGGGCCGTGGTGGTCTGAGACGGCCTATGGTGAGCTGTGGTGGGTTCTGGTGAGCTTGAGACGGGCTGTGGTTGGCTGGGACGGGCTGGGACGAGCTCTGGTGGTCTGGGACGGGCTGTGGTGGGCTCGGACGGGCTGGGACGAGCCGTAGTGGGCCGTGGTGGGCTGGGACGGGCCGTGGTGGGCTGGGACGTGCTGGAATGGACTGGGACGGGCTGTGGTGCGCTGGGACGGGCTGTGGTGAGCTGGGACGGGCTGTGGTGGACCGTGCTTGGCCGTGGTGGGCCGGCACAGGCCGTGGTTAGCCGTGGTGGGCTGAAACAGGCTGGGACCATCTCTGGTGGGCTGGGATGGGCTGTGGTGGGCTGGGACGGGCTGTGGTGGGCTGGGACGGGCTGTGGTGGGCTGTGGTGGGCTGGGACGGGCTGTGGTGGGCTGGGACGGGTTGTGGTGGGCTGAGACGGGCCGTGGTGGGCTGAGACGGGCCGTGGTGGGCTGAGACGGGCTGTGGTGGGCTGGGACGGGCTGGTACTTGCTGTGGTGGGCTGGGACGGGCTGTGGTGGGCTGGGACGGGCTGTGGTGGGCTGGGACAGGCTGTGGTGGGCTGGGACGGGCTGTGGTGGTCTGTGACAAGCTCTTGTGGGCTGTGGTGGGCTGGGACGAGCTGTGGTGGGCTCTGGTGGGCTCTGGTGGGCTGGGACGGGCCGTGGTGGGCTGGGACGGGCTGTCGTGCGCTGGGACGGGCTGGGACGGGCCGTGGTGGGCTGGGACGGGCCGTGGTGGGCTGGGACGGGTTGGGATAGGCTGCGGTGGGCCGTGGTGTGCTGTGGTGGGCCGTGGTGGGCTGGGATAGGCTGTGGTGAGCTGAGACGGGCGCTGGAGGGCTGTGGTGGGCTGGGACGGCTTGTGGTGGGCTGGGACGGGCTGTGGTGGGCCATGGTGGGCCGTGGTGGGCTTTCGTGGGCCGTGGTGGGCTGTGGTGGGCCGTGGTGGTCTGGGACAGGCTGTGGTGGGCTGTGGTGGGTTCTGGTGAGCTTGAGACGGGCTGTGGTGGGCTGGGACGGGCTGGGACGGGCTCTGGTGGTCTGGAAGAAGCTGGGACGGGCTGGGACGGGCTGTGGTGGGCTGGGATGGGCTGGCACGGGCTGTGGTGTGCTGGGACGGGCTGTGGTGGGCGGGGACGGGCTGGGACGGGCTGTGGTGGACTGGGACGGGCTGTGGTGTGCTGGGACGGGCTGTGGTGGGCGGGGACGGGCTGGGACGGGCTGTGGTGGACTGGCACGGGCTGTGGTGTGCTGGGACGGGCTGTGGTGGGCGGGGACGGGCTGGGACGGGCTGTGGTGGGCTGGGACGGGCTGTGGTGGGCTGGGACGGGCTGTGGTGGGCTGGGACGAGTTCTGGTGGTCTGGAACGAGCTGGGACGGGCTGTGGTGGGCTGGGATGGGCTGTGGTGGGCTGGGACGGGCTGCGGTGGGCTGGCACGGGCTATGGTGGGCGGGGACGGGCTGTGGTGGTCTGGGACCGTCTGTGGTGGGCTGGGACAGTCTGTGGTGGGCTGGGACGGGCTGCGGCAGGCTGCGACGGGCTGGGACGGGCTGGGACGGGCTGTGCTGGTCTGTGGTGGGCTGGGACGGGCGGGGACGGGCTGTGGTGGGCTAGGGACGGGCTGTGGTGTGCTGGGACGGGCTGTGGTGTGCTGGGACGGGCTGTGGTGGGCTGGGACGGGCTGTGGTGGTCTGGAACAGGCTGTGGTGGGTTGGGACAGGCTGGGACATGCTGGGACGGTGTGTGGTGGACTGGGATGGTCTGTGGTGGGGCGTGGTGGGCTGGGACGGGCCGTGGTGAACCGTGGTGGGCTGTGGTGGGCCGTGGTGGGCCGTTTTGAGCCGGTATGGGAAGGGATTGGCTGTGGTGGGCTGGGACAGGTCATGGTGGTCTGAGATGGCCCGTGGTGAACTGTGGTGGGCTGTGGTGGGCCGTGGTGGGCTGGTATGGGCCGTTGTGGGCTGTGGTGGGCCGTTTTGAGCCGGTATGGGAAGGGATGGGCTGTGGTGGGCCGTGGCAGGCTGGGACAGGTCATGGTGGTCTGAGATGGCCCGTGGTGAACTGTGGTGGGTTGTGGTGGGCCGTGGTGGGCTGGGATGGGCTGTGGTGGGCTGTGGTGGGCCGTGGTGGTCTGGGACAGGCTGTGGTGGGCTGTGGTGGGTTCTGGTGAGCTTGAGACGGGCTGTGGTGGGCTGGGACAGGCTGGGACGGGCTGTGGTGGGCTGGGACGCGCTGTGGTGTGCTGGGACGAGCTGTGGTGGGCTGGGACGGGCTGTGGCGTGCTGGGACGGGCTGTGGTATGCTGGGACGGGCTGGGACGGGCTGTGGTGTGCTGGGACGGGCTGTGGTGGGCTGGGCCGTGGTGGGACGGGCTGTGGTGTTCTGGGATGGGCTGTGGTGGGCTGGGACGGGCTCTGGTGGGCTGGGACGGGCTGTGGTGAGCTGTGGTGGGCTGGGACGGGCTCTGGTGGGCTGGGACAAGCTGTGGTGGGCTCTGGTGGGATGGGACGGGCTGTGGTGGGCTGTGGTGGGCTGGGACTGGCTGTGGTGGGCTGGGACGGGCTGTGGTGGGCTGTGGTGGGCTGGGACAAGCTGTGGTGGGCTCTGGTGGGATGGGACGGGCTGTGGTGGGCTGTGGTGGGCTGGGACTGGCTGTGGTGGGCTGGGAAGGGCTGTGGTGGGCTGGGACAGGCTGGCACGGGCTGTGGTGGCCTGGTATTGGCTGGCACGAACTGGGACGGGCCGTGGTGGGCTGGGACGGGCCGTGGTGGGCTGGGACGGGCCGTGGTGGGCTGGGACGGGCTGTGGTGGGCCGCGGTGGGCCGTTGTGGGCTGGGACCGGCCGTGGTGAACTGTGGTGAGCTGTGGTGGGCTGGGATGGGCTGTGGGGGGCTTTGACGGGATGTGGTGAGCTGGGACGGGCTGTGGTGAGCTGGATCGGGCTGAGACGGGCTGTGGTGGGCCGGGACGGGCTGGGACGTGCTGGGACGGGCTGTGGTGGACTGTGGTGGGCTGGGACGAGCTGTGGTGGTCTATGGTGGGATGGGACAGGCTGGGACGGGATGTGGTGGGCCGCAATGGACTGGGACGGGCTGTGGTGGGCTGGGGCAGGCTGGGACGGGCTGTGGTGGGCTGGGACGAGTTGTGGTGGGCTGGGACGGGCTGACATGGGCTGGGACGGGCTGGGACGCCTTGGACGGGTTGTGGTGGGCGGTGACGGGTTGTGGTGGGCGGGGACGGGCTTTGGTGGGCGGGGACAGGCTTTGGTGGGCTGTGGTGGGCTGGAACGGGCTTTGGTGGGCTGGGACGGGCTGTGGTGGGCTGGGACGGGCTGTGGTGTGCTGGGACGGGCTGTGGTGTGCTGGGACGGGCTTGGATGTGCTGTGGTGGGCGGGCACGGTCTGTGGTGGGCTGGAACAGGCTGTGGTGGGTTGGGATGGGCTGTGGTAAGCTGTAATGGGCTGTGGTGAGTTGTGGTGGGCTGGGCTGGGCCGTGCCATGGTGGGCCGGGACCGGTCTTGGTTGGCTGGGAAGGGCCGTGGTGGGCCGGGAAGGGCCGTAGTGGGTGGGGACAAGTTGTGGTGGGCGGAGACAAGTTGTGGTGGGCAGGGACGGGCTGTGGTGGGCGGGGACGGGCTGTGGTGGGCGGGGACGGGGTGTGGTGAGCGGGGTTGGGCTTTGGTGGGCTGTGGTGGGCTGGGACGAGCTGTGTTGGGCTGGGACGGGCTGTGGTGGGCTGGGACGGGCTGTGGTGTCCTGGGACGGACTGTGGTGTCCTGGGACGGGCTGCGGTGGGCTGGGACGGACTGTGGTGGGCTGGGACAAGCTGTGGTGGGCTCTGGTGGGCTGGGACAGGCTGTGGTGGGCTGGGACGGGCTCTGGTGGGCTGGGACAAGCTGTGGTGGGCTGTGGTGGGCTGAAACGGGCTGTGGTGGGCTAGGATGCGCTGTGGTGGGCTGGGATGCGCTGTGGTGGGCTGGGACGTGCTGTGGTGGGCTGGGAAGGGCTGGGACGGGCTGTGGTGGGCCGGGACGTGCTGTGGTAGGCTGTGGTGTGCTGGGATGGGCTGTCGTGGGCTGGGACGGGCTGTGGTGGGCTGTAATGGGCTGTGGTGGGTTGTGGTGGGCTGGGCTGGGCCGTGGTGGGTTGGGACGTGCCGTGGTGGGCCGGGACCGGTCTTGGTTGGCTGGGACGGGCCGTGGTGGGCCGGGAAGGGCCGTAGTGGGTGGGGACAAGTTGTGGTGGGCAGGGACGGGCTGTGGTGGGCGGGGATGGGCTCTGGTGGGCGGGGACAGGGTGTGGTGAGCGGGGACGGGCTTTGGTGGGCTGTGGTGGGCTGGGACGAGCTGTGGTGGGCTGGGACGGGCTGTGGTGGGCTGGGACGGACTGTGGTGTCCTGGGACGGGCTGTGGTGGGCTGGGACGGACAGTGGTGGGCTGGGACGAGCAGTGGTGGGCTGAGGTGGGTCGCGGTGGGCCGGGACGGACGATGGTGGGCCGGGACGGGCGGTGATGGGCCTGGACGGGCCGTGGTGGACCGTAGTGGGCTGGGACGGGCTTTGGTGGGCTGGGACGTGCTGTTGTAGGCTGTGGTGTGCTGGGACGGGCTGTGGTGGGCTGGGACGGGCTGTGGTGGGCTGGGACGGGCTGTGGTGTGCTGGGACGGGCCTTGGTTGGCCATGACGGGCCGTGGTGGGCTGGGCCGGGCTGTAGTGGGCGGGGACAAGTTGTGGTGGGCGGGGACAGGCTGTGGTGAGCAGGGAAGGGCTGTGGTGGCCTGGGACGGGCTGGGACGGGCTGTGGTGAGCGGGGACGGGCTGTGGTGGGCGGGGACGGGCTTTGGTGAGCTCTGGTGGGCTGGAACGGGGTCTGGTGGGCTGGGACGGGCTGTGGTAAGCTTGGACGGGCTGTGGAGGTTGTGGTGAGCTGAGATGGGCTGTGGTGGGCTGTATTGGGCTGTGGTGGGCTGTATTGGGCTGTGGTGGGCTGGGACGGGCTGTGGCAGGCTGGGACGGGCTGTGGTGGGCTGTGGTGGGACGGAACGGGCTGTGGTGGGCTGGGACGGGCTGTGGTGGTCTACGGTAGCCTGTGGTGTGTTGTAGTGGCCTGTGGTGGGCTGGGAAGGGCTGTGGTGGGCTGGGTTGGCTGTGGTGGGCTGTGGTGGGACGGGACGGGCTGTGGTGAGCCAGGACGGGCTGTGGTGTGCTGGGACGGGCTGTGGTGAGCTGGGACAGGCTGGGACGGGATCTGGTGGGCCGGGACGGGCTGTGGTAGGCTGGGACGGGCTCTGGTGGGCCGGGACGGGCTCTGGTGCACTGTGGTGGGCTGTGGTGTACTGTGGTGGGTTGTGCTGAGCTGAGACGGGCTGTGGTGGGCTGTGGTGTGCTGGGACGGGCTGTGGTGGCCTGGGATGGGCTCTGGTGGTCTGCGGCGGCCGTGGTAGGCTGGGACAGGCTGGGTCCAGCTGTGGTGGGCTGGGACGGGCTGTGGTGGGTTGTGGTGGACTGGGACGAGCTCTGGTGGGCTGGGACGGGCTGTGGTGGGATCGGACTGGCTGGGACAGGCTGTGGTGGGCTGTGGTAAGCTGGGACGGGCTCTGGTGGGCTGCGACGGGCTGTGGTGGGCTGCGACGGGCTGTGGTGGGCTGTGGTGGGCTGGGACGGGCTGTGGTGGGTTGTGGTGAGCTGAGACGGGCTGTGGTGAAATTGGACGGGTTGTGGTGGGCTGTGGTGTGCTGGGACATGCTGTGGTGAACTGGGAAGGGCTCTGGTGGTCTGGAATGGGCTGTGGCGGGCTGGGACGGGCCGTGGCGGGCTGCGGTGGGCTGGGACGGGCTGTGGTGGGCTGGGACAGGCTCTGGTTGGCCGGGACAGACTCTGGTGCGCTGTGGTGGGCTATGGTACGCTGTGGTGGGTTGTGGTGAGCTAGAACGGGTTGTGGTGGGCTGGGACGGGCTCTGATGGTCTGCGGCGGCCGTGGTGGGCTGGGACGGGCTGGGACGGGCTGGGAAGGGCTGGGACGGGCTGTGGTGGGCTGGGACGGGCTGGGAAGGGCTGTGGTGGGTTGTGGTGGGCTGGGACGGGCTGTGGTGAGCTGGGACGACCTCTGGTGGGCTGTGACGGGCTGTGACGGGCTGTGGTGGGCTGTGGTAAGCTGGGACGGGCTCTGGTGGGTTGGGACGGGCTGTGGTGCGCTGTGGTTGGCTGGGACGGGCTGTGGTGGGCGGGGACGGGCTTTGGTGGGTTAGTGGTGGGCTGGGACGACCTCTTGTGGTCTGGGACGGGCTGTGGTGGGCTGTGGTGTGCTGGGACGGGCTCTGGTGGGTTGGGACGGGGCGTGGTGGGCTGTGGTGGGCTGGGACGGGCTCTGGTGGGCTGGGACAGGCTCTGGTGGGCTGGGACGGTCTGGGACGGGCTGTGGTGTGCTGGGACGGGCTGTGGTGGGCTGAGATTGGCTGTGGTGGTCTGGGACAGGCTGTAATGGTCTGGGATGGGCTGTGGTGCGCCTTGGTGTGCTGTGTTGGGCCCGGATGGGCCGTGGTGGGCTGTGGTGGGCCGTGGTGGGCTGGGACGGGCTGTGGTGGGCTGGGACGGGCCGTGGTTGGCTGGGACGGGCTGTGGTAGGCTGTGGTGTGATGGGACGGGCTGTGGTGGGCTGGGATCGGCTGGGATAGGCTGTGGTTGGTTATGGTGGGCTGGGAAGAGCTGTGGTGGTCTGGGACAAGCTGTGGTGTGCTGTGGTGGGCTGGGACGGGCTGTGGTGGTCTGGGACGGACTGTGGTGGGCCATGTTTGGCTGTGGTGGGTTGTGGTGGGCTGGGACAGGCTCTGGTAAGCTGATACGGGCTCTGGTGGGCTGTGGTAGGCTGGGACGGTCTGTGGTGGGCTGGGACGGGCTGTGGTGGGCTGGCACGGGCTATGTTGGGCGGGGACGGGCTGTGGTGGTCTGGAATGGTCTGTGGTGGGCTGGGACGGTCTGTGGCGGGCTGGGACGGGCTGCGGCAGGCTGCGACGGGCTGGGACGGGCTGGGACGGGCTGTGGTGTGCTGGGACGGGCTGTGCTGGTCTGTGGTGGGCTGGGACGGGCTGTGGTGGGCTGGGACGGGCTGTGGTGGGCTAGGGACGGGCTGTGGTGTGCTGGGACGGGCTGTGGTGGTCTGGAACAGGCTGTGGTGGGTTGGGACAGGCTGGGACATGCTGGGACGGTGTGTGGTGGACTGGGATGGTCTGTTGTGTGCTGGGACGGGCTGTGGTGGGCTGGGACGGGCCGTGGTGAACCGTGGTGGGCTGTGGTGGGCTGTGGTGAGCTGTTTTGAGCCGGTATGGGAAGGGATGGGCTGTGGCGGGCCGTGGTGGGCTGGGACAGGTCATGGTGGTCTGAGATGGCCCGTGGTGAACTGTGGTGGGTTGTGCTGGGCCGTGGTGGGCTGGGATGGGCCGTGGTGGGCTGTGGTGGGCCGTGGTGGTCTGGGACAGGCTGTGGTGGGCTGTGGTGGGTTCTGGTGAGCTTGAGACGGGCTATGGTGGGCTGGGACGCGCTGGGACGGGCTCTGGTGGGCTGGGACGGGCTGTGGTGTGCTGGGACAGGCTGTGGTGGGCTGCGACGGGCTGCGATGGGTTGGGACGGGCTGGGACGTGCTGTGGTGTGCTGGGACGGGCTGGGACGAGCGGGGACGGGCTGTGGTGCGCTGGGACGGGCTGTGGTGGGCTGTGGTGGGTTCTGGTGAGCTTGAGACGGGCTGTGGTGGGCTGGGACGGGCTGGGACGGGCTCTGGTGGTCTGGAACATGCTGTGGCGTGCTGGGACGGGCTGTGGTGGGCTGGGCTGGGCTGGCACGAGCTGTGGTGGGCTGGGACGGGCTGTGGTGTGCTGGGACGGGCTGTGTTGGGCCGGGGCGGGCTGTGGTGTGCTTGGACGGGCTGGGACGGGCTGTGGTGGGCAGAGACGGGCTGTGGTGGGCTAGGATGGGCTGTGGTGGGCGGCGACGGGCTGTGGTGGGCTGGGACGGGCTTTGGTAAGCTGTAACGGGCTGTGGTGGGCGGGGACGGGCTGTGGTGGGCGGGGACGGGCTGTGGTGCGCGGGGACGGGCTGTGGTGTGCTAGGACGGGCTGTGGTGTGCTGGGACGGGCTGGGACGAGCTGTGGTGGGCTGGGACGGGCTTTGGTGGGCTGGGACGGGCTGTGGTGGGCTGGGACGGGCTGTGGTGGGCTGGGACGGGCTGGGACGAGCTGTGGTGTGCTGGGACGGGCTGTGGTGTGCTGGGACGGGCTGTGGTGGGCTGTGGTGGTCTGGGACAGGCTGGGACATGCTGTGGTGTGTTCTGCTGAGCTTGAGACGGGCTGTGGTGGGCTGGGACGGGCTGTGGTGTGCTGGGACGGGCTGTGGTGGTCTGGGACGGGCTGTGGTTGGCTGGCACGGGCTGTGTTGGGCTGGGACAGGCTGGGACGGGCTGGGATGAGCTGTGGTGGGCTGGGACGGGCTGTGGTGGTCTGGGACATTCTGTGGTGGGCTGGGACGGGCTGTGACGGGCTGTGGTGGGCCAGGACGGGCTGTGTTGGGCCGGGGCGGGCTGTGGTGTGCTTGGACGGGCTGGGACGGGCTGTGGTGGGCGGAGATGGGCTGTGGTGGGCAGGGCTGGGCTGTGGTGGGCGGCGACGGGCTGTGGTGGGCTGGGACGGGCTTTGGTAAGCTGTAACGGGCTGTGGTGGCCGGGGATGGCCTGTGGTTGGCGGGGACGGGCTGTGGTGGGCGGGGACGGGCTGTGGTGTGCTAGGACGGGCTGTGGTGTGCTGGGACGGGCTGGGACGGGCTGGGACGAGCTGTGGTGTGCGGAGACTGGCTGTGGTGGGCTGGGACGGGCTGTGGTGGGCTGGGACGGGCTGTGGTGGGCTGGGACGGGCTGTGGTGGGCTGGGACAGGCTGTGGTGGGCTGGGACGGGCTGGGAAGACCTGTGGTGTGCTGGGACGGGCTGTGGTGGGCTGTGGTGGTCTGGGACGGGCTGGGACGGGCTGTGGTGTGTTCTGCTGAGCTTGAGACGGGCTGTGGTGGGCTGGGACGGGCTGTGGTGTGCTGGGACGGGCTGTGGTGGGCTGGGACGGGCTGTGGTGGGCTGGCATGGGCTGTGTTGGGCTGGGACAGGCTGGGACGGGCTGGGATGAGCTGTGGTGGGCTGCGACGGGCTGTGGTGGGCTGGGACATTCTGTGGTGGGCTGGGACGGGCTGTGACGGGCTGTGGTGGGCCAGGACGGGCTGTGGTGGGCCGGGGCGGGCTGTGGTGTGCATGGACGGGCTGGGACGGGCTGTGGTGGGCGGAGACGGGCTGTGGTGGGCTGGAACAGGCTGTGGTGGGTTGGGACGGGCTGTGGTAAGCTGTAATGGGCTGTGGTGGGTTGTGGTGGGCTGGGCTGGGCCGTGGTGGGTTGGGACGTGCCGTGGTGGGCCGGGACCGGTCTTGGTTGGCTGGGACGGGCCGTGGTGGGCCGGGAAGGGCCGTAGTGGGTGGGGACAAGTTGTGGTGGGCAGGGACGGGCTGTGGTGGGCGGGGACGGGCTGTGGTGGGCTGGGACGGGCTGTGGTGGGCGGGGATGGGCTGTGGTGGGCGGGGACGGGGTGTGGTGAGCGGGGACGGTCTTTGGTGGGCTGTGGTGGGCTGGGACGAGCTGTGGTGGGCTGTGGTGGGCTGGGACGGGCTGTGGTGGGCTGGGACGGGCTGTGGTGGGCTGGGACAAGCTGTGGTGGGCTCTGGTGGGCTGGGACGGGCTGTGGTGGGCTGGGACGGGCTCTGGTGGGCTGGGACGCGCTGTGGTGGGCTGTGGTGGGCTGAAACGGGCTGTGGTGGGCTGGGATGCGCTGTGGTGGGCTGGGATGCGCTGTGGTGGGCTGGGACGTGCTGTGGTGGGCTGTTGTGGGCTGGGACGGGCTGTGGTGGGCTGGGACGGGCTGTGGTTGGCTGGGATGGGCTGTGGTGGGCTGGGACTGGCTCTGGTGGGCCGGGACGTGCTGTGGTAGGCTGTGGTGTGCTGGGATGGGCTGTGGTGGTCTGGGACGGGCTGTCGTGGGCTGGGACGGGCTGTGGTGGGCTGGGACGGGCTGGGAAGGGCTGGGACTGGCTGTGGTGTGCTGGGATGGGCTGTGGTGGGCTGGGACGGACTGTGGTGGGCTGGGACAAGCTGTGGTGGGCTGTGGTGGGCTGAGACGGGCTGTGGTGGTCTTGGTCGGGCTCTGGTGGGCTGGGACAAGCTGTGGTGGGCTGTGGTGGGCTGAAAAGGGCTGTGGAGGGCTGGGACGGGCTGTGGTGGGCTGGGACGGGCTGTGGTGGGCTGGGACGGGCTGTGGTGGGCTGGGACGGGGTGCAGTGGGCCGTGGTGGGCTGTGGTGGGCCGTGGTGGCCTGGGACAGGCTGTGGTGGGCTATGACGTGCCGTGGTGAACTGTGGTGGGCTGTGGTAAGCCGTGGTGGGTTGTGGTGGGCCGTGGTGGGCTGTGGTCGGACGTGGTGGGCTGGGACGGGCCGTGGTGGGCCGGGACCGGCCTTGGTTGGCCGTGACGGGCCGTGGTGGGCCGGGCCGGGCTGTAGTGGGCGGGGACAAGTTGTGGTGGGCGGGGACAGGCTGTGGTGATCAGGGAAGGGCTGTGGTGGGCTGGGACGGGCTGGGACGGGCTGTGGTGGGCTGTGGTGGGCTGGGACGCGCTGTGGTGGGCTGGGACGGGCTGTGGTGGGCTGGGACGCGCTGTGGTGGGCTGGGACGGGCTGTGGTGGGCTGAGATGGTCTGTGGCGGGCTGTGGAGGGCTGGGACATGCTGTGTTGGTCTGGAAGGGGCTGTGGTGGGCCGTGGTGGGCTGTGGGTGGCCGTGGTGGGCTGTGGTGGGCTGTGCTGGGCTGGGACGGGCTGTGATGGGCTGGGACGGACTGCGGTGGGCCGTGGTGGGCCGGGATGGTCTGTGGTGGGCTGGGAAGGGCTGGGACGGGCTGTGGTGGGCTGGGACGGGCTGTGGAGGGCTGGGACAGGCCGTGGTGGGCTGTGGTGGGCTGTGGTAAGCTGGGACGGGCTCTGGTGGGCTGGGACGGGCTGTGGTGAGCTGTGGTGGGCTGGGACGGGCTGTGGTGGGCTGGGACAAGCTGTGGTGGGCTCTGGTGGGATGGGACGGGCTGTGGTGGGCTGTGGTGGGCTGGGACTGGCTGTGGTGGGCTGGGACGGGCTGTGGTGGGCTTGGGTGGGCTGGGACAAGCTGTGGTGGGCTCTGGTGGGATGGGACGGGCTGTGCTGGGCTGTGCTGGGCTGTGGTTGGCTGTGGTGGGCTGGGACGGGCTGTGGTGGGCTGGGACAGGCTGGCACGGGCTGTGGTGGGCTGGTATTGGCTGGCACGAACTGGGACGGGCCGTGGTGGGCTGGGACGGGCCGTGGTAGGCTGGGACGGGCTGTGGTGGGCCGCGGTGGGCCGTTGTGGGCTGGGACGGGCCATGGTGAACTGTGGTGAGCTGTGGTGGGCTGGGATGGGCTGTGGGGGGCTTTGACGGGATGTGGTGAGCTGGGACGGGCTGTGGTGAGCTGGATCGGGCTGAGACGGGCTGTGGTGGGCCGGGACGGGCTGGGACGTGCTGGGACGGGCTTTGGTGGGCTGTGGTGGGACGGGACGGGCTGTGGTGAGCCAGGACGAGCTGTGGTGTGCTGAGACAGGCTCTGGTGGGCCGGGACGGGCTGTGGTGGGCCGGGACGGGCTGTGGTGGGACGGGATGGGCTGTGGTGTGCCGGGACGGGCTGTGGTGGGCTGGGACGCGCTGTGGTGCACTGGGATGAATTGTGGTGGGCTGGGACGGGCTGTGGTGAGACGTGGTGGGCCGTTGTGGGCTGGGACGGGCCGTGGTGAACTGTGGTGGGTTGGGACGGGCTGTGGGGGGCTGTGGTGGGCTGGGACTGGCTGTGGTGGGCTGGGACGGGCTGTGGTGGGCTTGGGTGGGCTGGGACAAGCTGTGGTGGGCTCTGGTGGGATGGGACGGGCTGTGGTGGGCTGGGACTGGCTGTGGTGGGCTGGGACGGGCTGTGGTGGGCTGGGACAGGCTGGCACGGGCTGTGGTGGGCTGGTATTGGCTGGCACGAACTGGGACGGGCCGTGGTGGGCTGGGACGGGCCGTGGTGGGCTGGGACGGGCTGTGGTGGGCCGCGGTGGGCCGTTGTGGGCTGGGACGAGCCATGGTGAACTGTGGTGGGCTGGGATGGGCTGTGGGGGGCTTTGACGGGATGTGGTGAGCTGGGACGGGCTGTGGTGAGCTGGATCGGGCTGAGACGGGCTGTGGTGGGCCGGGACGGGCTGGGACGTGCTGGGACGGGCTGTGGTGGGCTGTGGTGGGACGGGACGGGCTGTGGTGAGCCAGGACGAGCTGTGGTGTGCTGAGACAGGCTCTGGTGGGCCGGGACGGGCTGTGGTGGGACGGGACGGGCTGTGGTGGGACGGGATGGGCTGTGGTGTGCCGGGACGGGCTGTGGTGGGCTGGGACGCGCTGTGGTGCACTGGGATGAATTGTGGTGGGCTGGGACGGGCTGTGGTGAGACGTGGTGGGCCGTTGTGGGCTGGGACGGGCCGTGGTGAACTGTGGTGTGTTGGGACGGGCTGTGGGGGGCTGGGTCGGGCTAAGACGGGCTGTGGTGGTCTGGGACGGGTCGCAGTGGGCTGGGACGGGCTGTGGTGGGCTGGGACGGGCTATGGTGGGCCGGGACAAGCTGTGGTTGGTTGGGACGGGCTCTGGTGGACTGGAACGGCCTCTGCTGGGCTGGAACAGGCCGTGGTGGGCTTTGATGGGCTGTGGTGGGGTGTGGTGAGCTGAGACGGTCTGGGAGGGGCTGAAACGGGCTGGGCCGGCTCTGGGGGTCTGGGAGGGGCTGGGACGAGCTGGGACGGGCTGGGACGGGCAGTGGTGGGCTGGGACGGGCAGTGGTGGGCTGGGACGGGCAGTGGTGGGCTGGGACGGGCTGTGGTGGGCTGGGACGGGCTGAGGTGGGCGGGGACGGACCATGGTGGGCCGGGACGGGCGGTGATGGGCCTGGACGGGCCGTGGTGGACCGTAGTGGGCTGGGACGGGCTTTGGTGGGCCGGGACGTGCTGTTGTAGGCTGTGGTGTGCTGGGACGGGCTGTGGTGGGCGGGGACGCGCTGTGGTGGGCCGAAACAAGCTGTGATAAGCCTGGACGGGTTCTGGTGGGCCGGGACGGGCTGTGGTGGGCTGTGGTGGGTTGGGACAGGCTGTGGCGGGCTGTGGGGGGCTGGGACGGGCTGTGGTGAGCTCGGTCGGGCTGTGGTGGGCTGGGACGGGCTGTGGTGGGCTGGGACGGGCTGTGGTGGGCTGTGACGGGCTATGACGGGCTGTGGTGGGCTGTGGTGGGCGGTGACGGGCTGTGACTTTCTGTAGTGTGCTGTGACGGGCTGTGGTGGGCTGGGACGGGCTGTGGTGGGCTGTGGTGTGCTGGGACGGGCTGTGGTGGGCTGGGACGGGCTGTGGTGGGCTGGGACGGGCTGTGGTGGCCTGGGACGGGCTGTGGTGGCTTGGGACGGGCTGTGGTGGGCTGGGACGGGCTGTGGTGGCCTGGGACGGGCTATGGTGGGCTGGGACGGGCTGTGGTGGTCTGCAGTAGGCTGTGGTGTGCTGTAGTGGCCTGTGGTGGGCTGGGACGTGCTGTGGTAAGCTGTATTGGGCTGTGGTGGGCTGGGACGGGCTCTGGTGGTCTGGGATGGGCTGTGGTGGGATGGGACGAGCTGGGATGGGCTGAGACGGGCTGTGGTGGGCTGGGACGGGCTGGGACGGGCTGTGGTGGGCTGGGATGTGCTCTGTTGGGCTGGGAAGGCCTGTGGTGGGCTGGGACGTGCTGTGGTAAGCTGTATTGGCTTGTGGTGGGCTGGGACGGGCTCTGGTGGTCTGGGACGGGCTGTGGTGGGCTGGGATGAGCTGGGATGGGCTGAGACGGGCTGTGGTGGGCTGGGACGGGCTGGGACGGGCTGTGGTGGGCCCTGGTGGGTTGTGGTGGTTCATGGTGGGCCGTGGTGTACTGTGGTGAGCTGGGACGGGCTGTAGTGGGCGGGGACGGGCTGTGGTGGGCCGGGCCAGGCTGTGGTGGGCCGGGCTGGGCTGTGGTGGCCCGGGCCGGGCTGTGGTGGGTAGGGACGGGCTGTGGTGGGCTGGGACAGGCTGGGACGGGTTAGCACTGGCTGGGACGGGCTGTGGTGGGCTGCGGTGGGCTCTCGTGGGCTGAGACAGGCTGTGGTGCACTGGGACGGGCTGTGGTGGGCTGTGGTGGGCTGGGATGGGCCGTGGTGGGCTGGGACGGGCTGTGGTGGGCCGAAACAAGCTGTGATAAGCCTGGACGGGTTCTGGTGGGCCGGGACGGGCTGTGGTGGGCTGTGGTGGGTTGGGACAGGCTGTGGAGGGCTGTGGGGGGCTGGGACGGGCTGTGGTGAGCTCGGTCGGGCTGTGGTGGGCTCGGTCGGGCTATGGTGGGCTGTGGTGGGCTGGGACGGGCTGTGGTGGGCTGGGATGGGCTGTGGTGGGCTGGGACGGGCTGTGGTGGGCTGGGACGGGCTATGACACGCTATGACGGGCTGTGGTGGGCTGTGGTGGGCTGAAAAGGGCTGTGGAGGGCTGGGATGGGCTGTGGTGGGCTGGGACGGGCTGTGGTGGGCTGGGACGGGCTGTGGTGGGCTGGGACGGGGTGCAGTGGGCCGTGGTGGGCTGTGGTGGGCCGTGGTGGCCTGGGACAGGCTGTGGTGGGCTATGACGTGCCGTGGTGTGCCGTGGTGACCTGTGGTGGGCTGTGGTAAGCCGTGGTGGGTTGTGGTGGGCCGTGGTGGGCTGTGGTCGGACGTGGTGGGCTGGGACAAGCTGTGGTGGGCTGGGACGGGCCGTGGTGGGCCGGGACCGGCCTTGGTTGGCCGTGACGGGCCGTGGTGGGCCGGGCCGGGCTGTAGTGGGCGGGGACAAGTTGTGGTGGGCGGGGACAGGCTGTGGTGATCAGGGAAGGGCTGTGGTGGGCTGTGGTGGGCTGGGACGGGCTGTGGTGGGCTGGGACGCGCTGTGGTGGGCTGGGACGGGCTGTGGTGGGCTGGGACGGGCTGTGGTGGGCTGAGATGGTCTGTGGCGGGCTGTGGAGGGCTGGGACATGCTGTGTTGGTCTGGAAGGGGCTGTGGTGGGCCGTGGTGGGCTGTGGGTGGCCGTGGTGGGCTGTGGGTGGCCGTGGTGGGCTGTGGTGGGCTGTGCTGGGCTGGGACGGGCTGTGCTGGGCTGGGACGGGCTGTGATGGGCTGGGACGGACTGCGGTGGGCCGTGGTGGGCCGGGATGGTCTGTGGTGGGCTGGGAAGGGCTGGGACGGGCTGTGGTGGGCTGGGACGGGCTGTGGAGGGCTGGGACAGGCCGTGGTGGGCTGTGGTGGGCTGTGGTAAGCTGGGACGGGCTCTGGTGGGCTGGGACGGGCTGTGGTGAGCTGTGGTGGGCTGGGACGGGCTGTGGTGGGCTGGGACGGGGTGTGGTGGGCTGGGACAGGCTGGCACGGGCTGTGGTGGGCTGGTATTGGCTGGCACGAACTGGGACGGGCCGTGGTGGGCTGGGACGGGCCGTGGTGGGCTGGGACGGGCTGTGGTGGGCCGCGGTGGGCCGTTGTGGGCTGGGACGGGCCATGGTGAACTGTGGTGAGCTGTGGTGGGCTGGGATGGGCTGTGGGGGGCTTTGACGGGATGTGGTGAGCTGGGACGGGCTATGGTGAGCTGGATCGGGCTGAGACGGGCTGTGGTGGGCCGGGACGGGCTGGGACGTGCTGGGACGGGCTGTGGTGGGCTGTGGTGGGACGGGACGGGCTGTGGTGAGCCAGGACGAGCTGTGGTGTGCTGAGACAGGCTCTGGTGGGCCGGGACGGGCTGTGGTGGGACGGGATGGGCTGTGGTGTGCCGGGACGGGCTGTGGTGGGCTGGGTTGCGCTGATGTGCACTGGGACGAATTATGGTAGGCTGGGACGGGCTGTGGTGAGCCGTGGTGGGCCGTTGTGGGCTGGGACGGGCCGTGGTGAACTGTGGTGGGTTGGGACGGGCTGTGGGGGGCTGGGTCGGGCTAAGACGGGCTGTGGTGGTCTGGGACGGGTCGCAGTGGGCTGGGACGGGCTGTGGTGGGCTGGGACGGGCTATGGTGGGCCGGGACAAGCTGTGGTTGGTTGGGACGGGCTCTGGTGGACTGGAACGGCCTCTGCTGGGCTGGAACAGGCCGTGGTGGGCTTTGATGGGCTGTGGTGGGGTGTGGTGAGCTGAGACGGTCTGGGAGGGGCTGAAACGGGCTGGGCCGGCTCTGGGGGTCTGGGAGGGGCTGGGAAGGCCTGTGGTGGGCTGGGACGAGCTGGGACGGGCTGGGACGGGCAGTGGTGGGCTGGGACGGGCTGTGGTGGGCTGGGATGGGCTGAGGTGGGCCGCGGTGGGCCGGGACGGACCATGGTGGGCCGGGACGGGCGGTGATGGGCCTGGACGGGCCGTGGTGGACCGTAGTGGGCTGGGACGGGCTTTGGTGGGCCGGGACGTGCTGTTGTAGGCTGTGGTGGGCTGGGACGGGCTGTGGTGGGCGGGGACGCGCTGTGGTGGGCTGAAACAAGCTGTGATAAGCCTGGACGGGTTCTGGTGGGCCGGGACGGGCTGTGGTGGGCTGTGGTGGGTTGGGACAGGCTGTGGCGGGCTGTGGGGGGCTGGGACGGGCTGTGGTGAGCTCGGTCGGGCTGTGGTGGGCTGGGACGGGCTGTGGTGGGCTGGGACGGGCTGTGGTGGGCTGTGACGGGCTATGACGGGCTGTGGTGGGCTGTGGTGGGCTGTGACGGGCTGTGACTTTCTGTAGTGTGCTGTGACGGGCTGTGGTGGGCTGGGACGGGCTGTGGTGGGCTGTGGTGTGCTGGGACGGGCTGTTGTGGGCTGGGACGGGCCGTCGTGGGCTGGGACGGGCTGTGGTGAGCTGGGACGGGCTGTGGTGGCCTGGGACGGGCTGTGGTGGCCTGGGACGGGCTGTGGTGGGCTGGGACGGGCTGTGGTGGCCTGGGACGGGCTATGGTGGGCTGGGACGGGCTGTGGTGGTCTGCAGTAGGCTGTGGTGTGCTGTAGTGGCCTGTGGTGGGCTGGGACGTGCTGTGGTAAGCTCTATTGGGCTGTGGTGGGCTGGGACGGGCTCTGGTGGTCTGGGATGGGCTGTGGTGGGCTGGGACGAGCTGGGATGGGCTGGGACGGGCTGGGACGGGCTGTGGTGGGCTGGGATGTGCTCTGTTGGGCTGGGAAGGCCTGTGGTGGGCTGGGACGTGCTGTGGTAAGCTGTATTGGGTTGTGGTGGGCTGGGACGGGCTCTGGTGGTCTGGGATGGGCTGTGGTGGGCTGGGACGAGCTGGGATGGGCTGAGACGGGCTGTGGTGGGCTGGGACGGGCTGGGACGGGCTGTGGTGGGCCCTGGTGGGTTGTGGTGGTTCATGGTGGGCCGTGGTGTACTGTGGTGAGCTGGGACGGGCTGTAGTGGGCGGGGACGGGCTGTGGTGGGCTGTGGTGGGCCGGGCCAGGCTGTGGTGGCCCGGGCTGGGCTGTGGTGGCCCGGGCCGGGCTGTGGTGGGTAGGGACGGGCTGTGGTGGGCTGGGACAGGCTGGGACGGGTTAGCACTGGCTGGGACGGGCTGTGGTGGGCTGCGGTGGGCTCTCGTGGGCTGAGACAGGCTGTGGTGCACTGGGACGGGCTGTGGTGGGCTGTGGTGGGCTGGGATGGGCCGTGGTGGGCGGGGACGCGCTGTGGTGGGCCGAAACAAGCTGTGATAAGCCTGGACGGGTTCTGGTGGGCCGGGACGGGCTGTGGTGGGCTATGGTGGGTTGGGACAAGCTGTGGCGGGCTGTGGGGGGCTGGGACGGGCTGTGGTGAGCTCGGTCGGGCTGTGGTGGGCTCGGTCGGGCTGTGGTGGGCTGTGGTGGGCTGGGACGGGCTGTGGTGGGCTGGGATGGGCTGTGGTGGGCTGGGACGGGCTGTGGTGGGCTGTGACGGGCTATGACGCGCTATGACGGGCTGTGGTGGGCTGTGGGGGGCTGGGACGGGCTGTGGTGGGCTGGGACGGGCTGTGGTGGGCTGGGACGGGCTGTGGTGAGCTGGGCCGGGCTGTGGTGGGCTGGGTCAGGCTGTGGTGGGTTTGGATGGGCTGTGGTGGGCTGTGGTGGGCTGTGGTGAGCTGGGACGGGCTGTGGTGGGCTGGGACGGGCCGTGGTGGGCTGGGACGGGCCGTGGTGGGCTGGGACGGGCCGTGGTGGGCTGGGACGGGCCGTGGTGGGCTGTGGTGGGCTGGGACGGGCTCTGGTGGGCTGGGACGGGCTCTGGTGGTCTGGAACGGGCTGTGGTGGGCTGGGACGTGCTGGGATGGGCTGGGATGTGCTGTGGTGGGCTGGGACAGGCTGGGTCAGGCTGTGGTGGGCTGGGACGGGCTGTGGTGTGCTGGGACGGGCATGGTGGGTGAGGACAGGGCGGGACGGGCTGGGACGTGCCGTGGTGTGCTGGCACGTGCTGTGGTGGGCTGGGACGGGCTGTGGTGTGCTGGGACGGGCTGTGGTTGGCTGGGATGGGCTGTGGTGCGCTGGGACGGGCTGTGGTGGGCTGGGACAGGCTGTGGTGGGCTGGGACGGGCTGTGGTGGGGTGGGACGGGCTGGGACAGGCTGTGGTTGGCTGTGGTGTGCTGGGACGGGCTGTGGTGGGCTGGCATGGGCTGTGGTGGGCTGGGACGGGCTGTGGTGGGTTTGGACAAGCTGTGGTGGGCTGGGATGGGCCGGGACGGGCCCTGGTGGGCCGGGACGGGCCGTGGTGGGCCGTGACGGGCTCTGGTGGGCCAGGCCGGCCTCTGGTGGGCTAGGCCGGGCTCTGGTGGGCCGGGACGGGCTCTGGTGGGCCGGGACTGGCTGCGGTGGGCCAGGACGGGCTGTGGTGGGCTGGGACGGGCTGTGGTGGACTGGCACGGGCTGTGGTGGGCGGGGACGGCTGAGACAGTCTGGGATGGGCGCTGGTAGGCTGGGACGGGGCATGGTGGGCTGGGACGGTTTGTGGTGGGCCTGGACGGGCCGTCATTTGCCGGGACGGGCTGTTGTAGGCCGGGATTGTTTCTGGTGGGCCGGGACGGGCTGTGGTGGGCTGTGGTGGGCTGCGACGGGCTGTGGTGTGCTGTGACGGGCTGGGACGGGCCGTGGTGGTCCGGGACGGGCCCTGGTGGGCCGGGACGGGCCGTGGTGGGCCGTGGTGGGCTGGGACGGGCTGTGGTGGGCTGGGACGGGCTGTGGTGTGCTGTAGTGGGCTGGGATGGGCTGTGGTGGGTTGTGGTGGGCGGGGACGGGCTGTGGTGGGCGGGGACGGGCAGTGGTGGGCGGGGACGGGCTGTGGTGGGCTGGGACGGGCTCTGGTGGGCTGGGACGAGCTGTGGTGGGCTGCGACAGGCTGTGGTGGGCTGGGATGAGTTTGGACGGGCTGTGGTGGGCTGGGACGGTTTGTGGTGGGCTGGGACGGCCTGTGGTGGGCTGGGACAGGCTGTGGTGGCCTGGGACGGGCTCTGGTGGTCTGGGACGGGCTGTGGTGGGCTGGGACGAGCTGGGATGGGCTGAGACGGGCTGTGGTGGGCTGGGACGGGCTGGGACGGGCTGTGGTGGGCTGGGATGTGCTCTGTTGGGCTGGGACGGGCTGTGGTGGGCCCTGGTGGGTTGTGGTGGGTCATGGTGGGCCGTGGTGTACTGTGGTGAGCTGGGACGGGCTGTAGTGGGCGGGGACGGGCTGTGATGGGCTGTGGTGGGCCGGGCTGGGCTGTGGTGGGTTGGGCCGGGCTGTGGTGGGCCGGGCTGGGCTGTGGTGGCATGGGCCGGGCTGTGGTGGGTAGGGACGGGCTGTGGTGGGCTGGGACAGGCTGGGACGGGTTAGCACTGGCTGGGACGGGCTGTGGTGGGCTGCGGTGGGCTCTCGTGGGCTGAGACAGGCTGTGGTGCACTGGGACGGGCTGTGGTGGGCTGTGGTGGGCTGGGATGGGCCGTGGTGGGCGGGGACGCGCTGTGGTGGGCCGAAACAAGCTGTGATAAGCCTGGACGGGTTCTGGTGGGCCGGGACGGGCTGTGGTGGGCTGTGGTGGGTTGGGACAGGCTGTGGCGGGCTGTGGGGGGCTGGGATGTGCTCTGTTGGGCTGGGAAGGCCTGTGGTGGGCTGGGACGTGCTGTGGTAAGCTGTATTGGGTTGTGGTGGTCTGGGACGGGCTCTGGTGGTCTGGGATGGGCTGTGGTGGGCTGGGACGAGCTGGGATGGGCTGAGACGGGCTGTGGTGGGCTGGGACGGGCTGGGACGGGCTGTGGTGGGCCCTGGTGGGTTGTGGTGGTTCATGGTGGGCCGTGGTGTACTGTGGTGAGCTGGGACGGGCTGTAGTGGGCGGGGACGGGCTGTGGTGGGCTGTGGTGGGCCGGGCCAGGCTGTGGTGGTCCGGGCTGGGCTGTGGTGGCCCGGGCCGGGCTGTGGTGGGTAGGGACGGGCTGTGGTGGGCTGGGACAGGCTGGGACGGGTTAGCACTGGCTGGGACGGGCTGTGGTGGGCTGCGGTGGGCTCTCGTGGGCTGAGACAGGCTGTGGTGCACTGGGACGGGCTGTGGTGGGCTGTGGTGGGCTGGGATGGGCCGTGGTGGGCGGGGACGCGCTGTGGTGGGCCGAAACAAGCTGTGATAAGCCTGGACGGGTTCTGGTGGGCCGGGACGGGCTGTGGTGGGCTGTGGTGGGTTGGGACAAGCTGTGGCGGGCTGTGGGGGGCTGGGACGGGCTGTGGTGAGCTCGGTCGGGCTGTGGTGGGCTCGGTCGGGCTGTGGTGGGCTGTGGTGGGCTGGGACGGGCTGTGGTGGGCTGGGATGGGCTGTGGTGGGCTGGGACGGGCTGTGGTGGGCTGTGACGGGCTATGACGCGCTATGACGGGCTGTGGTGGGCTGTGGGGGGCTGGGACGGGCTGTGGTGGGCTGGGACGGGCTGTGGTGGGCTGGGACGGGCTGTGGTGGGCTGGGACGGGCTGTGGTGAGCTGGGCCGGGCTGTGGCGGGCTGGGTCAGGCTGTGGTGGGTTTGGATGGGCTGTGGTGGGCTGTGGTGGGCTGTGGTGAGCTGGGACGGTCTGTGGTGGGCTGGGACGGGCCGTGGTGGGCTGGGACGGGCCGTGGTGGGCTGGAACGGGCTGTGGTGGGCTGGGATGGGCCGTGGTGGGCTGGGACGGGCCGTTGTGAGCAGGGAAGGGCTGTGGTGGGCTGGGACGGGCTGAGACGGGCTGTGGTGGGCTGGGACGGGCTGTGGTGGGCGGAGACGGGCTGTGGTGGGCTGGGACGGGCCGTGGTGGGCTGGGACGGGCCGTGGTGGGCTGGGACGGGCCGTTGTGAGCAGGGAAGGGCTGTGGTGGGCTGTGGTGAGCAGGGACGGGCTGTGGCGGGCGGGGACGGGCTTTGGTGTGCCATGGTGGGCTGGGATGGGATGTGGTAAGCTGTAGTGGGCTGTGGTGGGCTGGGACAAGCTGGGACATGCTGGGATGGGCTGGGATGTGCTGTGGTGGGCTGGGACGGGCTGTGGTGGGCTGGGACGGGCTGTGGTTGTCTGGGACGGGCTCTGGTGGGCTGGGACAAGCTGTGGTGGGCTGTGGTGGGCTGAAAAGGGCTGTGGAGGGCTGGGACGGGCTGTGGTGGGCTGGGACGGGCTGTGGTGGGCTGGGACGGGCTGTGGTGGGCTGGGACGGGGTGCAGTGGGCCGTGGTGGGCTGTGGTGGGCCGTGGTGGCCTGGGACAGGCTGTGGTGGGCTATGACGTGCCGTGGTGTGCCGTGGTGAACTGTGGTGGGCTGTGGTAAGCCGTGGTGGGTTGTGGTGGGCCGTGGTGGGCTGTGGTCGGACGTGGTGGGCTGGGACGGGCCGTGGTGGGCCGGGACCGGCCTTGGTTGGCCGTGACGGGCCGTGGTGGGCCGGGCCGGGCTGTAGTGGGCGGGGACAAGTTGTGGTGGGCGGGGACAGGCTGTGGTGATCAGGGAAGGGCTGTGGTGGGCTGGGACGGGCTGGGACGGGCTGTGGTGGGCTGGGACGGGCTGTGGTGGGCTGGGACGCGCTGTGGTGGGCTGGGACGGGCTGTGGTGGGCTGGGACGGGCTGTGGTGGGCTGAGATGGTCTGTGGCGGGCTGTGGAGGGCTGGGACATGCTGTGTTGGTCTGGAAGGGGCTGTGGTGGGCCGTGGTGGGCTGTGGGTGGCCGTGGTGGGCTGTGGGTGGCCGTGGTGGGCTGTGGTGGGCTGTGCTGGGCTGGGACGGGCTGTGCTGGGCTGGGACGGGCTGTGATGGGCTGGGACGGACTGCGGTGGGCCGTGGTGGGCCGGGATGGTCTGTGGTGGGCTGGGAAGGGCTGGGACGGGCTGTGGTGGGCTGGGACGGGCTGTGGAGGGCTGGGACAGGCCGTGGTGGGCTGTGGTGGGCTGTGGTAAGCTGGGACGGGCTCTGGTGGGCTGGGACGGTCTGTGGTGAGCTGTGGTGGGCTGGGACGGGCTGTGGTGGGCTGGGACAAGCTGTGGTGGGCTCTGGTGGGATGGGACGGGCTGTGGTGGGCTGTGGTGGGCTGGGACTGGCTGTGGTGGGCTGGGACGGGCTGTGGTGGGCTTGGGTGGGCTGGGACAAGCTGTGGTGGGCTCTGGTGGGATGGGACGGGCTGTGGTGGGCTGTGGTGGGCTGGGACTGGCTGTGGTGGGCTGGGACGGGCTGTGGTGGGCTGGGACAGGCTGGCACGGGCTGTGGTGGGCTGGTATTGGCTGGCACGAACTGGGACGGGCCGTGGTGGGCTGGGACGGGCCGTGGTGGGCTGGGACGGGCTGTGGTGGGCCGCGGTGGGCCGTTGTGGGCTGGGACGGGCCATGGTGAACTGTGGTGAGCTGTGGTGGGCTGGGATGGGCTGTGGGGGGCTTTGACGGGATGTGGTGAGCTGGGACGGGCTGTGGTGAGCTGGATCAGGCTGAGACGGGCTGTGGTGGGCCGGGACGGGCTGGGACGTGCTGGGACGGGCTGTGGTGGGCTGTGGTGGGACGGGACGGGCTGTGGTGAGCCAGGACGAGCTGTGGTGTGCTGAGACAGGCTCTGGTGGGCCGGGACGGGCTGTGGTGGGACGGGATGGGCTGTGGTGTGCCGGGACGGGCTGTGGTGGGCTGGGTTGCGCTGATGTGCACTGGGACGAATTATGGTAGGCTGGGACGGGCTGTGGTGAGCCGTGGTGGGCCGTTGTGGGCTGGGACGGGCCGTGGTGAACTGTGGTGGGTTGGGACGGGCTGTGGGGGGCTGGGTCGGGCTAAGACGGGCTGTGGTGGTCTGGGACGGGTCGCAGTGGGCTGGGACGGGCTGTGGTGGGCTGGGACGGGCTATGGTGGGCCGGGACAAGCTGTGGTTGGTTGGGACGGGCTCTGGTGGACTGGAACGGCCTCTGCTGGGCTGGAACAGGCCGTGGTGGGCTTTGATGGGCTGTGGTGGGGTGTGGTGAGCTGAGACGGTCTGGGAGGGGCTGAAACGGGCTGGGCCGGCTCTGGGGGTCTGGGAGGGGCTGGGAAGGCCTGTGGTGGGCTGGGACGAGCTGGGACGGGCTGGGACGGGCAGTGGTGGGCTGGGACGGGCTGTGGTGGGCTGGGACGGGCTGAGGTGGGCCGCGGTGGGCCGGGACGGACCATGGTGGGCCGGGACGGGCGGTGATGGGCCTGGACGGGCCGTGGTGGACCGTAGTGGGCTGGGACGGGCTTTGGTGGGCCGGGACGTGCTGTTGTAGGCTGTGGTGGGCTGGGACGGGCTGTGGTGGGCGGGGACGCGCTGTGGTGGGCCAAAACAAGCTGTGATAAGCCTGGACGGGTTCTGGTGGGCCGGGACGGGCTGTGGTGGGCTGTGGTGGGTTGGGACAGGCTATGGCGGGCTGTGGGGGCTGGGACGGGCTGTGGTGAGCTCGGTCGGGCTGTGGTGGGCTGGGACAGGCTGTGGTGGGCTGTGGTGTGCTGGGACGGGCTGTTGTGGGCTGGGACGGGCCGTGGTGGGCTGGGACGGGCTGTGGTGGGCTGGGACGGGCCGTGGTGGGCTGGGACGGGCTGTGGTGGGCTGGGACGGGCTGTGGTGGCCTGGGACGGGCTGTGGTGGGCTGGGACGGGCTGTGGTGGCCTGGGACGGGCTATGGTGGGCTGGGACGGGCTGTGGTGGTCTGCAGTAGGCTGTGGTGTGCTGTAGTGGCCTGTGGTGGGCTGGGACGTGCTGTGGTAAGCTCTATTGGGCTGTGGTGGGCTGGGACGGGCTCTGGTGGTCTGGGATGGGCTGTGGTGGGCTGGGACGAGCTGGGATGGGCTGGGACGGGCTGGGACGGGCTGTGGTGGGCTGGGATGTGCTCTGTTGGGCTGGGAAGGCCTGTGGTGGGCTGGGACGTGCTGTGGTAAGCTGTATTGGGTTGTGGTGGGCTGGGACGGGCTCTGGTGGTCTGGGATGGGCTGTGGTGGGCTGGGACGAGCTGGGATGGGCTGAGACGGGCTGTGGTGGGCTGGGACGGGCTGGGACGGGCTGTGGTGGGCCCTGGTGGGTTGTGGTTCATGGTGGGCCGTGGTGTACTGTGGTGAGCTGGGACGGGCTGTAGTGGGCGGGGACGGGCTGTGGTGGGCTGTGGTGGGCCGGGCCAGGCTGTGGTGGCCCGGGCTGGGCTGTGGTGGCCCGGGCCGGGCTGTGGTGGGTAGGGACGGGCTGTGGTGGGCTGGGACAGGCTGGGACGGGTTAGCACTGGCTGGGACGGGCTGTGGTGGGCTGCGGTGGGCTCTCGTGGGCTGAGACAGGCTGTGGTGCACTGGGACGGGCTGTGGTGGGCTGTGGTGGGCTGGGATGGGCCGTGGTGGGCGGGGACGCGCTGTGGTGGGCCGAAACAAGCTGTGATAAGCCTGGACGGGTTCTGGTGGGCCGGGACGGGCTGTGGTGGGCTGTGGTGGGTTGGGACAAGCTGTGGCGGGCTGTGGGGGGCTGGGACGGGCTGTGGTGAGCTCGGTCGGGCTGTGGTGGGCTCGGTCGGGCTGTGGTGGGCTGTGGTGGGCTGGGACGGGCTGTGGTGGGCTGTGACGGGCTATGACGCGCTATGACGGGCTGTGGTGGGCTGTGGGGGGCTGGGACGGGCTGTGGTGGGCTGGGACGGGCTGTGGTGGGCTGGGACGGGCTGTGGTGAGCTGGGCCGGGCTGTGGTGGGCTGGGTCAGGCTGTGGTGGGTTTGGATGGGCTGTGGTGGGCTGTGGTGGGCTGTGGTGAGCTGGGACGGGCTGTGGTGGGCTGGGACGGGCCGTGGTGGGCTGGGACGGGCCGTGGTGGGCTGGGACGGGCCGTGGTGGGCTGTGGTTGGCTGGGACGGGCTCTGGTGGGCTGGGACGGGCTCTGGTGGTCTGGAACGGGCTGTGGTGGGCTGGGACGTGCTGGGATGGGCTGGGATGTGCTGTGGTGGGCTGGGACAGGCTGGGTCAGGCTGTGGTGGGCTGGGACGGGCTGTGGTGTGCTGGGACGGGCATGGTGGGTGAGGACAGGGCGGGACGGGCTGGGACGTGCCGTGGTGTGCTGGCACGTGCTGTGGTGGGCTGGGACGGGCTGTGGTGTGCTGGGACGGGCTGTGGTTGGCTGGGATGGGCTGTGGTGCGCTGGGACGGGCTGTGGTGGGCTGGGACAGGCTGTGGTGGGCTGGGACGGGCTGTGGTGGGGTGGGACGGGCTGGGACAGGCTGTGGTTGGCTGTGGTGTGCTGGGACGGGCTGTGGTGGGCTGGCATGGGCTGTGGTGGGCTGGGACGGGCTGTGGTGGGTTTGGACAAGCTGTGGTGGGCTGGGATGGGCCGGGACGGGCCCTGGTGGGCCGGGACGGGCCGTGGTGGGCCGTGACGGGCTCTGGTGGGCCAGGCCGGCCTCTGGTGGGCTAGGCCGGGCTCTGGTGGGCCGGGACGGGCTCTGGTGGGCCGGGACTGGCTGCGGTGGGCCAGGACGGGCTGTGGTGGGCTGGGACGGGCTGTGGTGGACTGGCACGGGCTGTGGTGGGCGGGGACGGCTGAGACAGTCTGGGATGGGCGCTGGTAGGCTGGGACGGGGCATGGTGGGCTGGGACGGTTTGTGGTGGGCCTGGACGGGCCGTCATTTGCCGGGACGGGCTGTTGTAGGCCGGGATTGTTTCTGGTGGGCCGGGACGGGCTGTGGTGGGCTGTGGTGGGCTGCGACGGGCTGTGGTGTGCTGTGACGGGCTGGGACGGGCCGTGGTGGTCCGGGACGGGCCCTGGTGGGCCGGGACGGGCCGTGGTGGGCCGTGGTGGGCTGGGACGGGCTGTGGTGGGCTGGGACGGGCTGTGGTGTGCTGTAGTGGGCTGGGATGGGCTGTGGTGGGTTGTGGTGGGCGGGGACGGGCTGTGGTGGGCGGGGACGGGCAGTGGTGGGCGGGGACGGGCTGTGGTGGGCTGGGACGGGCTCTGGTGGGCTGGGACGAGCTGTGGTGGGCTGCGACAGGCTGTGGTGGGCTGGGATGAGTTTGGACGGGCTGTGGTGGGCTGGGACGGCCTGTGGTGGGCTGGGACGGCCTGTGGTGGGCTGGGACAGGCTGTGGTGGCCTGGGACGGGCTCTGGTGGTCTGGGACGGGCTGTGGTGGGCTGGGACGAGCTGGGATGGGCTGAGACGGGCTGTGGTGGGCTGGGACGGGCTGGGACGGGCTGTGGTGGGCTGGGATGTGCTCTGTTGGGCTGGGACGGGCTGTGGTGGGCCCTGGTGGGTTGTGGTGGGTCATGGTGGGCCGTGGTGTACTGTGGTGAGCTGGGACGGGCTGTAGTGGGCGGGGACGGGCTGTGATGGGCTGTGGTGGGCCGGGCTGGGCTGTGGTGGGTTGGGCCGGGCTGTGGTGGGCCGGGCTGGGCTGTGGTGGCATGGGCCGGGCTGTGGTGGGTAGGGACAGGCTGTGGTGGGCTGGGACAGGCTGGGACGGGTTAGCACTGGCTGGGACGGGCTGTGGTGGGCTGCGGTGGGCTCTCGTGGGCTGAGACAGGCTGTGGTGCACTGGGACGGGCTGTGGTGGGCTGTGGTGGGCTGGGATGGGCCGTGGTGGGCGGGGACGCGCTGTGGTGGGCCGAAACAAGCTGTGATAAGCCTGGACGGGTTCTGGTGGGCCGGGACGGGCAGTGGTGGGCTGTGGTGGGTTGGGACAGGCTGTGGCGGGCTGTGGGGGGCTGGGATGTGCTCTGTTGGGCTGGGAAGGCCTGTGGTGGGCTGGGACGTGCTGTGGTAAGCTGTATTGGGTTGTGGTGGTCTGGGACGGGCTCTGGTGGTCTGGGACGGGCTGTGGTGGGCTGGGACGAGCTGGGATGGGCTGAGACGGGCTGTGGTGGGCTGGGACGGGCTGGGACGGGCTGTGGTGGGCCCTGGTGGGTTGTGGTGGTTCATGGTGGGCCGTGGTGTACTGTGGTGAGCTGGGACGGGCTGTAGTGGGCGGGGACGGGCTGTGGTGGGCTGTGGTGGGCCGGGCCAGGCTGTGGTGGCCCGGGCTGGGCTGTGGTGGCCCGGGCCGGGCTGTGGTGGGTAGGGACGGGCTGTGGTGGGCTGGGACAGGCTGGGACGGGTTAGCACTGGCTGGGACGGGCTGTGGTGGGCTGCGGTGGGCTCTCGTGGGCTGAGACAGGCTGTGGTGCACTGGGACGGGCTGTGGTGGGCTGTGGTGGGCTGGGATGGGCCGTGGTGGGCGGGGACGCGCTGTGGTGGGCCGAAACAAGCTGTGATAAGCCTGGACGGGTTCTGGTGGGCCGGGACGGGCTGTGGTGGGCTGTGGTGGGTTGGGACAGGCTGTGGCGGGCTGTGGGGGGCTGGGACGGGCTGTGGTGAGCTCGGTCGGGCTGTGGTGGGCTCGGTCGGGCTGTGGTGGGCTGTGGTGGGCTGGGACGGGCTGTGGTGGGCTGGGATGGGCTGTGGTGGGCTGGGACGGGCTGTGGTGGGCTGTGACGGGCTATGACGCGCTATGACGGGCTGTGGTGGGCTGTGGGGGGCTGGGATGGGCCGTGGTGGGCGGGGACGCACTGTGGTGGGCCGAAACAAGCTGTGATAAGCCTGGACGGGTTCTGGTGGGCCGGGACGGGCTGTGGTGGGCTGTGGTGGGTTGGGACAGGCTGTGGCGGGCTGTGGGGGGCTGGGACGGGCTGTGGTGAGCTCGGTCGGGCTGTGGTGGGCTCGGTCGGGCTGTGGTGGGCTGTGGTGGGCTGGGACGGGCTGTGGTGGGCTGGGATGGGCTGTGGTGGGCTGGGACGGGCTGTGGTGGGCTGTGACGGGCTATGACGCGCTATGACGGGCTGTGGTGGGCTGTGGGGGGCTGGGACGGGCTGTGGTGGGCTGGGACGGGCTCTGGTGGGCTGGGACGGGCTGTGGTGAGCTGGGCCGGGCTGTGGTGGGCTGGGTCAGGCTGTGGTGGGTTTGGATGGGCTGTGGTGGGCTGTGGTGGGCTGTGGTGAGCTGGGACGGGCTGTGGTGGGCTGGGACGGGCCGTGGTGGGCTGGGACGGGCCGTGGTGGGCTGGGACGGGCCGTGGTGGGCTGTGGTGGGCTGGGACGGGCTCTGGTGGGCTGGGACGGGCTCTGGTGGTCTGGAACGGGCTGTGGTGGGCTGGGACGTGCTGGGATGGGCTGGGATGTGCTGTGGTGGGCTGGGACAGGCTGGGTCAGGCTGTGGTGGGCTGGGACGGGCTGTGGTGTGCTGGGACGGGCATGGTGGGTGAGGACAGGGCGGGACGGGCTGGGACGTGCTGTGGTGTGCTGGCACGTGCTGTGGTGGGCTGGGACGGGCTGTGGTGTGCTGGGACGGGCTGTGGTTGGCTGGGATGGGCTGTGGTGCGCTGGGACGGGCTGTGGTGGGCTGGGACAGGCTGTGGTGGGCTGGGACGGGCTGTGGTGGGGTGGGACGGGCTGGGACAGGCTGTGGTTGGCTGTGGTGTGCTGGGACGGGCTGTGGTGGGCTGGCATGGGCTGTGGTGGGCTGGAACGGGCTGTGGTGGGTTTGGACAAGCTGTGGTGGGCTGGGATGGGCCGGGACGGGCCCTGGTGGGCCGGGACGGGCCGTGGTGGGCCGTGACGGGCTCTGGTGGGCCAGGCCGGGCTCTGGTGGGCTAGGCCGGGCTCTGGTGGGCCGGGACGGGCTCTGGTGGGCCGGGACTGGCTGCGGTGGGCCGGGACGGGCTGTGGTGGGCTGGGACGGGCTGTGGTGGACTGGCACGGGCTGTGGTGGGCGGGGACGGCTGAGACAGTCTGGGATGGGCGCTGGTAGGCTGGGACGGGGCATGGTGGGCTGGGACGGTTTGTGGTGGGCCTGGACGGGCCGTCATTTGCCGGGACGGGCTGTTGTAGGCCGGGATTGTTTCTGGTGGGCCGGGACGGGCTGTGGTGGGCTGTGGTGGGCTGCGACGGGCTGTGGTGTGCTGTGACGGGCTGGGACGGGCCGTGGTGGTCCGGGACGGGCCCTGGTGGGCCGGGACGGGCCGTGGTGGGCCGTGGTGGGCTGGGACGGGCCCTGGTGGGCCGGGACGGGCTGTGGTGGGTTGTGGTGGGTGGGGACGGGCTGTGGTGGGCGGGGACGGGCAGTGGTGGGCGGGGACGGGCTGTGGTGGGCTGGGACGGGCTCTGGTGGGCTGGGACGAGCTGTGGTGGGCTGCGACAGGCTGTGGTGGGCTGGGATGAGTTTGGACGGGCTGTGGTGGGCTGGGACGGCCTGTGGTGGGCTGGGACGGCCTGTGGTGGGCTGGGACAGGCTGTGGTGGCCTGGGACGGGCTCTGGTGGTCTGGGACGGGCTGTGGTGGGCTGGGACGAGCTGGGATGGGCTGAGACGGGCTGTGGTGGGCTGGGACGGGCTGGGACGGGCTGTGGTGGGCTGGGATGTGCTCTGTTGGGCTGGGACGGGCTGTGGTGGGCCCTGGTGGGTTGTGGTGGGTCATGGTGGGCCGTGGTGTACTGTGGTGAGCTGGGACGGGCTGTAGTGGGCGGGGACGGGCTGTGATGGGCTGTGGTGGGCCGGGCTGGGCTGTGGTGGGTTGGGCCGGGCTGTGGTGGGCCGGGCTGGGCTGTGGTGGCATGGGCCGGGCTGTGGTGGGTAGGGACGGGCTGTGGTGGGCTGGGACAGGCTGGGACGGGTTAGCACTGGCTGGGACGGGCTGTGGTGGGCTGCGGTGGGCTCTCGTGGGCTGAGACAGGCTGTGGTGCACTGGGACGGGCTGTGGTGGGCTGGGATGGGCCGTGGTGGGCGGGGACGCGCTGTGGTGGGCCGAAACAAGCTGTGATAAGCCTGGACGGGTTCTGGTGGGCCGGGACGGGCTGTGGTGGGTTGGGACAGGCTGTGGCGGGCTGTGGGGGGCTGGGATGTGCTCTGTTGGGCTGGGAAGGCCTGTGGTGGGCTGGGACGTGCTGTGGTAAGCTGTATTGGGTTGTGGTGGTCTGGGACGGGCTCTGGTGGTCTGGGACGGGCTGTGGTGGGCTGGGACGAGCTGGGATGGGCTGAGACGGGCTGTGGTGGGCTGGGACGGGCTGGGACGGGCTGTGGTGGGCCCTGGTGGGTTGTGGTGGTTCATGGTGGGCCGTGGTGTACTGTGGTGAGCTGGGACGGGCTGTAGTGGGCGGGGACGGGCTGTGGTGGGCTGTGGTGGGCCGGGCCAGGCTGTGGTGGCCCGGGCTGGGCTGTGGTGGCCCGGGCCGGGCTGTGGTGGGTAGGGACGGGCTGTGGTGGGCTGGGACAGGCTGGGACGGGTTAGCACTGGCTGGGACGGGCTGTGGTGGGCTGCGGTGGGCTCTCGTGGGCTGAGACAGGCTGTGGTGCACTGGGACGGGCTGTGGTGGGCTGTGGTGGGCTGGGATGGGCCGTGGTGGGCGGGGACGCGCTGTGGTGGGCCGAAACAAGCTGTGATAAGCCTGGACGGGTTCTGGTGGGCCGGGACGGGCTGTGGTGGGCTGTGGTGGGTTGGGACAGGCTGTGGCGGGCTGTGGGGGGCTGGGACGGGCTGTGGTGAGCTCGGTCGGGCTGTGGTGGGCTCGGTCGGGCTGTGGTGGGCTGTGGTGGGCTGGGACGGGCTGTGGTGGGCTGGGATGGGCTGTGGTGGGCTGGGACGGGCTGTGGTGGGCTGTGACGGGCTATGACGCGCTATGACGGGCTGTGGTGGGCTGTGGGGGGCTGGGACGGGCTGTGGTGGGCTGGGACGGGCTGTGGTGGGCTGGGACGGGCTGTGGTGGGCTGGGACGGGCTGTGGTGAGCTGGGCCGGGCTGTGGCGGGCTGGGTCAGGCTGTGGTGGGTTTGGATGGGCTGTGGTGGGCTGTGGTGGGCTGTGGTGAGCTGGGACGGGCTGTGGTGGGCTGGGACGGGCCGTGGTGGGCTGGGACGGGCCGTGGTGGGCTGGGACGGGCCGTGGTGGGCTGGAACGGGCTGTGGTGGGCTGGGATGGGCCGTGGTGGGCTGGGACGGGCCGTTGTGAGCAGGGAAGGGCTGTGGTGGGCTGGGACGGGCTGTGGCGGGCTGTGGTGGGCTGGGACGGGCTGTGGTGGGCGGAGACGGGCTGTGGTGGGCTGGGACGGGCCGTGGTGGACTGGGACGGGCCGTGGTGGGCTGGGACGGGCCGTTGTGAGCAGGGAAGGGCTGTGGTGGGCTGTGGTGAGCAGGGACGGGCTGTGGCGGGCGGGGACGGGCTTTGGTGTGCCATGGTGGGCTGGGATGGGATGTGGTAAGCTGTAGTGGGCTGTGGTGGGCTGGGACAAGCTGGGACATGCTGGGATGGGCTGGGATGTGCTGTGGTGGGCTGGGACGGGCTGTGGTGGGCTGGGACGGGCTGTGGTGGGCTGGGACGGGCTCTGGTGGGCTGGGACGGGCTCTGGTGGTCTGGAACGGGCTGTGGTGGGCTGGGACGTGCTGGGATGGGCTGGGATGTGCTGTGGTGGGCTGGGACAGGCTGGGTCAGGCTGTGGTGGGCTGGGACGGGCTGTGGTGTGCTGGGACGGGCATGGTGGGTGAGGACAGGGCGGGACGGGCTGGGACGTGCTGTGGTGTGCTGGCACGTGCTGTGGTGGGCTGGGACGGGCTGTGGTGTGCTGGGACGGGCTGTGGTTGGCTGGGATGGGCTGTGGTGCGCTGGGACGGGCTGTGGTGGGCTGGGACGGGCTGTGGTGGGGTGGGACGGGCTGGGACAGGCTGTGGTTGGCTGTGGTGGGCTGGGATGGGCTGTGGTGGGCTGGCATGGGCTGTGGTGGGCTGGGACGGGCTGTGGTGGGTTTGGACAAGCTGTGGTGGGCTGGGATGGGCCGGGACGGGCCCTGGTGGGCCGGGACGGGCCGTGGTGGGCCGGGACGGGCTCTGGTGGGCCAGGCCGGGCTCTGGTGGGCTAGGCCGGGCTCTGGTGGGCCGGGACGGGCTCTGGTGGGCCGGGACTGGCTGCGGTGGGCCGGGACGGGCTGTGGTGGGCTGGGACGGGCTGTGGTGGACTGGCACGGGCTGTGGTGGGCGGGGACGGCTGAGACAGTCTGGGATGGGCGCTGGTAGGCTGGGACGGGGCATGGTGGGCTGGGACGGTTTGTGGTGGGCCTGGACGGGCCGTCATTTGCCGGGACGGGCTGTGGTAGGCCGGGATTGTTTCTGGTGGGCCGGGACGGGCTGTGGTGGGCTGTGGTGGGCTGCAACGGGCTGTGGTGTGCTGTGACGGGCTGGGACGGGCCGTGGTGGTCCGGGACGGGCCCTGGTGGGCCGGGCCGGGCCGTGGTGGGCCGTGGTGGGCTGGGACGGGCTGTGGTGGGCCGGGCTGGGCTGTGGTGGGCCGGGCCGGGCTGTGGTGGGCCGGGCTGGGCTGTGGTGGCATGGGCCGGGCTGTGGTGGGTAGGGACAGGCTGTGGTGGGCTGGGACAGGCTGGGACGGGTTAGCACTGGCTGGGATGGGCTGTGGTGGGCTGCGGTGGGCTCTCGTGGGCTGAGATAGGCTGTGGTGCACTGGGACGGGCTGTGGTGGGCTGTGGTGGGCTGGGATGGGCCGTGGTGGGCGGGGACGCGCTGTGGTGGGCCGAAACAAGCTGTGATAAGCCTGGACGGGTTCTGGTGGGCCGGGACGGGCTGTGGTGGGCTGTGGTGGGTTGGGACAGGCTGTGGCGGGCTGTGGGGGGCTGGGACGGGCTGTGGTGAGCTCGGTCGGGCTGTGGTGGGCTGGGACGGGCTGTGGTGGGCTGGGACGGGCTGTGGTGGTCTGGGACGGGCTATGACGGGCTGTGGTGGGCTGTGGTGGGCTGTGACGGGCTGTGACTTTCTGTAGTGTGCTGTGACGGGCTGTGGTGGGCTGGGACGGGCTGTGGTGGGCTGTGGTGTGCTGGGACGGGCTGTGGTGGGCTGGGACGGGCTGTGGTGGGCTGGGACGGGCTGTGGTGGGCTGGGACGGGCTGTGGTGGCTTGGGACGGGCTGTGGTGGCCTGGGACGGGCTGTGGTGGGCTGGGACGGGCTGTGGTGGCCTGGGACGGGCTATGGTGGGCTGGGACGGGCTGTGGTGGTCTGCAGTAGGCTGTGGTGTGCTGTAGTGGCCTGTGGTGGGCTGGGACGTGCTGTGGTAAGCTGTATTGGGCTGTGGTGGGCTGGGACGGGCTCTGGTGGTCTGGGATGGGCTGTGGTGGGCTGGGACGAGCTGGGATGGGCTGAGACGGGCTGTGGTGGGCTGGGACGGGCTGGGACGGGCTGTGGTGGGCCCTGGTGGGTTGTGGTGGTTCATGGTGGGCCGTGGTGTACTGTGGTGAGCTGGGACGGGCTGTAGTGGGCGGGGACGGGCTGTGGTGGGCTGTGGTGGGCCGGGCCAGGATGTGGTGGGCCGGGCTGGGCTGTGGTGGCCCGGGCCGGGCTGTGGTGGGTAGGGACGGGCTGTGGTGGGCTGGGACAGGCTGGGACGGGTTAGCACTGGCTGGGACGGGCTGTGGTGGGCTGCGGTGGGCTCTCGTGGGCTGAGACAGGCTGTGGTTCACTGGGACGGGCTGTGGTGGGCTATGGTGGGCTGGGATGGGCCGTGGTGGGCGGGGACGCGCTGTGGTGGGCCGAAACAAGCTGTGATAAGCCTGGACGGGTTCTGGTGGGCCGGGACGGGCTGTGGTGGGCTGTGGTGGGTTGGGACGGGCTGTGGCGGGCTGTGGGGGGCTGGGACGGGCTGTGGTGAGCTCGGTCGGGCTGTGGTGGGCTCGGTCGGGCTGTGGTGGGCTGTGGTGGGCTGGGACGGGCTGTGGTGGGCTGGGACAGGATGGCACGGGCTGTGGTGGGCTGGTATTGGCTGGCACAAACTTGGACGGGCCGTGGTGGGCTGGGACGGGCCGTGGTGGGCTGGGACGGGCTGTGGTGGGCCGCGGTGGGCCGTTGTGGGCTGGGACGGGCCGTGGTGAACTGTGGTGAGCTGTGGTGGGCTGGGATGGGCTGTGGGGGGCTTTGACGGGATGTGGTGAGCTGGGACGGGCTGTGGTGAGCTGGATCGGGCTGAGACGGGCTGTGGTGGGCCGGGACGGGCTGGGACGGGCTGTGGTGGGCTGGGACGAGCTGTGGTGGTCTATGGTGGGATGGGACGGGCTGGGACGGGATGTGGTGGGCCGCAATGGACTGGGACAGGCTGGGACGGGCTGTGGTGGGCTGGGACAGGCTGGGACGGGCTGTGGTGGGCTGGGACGAGTTGTGGTGGGCTGGGACGGGCTGACATGGGCTGGGACGGGCTGGGACGCCTTGGACGGGTTGTGGTGGGCGGTGACGGGTTGTGGTGGGCGGTGACGGGCTTTGGTGGGCTGTGGTGGGCTGGAACGGGCTTTGGTGGGCTGGGACGGGCTGTGGTGGGATGGGCCGGGCTGTGGTGGGCTGGGTCGGGCTGTGGTGGGGTTGGATGGGCTGTGGTGGGCTGGGACGTGCTGTGGTGGGCTGGGACGGGCCGTGGTGGGCTGGGACGGGCCGTGGTGGGCTGGGACGGGCCGTGGTGGGCTGGGACGGGCCGTGGTGAGCAGAAAAGGCTGTGGTGGGCTGTGGTGAGCAGGGACGGGCTGTGGCGGGCGGGGACGGGCTTTGGTGTGCTATGGTGGGCTGGGATGGGATGTGGTAAGCTGTAGTGGGCTGTGGTGGGCTGGGACAGGCTGTGACTTTCTGTGGTGTGCTGTGACGGGCTGTGGTGGGCTGTGGGGGGCTGTGGTGGGCTGTTGTGGGCTGGGACAGGCTGTGGTGGGCTGGGACGGGCTGTGGTGGGTTGTGGTGAGCTGAGATGGGCTGGGACGGGCTGTGGTGGGCTCGGACGGGCTGTGGTAAGCTGTATTGGGCTGTGGTGGGCTGGGACGGGCTGTGGCGGGCTGTGGTGGGCTGGGACGAGCTGTGGTGGGCTGTGGTAAGCTGGGACGGGCTGTGGTGGGCTGGGACGGGCCGTGGTGGTCCGGGACCGACCTTGGTTGCCCGGGACGGGCCTTGGTGGGCCGGTACGGGCCTTAGTGGGCGGGGACAAGTTGTGGTGGGCGGGAACGGGCTGTGGTAGGCAGGGATGGGCTGTAGTGGGCGGGGACGGGCTGTGGTGGGCTGGGACGGGCCGTGGTGGGCTGCGACAAGCCGTGGTGGGCTGGGACGGGCCGTGGTGGGCTGTGGTGGGCTGGGACGGGCTGTGACGGGCTGTGGTGGCCTGGGACGGGCTATGGTGGGCTGGGACGGGCTGTGGTGGTCTGCGGTAGGCTGTGGTGTGCTGTAGTGGCCTGTGGTGGGCTGGGACGTGCTGTGGTAAGCTGTATTGTGCTGTGGTGGGCTGGGACGGGCTGTGGTGTGCTGTGGTGGGCTGGGACGTGCTGTGGTGGTCTGCGGTAGGCTGTGGTGTGCTGTAGTGGCCTGTGGTGGGCTGGGACGCTCTTGGACAGGCTGGGACGGTCTGTGGTGGGCTGGGACGGTCTGTGGTGGGCTGGGACGGGCTGGGATTGGCCGTGGTGGGCTGGGATGGGCCGTGGTGGGCTGGGACGGGCCGTGGTGGGCTGGGACGGGCTGGCACGGGCTGGGACGGGCTGTGGTGAACTGTGGTGGGCTGTGGCGGGCTGTGGTAAGCTGGGATGGGATCTGGTGGGCTGTGGTGGGCTTGGACAGGCTGTGGTGGGCTGGGATGGGCTGTGGTGGGCTCGGTCGGGCTCTGGTGGTCTGGAACGGGCTGTGGTGGGCTAGGACGGTCTGTGGTGGGCTCGTACAAGCTGTGGTGGGCTGGGACTAGCTGTGGTGGGCTGGGACGGGCTGCGGTGGGCTGGGACGGGCTGTGGAGGTCTTGGATGGGCTGTGGCGGGCCGAGACGGCTGTGGCGGACTGGGACAACCTGTGACGGGCCGTGGTGGGCTCTGGTTGGCCGTGGCGGGCTGTGATGGGCTGTGGCTGGCCGTGGTGGGCTGGGACGTGCTGTGGAGGGCTGGGACAGGCTGTGGTGGGCTGGAACAGGCTGTGGTGGGCTGGGACAGGCTGTGGTGGGCTGGGACGGGCTGTGGTGGGCTGTAGTGGGCTGGGACAAGCTGTGGTGGGCTGGGACAAGCTTTGATGAGCTGGGACAGGCTGTGGTGGCCTGGTACGGGCTGTGGTGGGCTTGGACAGGCTGTGGTGGGCTGGAACAGGCTGTGGTGGGCTGGAACAGGCTGTGGTGGGCTGGGACAGGCTGTGGTGGGCTGGGACGGGCTGTGGTGGGCTGTAGTGGGCTGGGACGGGCTGTGATGGTCTGGGACAGGCTTTGATGATCTGGGACAGGCTGTGGTGGTCTGGTACGGGCTGTGGTGGGCTGGGGCGGGCTGGGACGGGCTGGGACGGGCTGTGGTGCGCCGTGGTGGGCTGGGACAGGCTGTGGTGAGCTGAGACGGGCTGTGGTGGGCTGGGACGTGCCGTGGTGGGCCGTGGTGAACTGTGGTGTGCCGTGGTAAGCCGTGGTGGGCTGTGGTGGGACTTAGTGGGCTGGAACAAGCTGTGGTGGGCTGGGATGGGTTGTGGTGGGCTGGAACGGGTTGTGGTGGGCTGGGACGAGCTGTTGTGGGCTGGGACGGGCTGTGGTTGGCCGGGGCGGGCTGTGGTTGGCCGGGGCGGGCTGTGGTGGGCCGGGCCGGGCTGTGGTGGGCCGGGGCGGGCTGTGGTGGGCCGGGACGGGCTGTGGTGGGCCGGGACGAGCTGTGGTGGGCGGGGACGGGCTGTCGTCTGCGGTGACTGGCTGTGGTGGTCTGGAATGGGCTGTGGCTGGCTGGGACGGTCTGCGGTGGGCTCAGACGGGCTTGCACGGGCTGCGGTGGCCTAGTACGGGCTGACACGGGCTGGGACCTGCTAGTGGTTGTCTGGGATGGGCAGTGGTGGGCTGGGACGGGCAGTGGTGGGCTGGGACGGGCCGTGTTGGGCTGTGGTGGGTTGGGACGGGCTGTGGTGGGCTGGGACGGGATGGGACGGGCTGTGGTGGGCTGGGACGGGCTGGGACGGGCTGTGGTGGGCTAGGACGAGCTGTGGTGGGCTGGGACGGGCTGTGGTGGGCTGTGGTGGGCTGGGACGGGCTGTAGTGGTCTGGGACGGCCTGTGGTGTGCTGAGACGCGCTGCGGTGGGCTATGGTGGGCTGTGGTGGGCTTTCGTAGGCTGGGACAGTCTTTGGCAGGCCGTGGTAGGCTGGGACAGGCTGTGGCGGGCCGTGGTGAGCCGTGGTGGGCTGTGGTGTGTCGTGGTGGGCCGTGGTGGGCTGGGACGGGCCGTGGTGGGCTGGGACGGGCCGTGGTGGGCTGGGACGGGCCGTGGTGGGCTGGGACGCGCCATGGTGGGCTGGGACGGGTTGGGAGGGGCTGGGATGGGCTGTGGTGGGCCGTGGTGGGCTGGGATGGGCCATGGTGGGCTGGGACGAGCCGTGGTGGGCCGTGGCGGGCTGTGGTAAGCTGGGATGGGCTGTGGTGCGTAGGGACGGGCTGTGTTTGGCTGGGACGGGTTGGCATGGGCTGGGACTTGCTGTGACAGGCTGGGACGGGCTGTGGTGGGCTGGGAATGGCTGGGACAGGCTGGGATGGGCTGTGGTTGGCCTGGACAGGCTATGGTGGGCTGTGGTGGGCCGGGCCGGGCCGTGGTGGGCTGGGACGGGCTGTGGTGGGTTGTGGTGGGCTGGGACGGGCTGTGGTGGGCTGGGACGAGCTGTGGTGGTCTATGGTGGGCTGTGTTCGCCTTTAGTAGGCTGGGACAGTCTTTGGCGGGCCGTGGTAGGCTGGGACGGGCTGTGGCGGGCCGTGGTGAGCCATGGTGGGCTGTGGTGTGTCGTGGTGGGCTGGGCCGGGCTGTGGTGGGCTGGGACGGGCCGTGGTGGGCTGGGACGGGCCGTTGTGGGCTGGGACGGGCCGTGGTGGGCTGGGACGGGCCGTGGTGGGCTGGGACGGGCCGTGGTGGGCTGGGACGGGTTGGGAGGGGCTGGGATGGGCTGTGGTGGGCCGTGGTGGGCTGGGATGGGCCGTGGTGGGCTGGGACGAGCCGTGGTGGGCCGTGGCGGGCTGTGGTAAGCTGGGATGGGCTGTGGTGCGTAGGGACAGGCTGTGTTGGGCTGGGACGGGTTGGCATGGGCTGGGACTTGCTGTGACAGGCTGGGACGGGCTATGGTGGTCTGGGACGGGCTGTGGTGGGCTGGGAATGGCTGGGACGGGCTGGGACGGGCTGTGGTGGGCTTGGACAGGCTATGGTGGGCTGTGGTGGGCCGGGACGGGCCGTGGTGGGTCGGGACGGGCCGTGGTGGGCTGGGACCGGCTGTGGTGGGCTGGGACAGGCTGTGGTGGCCTGGGTCGGGCTGGGACGTGCTGTTGTGGGCTGGGACGGGCTGTGGCGGTCTTGGACGGGCTGTGGCGTGCCAAGACGGGCTGTGGCGGCCTGTGACGGGCTTTGGTGGCATCTGGTGGACCATGGTGGGTTGTGGCGGGCCGCGGTGGGCCGTGGCGGGCAGGTATGGGCAGTGGTGGGCCGTGGTAGGCCGTGGTGGGCCGTGGCGGGCTGTGGTGGGCTGTGGTGGACTGTGGAGGGCTGTGGTGGGCTGTGTTGGGCTGTGGTCGGCTGGGACTAGCTGTGGCAGGCTGGGACGAGCTGTGCTGGGCTGTGATGGGCTGTGGTGGGCTGGGACGGGCTGTGGTGGGCTGGGACAATCTGTGGTGGGCTGTGGTGGGATGGTACAAGCTGTGGTGGGCTGGGCTGGGCTGTTGTGGGCTGGTACCGTCTGTGGTGGGCTGTTGTGGGCTGTGGTGGGCTGTGGTGGGGTGGGATGGGCTGTGGCGGTCTTGGATGGGCTGTGGCGTGCCAAGACGGGCTGTGGCGGTCTGAGACGGTCTGTGACGGGCTGTGGTGGGTTGGGGCGGGCCGTGTTGGGCCGTGGCGGGCCCTGGTGGGCCGTGGCGGGCTGGGCCGGGCAATGGTGGGTTGTGGTGGGCCGTGGTGGGCCGTGGCGGGCCAGGACGGGTCGTGGTGGGCCGTGGCGGGCCGTGACGGGCAGTGGTAGGCTGTGGTGGGCCGTGGTGGACTGTGGTGGGCCTTGGCGGGCCGTGGTGGGTCGTGGTGGGCTGTGGAGGGCTGTGGTGGGCTGGGACTAGCTGTGGTGGGCTGGGACAGTCTGTGGTGGGCTGGGACGGGCTGTGGTGGGATGGGATAAGCTGTGGTGGGCTGGGACAGTCTATGGTGGGCTGTGGTGGGATGGTACAAGCTGTGGTGGGCTGGGCTGGGCTGTGGTGGGCTGGGACCGTCTGTGATGGGCTGTTGTGGGCTGTGGTGGGGTGGGACGGGCTGTGGCGGTCTTGGATGGGCTGTGGCGTGCCAAGACGGGCTGTGGCGGTCTGAGACGGTCTGTGATGGGCTGTGGTGGGTTGGGGCGGGCCGTGTTGGGCCGTGGCGGGCCCTGGTGGGCCGTGGCGGGCTGGGCTGGGCAGTGGTGAATTGTGGTGGCCCATGGTGGGCTGTGGTGGATCGTGGTGGGTCGTTTTGGGCCGGGATGGGAAGGGGTGGTCTGTGGTGGGCTGTGGTGGGCTGGGACGGGTCGTGGTGAACTGTGGTGGGCTGTGGTGGGCCGTGGTGGGCTGGGACGGGCTGTGGTGGGCTGTGGTGGGTTCTGGTGAGCTTGAGACGGGCTGTGGTGGGCTCGGATGGGCTGAGACGAGTTCTGGTGTTCCGGAACGAGCTGGGACGGGCTGGGACGGGCTGTGGTGGGCGGGGACGGGCTGTGGAGGGCTGGGACAGGCTGGGACGGGCTGGGACAGGTTGTGGTGGGCTGGGTGGGCTGGGACGGGCTGTGGTGGGCTGGGAAGGGATGTGGTGGGCTGTGGTGGGCTGGGACGGGCTGTGGTTTGCTTGGACCGGCTGGGGCGGGCTGTGGTGGGCTGTGGTGGGCTGGGACGGGCTGTGGTGGGCTGGGATGGGCTGCGCTTGGCTGGGACCGTCTGTGATGGGCTGGGATGGGCTGTGGGGGGCTGGGACGGGCTGTGGTTGGCTGGGACCGTCTGTTTTGGGCTGTGGTGGGCTGTGGTGGGCTGTGGTGGGCTGTGACTAGCTATGGCGGGCCGTGGCGGGCCGTGGTGGGCTGTAGTGGGCTGGGACGGGCTGTGTTTAGCTGGGACGGGCTTTGGTGAGCTGCGACAGGCTGTGGTGGCCTGGGACGGGCTGTGGCTGGCTGGGGTGGGCTGGGATAGGCTGTTGTGGGCTGTGGTGGGCTGGAATTGGCTGTGGCGGTCTTGGATGGGCTGTGGCGTGCCATGACGGGCTGTGGCGGTCTGGGATGGCCTGTGACGGGCTGTGGTGGGCTGTGGTGGGCTGTGGTGTGCTGGGACGGGCTGTGGTGGGCTGTGGTAGGCTGGGATGGGCTGTGGTGGGCTGGGACGGGCCATGGTGGGCTGTGGCAGGCCGTGGTGGGCTGTGGCAGGCTGGGATGGGCTTTGGCGGGCCGTGGTGTGCCGTGGCTAGCCATGGTGTGCTGGGCTGGGCTGGGACGGGCTGTGGTGTGCTGGGACAGTCTGTGGTGTGATGGGACGGGCTGTGGTGTGCTGGGACAGCCTGGGACGGGCTGTGGTGTGCTGGGACGGCCTGGGACGGGCTGTGGTGGGCTGGGACGGGCTGTGGTGGGCTGTGGTGTGGTCTGGGACGGGCTGTGGTGGGCTGTGGTAGGCTGGGATGGGCTGTGGTGGGCTGGGACGGGCCGTGGTGGGCTGTGGCAGGCCGTGGTGAACTGTGGCAGGCTGGGATGGGCTTTGGCGGGCCGTGGTGGGCCGTGGCTAGCCGTGGTGTGCTGGGCTGGGCTGGGACGGGCTGTGGTGTGCTGGGACGGGCTGTGGTGTGCTGGAATGGGCTGGAACGGGCTGTGGTGGGCTGGGACGGGCTGTGGTGGGCTGTGGTGGGCTGGGACGGGCTGTGGTGTGCTGGGACGGGCTGTGGTGGGCTGGGACGGGCTGTGGTGTGCTGGGACGGGCTGTGGTGTGCTGGGACGGGCTGTGGTGTGCTGGGATGGCCTGGGACGGGCTGTGGTGGTCTGGGACAGGCTGGGACGGGCTGTGGTGGGCTGGGATAGGCTGTGGTGGCCTGGGACGGGCTGTGGTGGGCTGGGACGTGCTGTGGTGGGCTGGGACGGGCTGTGGTGGGCTGGGTCAGGCTTTGGCGGGCTGGGACAGTCTGTGGCGGGCTGGGACGGGCTGTGGTGGGCTGTGGCGTGCCGTGACGGCCCGTGGTGGGCTGTGGTGGGCCGTGGTGGGCCGTTGCAAGCTGTGGTGGGCTGTGGCAGGCTGTGGTGGGCTGTGGTAGGCTGGGACGGGCCGTGGTGGGCTCTGGAGGGGCCGTGGTGGGCCGGGGTGGGCTGTGGTGGGCGTGGCGGGCAGGGACGGGCAGTGGTGGGCTATGGTGGGCCGTGGTGGGCTGTGGTCGGCCGTGGCGGGCTGTGGTGGACCGTGGTGGGCTGGGACATGCTGTGGAGGGCTGTGGTAGGCTGTGACGGGCTGTGGTGGGCTGGGACGGGCTGTGGAGTGCTGTAGTGGGCTGGGACAAGCTATGGTGGGCTGTGGTGGGCTGGGACGGGCTGTGGTGGGCTGTGTCGGGCTGTGGTGGGCTGTAGTGGGCCGTGGCAAGCCGTCGTGGATTGTGGTGGGCTGTGGTGGGCTGGGAGGGGCCGTGGTGGACTCTGGCAGGCCGTGTTGGGCCATGGTGGGCCGTGGCGGGCTGTGGTGGGCCGTGGTGGGCTGTGGTGGACCGTCTTGGGCTGGGACGTGCTGTGAGGGCTGTGGTGGGCTGGGACGGACTGTGGTGGGCTGGGACGGACTGTGGTGGGCTGGGACGGGCTGTGGAGGGCTGGCACGGGCTGTTCCAGGCTGGGATGGGCTTTGGTGGGCTGGGACAGTCTGTGGCGGGCTGGGACAGTCTGTGGTGGCCTGGGACAGGCTGTGGCAGGCCGTGGTGAGCCGTGGCGGGCTGTGTTGTGCCGTGGCAGACAGTGGTGGGCCGTGGTGTGCCGGGACGGCCCGTGGCGTGCCGTAATGGGCCTTGGCGAGCCGTGGTGGGCTGTGGGGGGCCGTGGGGGGCCGTGGCGGGACGTGGTGGGCTGTGGCAGGCCGGGACGGGCCGTGGTGGGCTGTGGTGGGCTGTGGTGGGCTGGGACGGGCTGTGGTGGGCTGGGACGGGCTGTGGTGGGCTGGGACGGTCTGTGGCAGGCTGGGACGGGCTGTGGTGGGCTGGGACGAGCTGTGGTGGGCTGGGATGAGTTGTGGTGTGCCGGGACGGGCTGTGGTGGGCTGAGTCGGGCTGTGGTGGGCTGTGGTGGGCTGGGATGGGCTCTGCTGGGCTGTGGTAAGCTGGGACGGGCTGTGGTTTGCTGGGATGGGCTGTGGTGGGCTGTGGTGGGTTGTGGTGAGCTGAGACGGGCTGAGACGGTCTGGGAGGGGCTGGGACGGGCTGTGGTGTTCTGGGACGGGCTGTGTTGGGCGGGGACGGGCTGTGGTGGGCTGTGGTAGGCTGTGCTGGTTCGGGACGGGCTCTGGTGTGCTGTGGTGGGGTGGGACGGGCTGTGGCGAGTTGTGGTGAGCTGAGACGGGCTGGGACGGGCTGTGGTGGGCTGTGGTTTGTCCATCAAACAGCTTCTCTGTTTTTCTGTCTCTCAGGCCAACAGTTTTACCGTCTCCTCGGTCTCTGCCCCCTCTTGGCTTCATCGTTTCATTATTGGAAAGAAAGGACAGAACCTGGCCAAAATAACTCAGCAGATGCCAAAGGTATGGGTGAGCTGGTTAGCTTAGCACCCCCGGCGTAGAAAAAGGTTTAGTCCAGATCACTCATCACGAAAGAGAGAGGTGTATTCTAGCGTGGGTAAACCCAGGGGGAAATGACACAGATCTTTGCTGTTCAAGGGAACCCTCTCTTTTACTGCTGCAAACACTGCTCCTCCTATGTTATTGTCATGGGTTGAGCCCTTCCAAGGAAGCTTTATGTGGTGCTGTTTTGAGAACTGATGTAGTAGGATACCTGGAAATGGCGAGTGCAGCAAGGCTTCTCCCTGGGGAGTTAGACGGTATCTAGATAAAGGCTAGATGAGTAAACTTTTCCAAAGCCCTTGCAGAAACCGGGACGGCACCAGAGCCTTGGGCTCTAGGCCCTGCCATATGGCCGAAATTGTTAAGTTTCTGACATGTAAAATTGTGGGGATTTGGTCTGGGCTTTTTGGGAAGGAGCACATCTCTCAGTGGCAGGGATCGATGGTGTAGGCCTGACCAAAAGCATTGGCCTGGCTTGGATCTTGGCAAATTCTGAAGAGATTCATTGTCCTTCACCTCAAGGTTCACATCAAATTCACTGGAGGAGAGGATAACATCACTTTGGAAGGACCTACAGAAGATGTGCATGTGGCTCAGGAACAGATTGAAGCCATGCTCAAGGAACTGGTGAGCTGGAGTTACTAGTTCCAGTAAGAAACTGGGGGAAGAAGGGGCAACAGAGCAGAGGTGATGAGGTGTTTGTCACATCCATAGGATGTCTTGGCATGCTTAATCGAACTTGCAGGAGACAAATTGTGTGGCCAGGTGGATGACGCCCCTTGGTTATGAAACTCATCCATAGCATCCTTGAAAAGTCAGCATTAATTTTTTTGGTGCGGAGAAGGAAGGATTCTCTTGGTTATAGCTGGAGAGGCATAGAAGTCAGTCTTTTCAATGTTTCATGAGCACAATGCTCTCTTCTCAAAGCAGAGGAATGCTTGTGCTCTGCTGAAGAGCAGAAGTGCTTGTAGCTGACCGCTGGTGAGTCAGTGCCAATACTGGCAGTAGGCAGTTACTTAGGGCACGAGACAGAAGCGGTGGCCTGTCCTACCTGGCCCTATATATTATAATATAAAATAAAGTACATACATACATATATAGATAGATATAAAAAATATAATTCTTTTTAGATCCACGGGACGGATTACGCAATAATCAAGGCTGACCACCAATTCCACCGACACCTCATTGGCAAGAAAGCAGCTAAACGGTAAGTGGAGTGCCTTTCTAGTCCTTCCCATGCTCACACTCTTCGTGTTTAGTAGATGGTATCAGGGGCTCTGTAGCTCACCCAGTGTGCTGTCTCCACCACATTTCCTCTGCTTTTCTGGAGTGGTGGTGGTACAAGGAGAGAAATGGGCCGTGAGGCCTTGCGATGGCTTTAACGTGTGAAAGTACCTTGGGAGCCTGAACAGTAGTGGAATTACTTTGATGTGTCCTGGAGGAATTTTTTTTTTTTTTTTTTTTTCCACACGTTGCTCTGTGCGAATGACATTTTAGCAGCCAGTTGTGGGTGGTGGAAATGTGCTTGGTGAGCTTCTCCCTGTAGAGGAATGAAGGCGGTGGGTTGATTAGCATTGATAACACGCAGCTGTGGCCTTGCCTCAGAGGCAGTGGGTTGATTGACATGGACGATGTGCAGGTGTAGCTGGTTCCCGCTAAGGGGTTAAATAGCCCTGTGGCTTGTGGGAGAGGGTGTCAGCTGGAGGAGGAGCAGTGTGGTCTGGCCTCTGGAGGAAGGTGCTACAGCACCGGCAGTAGAATATGGCCAACGCTAAAGCCTTGTTGCGGTCTGCTAGTTTGATAGCACTGCAACGTGTCCCCAGCCAAGAGTTTGGGGTAGAAAGGAACGATTATCCTCTGCTCTAAATGTGATACTGTTTGGGGAAGAAACACGCCTCGCTCTGACAAGGGAACAATGGGCTCTGTAGATGCCACGGTATTTACTTGGACAGGCTCTCGTGTGGCACAGGCCTGCTCTCGCTGAACTCCAGGGTGAAGAGGCAATTTCCCCTGTCTCAACCCTACCCCGCTGAGCCCTTCCCAGAGGCGGCTTTACTTCTTCAACAGCCTCTGAGCAGTGATAATCAAGGTGCCTTGCTTCCAGGTCTTTGCCTAGCAGACGGCGTCACCACAGTCCTTGCCTCGAAGTGAACAGGATGAAGGATCTGTACAAGGTGTCTGTGCGCATTCCCCCGGACAACGAGAAGAGCAACCCGATCAGAATGGAAGGAGACCCACAGGGGGTCCCACAGGCCAAGAAAGAGCTGCTGGAACTCGCTTCCCGTATGGTGAGTGGGTAGGACGTGATGTTTGGGAGACTGCAGGGTTTGCGCTCTCGTGTTCCCTTGTAACCTTCTGGTGCGAGTGTGTGCCCCTTGCCCACCGAGCACTTGGATCTCATGACAAGTGCAAGTTCCTCTTCACAAATGTCTTCCCCTGTTCCCTCGGGTAGCCCTTCTCTGTCAACGCAGAGTGAATTTGGTCTGGAGAAAAGAGGGACAGTGCTGGCAAGTAAACCGTCGGGCAGCAAACCGCTAAGTCAAAGTAGATGGCTCTCCGGCTGAACACTCAGTGTGCCCTCTGTTCCCGTCAGGAAAATGAACACGCTGCGGACCTAATCGTTGAGCAGAAATTCCACCGGACCATCATTGGGCAGAAGGCTGAGCGGGTCTGGGAAATCCGGGAGCAATTCCCAGAGGTAAGGCTTTGTAGGAGAGGAGGAATCCAGAGGGGTTCTTTCCTACATGGGTAGTAGGCCTGTCGTCACAGAAGTCGTAACTTTAGTGGCTCTGTAGCGCAAGTGTCTGAGAAGATAGTTCTTTTAGCCAGAGGCCGCTAACACGGTTCCCCGTTTCTGAATGGGAAAAGGGCATGGGTAGGATCCCCCCAACCTTTGCATGTGTCTGACACAAGGGTTCTTGCTTTTGCTTGAGCTAACTATAAATGACCGCTCCTGCAGGTTATCATCAGCTTCCCAGACCCTGCAGACAAGAGTGACATCGTCCAACTCCGAGGTCCCAAAAACGAGGTGGAGAAGTGCACCGAGTACATGCACAAGATGGTGGCAGACCTGGTAAGGAGGTCTTCTGCCTGCTCTTCCCTCCTCCGTGACTGGATAACCCTGGGGCAAAGAAGAGCTCTACGGGCTTGGGTAGAGCTAAAACACCTCAAGAGGAGGGAGCTGTCGGCGCTGTTTTGGCTGAATGGAGGCAGGGGGATAGTACCTGTTATGTGAAGGCTACAGGGGAACGTCCTTGCCTTTGTTTAGTCTTACAAAAGTCCCTCGTATAGAGAACTTCCTTGGGTCTAAGCCTGTTTTCAAAAGCTCGTTTATCAGAGCTCCTGAAGTCGGGCCTCCCTTGCCACGACAGTGTAATCTTCAGTTCTCCCTTCCTTTCTCCTTTAGGTTGAAAACAGCTTTTCTATTTCTGTCCCCATCTGCAAACAGTTCCACAAGAACATCGTAGGGAAAGGAGGTGCCAACATCAAGAAGGTGAGATATTGTTCCTAACACAGGTGGGCCGGGACGGGCCGTGGTAAGCTGGGACGGGCTGTGGTGAGCCGGGACGGGCTGTTGTGGGCTTGGACGGGCTGGGACGGGCTCTGGTGGGCTGTGATGGGCTGTGGTGGGCGGGGACGGGCTGTGGTGGGCTGGGACGGGCTGGGACGGGCTGTGGTGGGCTGGGACGGGTTGGGACGGGCTGGGACTGGCTGTGGTGGGCTGGGACGGGTCGTGGTGGGCTGGGACGGGCCGTGGTGGTCTGTGGTGTGCTGGGACGGGCCGTGGTGGGCTGTGGTGGGCTGGGACGGGCTGTGGCGGGCTGGGCCGGGCTGTGGTGGGCTGTGGCAGGCTGTAGTGGGCTGGGACGGGCCGTGGTGGGCTGGGACGGGTCGTGGTGGACTGGGACGGGCCGTGGTGGGCTGCGACAGGCTGTGGTGGGCTGGGACGGGCTGTGGTGGGCTGGGACGGGCTGGAACGGGCTGTGGTGGGCTGGGACGGGTTTTGGTGGTCTGTGGTGGGTTCTGCTGAGCTTGAGACGGGCCGTGGTGGGCTGGGATGGGCTGAGACGAGTTCTGGTGGTCTGGGACGAGCTGTGACGGGCTGTGACAGGCTGTGGTGGGCGGGGAAGGGCTGTGGTGGGCGGGGAAGGGCTGTGGGTGGCGGGGATGGGCTGTGGTGGGCTGGGACGGGCTGGGACGGGCTGGGACGGGTTGGGACGGGCTGGGACGGGTTGGGACGGGCTGGGACGGGCTGGGACTGGCTGTGGTGGGCTGGGACGGGTCGTGGTGGGCTGGGACGGGCCGTGGTGGGCTGGGACGGGTTTTGGTGGTCTGTGGTGGGTTCTGCTGAGCTTGAGATGGGCTGTGGTGGGCTGGGATGGGCTGAGACGAGTTCTGGTGGTCTGGGACGGGCTGTGGTGGGCGGGGAAGGGCTGTGGTGGGCGGGGACGGGCTGTGGTGGGCTGGGACGGGCTGTGGTGGGCTGGGACGGGCTGTGGGGGGCGGGGACGGGCTGTGGTGGGCTGGGACGGGCTGTGGTGGGCTGGGACAGCCTGTGGTGGGCTGGGATGCGCTGAGACGTGTTCTGGTGGTCTGGGACGAGCTGGGACGGGCTGGGACGGGCTGTGGTGGGCTGGGACGGGGTGCAGTGGGCTGGGACGGGCTGTGGTGGGCTGGGACGGGCTGTGGTGGGCTGGGACTGGCTGGGATGGGCTGGAACGGGCTGGGACAGGCTGTGGTGGGCTGTGGTGGACTGGGACGGGCTGTGGTGTGCTGGCATGGGCTGTGGTGTGCTGAGACGGGCTGTGGTGTGCTGGGACGGGCTGGGACGGGCTGTGGTGTGCTGGGACGGGCTGGGACGGGCTGTGGTGGGCGGGGACGGTCTGTGGTGGGCTGTGGTGGCCTGGGACGGGCTGTGGTGGGCCAGGACGGGCCGTGGTGGGCAGGGCCGGGCCGTGCTGAACCGTGGTGGGCTGTGGTGGGCCGTTTTGGGCCGGGATGGGAAGGGGTGGGCTGTGGTGGGCCGTGGTGGGCTGGGACAGGTCGTGGTGGGCTGGGATGGGCCATGGTGGGCTGTGGTGGGCCGTGGTTCGCTGTGGTGGGCCGTGGTTCGCTGTGCTGGGCCGTGGTGGGCTGGGACGGGCCGTGGTGGGCTGGGACGGACCGGGTTGGCTGGGACGGGCCGTGGTGGGCTGGGACGGGTCGTGGTGGACTGGGACGGGCCGTGGTGGGCTGGGAGGGGCTGGGACGGGCTGGGACGGGCTGGAACGGGCTGTGGTGGGCTGTGGTGGGCTGGGACGGGTTTTGGTGGTCTGTGGTGGGTTCTGCTGAGCTTGAGATGGGCTGTGGTGGGCTGGGATGGGCTGAGACGAGTTCTGGTGGTCTGGGACGAGCTGGGACGGGCTGTGGTGGGCGGGGACGGGCTGTGGTGGGCGGGGACGGGCTGTGGTGGGCGGGGAAGGGCTGTGGTGAGCGGGGACGGGCTTTGGTGGGCTGGGACGGGCTGTGGTGGGCTGGGACGGGCTGTGGTGGGCTGGGACGGGCTGGGACGTGCTGGGACGGGCTGTGGTGGGCTGAGGTGGGCCCTGGTAGGCTGTGCTGGACTGTGCTGTGCTGTGGTGGGCTGTGGTGGGCTGAGACGTACTGTGGTGTGCTGTGGTGTGCTGTGGTGGGCTGGGACGGGCTGTGGTGGGCTGTGGAGGGCTGGGACAGGCCGTGGTGGGCTGTGGTGGGCTGTGGTAAGCTGGGACGGGCTCTGGTGGGCTGGGACGGTCTGTGGTGAGCTGTGGTGGGCTGGGACGGGCTGTGGTGGTCTGGGACAAGCTGTGGTGGGCTCTGGTGGGATGGGACGGGCTGTGGTGGGCTGTGGTGGGCTGGGACTGGCTGTGGTGGGCTGGGAAGGGCTGTGGTGGGCTGGGACAGGCTGGCACGGGCTGTGGTGGGCTGGGACAGGCTGGCACGGGCTGTGGTGGGCTGGTATTGGCTGGCACGAACTGGGACAAGCCGTGGTGGGCTGGGACGGGCCGTGGTGGGCTGGGACGGGCCGTGGTGGGCTGGGACGGGCTGTGGTGGGTCGCGGTGGGCCGTTGTGGGCTGGGACCGGCCGTGGTGAACTGTGGTGAGCAGTGGTGGGCTGGAATGGGCTGTGGGGGGCTTTGAGGGGATGTGGTGAGCTGGGACGGGCTGTGGTGGGCCGGGACGGGCTGGGACGGGCTGTGGTGGGCTGGGACGAGCTGTGGTGGTCTATGGTGGGATGGGACGGGCTGGGACGGGATGTGGTGGGCCGCAATGGACTGGGACAGGCTGGGACGGGCTGTGGTGGGCTGGGACAGGCTGGGACGGGCTGGGACGGGCTGGGACAGGCTGGGACGGGCTGTGGTGGGCTGGGACGAGTTGTGGTGGGCTGGGACGGGCTGACATGGGCTGGGACGGGCTGGGACGCCTTGGACGGGTTGTGGTGGGCGGTGACGGGCTTTGGTGGGCGGGGACGGGCTTTGGTGGGCTGTGGTGGGCTGGAACGGGCTGTGGTGGGCTGGGACGGGCTGTGGTGGGCTGGGACGAGCTGTGGTGGGCTGGGACGAGTTCTGGTGGGCTGGGACGGGCTGAGATGGGCTGGGACGGGCTGGGACGCCTTGGACGGGTTGTGGTGGGCGATGACGGGTTGTGGTGGGCGGTGACGGATTGTGGTGGGCTGGGACGGGCTTGGATGTGCTGTGGTTTGCGGGCACGGACTGTGGTGGGCTGGAACAGGCTGGGGTGGGTTGGAACGGGCTGTGGTAAGCTGTAATGGGCTGTGGTGGGTTGTGGTGGGCTGGGCTGGGCCGTGGTGGGTTGGGACGTGCCGTGGTGGGCCGGGACCGGTCTTGGTTGGCTGGGACGGGCCGTGGTGGGCCGGGAAGGGCCGTAGTGGGTGGGGACAAGTTGTGGTGGGCAGGGACGGGCTGTGGTGGGCGGGGACGGGCTGTAGTGGGCGGGGACGGGCTGTGGTGGGCGGGGATGGGCTGTGGTGGGCGGGGACAGGGTGTGGTGAGCGGGGACGGGCTTTGGTGGGCTGTGGTGGGCTGGGACGAGCTGTGGTGGGCTGGGACAGGCTGTGGTGGGCTGTGGTGTCCTGGGACGGGCTGTGGTGGGCTGGGACGGACTGTGGTGTCCTGGGACGGGCTGTGGTGGGCTGGGACGGACTGTGGTGGGCTGGGACAAGCTGTGGTGGGCTGTGGTGGGCTGGGACGGGCTGTGGTGGGCTGGGACGGGCTCTGGTGGGCTGGGACGCGCTGTGGTGGGCTGTGGTGGGCTGAAACGGGCTGTGGTGGGCTGGGATGCGCTGTGGTGGGCTGGGACGCGCTGTGGTGGGCTGGGACGTGCTGTGGTGGGCTGGGAAGGGCTGGGACGGGCTGTGGTGGGCTGGGACGGGCTGTGGTTGGCTGGGATGGGCTGTGGTGGGCTGGGACTGGCTCTGGTGGGCCGGGACGTGCCGTGGTAGGCTGTGGTGGGCTGGGATGGGCTGTGGTGGGCTGGGACGGGCTGTGGTGGGCTGGGACGGGCTGTGGTGGGCTGGGACAAGCTGTGGTGGGCTGGGACAAGCTGTGGTGGGCTGTGGTGGGCTGAGACGGGCTGTGGTGGTCTGGGACGGGCTCTGGTGGGCTGGGACAAGCTGTGGTGGGCTGTGGTGGGCTGAAAAGGGCTGTGGAGGGCTGGGACGGGCTGTGGTGGGCTGGGACGGGCTGTGGTGGTCTGGGACGGGCTGTGGTGGGCTGGGACGAGATGCGGTGGGCCGTGGTGGGCTGTGGTGGGCCGTGGTGGGCTGGGACAGGCTGTGGTGGGCTATGACGTGCCGTGGTGTGCCGTGGTGAACTGTGGTGGGCTGTGGTAAGCCGTGGTGGGCCGTGGTGGGCTGTGGTCGGACGTGGTGGGCTGGGACAAGCTGTGGTGGGCTGGGACGGGCCGTGGTGGGCCAGGACCGGCCTTGGTTGGCCGTGACGGGCCGTGGTGGGCCGGGCCGGGCTGTAGTGGGCGGGGACAGGCTGTGGTGAGCAGGGAAGGGCTGTGGTGGCCTGGGACGGGCTGGGACGGGCTGTGGTGGGCGGGGACGGGCTTTGGTGGGCTCTGGTGGGCTGGAATGGGGTCTGTTGGGCTGGGACGGGCTGTGGTAAGCTGTAATGGGCTGTGGTGGGCTTGGACGGGCTGTGGTGGGTTGTGGTGAGCTGGGATGGGCTGGGACGGGCTGTGGTGGGCTGTATTGGGCTGTGGTGGGCTGTGGTGGGCTGGGACGGGCTGTGGAGGGCTGGGACGTGCTGTGGTGGGTTGTGGTGGGACGGGAAAGGCTGTGGTGGGCTGGGACGGGCTGTGGTGGTCTACGGTAGCCTGTGGTGTGCTGTAGTGGCCTGTGGTGGGCTGGGACGGGCTGTGGTGGGCTGGGACGGGCTGTGGTGGGCTGTGGTCGGACGGGACGGGCTGTGGTGAGCCAGGACGGGCTGTGGTGTGCTGAGACGGGCTCTGGTGGGCCGGGACGGGCTGTGGTGGGACGGGATGGGCTATGGTGGGCCGGGACAAGCTGTGGTAGGTTGGGACGGGCTCTGGTGGACTGGGACGGGCTCTGGTGGGCTGGAACAGGCCGTGGTGGGCTGGGATGGGCTGTGGTGGGGTGTGGTGAGCTGAGACGGTCTGGGAGGGGCTGAAACGGGCTGGGCCGGCTCTGGGGGTCTGGGAGGGGCTGGGAAGGCCTGTGGTGGGCTGGGACGAGCTGGGACGGGCTGGGACGGGCTGTGGTGGGCTGGGACGGGCAGTGGTGGGCTGAGGTGGGCCGCGGTGGGCCGGGACGGACCATGGTGGGCCGGGACGGGCGGTGATGGGCCTGGACGGGCCGTGGTGGACCGTAGTGGACTGGGACGGGCTTTGGTGGGCCGGGACGTGCTGTTGTAGGCTGTGGTGTGCTGGGACGCGCTGTGGTGGGCTGGGACGGGCTGTGGTGGGCTGGGACGGGCTGTGGTGGGCTGGGACGGGCTGACATGGGCTGGGACGGGCTGGGACACCTTGGACGGGTTGTGGTGGGCGGTGACGGGTTGTGGTGGGCGGGGACGGGCTTTGGTGGGCTGTGCTGGGCTGGAACGGGCTTTGGTGGGCTGGGACGGGCTGTGGTGGGCTGGGACGAGCTGTGGTGGGCTGGGACGAGTTCTGATGGGCTGGGACGGGCTGAGATGGGCTGGGACGGGCTGGGACGCCTTGGACGGGCTGTGGTGGGCGGTGACGGGTTGTGGTGGGCTGGGACGGGCTTGGATGTGCTGTGGTGGGCGGGCACGGTCTGTGGTGGGCTGGAACAGGCAGTGGTGGGTTGGGACGGGCTGTGGTAAGCTGTAATGGGCTGTGGTGGGTTGTGGTGGGCTGGGCTGGGCCGTGGTGGGTTGGGACGTGCCGTGGTGGGCCGGGACCGGTCTTGGTTGGCTGGGACGGGCCGTGGTGGGCCGGGAAGGGCCGTAGTGGGTGGGGACAAGTTGTGGTGGGCAGGGACGGGCTGTGGTGGGCGGGGACGGGCTGTGGTGGGCGGGGACGGGCTATGGTGGGCGGGGATGGGCTGTGGTGGGCGGGGACGGGGTGTGGTGAGCGGGGACGGGCTTTGGTGGGCTGTGGTGGGCTGGGACGAGCTGTGGTGGGCTGGGACGGGCTGTGGTGGGCTGTGGTGTCCTGGGACGGGCTGTGGTGGGCTGGGACGGACTGTGGTGTCCTGGGACGGGCTGTGGTGGGCTGGGACGGACTGTGGTGGGCTGGGACAAGCTGTGGTGGGCTGTGGTGGGCTGGGACGGGCTGTGGTGGGCTGGGACGGGCTCTGGTGGGCTGGGACGCGCTGTGGTGGGCTGTGGTGGGCTGAAACGGGCTGTGGTGGGCTGGGATGCGCTGTGGTGGGCTGGGATGTGCTGTGGTGGGCTGGGACGTGCTGTGGTGGGCTGGGAAGGGCTGGGACGGGCTGTGGTGGGCTGGGACGGGCTGTGGTGGGCTGGGACGGGCTGTGGTGGGCTGGGACTAGCTCTGGTGGGCTGGGACGTGCTGTGGTAGGCTGTGGTGTGCTGGGATGGGCTGTGGTGGGCTGGGACGGGCTGTGGTGGGCTGGGACGGGCTGTGGTGGGCTGGGACGGGCTGTGGTGGGCTGGGACGGGCTGTGGTGGGCTGGGACGGGCTGTGGTGTGCTGGGACGGGCTGTGGTGGGCTGGGACGGGCTGTGGTGGGCTGGGACAAGCTGTGGTGGGTTGGGACGGGCTGTGGAGAGCTGTGGAGGGCTGTGGTGGGCTGGGACGGGCTGGGAAGGGCTGGGACGGGCTGTGGTGTGCTGGGATTGGCTGTGGTGTGCTGGGACGGGCTGTGGTGTTCTGGGACGGGCTGGCACGGGCTGGGACGGGCTCTTGTTGGCTGGGACAGGCTGGGACGGTCTGTGGTGGACTGGGACGGTCTGTGGTGCGCTGGAAAGGGCTGTGGTGGGCTGGAACGGGCTGGGACGGGCTGTGGTGTGCTGGGATGGACTGTGGTGGGCTGGGACGGGCTGTGGTGGGCTGGGACGGGCTGTGGTGGGCTTAGATGGGCTGTGGTGGGCCGGGACGGGCTGTGGTGGGCCGGGACGGGCTGTGGTGGGTCGGGACGGGCTGTGGTGGGCTGGGACGGGCCGTGGAGTGCCGGGACGGGCCGTGGTGGGCTGTGGTGGGCTGGGACGGGCTGTGGCGGGCTGTGGTGGGCTGGGACAAGCTGTGGCGGGCTGTGGTGGGCTGGGACGGGCTGTGGTGGGCTGGGACAGGCAGTGGCGGTCTGCGGTAGGCTGTGGTGTGCTGTAGTGGCCTGTGGTGGGCTGGGACGGGCTGTGGTGTGCTGGGACGGACTGTGGTGGGCCGTGTTTGGCTGTGGTGGGTTGTGGTGGGCTGGGACAGGCTGTTGTGAGCTGAGACGGGCTCTGGTGGGCTGTGGTGGGCTGGGACAGGCTGTGGTGGGCTGGGACGGGCTGTGGTGGGCTGGGACGGGCTCTGGTGCGCTGTGGTGGGTTGTGGTGAGCTGAGACAGGCTGTGGGGGTTTGGGACGGGCTGTGGAGAGCTGTGGAGGGCTGTGGTGGGCTTGGACAGGCTGTGGTGGGTTGAGACCTGCCGTGGTGGGCCGGGACGGGCCGTGGTGGGCCGGGACGGGGTGTGCTGGGCCGGGCCGGGCCGTGCTGGGCCGGGACGTGCTGTGATAAGCCTGGACAGGTTCTGGTGCGCCGGGACGGGCTGTGGTGGGATGTGGTGGGCTGGGACGGGCTGTGGTGGGCTGTGGTGGACTGGGACGGGCTGTGGTGAGCTGGGACAGGCTGTGGTGGGCTCGGTCGGGCTGTGGTGGGCTCGGTCGGGCCGTGGTGGGCTGGGACGGGCCGTGGTGTGCCGGGACGGGCCGTGGTGGGCCGTGGTGTGCCGGGACCGGCCGGGACGGGCTGTGGTGGGCCGGGACGGGCAGTGGTGGGCTGGGAGGGGCAGTGGTGTGCTGGGACGGGCTGTGGTGAGCTTCGCTGGGCCGTGGTTCGCTGTGGTGGGCCGTGGTGGGCTGGGACGGGCCATGGTGGGCTGTGGTGGGCCGTGGTGGTCTGGGACAGGCTGTGGTGGGCTGTGGTGGGTTCTGGTCAGCTTGAGACGGGCTGTGGTGGGCTGGGACGGGCTGGGACGGTCTCTGGTGGTCTGGAAGAGGCTGGGACGGGCTGGGACGGGCTGTGGTGGGCTGGGATGGGCTGGCACGGGCTGTGGTGTGCTGGGACGGGCTGTGGTGGGCTGGGACGGGCTGTGGTGGGCTGGGACGGGCTGTGGTGGGCTGGGACGAGCTGTGGTGGGCTGGGACGGGCTGTGGTGGGCTGGGACGAGCTGTGGTGGGCTGGGACGGGCTGTGGTGGGCTGGGACGGGCTGTGGTATGCTGGGACGGGCTGTGGTGTGCTGGGACGGGCTGTGGTGGGCTGTGGTGGTCTGGGACGGGCTGGGACGGGCTGTGGTGGGTTCTGCTGAGCTTGAGACGGGCTGTGGTGGGCTGTGGTGGGCTGAGACGAGTTCTGGTGGTCTGGAACGAGTTGGGACGGGCTGTGGTGGGCTGGGACGGGCTGTGGTGGGCTGGCACAGGCTCTGGTGGGCGGGGACGGGCTGTGGTGGTCTGGGACGGTCTGTGGTGGGCTGGGACGGTCTGTGGTGGGCTGGGACGGGCTGCGGCAGGCTGCGACGGGCTGGGACGGGCTGGTACGGGCTGTGCTGGTCTGTGGTGGGCTGGGACGGGCGGGGACGGGCTGTGGTGAGCTTGAGACGGGCTGTGGTGGGCTGGGACGGGCTGGGACGGGCTCTGGTGGGCTGGGACGGGCTGTGGTGGACCGTAGTGGGCTGGGAAGGGCTGTGGTGGACCGTAGTGGGCTGGAACGGGCTTTGGTGGGCCGGGACGTGCTGTTGTAGGCTGTGGTGTTCTGGGACGGGCTGTGGTGGGCTGGGACGGGTTGTGGTGGGCTGGGACGGGTTGTGGTGGGCTGGGACGGGCTGTGGTGGGCTGGGACGGGCTGTGGTGGGCTGGGACGGGCTGTGGTGGGCTGGGACGGGCTGTGGTGGTCTGGAACAGGCTGTGGTGGGTTGGGACAGGCTGGGACATGCTGGGACGGTGTGTGGTGGACTGGGATGGTCTGTGGTGGGGCATGGTGGGCTGGGACGGGCCTTGGTGAACCGTGGTGGGCTGTGGTGGGCCGTGGTGGGCCGTTTTGAGCCGGTATGGGAAGGGATGGGCTGTGGTGGGCCGTGGTGGGCTGGGACAGGTCATGGTGGTCTGAGATGGCCCGTGGTGAACTGTGGTGGGCTGTGGTGGGCCGTGGTGGGCTGGTATGGGCCGTGGTGGGCTGTGGTGGGCCGTTTTGAGCCGGTATGGGAAGGGATGGGCTGTGGTGGGCCGTGGTGGGCTGGGACAGGTCATGGTGGTCTGAGATGGCCCGTGGTGAACTGTGGTGGGCTGTGGTGGGCCGTGGTGGTCTGGGACAGGCTGTGGTGGGCTGTGGTGGGTTCTGGTGAGCTTGAGACGGGCTGTAGTGGGCTGGGACGGGCTGGGACGGGCTGTGGTGGGCTGGGACGGGCTGTGGTGGGCTGGGACGGGCTGTGGTGGGCTGGGACGCGCTGTGGTGGGCTGGGACGGGCTGTGGTGGGCTGGGACGGGCTGTGGTGGGCTGGGACGGGCTGTGGTGGGCTGAGATGGTCTGTGGCGGGCTGTGGAGGGCTGGGTCATGCTGTGTTGGTCTGGAAGGGGCTGTGATGGGCCGTGGTGGGCTGTGGGTGGCCGTGGTGGGCTATGGTGGGCTGTGCTGGTTCGGGATGGGCTGTGCTGGGCTGGGACGGGCTGTGATGGGCTGGGACGGGCCGTGCTGGGCTGGGACGGGCTGTGGTGGGCCGCGGTGGGCCGTTGTGGGCTGGGACCGGCCATGGCTAACTGTGGTGAGCTGTGGTGGGCTGGGATGGGCTTTGGGGGGCTTTGACGGGATGTGGTGAGCTGGGACGGGCTGTGGTGAGCTGGATCGGGCTGAGACGAGCTGTGGTGGGCCGGGACGGGCTGGGACGTGCTGGGACGGGCTGTGGTGGACTGTGGTGGGCTGGGACGAGCTGTGGTGGTCTATGGTGGGATGGGACAGGCTGGGACGGGATGTGGTGGGCCGCAATGGACTGGGACGGGCTGTGGTGGGCTGGGACGAGTTGTGGTGGACTGGGACGGGCTGACATGGGCTGACATGGGCTGGGACGCCTTGGACGGGTTGTGGTGGGCGGTGACGGGTTGTGGTGGGCGGGGACGGGCTTTGGTGGGCGGGGACGGGCTTTGGTGGGCTGTTGTGGGCTGGAACGGGCTTTGGTGGGCTGGGACGGTCTGTGGTGGGCTGGGACGAGCTGTGGTGGGCTGGGACAAGTTCTGGTGGGCTGGGACGGGCTGAGATGGGCTGGGACGGGCTGGGACGCTTTGGACGGGCTGTGGTGGGCGGTGACGGGTTGTGGTGGGCGGTGACGGGTTGTGGTGGGCTGGGACGGGCTTGGATGTGCTGTGGTGGGCGGGCACGGTCTGTGGTGGGCTGGAACAGGTTGTGGTGGGTTGGGACGGGCTGTGGTAAGCTGTAATGGGCTGTGGTGAGTTGTGGTGGGCTGGGCTGGGCCGTGCCGTGGTGGGCCGGGACCGGTCTTGGTTGGCTGGGACGGGCTGTGGTGGGCCGGGAAGGGCCGTAGTGGGTGGGGACAAGTTGTGGTGGGCGGGGACAAGTTGTGGTGGGCAGGGACGGGCTATGGTGGGCGGGGACGGGCTGTGGTGGGCGGGGACGGGGTGTGGTGAGCGGGGTCGGGCTTTGGTGGGCTGTGGTGGGCTGGGACGGGCTGTGGTGGGCTGGGACGGGCTGTGGTGGGCTGTGGTGGGCTGGGACGGGCTGTGGTGGGCTGGGACGGGCTGTGGTGTCCTGGGATGGTCTGCGGTGGGCTGGGACAAGCTGTGGTGGGCTGTGGTGGGCTGGGACGGGCTCTGGTGGGCTGGGACAAGCTGTGGTGGGCTCTGGTGGGCTGAAACGGGCTCTGGTGGGCTGGGATGCGCTGTGGTGGGCTGGGATGCGCTGTGGTGGGCTGGGACGTGCTGTGGTGGGCTGGGAAGGGCTGGGACGGGCTGTGGTGGGCCGGGACGTGCTGTGGTAGGCTGTGGTGTGCTGGGATGGGCTGTCGTGGGCTGGGACGGGCTGTGGTGGGCTGTAATGGGCTGTGGTGGGTTGTGGTGGGCTGGGCTGGGCCGTGGTGGGTTGGGACGTGCCGTGGTGGGCCGGGACCGGTCTTGGTTGGCTGGGACGGGCCGTGGTGGGCCGGGAAGGGCCGTAGTGGGTGGGGACAAGTTGTGGTGGGCAGGGACGGGCTGTGGTGGGCCAGGACCGTCCTTGGTTGGCCATGACGGGCCGTGGTGGGCCGGGCTGTAGTGGGCGGGGACAAGTTGTGGTGGGCGGGGACAGGCTGTGGTGAGCAGGGAAGGGCTGTGGTGGCCTGGGACGGGCTGGGACGGGCTGTGGTGAGCGGGGACGGGCTGTGGTGGGCGGGGACGGGCTTTGGTGGGCTCTGGTGGGCTGGAACGGGGTCTGGTGGGCTGGGACGGGCTGTGGTGGGCTTGGACGGGCTGTGGTGGGATGTGGTGAGCTGAGACGGGCTGTGGTGGGCTGTATTGGGCTGTGGTGGGCTGTATTGGGCTGTGGCTGGCTGGGACGGGCTGTGGCAGGCTGGGACGGGCTGTGGTGGGCTGTGGTGGGACGGGACGGGCTGTGGCAGGCTGGGACGGGCTGTGGTGGTCTACAGTAGCCTGTGGTGTGCTGTAGTGGCCTGTGGTGGGCTGGGACGGGCTGTTGTGGGCTGGGACGGGCTGTGGTGGGCTGTGGTGGGACGGGACGGGCTGTGGTGAGCCAGGACGGGCTGTGGTGTGCTGAGACGGGCTCTGGTGGGCCGGGATGGGCTGTGGTGGGACGGGACGGGCTGTGGTGGGACGGGACGGGCTGTGGTGTGCCGGGACGGGCTGTGGTGGGCTGGGACGCGCTGTGGTGCACTGGGATGAATTGTGGTGGGCTGGGACGGGCTGTGGTGAGCCGTGGTGGGCCGTTGTGGGCTGGGACGGGCCGTGGTGAACTGTGGTGGGTTGGGACGGGCTGTGGGGGGCTGGGTCGGGCTAAGACGGGCTGTGGTGGGCTGGGACGGGTCGTAGTGGGCTGGGACGGGCTGTGGTGGGCTGGGACGGGCTGGGACGTGCTGGTACGGGCTGTGGTGGGCTGTGGTGGGCCCTGGTAGGCTGTGCTGGGCTGTGGTGGGCTGGGACGGGCCGTGGTGGGCCGTGGTGGGCTGAGACGTACTGTGGTGTGCTGTGGTGTGCTGTGGTGGGCTGGGACGGGCTGTGGTGGGCTGTGGAGGGCTGGGACAGGCCGTGGTGGGCTGTGGTGGGCTATGGTAAGCTGGGAGGGGCTCTGGTGGGCTGGGACGGTCTGTGGTGAGCTGTGGTGGGCTGGGACGGGCTGTGGTGGTCTGAGACAAGCTCTTGTGGGCTCTGGTGGGCTGGGACGGGCTGTGGTGGGCTGTGGTGGGCTGGGACTGGCTGTGGTGGGCTGGAATGGGCTGTGGTGGGTTGGGACGGGCTGTGCTAAGCTGTAATGGGCTGTGGTGAGTTGTGGTGGGCTGGGCTGGGCCGTGCCGTGGTGGGCCGGGACCGATGTTGGTTGGCTGGGACGGGCCGTGGTGGGCCGGGAAGGGCCGTAGTGGGTGGGGACAAGTTGTGGTGGGCGGGGACGGGCTGTGGTGGGCAGGGACGGGCTGTGGTGGGCGGGGACGGGCTGTGGTGGGCGGGGACGGGGTGTGGTGAGCGGGGTCGGGCTTTGGTGGGCTGTGGTGGGCTGGGACGAGCTGTGGTGGGCTGGGACGGGCTGTGGTGGGCTGTGGTGGGCTGGGACGGGCTGTGGTGGGCTGGGACGGACTGTGGTGTCCTGGGACGGGCTGCGGTGGGCTGGGACGGACTGCGGTGGGCTGGGACAAGCTGTGGTGGGCTCTGGTGGGCTGGGACGGGCTGTGGTGGGCTGGGACGGGCTCTGGTGGGCTGGGACAAGCTGTGGTGGGCTGTGGTGGGCTGAAACGGGCTCTGGTGGGCTGGGATGCGCTGTGGTGGGCTGGGACGTGCTGTGGTGGGCTGGGAAGGGCTGGGACGGGCTGTGGTGGGCCGGGACGTGCTGTGGTAGGCTGTGGTGTGCTGGGATGGGCTGTCGTGGGCTGGGACGGGCTGTGGTGGGCTGTAATGGGCTGTGGTGGGTTGTGGTGGGCTGGGCTGGGCCGTGGTGGGTTGGGACGTGCCGTGGTGGGCCGGGACCGGTCTTGGTTGGCTGGGACGGGCCGTGGTGGGCCGGGAAGGGCCGTAGTGGGTGGGGACAAGTTGTGGTGGGCAGGGACGGGCTCTGGTGGGCGGGGATGGGCTCTGGTGGGCGGGGACGGGGTGTGGTGAGCGGGGACGGGCTTTGGTGAGCGGGGACGGGCTTTGGTGTGCTGTGGTGGGCTGGGACGGGCTGTGGTGGGCTGTGGTGGGCTGGGACGGGCTGTGGTGGGCTGTGGTGGGTTGTGGTGAGCTGAGACGGGCTGAGACGGTCTGGGAGGGGCTGGGACGGGCTGTGGTGTTCTGGGACGGGCTGTGTTGGGCGGGGACGGGCTGTGGTGGGCTGTGGTAGGCTGTGCTGGTTCGGGACGGGCTCTGGTGGGCTGTGGTGGGGTGGGACGGGCTGTGGCGAGTTGTGGTGAGCTGAGACGGGCTGGGACGGGCTGTGGTGGGCTGTGGTTTGTCCATCAAACAGCTTCTCTGTTTTTCTGTCTCTCAGGCCAACAGTTTTACCGTCTCCTCGGTCTCTGCCCCCTCTTGGCTTCATCGTTTCATTATTGGAAAGAAAGGACAGAACCTGGCCAAAATAACTCAGCAGATGCCAAAGGTATGGGTGAGCTGGTTAGCTTAGCACCCCCGGCGTAGAAAAAGGTTTAGTCCAGATCACTCATCACGAAAGAGAGAGGTGTATTCTAGCGTGGGTAAACCCAGGGGGAAATGACACAGATCTTTGCCGTTCAAGGGAACCCTCTCTTTTACTGCTGCAAACACTGCTCCTCCTATGTTATTGTCATGGGTTGAGCCCTTCCAAGGAAGCTTTATGTGGTGCTGTTTTGAGAACTGATGTAGTAGGATACCTGGAAATGGCGAGTGCAGCAAGGCTTCTCCCTGGGGAGTTAGACGGTATCTAGATAAAGGCTAGATGAGTAAACTTTTCCAAAGCCCTTGCAGAAACCGGGACGGCACCAGAGCCTTGGGCTCTAGGCCCTGCCATATGGCCGAAATTGTTAAGTTTCTGACATGTAAAATTGTGGGGATTTGGTCTGGGCTTTTTGGGAAGGAGCACATCTCTCAGTGGCAGGGATCGATGGTGTAGGCCTGACCAAAAGCATTGGCCTGGCTTGGATCTTGGCAAATTCTGAAGAGATTCATTGTCCTTCACCTCAAGGTTCACATCAAATTCACTGGAGGAGAGGATAACATCACTTTGGAAGGACCTACAGAAGATGTGCATGTGGCTCAGGAACAGATTGAAGCCATGCTCAAGGAACTGGTGAGCTGGAGTTACTAGTTCCAGTAAGAAACTGGGGGAAGAAGGGGCAACAGAGCAGAGGTGATGAGGTGTTTGTCACATCCATAGGATGTCTTGGCATGCTTAATCGAACTTGCAGGAGACAAATTGTGTGGCCAGGTGGATGACGCCCCTTGGTTATGAAACTCATCCATAGCATCCTTGAAAAGTCAGCATTAATTTTTTTGGTGCGGAGAAGGAAGGATTCTCTTGGTTATAGCTGGAGAGGCATAGAAGTCAGTCTTTTCAATGTTTCATGAGCACAATGCTCTCTTCTCAAAGCAGAGGAATGCTTGTGCTCTGCTGAAGAGCAGAAGTGCTTGTAGCTGACCGCTGGTGAGTCAGTGCCAATACTGGCAGTAGGCAGTTACTTAGGGCACGAGACAGAAGCGGTGGCCTGTCCTACCTGGCCCTATATATTATAATATAAAATAAAGTACATACATACATATATAGATAGATATAAAAAATATAATTCTTTTTAGATCCACGGGACGGATTACGCAATAATCAAGGCTGACCACCAATTCCACCGACACCTCATTGGCAAGAAAGCAGCTAAACGGTAAGTGGAGTGCCTTTCTAGTCCTTCCCATGCTCACACTCTTCGTGTTTAGTAGATGGTATCAGGGGCTCTGTAGCTCACCCAGTGTGCTGTCTCCACCACATTTCCTCTGCTTTTCTGGAGTGGTGGTGGTACAAGGAGAGAAATGGGCCGTGAGGCCTTGCGATGGCTTTAACGTGTGAAAGTACCTTGGGAGCCTGAACAGTAGTGGAATTACTTTGATGTGTCCTGGAGGAATTTTTTTTTTTTTTTTTTTTTCCACACGTTGCTCTGTGCGAATGACATTTTAGCAGCCAGTTGTGGGTGGTGGAAATGTGCTTGGTGAGCTTCTCCCTGTAGAGGAATGAAGGCGGTGGGTTGATTAGCATTGATAACACGCAGCTGTGGCCTTGCCTCAGAGGCAGTGGGTTGATTGACATGGACGATGTGCAGGTGTAGCTGGTTCCCGCTAAGGGGTTAAATAGCCCTGTGGCTTGTGGGAGAGGGTGTCAGCTGGAGGAGGAGCAGTGTGGTCTGGCCTCTGGAGGAAGGTGCTACAGCACCGGCAGTAGAATATGGCCAACGCTAAAGCCTTGTTGCGGTCTGCTAGTTTGATAGCACTGCAACGTGTCCCCAGCCAAGAGTTTGGGGTAGAAAGGAACGATTATCCTCTGCTCTAAATGTGATACTGTTTGGGGAAGAAACACGCCTCGCTCTGACAAGGGAACAATGGGCTCTGTAGATGCCACGGTATTTACTTGGACAGGCTCTCGTGTGGCACAGGCCTGCTCTCGCTGAACTCCAGGGTGAAGAGGCAATTTCCCCTGTCTCAACCCTACCCCGCTGAGCCCTTCCCAGAGGCGGCTTTACTTCTTCAACAGCCTCTGAGCAGTGATAATCAAGGTGCCTTGCTTCCAGGTCTTTGCCTAGCAGACGGCGTCACCACAGTCCTTGCCTCGAAGTGAACAGGATGAAGGATCTGTACAAGGTGTCTGTGCGCATTCCCCCGGACAACGAGAAGAGCAACCCGATCAGAATGGAAGGAGACCCACAGGGGGTCCCACAGGCCAAGAAAGAGCTGCTGGAACTCGCTTCCCGTATGGTGAGTGGGTAGGACGTGATGTTTGGGAGACTGCAGGGTTTGCGCTCTCGTGTTCCCTTGTAACCTTCTGGTGCGAGTGTGTGCCCCTTGCCCACCGAGCACTTGGATCTCATGACAAGTGCAAGTTCCTCTTCACAAATGTCTTCCCCTGTTCCCTCGGGTAGCCCTTCTCTGTCAACGCAGAGTGAATTTGGTCTGGAGAAAAGAGGGACAGTGCTGGCAAGTAAACCGTCGGGCAGCAAACCGCTAAGTCAAAGTAGATGGCTCTCCGGCTGAACACTCAGTGTGCCCTCTGTTCCCGTCAGGAAAATGAACACGCTGCGGACCTAATCGTTGAGCAGAAATTCCACCGGACCATCATTGGGCAGAAGGCTGAGCGGGTCTGGGAAATCCGGGAGCAATTCCCAGAGGTAAGGCTTTGTAGGAGAGGAGGAATCCAGAGGGGTTCTTTCCTACATGGGTAGTAGGCCTGTCGTCACAGAAGTCGTAACTTTAGTGGCTCTGTAGCGCAAGTGTCTGAGAAGATAGTTCTTTTAGCCAGAGGCCGCTAACACGGTTCCCCGTTTCTGAATGGGAAAAGGGCATGGGTAGGATCCCCCCAACCTTTGCATGTGTCTGACACAAGGGTTCTTGCTTTTGCTTGAGCTAACTATAAATGACCGCTCCTGCAGGTTATCATCAGCTTCCCAGACCCTGCAGACAAGAGTGACATCGTCCAACTCCGAGGTCCCAAAAACGAGGTGGAGAAGTGCACCGAGTACATGCACAAGATGGTGGCAGACCTGGTAAGGAGGTCTTCTGCCTGCTCTTCCCTCCTCCGTGACTGGATAACCCTGGGGCAAAGAAGAGCTCTACGGGCTTGGGTAGAGCTAAAACACCTCAAGAGGAGGGAGCTGTCGGCGCTGTTTTGGCTGAATGGAGGCAGGGGGATAGTACCTGTTATGTGAAGGCTACAGGGGAACGTCCTTGCCTTTGTTTAGTCTTACAAAAGTCCCTCGTATAGAGAACTTCCTTGGGTCTAAGCCTGTTTTCAAAAGCTCGTTTATCAGAGCTCCTGAAGTCGGGCCTCCCTTGCCACGACAGTGTAATCTTCAGTTCTCCCTTCCTTTCTCCTTTAGGTTGAAAACAGCTTTTCTATTTCTGTCCCCATCTGCAAACAGTTCCACAAGAACATCGTAGGGAAAGGAGGTGCCAACATCAAGAAGGTGAGATATTGTTCCTAACACAGGTGGGCCGGGACGGGCCGTGGTAAGCTGGGACGGGCTGTGGTGAGCCGGGACGGGCTGTTGTGGGCTTGGACGGGCTGGGACGGGCTCTGGTGGGCTGTGATGGGCTGTGGTGGGCGGGGACGGGCTGTGGTGGGCTGGGACGGGCTGGGACGGGCTGTGGTGGGCTGGGACGGGTTGGGACGGGCTGGGACTGGCTGTGGTGGGCTGGGACGGGTCGTGGTGGGCTGGGACGGGCCGTGGTGGTCTGTGGTGTGCTGGGACGGGCCGTGGTGGGCTGTGGTGGGCTGGGATGGGCTGTGGCGGGCTGGGCCGGGCTGTGGTGGGCTGTGGCAGGCTGTAGTGGGCTGGGACGGGCCGTGGTGGGCTGGGACGGGCCGTGGTGGACTGGGACGGGCCGTGGTGGGCTGCGACGGGCTGTGGTGGGCTGGGACGGGCTGTGGTGGGCTGGGACGGGCTGGAACGGGCTGTGGTGGGCTGGGACGGGTTTTGGTGGTCTGTGGTGGGTTCTGCTGAGCTTGAGACGGGCTGTGGTGGGCTGGGATGGGCTGAGACGAGTTCTGGTGGTCTGGGACGAGCTGTGACGGGCTGTGACAGGCTGTGGTGGGCGGGGAAGGGCTGTGGTGGGCGGGGAAGGGCTGTGGGTGGCGGGGACGGGCTGTGGTGGGCTGGGACGGGCTGGGACGGGCTGGGACGGGTTGGGACGGGCTGGGACGGGTTGGGACGGGCTGGGACGGGCTGGGACTGGCTGTGGTGGGCTGGGACGGGTCGTGGTGGGCTGGGACGGGCCGTGGTGGGCTGGGACGGGTTTTGGTGGTCTGTGGTGGGTTCTGCTGAGCTTGAGATGGGCTGTGGTGGGCTGGGATGGGCTGAGACGAGTTCTGGTGGTCTGGGACGGGCTGTGGTGGGCGGGGACGGGCTGTGGTGGGCGGGGAAGGGCTGTGGTGAGCGGGGACGGGCTGTGGTGGGCTGGGACGGGCTGTGGGGGGCGGGGACGGGCTGTGGTGGGCTGGGACGGGCTGTGGTGGGCTGGGACAGCCTGTGGTGGGCTGGGATGCGCTGAGACGTGTTCTGGTGGTCTGGGACGAGCTGGGACGGGCTGGGACGGGCTGTGGTGTGCGGGGACGGGCTGTGGTGGGCTGGGACGGGCTGTGGTGGGCTGGGACGGGCTGTGGTGGGCTGGGACTGGCTGGGATGGGCTGGAACGGGCTGGGACAGGCTGTGGTGGGCTGTGGTGGACTGGGACGGGCTGTGGTGTGCTGGCATGGGCTGTGGTGTGCTGAGACGGGCTGTGGTGTGCTGGGACGGGCTGGGACGGGCTGTGGTGTGCTGGGACGGGCTGGGACGGGCTGTGGTGGGCGGGGACGGTCTGTGGTGGGCTGTGGTGGCCTGGGACGGGCTGTGGTGGGCCAGGACGGGCCGTGGTGGGCAGGGCCGGGCCGTGCTGAACCGTGGTGGGCTGTGGTGGGCCGTTTTGGGCCGGGATGGGAAGGGGTGGGCTGTGGTGGGCCGTGGTGGGCTGGGACAGGTCGTGGTGGGCTGGGACGGGCCATGGTGGGCTGTGGTGGGCCGTGGTTCGCTGTGGTGGGCCGTGGTTCGCTGTGGTGGGCCGTGGTGGGCTGGGACGGGCCGTGGTGGGCTGGGACGGACCGGGTTGGCTGGGACGGGCCGTGGTGGGCTGGGACGGGTCGTGGTGGACTGGGACGGGCCGTGGTGGGCTGGGAGGGGCTGGGACGGGCTGGGACGGGCTGGAACGGGCTGTGGTGGGCTGTGGTGGGCTGGGACGGGTTTTGGTGGTCTGTGGTGGGTTCTGCTGAGCTTGAGATGGGCTGTGGTGGGCTGGGATGGGCTGAGACGAGTTCTGGTGGTCTGGGACGAGCTGGGACGGGCTGTGGTGGGCGGGGACGGGCTGTGGTGGGCGGGGACGGGCTGTGGTGGGCGGGGACGGGCTGTGGTGGGCGGGGAAGGGCTGTGGTGAGCGGGGACGGGCTTTGGTGGGCTGGGACGGGCTGTGGTGGGCTGGGACGGGCTGGGACGTGCTGGGACGGGCTGTGGTGGGCTGAGGTGGGCCCTGGTAGGCTGTGCTGGACTGTGCTGTGCTGTGGTGGGCTGTGGTGGGCTGAGACGTACTGTGGTGTGCTGTGGTGTGCTGTGGTGGGCTGGGACGGGCTGTGGTGGGCTGTGGAGGGCTGGGACAGGCCGTGGTGGGCTGTGGTGGGCTGTGGTAAGCTGGGACGGGCTCTGGTGGGCTGGGACGGTCTGTGGTGAGCTGTGGTGGGCTGGGACGGGCTGTGGTGGTCTGGGACAAGCTGTGGTGGGCTCTGGTGGGATGGGACGGGCTGTGGTGGGCTGTGGTGGGCTGGGACTGGCTGTGGTGGGCTGGTACGGGCTGTGGTGGGCTGGGACAGGCTGGTACGGGCTGTGGTGGGCTGGGACAGGCTGGCACGGGCTGTGGTGGGCTGGTATTGGCTGGCACGAACTGGGACAAGCCGTGGTGGGCTGGGACGGGCCGTGGTGGGCTGGGACGGGCCGTGGTGGGCTGGGACGGGCTGTGGTGGGTCGCGGTGGGCCGTTGTGGGCTGGGACCGGCCGTGGTGAACTGTGGTGAGCAGTGGTGGGCTGGAATGGGCTGTGGGGGGCTTTGACGGGATGTGGTGAGCTGGGACGGGCTGTGGTGGGCCGGGACGGGCTGGGACGGGCTGTGGTGGGCTGGGACGAGCTGTGGTGGTCTATGGTGGGATGGGACGGGCTGGGACGGGATGTGGTGGGCCGCAATGGACTGGGACGGGCTGTGGTGGGCTGGGACAGGCTGGGACGGGCTGGGACGGGCTGGGACAGGCTGGGACGGGCTGTGGTGGGCTGGGACGAGTTGTGGTGGGCTGGGACGGGCTGACATGGGCTGGGACGGGCTGGGACGCCTTGGACGGGTTGTGGTGGGCGGTGACGGGCTTTGGTGGGCGGGGACGGGCTTTGGTGGGCTGTGGTGGGCTGGAACGGGCTTTGGTGGGCTGGGACGGGCTGTGGTGGGCTGGGACGAGCTGTGGTGGGCTGTGGTGGCCTGGGACGGGCTGTGGTGGGCCAGGACGGGCCGTGGTGGGCAGGGCCGGGCCGTGCTGAACCGTGGTGGGCTGTGGTGGGCCGTTTTGGGCCGGGATGGGAAGGGGTGGGCTGTGGTGGGCCGTGGTGGGCTGGGACAGGTCGTGGTGGGCTGGGACGGGCCATGGTGGGCTGTGGTGGGCCGTGGTTCGCTGTGCTGGGCCGTGGTTCGCTGTGCTGGGCCGTGGTGGGCTGGGACGGGCCGTGGTGGGCTGGGACGGACCGGGTTGGCTGGGACGGGCCGTGGTGGGCTGGGACGGGTCGTGGTGGACTGGGACGGGCCGTGGTGGGCTGGGAGGGGCTGGGACGGGCTGGGACGGGCTGGAACGGGCTGTGGTGGGCTGTGGTGGGCTGGGACGGGTTTTGGTGGTCTGTGGTGGGTTCTGCTGAGCTTGAGATGGGCTGTGGTGGGCTGGGATGGGCTGAGACGAGTTCTGGTGGTCTGGGACGAGCTGGGACGGGCTGTGGTGGGCGGGGACGGGCTGTGGTGGGCGGGGACGGGCTGTGGTGGGCGGGGACGGGCTGTGGTGGGCGGGGAAGGGCTGTGGTGAGCGGGGACGGGCTTTGGTGGGCTGGGACGGGCTGTGGTGGGCTGGGACGGGCTGTGGTGGGCTGGGACGGGCTGGGACGTGCTGGGACGGGCTGTGGTGGGCTGAGGTGGGCCCTGGTAGGCTGTGCTGGACTGTGCTGTGCTGTGGTGGGCTGTGGTGGGCTGAGACGTACTGTGGTGTGCTGTGGTGTGCTGTGGTGGGCTGGGACGGGCTGTGGTGGGCTGTGGAGGGCTGGGACAGGCCGTGGTGGGCTGTGGTGGGCTGTGGTAAGCTGGGACGGGCTCTGGTGGGCTGGGACGGTCTGTGGTGAGCTGTGGTGGGCTGGGACGGGCTGTGGTGGTCTGGGACAAGCTGTGGTGGGCTCTGGTGGGATGGGACGGGCTGTGGTGGGCTGTGGTGGGCTGGGACTGGCTGTGGTGGGCTGGGAAGGGCTGTGGTGGGCTGGGACAGGCTGGTACGGGCTGTGGTGGGCTGGGACAGGCTGGCACGGGCTGTGGTGGGCTGGTATTGGCTGGCACGAACTGGGACAAGCCGTGGTGGGCTGGGACGGGCCGTGGTGGGCTGGGACGGGCCGTGGTGGGCTGGGACGGGCTGTGGTGGGTCGCGGTGGGCCGTTGTGGGCTGGGACCGGCCGTGGTGAACTGTGGTGAGCAGTGGTGGGCTGGAATGGGCTGTGGGGGGCTTTGACGGGATGTGGTGAGCTGGGACGGGCTGTGGTGGGCCGGGACGGGCTGGGACGGGCTGTGGTGGGCTGGGACGAGCTGTGGTGGTCTATGGTGGGATGGGACGGGCTGGGACGGGATGTGGTGGGCCGCAATGGACTGGGACAGGCTGGGACGGGCTGTGGTGGGCTGGGACAGGCTGGGACGGGCTGGGACGGGCTGGGACAGGCTGGGACGGGCTGTGGTGGGCTGGGACGAGTTGTGGTGGGCTGGGACGGGCTGACATGGGCTGGGACGGGCTGGGACGCCTTGGACGGGTTGTGGTGGGCGGTGACGGGCTTTGGTGGGCGGGGACGGGCTTTGGTGGGCTGTGGTGGGCTGGAACGGGCTTTGGTGGGCTGGGACGGGCTGTGGTGGGCTGGGACGAGCTGTGGTGGGCTGGGACGAGTTCTGGTGGGCTGGGACGGGCTGAGATGGGCTGGGACGGGCTGGGACGCCTTGGACGGGTTGTGGTGGGCGATGACGGGTTGTGGTGGGCGGTGACGGATTGTGGTGGGCTGGGACGGGCTTGGATGTGCTGTGGTTTGCGGGCACGGACTGTGGTGGGCTGGAACAGGCTGGGGTGGGTTGGAACGGGCTGTGGTAAGCTGTAATGGGCTGTGGTGGGTTGTGGTGGGCTGGGCTGGGCCGTGGTGGGTTGGGACGTGCCGTGGTGGGCCGGGACCGGTCTTGGTTGGCTGGGACGGGCCGTGGTGGGCCGGGAAGGGCCGTAGTGGGTGGGGACAAGTTGTGGTGGGCAGGGACGGGCTGTGGTGGGCGGGGACGGGCTGTAGTGGGCGGGGACGGGCTGTGGTGGGCGGGGATGGGCTGTGGTGGGCGGGGACAGGGTGTGGTGAGCGGGGACGGGCTTTGGTGGGCTGTGGTGGGCTGGGACGAGCTGTGGTGGGCTGGGACAGGCTGTGGTGGGCTGTGGTGTCCTGGGACGGGCTGTGGTGGGCTGGGACGGACTGTGGTGTCCTGGGACGGGCTGTGGTGGGCTGGGACGGACTGTGGTGGGCTGGGACAAGCTGTGGTGGGCTGTGGTGGGCTGGGACGGGCTGTGGTGGGCTGGGACGGGCTCTGGTGGGCTGGGACGCGCTGTGGTGGGCTGTGGTGGGCTGAAACGGGCTGTGGTGGGCTGGGATGCGCTGTGGTGGGCTGGGATGCGCTGTGGTGGGCTGGGACGTGCTGTGGTGGGCTGGGAAGGGCTGGGACGGGCTGTGGTGGGCTGGGACGGGCTGTGGTTGGCTGGGATGGGCTGTGGTGGGCTGGGACTGGCTCTGGTGGGCCGGGACGTGCCGTGGTAGGCTGTGGTGTGCTGGGATGGGCTGTGGTGGGCTGGGACGGGCTGTGGTGGGCTGGGACGGGCTGTGGTGGGCTGGGACGGGCTGTGGTGGGCTGGGACAAGCTGTGGTGGGCTGGGACAAGCTGTGGTGGGCTGGGACAAGCTGTGGTGGGCTGTGGTGGGCTGAGACGGGCTGTGGTGGTCTGGGACGGGCTCTGGTGGGCTGGGACAAGCTGTGGTGGGCTGTGGTGGGCTGAAAAGGGCTGTGGAGGGCTGGGACGGGCTGTGGTGGGCTGGGACGGGCTGTGGTGGTCTGGGACGGGCTGTGGTGGGCTGGGACGAGATGCGGTGGGCCGTGGTGGGCTGTGGTGGGCCGTGGTGGGCTGGGACAGGCTGTGGTGGGCTATGACGTGCCGTGGTGTGCCGTGGTGAACTGTGGTGGGCTGTGGTAAGCCGTGGTGGGCCGTGGTGGGCTGTGGTCGGACGTGGTGGGCTGGGACAAGCTGTGGTGGGCTGGGACGGGCCGTGGTGGGCCAGGACCGGCCTTGGTTGGCCGTGACGGGCCGTGGTGGGCCGGGCCGGGCTGTAGTGGGCGGGGACAGGCTGTGGTGAGCAGGGAAGGGCTGTGGTGGCCTGGGACGGGCTGGGACGGGCTGTGGTGGGCGGGGACGGGCTTTGGTGGGCTCTGGTGGGCTGGAATGGGGTCTGTTGGGCTGGGACGGGCTGTGGTAAGCTGTAATGGGCTGTGGTGGGCTTGGACGGGCTGTGGTGGGTTGTGGTGAGCTGGGATGGGCTGGGACGGGCTGTGGTGGGCTGTATTGGGCTGTGGTGGGCTGTGGTGGGCTGGGACGGGCTGTGGAGGGCTGGGACGTGCTGTGGTGGGTTGTGGTGGGACGGGAAAGGCTGTGGTGGGCTGGGACGGGCTGTGGTGGTCTACGGTAGCCTGTGGTGTGCTGTAGTGGCCTGTGGTGGGCTGGGACGGGCTGTGGTGGGCTGGGACGGGCTGTGGTGGGCTGGGACGGGCTGTGGTGGGCTGTGGTCGGACGGGACGGGCTGTGGTGAGCCAGGACGGGCTGTGGTGTGCTGAGACGGGCTCTGGTGGGCCGGGACGGGCTGTGGTGGGACGGGATGGGCTATGGTGGGCCGGGACAAGCTGTGGTAGGTTGGGACGGGCTATGGTGGACTGGGACGGGCTCTGGTGGGCTGGAACAGGCCGTGGTGGGCTGGGATGGGCTGTGGTGGGGTGTGGTGAGCTGAGACGGTCTGGGAGGGGCTGAAACGGGCTGGGCCGGCTCTGGGGGTCTGGGAGGGGCTGGGAAGGCCTGTGGTGGGCTGGGACGGGCTGGGACGGGCTGTGGTGGGCTGGGACGGGCAGTGGTGGGCTGAGGTGGGCCGCGGTGGGCCGGGACGGACCATGGTGGGCCGGGACGGGCGGTGATGGGCCTGGACGGGCCGTGGTGGACCGTAGTGGACTGGGACGGGCTTTGGTGGGCCGGGACGTGCTGTTGTAGGCTGTGGTGTGCTGGGACGCGCTGTGGTGGGCTGGGACGGGCTGTGGTGGGCTGGGACGGGCTGTGGTGGGCTGGGACGGGCTGACATGGGCTGGGACGGGCTGGGACACCTTGGACGGGTTGTGGTGGGCGGTGACGGGTTGTGGTGGGCGGGGACGGGCTTTGGTGGGCTGTGCTGGGCTGGAACGGGCTTTGGTGGGCTGGGACGGGCTGTGGTGGGCTGGGACGAGCTGTGGTGGGCTGGGACGAGTTCTGATGGGCTGGGACGGGCTGAGATGGGCTGGGACGGGCTGGGACGCCTTGGACGGGCTGTGGTGGGCGGTGACGGGTTGTGGTGGGCTGGGACGGGCTTGGATGTGCTGTGGTGGGCGGGCACGGTCTGTGGTGGGCTGGAACAGGCAGTGGTGGGTTGGGACGGGCTGTGGTAAGCTGTAATGGGCTGTGGTGGGTTGTGGTGGGCTGGGCTGGGCCGTGGTGGGTTGGGACGTGCCGTGGTGGGCCGGGACCGGTCTTGGTTGGCTGGGACGGGCCGTGGTGGGCCGGGAAGGGCCGTAGTGGGCGGGGACAAGTTGTGGTGGGCAGGGACGGGCTGTGGTGGGCGGGGACGGGCTGTGGTGGGCGGGGACGGGCTGTGGTGGGCGGGGATGGGCTGTGGTGGGCGGGGACGGGGTGTGGTGAGCGGGGACGGGCTTTGGTGGGCTGTGGTGGGCTGGGACGAGCTGTGGTGGGCTGGGACGGGCTGTGGTGGGCTGTGGTGTCCTGGGACGGGCTGTGGTGGGCTGGGACGGACTGTGGTGTCCTGGGACGGGCTGTGGTGGGCTGGGACGGACTGTGGTGGGCTGGGACAAGCTGTGGTGGGCTCTGGTGGGCTGGGACGGGCTGTGGTGGGCTGGGACGGGCTCTGGTGGGCTGGGACGCGCTGTGGTGGGCTGTGGTGGGCTGAAACGGGCTGTGGTGGGCTGGGATGCGCTGTGGTGGGCTGGGATGTGCTGTGGTGGGCTGGGACGTGCTGTGGTGGGCTGGGAAGGGCTGGGACGGGCTGTGGTGGGCTGGGACGGGCTGTGGTGGGCTGGGATGGGCTGTGGTGGGCTGGGACTAGCTCTGGTGGGCTGGGACGTGCTGTGGTAGGCTGTGGTGTGCTGGGATGGGCTGTGGTGGGCTGGGACGGGCTGTGGTGGGCTGGGACGGGCTGTGGTGGGCTGGGACGGGCTGTGGTGGGCTGGGACGGGCTGTGGTGTGCTGGGACGGGCTGTGGTGGGCTGGGACGGACTGTGGTGGGCTGGGACAAGCTGTGGTGGGTTGGGACGGGCTGTGGAGAGCTGTGGAGGGCTGTGGTGGGCTGGGACGGGCTGGGAAGGGCTGGGACGGGCTGTGGTGTGCTGGGATTGGCTGTGGTGTGCTGGGACGGGCTGTGGTGTTCTGGGACGGGCTGGCACGGGCTGGGACGGGCTCTTGTTGGCTGGGACAGGCTGGGACGGTCTGTGGTGGACTGGGACGGTCTGTGGTGCGCTGGAAAGGGCTGTGGTGGGCTGGAACGGGCTGGGACGGGCTGTGGTGTGCTGGGATGGACTGTGGTGGGCTGGGACGGGCTGTGGTGGGCTGGGACGGGCTGTGGTGGGCTTAGATGGGCTGTGGTGGGCCGGGACGGGCTGTGGTGGGCCGGGACGGGCTGTGGTGGGTCGGGACGGGCCGTGGTGGGCTGTGGTGGGCTGGGACGGGCTGTGGCGGGCTGTGGTGGGCTGGGACAAGCTGTGGCGGGCTGTGGTGGGCTGGGACGGGCTGTGGTGGGCTGGGACAGGCAGTGGCGGTCTGCGGTAGGCTGTGGTGTGCTGTAGTGGCCTGTGGTGGGCTGGGACGGGCTGTGGTGTGCTGGGACGGACTGTGGTGGGCCGTGTTTGGCTGTGGTGGGTTGTGGTGGGCTGGGACAGGCTGTTGTGAGCTGAGACGGGCTCTGGTGGGCTGTGGTGGGCTGGGACAGGCTGTGGTGGGCTGGGACGGGCTGTGGTGGGCTGGGACGGGCTCTGGTGCGCTGTGGTGGGTTGTGGTGAGCTGAGACAGGCTGTGGGGGTTTGGGACGGGCTGTGGAGAGCTGTGGAGGGCTGTGGTGGGCTTGGACAGGCTGTGGTGGGTTGAGACCTGCCGTGGTGGGCCGGGACGGGCCGTGGTGGGCCGGGCCGGGGTGTGCTGGGCCGGGCCGGGCCGTGCTGGGCCGGGACGTGCTGTGATAAGCCTGGACAGGTTCTGGTGCGCCGGGACGGGCTGTGGTGGGATGTGGTGGGCTGGGACGGGCTGTGGTGGGCTGTGGTGGACTGGGACGGGCTGTGGTGAGCTGGGACAGGCTGTGGTGGGCTCGGTCGGGCTGTGGTGGGCTCGGTCGGGCCGTGGTGGGCTGGGACGGGCCGTGGTGTGCCGGGACGGGCCGTGGTGGGCCGTGGTGTGCCGGGACCGGCCGGGACGGGCTGTGGTGGGCCGGGACGGGCAGTGGTGGGCTGGGAGGGGCAGTGGTGTGCTGGGACGGGCTGTGGTGAGCTTCGCTGGGCCGTGGTTCGCTGTGGTGGGCCGTGGTGGGCTGGGACGGGCCATGGTGGGCTGTGGTGGGCCGTGGTGGTCTGGGACAGGCTGTGGTGGGCTGTGGTGGGTTCTGGTCAGCTTGAGACGGGCTGTGGTGGGCTGGGACGGGCTGGGACGGTCTCTGGTGGTCTGGAAGAGGCTGGGACGGGCTGGGACGGGCTGTGGTGGGCTGGGATGGGCTGGCACGGGCTGTGGTGTGCTGGGACGGGCTGTGGTGGGCTGGGACGGGCTGTGGTGGGCTGGGACGGGCTGTGGTGGGCTGGGACGAGCTGTGGTGGGCTGGGACGGGCTGTGGTGGGCTGGGACGGGCTGTGGTGGGCTGGGACGAGCTGTGGTGGGCTGGGACGGGCTGTGGTGGGCTGGGACGGGCTGTGGTATGCTGGGACGGGCTGTGGTGTGCTGGGACGGGCTGTGGTGGGCTGTGGTGGTCTGGGACGGGCTGTGGTGGGTTCTGCTGAGCTTGAGACGGGCTGTGGTGGGCTGTGGTGGGCTGAGACGAGTTCTGGTGGTCTGGAACGAGTTGGGACGGGCTGTGGTGGGCTGGGACGGGCTGTGGTGGGCTGGCACAGGCTCTGGTGGGCGGGGACGGGCTGTGGTGGTCTGGGACGGTCTGTGGTGGGCTGGGACGGTCTGTGGTGGGCTGGGACGGGCTGCGGCAGGCTGCGACGGGCTGGGACGGGCTGGTACGGGCTGTGCTGGTCTGTGGTGGGCTGGGACGGGCGGGGACGGGCTGTGGTGAGCTTGAGACGGGCTGTGGTGGGCTGGGACGGGCTGGGACGGGCTCTGGTGGGCTGGGACGGGCTGTGGTGGACCGTAGTGGGCTGGGAAGGGCTGTGGTGGACCGTAGTGGGCTGGAACGGGCTTTGGTGGGCCGGGACGTGCTGTTGTAGGCTGTGGTGTTCTGGGACGGGCTGTGGTGGGCTGGGACGGGTTGTGGTGGGCTGGGACGGGCTGTGGTGGGCTGGGACGGGCTGTGGTGGGCTGGGACGGGCTGTGGTGGGCTGGGACGGGCTGTGGTGGGCTGGGACGGGCTGTGGTGGGCTGGGACGGGCTGTGGTGGTCTGGAACAGGCTGTGGTGGGTTGGGACAGGCTGGGACATGCTGGGACGGTGTGTGGTGGACTGGGATGGTCTGTGGTGGGGCATGGTGGGCTGGGACGGGCCTTGGTGAACCGTGGTGGGCTGTGGTGGGCCGTGGTGGGCCGTTTTGAGCCGGTATGGGAAGGGATGGGCTGTGGTGGGCCGTGGTGGGCTGGGACAGGTCATGGTGGTCTGAGATGGCCCGTGGTGAACTGTGGTGGGCTGTGGTGGGCCGTGGTGGGCTGGTATGGGCCGTGGTGGGCTGTGGTGGGCCGTTTTGAGCCGGTATGGGAAGGGATGGGCTGTGGTGGGCCGTGGTGGGCTGGGACAGGTCATGGTGGTCTGAGATGGCCCGTGGTGAACTGTGGTGGGCTGTGGTGGGCCATGGTGGGCTGGGATGGGCTGTGGTGGGCTGTGGTGGGCCGTGGTGGTCTGGGACAGGCTGTGGTGGGCTGTGGTGGGTTCTGGTGAGCTTGAGACGGGCTGTAGTGGGCTGGGACGGGCTGGGACGGGCTGTGGTGGGCTGGGACGGGCTGTGGTGGGCTGGGACGGGCTGTGGTGGGCTGGGACGCGCTGTGGTGGGCTGGGACGCGCTGTGGTGGGCTGGGACGGGCTGTGGTGGGCTGGGACGGGCTGTGGTGGGCTGAGATGGTCTGTGGCGGGCTGTGGAGGGCTGGGTCATGCTGTGTTGGTCTGGAAGGGGCTGTGATGGGCCGTGGTGGGCTGTGGGTGGCCGTGGTGGGCTATGGTGGGCTGTGCTGGTTCGGGATGGGCTGTGCTGGGCTGGGACGGGCTGTGATGGGCTGGGACGGGCCGTGCTGGGCTGGGACGGGCTGTGGTGGGCCGCGGTGGGCCGTTGTGGGCTGGGACCGGCCGTGGCTAACTGTGGTGAGCTGTGGTGGGCTGGGATGGGCTTTGGGGGGCTTTGACGGGATGTGGTGAGCTGGGACGGGCTGTGGTGAGCTGGATCGGGCTGAGACGAGCTGTGGTGGGCCGGGACGGGCTGGGACGTGCTGGGACGGGCTGTGGTGGACTGTGGTGGGCTGGGACGAGCTGTGGTGGTCTATGGTGGGATGGGACAGGCTGGGACGGGATGTGGTGGGCCGCAATGGACTGGGACGGGCTGTGGTGGGCTGGGACGAGTTGTGGTGGACTGGGACGGGCTGACATGGGCTGACATGGGCTGGGACGCCTTGGACGGGTTGTGGTGGGCGGTGACGGGTTGTGGTGGGCGGGGACGGGCTTTGGTGGGCGGGGACGGGCTTTGGTGGGCTGTTGTGGGCTGGAACGGGCTTTGGTGGGCTGGGACGGTCTGTGGTGGGCTGGGACGAGCTGTGGTGGGCTGGGACAAGTTCTGGTGGGCTGGGACGGGCTGAGATGGGCTGGGACGGGCTGGGACGCTTTGGACGGGCTGTGGTGGGCGGTGACGGGTTGTGGTGGGCGGTGACGGGTTGTGGTGGGCTGGGACGGGCTTGGATGTGCTGTGGTGGGCGGGCACGGTCTGTGGTGGGCTGGAACAGGTTGTGGTGGGTTGGGACGGGCTGTGGTAAGCTGTAATGGGCTGTGGTGAGTTGTGGTGGGCTGGGCTGGGCCGTGCCGTGGTGGGCCGGGACCGGTCTTGGTTGGCTGGGACGGGCTGTGGTGGGCCGGGAAGGGCCGTAGTGGGTGGGGACAAGTTGTGGTGGGCGGGGACAAGTTGTGGTGGGCAGGGACGGGCTATGGTGGGCGGGGACGGGCTGTGGTGGGCGGGGACGGGGTGTGGTGAGCGGGGTCGGGCTTTGGTGGGCTGTGGTGGGCTGGGACGGGCTGTGGTGGGCTGGGACGGGCTGTGGTGGGCTGTGGTGGGCTGGGACGGGCTGTGGTGGGCTGGGACGGGCTGTGGTGTCCTGGGATGGTCTGCGGTGGGCTGGGACAAGCTGTGGTGGGCTGTGGTGGGCTGGGACGGGCTCTGGTGGGCTGGGACAAGCTGTGGTGGGCTCTGGTGGGCTGAAACGGGCTCTGGTGGGCTGGGATGCGCTGTGGTGGGCTGGGATGCGCTGTGGTGGGCTGGGACGTGCTGTGGTGGGCTGGGAAGGGCTGGGACGGGCTGTGGTGGGCCGGGACGTGCTGTGGTAGGCTGTGGTGTGCTGGGATGGGCTGTCGTGGGCTGGGACGGGCTGTGGTGGGCTGTAATGGGCTGTGGTGGGTTGTGGTGGGCTGGGCTGGGCCGTGGTGGGTTGGGACGTGCCGTGGTGGGCCGGGACCGGTCTTGGTTGGCTGGGACGGGCCGTGGTGGGCCGGGAAGGGCCGTAGTGGGTGGGGACAAGTTGTGGTGGGCAGGGACGGGCTGTGGTGGGCCAGGACCGTCCTTGGTTGGCCATGACGGGCCGTGGTGGGCCGGGCTGTAGTGGGCGGGGACAAGTTGTGGTGGGCGGGGACAGGCTGTGGTGAGCAGGGAAGGGCTGTGGTGGCCTGGGACGGGCTGGGACGGGCTGTGGTGAGCGGGGACGGGCTGTGGTGGGCGGGGGACGGGCTTTGGTGGGCTCTGGTGGGCTGGAACGGGGTCTGGTGGGCTGGGACGGGCTGTGGTGGGCTTGGACGGGCTGTGGTGGGATGTGGTGAGCTGAGACGGGCTGTGGTGGGCTGTATTGGGCTGTGGTGGGCTGTATTGGGCTGTGGCTGGCTGGGACGGGCTGTGGCAGGCTGGGACGGGCTGTGGTGGGCTGTGGTGGGACGGGACGGGCTGTGGCAGGCTGGGACGGGCTGTGGTGGTCTACAGTAGCCTGTGGTGTGCTGTAGTGGCCTGTGGTGGGCTGGGACGGGCTGTTGTGGGCTGGGACGGGCTGTGGTGGGCTGTGGTGGGACGGGACGGGCTGTGGTGAGCCAGGACGGGCTGTGGTGTGCTGAGACGGGCTCTGGTGGGCCGGGATGGGCTGTGGTGGGACGGGACGGGCTGTGGTGGGACGGGACGGGCTGTGGTGTGCCGGGACGGGCTGTGGTGGGCTGGGACGCGCTGTGGTGCACTGGGATGAATTGTGGTGGGCTGGGACGGGCTGTGGTGAGCCGTGGTGGGCCGTTGTGGGCTGGGACGGGCCGTGGTGAACTGTGGTGGGTTGGGACGGGCTGTGGGGGGCTGGGTCGGGCTAAGACGGGCTGTGGTGGGCTGGGACGGGTCGTAGTGGGCTGGGACGGGCTGTGGTGGGCTGGGACGGGCTGGGACGTGCTGGTACGGGCTGTGGTGGGCTGTGGTGGGCCCTGGTAGGCTGTGCTGGGCTGTGGTGGGCTGGGACGGGCCGTGGTGGGCCGTGGTGGGCTGAGACGTACTGTGGTGTGCTGTGGTGTGCTGTGGTGGGCTGGGACGGGCTGTGGTGGGCTGTGGAGGGCTGGGACAGGCCGTGGTGGGCTGTGGTGGGCTATGGTAAGCTGGGAGGGGCTCTGGTGGGCTGGGACGGTCTGTGGTGAGCTGTGGTGGGCTGGGACGGGCTGTGGTGGTCTGAGACAAGCTCTTGTGGGCTCTGGTGGGCTGGGACGGGCTGTGGTGGGCTGTGGTGGGCTGGGACTGGCTGTGGTGGGCTGGAATGGGCTGTGGTGGGTTGGGACGGGCTGTGCTAAGCTGTAATGGGCTGTGGTGAGTTGTGGTGGGCTGGGCTGGGCCGTGCCGTGGTGGGCCGGGACCGATGTTGGTTGGCTGGGACGGGCCGTGGTGGGCCGGGAAGGGCCGTAGTGGGTGGGGACAAGTTGTGGTGGGCGGGAACAAGTTGTGGTGGGCAGGGACGGGCTGTGGTGGGCGGGGACGGGCTGTGGTGGGCGGGGACGGGGTGTGGTGAGCGGGGTCGGGCTTTGGTGGGCTGTGGTGGGCTGGGACGAGCTGTGGTGGGCTGGGACGGGCTGTGGTGGGCTGTGGTGGGCTGGGACGGGCTGTGGTGGGCTGGGACGGACTGTGGTGTCCTGGGACGGGCTGCGGTGGGCTGGGACGGACTGCGGTGGGCTGGGACAAGCTGTGGTGGGCTCTGGTGGGCTGGGACGGGCTGTGGTGGGCTGGGACGGGCTCTGGTGGGCTGGGACAAGCTGTGGTGGGCTGTGGTGGGCTGAAACGGGCTCTGGTGGGCTGGGATGCGCTGTGGTGGGCTGGGACGTGCTGTGGTGGGCTGGGAAGGGCTGGGACGGGCTGTGGTGGGCCGGGACGTGCTGTGGTAGGCTGTGGTGTGCTGGGATGGGCTGTCGTGGGCTGGGACGGGCTGTGGTGGGCTGTAATGGGCTGTGGTGGGTTGTGGTGGGCTGGGCTGGGCCGTGGTGGGTTGGGACGTGCCGTGGTGGGCCGGGACCGGTCTTGGTTGGCTGGGACGGGCCGTGGTGGGCCGGGAAGGGCCGTAGTGGGTGGGGACAAGTTGTGGTGGGCAGGGACGGGCTCTGGTGGGCGGGGATGGGCTCTGGTGGGCGGGGACGGGGTGTGGTGAGCGGGGACGGGCTTTGGTGAGCGGGGACGGGCTTTGGTGTGCTGTGGTGGGCTGGGACGGGCTGTGGTGGGCTGTGGTGGGCTGGGACGGGCTGTGGTGGGCTGGGACGGACTGTGGTGTCCTGGGACGGGCTGTGGTGGGCTGGGACGGACTGTGGTGGGCTGGGACGGGCAGTGGTGGGCTGAGGTGGGTCGCGGTGGGCCGGGACGGACCATGGTGGGCCGGGACGGGTGGTGATGGGCCAGGACAGGCCGTGGTGGACCGTAGTGGGCTGGGACGGGCTTTGGTGGGCCGGGACGTGCTGTTGTAGGCTGTGGTGTGCTGGGACGGGCTGTGGTGGGCTGGGACGGGCTGTGGTGGGCTGGGACGGGCTGTGGTGGGCTGGGACGCGCTGCGGTGGGCTGGGAAGGGCTGGGACGGGCTGCGGTGGGCCAGGACCGGCCTTGGTTGGCCATGACGGGCCGTGGTGGGCCGGGCCGGGCTGTAGTGGGCGGGGACAAGTTGTGGTGGGCGGGGACAGGCTGTGGTGAGCAGGGAAGGGCTGTGGTGGCCTGGGACGGGCTGGGACGGGCTGTGGTGAGCGGGGACGGGCTGTGGTGGGCGGGGACGGGCTTTGGTGGGCTCTGGTGGGCTGGAACGGGGTCTGGTGGGCTGGGACGGGCTGTGGTGGGCTTGGACGGGCTGTGGTGGGTTGTGGTGAGCTGAGACGGGCTGTGGTGGGCTGTATTGGGCTGTGGTGGGCTGTATTGGGCTGTGGTGGGCTGGGACGGGCTGTGGCAGGCTGGGACGGGCTGTGGTGGGCTGTGGTGGGACGGGACGGGCTGTGGTGGGCTGGGACGGGCTGTGGTGGTCTACGGTAGCCTGTGGTGTGCTGTAGTGGCCTGTGGTGGGCTGGGACGGGCTGTGGTGGGCTGGGACGGGCTGTGGTGGGCTGTGGTGGGACGGGACGGGCTGTGATGAGCCAGGACGGGCTGTGGTGTGCTGAGACGGGCTCTGGTGGGCCGGGACGGGCTGTGGTGGGCTGGGACGGGCTGTGGTGGGTTGGGACGGGCTCTGGTGCGCTGTGTTGGGTTGTGATGAGCTGAGACAGTCTGTGGTGGGTTGGGACGGGCTGTGGAGAGCTGTGGAGGGCTGTGGTGGGCTTGGACAGGCTGTGGTGGGTTGAGATCTGTCGTGGTGGGCCGTGGTGGGCTGGGACAGGCTGTGGTGGGCCGGGACGGGCCGTGGTGGGCCGGGACGGGCAGTGGTGGGCCCTGACGGTCCGTGGTAATCTCGGACGGGCCGTGGTAGGCTGGGACGGGCTGTGATGGGCTGGGACGAGCTGTGACAGGCTGGGACGGGCTGTGGTGGGCTGGGACGGGCTGTGGTGGGCTGGGACGGGCTATGGTGGGCTGGGACGGGCTGTGGTGGGCTGGGACGGGCTGTGGTGGGCCGTGGTGGGCCGCGGTGGGCTGGGACAGGCTGTGGTGGGCTATGACGTGCCGTGGTGTGCCGTGGTGAACTGTGGTGGGCTGTGGTAAGCCGTGGTGGGTTGTGGTGGGCCGTGGTGGGCTGTGGTCGGACGTGGTGGGCTGGGACAAGCTGTGGTGGGCTGGGACGGGCCGTGGTGGGCCAGGACCGGCCTTGGTTGGCCGTGACGGGCTGTGGTGTGCCGGGCCGGGCTGTAGTGGGCGGGGACAAGTTGTGGTGGGCGGGGACGGGCTTTGGTGGGCTCTGGTGGGCTGGAACGGGGTCTGTTGGGCTGGGACGGGCTGTGGTAAGCTGTAATGGGCTGTGGTGGGCTTGGACGGGCTGTGGTGGGTTGTGGTGAGCTGAGACGGGCTGTGGTGGGCTGTATTGGGCTGTGGCGGGCTGGGACGGGCTGTGGCAGGCTGGGACGGGCTATGGCAGGCTGGGACGGACTGTGGTGGTCTGTGGTGGGCTGGGACGGGCTGTGGTGGTCTACGGTAGCCTGTGGTGTTCTGTAGTGGCCTGTGGTGGGCTGGGACGGGCTGTGGTGGGCTGGGACGGGCTGTGGTGGGCTGTGGTGCGACGGGACGGGCTGTGGTGAGCCGGGACGGGCTGTGGTGTGCTGAGACGGGCTCTGGTGGGCCGGGACGGGCTGTGGTGGGCCCTGACGGTCCGTGGTAATCTCGGACGGGCCGTGGTAGGCTGGGACGGGCTGTGATGGGCTGGGACGAGCTGTGACGGGCTGGGACGGGCTGTGGTGGGCTGGGACGGGCTGTGGTGGGCTGGGACGGGATGCGGTGGGCCGTGGTGGGCTGTGGTGGGCCGTGGTTGGCTGGGACAGGCTGTGGTGGGCTATGACGTGCCGTGGTGTGCCGTGGTGAACTGTGGTGGGCTGTGGTAAGCCGTGGTGGGTTGTGGTGGGCCGTGGTGGGCTGTGGTCGGACATGGTGGGCTGGGACAAGCTGTGGTGGGCTGGGAGGGGCCGTGGTGGGCCAGGACCGGCCTTGGTTGGCCGTGACGGGCCGTGGTGGGCCGGGCCGGGCTGTAGTGGGCGGGGACAAGTTGTGGTGGGCGGGGACAGGCTGTGGTGAGCAGGGAAGGGCTGTGGTGGGCTGGGACGGGCTGGGACGGCCTGTGGTGGGCGGGGACGGGCTTTGGTGGGCTCTGGTGGGCTGGAACGGGCTCTGGTGGGCTGGGACGGGCTGTGGTAAGCTGTAATGGGCTGTGGTGGGCTTGGACGGGCTGTGGTGGGTTGTGGTGAGCTGAGATGGGCTGGGACGGGCTGTGGTGGGCTGTATTGTGCTATGGTGGGCTGTGGTGGGCTGGGACGGGCTGTGGTGGGCTGGGACGGGCTGTGGAGGGCTGTGGTGGGACTGGAAAGGCTGTGGTGGGCTGGGACGGGCTGTGGTGGTCTACGGTAGCCTGTGGTGTGCTGTAGTGGCCTGTGGTGGGCTGGGACGGGCTGTGGTGTGCTGAGACGGGCTCTGGTGGGCCGGGACGGGCTGTGGTGGGACGGGATGGGCTATGCTGGGCAGGGACAAGCTGTGGTAGGTTGGGACGGGCTCTGGTGGACTGGGACGGGCTCTGGTGGGCTGGAACAGGCCGTGGTGGGCTGGGATGTGCTGTGGTGGGGTGTGGTGAGCTGAGACGGTCTGGGAGGGGCTGAAACGGGCTGGGCCGGCTCTGGGGGTCTGGGAGGGGCTGGGAAGGCCTGTGGTGGGCTGGGACGAGCTGGGACGGGCTGGGACGGGCAGTGGTGGGCTGGGATGGGCAGTGGTGGGCTGGGACGGGCAGTGGTGGGCTGGGACGGGCAGTGGTGGGCTGAGGTGGGCCGCGGTGGGCCGGGACGGACCATGGTGGGCCGGGACGGGCGGTGATGGGCCTGGACGGGCCGTGGTGGACCGTAGTGGGCTGGGACGGGCTTTGGTGGGCCGGGACGTGCTGTTGTAGGCTGTGGTGGGCTGGGACGGGCTGTGGTGGGCTGGGACGGGCTGTGGTGGGCTGGGACGCGCTGCGGTGGGCTGGGAAGGGTTGGGACGGGCTGTGGTGGGCCGGGACCGGCCTTGGTTGGCCATGACGGGCCGTGGTGGGCCGGGCCGGGCTGTAGTGGGCGGGGACAAGTTGTGGTGGGCTGGGACAGGCTGTGGTGAGCAGGGAAGGGCTGTGGTGGCCTGGGACGGGCTGGGACGGGCTGTGGTGAGCGGGGACGGGCTGTGGTGGGCGGGGACGGTCTTTGGTGGGCTCTGGTGGGCTGGAACGGGGTCTGTTGGGCTGGGACGGGCTGTGGTAAGCTGTAATGGGCTGTGGTGGGCTTGGACGGGCTGTGGTGGGTTGTGGTGAGCTGAGACGGGCTGTGGTGGGCTGTATTGGGCTGTGGTGGGCTGGGACGGGCTGTGGCAGGCTGGGACGGGCTGTGGTGGGCTGTGGTGGGACGGGACGGGCTGTGGTGGGCTGGGACGGGCTGTGGTGGTCTACGGTAGCCTGTGGTGTGCTGTAGTGGCCTGTGGTGGGCTGGGACGGGCTGTGGTGGGCTGGGACGGGCTGTGGTGGGCTGTGGTGGGACGGGACGGGCTGTGATGAGCCAGGACGGGCTGTGGTGTGCTGAGACGGGCTCTGGTGGGCCGGGACGGGCTGTGGTGGGCTGGGACGGGCTGTGGTGGGTTGGGACGGGCTCTGGTGCGCTGTGTTGGGTTGTGATGAGCTGAGACAGTCTGTGGTGGGTTGGGACGGGCTGTGGAGAGCTGTGGAGGGCTGTGGTGGGCTTGGACAGGCTGTGGTGGGTTGAGATCTGTCGTGGTGGGCCGTGGTGGGCTGGGACAGGCTGTGGTGGGCCGGGACGGGCCGTGGTGGGCCGGGACGGGCAGTGGTGGGCCCTGACGGTCCGTTTTAATCTCGGACGGGCCGTGGTAGGCTGGGACGGGCTGTGATGGGCTGGGACGAGCTGTGACGGGCTGGGACGGGCTGTGGTGGGCTGGGACGGGCTGTGGTGGGCTGGGACGGGCTATGGTGGGCCGGGACGGGCTGTGGTGGGCTGGGACGGGCTGTGGTGGGCCGTGGTGGGCCGCGGTGGGCTGGGACAGGCTGTGGTGGGCTATGACGTGCCGTGGTGTGCCGTGGTGAACTGTGGTGGGCTGTGGTAAGCCGTGGTGGGTTGTGGTGGGCCGTGGTGGGCTGTGGTCGGACGTGGTGGGCTGGGACAAGCTGTGGTGGGCTGGGACGGGCCGTGGTGGGCCAGGACCGGCCTTGGTTGGCCGTGACGGGCTGTGGTGTGCCGGGCCGGGCTGTAGTGGGCGGGGACAAGTTGTGGTGGGCGGGGACGGGCTTTGGTGGGCTCTGGTGGGCTGGAACGGGGTCTGTTGGGCTGGGACGGGCTGTGGTAAGCTGTAATGGGCTGTGGCGGGCTGGGACGGTCTGTGGCAGGCTGGGACGGGCTGTGGTGGTCTGTGGTGGGCTGGGACGGGCTGTGGTGGGCTGGACGGGCTGTGGTGGTCTACGGTAGCCTGTGGTGTTCTGTAGTGGCCTGTGGTGGGCTGGGACGGGCTGTGGTGGGCTGGGACGGGCTGTGGTGGACTGTGGTGGGACGGGACGGGCTGTGGTGAGCCGGGACGGGCTGTGGTGGGCCCTGACGGTCCGTGGTAATCTCGGACGGGCCGTGGTAGGCTGGGACGGGCTGTGATGGGCTGGGACGAGCTGTGACGGGCTGTGACGGGCTGTGGTGGGCTGGGACGGGCTGTGGTGGGCTGGGACGGGCTGTGGTGGGCTGGGACGGGCTGCGGTGGGCCGTGGTGGGCTGTGGTGGGCCGTGGTTGGCTGGGACAGGCTGTGGTGGGCTATGACGTGCCGTGGTGTGCCGTGGTGACCTGTGGTGGGCTGTGGTAAGCCGTGGTGGGTTGTGGTGGGCCGTGGTGGGCTGTGGTCGGACATGGTGGGCTGGGACAAGCTGTGGTGGGCTGGGACGGGCCGTGGTGGGCCAGGACCGGCCTTGGTTGGCCGTGACGGGCCGTGGTGGGCCGGGCCGGGCTGTAGTGGGCGGGGACAAGTTGTGATGGGCGGGGACAGGCTGTGGTGAGCAGGGAAGGGCTGTGGTGGCCTGGGACGGGCTGGGACGGCCTGTGGTGGGCGGGGACGGGCTTTGGTGGGCTCTGGTGTGCTGGAACGGGCTCTGGTGGGCTGGGACGGGCTGTGGTAAGCTGTAATGGGCTGTGGTGGGCTTGGACGGGCTGTGGTGGGTTGTGGTGAGCTGAGATGGGCTGGGACGGGCTGTGGTGGGCTGTATTGTGCTATGGTGGGCTGTGGTGGGCTGGGACGGGCTGTGGAGGGCTGTGGTGGGACTGGACAGGCTGTGGTGGGCTGGGACGGGCTGTGGTGGTCTACGGTAGCCTGTGGTGTGCTGTAGTGGCCTGTGGTGGGCTGGGACAGGCTGTGGTGGGCTGGGACGGGCTGTGGTGGGCTGGGACGGGCTAGTGGTGGCCTGGGACGGGCTGGGACGGGCTGTGGTGAGCGGGGACGGGCTGTGGTGGGCGGGGACGGGCTTTGGTGGGCTCTGGTGGGCTGGAACGGGGTCTGTTGGGCTGGGACGGGCTGTGGTAAGCTGTAATGGGCTGTGGTGGGCTTGGACGGGCTGTGGTGGGTTGTGGTGAGCTGAGACGGGCTGTGGTGGGCTGTATTGGGCTGTGGCGGGCTGGGACGGGCTGTGGCAGGCTGGGACGGGCTGTGGTGGTCTGTGGTGGGCTGGGACGGGCTGTGGTGGGCTGGGACGGGCTGTGGTGGTCTACGGTAGCCTGTCGTGTGCTGTAGTGGCCTGTGGTGGGCTGGGACGGGCTGTGGTGGGCTGGGACGGGCTGTGGTGGGCTGTGGTGGGACGGGACGGGCTGTGGTGAGCCAGGACGGGCTGTGGTGTGCTGAGACGGACTCTGGTGGGCCGGGACGGGCTGTGGTGGGACGGGACGGGCTGTGGTGGGACGGGACGGGCTGTGGTGGGACGGGACGGGCTGTGGTGGGCTGGGAAGGGCTGTGGTGGGCTGGGACGGGTTGTGGTGGGCTGGGACGGGCTGTGGTGGGCTGGGACGGGCTGTGGTGGGCTGCGGTGGGCCGCGGTGGGCCTGGACGGACCATGGTGGGCCGGGACGGGCGGTGATGGGCCTGGACGGGCCGTGGTGGACCGTAGTGGGCTGGGACGGGCTTTGGTGGGCCGGGACGTGCTGTTGTAGGCTGTGGTGGGCTGGGACGGGCTGTGGTGGGCTGGGACAGGCTGTGGTGGGCTATGACGTGCCGTGGTGTGCCGTGGTGAACTGTGGTGGGCTGTGGTAAGCCGTGGTGGGTTGTGGTGGGCCGTGGTGGGCTGTGGTCGGACGTGGTGGGCTGGGACAAGCTGTGGTGGGCTGGGACGGGCCGTGGTGGGCCAGGACCGGCCTTGGTTGGCCGTGACGGGCCGTGGTGTGCCGGGCCGGGCTGTAGTGGGCGGGGACAAGTTGTGGTTGGCGGGGACGGGCTTTGGTGGGCTGGGACGGGCTGGAACGGGGTCTGTTGGGCTGGGACGGGCTGTGGTAAGCTGTAATGGGCTGTGGTGGGCTTGGACGGGCTGTGGTGGGTTGTGGTGAGCTGAGACGGGCTGTGGTGGGCTGTATTGGGCTGTTGTGGGCTGTATTGGGCTGTGGCGGGCTGTGGTGGGCTGTGGCAGGCTGGGACGGGCTGTGGTGGTCTGTGGTGGGCTGGGACGGGCTGTGGTGGGCTGGGACGGGCTGTGGTGGTCTACGGTAGCCTGTGGTGTGCTGTAGTGGCCTGTGGTGGGCTGGGACGGGCTGTGGTGGGCTGTGGTGGGACGGGACGGGCTGTGGTGAGCCGGGACGGGCTGTGGTGTGCTGAGACGGGCTCTGGTGGGCCGGGACGGGCTGTGGTGGGCCCTGACGGTCCGTGGTAATCTTGGACGGGCCGTGGTAGGCTGGGACGGGCTGTGATGGGCTGGGACGAGCTGTGACGGGCTGGGACGGGCTGTGGTAGGCTGGGACGGGCTGTGGTGGGCTGGGACGGGCTGTGGTGGGCTGGGACGGGCTGCGGTGGGCCGTGGTGGGCTGTGGTGGGCCGTGGTTGGCTGGGACAGGCTGTGGTGGGCTATGACGTGCTGTGGTGTGCCGTGGTGAACTGTGGTGGGCTGTGGTAAGCCGTGTTGGGTTGTGGTGGGCCGTGGTGGGCTGTGGTCGGACATGGTGGGCTGGGACAAGCTGTGGTGGGCTGGGAGGGGCCGTGGTGGGCCAGGACCGGCCTTGGTTGGCCGTGACGGGCCGTGGTGGGCCGGGCCGGGCTGTAGTGGGCGGGGACAAGTTGTGGTGGGCGGGGACAGGCTGTGGTGAGCAGGGAAGGGCTGTGGTGGCCTGGGACGGGCTGGGACGGGCTGTGGTGGGCGGGGACGGGCTTTGGTGGGCTCTGGTGGGCTGGAACGGGCGCTGGTGGGCTGGGACGGGCTGTGGTGAGCTGTAATGGGCTGTGGTGGGCTTGGACGGGCTGTGGTGGGTTGTGGTGAGCTGAGATGGGCTGGGACGGGCTGTGGTGGGCTGTATTGTGCTATGGTGGGCTGTGGTGGGCTGGGACGGGCTGTGGTGGGCTGGGACGGGCTGTGGAGGGCTGAGGTGGGACTGGACAGGCTGTGGTGGGCTGGGACGGGCTGTGGTGGTCTACGGTAGCCTGTGGTGTGCTGTAGTGGCCTGTGGTGGGCTGGGACGGGCTGTGGTGGGCTGGGACGGGCTGTGGTGGGCTGTGGTTGGACGGGACGGGCTGTGGTGAGCCAGGACGGGCTGTGGTGTGCTGAGACGGGCTCTGGTGGGCCGGGACGGGCTGTGGTGGGACGGGATGGGCTATGCTGGGCCGGGACAAGCTGTGGTAGGTTGGGACGGGCTCTGGTGGACTGGGACGGGCTCTGGTGGGCTGGAACAGGCCGTGGTGGGCTGGGATGGGCTGTGGTGGGGTGTGGTGAGCTGAGACGGTCTGGGAGGGGCTGAAACGGGCTGGGCCGGCTCTGGGGGTCTGGGAGGGGCTGGGAAGGCCTGTGGTGGGCTGGGACGAGCTGGGACGGGCTGGGACGGGCTGTGGTGGGCTGGGACGGGCAGTGGTGGGCTGGGACGGGCTGTGGTGGGCTGGGACGGGCAGTGGTGGGCTGAGGTGGGCCGCAGTGAGCCGGGACGGACCATGGTGGGCCGGGACGGGCGGTGATGGGCCTGGACGGGCCGTGGTGGACCGTAGTGGGCTGGGACGGGCTTTGGTGGGCCGGGACGTGCTGTTGTAGGCTGTGGTGTGCTGGGACGGGCTGTGGTGGGCTGGGACGGGCTGTGGTGGGCTGGGACGGGCTGTGGTGGGCTGGGACGCGCTGCGGTGGGCTGGGAAGGGTTGGGACGGGCTGTGGTGGGCCGGGACCGGCCTTGGTTGGCCATGACGGGCCGTGGTGGGCCGGGCCGGGCTGTAGTGGGCGGGGACAAGTTGTGGTGGGCTGGGACAGGCTGTGGTGAGCAGGGAAGGGCTGTGGTGGCCTGGGACGGGCTGGGACGGGCTGTGGTGAGCGGGGACGGGCTGTGGTGGGCGGGGACGGGCTTTGGTGGGCTCTGGTGGGCTGGAACGGGCTCTGGTGGGCTGGGACGGGCTGTGGTAAGCTGTAATGGGCTGTGGTGGGCTTGGACGGGCTGTGGTGGGTTGTGGTGAGCTGAGATGGGCTGGGACGGGCTGTGGTGGGCTGTATTGTGCTATGGTGGGCTGTGGTGGGCTGGGACGGGCTGTGGAGGGCTGTGGTGGGACTGGACAGGCTGTGGTGGGCTGGGACGGGCTGTGGTGGTCTACGGTAGCCTGTGGTGTGCTGTAGTGGCCTGTGGTGGGCTGGGACGGGCTGTGGTGGGCTGGGACGGGCTGTGGTGGGCTGGGACGGGCTAGTGGTGGGCTGTGGTTGGACGGGACGGGCTGTGGTGAGCCAGGACGGGCTGTGGTGGGTTGAGACGGGCTCTGGTGGGCCGGGACGGGCTGTGGTGGGACGGGATGGGCTATGCTGGGCCGGGACAAGCTGTGGTAGGTTGGGACGGGCTCTGGTGGACTGGGACGGGCTCTGGTGGGCTGGAACAGGCCGTGGTGGGCTGGGATGGGCTGTGGTGGGGTGTGGTGAGCTGAGACGGTCTGGGAGGGGCTGAAACGGGCTGGGCCGGCTCTGGGGGTCTGGGAGGGGCTGGGAAGGCCTGTGGTGGGCTGGGACGAGCTGGGACGGGCTGGGACGGGCTGTGGTGGGCTGGGATGGGCAGTGGTGGGCTGGGACGGGCAGTGGTGGGCTGGGACGGGCAGTGGTGGGCTGAGGTGGGCCGCGGTGGGCCGGGACGGACCATGGTGGGCCGGGACGGGCGGTGATGGGCCTGGACGGGCCGTGGTGGACCGTAGTGGGCTGGGACGGGCTTTGGTGGGCCGGGACGTGCTGTTGTAGGCTGTGGTGTGCTGGGACGGGCTGTGGTGGGCTGGGACGCGCTGCGGTGGGCTGGGAAGGGTTGGGACGGGCTGTGGTGGGCCGGGACCAGCCTTGGTTGGCCATGACGGGCCGTGGTGGGCCGGGCCGGGCTGTAGTGGGCGGGGACAAGTTGTGCTGGGCTGGGACAGGCTGTGGTGAGCAGGGAAGGGCTGTGGTGGCCTGGGACGGGCTGGGACGGGCTGTGGTGAGCGGGGACGGGCTGTGGTGGACGGGGACGGGCTTTGGTGGGCTCTGGTGGGCTGGAACGGGGTCTGTTGGGCTGGGACGGGCTGTGGTAAGCTGTAATGGGCTGTGGTGGGCTTGGACGGGCTGTGGTGGGTTGTGGTGAGCTGAGACGGGCTGTGGTGGGCTGTATTGGGCTGTGGCGGGCTGGGACGGGCTGTGGCAGGCTGGGACGGGCTGTGGTGGTCTGTGGTGGGCTGGGACGGGCTGTGGTGGGCTGGGACGGGCTGTGGTGGGACGAGATGGGCTATGGTGGGCTGTGGTGGGACGGGACGGGCTGTGGTGAGCCAGGACGGGCTGTGGTGTGCTGAGACGGGCTCTGGTGGGCCGGGACGGGCTGTGGTGGGACGGGACGGGCTGTGGTGGGACGGGACGGGCTGTGGTGGGCTGGGAAGGGCTGTGGTGGGCTGGGACGGGTTGTGGTGGGCTGGGACGGGCTGTGGTGGGCTGGGACGGGCTGTGGTGGGCTGCGGTGGGCCGCGGTGGGCCTGGACGGACCATGGTGGGCCAGGACGGGCGGTGATGGGCCTGGACGGGCCGTGGTGGACCGTAGTGGGCCGGGACGTGCTGTTGTAGGCTGTGGTGTGCTGGGATGGGCTGTGGTGGGCTGGGACGGGCTGTGGTGGGCCGTGGTGGGCCGCGGTGGGCTGGGACAGGCTGTGGTGGGCTATGACGTGCCGTGGTGTGCCGTGGTGAACTGTGGTGGGCTGTGGTAAGCCGTGGTGGGTTGTGGTGGGCCGTGGTGGGCTGTGGTCGGACATGGTGGGCTGGGACAAGCTGTGGTGGGCTGGGAGGGGCCGTGGTGGGCCAAGACCGGCCTTGGTTGGCCGTGACGGGCCGTGGTGGGCCGGGCCGGGCTGTAGTGGGCGGGGACAAGTTGTGGTGGGCGGGGACAGGCTGTGGTGAGCAGGGAAGGGCTGTGGTGGCCTGGGACGGGCTGGGACGGCCTGTGGTGGGCGGGGGACGGGCTTTGGTGGGCTCTGGTGGGCTGGAACGGGCTCTGGTGGGCTGGGACGGGCTGTGGTAAGCTGTAATGGGCTGTGGTGGGCTTGGACGGGCTGTGGTGGGTTGTGGTGAGCTGAGATGGGCTGGGACGGGCTGTGGTGGGCTGTATTGTGCTATGGTGGGCTGTGGTGGGCTGGGACGGGCTGTGGTGGGCTGGGACGGGCTGTGGAGGGCTGTGGTGGGACTGGACAGGCTGTGGTGGGCTGGGACGGGCTGTGGTGGTCTACGGTAGCCTGTGGTGTGCTGTAGTGGCCTGTGGTGGGCTGGGACGGGCTGTGGTGGGCTGGGACGGGCTGTGGTGGGCTGTGGTGGGACGGGACGGGCTGTGGTGAGCCAGGACGGGCTGTGGTGTGCTGAGACGGGCTCTGGTGGGCCGGGACGGGCTGTGGTGGGCCGGGACGGGCTGTGGTGGGACGGGACGGGCTGTGGTGGGCTGGGACGGGCTGTGGTGGCCTGGGACGGGCTGTGGTGGGCTGGGAAGGGCTGTGGTGGCCTGGGACGGGCTATGGTGGGCTGGGACGGGCTGTGGTGGGACGGGATGGGCTATGCTGGGCCGGGACAAGCTGTGGTAGGTTGGGACGGCCTCTGGTGGACTGGGACGGGCTCTGGTGGGCTGGAACAGGCCGTGGTGGGCGGGGATGGGCTGTGGTGGGGTGTTTTGAGCTGAGACGGTCTGGGAGGGGCTGAAACGGGCTGGGCCGGCTCTGGGGGTCTGGGAGGGGCTGGGAAGGCCTGTGGTGGGCTGGGACGAGCTGGGACGGGCTGGGACGGGCTGTGGTGGGCTGGGACGGGCAGTGGTGGGCTGGGACGGGCAGTGGTGGGCTGGGACGGGCAGTGGTGGGCTGAGGTGGGCCGCGGTGAGCCGGGACGGACCATGGTGGGCCGGGACGGGCGGTGATGGGCCTGGACGGGCCGTGGTGGACCGTAGTGGGCTGGGACGGGCTTTGGTGGGCCGGGACGTGCTGTTGTAGGCTGTGGTGTGCTGGGACGGGCTGTGGTGGGCTGGGACGGGCTGTGGTGGGCTGGGACGGGCTGTGGTGGGCTAGGACGCGCTGCGGTGGGCTGGGAAGGGTTGGGACGGGCTGTGGTGGGCCGGGACCGGCCTTGGTTGGCCATGACGGGCCGTGGTGGGCCGGGCCGGGCTGTAGTGGGCGGGGACAAGTTGTGGTGGGCTGGGACAGGCTGTGGTGAGCAGGGAAGGGCTGTGGTGGCCTGGGACGGGCTGGGACGGGCTGTGGTGATCGGGGACGGGCTGTGGTGGACGGGGACGGGCTTTGGTGGGCTCTGGTGGGCTGGAACGGGGTCTGTTGGGCTGGGACGGGCTGTGGTAAGCTGTAATGGGCTGTGGTGGGCTTGGACGGGCTGTGGTGGGTTGTGGTGAGCTGAGACGGGCTGTGGTGGGCTGTATTGGGCTGTGGCGGGCTGGGACGGGCTGTGGCAGGCTGGGACGGGCTGTGGTGGTCTGTGGTGGGCTGGGACGGGCTGTGGTGGGCTGGGACGGGCTGTGGTGGTCTACGGTAGCCTGTGGTGTGCTGTAGTGGCCTGTGGTGGGCTGGGACGGGCTGTGGTGGGCTGGGACGGGCTGTGGTGGGCTGTGGTGGGACGGGACGGGCTGTGGTGAGCCAGGACGGGCTGTGGTGTGCTGAGACGGGCTCTGGTGGGCCGGGACGGGCTGTGGTGGGCCGGGACGGGCTGTGGTGGGACGGGACGGGCTGTGGTGGGCTGGGACGGGCTGTGGTGGCCTGGGACGGGCTGTGGTGGGCTGGGAAGGGCTGTGGTGGCCTGGGACGGGCTATGGTGGGCTGGGACGGGCTGTGATGGGCTGGGACGGGCTGTGGTGGGCTGGGACGGGCTGTGGTGGGCTGGGACGGGATGCGGTGGGCCGTGGTGGGCCGTGGTGGGCTGGGACAGGCTGTGGTGGGCTATGACGTGCCGTGGTGTGCCGTGGTGAACTGTGGTGGGCTGTGGTAAGCCGTGGTGGGTTGTGGTGGGCCGTGGTGGGCTGTGGCCAAACGTGGTGGGCTGGGACAAGCTGTGGTGGGCTGGGACGGGCCGTGGTGGGCTGAGACGTACTGTGGTGGGCTGTGGTGTGCTGTGGTGGGCTGGGACGGGCTGTGGTGGGCTGTGGAGGGCTGGGACAGGCTGTGGTGGGCTGTGTAAGCTGGGACGGGCTCTGGCGGGCTGGGACGGTCTGTGTTGAGCTGTGGTGGGCTGGGACGGGCTGTGGTGGGCTGGGACAAGCTCTGGTGGGCTCTGGTGGGATGGGACGGGTTGTGGTGGGCTGTGGTGGGCTGGGACGGGCTGTGGTGGGCCGTAGTGGGCTGTGGTGGGCTGGGACAGGCTGGCACGGGCTGTGGTGGGCTGGTATTGGCTGGCACGGGCTGGGGTGGGCCGTGGTGGGCTGGGACGGGCCGTGGTGGGCTGGGACGGGCCGTGGTGGGCTGGGACGGGCCGCGGTTGGCTGGGACGAGCCGTGGTGTGCTGGGACGGGCCGTGGTGCGCTGGGACGAATTGTGGTGGGCTGGGACGGGATGTCGTGGTCCGGGTCGGGCTGTGGTGGGCTGGGACGGGCTGTGGTGGGCTGGGACTCGCTGTGGTGCACTGGGACGAGTTGTGGTGGGCTGGGACGGGATGTCGTGATCCGGGTCGGGCTGTGGTGGGCTGGGACGGGCTGTGGTGGGTTGTGGTGGGCTGTTGTGGGCTGGGACGGGCCGTGGTGAACTGTGGTGGGCTGGGACGGGCTGTGGGGGGCTGGGTCGGGCTAAGACGGGCTGTGGTGGGCTGGGACGGGCTGTGGTGGGATGTGGTGAGCTGGGACAGGCTGGGACGGGCTGTGGTGGGCTGGGACAGGCTGGGTCAGGCTGTGGTGGGCTGGGACGTGCTCTGGTGGGTTGGAACGTGCCGTGGTGGGCTGGGACGGGCTGTGGTGGGCTGGGACGGGCTATAGTGGGCCGGGAGAAGCTGTGGTAGCTTGGGACGGGCTATGGTGGACTGGGACGGGCTCTGGTGGGCTGGAACAGGCCGTGGTGGGCTGTGACGCGCTGTGGTGGGCTGGGAAGGGCTGAGACGGGCTGTGGTTGGCTGGGATGGGCTGTGGTTGGCTGAAAAGGGCTGTGGAGGGCTGGGACAAGTTGTGGTGGGCTGTGGTGGGCTGAGACGGGCTGTGGTGGTATGCGGTAGGCTGTGGTGTGCTGTAGTGGCCTGTGGTGGGCTGGGACGGGCTGTGGTGGGCAGGGACGGGCTGGGACGGGCTGTGGTGGGCTGGGACGTGCTCTGGTGCGCTGTGTTTTGTTGTGATGAGCTGAGACAGTCTGTGGTGGGTTGGGACGGGCTGTGGAGAGCTGTGGAGGGCTGTGGTGGGCTTGGACAGGCTGTGGTGGGTTGAGATCTGTCGTGGTGGGCCGTGGTGGGCTGGGAGGGGCCGTGGTGTGCTGGGATGGGCCGTGGTGGGCTGGGATGGGCCGTGGTGGGCCGGGACGGGCCGTGGTGGGCCGGGACGGGCAGTGGTGGGCCGGGACGGTCCGTGGTAATCAGGGATGGGCCGTGGTGGGCTGGGACGGGCTGTGGTGGACTGGGACCAGCTGTGACGGGATGGGACGGGCTGTGGTGGGATGGGACGGGCTGTGGTGGGCTGGGATGGGCTGTGGTGGGCTGGGAAGGGATGCGGTGGGCTGGGACGGGATGCGGTGGGCCGTGGTGGGCTGTGGTGGGCCGTGGTGTGCTGGGACAGGCTGTGGTGGGCTATGACGTGCCGTGGTGGGCCGTGGTGAATTGTGGTGGGCTGTGGTAAGCCGTGGTGGGTTGTGGTGGGCCGTGGTGGGCTGTGGTCAAACGTGGTGGGCTGGGACAAGCTGTGGTGGGCTGGGACGGGCCGTGGTGGGCCAGGACTGGCCTTGGTTGGCCGTGACGGGCCGTGGTGGGCCGGGCCGAGCTGTAGTGGGCCGGGTCAAGTTGTGGTGGGTGGGGACAGGCTGTGGTGAGCAGGGAAGGGCTGTGGTGGCCTGGGACGGGCTGGGACGGGCTGTGGTGATCGGGGACGGGCTGTGGTGGGCGGGGACGGTCTTTGGTGGGCTCTGGTGGGCTGGAACGGGGTCTGTTGGGCTGGGACGGGCTGTGGTAAGCTGTAATGGGCTGTGGTGGGTTGTGGTGAGCTGAGATGGGCTGGGACGGGCTGTGACGGGCTGTGGTGGGCTGTATTGGGCTATGGTGGGCTGTGGCGGGCTGGGACGGGCTGTGGCTGGCTGTGGGGGGCTGGGACGAGCTGTGGTGGGCTGGGACGGGCTGTGGTGGGCTGGGACGGGCTGTGGTGGGCTGGGACGGGCTGTGGTGGGCCGCAGTGGGCTGTGGTGGGCTGGGACAGGCTGGCACGGGCTGTGGTGGGCTGGTATTGGCTGGCACAGGCTGGGGTGGGCCGTGTTTGGCTGGGACGGGCCGTGTTTGGCTGGGACGGGCCGTGGTGGGCTGGGACGGGCCGTGGTGGGCTGGGACGGGCCGTGGTGTGCTGGGACGGGCCGTGGTGCGCTGGGACGAATTGTGGTGGGCTGGGACGGGATGTCGTGGTCCGGGTCGGGCTGTGGTGGGCTGGGACGGGCTGTGGTGGGATGTGGTGAGCTGGGACAGGCTGGGACGGGCTGTGGTGGGCTGGGACACGCTGGGTCAGGCTGTGGTGGGCTGGGACGTTCTCTGGTGGGTTGGAACGGGCCGTGGTGGGCTGGGACGGGCTGTGGTGGGCTGGGACGGGCTGTGGTGGGCTGGGACGGGCTATGGTGGGCCGGGACAAGCTGTGGTAGCTTGGGACGGGCTCTGGTGGACTGGGACGGGCTCTGGTGGGCTGGGACGAGCTGGGACGGGCTGTGGTGGGCTGGGACGGGCAGTGGTGGGCTGGGACGGGCAGTGGTGGGCTGGGACGGGCAGTGGTGGGCTGGGACAGGCTGTGGTGGGCTGAGGTGGGCCGCGGTGGATCGGGACGGACCATGGTGGGCCGGGACGGGCGGTGATGGGCCTGGACGGGCCGTGGTGGACCGTAGTGGGCTGGGATGGGCTTTGGTGGGCCGGGACGTGCTGTTGTAGGCTGTGGTGGGCTGGGACGGGCTGTGGTGGGCTGGGACGGGCTATGGTGGGCTGTGGTGGGCTGGGACAGGATGTGGTGGGCTGGGACGGGCTGTGGTGGGCTGGGACGGGCTGTGGTGGGCTGGGACGGGCTGTGGTGGGCTGGGACGGGCTGTGGTGGGCTGGGACGGGCTGTGGTGGGCTGGGACGGGCCGTGGTGGGCTGTGGTGAGCTGAGACGGGCTGGCACGGGCTGTGGTGACCTGAGACGGGCTGGGACGGGCTCTGGTGGGCTGGGACGGGCTGTGGTGGGCAAGGACACACTGTCGCGGGCCGGGACGGGCTGTGGTGGGCTATGGTGACCTGGGACGGGCTCTGGTGGGCTGAGACGGTCTCTGGTGGGCTGTGGTGGGCCGTGGTGGGCTGGGACGGGCAGTGGTGGGCTGGGACGGACTGTGGTGGGCTGTGGTGGGCCGTGATGGGCTGTGGTGGGCCGGGACGGGCTGGGCCGTGCTGGGACGGGTTGGCATGGGCTCTGACGGGCTGGGACGGGCTGTGGTGGGCTGGGACAGGCTGCGGCGGGCTGGGACGGGCTGCGGCGGGCTGGGACGGGCTGCGGCGGGCTGGGACAGGCTGCGGCGGGCTGGGACGGCCTGCGGCGGGCTGGTACGGGATGCGGCGGGCTGGGACGGCCTGCGGTGGGCTGGGACGGGCTGCGGTGGGCTGGGACGGTCTGGGACGGGCTGTGGTGGGCTGGGATGGGCTGTGGTGGGCTGGGAAGGACTGTGGTGGGCTGTGGTAAGCTGGAACTGGCTCCGGTTGGCTGGGACAGTCTAAGGTGGGCTGGGACGGGCTGTGGTGGGCTGGGACGGTCTATGGTGGTCTGGGATGGGCTGGGAAGGGCTGTGGTGGGCTGGGACGGGCTCTGCTGGGCTGAAGTGGGCCTTGGTGGGCTGGGACGGGCCATGGTGGGCGGGGACGGGCCATGGTGGCCGGGGACGGGCGGGGACGGGCTGGGACGGGCTGGGACGGGCTGGGACGGGCTGTGGCGGGCTGGGACGGGCTGTGGCGGGCTGGGACGGGCTGTGGCGGGCTGGGACGGGCTGTGGCGGGCGGGGACAGGCTGTGGTGTGCTGGGACGGGCTGGGACGGGCTGTGGTGGGCGGGGACAAGCTGTGGTGGGCTGGGACGAGATGTGGTGGGCCATGGTGGGCTGGGACGGGCCGTGGTGAACTGTGGTGGGCAGTGGTGGGCCGTGGCGGGCTGTAGTGGGCTGTGGCGGGCTGGGACGGGCTGTGGTGGGCTGGGACGGGCTGTGGTCGGCTGGGACGGGCTGTGGTCGGCTGGGACGGGCTGTGGTAAACTGGGACGGGCTGGTACGGGCTGGGATGTGCTGTGGTGGGGTGGGACGGGCTGTGGTGGGCTGGGACAGGCTGTGGTGGGCTGTGGTGAGCTGGGACGGGCTGTGGTGGGCTGGGACGGGCTGTGGTAGGCCGTGGTGGGCTCTGGCAGTGCGGGGTGGGCCGTTGTAGGCCGTGGTGGTCCGTGGCGGGCCGTGGTGGGCTGCAGTGGGCTGGGACGGGCTGTGGTGGAATGGGATAAGCTGTGTTGGGCTGGGACAGTCTATGGTGGGCTGTGGTGGGATGGGAAAAGCTGTGGTGGGCTGTGGTGGGCTGGGACCGTCTGTGATGGGTTGGGACGGGCGGTGGTGGGCTGGGACGGGCTGTGGCGGTCTTGGATGGGCTGTGGCGTGCCAAGACGGGCTGTGGCGGTCTGGGACGGCTGTGGTGGGTTGTGGCAGGCTGTGGTGGGCCGTGGCGGGCCTTGGTGGGCCGTAGCGGGCCGGGCAGTGGTGGGCTGTGGTGGGCTGTGGTGGGCCTTGGTGGGCCGTGGTGCGACGTGGTGGGCTGGGACGGGCTGCGGAGGGCTGTGACGGGCAGTGGTGGGCCGTGGCGGGCTGTATTGGGCCGTGGTGGGCTGTTGTGGGCTGGGACGGGCTGGGACAGGTTGTGGTGGGATGGGATAAGCTGTGGTGGGCTGGGACGGGCTGTGGTGTGCTGGGACGGGCTGTGGTGTTCTGGGACGGGCTGGCACCGCCTGGGACGGGCTGTGGTGGGCTGGGACAGGCTGGGATGGTCTGTGGTGGACTGGGACGGTCTGTGGTGGGCTGGAACGGGCTGTGGTGGGCGGGGACGGGCTGGGACGAGCTGGGGACAGGCTGGGACGGGCTGGGACGGGCTCTGGTGGGCTGGGACGGGCTGTGATGGGCTGTGATGGGTTCTGGGGGGCTGTGGTGATCTCTGGTGTGCTGTGGTGGCCTGTGGTGGGCTGGGACCGGCTGTGGTGGGCTCTGGTGGGCTGTGGTGGTCTGGAACGGGCTGTGGTGGGCTGGGACGGGCTGGGACGGGCTGTGGTGGGCTGTGGTGGGCTGGGACGGGCTGTGGTAAACTGGGACGGGCTGTGGTAAACTGGGACGGGCTGTGGTAAAGTGGGAGGGGCTGTGGTAAACTGGGACGGGCTGGGGACGGGCTCTAGTGGTCTGGGACGGGCTGTGGTGGGCTGGGATGGGCTGTGATGGGCTGGGACGGATTCTGGGGGGCTGTGGTGATCTCTGGTCTGCTGTGGTGGCCTGTGGTGGGCTGGGACGGGCTGTGGTGGGCTGTGGTGGGCTCTGGTGGTCTGGAACGGGCTGGGACGGGCTGTGGTGGGCTGGGACGGGCTGGGACGGGCTGTGGTGGGCTGGGACGGGCTGTGGTGTGCTGGGACGGGCTGTGGTGTTCTGGGACGGGCTGGCACCGCCTGGGACGGGCTGTGGTGGGCTGTGACAGGCTGGGACGGTCTGTGGGGGGACTGGGACGGTCTGTGGTGGGCTGGAACGGGCTGTGGTGGGCGGGGGACGAGCTGGGACAGGCTGGGACGAGCTGGGACGGGCTGGGAGGGGCTGTGGTGGGCTGGGACGGGCTGTGGTGTGCTGGGACGGGCTGTGGTGTTCTGGGACGGGCTGGCACCGCCTGGGACGGGCTGCGGTGGGCTGGGCTGGGCCGTGGTGGGCCGGGACGGGCCGTGGTGGGCCGGGACGGGCAGTGGTGGGCCCTGACGGTCCGTGGTAATCTCGGACGGGCCGTGGTAGGCTGGGACGGGCTGTGATGGGCTGGGACGAGCTGTGACGGGCTGGGACGGGCTGTGGTGGGCTGGGACGGGCTGTGGTGGGCTGGGACGGGCTGTGGTGGGCTGGGACGGGATGCGGTTGGCCGTGGTGGGCCGTGGTGGGCTGGGACAGGCTGTGGTGGGCTATGACGTGCCGTGGTGTGCCGTGGTGAACTGTGGTGGGCTGTGGTAAGCCGTGGTGGGTTGTGGTGGGCCGTGGTGGGCTGTGGTCGGACGTGGTGGGCTGGGACAAGCTGTGGTGGGCTGGGACGGGCCGTGGTGGGCTGAGACGTACTGTGGTGGGCTGTGGTGTGCTGTGGTGGGCTGGGACGGGCTGTGGTGGGCTGTGGAGGGCTGGGACAGGCTGTGGTGGGCTGTGTAAGCTGGGACGGGCTCTGGCGGGCTGGGACGGTCTGTGTTGAGCTGTGGTGGGCTGGGACGGGCTGTGGTGGGCTGGGACAAGCTCTGGTGGGCTCTGGTGGGATGGGACGGGTTGTGGTGGGCTGTGGTGGGCTGGGACGGGCTGTGGTGGGCCGTAGTGGGCTGTGGTGGGCTGGGACAGGCTGGCACGGGCTGTGGTGGGCTGGTATTGGCTGGCACGGGCTGGGGTGGGCCGTGGTGGGCTGGGACGGGCCGTGGTGGGCTGGGACGGGCCGCGGTTGGCTGGGACGAGCCGTGGTGTGCTGGGACGGGCCGTGGTGCGCTGGGACGAATTGTGGTGGGCTGGGACGGGATGTCGTGGTCCGGGTCGGGCTGTGGTGGGCTGGGACGGGCTGTGGTGGGCTGGGACTCGCTGTGGTGCACTGGGACGAGTTGTGGTGGGCTGGGACGGGATGTCGTGATCCGGGTCGGGCTATGGTGGGCTGGGACGGGCTGTGGTGGGTTGTGGTGGGCTGTGGTGGGTTGTGGTGGGCTGTTGTGGGCTGGGACGGGCCGTGGTGAACTGTGGTGGGCTGGGACGGGCTGTGGGGGGCTGGGTCGGGCTAAGACGGGCTGTGGTGGGCTGGGACGGGCTGTGGTGGGATGTGGTGAGCTGGGACAGGCTGGGACGGGCTGTGGTGGGCTGGGAAGGGCTGAGACGGGCTGTGGTTGGCTGGGATGGGCTGTGGTTGGCTGAAAAGGGCTGTGGAGGGCTGGGACAAGTTGTGGTGGGCTGTGGTGGGCTGAGACGGGCTGTGGTGGTATGCGGTAGGCTGTGGTGTGCTGTAGTGGCCTGTGGTGGGCTGGGACGGGCTGTGGTGGGCAGGGACGGGCTGGGACGGGCTGTGGTGGGCTGGGACGGGCTAGTGGTGGGCTGGGACGGGCTGTGGTGGGTTGGGACGTGCTCTGGTGCGCTGTGTTTTGTTGTGATGAGCTGAGACAGTCTGTGGTGGGTTGGGACGGGCTGTGGAGAGCTGTGGAGGGCTGTGGTGGGCTTGGACAGGCTGTGGTGGGTTGAGATCTGTCGTGGTGGGCCGTGGTGGGCTGGGAGGGGCCGTGGTGTGCTGGGATGGGCCGTGGTGGGCTGGGATGGGCCGTGGTGGGCCGGGACGGGCCGTGGTGGGCCGGGACGGGCAGTGGTGGGCCGGGACGGTCCGTGGTAATCAGGGATGGGCCGTGGTGGGCTGGGACGGGCTGTGGTGGACTGGGACCAGCTGTGACGGGATGGGACGGGCTGTGGTGGGATGGGACGGGCTGTGGTGGGCTGGGATGGGCTGTGGTGGGCTGGGAAGGGATGCGGTGGGCTGGGACGGGATGCGGTGGGCCGTGGTGGGCTGTGGTGGGCCGTGGTGTGCTGGGACAGGCTGTGGTGGGCTATGACGTGCCGTGGTGGGCCGTGGTGAATTGTGGTGGGCTGTGGTAAGCTGTGGTGGGTTGTGGTGGGCCGTGGTGGGCTGTGGTCAAACGTGGTGGGCTGGGACGGGCTGTGGTGGGCTGGGACGGGCTGGGACGGGCTGTGGTGGGCTGGGACGGGCTGTGGTGTGCTGGGACGGGCTGTGGTGTTCTGGGACGGGCTGGCACCGCCTGGGACGGGCTGTGGTGGGCTGGGACAGGCTGGGACGGTCTGTGGGGGACTGGGACGGTCTGTGGTGGGCTGGAACGGGCTGTGGTGGGCGGGGATGGGCTGGGACGAGCTGGGACAGGCTGGGACGAGCTGGGACAGGCTGGGACGGGCTGGGAGGGGCTGTGGTGGGCTGGGACGGGCTGTGGTGTGCTGGGACGGGCTGTGGTGTTCTGGGACGGGCTGGCACCGCCTGGGACGGGCTGCGGTGGGCTGGGATGGGCCGTGGTGGGCCGGGACGGGCCGTGGTGGGCCGGGACGGGCAGTGGTGGGCCCTGACGGTCCGTGGTAATCTCGGACGGGCCGTGGTAGGCTGGGACGGGCTGTGATGGGCTGGGACGAGCTGTGACGGGCTGGGACGGGCTGTGGTGGGCTGGGACGGGCTGTGGTGGGCTGGGACGGGATGCGGTGGGCCGTGGTGGGCCGTGGTGGGCTGGGACAGGCTGTGGTGGGCTATGACGTGCCGTGGTGTGCCGTGGTGAACTGTGGTGGGCTGTGGTAAGCCGTGGTGGGTTGTGGTGGGCCGTGGTGGGCTGTGGTCGGACGTGGTGGGCTGGGACAAGCTGTGGTGGGCTGGGACGGGCCGTGGTGGGCTGAGACGTACTGTGGTGGGCTGTGGTGTGCTGTGGTGGGCTGGGACGGGCTGTGGTGGGCTGTGGAGGGCTGGGACAGGCTGTGGTGGGCTGTGTAAGCTGGGACGGGCTCTGGCGGGCTGGGACGGTCTGTGTTGAGCTGTGGTGGGCTGGGACGGGCTGTGGTGGGCTGGGACAAGCTCTGGTGGGCTCTGGTGGGATGGGACGGGTTGTGGTGGGCTGTGGTGGGCTGGGACGGGCTGTGGTGGGCCGTAGTGGGCTGTGGTGGGCTGGGACAGGCTGGCACGGGCTGTGGTGGGCTGGTATTGGCTGGCACGGGCTGGGGTGGGCCGTGGTGGGCTGGGACGGGCCGTGGTGGGCTGGGACGGGCCGCGGTTGGCTCGGACGAGCCGTGGTGTGCTGGGACGGGCCGTGGTGCGCTGGGACGAATTGTGGTGGGCTGGGACGGGATGTCGTGGTCCGGGTCGGGCTGTGGTGGGCTGGGACGGGCTGTGGTGGGCTGGGACTCGCTGTGGTGCACTGGGACGAGTTTTGGTGGGCTGGGACGGGATGTCGTGATCCGGGTCGGGCTATGGTGGGCTGGGACGGGCTGTGGTGGGTTGTGGTGGGCTGTGGTGGGTTGTGGTGGGCTGTTGTGGGCTGGGACGGGCCGTGGTGAACTGTGGTGGGCTGGGACGGGCTGTGGGGGGCTGGGTCGGGCTAAGACGGGCTGTGGTGGGCTGGGACGGGCTGTGGTGGGATGTGGTGAGCTGGGACAGGCTGGGACGGGCTGTGGTGGGCTGGGAAGGGCTGAGACGGGCTGTGGTTGGCTGGGATGGGCTGTGGTTGGCTGAAAAGGGCTGTGGAGGGCTGGGACAAGTTGTGGTGGGCTGTGGTGGGCTGAGACGGGCTGTGGTGGTATGCGGTAGGCTGTGGTGTGCTGTAGTGGCCTGTGGTGGGCTGGGACGGGCTGTGGTGGGCAGGGACGGGCTGGGACGGGCTGTGGTGGGCTGGGACGGGCTAGTGGTGGGCTGGGACGGGCTGTGGTGGGTTGGGACGTGCTCTGGTGCGCTGTGTTTTGTTGTGATGAGCTGAGACAGTCTGTGGTGGGTTGGGACGGGCTGTGGAGAGCTGTGGAGGGCTGTGGTGGGCTTGGACAGGCTGTGGTGGGTTGAGATCTGTCGTGGTGGGCCGTGGTGGGCTGGGAGGGGCCGTGGTGTGCTGGGATGGGCCGTGGTGGGCTGGGATGGGCCGTGGTGGGCCGGGACGGGCCGTGGTGGGCCGGGACGGGCAGTGGTGGGCCGGGACGGTCCGTGGTAATCAGGGACGGGCCGTGGTGGGCTGGGACGGGCTGTGGTGGACTGGGACCAGCTGTGACGGGATGGGACGGGCTGTGGTGGGATGGGACGGGCTGTGGTGGGCTGGGATGGGCTGTGGTGGGCTGGGAAGGGATGCGGTGGGCTGGGACGGGATGCGGTGGGCCGTGGTGGGCTGTGGTGGGCCGTGGTGTGCTGGGACAGGCTGTGGTGGGCTATGACGTGCCGTGGTGGGCCGTGGTGAATTGTGGTGGGCTGTGGTAAGCTGTGGTGGGTTGTGGTGGGCCGTGGTGGGCTGTGGTCAAACGTGGTGGGCTGGGACGGGCTGTGGTGGGCTGGGACGGGCTGGGACGGGCTGTGGTGGGCTGGGACGGGCTGTGGTGTGCTGGGACGGGCTGTGGTGTTCTGGGACGGGCTGGCACCGCCTGGGACGGGCTGTGGTGGGCTGGGACAGGCTGGGACGGTCTGTGGGGGACTGGGACGGTCTGTGGTGGGCTGGAACGGGCTGTGGTGGGCGGGGATGGGCTGGGACGAGCTGGGACAGGCTGGGACGAGCTGGGACAGGCTGGGACGGGCTGGGAGGGGCTGTGGTGGGCTGGGACGGGCTGTGGTGTGCTGGGACGGGCTGTGGTGTTCTGGGACGGGCTGGCACCGCCTGGGACGGGCTGCGGTGGGCTGGGATGGGCCGTGGTGGGCCGGGACGGGCCGTGGTGGGCCGGGACGGGCAGTGGTGGGCCCTGACGGTCCGTGGTAATCTCGGACGGGCCGTGGTAGGCTGGGACGGGCTGTGATGGGCTGGGACGAGCTGGGACAGGCTGGGACGGGCTGGGAGGGGCTGTGGTGGGCTGGGACGGGCTGTGGTGTGCTGGGACGGGCTGTGGTGTTCTGGGACGGGCTGGCACCGCCTGGGACGGGCTGCGGTGGGCTGGGATGGGCCGTGGTGGGCCGGGACGGGCCGTGGTGGGCCGGGACGGGCAGTGGTGGGCCCTGACGGTCCGTGGTAATCTCGGACGGGCCGTGGTAGGCTGGGACGGGCTGTGATGGGCTGGGACGAGCTGTGACGGGCTGGGACGGGCTGTGGTGGGCTGGGACGGGCTGTGGTGGGCTGGGACGGGATGCGGTGGGCCGTGGTGGGCCGTGGTGGGCTGGGACAGGCTGTGGTGGGCTATGACGTGCCGTGGTGTGCCGTGGTGAACTGTGGTGGGCTGTGGTAAGCCGTGGTGGGTTGTGGTGGGCCGTGGTGGGCTGTGGTCGGACGTGGTGGGCTGGGACAAGCTGTGGTGGGCTGGGACGGGCCGTGGTGGGCTGAGACGTACTGTGGTGGGCTGTGGTGTGCTGTGGTGGGCTGGGACGGGCTGTGGTGGGCTGTGGAGGGCTGGGACAGGCTGTGGTGGGCTGTGTAAGCTGGGACGGGCTCTGGCGGGCTGGGACGGTCTGTGTTGAGCTGTGGTGGGCTGGGACGGGCTGTGGTGGGCTGGGACAAGCTCTGGTGGGCTCTGGTGGGATGGGACGGGTTGTGGTGGGCTGTGGTGGGCTGGGACGGGCTGTGGTGGGCCGTAGTGGGCTGTGGTGGGCTGGGACAGGCTGGCACGGGCTGTGGTGGGCTGGTATTGGCTGGCACGGGCTGGGGTGGGCCGTGGTGGGCTGGGACGGGCCGTGGTGGGCTGGGACGGGCCGCGGTTGGCTCGGACGAGCCGTGGTGTGCTGGGACGGGCCGTGGTGCGCTGGGACGAATTGTGGTGGGCTGGGACGGGATGTCGTGGTCCGGGTCGGGCTGTGGTGGGCTGGGACGGGCTGTGGTGGGCTGGGACTCGCTGTGGTGCACTGGGACGAGTTTTGGTGGGCTGGGACGGGATGTCGTGATCCGGGTCGGGCTATGGTGGGCTGGGACGGGCTGTGGTGGGTTGTGGTGGGCTGTGGTGGGTTGTGGTGGGCTGTTGTGGGCTGGGACGGGCCGTGGTGAACTGTGGTGGGCTGGGACGGGCTGTGGGGGGCTGGGTCGGGCTAAGACGGGCTGTGGTGGGCTGGGACGGGCTGTGGTGGGATGTGGTGAGCTGGGACAGGCTGGGACGGGCTGTGGTGGGCTGGGAAGGGCTGAGACGGGCTGTGGTTGGCTGGGATGGGCTGTGGTTGGCTGAAAAGGGCTGTGGAGGGCTGGGACAAGTTGTGGTGGGCTGTGGTGGGCTGAGACGGGCTGTGGTGGTATGCGGTAGGCTGTGGTGTGCTGTAGTGGCCTGTGGTGGGCTGGGACGGGCTGTGGTGGGCAGGGACGGGCTGGGACGGGCTGTGGTGGGCTGGGACGGGCTAGTGGTGGGCTGGGACGGGCTGTGGTGGGTTGGGACGTGCTCTGGTGCGCTGTGTTTTGTTGTGATGAGCTGAGACAGTCTGTGGTGGGTTGGGACGGGCTGTGGAGAGCTGTGGAGGGCTGTGGTGGGCTTGGACAGGCTGTGGTGGGTTGAGATCTGTCGTGGTGGGCCGTGGTGGGCTGGGAGGGGCCGTGGTGTGCTGGGATGGGCCGTGGTGGGCTGGGATGGGCCGTGGTGGGCCGGGACGGGCCGTGGTGGGCCGGGACGGGCAGTGGTGGGCCGGGACGGTCCGTGGTAATCAGGGACGGGCCGTGGTGGGCTGGGACGGGCTGTGGTGGACTGGGACCAGCTGTGACGGGATGGGACGGGCTGTGGTGGGATGGGACGGGCTGTGGTGGGCTGGGATGGGCTGTGGTGGGCTGGGAAGGGATGCGGTGGGCTGGGACGGGATGCGGTGGGCCGTGGTGGGCTGTGGTGGGCCGTGGTGTGCTGGGACAGGCTGTGGTGGGCTATGACGTGCCGTGGTGGGCCGTGGTGAATTGTGGTGGGCTGTGGTAAGCTGTGGTGGGTTGTGGTGGGCCGTGGTGGGCTGTGGTCAAACGTGGTGGGCTGGGACGGGCTGTGGTGGGCTGGGACGGGCTGGGACGGGCTGTGGTGGGCTGGGACGGGCTGTGGTGTGCTGGGACGGGCTGTGGTGTTCTGGGACGGGCTGGCACCGCCTGGGACGGGCTGTGGTGGGCTGGGACAGGCTGGGACGGTCTGTGGGGGACTGGGACGGTCTGTGGTGGGCTGGAACGGGCTGTGGTGGGCGGGGATGGGCTGGGACGAGCTGGGACAGGCTGGGACGAGCTGGGACAGGCTGGGACGGGCTGGGAGGGGCTGTGGTGGGCTGGGACGGGCTGTGGTGTGCTGGGACGGGCTGTGGTGTTCTGGGACGGGCTGGCACCGCCTGGGACGGGCTGCGGTGGGCTGGGATGGGCCGTGGTGGGCCGGGACGGGCCGTGGTGGGCCGGGACGGGCAGTGGTGGGCCCTGACGGTCCGTGGTAATCTCGGACGGGCCGTGGTAGGCTGGGACGGGCTGTGATGGGCTGGGACGAGCTGTGACGGGCTGGGACGGGCTGTGGTGGGCTGGGACGGGCTGTGGTGGGCTGGGACGGGCTGTGGTGGGCTGGGACGGGATGCGGTGGGCCGTGGTGGGCCGTGGTGGGCTGGGACAGGCTGTGGTGGGCTATGACGTGCCGTGGTGTGCCGTGGTGAACTGTGGTGGGCTGTGGTAAGCCGTGGTGGGTTGTGGTGGGCCGTGGTGGGCTGTGGTCGGACGTGGTGGGCTGGGACAAGCTGTGGTGGGCTGGGACGGGCCGTGGTGGGCTGAGACGTACTGTGGTGGGCTGTGGTGTGCTGTGGTGGGCTGGGACGGGCTGTGGTGGGCTGTGGAGGGCTGGGACAGGCTGTGGTGGGCTGTGTAAGCTGGGACGGGCTCTGGCGGGCTGGGACGGTCTGTGTTGAGCTGTGGTGGGCTGGGACGGGCTGTGGTGGGCTGGGACAAGCTCTGGTGGGCTCTGGTGGGATGGGACGGGTTGTGGTGGGCTGTGGTGGGCTGGGACGGGCTGTGGTGGGCCGTAGTGGGCTGTGGTGGGCTGGGACAGGCTGGCACGGGCTGTGGTGGGCTGGTATTGGCTGGCACGGGCTGGGGTGGGCCGTGGTGGGCTGGGACGGGCCGTGGTGGGCTGGGACGGGCCGCGGTTGGCTGGGACGAGCCGTGGTGTGCTGGGACGGGCCGTGGTGCGCTGGGACGAATTGTGGTGGGCTGGGACGGGATGTCGTGGTCCGGGTCGGGCTGTGGTGGGCTGGGACGGGCTGTGGTGGGCTGGGACTCGCTGTGGTGCACTGGGACGAGTTGTGGTGGGCTGGGACGGGATGTCGTGATCCGGGTCGGGCTATGGTGGGCTGGGACGGGCTGTGGTGGGTTGTGGTGGGCTGTGGTGGGTTGTGGTGGGCTGTTGTGGGCTGGGACGGGCCGTGGTGAACTGTGGTGGGCTGGGACGGGCTGTGGGGGGCTGGGTCGGGCTAAGACGGGCTGTGGTGGGCTGGGACGGGCTGTGGTGGGATGTGGTGAGCTGGGACAGGCTGGGACGGGCTGTGGTGGGCTGGGAAGGGCTGAGACGGGCTGTGGTTGGCTGGGATGGGCTGTGGTTGGCTGAAAAGGGCTGTGGAGGGCTGGGACAAGTTGTGGTGGGCTGTGGTGGGCTGAGACGGGCTGTGGTGGTATGCGGTAGGCTGTGGTGTGCTGTAGTGGCCTGTGGTGGGCTGGGACGGGCTGTGGTGGGCAGGGACGGGCTGGGACGGGCTGTGGTGGGCTGGGACGGGCTAGTGGTGGGCTGGGACGGGCTGTGGTGGGTTGGGACGTGCTCTGGTGCGCTGTGTTTTGTTGTGATGAGCTGAGACAGTCTGTGGTGGGTTGGGACGGGCTGTGGAGAGCTGTGGAGGGCTGTGGTGGGCTTGGACAGGCTGTGGTGGGTTGAGATCTGTCGTGGTGGGCCGTGGTGGGCTGGGAGGGGCCGTGGTGTGCTGGGATGGGCCGTGGTGGGCTGGGATGGGCCGTGGTGGGCCGGGACGGGCCGTGGTGGGCCGGGACGGGCAGTGGTGGGCCGGGACGGTCCGTGGTAATCAGGGACGGGCCGTGGTGGGCTGGGACGGGCTGTGGTGGACTGGGACCAGCTGTGACGGGCTGGGACGGGCTGTGGTGGGCTGGGACGGGCTGTGGTGGGCTGGGATGGGCTGTGGTGGGCTGGGACGGGATGCGGTGGGCTGGGACGGGATGCGGTGGGCCGTTGTGGGCTGTGGTGGGCCGTGGTGTGCTGGGACAGGCTGTGGTGGGCTATGACGTGCCGTGGTGGGCCGTGGTGAATTGTGGTGGGCTGTGGTAAGCCGTGGTGGGTTGTGGTGGGCCGTGGTGGGCTGTGGTCAAACGTGGTGGGCTGGGAGGGGCCGTGGTGGGCCAGGACTGGCCTTGGTTGGCCGTGACGGGCCGTGGTGTGCCGGGCCGGGCTGTAGTGGGCCGGGTCAAGTTGTGGTGGGTGGGGACAGGCTGTGGTGAGCAGGGAAGGGCTGTGGTGGCCTGGGACGGGCTGGGACGGGCTGTGGTGAGCGGGGACGGGCTGTGGTGGGCGGGGACGGGCTTTGGTGGGCTCTGGTGGGCTGGAACGGGGTCTGTTGGGCTGGGACGGGCTGTGGTAAGCTGTAATGGGCTATGGTGGGCTTGGACGGGCTGTGGTGGGTTGTGGTGAGCTGAGATGGGCTGGGACGGGCTGTGACGGGCTGTGGTGGGCTGTATTGGGCTATGGTGGGCTGTGGCGGGCTGGGACGGGCTGTGGCTGGCTGTGGGGGGCTGGGACGAGCTGTGGTGGGCTGGGACGGGCTGTGGTGGGCTGGGACGGGCTGTGGTGGTCTACGGTAGCCTGTGGTGTGCTGTAGTGGCCTGTGGTGGGCTGGGACGGGCTGTGGTGGGCTGTGGTGGGACGGGACGGGCTGTGGTGAGCCGGGACGGGCTGTGGTGTGCTGAGACGGACTCTGGTGGGCCGGGACGGGCTGTGGTGGGACGGGACGGGCTGTGGTGTGCCGGGACGGGCTGTGGTGGGCTGGGACGCGCTGTGGTGCAGTGGGACGAATTGTGCTGGGCTGGGACGGGATGTCGTGATCCGGGTCGGGCTGTGGTGGGCTGGGACGGGCTGTGGTGGGCCGGGACAAGCTGTGGTAGGTTGGGACGGGCTCTGGTGGACTGGGACGGGCTCTGGTGGGCTGGAACAGGCCGTGGTGGGCTGAGATGGGCTGTGGTGGGGTGTGGTGAGCTGAGACGGTCTGGGAGGGGCTGAAACGGGCTGGGTTGGCTCTGGGGGTCTGGGAGGGGCTGGGAAGGCCTGTGGTGGGCTGGGACGAGCTGGGACGGGCTGGGACGGGCAGTGGTGGGCTGGGACGGGCTGTGGTGGGCTGGGACGGGCAGTGGTGGGCTACGACGGGCTGTGGTGGGCTACGACGGGCTGTGGTGGGCTGAGGTGGGCTGCGGTGGGCCGGGACGGACCATGGTGGGCCGGGACGGGTGGTGATGGGCCTGGACGGGCCGTGGTGGACCGTAGTGGGCTGGGACGGGCTTTGGTGGGCCGGGACGTGCTGTTGTAGGCTGTGGTGCGCTGGGACGGGCTGTGGTGGGCTGGGACGCGCTGTGGTGGGCTGGGACGCGCTGTGGTGGGCTGGGACGCGCTGTGGTGGGCTGGGACGGGCTGTGGTGGGCTGAGGTGGGCCGTGGTGGGCCGGGACGGACCATGGTGGGCCGGGACGGGCTCTGATGGGCCTATACGGGCCGTGGTGGACCGTAGTGGGCTGGGACGGGCTTTGGTGGGCCGGGACGTGCTGTTGTAGGCTGGGTGGGCTGGGACGGGCTGTGGTGGGCTGGGACGGGCTGTGGTGGGCTGAGACGCGCTGTGGTGGGCTGGGACGCGCTGTGGTGGGCTGGGAAGGGCTGGGACGGGCTGTGGTGGTCTGGGATGGGTTGTGGTTGGCTGGGATGGGCTGTGGTGGGCTGGGACGGGCTGTGTTGGGTGGGGACGTGCTGTGGTAGGCTGTGGTGTGCTGGGATGGGCTGTGGAGGGCTGGGACGGGCTGTCGTGTGCTGGGAAGGGCTGTGGTGGGCTGGGACGGGCTGGGAAGGGCTGGGACGGGCTGTGGTGGGCTGGGACGGGCTGTGGTGGCCTGGGACATACTGTGGTGGGCTGTGGTGTTCTGGGACGGGCTGTGGTGGGCTGTGGAGGGCTGGGACAGGCTGTGGTGGGCTGTGGTGGGCTGTGGTAAGCTGGGACGGGCTCTGGCGGGCTGGGACAGTCTGTGTTGAGCTGTGGTGGGCTGGGATGGGCTGTGGTGGGCTGAGGTGGGCCGTGGTGGGCCGGGACCACCCGTGGTGGGCCGTGGTGGGCCTTGTTAGGCGGGGACGGGCCCTGGTGGGCGGGGACGGGCTGTGGTGGGTTGTGGTTAGCTGGGAAGGGCTGTGGTGGGGTGTGGTAAACTGGGACGGGCTTTGGTGGGCTGGGACGGTCGGTGGTGGGCTGTGGTGGGCTGGGACGGGCTGTGGTGGGCTGGGACGCGCTGTGGTGGGCTGAGGTGGGCCGTGGTGGGTTGGGACCACCCGTGGTGCGCCGTGTTAGGTGGGGACGGGCCCTGGTGGGCGGGGACGGGCTGTGGTGGGTTGTGGTGAGCTGGGAAGGGCTGTGGTGGGGTGTGGTAAACTGGGACGGGCTTTGGTGGGCTGGGACGGTCGGTGGTGGGCTGTGGTGGGCCAGGACGGGCTTTGGTGGGCTGGGACAAGCTGTGGTGGGCTGGGACTGGCTGTGGTGGGCTGTGGTGGGCTTGGACAGGCTGTGGTGGGCTGGGATGGGCTGTGGTGGGCTATGGTCGTGTGGAACGGGCTGGGACAGGCTGGGACGTGCTGTGGTGGGCTGAGACGTACTGTGGTGGGCTGTGGTGTGCTGTGGTGGGCTGGGACGGGCTGTGGAGGGCTGGGACAGGCTGGGACAGGCTGTGGTGGGCTGTGGTAAGCTGGGACGGGCTCTGGCGGGCTGGGACGGTCTGTGTTGAGCTGTGGTGGGCTGGGACGGGCTGTGGTGGGCTGGGACAAACTGTGGTGGGCTCTGGTGGGATGGGACGAGTTGTGGTGGGCTGTGGTGGGCTGGGACGGGCTGTGGTGGGCCGCAGTGGGCTGTGGTGGGCTGGGACAGGCTGGCACGGGCTGTGGTGGGCTGGTATTGGCTGGCACAGGCTGGGGTGGGCCGTGTTTGGCTGGGACGGGCCGTGTTTGGCTGGGACGGGCCGTGGTGGGCTGGGACGGGCCGTGGTGGGCTGGGACGGGCCGTGGTGTGCTGGGACGGGCCGTGGTGCGCTGGGACGAATTGTGGTGGGCTGGGACGGGATGTCGTGGTCCGGGTCGGGCTGTGGTGGGCTGGGACGGGCTGTGGTGGGATGTGGTGAGCTGGGACAGGCTGGGACGGGCTGTGGTGGGCTGGGACACGCTGGGTCAGGCTGTGGTGGGCTGGGACGTTCTCTGGTGGGTTGGAACGGGCCGTGGTGGGCTGGGACGGGCTGTGGTGGGCTGGGACGGGCTGTGGTGGGCTGGGACGGGCTATGGTGGGCCGGGACAAGCTGTGGTAGCTTGGGACGGGCTCTGGTGGACTGGGACGGGCTCTGGTGGGCTGGGACGAGCTGGGACGGGCTGTGGTGGGCTGGGACGGGCAGTGGTGGGCTGGGACGGGCAGTGGTGGGCTGGGACGGGCAGTGGTGGGCTGGGACAGGCTGTGGTGGGCTGGGACGGGCAGTGGTGGGCTGGGACAGGCTGTGGTGGGCTGAGGTGGGCCGCGGTGGGCCGGGACGGACCATGGTGGGCCGGGACGGGCGGGTGATGGGCCTGGACGGGCCGTGGTGGACCGTAGTGGGCTGGGATGGGCTTTGGTGGGCCGGGACATGCTGTTGTAGGCTGTGGTGGGCTGGGACGGGCTGTGGTGGGCTGGGACGGTCGGTGGTAGGCTGTGGTGGGCTGGGACAGGATGTGGTGGGCTGGGACGGGCTGTGGTGGGCTGTGGTGGGCTGTGGTGGGCTGGGACGGGTTGTGGTGGGCTGGGACGGGCTGTGGTGGGCTGGGACGGGTTGTGGTGGGCTGGGACAGGCTGTGGTTGGCTGGGACGGGCCGTGGTGGGCTGTGGTGAGCTGAGACGGGCTGGCACGGGCTGTGGTGACCTGAGACGGGCTGGGACGGGCTCTGGTGGGCTGGGACGGGCTCTGGTGGGCAAGGACACACTGTCGCGGGCCGGGACGGGCTGTGGTGGGCTATGGTGACCTGGGACGGGCTCTGGTGGGCTGAGACGTACTGTGGTGGGCTGTGGTGTGCTGTGGTGGGCTGGGACGGGCTGTGGAGGGCTGGGACAGGCTGGGACAGGCTGTGGTGGGCTGTGGTAAGCTGGGACGGGCTCTGGTGGGCTGGGACGGTCTGTGTTGAGCTGTGGTGGGCTGGGACGGGCTGTGGTGGGCTGGGACAAGCTGTGGTGGGCTCTGGTGGGATAGGACGAGTTGTGGTGGGCTGTGGTGGGCTGGGACGGGCTGTGGTGGGCCGCAGTGGGCTGTGGTGGGCTGGGACAGGCTGGCACGGGCTGTGGTGGGCTGGTATTGGCTGGCACAGGCTGGGGTGGGCCGTGTTTGGCTGGGACGGGCCGTGGTGGGCTGGGACGGGCCGTGGTGGGCTGGGACGGGCCGTGGTGTGCTGGGACGGGCCGTGGTGCGCTGGGACGAATTGTGGTGGGCTGGGACGGGATGTCGTGGTCCGGGTCGGGCTGTGGTGGGCTGGGACGGGCTGTGGTGGGATGTGGTGAGCTGGGACAGGCTGGGACGGGCTGTGGTGGGCTGGGACACGCTGGGTCAGGCTGTGGTGGGCTGGGACGTTCTCTGGTGGGTTGGAACGGGCCGTGGTGGGCTGGGACGGGCTGTGGTGGGCTGGGACGGGCTGTGGTGGGCTGGGACGGGCTATGGTGGGCCGGGACAAGCTGAGGTAGCTTGGGACGGGCTCTGGTGGACTGGGACGGGCTCTGGTGGGCTGGGACGAGCTGGGACGGGCTGTGGTGGGCTGGGACGGGCAGTGGTGGGCTGGGACGGGCAGTGGTGGGCTGGGACGGGCAGTGGTGGGCTGGGACAGGCTGTGGTGGGCTGGGACGGGCAGTGGTGGGCTGGGACAGGCTGTGGTGGGCTGAGGTGGGCCGCGGTGGGCCGGGACGGACCATGGTGGGCCGGGACGGGCGGTGATGGGCCTGGACGGGCCGTGGTGGACCGTAGTGGGCTGGGATGGGCTTTGGTGGGCCGGGACGTGCTGTTGTAGGCTGTGGTGGGCTGGGACGGGCTGTGGTGGGCTGGGACGGTCGGTGGTGGGCTGTGGTGGGCTGGGACAGGATGTGGTGGGCTGGGACGGGCTGTGGTGGGCTGGGACGGGCTGTGGTGGGCTGGGACGGGTTGTGGTGGGCTGGGACGGGCTGTGGTGGGCTGGGACGGGTTGAGGTGGGCTGGGACAGGCTGTGGTTGGCTGGGACGGGCCGTGGTGGGCTGTGGTGAGCTGAGACGGGCTGGCACGGGCTGTGGTGACCTGAGACGGGCTGGGACGGGCTCTGGTGGGCTGGGACGGGCTCTGGTGGGCAAGGACACACTGTCGCGGGCCGGGACGGGCTGTGGTGGGCTATGGTGACCTGGGACGGGCTCTGGTGGGCTGAGACGTACTGTGGTGGGCTGTGGTGTGCTGTGGTGGGCTGGGACGGGCTGTGGAGGGCTGGGACAGGCTGGGACAGGCTGTGGTGGGCTGTGGTAAGCTGGGACGGGCTCTGGCGGGCTGGGACGGTCTGTGTTGAGCTGTGGTGCGCTGGGACGAATTGTGGTGGGCTGGGACGGGATGTCGTGGTCCGGGTCGGGCTGTGGTGGGCTGGGACGGGCTGTGGTGGGATGTGGTGAGCTGGGACAGGCTGGGACGGGCTGTGGTGGGCTGGGACACGCTGGGTCAGGCTGTGGTGGGCTGGGACGTTCTCTGGTGGGTTGGAACGGGCCGTGGTGGGCTGGGACGGGCTGTGGTGGGCTGGGACGGGCTCTGGTGGGCTGGGACGGGCTATGGTGGGCCGGGACAAGCTGTGGTAGCTTGGGACGGGCTCTGGTGGACTGGGACGGGCTCTGGTGGGCTGGGACGAGCTGGGACGGGCTGTGGTGGGCTGGGACGGGCAGTGGTGGGCTGGGACGGGCAGTGGTGGGCTGGGACGGGCAGTGGTGGGCTGGGACAGGCTGTGGTGGGCTGGGACGGGCAGTGGTGGGCTGGGACGGGCTGTGGTGGGCTGAGGTGGGCCGCGGTGGACCGGGACGGACCATGGTGGGCCGGGACGGGCGGTGATGGGCCTGGACGGGCCGTGGTGGACCGTAGTGGGCTGGGATGGGCTTTGGTGGGCCGGGACGTGCTGTTGTAGGCTGTGGTGGGCTGGGACGGGCTGTGGTGGGCTGGGACGGGCTGTGGTGGGCTGGGACGGGCTGTGGTGGGCTGGGACGGGCTGTGGTGGGCTGGGACGGGCTGGGACGGGCTGTGGTGGGCTGGGATGGGCTGTGGTGGGCTGGGACGGGCTGTGGTGGGCTGGGACGGGCTGTGGCCGTCTTGGATGGGCTGTGGTGGGCTGGGATGGGCTGTGGTGAGCTGGGAAGGACTGTGGTGGGCTGTGGTAAGCTGGAACTGGCTCCGGTTGGCTGGGGCAGTCTAAGGTGGGCTGGGACGGGCTGGGACGGGCTGTGGTAAACTGGGACGGGCTGTGGTAAACTGGGACGGGCTGTGGTAAAGTGGGACGGGCTGTGGTAAACTGGGACGGGCTGGGACGGGCTGGGACGGGCTCTAGTGGTCTGGGACGGGCTGTGGTGGGCTGGGACGGGCTGTGATGGGCTGGGACGGGTTCTGGGGGGCTGTGGTGATCTCTGGTCTGCTGTGGTGGCCTGTGGTGGGCTGGGACGGGCTGTGGTGGGCTGTGGTGGGCTCTGGTGGTCTGGAACGGGCTGGGACGGGCTGTGGTGGGCTGGGACGGGCTGGGACGGGCTTTGGTGGGCTGGGACGGGCTGGGACGGGCTGTGGTGGACCGTAGTGGGCTGGGATGGTCTTTGGTGGGCCGGGACATGCTGTTGTAGGCTGTGGTGGGCTGGGACGGGCTGTGGTGGGCTGGGACGGTCGGTGGTGGGCTGTGGTGGGCTGGGACAGGATGTGGTGGGCTGGGACGGGCTGTGGTGGGCTGGGACGGGTTGTGGTGGGCTGGGACGGGCTGTGGTGGGCTGGGACGGGTTGTGGTGGGCTGGGACAGGCTGTGGTTGGCTGGGACGGGCCGTGGTGGGCTGTGGTGAGCTGAGACGGGCTGGCACGGGCTGTGGTGACCTGAGACGGGCTGGGACGGGCTCTGGTGGGCTGGGACGGGCTCTGGTGGGCAAGGACACACTGTCGCGGGCCGGGACGGGCTGTGGTGGGCTATGGTGACCTGGGACGGGCTCTGGTGGGCTGAGACGTACTGTGGTGGGCTGTGGTGTGCTGTGGTGGGCTGGGACGGGCTGTGGAGGGCTGGGACAGGCTGGGACAGGCTGTGGTGGGCTGTGGTAAGCTGGGACGGGCTCTGGCGGGCTGGGACGGTCTGTGTTGAGCTGTGGTGCGCTGGGACGGGCTGTGGTGGGCTGGGACAAGCTGTGGTGGGCTCTGGTGGGATAGGACGAGTTGTGGTGGGCTGTGGTGGGCTGGGACGGGCTGTGGTGGGCCGCAGTGGGCTGTGGTGGGCTGGGACAGGCTGGCACGGGCTGTGGTGGGCTGGTATTGGCTGGCACAGGCTGGGGCGGGCCGTGTTTGGCTGGGACGGGCCGTGGTGGGCTGGGACGGGCCGTGGTGGGCTGGGACGGGCCGTGGTGTGCTGGGACGGGCCGTGGTGCGCTGGGACGAATTGTGGTGGGCTGGGACGGGATGTCGTGGTCCGGGTCGGGCTGTGGTGGGCTGGGACGGGCTGTGGTGGGATGTGGTGAGCTGGGACAGGCTGGGACGGGCTGTGGTGGGCTGGGACACGCTGGGTCAGGCTGTGGTGGGCTGGGACGTTCTCTGGTGGGTTGGAACGGGCCGTGGTGGGCTGGGACGGGCTGTGGTGGGCTGGGACGGGCTGTGGTGGGCTGGGACGGGCTATGGTGGGCCGGGACAAGCTGTGGTAGCTTGGGACGGGCTCTGGTGGACTGGGACGGGCTCTGGTGGGCTGGGACGAGCTGGGACGGGCTGTGGTGGGCTGGGACGGGCAGTGGTGGGCTGGGACGGGCAGTGGTGGGCTGGGACAGGCTGTGGTGGGCTGGGACGGGCAGTGGTGGGCTGGGACAGGCTGTGGTGGGCTGGGACGGGCAGTGGTGGGCTGGGACGGGCTGTGGTGGGCTGAGGTGGGCCGCGGTGGACCGGGACGGACCATGGTGGGCCGGGACGGGCGGTGATGGGCCTGGACGGGCCGTGGTGGACCGTAGTGGGCTGGGATGGGCTTTGGTGGGCCGGGACGTGCTGTTGTAGGCTGTGGTGGGCTGGGACGGGCTGTGGTGGGCTGGGACGGGCTGTGGTGGGCTGGGACGGGCTGTGGTGGGCTGGGACGGGCTGTGGTGGGCTGGGACGGGCTGGGACGGGCTGTGGTGGGCTGGGATGGGCTGTGGTGGGCTGGGACGGGCTGTGGTGGGCTGGGACGGGCTGTGGCGGTCTTGGATGGGCTGTGGTGGGCTGGGATGGGCTGTGGTGAGCTGGGAAGGACTGTGGTGGGCTGTGGTAAGCTGGAACTGGCTCCGGTTGGCTGGGGCAGTCTAAGGTGGGCTGGGACGGGCTGGGACGGGCTGTGGTAAACTGGGACGGGCTGTGGTAAACTGGGACGGGCTGTGGTAAAGTGGGACGGGCTGTGGTAAACTGGGACGGGCTGGGACGGGCTGGGACGGGCTCTAGTGGTCTGGGACGGGCTGTGGTGGGCTGGGACGGGCTGTGATGGGCTGGGACGGGTTCTGGGGGGCTGTGGTGATCTCTGGTCTGCTGTGGTGGCCTGTGGTGGGCTGGGACGGGCTGTGGTGGGCTGTGGTGGGCTCTGGTGGTCTGGAACGGGCTGGGACGGGCTGTGGTGGGCTGGGACGGGCTGGGACGGGCTTTGGTGGGCTGGGACGGGCTGGGACGGGCTGTGGTGGGCTGTGATGGGCTGTGGTGGGCTGGGACGGGCTGTGGTGGGCTGGGACGGGCTGTGGCGGTCTTGGATGGGCTGTGGCGTGCCAAGACGGGCTGTGGCGGTCTGGGACGGCTGTGGTGGGTTGTGGCAGGCTGTGGTGGGCCGTGGCGGGCCTTGGTGGGCCGTGGCGGGCCGGGCAGTGGTGGACTGTGGTGGGCTGTGGTGGGCCTTGGCAGGCCGTGGTGGGACATGGTGGGCTGTGGTGGGCCGGAACGGGCTGGGCCGTGCTGGGACGGGTTGGCATGGGCTCTGACGGGCTGGGACGGGCTGTGGTGGGCTGGGAAGAGCTGTGGTGGGCTGAGGCGGGCTGCGGCGGGCTGGGACGGGCTGCAGCGGGCTGGGACGGCCTGCGGTGGGCTGGGACGGCCTGCGGTGGGCTGGGACGGCCTGCGGTGGGCTGGGACGGGATGCGGTGGGATGGGACGGGATGCGGTGGGCTGGGACGGCCTGCGGTGGGCTGGGACGGGCTGTGGTGTGCTGGGACGGGCTGTGGTGTGCTGGGACGGGCTGTGGTGTGCTGGAACGAGCTGTGGTGGGCTGGGACGGGCTGTGGTGGGCTGGGACGGGCTGTGGTAAACTGGGACGGGCTGTGGTAAAGTGGGACGGGCTGTGGTAAACTGGGACGGGCTGGGACGGGCTGGGACAGGCTCTAGTGGTCTGGGATGGGCTGTGGTGGGCTGGGACGGGCTGTGATGGGCTGGGACGGGTTCTGGGGGGCTGTGGTGATCTCTGGTCTGCTGTGGTGGCCTGTGGTGGGCTGGGACGGGCTGTGGTGGGCTGTGGTGGGCTCTGGTGGTCTGGAACGGGCTGGGACGGGCTGTGGTGGGCTGGGACGGGCTGGGACGGGCTGTGGTGGGCTGGGACGGGCTGGGACGGGCTGTGGTGGGCTGTGATGGGCTGTGGTGGGCTGGGACGGGCTGTGGTGGGCTGGGACGGGCTGTGGCGGTCTTGGATGGGCTGTGGCGTGCCAAGACGGGCTGTGGCGGTCTGGGACGGCTGTGGTGGGTTGTGGCAGGCTGTGGTGGGCTGTGGCGGGCCTTGGTGGGCCGTGGCGGGCCGGGCAATGGTGGACTGTGGTGGGCTGTGGTGGGCCTTGGCGGGCCGTGGTGGGACGTGGTGGGCTGTGGTGGGCCGGAACGGGCTGGGCCGTGCTGGGACGGGTTGCCATGGGCTCTGACGGGCTGGGACGGGCTGTGGTGGGCTGGGAAGAGCTGTGGTGGGCTGAGGCGGGCTGCGGCGGGCTGGGACGGGCTGCGGCGGGCTGGGACGGCCTGCGGCGGGCTGGGACGGCCTGCGGTGGGCTGGGACGGCCTGCGGTGGGCTGGGACGGGATGCGGTGGGCTGGGATGGGCTGTGGTGTGCTGGGACGGGCTGTGGTGGGCTGGGACGGCCTGCGGTGGGCTGGGACGGCCTGCGGTGGGCTGGGACGGGCTGCGGTGGGCTGGGACGGGCTGCGGTGGGCTGGGACGGCCTGCGGTGGGCTGGGACGGGCTGTGGTGGGCTGGGATGGGCTGTGGTGGGCTGTGGTAAGCTGGAACTGGCTCCGGTTGGCTGGGACAGTCTAAGGTGGGCTGGGACGGGCTGTGGTGGGCTGGGACGGTCTGTGGTGGTCTGGGACGGGCTGGGAAGGGCTGTGGTGGGCTGGGATGGGCTGTGGTGGGCTGGGACGGGCTCTGCTGGGCTGAGGTGGGCCTTGGTGGGCAGGGACAGGCCATGGTGGGCGGGGACGGGCCATGGTGGGCGGGGACGGGCTGTGGTGTGCTGGGACGGGCTGTGGTGTGCTGGGACGGGCTGGGACGGACTGGGACGGGCTGGGACGGGCTGTGGCGGGCGGGGACGGGCTGTGGCGGGCTGGGACGGGCTGTGGTGGGCGGGGACGGGCTGTGGTGGGCCGGGACGGGCTGTGGTGGGCGGAGACGGGCTGTGGTGGGCGGGGACGGGCTGTGGTGTGCGGGGACGGGCTGTGGTGTGCGGGGACGGGCTGGGACGAGCTGTGGTGGGAGGAGACTGGCTGTGGTGGACTGGGACGGGCTGTGGTCGACGGGGACGGGCTGGGACGGGCTGTGGTGGGCTGTGGTCGGCTGGAACGGGCTGTGGTGAGCTGGGACGGGCTGTGGTAAGCTGTAACGGGCTGTGGTGGGCTGGGACTGGTTGTGGTTAGCTGGGACGGGCTGGGATGAGCTGGGATTGGCTGGGACGTGCTGGGAAGGGCTGTGGTGGGCTGGGACGGGCTGTGGTGGGCCGTGGTGGGCAGGGACGGGCCGTGGTGAACCGTGGTGGGCCGTTTTGGGCTGGGATGGGAAGGGGTGGGCTGTGGTGGGCCGTGGTGGGCAGGGACGGGCCGTGGTGAATTGTGGTGCGCCGTGGTGGGCCGTTTTGGGCTGGGATGGGAAGGGGTGGGCTGTGGTGGTCCGTGGTGGGCGGGGACGGGCCGTGGTGAATTGTGGTGCGCCGTGGTGGGCCGTTTTGGGCTGGGATGGGAAGGGGTGGGCTGTGGTGGTCCGTGGTGGGCTGGGACAGGTCGTGGTGGGCTGTGGCGGACTGTGGTGGGCTGTGGCGGGCTGGAACAAGCTGTGGCGAGCTGGGACGAGCTGTGGTAAGCTGGGACGGGCTGTGGTGGGCTGGGACGGGCTGTGTTATACTGGGACGGGTTGGGACGGGCTGGGACAGGCTGGGACGGGCTATTGTGGAATGGGACTGGCTGTGGTGGGCTGGGACTGGCTGTGGTGGGCTGGGACGGGCTGGGACGAGCTGGGACTGGATGGGACGGGCTGGGATGGGCTGTGGTGGGCTGGGATGGGCTCTGGTGGGCCGTGGTGGGCGGGGACGGGCCGTGGTGAACCGTGGTGGGCCGTTTTGGGCTGGGATGGGAAGGGGTGGGCTGTGGTGGGCCGTGGTGGGCTGTGGTGGGCCGTGGTGGGCTGGGAAGGGCCGTGGTGAGCTGTGGTGGGCCGTGGTTCGCTGTGGTGGGCCGTGGTGGGCTGGGACGGGCCGTGGTTATCTGTGGTGGGCCGTGGTGGGCTGGGAAGGGCCGTGGTGGGCTGGGACGGGCTGTGGTGGGCCGTGGTTCGCTGTGGTTAGCCGTGGTGGGCTGGGACGGGCCGTGGTTATCTGTGGTGGGCCGTGGTGGTCTGGGACAGGCTGTGGTGGGCTCTGGTGGGCTGAGACGGGCTGTTGTGGGCTGGGACGGGCTGTGACGGGCTGTGGTGGGCTGCGACGGGCTCTGGTGGTCTGGGACGGGCTGGGACAGGCTGTGACGGGCTGTGGTGGGCTGAGACAGGCTGGGAGGGGCTGGGACGGGCTGTGGTGGGCTGGGACTTGCTGTGGTGTGCTGTGGTTTGTCCATCAAACAGCTTCTCTGTTTTTCTGTCTCTCAGGCCAACAGTTTTACCGTCTCCTCGGTCTCTGCCCCCTCTTGGCTTCATCGTTTCATTATTGGAAAGAAAGGACAGAACCTGGCCAAAATAACTCAGCAGATGCCAAAGGTATGGGTGAGCTGGTTAGCTTAGCACCCCCGGCGTAGAAAAAGGTTTAGTCCAGATCACTCGTCACGAAAGAGAGAGGTGTATTCTAGCGTGGGTAAAACCAGGGGGAAATGACACAGATCTTTGCCGTTCAAGGGAACCCTCTCTTTTACTGCTGCAAACACTGCTCCTCCTATGTTATTGTCATGGGTTGAGCCCTTCCAAGGAAGCTTTATGTGGTGCTGTTTTGAGAACTGATGTAGTAGGATACCTGGAAATGGCGAGTGCAGCAAGGCTTCTCCCTGGGGAGTTAGACGGTATCTAGATAAAGGCTAGATGAGTAAACTTCTCCAAAGCCCTTGCAGAAACCGGGACGGCAACAGAGCCTTGGGCTCTAGGCACTGCCATATGGCCGAAATTGTTAAGTTTCTGACTTGTAAAATTGTGGGGATTTGGTCTGGGCTTTTTGGGAAGGAGCACATCTCTCAGTGGCAGGGATCGATGGTGTAGGCCTGACCAAAAGCATTGGCCTGGCTTGGATCTTGGCAAATTCTGAAGAGATTCATTGTCCTTCACCTCAAGGTTCACATCAAATTCACTGGAGGAGAGGATAACATCACTTTGGAAGGACCTACAGAAGATGTGCATGTGGCTCAGGAACAGATTGAAGCCATGCTCAAGGAACTGGTGAGCTGCAGTTACTAGTTCCAGTAAGAAACTGGGGGAAGAAGGGGCAACAGAGCAGAGGTGATGAGGTGTTTGTCACATCCATAGGATGTCTTGGCATGCTTAATCGAACTTGCAGGAGACAAATTGTGTGGCAGGTGGATGACACCCCTTGGTTATGAAACTCATCCATAGCATCCTTGAAAAGTCAGCATTAATTTTTTTGGTGCGGAGAAGGAAGGATTCTCTTTGTTATAGCTGGAGAGGCATAGAAGTGAGTCTTTTCAATGTTTCATGAGCACAATGCTCTCTTCTCAAAGCAGAGGAATGCTTGTGCTCTGCTGAAGAGCAGAAGTGCTTGTAGCTGACCGCTGGTGAGTCAGTGCCAATACTGGCAGTAGGCAGTTACTTAGGGCATGAGACAGAAGCGGTGGCCTGTCCTACCTGGCCCTATATAATATAATATATAATAGTGGACATACATACATATAAAGATATAGATATAAAAATATAATTCTTTTTAGATCCACGGGATGGATTACGCAATAATCAAGGCTGACCACCAATTCCACCAACACCTCATTGGCAAGAACGCAGCTAAACGGTAAGTGGAGTGCCTTTCTAGTCCTTCCCATGCTCACACTCTTCGTGTTTAGTAGATGGTATCAGGGGCTCTGTAGCTCACCCAGTGTGCTGTCTCCATCACGTTTCCTCTGCTTTCCTGGAGTGGTGGTGGTACAAGGAGAGAAATGGGCCGTGAGGCCTTGCGATGGCTTTAACGTGTGAAAGTACCTTGGGAGCCTGAACAGTAGTGGAATTACTTCTCTGTGCGAATGACATTTTAGCAGCCAGTTGTGGGTGGTGGAAATGTGCTTGGTGAGCTTCTCCCTGTAGAGGAATGAAGGCGGTGGGTTGATTAGCATTGATAACACGCAGCTGTGGCCTTGCCTCAGAGGCAGTGGGTTGATTGACGTGGATGACGTGCAGGTGTAGCTGGTTCCCGCTAAGGGGTTAAATAGCCCTGTGGCTTGTGGGAGAGGGTGTCAGCTGGAGGAGGAGCAGTGTGGTCTGGCCTCTGGAGGAAGGCGCTACAGCACCGGCAGTAGAATATGGCCAACGGTAAAGCCTTGTTGCGGTCTGCTAGTTTGATAGCACTGCAACGTGACCCCAGCCAAGAGTTTGGGGTAGAAAGGAACGATTATCCTCTGCTCTAAATGTGATACTGTTTGGGGAAGAAACACGCCTCGCTCTGACAAGGGAACAATGGGCTCTGTAGATGCCACGGTATTTACTTGGACAGGCTCTCGTGTGGCACAGGTCTGCTCTCAGTGAACTCCAGGGGGAAGAGGCAATTTCCCCTGTCTCAACCCTACCCCGCTGAGCCCTTCCCAGAGGCGGCTTTACTTCTTCAACAGCCTCTGAGCAGTGATAATCAAGGTGCCTTGCTTCCAGGTCTTTGCCTAGCAGATGGCGTCACCACAGTCCTTGCCTCGAAGTGAACAGGATGAAGGATCTGTACAAGGTGTCTGTGCGCATTCCCCCGGACAACGAGAAGAGCAACCCGATCAGAATGGAAGGAGACCCACAGGGGGTCCCACAGGCCAAGAAAGAGCTGCTGGAACTCGCTTCCCGTATGGTGAGTGGGTAGGACGTGATGTTTGGGAGACTGCAGGGTTTGCGCTCTCGTGTTCCCTTGTAACCTTCTGGTGCGAGTGTGTGCCCCTTGCCCACCGAGCACTTGGATCTCATGACAAGTGCAAGTTCCTCTTCACAAATGTCTTCCCCTGTTCCCTCGGGTAGCCTTTCTCTGTCAACGCAGAGTGAATTTGGTCTGGAGAAAAGAGGGACAGTGCTGGCAAGTAAACCGTCGGGCAGCAAACCGCTAAGTCAAAGTAGATGGCTCTCCGGCTGAACACTCAGTGTGCCCTCTGTTCCCATCAGGAAAATGAACACGCTGCGGACCTAATCGTTGAGCAGAAATTCCACCGGACCATCACTGGGCAGAAGGCTGAGCGGGTCTGGGAAATCCGGGAGCAATTCCCAGAGGTAAGGCTTTGTAGGAGAGGAGGAATCCAGAGGGGATATTTCCTACATGGGTAGTAGGCCTGTCGTCACAGAAGTCGTAACTTTAGTGGCTCTTTAGCGCAAGTGTCTGAGAAGATAGTTCTTTTAGCCAGAGGCCGCTAACACGGTTCCCCGTTTCTGAATGGGAAAAGGGCATGAGTAGGATCCCCCCAACCTTTGCATGTGTCTGACACAAGGGTTCTTGCTTTTGCTTGAGCTAACTAGAAATGACCGCTCCTGCAGGTTATCATCAGCTTCCCAGACCCTGCACACAAGACTGACATCGTCCAACTCCGAGGTCCCAAAAACGAGGTGGAGAAGTGCACCGAGTACATGCAAAAGATGGTGGCAGACCTGGTAAGGAGGTCTTCTGCCTGCTCTTCCCTCCTCCGTGACTGGATAACCCTGGGGCAAAGAAGAGCTCTACTGGCTTGGGTAGAGCTAAAACACCTCAAGAGGAGGGAGCTGTCAGCTCTGTTTTGGCTGAATGGAGGCAGGGGGATAGTACCTGTTATGGGAAGGCTATAGGGGAACGTCCTTGCCTTTGTTTAGTCTTACAAAAGTCCCTCGTATAGAGAACTTCCTTGGGTCTAAGCCTGTTTTCAAAAGCTCGTTTATCAGAGCTCCTGAAGTCGGGCCTCCCTTGCCACGACAGTGTAAACTTCATGTCTCCCTTCCTTTCTCCCTTAGGTTGAAAACAGCTTTTCTATTTCTGTCCCCATCTGCAAACAGTTCCACAAGAACATCATAGCGAAAGGAGGTGCCAAAATCAAGAAGGTGAGATACTGTTCCTAACACAGGTGAGCCGGGACGGGCCGCGGTGGGCCGGGACGGGCTGGGACAGGCTGTAACCGGCTGTGGTGTGCTGTGGTGGGCTGGGACGGGCCGGGGTGGGCTGGGACGGGCCGGTACTTGATGTGGTGGGCTGTGGTGTGCCGTGATGGGCTGGGACGGGCCGTGGTGGGCTGTGGTGTGCCGTGATGGGCTGGGACGGGCCGTGGTGGGCTGTGGTGTGCCGTGGTGGGCTGTGGTGTGCCGTGGTGGGCTGGGACGGGCCGTGGTGGGCTGGGACGGGCCGTGGTGGGCTGGGACGGGCCGTGGTGGGCTGGGACGGGCCGTGGTGGGCTGGGACGGGCCGTGGTGGGCTGTGGTGGGACGGGGACGGACTGTGGTGGGCAGGGACGGGCCGTGGTTGGTTGTGGTGGGCTGGTACGGGCTGTGGTTGGCTGGGACGGACTGTGATGAACTGAGACGGGCTGCAGTGGGCCGTGTTGGGATGGGACAGGCCCTGGTGGGCTGTGGAGTGCTGGGACGTGCTGTGGTGTGCTGGGATGGGCTGTGGTGGGCTGGGACGGGCTGGGACGGGGTGTGGTGGGCTGGGACGAGCTGTGGTGGGCTGGGACGGGCTGTGGTGGGCTGGGACGGGCTGTGGTGGGCTGGGACGGGCTGTGGTGGGCTGGGACGGGCTGTGGTGGGCTGGGACGGGCTGTGACGGGCTGTCGTGGGCTGGGACAGGCTGTGGTGGGCTGTGGTGGGCTGGGACGGGCTGTGGTGGGCTGGGACAGGCTGGGACGGGCTGTGGTGGGCTGGGACGGGCTGGTACGTGCTGTGGTGTGCTGGGACGGGCTGTGGTGGTCTGGGACGGGCTGGGACGGGCTGTGGTGGGCTGTGGTGGGTTCTGCTGAGCTTGAGACGGGCTGTGGTGGGCTGGGACGGGCTGAGACGAGTTCTGGTTGTCTGGAACGAGCTGGGACGGGCTGTGATGGGCTGGGACGGGCTGTGGTGGGCGGGGACGGGCTGTGGTGGGCTGGGACGGGCTTTGGTGGGCGGGCACGGGCTATGGTGGGCGGGGACGGGATGTGGTGGTCTGGAATGGTCTGTGGTGGGCTGGGACGGGCTGTGGCGGGCTGGGACGGGCTGCGGCAGGCTGCGACGGGCTGGGACGGGCTATGTTGGTCTGTGGTGGGTTGGGACGGGCGGGGACGGGCTGTGGTGGGCTAGGGACGGGCTGTGGTGTGCTGGGACGGGCTGTGGTGGGCTGGGACGGGCTGTTGTGGTCTGGAACAGGCTGTGGTGGGTTGGGACAGGCTGGGACATGCTGGGACGGTGTGTGGTGGACTGGGATGGTCTGTGGTGGGGCGTGGTGTGCTGGGACGGGCCGTGGTGAACTGTGGTGGGCTGTGGTGGGCCGTGGTGGGCCGTTTTGAGCCGGTATGGGAAGGGATGGGCTGTGGTGGGCCGTGGTGGGCTGGGACAGGTCATGGTGGTCTTAGATGGCCCGTGGTGAACTGTGGTGGGCTGTGGTGGGCCGTGGTGGGCTGGTATGGGCCGTGGTGGGCTGTGGTGGGCCGTTTTGAGCCGGTATGGGAAGGGATGGGCTGTGGTGGGCCGTGGTGGGATGGGACAGGTCATGGTGGTCTGAGATGGCCCGTGGTGAACTGTGGTGGGCCGTGGTGGGCTGGGACAGGCTGTGTTTGGCTAGGACAGGCTGTGTTTGGCTGGGACAGGCTGTGGTGGGCTGGGACGGGCTGTGGTGGGCCGGGACAGGCTGTGTTTGGCTAGGACAGGCTGTGTTTGGCTGGGACAGGCTGTGGTGGGCTGGGACGGGCCGTGGTGGGCTGTGGTGGGCCGCGGGGGTCTGGGACAGACTGTGGTGGGCTTTGGTGGGTTCTTGTGAGCTTGAGATGGGCTGTGGTGGGCTGGGACGGGCTGGGACGGGCTCTGGTGGTCTGGAACGAGCTGTGATGGGCTGCAATGGGCTGTGGTGGGCTGGGACGGGCTCTGGTGGGCTGTGGTGGGCTGGGACGGGCTGTGGTGGGCTGGGACGGGCTGTGGTGGGCTAGGGACGGGCTGTGGTGTGCTGGGACGGGCTGCGGTGGGTTGGGACGGGCTGTGGCGGTCTGGAACAGGCTGTGGTGGGTTGGGACAGGCTGGGACATGCTGGGACGGTGTGTGGTGGACTGGGATGGTCTGTGGTGGGGCGTGGTGGGCTGGGACGGGCCGTGGTGAACCGTGGTGGGCTGTGGTGGGCCGTGGTGGGCCGTTTTGAGCCGGTATGGGAAGGGATGGGCTGTGGTGGGCCGTGGTGGGATGGGACAGGTCATGGTGGTCTGAGATGGCCCGTGGTGAACTGTGGTGGGCCGTGGTGGGCTGGGACAGGCTGTGTTTGGCTAGGACAGGCTGTGTTTGGCTGGGACAGGCTGTGGTGGGCTGGGACGGGCTGTGGTGGGCCGGGACAGGCTGTGTTTGGCTAGGACAGGCTGTGTTTGGCTGGGACAGGCTGTGGTGGGCTGGGACGGGCCGTGGTGGGCTGTGGTGGGCCGCGGGGGTCTGGGACAGACTGTGGTGGGCTTTGGTGGGTTCTTGTGAGCTTGAGATGGGCTGTGGTGGGCTGGGACGGGCTGGGACGGGCTCTGGTGGTCTGGAACGAGCTGTGATGGGCTGCAATGGGCTGTGGTGGGCTGGGACGGGCTCTGGTGGGCTGTGGTGGGCTGGGACGGGCTGTGGTGGGCTGGGACAGGCTGTGGTGGGCTGGGACGGGCTGTGGTGGGCGGGGACGGGCTGTGGTGGGCGGGGACGGGCTGTGGTGGGCTGTGACGGGCTGGGATGGGCTGTGGCAAGCTGGGATGGGCTGTGGTGGACTGGGACGGGCTGTGGTCGACAGGGACGGGCGGGGACGGGCTGTGGTGGGCTGGGACGGGCTGTGGTGTGCTGGGACGGGCTGTGGTGAGCTTTGGTGGGCCGTGGTTCGCTGTGGTCGGCCGTGGTGGGCTGGGACGGGCCATGGTGGGCTGTGGTGGGCCGTGGTGGTCTGGGACAGGCTGTGGTGGGCTGTGGTGGGTTCTGGTGAGCTTGAGACGGGCTGTGGTGGGCTGGGACGGGCTGGGATGGGCTCTGGTGGTCTGGAACAGGTTGGGACGGGCTGGGACGGGCTGTGGTGGGCTGGGATGGGCTGGCACGGGCTGTGGTGGGCTGGGACGGGCTGTGGTGGGCTGGGACGGGCTGTGGTGGGCTGGGACGGGCTGTGGTGGGCTGGGACGGGCTGTGGTGGGCTGGCACGGGCTGTGGTGGGCTGGGACGGGCTGTGGTGGGCTGGGACGGGCTGTGGTGGGCTGGGACGGGCTGGGACGTGCTGTGGTGTGCTGGGACGGGCTGTGGTGGGCTGGGACGGGATGTGGTGGTCTGGAATGGTCTGTGGTGGGCTGGGATGGGCTGTGGTGGGCTGGGACGGGCTGCGGCAGGCTGCGACGGGCTACGGGCTGAGACGGGCTATGCTGGTTTGTGGTGGGCTGTGGTGGGCGGGGACGGGCTGTGGTGGGCTGGGACGGGCTGTGGTGGGCTAGGGACGGGCTGTGGTGTGCTGGGACGGGCTGCGGTGGGTTGGGACGGGCTGTGGCGGTCTGGAACAGGCTGTGGTGGGTTGGGACAGGCTGGGACATGCTGGGACGGTGTGTGGTGGACTGGGATGGTCTGTGGTGGGGCGTGGTGGGCTGGGACGGGCCGTGGTGAACCGTGGTGGGCTGTGGTGGGCCGTGGTGGGCCGTTTTGAGCCGGTATGGGAAGGGATGGGCTGTGGTGGGCTGTGGTGGGCTGGGACAGGTCATGGTGGTCTGAGATGGCCCGTGGTGAACTGTGGTGGGCTGTGGTGGGCCGTGGTGGGCTGGTATGGGCCCTGGTGGGCTGTTTTGAGCTGGTATGGGAAGGGATGGGCTGTGGTGGGCCGTGGTGGGCTGGGACAGGTCATGGTGGTCTGAGATGGCCCGTGGTGAACTGTGGTGGGCTGTGGTGGGCCGTGGTGGGCTGGGATGGGCCGTGGTGGGCCGTGGTGGTCTGCGACACGCTGTGGTGGGCTGTGGTGGGTTCTGGTGAGCTTGAGACGGGCTGTGGTGGGCTGGGACGGGCTGTGGTGGGCTGGGACGGGCTGTGGTGGGCTGGGACGGGCTGTGGTGGGCTGGGACGGGCTGTGGTGGGCTGGGACGGGCTGTGGTGGGCTGGGACGGGCTGTGGTGTGCTGGGCCGTGCTGGGACCGGCCGTGGTGTGCGGGGACGGGCCGTGGTGGGCGGGGACGGGCCGTGGTGGGCCGGGACGGGCTCTGGTGGGCTGTGGCAGGCTAGGGACGGGCTGTGGCGGGCTAGGGACGGGCTGTGGTGTGGCGGGACGGGCTGTGGCGGGGTTGGGACGGGCTGTGGTGTGGTGGGACGGGCTGTGGTGGGTTGGGACAGGCTGTGGTGGGTTGGGACAGGCTGTGGTGGGTTGGGACAGGCTGGGACATGCTGGGACGGTGTGTGGTGGACTGGGATGGTCTGTGGTGTGCTGGGACGGGCTGTGGTGGGCAGGGATGGGCTGTGGTGGGGCGTGGTGGGCTGGGACGGGCCGTGGTGAACCGTGGTGGGCCGTGGTGGGCCGTTTTGAGCCGGTATGGGAAGGGATGGGCTGTGGTGGGCTGTGGTGGGCTGGAACTGGTCATGGTGGGCTGGGACAGGTCATGGAGGGCTGAGATGGCCCGTGGTGAACTGTGGTGGGCTTGGACGGGCCGTGGTGGGCTGGGACGGGCCGTGGTGGGCTGGGACGGGCTGGGACAGGCTCCAGTGGGCTGGGACGGGTTGGGACGGGCTGTGTTGGGCTGTGATGGGCTGTGGTGTGCTGCGATGGGCTGAGTTGGGCTGGGACGGGCTGGGACGGGCTGGGACTGGCTGGGACGGGCCGGGACGGGCTGTGGTGGGCCGGGACGGGCTGTGGTGGGCCGGGACGGGCTGTGGTGGGCCGGGACGGGCTGTGGTGGGCTGGGACGGGCTGGGATGGGCTGTGGTGGGTTCTGCTGAGCTTGAGACAGGCTGTGGTGGGCTGGGACGGGCTGAGACGAGTTCTGGTGGTCTGGAACGAGCTGGGACGGGCTGTGGTGGGCTGGGACGGGCTATGGTGGGCGGGGACGGTCTGTGGTGGGCGGGGACGGGCTGTGGTGGTCTGGAACAGGCTGTGGTGGGTTGGGACAGGCTGGGACATGCTGGGACGGTGTGTGGTGGACTGGGATGGTCTGTGGTGTGCTGGGACGGGCTGTGGTTGGCAGGGATGGGCTGTGGTGGGGCGTGGTGGGCTGGGACGGGCCGTGGTGGGCTGGGACGGGCTGTGGTGGGCTGGGACGGGCTGTGGTGGGCTGGGACGGGCTGTGGTGGGCTGGGACGGGCTGTGGTGGGCTGGGACGGGCTGTGGTGTGCTGGGCCGTGCTGGGACCGGCCGTGGTGTGCGGGGACGGGCCGTGGTGGGCGGGGACGGGCCGTGGTGGGCGGGGACGGGCCGGGACGGGCTCTGGTGGGCTGTGGCAGGCTAGGGACGGGCTGTGGCGGGCTAGGGACGGGCTGTGGTGTGGTGGGACGGGCTGTGGCGGGGTTGGGACGGGCTGTGGTGTGGTGGGACGGGCTGTGGTGGGTTGGGACAGGCTGTGGTGGGTTGGGACAGGCTGTGGTGGGTTGGGACAGGCTGGGACATGCTGGGACGGTGTGTGGTGGACTGGGATGGTCTGTGGTGTGCTGGGACGGGCTGTGGTGGGCAGGGATGGGCTGTGGTGGGGCGTGGTGGGCTGGGACGGGCCGTGGTGAACCGTGGTGCGCCGTGGTGGGCCGTTTTGAGCCGGTATGGGAAGGGATGGGCTGTGGTGGGCTGTGGTGGGCTGGAACTGGTCATGGTGGGCTGGGACAGGTCATGGAGGGCTGAGATGGCCCGTGGTGAACTGTGGTGGGCTGGGACGGGCTGTGGTGGGCTGGGACGGGCTGTGGTGGGCCGGGACGGGCTGTGGTGGGCCGGGACGGGCTGTGGTGGGCCGGGACGGGCTGTGGTGGGCTGGGACGGGCTGGGATGGGCTGTGGTGGGTTCTGCTGAGCTTGAGACAGGCTGTGGTGGGCTGGGACGGGCTGAGACGAGTTCTGGTGGTCTGGAACGAGCTGGGACGGGCTGTGGTGGACTGGGACGGGCTATGGTGGGCGGGGACGGTCTGTGGTGGGCGGGGACGGGCTGTGGTGGTCTGGAACAGGCTGTGGTGGGTTGGGACAGGCTGGGACATGCTGGGACGGTGTGTGGTGGACTGGGATGGTCTGTGGTGTGCTGGGACGGGCTGTGGTTGGCAGGGATGGGCTGTGGTGGGGCGTGGTGGGCTGGGACGGGCCGTGGTGGGCTGTGGTGGGCCGTGGTCGTCTTGGACAGGCTGTGGTGGGCTTTGGTGGGTTCTTGTGAGCTTGAGATGGGCTGTGGTGGGCTGGGACGGGCTGGGACGGGATCTGATGGTCTGGAACGAGCTGTGATGTGCTGCAATGGGCTGTGGTGGGCTGGGACGGGCTGTGGTGGGCTGGGACGGGCTCTGGTGGGCTGTGGTGGGCTGGGACGGGCTGTGGTGGGATGGGACATGCTGTGGTGGGCTGGGACGGGCTGTCGTGGGCTGGGACGAGCTGTCGTGGGCTGGGACGGGCTGTGGTGGGCTGGGACGGGTTGTAGTGTGCTGGGACGGCCTGGGGAGAGCGGGGACGTTCTGTGGTGTGCTGGGACGGGCTGTGGTGTGCTGGGACGGGCTGTGGTGGGCGGGGACGGGCCGTGGTGGGCTATGGTGGGCCGTGGTGGGCTGGGATGAGTCCTGATGGACTGGGATGGGCTGTGGTGGGCTGGGACGGGCCATGGTGGGCTGGGACGGGCCGTGGTGGACTGGGACGGGCTGGGACGGGCTCTGGTGGGCTGTGGTGTGATGGGATGGGCTTTGGTGAGCTGGGACGGGCTGTTGTGAACCATGGTGGGGTGTGCTGGGCCGTGGTGGGCTGGGACGGGCTCTGGTGGGTTGTGGTGGGCCGTGGTGGGCTGGGACGGGCCGTGGTGGCCTGGGACGGGCCGTGGTGGCCTGGGATGGGCTGTGGTGGGCTGTGGTGGGCCGTGGTGTTCTGGGACGGGCCGTTTTGGGCTGTGGTGGGCCGTGGTGGTCTGGGACGGGCTGTGGTAAACTGGGACGGGCTGGGACTGGCTGTGGTGGGCTGGGACGGGCTGGGACTGGCTGTGGTGGGCTGGGACTGGCTGTGGTGGGCTGGGACTGGCTGTGCTGGGCTGGGACTGGCTGTGGTGAGCTGGGACGGGCTGTGGTTGGCTGGGACGGGCTGCAGTGGGCCGTGGTGGGCGGGGACGGGCCGTGGTGAACCGTGGTGGGCTGTGGTGGGCCGTTTTGGGCCGGGATGGGAAGGGGTGGGCTGTGGTGGGCCGTGGTGGGCTGGGACGGGCCGTGTTGGGCTGTGGTGGGCCGTGGTGGGCTTGGTCGGGCTGTGGTGGCCTGAGACGGGCTGTGGTGGCCTGGGATGGGCTGTGGTGGGCTGGGACGGGATGTGGTGGGCCGTGGTGGGCTGTGGCGGGCCGTGGTGGGCTAGGACGGGACGTGGTGGGCTGTGGTGGGCCGTGGTGGTCTGGGACGGGCTGTGGTGGGCTGTGGTGGGTTCTGGTGAGCTTGAGACGGGCTGTGGTGGGCTGGGACGGGCTGTGGTGGGCTGTAATGGGCAGGGATGGCCTGTGGTGGGCTGGGACGGGCTGTGGTGGGCTGGGACGGGCTGTGGTGGGCTGAGACGGGCCGTGGTGGGCTGGGATGGGCCGTGGTGAACTGTGGTGGGCTGTGGTGGGCAGTGGTGGGCTGGGACGGGCCGTGTTGGGCTGTGGTGGGATGTGGTGGGTTTTGGTGAGCTTGAGTCGGGCTGTGGTGGTCTGGGACGGGCTGGGACGGGTTCTGGTGGTCTGGAACGGGCTGGGACGGGCTGTGGTGGGCAGGGACGGGCTGTGGTGGGCAGGGACGGGCTGTTGTGGCCTGGGACAAGCTGGGACGGGCTGTGGTGGGCTAGGATGGGCTGTGGTGTGCTGTGGTGGGCTGGGACGGGCTGTGGAGGGCTGGGATGGGCCGTGGTGGGCTGGGACGGGATGGGACGGGCTGGGACGGGACGGGACAGGCTGGGACGGGCTGTGCTGGGAAGGGACGGGACGGGTTGTGGTGGGCTGGGACGGGACGGGCTGTGGTTGGCTGGGACGGGCTGGGACGGGCTGTGGTGGTCTGGGACGGGCTCTGGTGGGCTGTGGTGAGCTGGGACGGGCTCTGGTGGGTTGGGACAGGGCGTGGTGGGCTGTGGTGTGCTGGGACGGGCTGTGGTGTGCTGGGACGGGCTGTGGTGTGCTGGGACGGGCTGTGGTGTGCTGGGACGGACTGTGGTGTGCTGGGACGGGCTGTGGTGTTGGGGGACGAGCTGGGATGGGCTGGGATGGGCTGTGGTGGGCGGGGACGGGCTGTGGTGAGCTGAGACGGGCCGTGGTGGGCTGAGACGGGCCGTGGTGGGCTGAGACAGGCCGTGGTGGGCTGGGACGGGCTGGTACAGGCTGGGATAGGCTGTGGTGGGCTGAGACGGGCTGGGAGGGGCTGGGACGGGCTGTGTTGGGTGGGGACGGGCTGTGGTGGGCTGGGACGGGCTGTGGTGGTCCGGGACGGGCTCTGGTGGGCTGTGGTGGGGTGGGACGGGCTGTGGTGAGCTGAGACGGGCTGGGACGGGCTGTGGTTGGCTGGGACGGGCTGTGGTGGGCTGGGAGGGGCTATGGTGGGCTGTGGTGGGCTGGGACGGGTTGTGGTGAGCTGAGACGGGCCGTGGTGGGCTGAGACGGGCCGTGGTGGGCTGAGACAGGCCGTGGTGGGCTGGGACGGGCTGGTACTTGCTGTGGTGGGCTGTTACGGGCTGTGGTGTGCTGTGAGAGGCTGTGGTGGTCTGGGACGAGCTGGGACGGGCTGTGGTGGGCTGGGACGGGCTGTGGTGGGCTGGGACGGGCTGTGGTGGGCTGGGACGGGCTGTGGTGGGCCGTAGTAAGCTGTGGTCGGCTGGGACGGGCTGTGGTGGTCTGCGACAAGCTCTTGTGGGCTGTGGTGGGCTGGGACGAGCTGTGGTGGGCTCTGGTGGGCTCTGATGGGCTGGGACGGGCTGTGGTGGGCTGGGACGGGCTGTCGTGCGCTGGGACGGGCTGGGACGGGCCGTGGTGGGCTGGGACGGGCCGTGGTGGGCTGGGACGGGTTGGGATAGGCTGCGGTGGGACGTGGTGTGCTGTGGTGGGCCGTGGTGGGCTGGGATAGGCTGTGGTGAGCTGAGACGGGCGCTGGAGGGCTGTGGTGGGCTGGGAAGGCTTGTGGTGGGCTGGGACAGGCTGTGGTGGGCCGTGGTGGGCTGTGGTGGGCTTTCGTGGGCCGTGGTGGGCTGGGACGGGCTGTGGTGGGCTGGGACGGGCTGTGACGGGCTGTGGTGGGCTGCGATGGGCTCTGGGGGTCTGGGACAGGCTTGGACGAGCTGGGACAGGCTGGGACAGGCTGTGGTGGGCTGAGACGGGCTGGGAGGGGCTGGGACGGGCTGTGTTGGGTGGGGACGCGCTGTGGTGGGCTGGGACGGGCTGTGGTGGTCCGGGACGGCCTCTGGTGGGCTGTGGTGGGGTGGGACGGGCTGTGGTGAGCTGAGACGGGCTGGGACGGGCTGTGGTGGGCTGGGACGGGCTGTGGTGGGCTGGGACGGGTTGTGGTGGGCTGGGACGGTCTGGGACGGGCCGTGATGGGCTGTGGTGGGCCGTGGTTGGCTGGGAAGGGCTGTGGTGGGCTGGGACGGGCTGTGGTGGTCTGCGACAAGCTCTTGTGGGCTGTGGTGGGCTGGGACGAGCTGTGGTGGGCTCTGGTGGGCTCTGATGGGCTGGGACGGGCTGTGGTGGGCTGGGACGGGCTGTCGTGCGCTGGGACGGGCTGGGACGGGCCGTGGTGGGCTGGGACGGGCCGTGGTGGGCTGGGATGGGCCGTGGTGGGCTGGGACGGGTTGGGATAGGCTGCGGTGGGACGTGGTGTGCTGTGGTGGGCCGTGGTGGGCTGGGATAGGCTGTGGTGAGCTGAGACGGGCGCTGGAGGTCTGTGGTGGGCTGGGACGGCTTGTGGTGGGCTGGGAATGGGCTGTGGTGGGCCGTGGTGGGCTGTGGTGGGCAGTGGTGGGCTGGGACGGGCCGTGTTGGGCTGTGGTGGGATGTGGTGGGTTTTGGTGAGCTTGAGTCGGGCTGTGGTGGTCTGGGACGGGCTGGGACGGGTTCTGGTGGTCTGGAACGGGCTGGGACGGGCTGTGGTGGGCAGGGACGGGCTGTGGTGGGCAGGGACGGGCTGTTGTGGCCTGGGACAAGCTGGGACGGGCTGTGGTGGGCTAGGATGGGCTGTGGTGTGCTGTGGTGGGCTGGGACGGGCTGTGGAGGGCTGGGATGGGCCGTGGTGGGCTGGGACGGGATGGGACGGGCTGGGACGGGACGGGACAGGCTGGGACGGGTTGTGGTGGGCTGGGACGGGACGGGCTGTGGTTGGCTGGGACGGGCTGGGACGGGCTGTGGTGGTCTGGGACGGGCTCTGGTGGGCTGTGGTGAGCTGGGACGGGCTCTGGTGGGTTGGGACAGGGCGTGGTGGGCTGTGGTGTGCTGGGACGGGCTGTGGTGTGCTGGGACGGGCTGTGGTGTGCTGGGACGGGCTGTGGTGTGCTGGGACGGACTGTGGTGTGCTGGGACGGGCTGTGGTGTTGGGGGACGAGCTGGGATGGGCTGGGATGGGCTGTGGTGGGCGGGGACGGGCTGTGGTGAGCTGAGACGGGCCGTGGTGGGCTGAGACGGGCCGTGGTGGGCTGAGACAGGCCGTGGTGGGCTGGGACGGGCTGGTACAGGCTGGGATAGGCTGTGGTGGGCTGAGACGGGCTGGGAGGGGCTGGGACGGGCTGTGTTGGGTGGGGACGGGCTGTGGTGGGCTGGGACGGGCTGTGGTGGTCCGGGACGGGCTCTGGTGGGCTGTGGTGGGGTGGGACGGGCTGTGGTGAGCTGAGACGGGCTGGGACGGGCTGTGGTTGGCTGGGACGGGCTGTGGTGGGCTGGGAGGGGCTATGGTGGGCTGTGGTGGGCTGGGACGGGTTGTGGTGAGCTGAGACGGGCCGTGGTGGGCTGAGACGGGCCGTGGTGGGCTGAGACAGGCCGTGGTGGGCTGGGACGGGCTGGTACTTGCTGTGGTGGGCTGTTACGGGCTGTGGTGTGCTGTGAGAGGCTGTGGTGGTCTGGGACGAGCTGGGACGGGCTGTGGTGGGCTGGGACGGGCTGTGGTGGGCTGGGACGGGCTGTGGTGGGCTGGGACGGGCTGTGGTGGGCCGTAGTAAGCTGTGGTCGGCTGGGACGGGCTGTGGTGGTCTGCGACAAGCTCTTGTGGGCTGTGGTGGGCTGGGACGAGCTGTGGTGGGCTCTGGTGGGCTCTGATGGGCTGGGACGGGCTGTGGTGGGCTGGGACGGGCTGTCGTGCGCTGGGACGGGCTGGGACGGGCCGTGGTGGGCTGGGACGGGCCGTGGTGGGCTGGGACGGGTTGGGATAGGCTGCGGTGGGACGTGGTGTGCTGTGGTGGGCCGTGGTGGGCTGGGATAGGCTGTGGTGAGCTGAGACGGGCGCTGGAGGGCTGTGGTGGGCTGGGAAGGCTTGTGGTGGGCTGGGACAGGCTGTGGTGGGCCGTGGTGGGCTGTGGTGGGCTTTCGTGGGCCGTGGTGGGCTGGGACGGGCTGTGGTGGGCTGGGACGGGCTGTGACGGGCTGTGGTGGGCTGCGATGGGCTCTGGGGGTCTGGGACAGGCTTGGACGAGCTGGGACAGGCTGGGACAGGCTGTGGTGGGCTGAGACGGGCTGGGAGGGGCTGGGACGGGCTGTGTTGGGTGGGGACGCGCTGTGGTGGGCTGGGACGGGCTGTGGTGGTCCGGGACGGCCTCTGGTGGGCTGTGGTGGGGTGGGACGGGCTGTGGTGAGCTGAGACGGGCTGGGACGGGCTGTGGTGGGCTGGGACGGGCTGTGGTGGGCTGGGACGGGTTGTGGTGGGCTGGGACGGTCTGGGACGGGCCGTGATGGGCTGTGGTGGGCCGTGGTTGGCTGGGAAGGGCTGTGGTGGGCTGGGACGGGCTGTGGTGGTCTGCGACAAGCTCTTGTGGGCTGTGGTGGGCTGGGACGAGCTGTGGTGGGCTCTGGTGGGCTCTGATGGGCTGGGACGGGCTGTGGTGGGCTGGGACGGGCTGTCGTGCGCTGGGACGGGCTGGGACGGGCCGTGGTGGGCTGGGACGGGCCGTGGTGGGCTGGGATGGGCCGTGGTGGGCTGGGACGGGTTGGGATAGGCTGCGGTGGGACGTGGTGTGCTGTGGTGGGCCGTGGTGGGCTGGGATAGGCTGTGGTGAGCTGAGACGGGCGCTGGAGGTCTGTGGTGGGCTGGGACGGCTTGTGGTGGGCTGGGAATGGGCTGTGGTGGGCCGTGGTGGGCTGTGGTGGGCAGTGGTGGGCTGGGACGGGCCGTGTTGGGCTGTGGTGGGATGTGGTGGGTTTTGGTGAGCTTGAGTCGGGCTGTGGTGGTCTGGGACGGGCTGGGACGGGTTCTGGTGGTCTGGAACGGGCTGGGACGGGCTGTGGTGGGCAGGGACGGGCTGTGGTGGGCAGGGACGGGCTGTTGTGGCCTGGGACAAGCTGGGACGGGCTGTGGTGGGCTAGGATGGGCTGTGGTGTGCTGTGGTGGGCTGGGACGGGCTGTGGAGGGCTGGGATGGGCCGTGGTGGGCTGGGACGGGATGGGACGGGCTGGGACGGGACGGGACAGGCTGGGACGGGTTGTGGTGGGCTGGGACGGGACGGGCTGTGGTTGGCTGGGACGGGCTGGGACGGGCTGTGGTGGTCTGGGACGGGCTCTGGTGGGCTGTGGTGAGCTGGGACGGGCTCTGGTGGGTTGGGACAGGGCGTGGTGGGCTGTGGTGTGCTGGGACGGGCTGTGGTGTGCTGGGACGGGCTGTGGTGTGCTGGGACGGGCTGTGGTGTGCTGGGACGGACTGTGGTGTGCTGGGACGGGCTGTGGTGTTGGGGGACGAGCTGGGATGGGCTGGGATGGGCTGTGGTGGGCGGGGACGGGCTGTGGTGAGCTGAGACGGGCCGTGGTGGGCTGAGACGGGCCGTGGTGGGCTGAGACAGGCCGTGGTGGGCTGGGACGGGCTGGTACAGGCTGGGATAGGCTGTGGTGGGCTGAGACGGGCTGGGAGGGGCTGGGACGGGCTGTGTTGGGTGGGGACGGGCTGTGGTGGGCTGGGACGGGCTGTGGTGGTCCGGGACGGGCTCTGGTGGGCTGTGGTGGGGTGGGACGGGCTGTGGTGAGCTGAGACGGGCTGGGACGGGCTGTGGTTGGCTGGGACGGGCTGTGGTGGGCTGGGAGGGGCTATGGTGGGCTGTGGTGGGCTGGGACGGGTTGTGGTGAGCTGAGACGGGCCGTGGTGGGCTGAGACGGGCCGTGGTGGGCTGAGACAGGCCGTGGTGGGCTGGGACGGGCTGGTACTTGCTGTGGTGGGCTGTTACGGGCTGTGGTGTGCTGTGAGAGGCTGTGGTGGTCTGGGACGAGCTGGGACGGGCTGTGGTGGGCTGGGACGGGCTGTGGTGGGCTGGGACGGGCTGTGGTGGGCTGGGACGGGCTGTGGTGGGCCGTAGTAAGCTGTGGTCGGCTGGGACGGGCTGTGGTGGTCTGCGACAAGCTCTTGTGGGCTGTGGTGGGCTGGGACGAGCTGTGGTGGGCTCTGGTGGGCTCTGATGGGCTGGGACGGGCTGTGGTGGGCTGGGACGGGCTGTCGTGCGCTGGGACGGGCTGGGACGGGCCGTGGTGGGCTGGGACGGGCCGTGGTGGGCTGGGACGGGTTGGGATAGGCTGCGGTGGGACGTGGTGTGCTGTGGTGGGCCGTGGTGGGCTGGGATAGGCTGTGGTGAGCTGAGACGGGCGCTGGAGGGCTGTGGTGGGCTGGGAAGGCTTGTGGTGGGCTGGGACAGGCTGTGGTGGGCCGTGGTGGGCTGTGGTGGGCTTTCGTGGGCCGTGGTGGGCTGGGACGGGCTGTGGTGGGCTGGGACGGGCTGTGACGGGCTGTGGTGGGCTGCGATGGGCTCTGGGGGTCTGGGACAGGCTTGGACGAGCTGGGACAGGCTGGGACAGGCTGTGGTGGGCTGAGACGGGCTGGGAGGGGCTGGGACGGGCTGTGTTGGGTGGGGACGCGCTGTGGTGGGCTGGGACGGGCTGTGGTGGTCCGGGACGGCCTCTGGTGGGCTGTGGTGGGGTGGGACGGGCTGTGGTGAGCTGAGACGGGCTGGGACGGGCTGTGGTGGGCTGGGACGGGCTGTGGTGGGCTGGGACGGGTTGTGGTGGGCTGGGACGGTCTGGGACGGGCCGTGATGGGCTGTGGTGGGCCGTGGTTGGCTGGGAAGGGCTGTGGTGGGCTGGGACGGGCTGTGGTGGTCTGCGACAAGCTCTTGTGGGCTGTGGTGGGCTGGGACGAGCTGTGGTGGGCTCTGGTGGGCTCTGATGGGCTGGGACGGGCTGTGGTGGGCTGGGACGGGCTGTCGTGCGCTGGGACGGGCTGGGACGGGCCGTGGTGGGCTGGGACGGGCCGTGGTGGGCTGGGATGGGCCGTGGTGGGCTGGGACGGGTTGGGATAGGCTGCGGTGGGACGTGGTGTGCTGTGGTGGGCTGTGGTGGGCTGGGATAGGCTGTGGTGAGCTGAGACGGGCGCTGGAGGTCTGTGGTGGGCTGGGACGGCTTGTGGTGGGCTGGGAATGGGCTGTGGTGGGCCGTGGTGGGCTGTGGTGGGCTTTCGTGGGCCGTGGTGGGCTGGGACGGGCTGTGGTGGGCTGGGACGGGCTGGGAAGGGCTGTGGTGGGTTGTGGAGGGCTGGGACGGGCTGTGACGGGCTGTGGTGGACTGCGATGGGCTCTGGGGGTCTGGGACAGGCTTGGACGAGCTGGGACAGGCTGGGACAGGCTGTGGTGGGCTGAGACGGGCTGGGAGGGGCTGGGACGGGCTGTGTTGGGTGGGGACGCGCTGTGGTGGGCTGGGACGGGCTGTGGTGGTCCGGGACGGCCTCTGGTGGGCTGTGGTGGGGTGGGACGGGCTGTGGTGAGCTGAGACGGGCTGGGACGGGCTGTGGTGGGCTGGGACGGTCTGGGACGGGCCGTGACGGGCTGTGGTGGGCCGTGGTTGGCTGGGAAGGGCTGTGGTGGGCTGGGATGGGCCGTGGCAAGCCGTGGTGGGCCGTGGTAAGCTGTGACGGGCCGTGGTGGGCTGGGACGGACTCTGGTGTGGTGGGACGGGCTGTGGTGGGCTGGGACAGGCTGCGGTGGGGTGTGGTGGGCTGGGACCGTCTGCGGTGAGCTGTGGTGGGCTGGTACTGGCTGTGGTGGGCTGGAATGGGCTGGGACGGGCTGTGGTGGGTGTGGTGGACTGGGACGCGCTGTGGTGAGCTGAGACTAGCTATGGTGGGCTGGGATTTGCTGGGACGGCTGGGACGAGCTGCGGTGGGCTGGGACGGACTGCGGTGGGCTGGGACGGGCCGCGGTGGGCTGGGACGGGCTGCGGTGGGCTAGGACGTGCTGCGGTGGGCTGGGACGGGCTGGGACGGGCCGTGGTGAGCTGGGACGGGCCGTGGTGGACTGGGACGGGCTCTGGTGGGCTGGGACAGGCTGTGGTCGGCTGGGACGTGCCGTAGTACGCCGGGACGGGCCGTGGTGGGCCGGGACGGTCCGTGGTGGGTTGTTATGGGCCGTGGTGGGCTGGGACGGCCTGTGGTAGGCTGTGGTGGACCGCGGTGGGCTGTGATGGGCTGTGGTAAGCTGGGACGGGATGTGGTAAGTTGGGACAGGCTCTGGTGGGTTGGGACGGGCTGTGGTGCGCTGTGGTTGGCTGGGACGGGCTGTGGTGGGCGGGGACGGGCTGTGGTGGGCTGTGGTGAGCTGGGACGGGCTCTGGTGGGTTGGGACGGGGCGTGGTGGGGTGTGGTGGGCTGGGACGGGCTGTGGTGGGCTGGGACGGGCTCTGGAGGTCTGGGACATACTGTGGTGGGCTGGGACGGGCTGTGGTGCTCTGTGGTGGGCTGGGACGTGCCGTGGTGGACCGTGGTGGGCTTGGATGGGCCGTGGTGGGCTGTGGTCGGCCGTGGTGGGCTGTGGTCGGCCGTGGTGGGCTGTGGTGGGCTGTGGTCGGTTGTGGTGGGCTGGGACGGGCTGTGGTGGGCTGAGATGGGATGTGGTGGTCTGGGACAGGCTGTAATGGGCTGGGATGGGCTGTGGTGCGCCTTGGTGGGCTGTGTTGGGCCCGGATGGGCCGTGGTGGGCCGTGGTGGGCTGGGACGGGCTGTGGTGGGCTGGGACGGGCCATGGTTGGCTGGGACGGGCTGTGGTGGGCTGTGGTGTGATGGGACGGGCTGTGGTGGGCTGGGATCGGCTGGGATAGGCTGTGGTTGGTTATGGTGGGCTGGGAAGAGCTGTGGTGGTCTGGGACAAGCTGTGGTGGGGTGGGACGGGCTGTGGTGGGCTGGGACGGGCTGTCGTGGGCTGAGGCGGGCTGTGGTGGGCTGTGGTGGTCTGTGGTGGCCTGGGACGAGCTGTGGTGGGCTGGGACGGGCTGTGGTGGGCTGTGGTGGGTTCTGAAGGGCTGTGGTGGGCTGTGGTGGGTTGGGACACGCTGTGGTGGGTAGGGACGGGCTGTTGTGAGCTGAGACGGGCTGTGGTGGGCTGGGATTTCCTGGGACGGCTGGGACGGGCTGTGGTGGGCTGGGACGGGCTGCGGTGGGCTGGGACGGGCCGTGGTGGGCTGGGACGGACTGGTACTTGATGTGGTGGGCTGGGACGGGCTGCGGTGGGCTGGGACGGTCTGTGGTGGTCTGGGACAAGCTGGGAAAAGCTGTGGTGGGCTGGGACGGGCTGTGGTGGGCTGGGACAGGCTGTGACGGGCTGTCGTGGGCTGGGATGGGCTGGGACAGGCTGTGGTGGGCTGTGACCAGCTGTGGTGGGCTGTGGTGGGCTGGGACGAGCGGGGACGGGCTGGGACGGGCCGTGGTGGGCTGGGCTGGGCCGTGGTGGGCTGGGCTGGGCCGTGGTGGGCTGGGACGGGCCGTGGTGGGCTGGGACGGGCCGTGGTGGGCTGGGACGGGCTGTGGTGAGCTCAGATGGGCTGTGGTGGGCTTTGGTGGGCTGGGGTGGGCTCGGACGGGCCGTGGTGGACTGGGACAGGCTGTGGTGGGCTTCTATGGGCTGGTACTTTATGTGGTGGGCTGGGACGGCCTGTGACGGGCTGTGGTGGGCTAGGATGAGCTGGGACAAGCTGAGGTGGGCCGGGCCGGGCTCTGGTGGGCTGGGACGGGCTGTTGTGAGCTGGGACGGGCTATGGTGGCCTGTGGTGGGCTGGGACGGGCTGTGGTGGTCTGGGATGGGCTGGGACAGGCTGTGGTGGGCCGTGGTAAGCCATGGTGGGCTGTGGTGGGTTGGGACGGGCTGTGGTGGGCTGTGGTGGGTTGGGATGGGCTGTGGTGGGCTGGCACGGTGTGTGGTGGGCTGGAACAGGCTGTGGTGGGCTTGGACCTGCTGTTGTGGTCGAGGATCGGTTGTGGTAGGTCCGGGACGGGCTGTCGTGGTCCGGGACAGGCTGTGGTGGGCTGGGAAGGCCTGGGACGGGCTGGGACGAGCTGGGACAGGCTGTGGTGGGCTGGGACGGGCTGTGGTGGGCGGGGACGGGCTGTGGTGGGCTGGGACGGGCTCTGGTGGTCTCAAACCGGCTGTGGTGGGTTCGGTATGGCTGGAATGGGCTTTGGTGGGTTGGGACGGGCTGTGGTGGGCTGGGACGGGCTGTGGTGGGCTGGGACGGGCTGTGGTGGGCTGGGACTGGCTGTGGTGGGCTGGGACGGTCTGGGACAGCCTGTGTAGGGCTGGGAGGGGCTGTGGTGGGCTGGGACTGGCTGTGGTGGGCTGGGACGGTCTGGGACAGCCTGTGTAGGGCTGGGAGGGGCTGTGGTGGGCTGTGGGGGGCTGGGAAGGGCTGTGGTGGGCTGGGACGGGCTAGAACGGCTATGGTGGGCTGGGACGGGCTGTGGTGGGCTTGGATGGGCTGTGCTGTGCTGGAACGGTCTGGGACGAGTTGTGGTGAATGTGGTGGGCTGGGACGGGCTGGGACAAACTGTGTTTAGCTGGGACGGGCTGTGGTGGGCCGTGGTGGGTTGGGACAGGCTGTGGTGAGCTGAGACGGGCTGTGGTGGGCTGTGTCGGGCTGGTACGAGCTGTGATGGGCTGGGACGGGCTGTGGTGGTCTGCGGTAGGTTGTGGTGTGCTGTAGTGGCCTGTGATGGGCTGGGTGGGGCTGTGGTGGGCTGGGACGGGCTGTAGTGGGCTGGGATAAGCTGTGTTGGGCTGGGACGGGCTGTGTTAGGCTGGGATGGGCTGTGGAGGATTGGGACGGGCTATGGAGAGCTGTGGAGAGCTGGGACGGTCTGTGGTGGGCTGGGACAGGCTGTGGTGGGCTTGGACCTGCTGTGGTGGTCGGGGACGGGTTGTGGTAGGTCCGGGATGGGCTGTCGTGGTCCGGGACGGGCTGTGGTGGGCTGGGAAGGCCTGGGACGGGCTGTGGTGGGCGGGGACGGGCTTGGACGAGCTGGGACGGGCTGTGGTGGGCTGCGGTAGGCTGTGGTGTTCTGTAGTGGTCTGTGGTGTTCTGTAGTGGTCTGTGGTGGGCTGGGACGGGCTGTGGTGGGCTTGGACGGGCTGTCTTGGTCTGGGATGGGCTGTCGTGGGCTGTGGGGGCCTGGGGCATGCTGGGGTGGGCTGGGAAGGGCTGGGACGAGCTGTGACGGGCTGTGGTGTGTTGTAATTGCCTGTGGTGTGCTGTAGTGGCCTGTGGACGGCTGGGACGGGCTGTGGTGGGCTGGGACGGGCTGTGGTGGGCTGGGACGGGCTGTGGTGGGCTGGGACGGGCTGTGGTGGGCTGGGACGGGCTGGGACGGGCTGGGACGAGCGGTGGTGGGCTGGGATGGGCTCTGGTGGGCTGGGGTAGGCTGTGGTGGGCTGGGACGAGCCGTAGTAGGCCGGGACGGGCTGTGGTGGGCTGGGACAGGCCGTGGTGGGTTGTTACAGGCCATGGTGGGCTGGGACGGGCTGTGGTGCGCTGTGGTGGACCGTGGTGGGCTGTGATGGGCTATGGTAAGCTGGGACGGGATGTGGTAAGCTGGGACGAGCTTTCGTGGGCTGGGACGGGCTTTCGTGGGCTGGGACGGGCCGTGGTGGGCCGTGGTGGGCTGGGACGGGCCGTGGTGGGCCGGGACGGGCCGTAGCGGGCTGGGACGAACTGTGGTGGGCTGGGATGAACTGTGGTGGTCAGTGGTGGGCTGGGATGGGCCGTGGTGGGCTGGGATGGGCCGTGGTGGGCTGGGACGGGCCGTGGCGGGCTGGGACGGGCCGTGGCGGGCTGGGACGGGCCGTGGCGGGCTGGGACGGGCCGTGGCGAGCTGGGACGGGCCGTGGCGGGTTGGGACGGGCCGTGGCGGGTTGGTACGGGCCGAGACGGGCTGGGACGGGCCGTGGTGGGCTGGGACGGACTCTGGTGTGGTGGGACGGGCTGTGGTGGGCTGGGACCGGCTGCGGTGGGGTGTGGTGGGCTGGGACCGGGCTGCGGTGGGCTGTGGTGGGCTGGATTGGGCTGGGACGGGCTGTGGTGGGTGTGGTGGACTGGGACGCGCTGTGGTGAACTGAGACGGGCTGTGGTGGGCTGGGATTTGCTGGGACAGCTGGAAGGGGCTGTGGTTGGCTGGGACGGGCTGCGGTGGGCTGGGACGGGCTGCGGTGGACTGGGACGGGCTGCGGTGGGCTGGGACGGGCTGGGACGGGCTGTGGTGGTCTGGGACGGGCTGTGGTGGGCTGGGACGGGCTGTGGTGGGCTGTGTTGGGCTGGGACGGGTTGGGATAGGCTGCGGTGGGACGTGGTGTGCTGTGGTGGGCCGTGGTGGGCTGGGATAGGCTGTGGTGAGCTGAGACGGGCGCTGGAGGGCTGTGGTGGGCTGGGACGTCTTGTGGTGGACTGGGACGGGCTGTGGTGGGCCGTGGTGGGCTGTGGTGGGCTTTCGTGGGCCGTGGTGGGCTGGGACGGGCTGTGGTGGGCTGGGACGGGCTGGGAAGGGCTGTGGTGGGTTGTGGAGAGCTGGGACGGGCTGTGACGGGCTGTGGTGGGCTGCGATGGGCTCTGGGGGTCTGGGACAGGCTTGGACGAGCTGGGACAGGCTGGGACAGGCTGTGGTGGGCTGAGACGGGCTTGGAGGGGCTGGGACGCGCTGTGTTGGGTGGGGACGCGCTGTGGTGGGCTGGGACGGGCTGTGGTGGTCCGGGACGGCCTCTGGTGGGCTGTGGTGGGGTGGGACGGGCTGTGGTGAGCTGAGACGGGCTGGGACGGGCTGTGGTGGGCTGGGACGGGCTGTGGTGGGCTGGGACGGGCTGTGGTGGGCTGGGACGGTCTGGGACAGGCCGTGACGGGCTGTGGTGGGCCGTGGTTGGCTGGGAAGGGCTGTGGTGGGCTGGGATGGGCCGTGGCAAGCCGTGGTGGGCCGTGGTAAGCTGTGACGGGCCGTGGTGGGCTGGGACGGACTCTGGTGTGGTGGGACGGGCTGTGGTGGGCTGGGACAGGCTGCGGTGGGGTGTGGTGGGCTGGGACCGTCTGCGGTGAGCTGTGGTGGGCTGGTACTGGCTGTGGTGGGCTGGAATGGGCTGGGACGGGCTGTGGTGGGTGTGGTGGACTGGGACGCGCTGTGGTGAGCTGAGACTAGCTATGGTGGGCTGGGATTTGCTGGGACGGCTGGGACAAGCTGCGGTGGGCTGGGACGGGCTGCGGTGGGCTGGGACGGGCTGCGGTGGGCTGGGACGGGCTGGGAGGGGCTGGGACGGGCTGTGTTGGGTGGGGACGCGCTGTGGTGGGCTGGGACGGGCTGTGGTGGTCCGGGACGGCCTCTGGTGGGCTGTGGTGGGGTGGGACGGGCTGTGGTGAGCTGAGACGGGCTGGGACGGGCTGTGGTGGGCTGGGACGGGCTGTGGTGGGCTGGGACGGGCTGTGGTGGGCTGGGACGGTCTGGGACGGGCCGTGATGGGCTGTGGTGGGCCGTGGTTGGCTGGGAAGGGCTGTGGTGGGCTGGGATGGGCCGTGGCAAGCCGTGGTGGGCCGTGGTAAGCTGTGACGGGCCGTGGTGGGCTGGGACGGACTCTGGTGTGGTGGGACGGGCTGTGGTGGGCTGGGACAGGCTGCGGTGGGGTGTGGTGGGCTGGGACCGTCTGCGGTGAGCTGTGGTGGGCTGGTACTGGCTGTGGTGGGCTGGAATGGGCTGGGACGGGCTGTGGTGGGTGTGGTGGACTGGGACGCGCTGTGGTGAGCTGAGACTAGCTATGGTGGGCTGGGATTTGCTGGGACGGCTGGGACGAGCTGCGGTGGGCTGGGACGGGCTGCGGTGGGCTGGGACGGGCTGGGACGGGCCGTGGTGAGCTGGGACGGGCCGTGGTGGACTGGGACGGGCTCTGGTGGGCTGGGACAGGCTGTGGTCGGCTGGGACGGGCTGTGGTGGGCTGTGGTGTGATGGGACGGTCCGTGGTGGGTTGTTATGGGCCGTGGTGGGCTGGGACGGGCTGTGGTGGGCTGTGGTGGACCGCGGTGGGCTGTGATGGGCTGTGGTAAGCTGGGACGGGATGTGGTAAGTTGGGACAGGCTCTAGTGGGTTGGGACGGGCTGTCGTGCGCTTTGGTTGGCTGGGACGGGCTGTGGTGGGCGGGGACGGGCTGTGGTGGGCTGTGGTGAGCTGGGACGGGCTCTGGTGGGTTGGGACGGGGCGTGGTGGGGTGTGGTGGGCTGGGACGGGCTGTGGTGGGCTGGGACGGGCTCTGGAGGTCTGGGACATACTGTGGTGGGCTGGGACGGGCTGTGGTGCTCTGTGGTGGGCTGGGACGTGCCGTGGTGGACCGTGGTGGGCTTGGATGGGCCGTGGTGGGCTGTGGTCGGCCGTGGTGGGCTGTGGTCGGCCGTGGTGGGCTGTGGTCGGCCGTGGTGGGCTGTGGTGGGCTGTGGTCGGTTGTGGTGGGCTGGGACGGGCTGTGGTGGGCTGAGATGGGATGTGGTGGTCTGGGACAGGCTGTAATGGGCTGGGATGGGCTGTGGTGCGCCTTGGTGGGCTGTGTTGGGCCCGGATGGGCCGTGGTGGGCTGTGGTGGGCCGTGGTTGGCTGGGACGGGCTGTGGTGGGCTGGGACGGGCCATGGTTGGCTGGGACGGGCTGTGGTGGGCTGTGGTGTGATGGGACGGGCTGTGGTGGGCTGGGATCGGCTGGGATAGGCTGTGGTTGGTTATGGTGGGCTGGGAAGAGCTGTGGTGGTCTGGGACAAGCTGTGGTGGGCTGGGACGGGCTGTGGTGGGCTGGGACGGGCTGTCGTGGGCTGAGGCGGGCTGTGGTGGGCTGGCACAGGCTGTGGTGGGCTGTGGTGGTCTGTGGTGGCCTGGGACGAGCTGTGGTGGGTAGGGACGGGCTGTGGTGGGCTGTGGTGGGTTCTGAAGGGCTGTGGTGGGCTGTGGTGGGTTGGGACACGCTGTGGTGGGTAGGGACGAGCTGTGGTGAGCTGAGACGGGCTGTGGTGGGCTGGGATTTCCTGGGACGGCTGGGACGGGCTGTGGTGGGCTGGGACGGGCTGCGGTGGGCTGGGACGGGTCGTGGTGAGCTGGGACGGACTGGTACTTGATGTGGTGGGCTGGGACGGGCTGCGGTGGGCTGGGACGGTCTGTGGTGGTCTGGGACAAGCTGGGAAAAGCTGTGGTGGGCTGGGACGGGCTGTGGTGGGCTGGGACAGGCTGTGACGGGCTGTCGTGGGCTGGGATGGGCTGGGACAGGCTGTGGTGGGCTGTGACCAGCTGTGGTGGGCTGTGGTGGGCTGGGACGAGCGGGGACGGGCTGGGACGGGCCGTGGTGGGCTGGGCTGGGCCGTGGTGGGCTGGGACGGGCCGTGGTGGGCTGGGACGGGCCGTGGTGGGCTGGGACGGGCTGTGGTGAGCTCAGATGGGCTGTGGTGGGCTTTGGTGGGCTGGGGTGGGCTCGGACGGGCCGTGGTGGACTGGGACAGGCTGTGGTGGGCTTCTATGGGCTGGTACTTTATGTGGTGGGCTGGGACGGCCTGTGACGGGCTGTGGTGGGCTAGGATGAGCTGGGACAAGCTGAGGTGGGCCGGGCCGGGCTCTGGTGGGCTGGGACGGGCTGTTGTGGGCTGGGACGGGCTATGGTGGCCTGTGGTGGTCTGGGACGGGCTGTGGTGGTCTGGGATGGGCTGGGACAGGCTGTGGTGGGCCGTGGTAAGCCATGGTGGGCTGTGGTGGGTTGGGACGGGCTGTGGTGGGCTGTGGTGGGTTGGGATGGGCTGTGGTGGGCTGGCACGGTGTGTGGTGGGCTGGAACAGGCTGTGGTGGGCTTGGACCTGCTGTTGTGGTCGAGGATGGGTTGTGGTAGGTCCGGGACGGGCTGTCGTGGTCCGGGACAGGCTGTGGTGGGCTGGGAAGGCCTGGGACGGGCTGGGACGAGCTGGGACAGGCTGTGGTGGGCTGGGACGGGCTGTGGTGGGCGGGGACGGGCTGTGGTGGGCTGGGACGGGCTCTGGTGGTCTCAAACCGGCTGTGGTGGGTTCGGTATGGCTGGAATGGGCTTTGGTGGGCTGGGACGGGCTGTGGTGGGCTGGGACGGGCTGTGGTGGGCTGGGACGGTCTGGGACAGCCTGTGTAGGGCTGGGAGGGGCTGTGGTGGGCTGTAAGGGGCTGGGAAGGGCTGTGGTGGGCTGGGACGGGCTAGAACGGCTATGGTGGGCTGGGACGGGCTGTGGTGGGCTTGGATGGGCTGTGCTGTGCTGGAACGGTCTGGGACGAGTTGTGGTGAGTGTGGTGGGCTGGGACGGACTGTGTTTAGCTGGGACGGGCTGTGGTGGGCCGTGGTGGGCTGGGACAGGCTGTGGTGAGCTGAGACGGGCTGTGGTGGGCTGTGTCGGGCTGGTACGAGCTGTGATGGGCTGGGACGGGCTGTGGTGGTCTGCGGTAGGTTGTGGTGTGCTGTAGTGGCCTGTGATGGGCTGGGTGGGGCTGTGGTGGGCTGGGACGGGCTGTAGTGGGCTGGGATAAGCTGTGTTGGGCTGGGACGGGCTGTGTTAGGCTGGGATGGGCTGTGGAGGATTGGGACGGGCTATGGAGAGCTGTGGAGAGCTGTGACGGTCTGTGGTGGGCTGGGACAGGCTGTGGTGGGCTTGGACCTGCTGTGGTGGTCGGGGACGGGTTGTGGTAGGTCCGGGATGGGCTGTCGTGGTCCGGGACGGGCTGTGGTGGGCTGGGAAGGCCTGGGACGGGCTGTGGTGGGCGGGGACGGGCTTGGACGAGCTGGGACGGGCTGTGGTGGGCTGCGGTAGGCTGTGGTGTTCTGTAGCGGTCTGTGGTATTCTGTAGTGGTCTGTGGTGGGCTGGGACGGGCTGTGGTGGGCTTGGACGGGCTGTCTTGGTCTGGGATGGGCTGTCGTGGGCTGTGGGGGCCTGGGGCATGCTGGGGTGGGCTGGGAAGGGCTGGGACGAGCTGTGACGGGCTGTGGTGTGTTGTAATTGCCTGTGGTGTGCTGTAGTGGCCTGTGGACGGCTGGGACGGGCTGTGGTGGGCTGGGACGGGCTGTGGTGGGCTGGGACGGGCTGTGGTGGGCTGGGACGTGCTGGGACGGGCCGTGGTGAGCTGGGACGAGCGGTGGTGGGCTGGGATGGGCTCTGGTGGGCTGGGGTAGGCTGTGGTGGGCTGGGACGAGCCGTAGTAGGCCGGGACGGGCCGTGGTGGGCGGGGACAGGCCGTGGTGGGTTGTTACAGGCCATGGTGGGCTGGGACGGGCTGTGGTGCGCTGTGGTGGACCGTGGTGGGCTGTGATGGGCTATGGTAAGCTGGGACGGGATGTGGTAAGCTGGGACGAGCTTTCGTGGGCTGGGACGGGCTTTCGTGGGCTGGGACGGGCCGTGGTGGGCCGTGGTGGGCTGGGACGGGCCGTGGTGGGCCGGGACGGGCCGTAGCGGGCTGGGACGAACTGTGGTGGGCTGGGATGAACTGTGGTGGTCAGTGGTGGGATGGGACGGGCTGTGGTGAGCTGGGACGGGCCGTGGTGGGCTGGGACGGGCCGTGGCGGGCTGGGACGGGCCGTGGCGGGCTGGGACGGGCCGTGGCGGGCTGGGACGGGCCGTGGCGAGCTGGGACGGGCCGTGGCGGGTTGGGACGGGCCGTGGCGGGTTGGGACGGGCCGAGACGGGCTGGGACGGGCCGTGGTGGGCTGGGACGGACTCTGGTGTGGTGGGACGGGCTGTGGTGGGCTGGGACGGGCTGGGACGGGCTGCGGTGGGTTGGGACGGGCTGCGGTGGTCTGGGACGAGCCGTAGTAGGCCAGGACGGGCTGTGGTGGGCTGGGCCGGGCCGTGGTGGGTTGTTACAGGCCATGGTGGGCTGGGACAGGCTGTGGTGCGCTGTGGTGGACCGTGGTGGGCTGTGATGGGCTATGGTAAGCTGGGACGGGCTTTCGTGGGCGGGGACGGGCTTTCGTGGGCGGGGACGGGCTGCGGTGGGCGGGGACAGGCTGCGGTGGGCTGGGACGGGCTGGGGTGGGCTGGGACGGGCTGTGGTGGGCAAGGACGCACTGTGGGGGGCCGGGACGGGCTGTGGTGGGCTATGGTGAGCTGGGACGGGCTGTGGTGGGCTGAGATGGTCTGTGGCGGGCTGTGGAAGGCTGGGACATGCTGTGTTGGTCTGGAAGGGGCCGTGGTGGGCCGTGGTGGGCTGTGGGTGGCCGTGGTGGGCTGTGGGTGGCCGTGGTGGGCTGTGGGTGGCCGTGGTGGGCTGTGGTGGGCTGTGCTGGGCTGGGACGGGCTGTGATGGGCTGGGACGGGCTGTGATGGGCTGGGACGGACTGCGGTGGGCTGGGACGGGCTGTGTTGGGCTGGGACAGGTCGTGGTGGGCTGTGGTGGGCTGTGGTAAGCTGGGACGGGCTCTGGTGGGCTGGGACGGTCTGTGGTGAGCTGTGGTGGGCTGGGACGGGCGGTGGTGGGCTGGGACAAGCTGTGGTGGGCTCTGGTGGGATGGGACTGGCTGTGGTGGGCTGGGAAGGGCTGTGGTGGGCTGGGACAGGCTGGCACGGGCTGTGGTGGGCTGGTATTGGCTGGCACGAACTGGGACGGGCCGTGGTTGGCTGGGACGGGCCGTGGTGGGCCGCGGTGGGCCGTTGTGGGCTGGGACGGGCCGTGGTGAACTGTGGTGAGCTGTGGTGGGCTGGGATGGGCTGTGGGGGGCTATGACGGGATGTGGTGAGCTGGGACAGGCTGTGGTGAGCTGGATCGGGCTGAGACGGGCTGTGGTGGGCGGGGACGGGCTGTGGTGGGCTGTGGTGAGCTGGGACGGGCTCTGGTGGGTTGGGACGGGGCGTGGTGGGGTGTGGTGGGCTGGGACGGGCTGTGGTGGGCTGGGACGGGCTCTGGAGGTCTGGGACATACTGTGGTGGGCTGGGACGGGCTGTGGTGCTCTGTGGTGGGCTGGGACGTGCCGTGGTGGACCGTGGTGGGCTTGGATGGGCCGTGGTGGGCTGTGGTCGGCCGTGGTGGGCTGTGGTCGGCCGTGGTGGGCTGTGGTCGGCCGTGGTGGGCTGTGGTGGGCTGTGGTCGGTTGTGGTGGGCTGGGACGGGCTGTGGTGGGCTGAGATGGGATGTGGTGGTCTGGGACAGGCTGTAATGGGCTGGGATGGGCTGTGGTGCGCCTTGGTGGGCTGTGTTGGGCCCGGATGGGCCGTGGTGGGCTGTGGTGGGCCGTGGTTGGCTGGGACGGGCTGTGGTGGGCTGGGACGGGCCATGGTTGGCTGGGACGGGCTGTGGTGGGCTGTGGTGTGATGGGACGGGCTGTGGTGGGCTGGGATCGGCTGGGATAGGCTGTGGTTGGTTATGGTGGGCTGGGAAGAGCTGTGGTGGTCTGGGACAAGCTGTGGTGGGCTGGGACGGGCTGTGGTGGGCTGGGACGGGCTGTCGTGGGCTGAGGCGGGCTGTGGTGGGCTGGCACAGGCTGTGGTGGGCTGTGGTGGTCTGTGGTGGCCTGGGACGAGCTGTGGTGGGTAGGGACGGGCTGTGGTGGGCTGTGGTGGGTTCTGAAGGGCTGTGGTGGGCTGTGGTGGGTTGGGACACGCTGTGGTGGGTAGGGACGAGCTGTGGTGAGCTGAGACGGGCTGTGGTGGGCTGGGATTTCCTGGGACGGCTGGGACGGGCTGTGGTGGGCTGGGACGGGCTGCGGTGGGCTGGGACGGGTCGTGGTGAGCTGGGACGGACTGGTACTTGATGTGGTGGGCTGGGACGGGCTGCGGTGGGCTGGGACGGTCTGTGGTGGTCTGGGACAAGCTGGGAAAAGCTGTGGTGGGCTGGGACGGGCTGTGGTGGGCTGGGACAGGCTGTGACGGGCTGTCGTGGGCTGGGATGGGCTGGGACAGGCTGTGGTGGGCTGTGACCAGCTGTGGTGGGCTGTGGTGGGCTGGGACGAGCGGGGACGGGCTGGGACGGGCCGTGGTGGGCTGGGCTGGGCCGTGGTGGGCTGGGACGGGCCGTGGTGGGCTGGGACGGGCCGTGGTGGGCTGGGACGGGCTGTGGTGAGCTCAGATGGGCTGTGGTGGGCTTTGGTGGGCTGGGGTGGGCTCGGACGGGCCGTGGTGGACTGGGACAGGCTGTGGTGGGCTTCTATGGGCTGGTACTTTATGTGGTGGGCTGGGACGGCCTGTGACGGGCTGTGGTGGGCTAGGATGAGCTGGGACAAGCTGAGGTGGGCCGGGCCGGGCTCTGGTGGGCTGGGACGGGCTGTTGTGGGCTGGGACGGGCTATGGTGGCCTGTGGTGGTCTGGGACGGGCTGTGGTGGTCTGGGATGGGCTGGGACAGGCTGTGGTGGGCCGTGGTAAGCCATGGTGGGCTGTGGTGGGTTGGGACGGGCTGTGGTGGGCTGTGGTGGGTTGGGATGGGCTGTGGTGGGCTGGCACGGTGTGTGGTGGGCTGGAACAGGCTGTGGTGGGCTTGGACCTGCTGTTGTGGTCGAGGATGGGTTGTGGTAGGTCCGGGACGGGCTGTCGTGGTCCGGGACAGGCTGTGGTGGGCTGGGAAGGCCTGGGACGGGCTGGGACGAGCTGGGACAGGCTGTGGTGGGCTGGGACGGGCTGTGGTGGGCGGGGACGGGCTGTGGTGGGCTGGGACGGGCTCTGGTGGTCTCAAACCGGCTGTGGTGGGTTCGGTATGGCTGGAATGGGCTTTGGTGGGCTGGGACGGGCTGTGGTGGGCTGGGACGGGCTGTGGTGGGCTGGGACGGTCTGGGACAGCCTGTGTAGGGCTGGGAGGGGCTGTGGTGGGCTGTAAGGGGCTGGGAAGGGCTGTGGTGGGCTGGGACGGGCTAGAACGGCTATGGTGGGCTGGGACGGGCTGTGGTGGGCTTGGATGGGCTGTGCTGTGCTGGAACGGTCTGGGACGAGTTGTGGTGAGTGTGGTGGGCTGGGACGGACTGTGTTTAGCTGGGACGGGCTGTGGTGGGCCGTGGTGGGCTGGGACAGGCTGTGGTGAGCTGAGACGGGCTGTGGTGGGCTGTGTCGGGCTGGTACGAGCTGTGATGGGCTGGGACGGGCTGTGGTGGTCTGCGGTAGGTTGTGGTGTGCTGTAGTGGCCTGTGATGGGCTGGGTGGGGCTGTGGTGGGCTGGGACGGGCTGTAGTGGGCTGGGATAAGCTGTGTTGGGCTGGGACGGGCTGTGTTAGGCTGGGATGGGCTGTGGAGGATTGGGACGGGCTATGGAGAGCTGTGGAGAGCTGTGACGGTCTGTGGTGGGCTGGGACAGGCTGTGGTGGGCTTGGACCTGCTGTGGTGGTCGGGGACGGGTTGTGGTAGGTCCGGGATGGGCTGTCGTGGTCCGGGACGGGCTGTGGTGGGCTGGGAAGGCCTGGGACGGGCTGTGGTGGGCGGGGACGGGCTTGGACGAGCTGGGACGGGCTGTGGTGGGCTGCGGTAGGCTGTGGTGTTCTGTAGCGGTCTGTGGTATTCTGTAGTGGTCTGTGGTGGGCTGGGACGGGCTGTGGTGGGCTTGGACGGGCTGTCTTGGTCTGGGATGGGCTGTCGTGGGCTGTGGGGGCCTGGGGCATGCTGGGGTGGGCTGGGAAGGGCTGGGACGAGCTGTGACGGGCTGTGGTGTGTTGTAATTGCCTGTGGTGTGCTGTAGTGGCCTGTGGACGGCTGGGACGGGCTGTGGTGGGCTGGGACGGGCTGTGGTGGGCTGGGACGGGCTGTGGTGGGCTGGGACGTGCTGGGACGGGCCGTGGTGAGCTGGGACGAGCGGTGGTGGGCTGGGATGGGCTCTGGTGGGCTGGGGTAGGCTGTGGTGGGCTGGGACGAGCCGTAGTAGGCCGGGACGGGCCGTGGTGGGCGGGGACAGGCCGTGGTGGGTTGTTACAGGCCATGGTGGGCTGGGACGGGCTGTGGTGCGCTGTGGTGGACCGTGGTGGGCTGTGATGGGCTATGGTAAGCTGGGACGGGATGTGGTAAGCTGGGACGAGCTTTCGTGGGCTGGGACGGGCTTTCGTGGGCTGGGACGGGCCGTGGTGGGCCGTGGTGGGCTGGGACGGGCCGTGGTGGGCCGGGACGGGCCGTAGCGGGCTGGGACGAACTGTGGTGGGCTGGGATGAACTGTGGTGGTCAGTGGTGGGATGGGACGGGCTGTGGTGAGCTGGGACGGGCCGTGGTGGGCTGGGACGGGCCGTGGCGGGCTGGGACGGGCCGTGGCGGGCTGGGACGGGCCGTGGCGGGCTGGGACGGGCCGTGGCGAGCTGGGACGGGCCGTGGCGGGTTGGGACGGGCCGTGGCGGGTTGGGACGGGCCGAGACGGGCTGGGACGGGCCGTGGTGGGCTGGGACGGACTCTGGTGTGGTGGGACGGGCTGTGGTGGGCTGGGACGGGCTGGGACGGGCTGCGGTGGGTTGGGACGGGCTGCGGTGGTCTGGGACGAGCCGTAGTAGGCCAGGACGGGCTGTGGTGGGCTGGGCCGGGCCGTGGTGGGTTGTTACAGGCCATGGTGGGCTGGGACAGGCTGTGGTGCGCTGTGGTGGACCGTGGTGGGCTGTGATGGGCTATGGTAAGCTGGGACGGGCTTTCGTGGGCGGGGACGGGCTTTCGTGGGCGGGGACGGGCTGCGGTGGGCGGGGACAGGCTGCGGTGGGCTGGGACGGGCTGGGGTGGGCTGGGACGGGCTGTGGTGGGCAAGGACGCACTGTGGGGGGCCGGGACGGGCTGTGGTGGGCTATGGTGAGCTGGGACGGGCTGTGGTGGGCTGAGATGGTCTGTGGCGGGCTGTGGAAGGCTGGGACATGCTGTGTTGGTCTGGAAGGGGCCGTGGTGGGCCGTGGTGGGCTGTGGGTGGCCGTGGTGGGCTGTGGGTGGCCGTGGTGGGCTGTGGGTGGCCGTGGTGGGCTGTGGTGGGCTGTGCTGGGCTGGGACGGGCTGTGATGGGCTGGGACGGGCTGTGATGGGCTGGGACGGACTGCGGTGGGCTGGGACGGGCTGTGTTGGGCTGGGACAGGTCGTGGTGGGCTGTGGTGGGCTGTGGTAAGCTGGGACGGGCTCTGGTGGGCTGGGACGGTCTGTGGTGAGCTGTGGTGGGCTGGGACGGGCGGTGGTGGGCTGGGACAAGCTGTGGTGGGCTCTGGTGGGATGGGACTGGCTGTGGTGGGCTGGGAAGGGCTGTGGTGGGCTGGGACAGGCTGGCACGGGCTGTGGTGGGCTGGTATTGGCTGGCACGAACTGGGACGGGCCGTGGTTGGCTGGGACGGGCCGTGGTGGGCCGCGGTGGGCCGTTGTGGGCTGGGACGGGCCGTGGTGAACTGTGGTGAGCTGTGGTGGGCTGGGATGGGCTGTGGGGGGCTATGACGGGATGTGGTGAGCTGGGACAGGCTGTGGTGAGCTGGATCGGGCTGAGACGGGCTGTGGTGGGCCGGGACGGGCTGGGACGTGCTGGGACGGGCTGTGGTGGGCTGTGGTGGGCTGGGACGACCTGTGGTGGTCTATGGTAAGATGGGACGGGCTGGGACGGGATGTGGTGGGCCGCAATGGACTGGGACAGGCTGGGACGGGCTGTGGTGGGCTGGGACGGGCTGTGGTGGGCTGGGATGGGCTGACATGGGCTGGGACGGGCTGGGACGCCTTGGACGGGTTGTGGTGGGCGGTGACGGGTTGTGGTGGGCGGTGACGGGCTTTGGTGGGCTGGAACGGGCTTTGGTGGGCTGGGACGGGCTGTGGTGGGCTGGGACGAGCTGTGGTGGGCTGGGACGAGTTCTGGTGGGCTGGGACGGGCTGAGATGGGCTGGGACGGGCTGTGGTGGGCTGAGGTGGGCCGCGGTGGGCCGGGACGGACCATGGTGGGCCGGGGCGGGCGGTGATGGGCCTGGACGGGCCGTGGTGGACCGTAGTGGGCTGGGACGGGCTTTGGTGGGCCAGGACGTGTTGTTGTAGGCTGTGGTGGTCTGGGACGGGCTGTGGTGGGCTGGGACGCGCTGTGGTGGGCTGTGGTGGGCTGGGACGAGTTGTAGTGGGCCGGGACGGACTGTGGTGGGCTGGGACAGGCTGGAACGGGCTGTGGTGGGCTGGTATTGGCTGGCACGACCTGGGACGGGCCGTGGTGGGTTGGGACGGGCCGTGGTGGGCTGGGACGGGCCGTGGTGGGCTGGGACGGGCTGTGGTGGGCTGGGACGGGCTGTGGTGGGCCGCGGTGGGCCGTTGTGGGCTTGGACGGGCCGTGGTGAACTGTGGTGAGCTGTGGTGGGCTGGGATGGGCTGTGGGGGGCTATGACGGGATGTGGTGAGCTGGGACGGGCTGTGGTGAGCTGGATCGGGCTGAGACGGGCTGTGGTGGGCCGGGACGGGCTGGGACGGGCTGTGGTGGGCTGTGGTGGGCTGGGACGAGCTGTGGTGGTCTATGGTGGGATGGGACGGGCTGGGACGGGATGTGGTGGGCCGCAATGGACTGGGACAGGCTGGGACGGGCTGTGGTGGGCTGGGACAGGCTGGGACGGGCTGTGGTGGGCTGGGACGAGTTGTGGTGGGCTGGGACGGGCTGACATGGGCTGGGACGGGCTTGGACGCCTTGGACGGGTTGTGGTGGGCGGTGACGGGTTGTGGTGGGCGGGGAAGGGCTTTGGTGGGCGGGGACGGGCTTTGGTGGACTGTGGTGGGCTGGAACGGGCTTTGGTGGGCTGGGACGGGCTGTGGTGGGCTGGGACGAGCTGTGGTGGGCTGGGACGAGTTCTGGTGGGCTGGGACGGGCTGAGATGGGCTGGGACGGGCTGGGACGCCTTGGACGGGCTGTGGTGGGCGGTGACGGGTTGTGGTGGGCGGTGACGGGTTGTGGTGGGCTGGGACGGGCTTGGATGTGCTGTGGTGGGCGGGCACGGTCTGTGGTGGGCTGGAACAGGCTGTGGTGGGCTGGAACAGGCTGTGGTGGGTTGGGACGGGCTGTGGTAAGCTGTAATGGGCTGTGGTGGGTTGTGGTGGGCTGGGCTGGGCCGTGGTGGGTTGGGACGTGCCGTGGTGGGCCGGGACCGGTCCTGGTTGGCTGGGACGGGCTGTGGTGGGCCGGGACAGGCCGTAGTGGGTGGGGACAAGTTGTGGTGGGCGGGGACAAGTTGTGGTGGGCGGGGATGGGCTGTGGTGGGCGGGGACGGGGTGTGGTGAGCGGGGACGGGCTTTGGTGGGCTGTGGTGGGCTGGGACGAGCTGTGGTGGGCTGGGACGGGCTGTGGTGGGCTGTGGTGGGCTGGGACGGGCTGTGGTGGGCTGGGACGGACTGTGGTGTCCTGGGACGGGCTGTGGTGTGCTGGGACGGGCTGTGGTCTGCTGGGACGGGCTGTGGTGGGCTGGGACTGGCTCTGGTGGGCCGGGACGTGCTGTGGTAGGCTGTGGTGTGCTGGGATGGGCCGTCGTGGGCTGGGACGGACTGTCGTGGGCTGGGACGGGCTGTGGTAGGCTGGGAAGGGCTGGGACGGGCTGTGGTGTGCTGGGATGGGCTGTGGTGAGCTGGGACGGACTGTGGTGGGCTGGGACAAGCTGTGGTGGGCTGTGGTGGGCTGAGACGGGCTGTGGTGGGCTGGGACGGGCTCTGGTGGGCTGGGACAAGCTGTGGTGGGCTGTGGTGGGCTGAAAAGGGCTGTGGAGGGCTGGGACGGGCTGTGGTGGGCTGGGACGGGCTGTGGTGGGCTGGGACGAGCTGTGGTGGGTGGGGACGGGCTCTGGTGGTCTGGAATGGGCTGTGGTGGGCTGGGACGGGCTGGGACGTGCTGGGACGGGCTGTGGTGGGCGGGAAGGGGTTTTGTTGGGCTGGGACGGGCTGTGGTGGGCGGCGACTGGCTCTGGTAGTCTGGAACGGGCTGTGGTGGGATGGGACGGGCTGGGACGTGCTGGGACGGGCTGTGGTGGGCTGAGGTGGGCCCTGGTAGGCTGTGCTGGGCTGTGGTGGGCTGGGACGGGCCGTGGTGGGCCGTGGTGGGCTGTGGTGGGCTGAGACGTTATGTGGTGGGCTGTGGTGTGCTGTGGTGGGCTGGGACGGGCTGTGGTGGGCTGTGGAGGGCTGGGACAGGCCGTGGTGGGCTGTGGTGGGCTGTGGTAAGCTGGGACGGGCTCTGGTGGGCTGGGACGGTGTGTGGTGGGCTGGGAAGGGCTGTGGTGGGCTGGGACAGGCTGGAACGGGCTGTGGTGGGCTGGTATTGGCTGGCACGAACTGGGACGGGCCGTGGTGGGCTGGGACGGGCCGTGGTGGGCTGGGACGGGCCGTGGTGGGCTGGGACGGGCTGTGGTGGGCCGCGGTGGGCCGTTGTGGGCTGGGACCGGCCGTGGTGAACTGTTTTGAGCTGTGGTGGGCTGGGATGGGCTGTGGGGGGCTATGACGGGATGTGGTGAGCTGGGACGGGCTATGGTGAGCTGGATCGGGCTGAGACGGGCTGTGGTGGGTTGGGACGGGCTGGGACGGGCTGTGGTGGGCTGTGGTGGGCTGGGACGAGCTGTGGTGGTCTATGGTGGGATGGAGCGTGCTGGGACGGGATGTGGTGGGCCGCAATGGACTGGGACAGGCTGGGACGGGCTGTGGTGGACTGGGACAGGCTGGGACGGGCTGGGAAAGGCTGGGACAGGCTGGGACGGGCTGTGGTGGGCTGGGACGGGCTGACATGGGCTGGGACGGGCTGGGACGCCTTGGACGGGCTGTGGTGGGCGTGGACGGGTTGTGGTGGGCGGGGACGGGCTTTGGTGGGCGGGGACGGGCTTTGGTGGGCTGTGGTGGGCTGGAACGGGCTGTGGTGGGCTGGGACGGGCTGTGGTGGGCTGGGACGAGCTGTGGTGGGCTGGGACGAGTTCTGGTGGGCTGGGACGGGCTGAGATGGGCTGGGACGGGCTGGGACGCCTTGGACGGGCTGTAGTGGGCGGTGACGGGTTGTGGTGGGCTGGGACGGGCTTGGATGTGCTGTGGTGGGTGGGCACGGTCGGTGGTGGGCTGGAACAGGCTGTGGTGGGTTGGGACGGGCTGTGGTAAGCTGTAATGGGCTGTGGTTGGTTATGGTGGGCTGGGAAGAGCTGTGGTGGTCTGGGACAAGCTGTGGTGGGCTGGGACGGGCTGTGGTGGGCTGGGACGGGCTGTCGTGGGCTGAGGCGGGCTGTGGTGGGCTGGCACAGGCTGTGGTGGGCTGTGGTGGTCTGTGGTGGCCTGGGACGAGCTGTGGTGGGTAGGGACGGGCTGTGGTGGGCTGTGGTGGGTTCTGAAGGGCTGTGGTGGGCTGTGGTGGGTTGGGACACGCTGTGGTGGGTAGGGACGGGCTGTGGTGAGCTGAGACGGGCTGTGGTGGGCTGGGATTTCCTGGGACGGCTGGGACGGGCTGTGGTGGTCTGGGACGGGCTCTGGTGGGCTGGGACGGGATGCGGTGGGCCGTGGTGGACTGTGGTGGGCCGTGGTGGGCTGGGACAGGCTGTGGTGGGCTATGACGTGCCGTGGTGTTCCGTGGTGAACTGTGGTGGGCTGTGGTAAGCCTAGGTGGGTTGTGGTGGGCCGTGGTGGGCTGTGGTCGGATGTGGTGGGCTGGGACAAGCTGTGGTGGGCTGGGACGGGCCGTAGTGGGCCAGGACCGGCCTTGGTTGGCCGTGACGGGCTGTGGTGGGCCGGGCCGGGCTGTAGTGGGCGGGGACAAGTTGTGGTGGGCGGGGACAGGCTGTGGTGAGCAGGGAAGGGCTGTGGTGGCCTGGGACGGGCTGGGACGGGCTGTGGTGAGCGGGGACGGGCTTTGGTGGGCTCTGGTGGGCTGGAACGGGCTCCGGTAGGCTGGGACGGGCTGTGGTAAGCTGTAATGGGCTGTGGTGGGCTTGGACGGGCTGTGGTGGGTTGTGGTGAGCTGAGATGGGCTGGGACGGGCTGTGGTGGGCTGTGGTGGGACGGGACAGGCTGTGGTGGGCTGGGACGGGCTGTGGTGGTCTACGGTAGCCTGTGGTGTGCTGTAGTGGCCTGTGGTGGGCTGGGACGGGCTGTGGTGGGCTGTGGTTGGACGGGACGGGCTGCGGTGAGCCAGGACAGGCTGTGGTGTGCTGAGACGGGCTCTGGTGGGCCGGGACGGGCTGTGGTGGGCCGGGACAAGCTGTGGTAGGTTGGGACGGGCTCTGGTGGACTGGGACGGGCTCTGGTGGGCTGGAACAGGCCGTGGTGGGCTGGGATGGGCTGTGGTGGGGTGTGGTGAGCTGAGACGGTCTGGGAGGGGCTGAAACGGGCTGGGCCGGCTCTGGGGTTCTGGGAGGGGCTGAGAAGGCCTGTGGTGGGCTGGGACGAGCTGGGACGGGCTGGGACGGGCTGTGGTGGGCTGGGACGGGCAGTGGTGGGCTGGGACGGGCTGTGGTGGGCTGGGACGGGCTGTGGTGGGCTGGGACGCGCTGTGGTGTGCTGGGACGCGCTGTGGTGGGCTGGGACGCGCTGCGGTGGGCTGGGAAGGGCTGGGACGGGCTGTGGTGGGCCAGGACCAGCCTTGGTTGGCCATGCCGGGCCGGGCTGTAGTGGGCGGGGACAAGTTGTGGTGGGCGGGGACAGGCTGTGGTGAGCAGGGAAAAGCTGTGGTGGCCTGGGACGGGCTGGGACGGGCTGTGGTGGGCGGGGACGGGCTTTGGTGGGCTCTGGTGGGCTGGAACGGGGTCTGGTGGGCTGGGACGGGCTGTGGTAAGCTGTAATGGGCTGTGGTGGGCTTGGACGGGCTGTGGTGGGTTGTGGTGAGCTGAGACGGGCTGTGGTGGGCTGTATTGGGCTGTGGTGGTCTGTATTGGGCTGTGGCGGGCTGGGACGGGCTGTGGCAGGCTGGGACGGGCTGTGGTGGGCTGTGGTGGGACGGGATGGGCTGTGGTGGGCTGGGACGGGCTGTGGTGGTCTACGGTAGCCTGTGGTGTGCTGTATTGGGCTGTGGTGGGCTGTATTGGGCTGTGGTGGTCTGGGACGGGCTGTGGTGGGACGGGACGGGCTGTGGTGAGCCAGGACAGGCTGTGGTGGGCTGGGACGGGCTGTGGTGGGACAGGACGGGCTGTGGTGGGACGGGACGGGCTGTGGTGGGACGGGACGGGCTGTGGTGGGACGGGATGGGCTGTGGTGTGCCGGGACGGGCTGTGGTGGGCTGGGACGCGCTTTGGTGCACTGGGACGAATTGTGGTGGGCTGGGACGGGCTGTGGTGAGCCGTGGTGGGCTGTTGTGGGCTGGGACGGGCCGTGGTGAACTGTGGTGGGTTGGGACGGGATGTGGGGGGCTGGGTCGGGCTAAGACGGGCTGTGGTGGGCTGGGACGGGCTGTGGTGGGCTGGGACGGGCTATGGTGGGCCGGGACAAGCTGTGGTAGGTTGGGACGGGCTCTGGTGGACTGGGACGGGCTCTGGTGGGCTGGAACAGGCCGTGGTGGGCTGGGATGGGCTGTGGTGGGGTGTGGTGAGCTGAGACGGTCTGGGAGGGGCTGAAACGGGCTGGGCCGGCTCTGGGGGTCTGGGAGGGGCTGGGAAGGCCTGTGGTGGGCTGGGACGAGCTGGGACGGGCTGGGACGGGCAGTGGTGGGCTGGGACGGGCAGTGGTGGGCTGGGATGGGCAGTGGTGGGCTGGGACGGGCTGTGGTGGGCTGGGACGGGCTGTGGTGGGCTGAGGTGGGCCGCGGTGGGCCGGGACGGACCATGGTGGGCCGGGACGGGCGGTGATGGGCCTGGACGGGCCGTGGTGGACCGTAGTGGGCTGGGACGGGCTTTGGTGGGCCGGGACGTGCTGTTGTAGGTTGTGGTGTGCTGGGACGGGCTGTGGTGGGCTGGGACGCGCTGTGGTGGGCTGGGACGGGCTGTGGTGGGCTGGGACGGGCTGTGGTGGGCTGGGAAGGGCCGTGGTGGGCCAGGACCCGCCTTGGTTGGCCGTGACGGGCCGTGGTGGGCCGGGCCGGTCTGTAGTGGGCGGGGACAAGTTGTGGTGGGCGGGGACGGGCTGTGGTGGGCTGGTACGGGCTATGGTGGGCTGTTACGGGCTGGGACGGGCTGTGGTGGTCTGGGACAAGCTGTGGTGGGCTCTAGTGGGATGGGACGGGCTGTCGTTGGCTGTGGTGGGCTGGGACTGGATGTGGTGGGCTGGGAAGGGTCGTGGTGGGCTGGGACAGGCTGGCACGGGCTGTGGTGGGCTGGTATTGGCTGGCACGAACTGGGACGGGCCGTGGTGGGCTGGGACGAGCCGTGGTGGGCTGGGACGGGCCGTGGTGGGCTGGGACGGGCTGTGGTGGGCCGCGGTGGGCCGTTGTGGGCTGGGACGGGCCGTGGTGAACTGTGGTGAGCTGTGGTGGGCTGGGATGGGCTGTGGGGGGCTATGACGGGATGTGGTGAGCTGGGACGGGCTGTGGTGAGCTGGATGGGGCTGAGACGGGCTGTGGTGGGCCGGGACGGGCTGGGACGGGCTGTGGTGGGCTGTGGTGGGCTGGGACGAGCTGTGATGGGCTGGGAAGGGCTGTCGTGGGCTGTGGTGGGCTGGGACGGGCTGTGGTGTCCTGGGACGGGCTGTGGTGGGCTGGGACGGACTGTGGTGGGCTGGGACAAGCTGTGGTGGGCTCTGGTGGGCTGGGACGGGCTGTGGTGGGCTGGGATGCGCTATGGTGGGCTGGGATGCGCTGTGGTGGGCTGGGACGGGCTGTCGTGGGCTGGGAAGGGCTGGGACGGGCTGTGGTGGGCTGGGACGGGCTGTGGTTGGCTGGGATGGGCTGTGGTGGGCTGGGACTGGCTCTGGTGGGCCGGGACGTGCTGTGGTAGGCTGTGGTGTGCTGGGATGGGCTGTGGTGGGCTGGGACGAGCTGTGGTGGGCTGGGACGGGCTGTGGTGGGCTGGGACGGGCTGTGGTGGGCTGGGACGGGCTGGGACGGGCTGGGACGGGCTGGGACGGGCTGTGGTGTGCTGGGATAGGGTGTGGTGGGCTGGGACGGACTGTGGTGGGCTGGGACAAGCTGTGGTGGGCTGTGGTGGGCTGAGACGGGCTGTGGAGGGCTGGGACGGGCTGTGGTGGTCTGGGACGGGCTGTGGTGGGCTGGGACGGGACGCGGTGGGCCGTGGTGGGCTGGGACAGGCTGTGGTGGGCTATGACGTGCCCTGGTGTGCTGTGGTGAACTGTGGTGGGCTGTGGTAAGCCGTGGTGGGTTGTGGTGGGCCGTGGTGGGCTGTGGTCGGACGTGGTGGGCTGGGACAGGCTGTGGTGAGCAGGGAAGGGCTGTGGTGGGCTGGGACGGGCTGGGACGGGCTGTGTTGGGCGGGGACGGGCTTTGGTGGGCTCTGGTGGGCTGGAACGGGCTCTGGTGGGCTGGGACGGGCTGTGGTAAGCTGTAATGGGCTGTGGTGGGCTTGGACGGGCTGTGGTGGGTTGTGGTGAGCTGAGATGGGCTGGGACGGGCTGGGACGGGCTGTGGTGGGCTGTATTGGGCTATGGTGGGCTGTGGTGGGCTGGGACGGGCTCTGGTGGGCCGGGACGGGCTGTGGTGTGCTGGGACGGGCTCTGGTGGGCCGGGACGGGCTGTGCTGGGACGGGCTGGGCTATGGTGGGCCGGGATAAGCTGTGGTAGGTTGGGACGGGCTCTGGTGGACTGGGACGGGCTCTGGTGGGCTGGAACATGCCGTGGTGGGCTGGGATGGGCTGTGGTGGGGTGTGGTGAGCTGAGACGGTCTGGGAGGGGCTGGAACGGGCTGGGCCGGCTCTGGGGGTCTGGGAGGGGCTGGGAAGGCCTGTGATGGGCTGGGACGAGCTGGGACGGGCTGGGACGGGCAGTGGTGGGCTGGGACAGGCAGTGGTGGCCTGAGGTGGGCCGCGGTGGGCCGGGACGGACCATGGTGGGCCGGGACGGGCGGTGATAAGCCTGGACGGGCCGTGGTGGACTGTGGTGTGCTGGGACGGGCTGTGGTGGGCTGGGACGGGCTGTGGTGTGCTGGGACGGGCTGTGGTGGGCTGGGACGGGCTGTGGTGGGCTGGGACGCGCTGTGGTGGGCTGGGACGGGCTGTGGTGGGCTGGGACGGGCTGTGGTGGGCTGGGACGTGCTGCGGTGGGCTGGGAAGGGCTGGGACGGGCTGTGGTGGGCCAGGACCGGCCTTGGTTGGCCATGACGGGCCGTGGTGGGCCGGGCCGGGCTGTAGTGAGCGGGGAGAAGTTCTGGTGGGCGGGGACAGGCTGTGGTGAGCGGGGAGAATTTGTGGTGGGCGGGGACAGGCTGTGGTGAGCAGGGAAGGGCTGTGGTGGCCTGGGACGGGCTGTGGTGAGCGGGGACAGGCTGTGGTGGGCGGGGACGGGCTTTGGTGGGCTCTGGTGGGCTGGAACGGGGTCTGTTGGGCTGGGACGGGCTGTGGTGGGTTGTGGTGAGCTGAGACGGGCTGTGGTGGGCTGTATTGGGCTGTGGTGGGCTGTATTGGGCTGTGGCGGGCTGGGACGGGCTGTGGCAGGCTGGGACGGGCTGTGGTGGGCTGTGGTGGGACGGGATGGGCTGTGGTGGGCTGGGACGGGCTGTGGTGGTCTACGGTAGCCTGTGGTGTGCTGTATTGGGCTGTGGTGGGCTGTATTGGGCTGTGGTGGTCTGGGACGGGCTGTGGTGGGACGGGATGGGCTGTGGTGGGCTGGGACGGGCTGTGGTGTGCTGAGACGGGCTCTGGTGGGCCGGGACGGGCTGTGGTGGGCCGGGACGGGCTGTGGTGGGCCGGGACGGGCTGTGGTGGGACGGGACGGGCTGTGGTGGGACGGGACGGGCTGTGGTGGGACGGGATGGGCTGTGGTGGGACGGGATGGGCTGTGGTGGGCTGGGACGCGCTGTGGTGCACTGGGACGAATTGTGGTGGGCTGGGACGGGCTGTGGTGAGCCGTGGTGGACCGTTGTGGGCTGGGACGGGCCGTGGTGAACTGTGGTGGGTTGGGACGGGCTGTGGGGGGCTGGGTCGGGCTAAGACGGGCTGTGGTGGGCTGGGACGGGTCGCAGTGGGCTGGGACGGGCTGTGGTGGGCTGGGACGGGCTATGGTGGGCCGGGACAAGCTGTGGTAGGTTGGGACGGGCTCTGGTGGACTGGAACGGCCTCTGCTGGGCTGGAACAGGCCGTGGTGGGCTGGGATGGGCTGTGGTGGGGTGTGGTGAGCTGAGACGGTCTGGGAGGGGCTGAAACGGGCTGGGCCGGCTCTGGGGGTCTGGGAGGGGCTGGGAAGGCCTGTGGTGGGCTGGGACGAGCTGGGACGGGCTGGGACGGGCTGTGGTGGGCTGGGACGGGCTGTGGTGGGCTGGGACGCGCTGTGGTGGGCTGGGACGGGCTGTGGTGGGCTGAGGTGGGCCGCGGTGGGCCGGGACGGACCATGGTGGGCCGGGATGGGCGGTGATGGGCCTGGACGGGCCGTGGTGGACCGTAGTGGGCTGGGACGGGCTTTGGTGGGCCGGGACGTGCTGTTGTAGGCTGTGGTGGGCTGGGACGGGCTGTGGTGGGCTGGGACGGGCTGTGGTGGGCTGGGACGCGCTGTGGTGGGCTGGGAAGGGCTGGGACGCGCTGTGGAGGGCTGGGACGGGCCGTGGTGGGCCAGGACCGGACTTGGTTGGCCGTGACGGGCCATGGTGGGCCGGGACGGGCTGTAGTGGGCGGGGACAAGTTGTGGTGGGCGGGGACAGGCTGTGGTGAGCAGGGAAGGGCTGTGGTGGGCTGGGACGGGCTGTGGTGGGCTGGGGTGGGCCACGGTGGGCCGGGACGGACCATGGTGGGCCGGGACGGGCGGTGATGGGCCTGGACGGGCCGTGGTGGACCGTAGTGGGCTGGGACGGGCTTTGGTGGGCCGGGACGTGCTGTTGTAAGCTGTGGTGTGCTGGGACGGGCTGTGGTGGGCTTGGACGGGCTGTGGTGGGCTGGGACGGGCTGTGGTGGGCTGGGACGGGCTGTGGTGGGCTGGGACGCGCTGTGGTGGGCTGGTACGGGCTGTGGTGGGCTGGGACACGCTGTGGTGGGCTGCGACGCGCTGTGGTGGGCTGCGACGCGCTGTGGTGGGCTGGGACAGGCTCTGGTGGGCCGGTACGTGCTGTGGTAGGCTGTGGTGTGCTGGGATGGGCTGTCGTGGGCTGGGAAGGGCTGTGGTGGGCGGGGACGGGCTGTGGTGGGCTGGGACGGGCTGTGGTGGGCTGTTACGGGCTGGGACGGGCTGTGGTGGGCTGGGACGGGCTGTGGTGGGCTGTTACGGGCTGGGACAGGCTGTGGTGGGCTGGGACGGGCTGTGGTGGGCTTTGGTGGGCTGTGGAGGGCTGGGACGGGCTGTGGTGGGCTGGGACGGGCTGTGGTGGTCTGCGGTAGGCTGTGGTGTGCTGTAGTGTCCTGTGGTGGGCTGGGACGGGCTGTGGTGGGCTGGGACAAGCTGTGGTGGGCTGGGACGGGCTGTGGTGGGCCCTGTTTGGCTGTGGTGGTTTGTGGTGGGCTTGGACAGGCTGTGGTGAGTTGAGACGGTCTGTGGTGGGCTGGGACACGATTTGGTGGGCTGGGCCGGGCTGTGGTGGGTTGGGACGGGCTCTGGTGCGCTGTGTTGGGTTGTGATGAGCAGAGACAGTCTGTGGTGGGTTGGGACGTGCTGTGGAGAGCTGTGGAGGGCTGTGGTGGGCTTGGACAGGCTGTGGTGGGTTGAGATCTGTCGTGGTGGGCCGTGGTGTTCTGGGACGGGCCGTGGTGGGCCAGGACGGGCCGTGGTGGGCCGGGACGGGCTATGGTAATCAGGGACAGGCCGTGGTGGGCTGTGGTGGGCTGTGATGGGCCGTGGTGTGCTGGGATGTGCTGTGGTGGGCTGGGATGGGCCGTGGTGGGCCGGGACGGGCCGTGGTGGGCCGGGACGGGCTGTGGTGGGACGGGACGGTCCGTGGTAATCAGGGACGGGCCGTGGTGGGCTGGGACGGGCTGTGGTGGGCTGGGACCAGCTGTGATGGGCTGGGATGAGCTGTGACGGGCTGGGACGGGCTGTGGTGGGCTGGGACGGGATGCGGTGGGCTGGGACGGGATGCGGTGGGCCGTGGTGGGCTGTGGTGGGCCGTGGTGTGCTGGGACAGGCTGTGGTGGGCTATGACGTGCCGTGGTGGGCCGTGGTGAACTGTGGTGGGCTGTGGTAAGCCGTGGTGGGTTGTGGTGGGCCGTGGTGGGCTGTGGTCAAACGTGGTGGGCTGGGACAAGCTGTGGTGGGCTGGGAGGGGCCGTGGTGGGCCAGGACTGGCCTTGGTTGGCCGTGACGGGCCGTGGTGGGCCGGGCCGGGCTGTAGTGGGCCGGGTCAAGTTGTGGTGGGCGGGGACAGGCTGTGGTGAGCAGGGAAGGGCTGTGGTGGCCTGGGACGGGCTGGGACGGGCTGTGGTGAGCGGGGACAGGCTGTGGTGGGCAGGGACAGGCTTTGGTGGGCTCTGGTGGGCTGGAACGGGGTCTGTTGGGCTGGGACGGGCTGTGGTAAGCTGTAATGGGCTGTGGTGGGCTTGGACGGGCTGTGGTGGGTTGTGGTGAGCTGAGATGGGCTGTGGCGGGCTGGGACGAGCTGTGGCGGGCTGTGGTGGGCTGGGACGAGCTGTGGTGGGCTGGGACGGGCTGTGGTGGGCTGTGGTTGGACGGGACGGGCTGTGGTGAGCCGGGACGGGCTGTGGTGAGCCGGGACGGGCTGTGGTGTGCTGAGACGGGCTCTGGTGGGCCGGGACGGGCTTTGGTGGGACGGGATGGGCTGTGGTGTGCCGGGACGGGCTGTGGTGGACTGGGACGGGCTGTGGTGGGCTGGGACGCGCTGTGGTGCACTGGGACGAATTGTGGTGGGCTGGGACGGGATGTCGTGATCCGGGTCGGGCTGTGGTGGGCTGGGACGGGCTGTGGTGGGCTGGGACAAGCTGTGGTAGGTTGGGACGGGCTGTGGTGGGCTGGGACGGGCTCTGGTGGGCTGGAACAGGCCGTGGTGGGCTGAGATGGGCTGTGGTGGGGTGTGGTGAGCTGAGACGGTCTGGGAGGGGCTGAAACGGGCTGGGTTGGCTCTGGGGGTCTGGGACGGGCTGGGAAGGCTTGTGGTGGGCTGAGACGGGCTGGGACGGGCTGTGGTGGGCTGGGACGGGCTGTGGTGGGCTGGGACGCGCTGTGGTTGGCTGGGACGGGCTGTGGTGGGCTGGGACGGGCTGAGGTGGGCCGCGGTGGGCCGGGACGGACCATGGCGGGCCGGGACGGGCGGTGATGGGCCTGGATGGGCCGTGGTGGACCGTAGTGGGCTGGGACGGGCTTTGGTGGGCCGGGACGTGCCGTGGTAGGCTGTGGTGGGCTGGGACGGGCTGTGGTGGGCTGGGACGCGCTGTGGTGGGCTGGGACGCGCTGTGGTGGGCTGGGACGGGCTGTGGTGGGCTGGGACGGGCTGTGGTCGGCTGAGGTGGGCCGCGGTGGGCCGGGACGGACCATGGTGGGCCAGGACGGGCTCTGATGGGCCTGGACGGGCCGTGGTGGACCGTAGTGGGCTGGGAAGGGCTTTGGTTGGCCGGGACGTGCTGTTGTAGGCTGTGGTGGGCTGGGACGGGCTGTGGTGGGCTGGGACGGGCTGTGGTGGGCTGAGACGCGCTGTGGTGGGCTGGGACGCGCTGTGGTGGGCTGGGAAGGGCTGGGACGGGCTGTGGTGGTCTGCGATGGGCTGTGGTTGGCTGGGATGGGCTGTGGTGGGCTGGGACGGGCTGTGGTGGGCCGGGACGTGCTGTGGTAGGCTGTGGTCTGCTGGGATGGGTTGTGGAGGGCTGGGACAGGCTGTCGTGTGCTGGGAAGGGCTGTGGTGGGCTGGGACGGGCTGGGAAGGGCTGGGACGGGCTGTGGTGGGCTGGGACGGGCTGTGGTGGGCTGGGACATACTGTGGTGGGCTGTGGTGTGCTGTGGTGGGCTGGCACGGGCTGTGGTGGGCTGTGGAGGGCTGGGACAGGCTGTGGTGGGCTGTGGTGGGCTGTGGTAAGCTGGGACGGGCTGTGGTGGGCTGGGACGGGCTGTGGTGGGCTGGGACGGGCCGTGGTGGGCTGGGACGGCCTGTGGTCAGTCGTCGTGGGCTGGGACGGGCCGTGGTGGCTTGGGACGGACTCTCGTGGGCCGGGACAAGCTCTGGTGGCCTCTGACGGGCTGTGACGGGCTGTGGTGTGCTGTATTGGGCTGTGGTGGGCTGGGACGGCCTTTGGTGGGCTGGGAAGGGCTGGGTGGGCTGTGGTGGCCTGTGGTGGGCTGGGACGAGTTGTAGTGGGCCGGGACGGGCTGTGGTGGGCTGAGACGGGCTGTGGTGGGCTGTGGTAAGCTGGGACGGGCTGTGGTGGGCTGGGACGGTCTGTGGTGTGCTGTGGTGGGCTGAGACGGGCTGTGGTGGGCTGAGACGGGCTGTGGTGGGCTCTGGTGGGCTGGGACGGGCTGTGGTGGGCTGGGATGGGCCGTGGTGGGCTGGGACGGGCTGTGGTGCTCAGGGACGGGCTGCGGTGGGCTGGGACGGGCTGTGGTGGGCTGTGGTGGGCTGGGACGAGTTGTAGTGGGCTGGGACGGACTGTGGTGGGCTGTGGTGGGCTGGGACGGGCTGTGGTGGTTTGGGACGGGCTGTGGTGGGCTGGGACGGGCTGTGGTGGGCTGGGACGGGCCGTGGTGGGCTGGGACTGGCTGTGGTGCTCAGGGACGGGCTGTGGTGGGCCGGGACGGGCTGTGGTGGGCTGTGGTGGGCTGGGACGAGTTGTAGTGGGCCGGGACGGGCTGTGGTGGGCTGTGGTGTGCTGGGATTGTCTGTGGGGGGCTGGGACGGGCTGTGGTGGGCTGGGACGGGCTGTGGTGGGCTGGGACGGGCTGGGGTGGGCTGGGACAGGCTGTGGTGGGCTGGGAGAGGCTGTGGTGGGCTGGGACGGGCTGTGACGGGCTGTGGTGAGCTGGGACGGGCTGTGGTGGGCTGTGGTGAGCTGGGACCGGCTGTGGTGGGCGGGGACGGGCTGTGGTGGGCTGTGGTGGGCTGTGGCTGGCTGGGGTGGGCTGGGATGGGCTGCGGTGGGCTGTGGCTGGCTGGGACGGGCTGTGATGTGCTGGGACAAGCTGTGGTGGGCTGGGACAGGCTGTGGTGGTCTGGGATGGGCTGTGGTGGGCTGGGACAGGCCGTGGTGAACTGGGACGGGCCGTGGTGGGCTGCGGTGGTCCGTGGTGGGCTGGGAAGGGCCGTGGTGAACTGTAGTGGGCTGTGGTGGGCCGTGGTGGCCTGGCACGGGCTGTGGTCAGCCGTGGTGGGCTCGCACGGGCTTTGGTGGGCTGGGACGAGCTGTGGTGGGCTGGGACAGGCTGTGATGTGCTGGGACAGGCTGTGGTGGGCCGTGGTGGGCCGGGACCGGCCGTGGTGGGCTGGGACGGGCTCTGGTGGGCTGTGGTGGGCTGGCAGCGGCTGTAGTGGGCTGGGACAGGCTGTGGTCAGCCGTGGTGGGCTGGGACGGGCCGTAGTAGCTCGGGGCGGGCTCTGGTGTGCCGGGACGGGCTCTGGTGGGCTGTGGTGGGCTGTGCCGGGCTGTGGTGGGCTAGGACGGGCTGGGAAGGGCTGGGACAGGCTGGGATGGTCTGTGGTGGGCCTTGCCGGGCTGTGGTGGGCTGTGCCGAGCTGGGACAGGCTATGCCGGGCTAGGACGGGCTGGGACGGGCTGTGCCAGGCTGTGGTGGGCTGTGACAAGCTGTTGTGGGCCGGGACGGCCTGTGGTGGTCTGGGACGGGCTGTGGTGGGCTGTGGTGGGTTATGGTGAGCTTAGACGGGCTGTGGTGGGTTGGGACGGTCTGTGGTGGGTTGTGGTGGGCTGGGACGGGCTGTTGTGGTCAGGGACGGGCTGTGGTGGGCCGGGACGGGCTGTGGTGGGCTGTGACAGGCTGTGGTGGGCTGGGTCAGGCTGTGGCAGGCTGGGATGGGCTTTGGCGGGCCGGGACAGTCTGTGGCGGGCTGTGGCGGGCCGTCGTTGGCCGTGGTGGGCCGTAGTGGGCCGTGGTGGGCTGTGGTAGGCTGGGACGGGCTGTGGTGGGCCGTAGTGGGCTGTGGTGGGCTGTGGAGTGCTGGGACGGGCTGTGGAGGGCTGGGACGGGCTGTGGTGGGCTCGACGGGCTGTGGTTGGCTGGGACCGTCTGTTTTGGGCTGGGATCGCCTGCGGTGGGCTGTGGTGGGCTGGGACGGGCTGTGGTGGGCTGGGACGGGCAGTGGTGGGCTGGGACGGGCTGTGGTGGGCTGGGACGGTCTGTGGTGGGCTGTGGTAAGCTGGGACGGGCTGTGGTGGGCCGGGACGGGCCGTGGTGGGCTGTGGTGCGCCGTGTTTATCTGGGACGAGCTGTGGTGGGCCATGGCAGGCCGTGGTGGGCTGGGACGGGCCGTGGTTTGCCGTGGTGGGCTGAAACAGGCTGTGGTGACCTGTGGTGGGCTGTGGTGACCTGTGGTGGGCTGTGGTGGGCTGGGACGGGTTGCAGTGGGCTGGGACGGGTTTCGGTGGGCTAGGACGGGCTGCGGTGGGCTGGGACGGGCTGCGGTGGGCTGGGATAAGCTGTGTTGGGCTGCGACGGGCTGTGGTAGGCTGGGATGAGCTGTGGAGGGTTGGGACGGGCTGTGGAGGGTTGTGGAGGGCTGTGCTGGGCTTGGACAGGCTGTGGTGGGCTGAGATGGGCCGTGGTGGACCGTGGTGGGCTGGGACGGGCCGTGCTGGGCTAGGACGGGCTGTGGTGAACTGTGGTGGGCTGTGATGGGCCGTGGTGGGCTGGGACGGGCCGTGGTTGGCTGGGACGGGCTGTGGTGGGCTGGGACGGTCTGTGGTGGGCTGGGACGGTCTGTGGTGGGCTGTGGTGAGCTGGGACGGGCTGTGGTGGGCTGTGATGGGCTGTGGTGGGCTGTGGTGTGCTGGGACGGGCTGTGGTGGGCTGGGACGGGCTGTGGTGAACTGTGGTGGGCTGTGATGGGCCGTGGTGGGCTGGGACGGGCCGTGGTTGGCTGGGACGGGCTGTGGTGGGCTGTGAGAGGCTGTGGTGGGCTGGGACGGTCTGTGGTGGGCTGGGACGGTCTGTGGTGGGCTGTGGTAAGCTGGGACGGGCTGTGGTGGGCTGTGATGGGCTGTGGTGGGCTGTGGTGTGCTGGGACGGGCTGTGGTGGGCTGGGACGGGCCGTGGTGGGCTGTGGTGCGCCGTGTTTATCTGGGACGAGCTGTGGTGGGCCATGGCGGGCCGTGGTGGGCTGGGACGGGCCGTGGTTTGCCGTGGTGGGCTGAAACAGGCTGTGGTGACCGGTGGTGGGCTGTGGTGACCGGTGGTGGGCTGTGGTGACCGGTGGTAGGCTGTGGTGACCTGTGGTGGGCTGTGGTGGGCTGGGACGGGTTGCGGTGGGCTGGGACGGGTTTCGGTGGGCTAGGACGGGCTGCGGTGGGCTGGGACGGGCTGCGGTGGGCTGGGATAAGCTGTGTTGGGCTGCGACGGGCTGTGGTAGGCTGGGAGGAGCTGTGGAGGGTTGGGACGGTCTGTGGAGGGTTGTGGAGGGCTGTGCTGGGCTTGGACAGGCTGTGGTGGGCTGAGATGGGCCGTGGTGGACCGTGGTGGGCTGGGACGGGCCGTGCTGGGCTAGGACGGGCTGTGATGGGCCGTGGTGGGCTGTGATGGGCCGTGGTGGGCTGGGACGGGCCGTGGTGGGCTGGGACAGGCTGTGGTGGGCTGTGGTGGACTGGGAAGGGCCGTGGTGGGCCGTGGTGTGCTCTGGTGGGCCATGGTGGACCGTGGTTGGCCGTGGTGGGCCGGGACAGGCCGTGGTTAGCCGTGGTGGGCTGAAACAGGCTGGGACGGGCTCTGGTGGGCTGGGACGGGCTGTGGTGGGCTGGGACGGGCCGTGGTGGGCTGGGACGGGCTGTGGTGGGCTGTGGTGGGCTGGGACGGGCTGTGGTCGTCTGGGACGGGTTGTGGTGAGCTGAGACGGGCCGTGGTGGGCTGAGACAGGCCGTGGTGGGCTGAGACGGGCCGTGGTGGGCTGGGACGGGCTGGTACTTGCTGTGGTGGGCTGTTACGGGCTCTGGTGTGCTGTGAGAGGCTGTGGTGGTCTGGGACGAGCTGGGTCAGGCTGTGGTGGGCTGGGACGGGCTGTGGTGGGCTGGGACGGGCTATGGTGGGCTGGGACGGGCTGTGGTGGGCTGGGACGGGCTGTGGTGGGCCGTAGTGGGCTGTGGTGGGCTGTGATGGGCTGTGGTGGTCTGTGACAAGCTCTTGTGGGCTGTGGTGGGCTGGGACGAGCTGTGGTGGGCTCTGGTGGGCTCTGGTGGGCTGGGACGGGCTGTCGTGGGCTGGGACGGGCTGGGACGGGCCGTGGTGGGCTGCGACGGGCCGTGGTGGGCTGGGACGGGTTGGGATAGGCTGCGGTGGGCCGTGGTGTGCTGTGGTGGGCCGTGGTGGGCTGGGATAGGCTGTGGTGAGCTGAGACGGGCTCTGGAGGTCTGTGGTGGGCTAGGACAGCTTGTGGTGGGCTGGGACGGGCTGTGGTGGGCCGTGGTGGGCTGTGGTGGGTTTTCGTGGGCCGTGGTGGGCTGGGACGGGCTGTGGTGGGCTGGGACGGGCTGCGGTGAGTTGTGGAGAGCTCGGACGGGCTGTGACGGGCTGTGGTGGGCTGCGACGGGCTCTGGGGGTCTGGGACAGGCTGGGACAGGCTGTGGTGGGCTGAGACGGGCTGTGGTGGGCTGGGACGGGCTCTGGTGGTCTGGGACATACTGTGGTGGGCTGGGACGGGCTGGGACGGGCTGTGGTGCTCTGTGGTGGGCTGGGACGTGCCGTGGTGGACCGTGGTGGGCTTGGATGGGCCGTGGTGGGCTTGCATGGGCCGTGGTGGGCTGTGGTCGGCCGTGGTGGCCTGTGGTGGGCTGTGGTCGGTTGTGGTGGGCTGGGACGGGCTGTGGTGGGCTGAGATGGGATGTGGTGGTCTGGGACAGGCTGTAATGGGCTGGGATGGGCTGTGGTGCGCCTTGGTGGGCTGTGTTGGGCCCGGATGGGCCGTGGTGGGCTGGGACGGGCTGTGGTGGGCTGGGACGGGCGGTGGTTGGCTGGGACGGGCTGTGGTGGGCTGTGGTGTGATGGGACGGGCTGTGGTGGGCTGGGATCGGCTGGGATAGGCTGTGGTTGGTTATGGTGGGCTGGGAGGAGCTGTGGTGGTCTGGGACAAGCTGCCGTGGGCTGGGACGGGCGGTAGTGGGCTGAGGCGGGCTGTGGTGGGCTGGCACGGGCTGTGGTGGGCTGTGGTGGGCTGGGACGGGCTGTGGTGGGCTGTGGTGGGTTCTGAAGGGCTGTGGTGGGCTGTGGTGGGTTGGGACACGCTGTGGTGGGTAGGGACGGGCTGTGGTGGGCTGTGGTGTGTTGTGACGGGTTGGCACGGGCTGGGACCGGCCGTGGTGGGCTGGGATGGGCTGCGGTGGGCTGTGGTGGGCTGGGACAGGCTGTGGTGAGCTGAGACGGGCTCTGGAGGGCTGTGGTGGGCTGGGACGGGCTGTGGTGAACTGTGGTGAGCCGTGGTGGGCTTTCGTGGGCTGTGGTGGGCTGGGACGGGCTGTGGTGGGCGAGGACGGGCTGGGACGGGCTGTGGTGGGTTGTGGAGAGCTGTGACGGGCTGTGGTGGGCTGCGACGGGCTCTGGTGGTCTGGGACGGGCTTGGACAGGCTGGGACGGGCTGTGGTGGGCTGGGACGGGCTGTGTTGGGCGGGGACGGGCTGTGGTGGGCTGGAACGGACTGTGGTGGTTCTGGACGGGCTCTGGTGGGCTGTGGTGGGCTGGGATGGGCTGTGGTGAGCTGGGACGGGCTGGGACGGGCTGTGGGTGGCTGGGACGGGCTGTGGTGGGCTGGGACTTGCTGTGGTGTGCTTTGGTTTGTCCATCAAACAGCTTCTCTGTTTTTCTGTCTCTCAGGCCAACAGTTTTACCGTCTCCTCGGTCTCTGCCCCCTCTTGGCTTCATCGTTTCATTATTAGAAAGAAAGGACAGGACCTGGCCAAAATAACTCAGCAGATGCCAAAGGTATGGGTGAGCTGGTTAGCTTAGCACCCCCGGCGTAGAAAAAGGTTTAGTCCAGATCACTCGTCACGAAAGAGAGAGGTGTATTCTAGCGTGGGTAAAACCAGGGGGAAATGACACAGATCTTTGCTGTTCAAGGGAACCCTCTCTTTTACTGCTGCAAACACTTCTCCTCCTATGTTATTGTCATGGGTTGAGCCCTTCCAAGGAAGCTTTATGTGGTGCTGTTTTGAGAACTGATGTAGTAGGATACCTGGAAATGGCGAGTGCAGCAAGGCTTCTCCCTGGGGAGTTAGACGGTATCTAGATAAAGGCTAAATGAGTAAACTTCTCCAAAGCCCTTGCAGAAACCGGGACGGCACCAGAGCCTTGGGCTCTAGGCACTGCCATATGGCCGAAATTGTTAAGTTTCTGACTTGTAAAATTGTGGGGATTTGGTCTGGGCTTTTTGGGAAGGAGCACATCTCTCAGTGGCAGGGATCGATGGTGTAGGCCTGACCAAAAGCATTGGCCTGGCTTGGATCTTGGCAAATTCTGAAGAGATTCATTGTCCTTCACCTCAAGGTTCACATCAAATTCACTGGAGGAGAGGATAACATCACTTTGGAAGGACCTACAGAAGATGTGCATGTGGCTCAGGAACAGATTGAAGCCGTGCTCAAGGAACTGGTGAGCTGCAGTTACTAGTTCCAGTAAGAAACTGGGGGAAGAAGGGGCAACAGAGCAGAGGTGATGAGGTGTTTGTCACATCCATAGGATGTCTTGGCATGCTTAATCGAACTTGCAGGAGACAAATTGTGTGGCAGGTGGATGACACCCCTTGGTCATCCATAGCATCCTTGAAAAGTCAGCATTAATTTTTTTGGTGCGGAGAAGGAAGGATTCTCTTGGTTATAGCTGGAGAGGCATAGAAGTGAGTCTTTTCGATGTTTCATGAGCACAATGCTCTCTTCTCAAAGCAGAGGAATGCTTGTGCTCTGCTTAAGAGCAGAAGTGCTTGTAGCTGACCGCTGGTGAGTCAGTGCCAATACTGGCAGTAGGCAGTTACTTAGGGCACGAGACAGAAGCGGTGGCCTGTCCTACCTGGCCCTATATAATATAATATATAATAGTGGACATACATACATCTATAGATATAGATATAAAAATATAATTCTTTTTAGATCCACGGGATGGATTACGCAATAATCAAGGCTGACCACCAATTCCACCGACACCTCATTGGCAAGAACGCAGCTAAACGGTAAGTGGAGTGCCTTTCTAGTCCTTCCCATGCTCACACTCTTCGTGTTTAGTAGATGGTATCAGGGGCTCTGTAGCTCACCCAGTGTGCTGTCTCCATCACGTTTCCTCTGCTTTCCTGGAGTGGTGGTGGTACAAGGAGAGAAATGGGCCGTGAGGCCTTGCGATGGCTTTAACGTGTGAAAGTACCTTGGGAGCCTGAACAGTAGTGGAATTACTTCTCTGTGCGAATGACATTTTAGCAGCCAGTTGTGGGTGGTGGAAATGTGCTTGGTGAGCTTCTCCCTGTAGAGGAATGAAGGCGGTGGGTTGATTAGCATTGATAACACGCAGCTGTGGCCTTGCCTCAGAGGCAGTGGGTTGATTGACGTGGATGACGTGCAGGTGTAGCTGGTTCCCGCTAAGGGGTTAAATAGCCCTGTGGCTTGTGGGAGAGGGTGTCAGCTGGAGGAGGAGCAGTGTGGTCTGGCCTCTGGAGGAAGGCGCTACAGCACCGGCAGTAGAATATGGTCAACGGTAAAGCCTTGTTGCGGTCTGCTAGTTTGATAGCACTGCAACGTGACCCCAGCCAAGAGTTTGGGGTAGAAAGGAACGATTATCCTCTGCTCTAAATGTGATACTGTTTGGGGAAGAAACACGCCTCGCTCTGACAAGGGAACAATGGGCTCTGTAGATGCCACGGTATTTACTTGGACAGGCTCTCGTGTGGCACAGGTCTGCTCTCACTGAACTCCAGGGGGAAGAGGCAATTTCCCCTGTCTCAACCCTACCCCGCTGAGCCCTTCCCAGAGGCGGCTTTACTTCTTCAACAGCCTCTGAGCAGTGATAATCCAGGTGCCTTGCTTCCAGGTCTTTGCCTAGCAGATGGCGTCACCACAGTCCTTGCCTCGAAGTTAACAGGATGAAGGATCTGTACAAGGTGTCTGTGCGCATTCCCCCGGACAACGAGAAGAGCAACCCGATCAGAATGGAAGGAGACCCACAGGGGGTCCCACAGGCCAAGAAAGAGCTGCTGGAACTCGCTTCCCGTATGGTGAGTGGGTAGGACGTGATGTTTGGGAGACTGCAGGGTTTGCGCTCTCGTGTTCCCTTGTAACCTTCTGGTGCGAGTGTGTGCCCCTTGCCCACCGAGCACTTGGATCTCATGACAAGTGCAAGTTCCTCTTCACAAATGTCTTCCCCTGTTCCCTCGGGTAGCCTTTCTCTGTCAACGCAGAGTGAATTTGGTCTGGAGAAAAGAGGGACAGTGCTGGCAAGTAAACCGTCGGGCAGCAAACCGCTAAGTCAAAGTAGATGGCTCTCCGGCTGAACACTCAGTGTGCCCTCTGTTCCCATCAGGAAAATGAACACGCTGCGGACCTAATCGTTGAGCAGAAATTCCACCGGACCATCATTGGGCAGAAGGCTGAGCGGGTCTGGGAAATCCGGGAGCAATTCCCAGAGGTAAGGCTTTGTAGGAGAGGAGGAATCCAGAGGGGATATTTCCTACATGGGTAGTAGGCCTGTCGTCACAGAAGTCGTAACTTTAGTGGCTCTGTAGCGCAAGTGTCTGAGAAGATAGTTCTTTTAGCCAGAGGCCGCTAACACGGTTCCCCGTTTCTGAATGGGAAAAGGGCATGAGTAGGATCCCCCCAACCTTTGCATGTGTCTGACACAAGGGTTCTTGCTTTTGCTTGAGCTAACTAGAAATGACCGCTCCTGCAGGTTATCATCAGCTTCCCAGACCCTGCACACAAGACTGACATCGTCCAACTCCGAGGTCCCAAAAACGAGGTGGAGAAGTGCACCGAGTACATGCAAAAGATGGTGGCAGACCTGGTAAGGAGGTCTTCTGCCTGCTCTTCCCTCCTCCGTGACTGGATAACCCTGGGGCAAAGAAGAGCTCTACTGGCTTGGGTAGAGCTAAAACACCTCAAGAGGAGGGAGCTGTCAGCTCTGTTTTGGCTGAATGGAGGCAGGGGGATAGTACCTGTTATGTGAAGGCTATAGGGGAACGTCCTTGCCTTTGTTTAGTCTTACAAAAGTCCCTCGTATAGAGAACTTCCTTGGGTCTAAGCCTGTTTTCAAAAGCTCGTTTATCAGAGCTCCTGAAGTCGGGCCTCCCTTGCCACGACAGTGTAAACTTCATGTCTCCCTTCCTTTCTCCCTTAGGTTGAAAACAGCTTTTCTATTTCTGTCCCCATCTGCAAACAGTTCCACAAGAACATCATAGCGAAAGGAGGTGCCAAAATCAAGAAGGTGAGATACTGTTCCTAACACAGGTGAGCCGGGACGGGCCGCGGTGGGCCGGGACGGGCTGGGACAGGCTGTAACCGGCTGTGGTGTGCTGTGGTGGGCTGGGACGGGCCGGGGTGGGCTGGGACGGGCCGGTACTTGATGTGGTGGGCTGTGGTGTGCCGTGATGGGCTGGGACGGGCCGTGGTGGGCTGTGGTGTGCCGTGATGGGCTGGGACGGGCCGTGGTGGGCTGTGGTGTGCCGTGGTGGGCTGTGGTGTGCCGTGGTGGGCTGTGGTGTGCCGTGGTGGGCTGTAGTGTGCCGTGGTGGGCTGTGGTGTGCCGTGGTGGGCTGGGACGGGCCGTGGTGGGCTGGGACGGGCCGTGGTGGGCTGGGACGGGCCGTGGTGGGCTGTGGTGGGACGGGGACGGACTGTGGTGGGCAGGGACGGGCCGTGGTTGGTTGTGGTGGGCTGGTACGGGCTGTGGTTGGCTGGGACGGACTGTGATGAACTGAGACGGGCTGCAGTGGGCCGTGTTGGGATGGGACAGGCCCTGGTGGGCTGTGGAGTGCTGGGACGTGCTGTGGTGTGCTGGGATGGGCTGTGGTGGGCTGGGACAGGCTGCGGTGGGCTGTGGTGGGCTGGGACGTGCTGTGGTGTGCTGGGATGGGCTGTGGTGGGCTGGGACCGGCTGCGGTGGGCTGTGGTGGGCTGGGACCGGCTGCGGTGGGCTGTGGTGGGCTGGGAGCGGCTGCGGTGGGCTGTGGTGAGCTGGGACAGGATGCGGTGGGCTGGAATGGGCTGTGCCGTGCTGGAACGGTCTGGGACGAGTTGTGGTGAGTGTGGTGGGCTGGGACGGGCTGGGACGGACTGTGTTTGGCTGGGACGGGCTGTGGTGGGCCGTGGTGGGCTGGGACAGGCTGTGGTGAGCTGAGACGGGCTGTGGTGGGCTGTGTCGGGCTGGTACGAGCTGTGACAGGGTGGGACGGGCTGTGGTGGTCTGCGGTAGGCTGTGGTGTGCTGTAGTGGCCTGTGGTGGGCGGGGACGGGCTGTGGTGGGCGGGGACGGGCTGTGGTGGGTGTGGTGGACTGGGACGCGCTGTAGTGAGCTGAGACGGGCTGTGGTGGGCTGGGATTTGCTGGGACGGCTGGGACGGGCTGTGGTGGGCGGGGACGGGCTGTGGTGGGCGGGGACGGGCTGTGGTGGGCTGGGACGGGCTGTGTTGGGCTGGGACGGGCTGTGGAGGATTGGACCGGGCTATGGAGAGCTGTGGAGAGCCGTGGTGGGCTGGGACGGGCCGTGGTGGGCCGTGGTGGGCTGGGACGGGCCGTGGTGGTCGGGGACGGGCTGTGGTGGGCTGGGACGAGGCGTAGTAGGCCGGGACGGGCCGTGGTGGGTTGTTATGGTCCGTGGTGGGCTGGGACGGGCTGGGACGGGCCGTGGTGGGCTGGGACGGGCCGTGGTGGGCCGGGACGGGCCGTGGTGGGCCGTGGTGGGCTGGGACGGGCCGTGGTGGGCTGGGACGGGCTGTGGTGGGCTGGGACGAGGCGTAGTAGGCCGGGACGGGCCGTGGTGGGTTGTTATGGTCCGTGGTGGGCTGGGACGGGCTGGGACGGGCCGTGGTGGGCTGGGACGGGCCGTGGTGGGCTGGGACGGGCCAGGACAGGCTGTGGTGGGCTGTGGTGGGTTCTGCTGAGCTTGAGACGGGCTGTGGTGGGCTGGGACGGGATGAGACGAGTTCTGGTGGTCTGGAACGAGCTGGGACGTGCTGTGGTGGCCTGGAACGGGCTGTGGTGGGCGGGGACGGGCTGTGGTCGTCTGGAATGGTGTGTGGTGGGCTGGGACGGTCTGTAGTGGGCTTGGACGGGCTGTGGTGTGCTGGGACGGGCTGTGGTGGGCTGGGACGGGCTGTGCTGGTCTGTGGTGGGCTGGGACGGGCGGGGACGGGCTGTGGTGGGCTGGAACGGGCTGTGGTGGTCTGGAACAGGCTGTGGTGGGTTGGGACAGGCTGGGACATGCTGGGACGGTGTGTGGTGGACTGGGATGGTCTGTGGTGTGCTGGGACGGGCTGTGGTGGGCAGGGATGGGCTGTGGTGGGGCGTGGTGGGCTGGGACGGGCCGTGGTGAACCGTGGTGGGCTTTGGTGGGCCGTGGTGAGCCGTTTTGAGCCGGTATGGGAAGGGATGGGCTGTGGTGGGCTGTGGTGGGCTGGGACAGGTCATGGTGGTCTGAGATGGCCCGTGGTGGGCCGTAGTGGGCTGTGGTGGGCCGTGGTGGGCTGGGATGGGCTGTGGTGGGCTGTGATGGTCCGGGACAGGCTGTGGTGGGCTGTGGTGGGTTCTGGTGAGCTTGAGACGGGCTGTGGTGGGCTGGGACGGGCTGGGACGGGCTGTGGTGGGCTGGGACGGGCTGGGACGGGGTGTGGTGGGCTGGGACGAGCTGTGGTGGGCTGGGACGAGCTGCGGTGGGCTGGGACGGGCTGTGGTGGGCTGGGACGGGCTGTGGTGGGCTGGGACGGGCTGTGGTGGGCTGGGACGGGCTGTGGTGTGCTGGGCCGTGCTGGGACGGGCTGTGGTGTGCTGGGACGGGCTGTGGTATGCTGGGACGGGCTGTGGTGGGCTGGGATGAACTGTGGTGTGCTGGGACGGGCTGTGGTGGGCTGGGACGGGCTGTGGTGAGCTGGGACGGGCTGTGGTGGGCTGGGACGGGCTGTGGTGGGCTGGGACGGGCTGTGGTGGGCTGGGACGGGCTGTGGTGGGCTGGGACGGGCTGTGGTGGGCTGGGACGGGCTGTGGTGGGCTGGGACGAGCTGTGGTGGGCTGGGACGAGCTGCGGTGGGCTGGGACGGGCTGCGGTGGGCTGGGACGGGCTGCGGTGGGCTGGGACGGGCTGTGGTGGGCTTGGACGGGCTCTGGTGGGCTGGGAGGGGCTGTGGTGGGCTGTGGTGGGCTGGGAGGGGCTGGGACGGGCTCTGGTGGGCTGGGACGGGCTGGTACGTGCTGTGGTGTGCTGGGACGGGCTGTGGTGGGCTGTGGTGGGCTGGGACGGGCTGTGGTGGGCTGGGACAGGCTGTGGTGGGCTGGGACGGGCTGTGGTGGGCTGGGACGGGCTGTGGTGGGCTGTGGTGGGCTGGGAGGGGCTGGGACGGGCTCTGGTGGGCTGGGACGGGCTGGTACGTGCTGTGGTGTGCTGGGACGGGCTGTGGTGGTCTGGGACGGGCTGGGACGGGCTGTGGTGGGCTGTGGTGGGTTCTGCTGAGCTTGAGACGGGCTGTGGTGGGCTGGGACGGGCTGAGACGAGCTCTGGTTGTCTGGAACGAGCTGGGACGGGCTGTGATGGGCTGGGACGGGCTGTGGTGGGCAGGGACGGGCTGTGGTGGGCTGGGACGGGCTTTGGTGGGCGGGCACGGGCTATGGTGGGCGGGGACGGGATGTGGTGGTCTGGAATGGTCTGTGGTGGGCTGGGACGGGCTGTGGCGGGCTGGGACGGGCTGCGGCAGGCTGCGACGGGCTGGGACGGGCTATGTTGGTCTGTGGTGGGTTGGGACGGGCGGGGGACGGGCTGTGGTGGGCTAGGGACGGGCTGTGGTGTGCTGGGACAGGCTGTGGTGGGCTGGGACGGGCTGTTGTGGTCTGGAACAGGCTGTGGTGGGTTGGGACAGGCTGGGACATGCTGGGACGGTGTGTGGTGGACTGGGATGGTCTGTTGTGGGGCGTGGTGGGCTGGGACGGGCCGTGGTGAACTGTGGTGGGCTGTGGTGGGCCGTGGTGGGCCGTTTTGAGCCGGTATGGGAAGGGATGGGCTGTGGTGGGCCGTGGTGGGCTGGGACAGGTCATGGTGGTCTGAGATGGCCCGTGGTGGGCTGTGGTGGGCCGTGGTGGGCTGGGACAGGCTGTGTTTTGCTAGGACAGGCTGTGTTTGGCTGGGACAGGCTGTGGTGGGCTGGGACGGGCTGTGTTTGGCTGGGACAGGCTGTGGTGGGCTGTGGTGGGCCGTGGTGGGCTGTGGTGGGCCGCGGTGGTCTGGGACAGACTGTGGTGGGCTTTGGTGGGTTCTTGTGAGCTTGAGATGGGCTGTGGTGGGCTGGGACGGGCTGGGACGGGCTCTGGTGGTCTGGAACGAGCTGTGATGGGCTGCAATGGGCCGTGGTGGGCTGGGACGGGCCGTGGTGGGCTGGGACGGGCTGTGGTGGGCGGGGACGGGCTGTGGTGGGCTGTGACGGGATGGGATGGGCTGTGGCAAGCTGGGATGGGCTGTGGTGGACTGGGACGGGCTGTGGTCGACAGGGACGGGCGGGGACGGGCTGTGGTGGGCTGGGACGGGCTGTGGTGTGCTGGGACGGGCTGTGGTGAGCTTTGGTGGGCCGTGGTTCGCTGTGGTCGGCCGTGGTGGGCTGGGACGGGCCATGGTGGGCTGTGGTGGGCCGTGGTGGGCTGGGACAGGCTGTGGTGGGCTGTGGGTGGTTCTGGTGAGCTTGAGACGGGCTGTGGTGGGCTGGGACGGGCTGGGATGGGCTCTGGTGGTCTGGAACAGGTTGGGACGGGCTGGGACGGGCTGTGGTGGGCTGGGATGGGCTGGCACGGGCTGTGGTGTGCTGGCACGGGCTGTGGTGGGCTGGGACGGGCTGTGGTGGGCTGGGACGGGCTGGGACGGGCTGGGACGGGCTGTGGTGGGCTGGGACAGGCTGGTACGTGCTGTGGTGTGCTCGGACGGGCTGTGGTGTGCTGGGACGGGCTGTGGTGGGCTGTGGTGGTCTGGGACGGGCTGTGGTGGGCTGTGGTGGGTTTTGCTGAGCTTGAGACGGGCTGTGGTGGGCTGGGACGGGCTGAGACGAGTTCTGGTTGTCTGGAACGAGCTGGGACGGGCTGTGATGGGCTGGGACGGGCCGTGGTGGGCGGGGGACGGGCCGTGGTGGGCTGGGACGGGATGTGGTGGTCTGGAATGGTTCGTGGTGGGCTGGGACGGGCTGTGGTGGGCTGGGACGGTCTGCGGCAGGCTGCGACGGGCTGAGACGGGCTATGCTGGTTTGTGGTGGGCTGTGGTGGGCGGGGACGGGCTGTGGTGTGCTGGGACGGGCCGTGGTGGCCTGGGATGGGCTGTGGTGGGCTGGGACGGGATGTGGTGGGCTGTGGTGGGCTGTGGTGGGCCGTGGTGTGCTGGGACGGGCCGTTTTGGGCTGTGGTGGGCCGTGGTGGTCTGGGACGGGCTGTGGTAAACTGGGACGGGCTGGGACTGGCTGTGGTGGGCTGGGACGGGCTGGGACGGGCTGTGGTGGGCTGGGACTGGCTGTGGTGGGCTGGGACTGGCTGTGCTGGGCTGGGACTGGCTGTGGTGAGCTGGGACGGGCTGTGGTGGGCTGGGACGGGCTGCAGTGGGCCGTGGTGGGCGGGGACGGGCCGTGGTGAACCGTGGTGGGCTGTGGTGGGCCGTTTTGGGCCGGGATGGGAAGGGGTGGGCTGTGGTGGGCCGTGGTGGGCTGGGACGGGCCGTGTTGGGCTGTGGTGGGCCGTGGTGTGCTGAAACAGGCTGTGGTGGCCTGAGACGGGCTGTGGTGGCCTGGGATGGGCTGTGGTGGGCTGGGACGGGATGTGGTGGGCCGTGGTGGGCTGTGGCGGGCCGTGGTGGGCTAGGACGGGACGTGGTGGGCTGTGGTGGGCCGTGGTGGTCTGGGACGGGCTGTGGTGGGCTGTGGTGGGTTCTGGTGAGCTTGAGACGGGCTGTGGTGGTCTGGGACGGGCTGTGGTGGGCTGTAATGGGCAGGGACGGGCTGTGGTGGGCTGGGACGGGCTGTGGTGGCCTGGGACGGGCTGTGGTGGCCTGGGACGGGCTGTGGTGGGCTGAGACAGGCCGTGGTGGGCTGGGATGGGCCGTGGTGAACTGTGGTGGGCTGTGGTGGGCAGTGGTGGGCTGGGACGGGCCGTGTTGGGCTGTGGTGGGATGTGGTGGGTTCTGGTGAGCTTGAGTCGGGCTGTGGTGGTCTGGGACGGGCTGGGACGGGTTCTGGTGGTCTGGAACGGGCTGGGACGGGCTGTGGTGGGCAGGGACGGGCTGTTGTGGCCTGGGACGGGCTGGGACGGGCTGTGGTGGGCTAGGATGGGCTGTGGTGTGCTGTGGTGGGCTGGGACGGGCTGTGGTGGGCTGGGCTGGGCCGTGGTGGGCCGTGGTGGGCTGGGACGGGCTGTGGTGGGCTGGGACGGGACGGGATGGGACGGGCTGGGACGGGACGGGACAGGCTGTGACGGGCTGTGCTGGGAAGGTATGGGACGGGTTGTGGTGGGCTGGGACGGGACGGGCTGTGGTTGGCTGGGACAGGCTGGGACGGGCTGTGGTGGTCTGGGACGGGCTGTGGTGGGCTGTGGTGTGCTGGGACGGGCTGTGGTGTGCTGGGACGGGCTGTGGTGTGCTGGGACGGGCTGTGGTGTTGGGGGACGAGCTGGGACGGGCTGGGATGGGCTGTGGTGGGCGGGGACGGGCTGTGGTGGGCTGGGACAGGCTGTGGTGGGCTGTGGTGGGGCGTGGTGGGCTGGTACGGCCCGTGGTGGGCTGTGGTGGGCCGTTTAGAGCCCGTATAGGAAGGGATGGTCTGTGTTGGGCCGTGGTGGGCTGGGACAGGTCATGGTGGGCTGAGACGGCCCGTGGTGAACTGTGGTAGGCTGTGGTGGGCCGTGGTTGGCTGGGACGGGCCGTGGTGGGCTGTGGTGGGCCGTGGTGGTCTGGGACAGGCTGTGGTGGGCTTTGGTGTGTTCTTGTGAGCTTGAGATGGGTTGTGGTGGGATGGGACGTGCCGTGTTGGGCTGTGGTGGGCCGTGGTGGGCTTGGTCGGGCCGTGGTTGCCTGGGACGGGCTGTGGTGGCCTGGGATGGGCTGTGGTGGGCTGGGACGGGATGTGGTGGGCCGTGGTGGGCTGTGGCGGGCCGTGGTGGGCTAGGAAGGGACGTGGTGGGCTATGGTGGGCCGTGGTGGTCTGGGACGGGCTGTGGTGGGCTGTGGTGGGTTCTGGTGAGCTTGAGACGGGCTGTGGTGGTCTGGGACGGGCTGTGGTGGGCTGTAATGGGCAGGGACGGCCTGTGGTGGGCTGGGACGGGCTGGGACGGGCTGTGGTGGGCTGGGACGGGCTGTGGTGGGCTGAGACGGGCCGTGGTGGGCTGGGATGGGCCGTGGTGAACTGTGGTGGGCTGTGGTGGGCAGTGGTGGGCTGGGACGGGCCGTGTTGGGCTGTGGTGGGATGTGGTGGGTTCTGGTGAGCTTGAGTCGGGCTGTGGTGGTCTGGGACGGGCTGGGACGGGCTGGGACGGGTTCTGGTGGTCTGGAACGGGCTGGGACGGGCTGTGGTGGGCAGGGACGGGCTGTTGTGGCCTGGGACGGGCTTTCGTGGGCTGGGACGGGTTGTCGTAGGCTGGGACGGGCTGGGACGGGCCGTGGCGGGCTGGGACGGGCCGTGGCGAGCTGGGACGGGCCATGGCGGGTTGGGACGGGCCGTGGCGGGTTGGGACGGGCCGAGACGGGCTGGGACGGGCCGTGGTGGGCTGGGATGGACTCTGGTGTGGTGGGACGGGCTGTGGTGGGCTGGGACTGGCTGCGGTGGGGTGTGGTGGGCTGGGACCGGCTGCGGTGGGGTGTGGTGGGCTGGGACCGGGCTGCGGTGGGCTGTGGTGGGCTGGATTGGGCTGGGACGGGCTGTGGTGGGTGTGGTGGACTGGGACGCGCTGTGGTGAACTGAGACAGGCCGTGGTGGGCTGGGACTGGCTGGTACTTGCTGTGGTGGGCTGTTACGGGCTGTGGTGTGCTGTGAGAGGCTGTGGTGGTCTGGGACGAGCTGGGACGGGCTGTGGTGGGCTGGGACGGGCTGTGGTTGGCTGGGATGGGCTGTGGTGGGCCGTAGTGGGCTGTGGTGGGCTGGGACGGGCTGTGGTGGTCTGCGACAAGCTCTTGTGGGCTGTGTTGGGCTGGGACGAGCTGTGGTGGGCTCTGGTGGGCTCTGATGGGCTGGGACGGGCCGTGGTGGGCTGGGACGGGCCGTGGTGGGCTGGGACGGGCCGTGGTGGGCAGGGACGGGTTGGGATAGGCTGCGGTGGGACGTGGTGTGCTGTGGTGGGCCGTGGTGGGCTGGGATAGGCTGTGGTGAGCTGAGACGGGCGCTGGAGGTCTGTGGTGGGCTGGGACGGCTTGTGGTGGGCTGGGACGGGCTGTGGTGGGCCGTGGTGGGCTGTGGTGGGCTTTCGTGGGCCGTGGTGGGCTGGGATGGGCTGTGGTGGGCTGGGATGGGCTGGGAAGGGCTGTGGTGGGTTGTGGAGAGCTGGGACGGGCTGTGGTGGGCTGCGATGGGCTCTGGGGGTCTGGGACAGGCTTGGACGAGCTAGGACAGGCTGGGACAGGCTGTGGTGGGCTGAGACGGGCTGGGAGGGGCTGGGACGGGCTGTGTTGGGTGGGGACGCGCTGTGGTGGGCTGGGACGGGCTGTGGTGGTCCGGGACGGCCTCTGGTGGGCTGTGGTGGGGTGGGACGGGCTGTGGTGAGCTGAGACGGGCTGGGACGGGCTGTGGTGGGCTGGGACGGGCTGTGGTGGGCTGGGACGGGCTGTGGTGGGCTGGGACGGTCTGGGACGGGCCGTGACGGGCTGTGGTGGGCCGTGGTTGGCTGGGAAGGGCTGTGGTGGGCTGGGATGGGCCGTGGCAAGCCGTGGTGGGCCGTGGTAAGCTGTGACGGGCCGTGGTGGGCTGGGACGGACTCTGGTGTGGTGGGACGGGCTGTGGTGGGCTGGGACGGGCTGCGGTGGGGTGTGGTGGGCTGGGACCGTCTGCGGTGAGCTGTGGTGGGCTGGTACTGGCTGTGGTGGGCTGGAATGGGCTGGGACGGGCTGTGGTGAGTGTGGTGGACTGGGACGCGCTGTGGTGAGCTGAGACTAGCTATGGTGGGCTGGGATTTGCTGGGACGGCTGGGACGAGCTGCGGTGGGCTGGGACGGGCTGCGGTGGGCTGGGACGGGCTGCGGTGGGCTAGGACGTGCTGCGGTGGGCTGGGACGGGCTGGGACGGGCCGTGGTGAGCTGGGACGGGCCGTGGTGGGCTGGGACAGGCTGTGGTCGGCTGGGACGTGCCGTAGTACGCCGGGACGGGCCGTGGTGGGCCGGGACGGTCCGTGGTGGGTTGTTATGGGCCGTGGTGGGCTGGGACGGGCTTTGGTGGGCTGTGGTGGACCGCGGTGGGTTGTGATGGGCTGTGGTAAGCTGGGACGGGATGTGGTAAGTTGGGACGGGCCCTGGTGGGTTGGGACGGGCTGTGGTGCGCTGTGGTTGGCTGGGACGGGCTGTGGTGGGCGGGGACGGGCTGTGGTGAGCTGGGACGGGCTCTGGTGGGTTGGGACGGGGCGTGGTGGGGTGTGGTGGGCTGGGACGGGCTCTGGTGGGCTGGGACATACTGTGGTGGGCTGGGACGGGCTGGGACGGGCTGTGGTGCTCTGTGGTGGGCTGGGACGTGCCGTGGTGGACCGTGGTGGGCTTGGATGGGCCGTGGTGGGCTGTGGTCGGCCGTGGTGGGCTGTGGTCGGCCGTGGTGGGCTGTGGTCGGCCGTGGTGGGCTGTGGTGGGCTGTGGTCGGTTGTGGTGGGCTGGGACGGGCTGTGGTGGGCTGAGATGGGATGTGGTGGTCTGGGACAGGCTGTAATGGGCTGGGATGGGCTGTGGTGCGCCTTGGTGGGCTGTGTTGGGCCCGGATGGGCCGTGGTGGGCCGTGGTGGGCTGGGACGGGCTGTGGTGGGCTGGGACGGGCCGTGGTTGGCTGGGACGGGCTGTGGTGGGCTGTGGTGTGATGGGACGGGCTGTGGTGGGCTGGGATCGGCTGGGATAGGCTGTGGTTGGTTATGGTGGGCTGTGGTGGGTCGTGGTGGTCTGGGACAGGCTGTAGTGGGCTTTGGTGGGTTCTTGTGAGCTTGAGATGGGTTGTGGTGGGCTGGGACGGGCTGGGACGGGCTGTGGTGGGCTGGGACGGGCTGTGGTGGGCTGTGATAGGCTGTGGTGTGCTGGGACGGGCTGTGGTGGGCTGGGACGGGCTGTGGTGGGCCGTGGTGGGCGGGGACGGGCCGTGGTGAACCGTGGTGGGCCGGGATGGGAAGGGGTGGGCTGTGGTGGTCTGTGGTGGGCTGGGATAGGTCGTGGTGAGCTGGGACGGGCCGTGGTGGGCTGTGGTTCGCTGTGGTGGGCCGTGGTGGGCTGGGAGAGCCCGCGGTGGGCTGTGGTGGGCCGTGGTGGTCTGAGACGGCCTATGGTGGGCTGTGGTGGGTTCTGGTGAGCTTGAGACGGGCTGTGGTTGGCTGGGACGGGCTGGGATGAGCTCTGGTGGTCTGGGACGGGCTGTGGTGGGCTGGGACGGGCTGGGACGGGCCGTAGTGGGCCGTGGTGGGCTGGGACGGGCCGTGGTGGGCTGGGACGTGCTGGGATGGACTGGGACGGGCTGTGGTGGGCTGGAACGGGCTGTGGTGGACCGTGGTTGGCCGTGGTGGGCCGGCACAGGCCGTGGTTAGCCGTGCTGCGCTGAAACAGGCTGGGACCATCTCTGGTGGGCTGGGACGGGCTGTGGTGGGCTGGGAGGGGCTATGGTGGGCTGTGGTGGGCTGGGACGGGTTGTGGTGAGCTGAGACGGGCCGTGGTGGGCTGAGACAGGCCGTGGTGGGCTGAGACAGGCCGTGGTGGGCTGGGACGGGCTGGTACTTGCTGTGGTGGGCTGTTACGGGCTGTGGTGTGCTGTGAGAGGCTGTGGTGGTCTGGGACGAGCTGGGACGGGCTGTGGTGGGCTGGGACGGGCTGTGGTGGGCAGGGACGGGCTGTGGTGGGCCGTAGTGGGCTGTGGTGGGCTGGGACGGGCTGTGGTGGTCTGCGACAAGCTCTTGTGGGCTGTGGTGGGCTGGGACGAGCTGTGGTGGGCTCTGGTGGGCTCTGATGGGCTGGGACGGGCTGTGGTGGGCTGGGACGGGCTGTCGTGCGCTGGGACGGGCTGGGACGGGCCGTGGTGGGCTGGGACGGGCCGTGGTGGGCAGGGACGGGTTGGGATAGGCTGCGGTGGGACGTGGTGTGCTGTGGTGGGCCGTGGTGGGCTGGGATAGGCTGTGGTGAGCTGAGACGGGCGCTGGAGGTCTGTGGTGGGCTGGGACGGCTTGTGGTGGGCTGGGACGGGCTGTGGTGGGCCGTGGTGGGCTGTGGTGGGCTTTCGTGGGCCGTGGTGGGCTGGGATGGGCTGTGGTGGGCTGGGACGGGCTGGGAAGGGCTGTGGTGGGTTGTGGAGAGCTGGGACGGGCTGTGACGAGCTGTGGTGGGCTGCGATGGGCTCTGGGGGTCTGGGACAGGCTTGGACGAGCTGGGACAGGCTGGGACAGGCTGTGGTGGGCTGAGACGGGCTGGGAGGGGCTGGGACGGGCTGTGTTGGGTGGGGACGCGCTGCGGTGGGCTGGGACGGGCTGCGGTGGGCTGGGACGGGCTGCGGTGGGCTGGGACGGGCTGCGATGGGCTGGGACGGGCTGGGACGGGCCGTGGTGAGCTGGGACGGGCCGTGGTGTACTGGGACGGGCTCTGGTGGGCTGGGACAGGCTGTGGTCGGCTGGGACGTGCCGTAGTACGCCGGGACGGGCCGTGGTGGGCCGGGACGGTCCGTGGTGGGTTGTTATGGGCCGTGGTGGGCTGGGACGGGCTGTGGTGGGCTGTGGTGGACCGCGGTGGGCTGTGATGGGCTGTGGTAAGCTGGGACGGGCTGTGGTGGGCTGTGGTGTGATGGGACGGGCTGTGGTGGGCTGGGATCGGCTGGGATAGGCTGTGGTTGGTTATGGTGGGCTGGGAAGAGCTGTGGTGGTCTGGGACAAGCTGTGGTGGGCTGTGGTGGGCTGGGACGGGCTGTGGTGGGCTGTGGTGGAATGTGGTGGCCTGGGACGAGCTGTGGTGGGCTGGGACGGGCTGTGGTGGGCTGTGGTGGGTTCTGAAGGGCTGTGGTGGGCTGTGGTGGGTTGGGACACGCTGTGGTGGGCTGGGACGGGCTGTGGTGAGCTGAGACGGGCTGTGGTGGGCTGGGATTTCCTGGGACGGCTGGGACGGGCTGTGGTGGGCTGGGACGGGCTGCGGTGGGATGGGACGGGCCGTGGTGGGCTGGGGCGGACTGGTACTTGATGTGGTGGGCTGGGACGGGCTGCGGTGGGCTGGGACGGTCTGTGGTGGTCTGGGACAAGCTGGGAAAAGCTGTGGTGGACTGGGACGGGCTGTGGTGGGCTGGGACAGGCTGTGACAGGCTGTCGTGGGCTGGGATGGGCTGGGACAGGCTGTGGTGGGCTGTGACCAGCTGTGGTGGGCTGTGGTGGGCTGGGACGAGCGGGGACGGGCTGGGACGGGCCGTGGTGGGCTGGGCTGGGCCGTGGTGGGCTGGGACGGGCCGTGGTGGGCTGGGACGGGCTGTGGTGAGCTCAGATGGGCTGTGGTGGGCTTTGGTGGGCTGGGGTGGGCTCGGACGGGCCGTGGTGGGCTGGGACAGGCTGTGGTGGGCTTCTATGGGCTGGTACTTTATGTGGTGGGCTGGGACGGCCTGTGACGGGCTGTGGTGGGCTAGGATGAGCTGGGACAAGCTGAGGTGGGCCGGGCCGGGCTCTGGTGGGCTGGGACGGGCTGTTGTGAGCTGGGACGGGCTATGGTGGCCTGTGGTGGTCTGGAACGGGCTGTGGTGGTCTGGGATGGGCTGGGACAGGCTGTGGTGGGCCGTGGTAAGCCATGGTGGGCTGTGGTGGGTTGGGACGGGCTGTGGTGGGCTGTGGTGGGTTGGGATGGGCTGTGGTGGGCTGGCACGGTGTGTGGTGGGCTTGGACCTGCTGTTGTGGTCGAGGATGGGTTGTGGTAGGTCCGGGACGGGCTGTCGTGGTCCGGGACAGGCTGTGGTGGGCTGGGAAAACCTGGGACGGGCTGGGACGAGCTGGGACGGGCTGTGGTGGGCTGGGACGGGCTGTGGTGGGCGGGGACGGGCTGTGGTGGGCTGGGACGGGCTCTGGTGGTCTCAAACCGGCTGTGGTGGGTTCGGTATGGCTGGAATGGGCTTTGGTGGGTTGGGACGGGCTGTGGTGGGCTGGGACGGGCTGTGGTGGGCTGGGACGGGCTGTGGTGGGCTTGGATGGGCTGTGCTGTGCTGGAACGGTCTGGGACGAGTTGTGGTGAATGTGGTGGGCTGGGACGGGCTGTTGTGGGCCGTGGTGGGCTGGGACAGGCTGTGGTGAGCTGAGACGGGCTGTGGTGGGCTGTGTCGGGCTGGTACGAGCTGTGATGGGCTGGGACGGGCTGTGGTGGTCTGCGGTAGGTTGTGGTGTGCTGTAGTGGCCTGTGATGGGCTGGGTGGGGCTGTGGTGGGCTGGGACGGGCTGTAGTGGGCTGGGATAAGCTGTGTTGGGCTGGGACGGGCTGTGTTTAGGCTGGGATGGGCTGTGGAGGATTGGGACGGGCTATGGAGAGCTGTGGAGAGCTGGGACGGTCTGTGGTGGGCTGGGACAGGCTGTGGTGGGCTTGGACCTGTTGTGGTGGTCGGGGACGGGTTGTGGTAGGTCCGGGATGGGCTGTCGTGGTCCGGGACGGGCTGTGGTGGGCTGGGAAGGCCTGGGACGGGCTGTGGTGGGCGGGGACGGGCTTGGACGAGCTGGGACGGGCTGTGGTGGGCTGCGGTAGGCTGTGGTGTTCTGTAGTGGTCTGTGGTGTTCTGTAGTGGTCTGTGGTGGGCTGGGACGGGCTGTGGTGGGCTTGGACGGGCTGTCTTGGTCTGGGATGGGCTGTCGTGGGCTGTGGGGGCCTGGGGCATGCTGGGGTGGGCTGGGAAGGGCTGGGACGAGCTGTGACGGGCTGTGGTGTGTTGTAATTGCCTGTGGTGTGCTGTAGTGGCCTGTGGACGGCTGGGACGGGCTGTGGTGGGCTGGGACGGGCTGTGGTGGGCTGGGACGGGCTGTGGTGGGCTGGGACGGGCTGTGGTGGGCTGGGACGTGCTGGGACGGGCCGTGGTGAGCTGGGACGAGCGGTGGTGGGCTGGGATGGGCTCTGGTGGGCTGGGGTAGGCTGTGGTGGGCTGGGACGAGCCGTAGTAGGCCGGGACGGGCCGTGGTGGGCTGGGACGGGCCGTGGTGGGTTGTTACAGGCCATGGTGGGCTGGGACGGGCTGTGGTGCGCTGTGGTGGACCGTGGTGGGCTGTGATGGGCTATGGTAAGCTGGGACGGGATGTGGTAAGCTGGGACGAGCTTTCGTGGGCTGGGACGGGCTGTGGTGTGCTGGTACGGGCTGGGACGGGCTGTGGTCGGCGGGGACAGTCTGTGGTGGGCTGTGGTGTGCTGGGACTGGCTGTGGTGGGCTGGGACGGGCTGCGGTGGGCTGGGACGGGCTGGGACGGGCTGTGGTGGGCTGGGACGGGCTGTGGTGGGCTGGGACGGGCTGTGGTGGGCTGTGGTGGGCTGGGACGGGTTGGGATAGGCTGCGGTGGGACGTGGTGTGCTGTGGTGGGCCGTGGTGGGCTGGGATAGGCTGTGGTGAGCTGAGACGGGCGCTGGAGGGCTGTGGTGGGCTGGGACGGCTTGTGGTGGGCTGGGACGGGCTGTGGTGGGCCGTGGTGGGCTGTGGTGGGCTTTCGTGGGCCGTGGTGGGCTGGGATGGGCTGTGGTGGGCTGGGACGGTCTGGGAAGGGCTGTGGTGGGTTGTGGAGAGCTGGGACGGGCTGTGACGAGCTGTGGTGGGCTGCGATGGGCTCTGGGGGTCTGGGACAGGCTTGGACGAGCTGGGACAGGCTGGGACAGGCTGTGGTGGGCTGAGACGGGCTGTGGTGGGCTGGGACGGGCTGTGTTGGGTGGGGACGCGCTACGGTGGGCTGGGACGGGCTGCGGTGGGCTGGGACGGGCTGCGGTGGGCTAGGACGTGCTGCGGTGGGCTGGGACGGGCTGGGACGGGCCGTGGTGAGCTGGGACGGGCCGTGGTGTACTGGGACGGGCTCTGGTGGGCTGGGACAGGCTGTGGTCGGCTGGGACGTGCCGTAGTACGCCGGGACGGGCCGTGGTGGGCCGGGACGGTCCGTGGTGGGTTGTTATGGGCCGTGGTGGGCTGGGACGGGCTGTGGTGGGCTGTGGTGGACCGCGGTGGGCTGTGATGGGCTGTGGTAAGCTGGGACGGGATGTGATAAGTTGGGACGGGCTCTGGTGGGTTGGGACGGGCTGTGGTGCGCTGTGGTTGGCTGGGACGGGCTGTGGTGGGCGGGGACGGGCTGTGGTGGGCTGTGGTGAGCTGGGACGGGCTCTGGTGGGTTGGGACGGGGCGTGGTGGGGTGTGGTGGGCTGGGACGGGCTGTGGTGGGCTGGGACGGGCTCTGGTGGTCTGGGACATACTGTGGTGGGCTGGGACGGGCTGTGGTGCTCTGTGGTGGGCTGGGACGTGCCGTGGTGGACCGTGGTGGGCTTGGATGGGCCGTGGTGGGCTGTGGTCAGCCGTGGTGGGCTGTGGTTGGCCGTGGTGGGCTGTGGTGGGCTGTGGTCGGTTGTGGTGGGCTGGGACGGGCTGTGGTGGGCTGAGATGGGATGTGGTGGTCTGGGACAGGCTGTAATGGGCTGGGATGGGCTGTGGTGCGCCTTGGTGGGCTGTGTTGGGCCCGGATGTGCCGTGGTGGGCCGTGGTGGGCTGGGACGGGCTGTGGTGGGCTTGGACAAGCCATGGTTGGCTGGGACGGGCTGTGGTGGGCTGTGGTGTGATAGGACGGGCTGTGGTGGGCTGGGATCGGCTGGGATAGGCTGTGGTTGGTTATGGTGGGCTGGGAAGAGCTGTGGTGGTCTGGGACAAGCTGTGGTGGGCTGTGGTGGGCTGGGACGGGCTGTGGTGGGCTGGGACGGGCTGTCGTGGGCTGAGGCGGGCTGTGGTGGGCTGGCACGGGCTGTGGTGGGCTGTGGTGGAATGTGGTGGCCTGGGACGAGCTGTGGTGGGCTGGGACGGGCTGTGGTGGGCTGTGGTGGGTTCTGAAGGGCTGTGGTGGGCTGTGGTGGGTAGGGACGGGCTGTGGTGAGCTGGGACGGGCTGTGGTGGGCTGGGACGGGCTGCGGTGGGATGGGACGGGCTGTGGTGGGCTGGGACGAACTGGTACTTGATGTGGTGGGCTGGGACGGGCTGCGGTGGGCTGGGACGGTCTGTGGTGGTCTGGGACAAGCTGGGAAAAGCTGTGGTGGGCTGGGACGGGCTGTGGTGGGCTGGGACAGGCTGTGACGGGCTGTCGTGGGCTGGGATGGGCTGGGACAGGCTGTGGTGGGCTGTGACCAGCTGTGGTGGGCTGTGGTGGGCTGGGACGAGCGGGGACGGGCTGGGACGGGCCGTGGTGGGCTGGGCTGGGCCGTGGTGGGCTGGGACGGGCCGTGGTGGGCTGGGACGGGCCGTGGTGGGCTGGGACGGGCTGTGGTGAGCTCAGATGGGCTGTGGTGGGCTTTGGTGGGCTGGGGTGGGCTCGGACGGGCCGTGGTGGGCTGGGACAGGCTGTGGTGGGCTTCTATGGGCTGGTACTTTATGTGGTGGGCTGGGACGGCCTGTGACGGGCTGTGGTGGGCTAGGATGAGCTGGGACAAGCTGAGGTGGGCCGGGCCGGGCTCTGGTGGGCTGGGACGGGCTGTTGTGGGCTGGGACGGGCTATGGTGGCCTGTGGTGGTCTGGAACGGGCTGTGGTGGTCTGGGATGGGCTGGGACAGGCTGTGGTGGGCCGTGGTAAGCCATGGTGGGCTGTGGTGTGTTGGGACGGGCTGTGGTGGGCTGTGGTGGGTTGGGACGGGCTGTGGTGGGCTGGCACGGTGTGTGGTGGGCTGGAACAGGCTGTGGTGGGCTTGGACCTGCTGTTGTGGTCGAGGATGGGTTGTGGTAGGTCCGGGACGGGCTGTCGTGGTCCGGGACAGGCTGTGGTGGGCTGGGAAGGCCTGGGACGGGCTGGGACGAGCTGGGACAGGCTGTGGTGGGCTGGGACGGGCTGTGGTGGGCGGGGACGGGCTGTGGTGGGCTGGGACGGGCTCTGGTGGTCTCAAACCGGCTGTGGTGGGTTCGGTATGGCTGGAATGGGCTTTGGTGGGCGGGGACGGGCTGTGGTGGGCGGGGACGGGCTGTGGTGGGCTGGGACGGGCTGTGGTGGGCTGGGACGGTCTGGGACAGCCTGTGTAGGGCTGGGAGGGGCTGTGGTGGGCTGTGGGGGGCTGGGAGGGGCTGTGGTGGGCTGGGACGGGCTAGAACAGCTATGGTGGGCTGGGACGGGCTGTGGTGGGCTTGGATGGGCTGTGCTGTGCTGGAACGGTCTGGGACGAGTTGTGGTGAGTGTGGTGGGCTGGGACGGACTGTGTTTAGCTGGGACGGGCTGTGGTGGGCCGTGGTGGGCTGGGACAGGCTGTGGTGAGCTGAGACGGGCTGTGGTGGGCTGTGTCGGGCTGGTACGAGCTGTGATGGGCTGGGACGGGCTGTGGTGGTCTGCGGTAGGTTGTGGTGTGCTGTAGTGGCCTGTGATGGGCTGGGTGGGGCTGTGGTGGGCTGGGACGGGCTGTGTTAGGCTGGGATGGGCTGTGGAGGATTGGGACGGGCTATGGAGAGCTGTGGAGAGCTGGGACGGTCTGTGGTGGGCTGGGACAGGCTGTGGTGGGCTTGGACCTGCTGTGGTGGTTGGGGACGGGTTGTGGTAGGTCCGGGACGGGCTGTCGTGGTCCGGGACGGGCTGTGGTTGGGCTGGGAAGGCCTGGGACGGGCTGTGGTGGGCGGGGACGGGCTTGGACGAGCTGGGACGAGCTGTGGTGGGCTGGGACGGGCTGTGGTGGGCTGGGACGGGCTGTGGTGGGCTGGGACGTGCTGGGACGGGCCGTGGTGAGCTGGGACGAGCGGTGGTGGGCTGGGATGGGCTCTGGTGGGCTGGGGTAGGCTTGTGGTGGGCTGGGACGAGCCGTAGTAGGCCGGGACGGGCCGTGGTGGGCTGGGACGGGCCGTGGTGGGTTGTTACAGGCCATGGTGGGCTGGGACGGGCTGTGGTGCGCTGTGGTGGACCGTGGTGGGCTGTGATGGGCTATGGTAAGCTGGGACGGATGTGGTAAGCTGGGACGAGCTTTCGTGGGCTGGGACGGGCTTTCGTGGGCTGGGACGGGCCGTGGTGGCCGTGGTGGGCTGGGACGGGCCGTGGTGGGCCGGGACGGGCCGTAGCGGGCTGGGACGAACTGTGGTGGGCTGGGATGAACTGTGGTGGTCAGTGGTGGGATGGGACGGGCTCTGGTGAGCTGGGACGGGCCGTGGTGGGCTGGGACGGGCCGTGGTGGGCTGGGACGGGCCGTGGCGGGCTGGGACGGGCCGTGGCGGGCTGGGACGGGCCGTGGCGGGTTGGGACGGGCCGTGGCGGGTTGGGACGGGTCGAGACGGGCTGGGACGGGCCGAGACGGGCTGGGACGGACTCTGGTGTGGTGGGACGGGCTGTGGTGGGCTGGGACTGGCTGCGGTGGGGTGTGGTGGGCTGGGACCGGCTGCGGTGGGGTGTGGTGGGCTGGGACCGGGCTGCGGTGGGCTGTGGTGGGCTGGATTGGGCTGGGACGGGCTGTGGTGGGTGTGGTGGACTGGGACGCGCTGTGGTGAACTGAGACGGGCTGTGGTGGGCTGGGATTTGCTGGGACGAGCTGGAAGGGGCTGTGGTTGGTTGGGACGGGCTGCGGTGGGCTGGGACGGGCTGCGGTGGACTGGGACGGGCTGCGGTGGGCTGGGACGGGCTGTGGTGGGCTGGGACGGGCTGTGGTGGGCTGGGACGAGCTAAGGTGGGCTGGGACGGGCTGCGGTGGGCTGGGACGGGCTGGGACGGGCTGCGTTGGGTTGGGACGGGCTGCGGTGGTCTGGGACGAGCCGTAGTAGGCCGGGACGGGCTGTGGTGGGCTGGGACGGGCCGTGGTGGGTTGTTACAGGCCATGGTGGGCTGGGACAGGCTGTGGTGCGCTGTGGTGGACCGTGGTGGGCTGTGATGGGCTATGGTAAGCTGGGACGGGCTTTCGTGGGCGGGGACGGGCTTTCGTGGGCGGGGACAGGCTGCGGTGGGCTGGGACGGGCTGGGGTGGGCTGGGAAGGCCTGGGACGGGCTGGGACGAGCTGTGACGGGCTGGGACGGGCTGCGGTGGGCTGGGAAGTCCTGGGACGGGACGGGACGAGCTGCAATGGGACGGGACAGGCTGGGACGGGCTGTGCTGGGAAGGGACGGGACGGGTTGTGGTGGGCTGGGACGGGACGGGCTGTTCTGGGACGGGACGGGACGAGCTGGGACGGGACGAGACGGGCTGGGGTGGGCCGGGACTGGCTCTGGTGGGCCGTGGTGGGCCGGGACGGGCCATGGGGGGCCGGGATGGGCCGTGGTGGGGTGGGACGGGCTGTGGTGGGCTGGGACGGGCTGTGGTGGGTGTGGTGGGCTGGGAAGGGCTGTGGTGAGCTGAGACGGGCTGTGGTGGGCTGCGATGGAAAAGATGGTGGCAGACCTGGTAAGGAGGTCTGCCTGCTCTTCCCTTCTACGTGCCTGGATAACCCTGGGGCAAAGCAGAGCTCTACTGGCTTGGGTAGAGCTAAAACACCTCAAGAGGAGGGAGCTGTCGGCGCTGTTTTGGCTGAATGGAGGCAGGGGGTAGTACCTGTTATGGGAAGGCTATAGGGGAACGTCCTTGCCTTTGTTTAGTCTTACAAAAGTCCCTTGTATAGAGAACTTCCTTGGGTCTGTTTTCAAAAGCTCGTTTATCAGAGCTCCTGAAGTCGGGCCTCCCTTGCCACGACAGTGTAATCTTCAGGTCTCCCTTCCTTTCTCCCTTAGGTTGAAAACAGCTTTTCTATTTCTGTCCCCATCTGCAAACAGTTCCACAAGAACATCATAGCGAAAGGAGGTGCCAAAATCAAGAAGGTGAGATACTGTTCCTAACACAGGTGGGCCGGGACTGGCCGCGGTGGGCCGGGACGGGCTGGGACAGGCTGTAACCGGCTGTGGTGGGCTGTGGTGGGCTGTCGTGAGCCATGGCGAGCCATGGTGGGCCGTAGTGGGCTGTGGTGGGCGGGGACGGGCTGTGGTGGGCGGGGACGGGCTGTGGTGGGCTGGGGCGGGCTGTGGTGGGCTGGGGCGGGCTGTGGTGGGCTGGGACGGGCTGCTGTGGGCTGGGACGGGATGGGACAGGCTGGGATAGGCTGAGACATTCTGTGGTGTGCTGTGGTGGGCTCTGGTGGTCCGGGACGGGCTGTGGTTGGGCTGGGACGGGCTGTTGTGGGCTGGGACAAGCTGTGGTTTGCGGGGACAAGCTGTGGTGGGCGGGGCCGGGCTGTGGTGGTCCGGGAGGGGCTGTCGTGGTCCGGGAGGGGCTGTCGTGGTCCGGGAGGGGCTGTCGTGGTCCGGGACGGGCTGTGGTGGGTGGGGACGGGCTGTGGTGGGTGGGGACGGTCTGTGGTGGGCTGGGACGGTCTGTGGTGGGCTGGGACGGTCTGTGGTGGGCGGAGACGGGCTGTGGTGGGCGGAGACGGCCTGGGACGGTCTGTGGTGGGCTGGGACATTCTGTGGTGGGCTGGGACGGGCTGGGAGGAGCAGGGACGGGCTGTGGTGGGCGGTGACGGGCTGTGGTGGGCTGGGACGGGCTAGGATAGGCTGAGACAGGCTGTGGTGGCCTGGGACATTCTGTGGTGGGCTGGGACGGGCTCTGGTGGTCTGGGACATACTGTGGTGGGCCGGGACGGGCTGTGGTGGGCCGGGACGGGCTGTGGTGGGCCGGGATGGGCTGTGGTGGGCGGGGATGAGCTGTGGTGGGCGGGGATGGTCTGTGGTGGGCGGAGACGGGTTGTGGTGGGCTGGGACAGGCTGTGATGGGCTGTGGTGGGCCTGGATGGGCTGTGGTGGGCTGGGACGGGCTGTGGTGGGCCGGGACGGGCTGTGGTGGGCTGGGACATTCTGTGGTGGGCTGGGACGGGCTGGGACGGGCTGGGACGGGCTGTGTTGTGCGGGGACGGGCTGTGGCTGGTGGTGATGGGCTGTGGTGCGCTGGGACAGGCTGTGAAGGGCTGTGGTGTGCGGTGACGGTCTGTAGTGAGCTGGGACAGGCTGGGAAGGGCTGTGGTGGGCTGTGGTGGGCTGGAACGGTTTGTGGTGATCTGGAACGGGCTGTGATGGGCTGGGACGGGCTGTGGTGTGCTGGGAAGGGCTGTGGTGGGCTGGGACGGGCTTGGACAGGCTGGGACGGGCTGTGGTGGGCTGGGACGGGCTGGGACGGGCTGGGACGGGCAGTGGTGGGCTGGGACGGGCTGTGGTGGGCTGTGACGGGCTGTGGTGTGTTGTAGTGGCCTGTGGTATGCTGTAGTGGCCTGTGGTGGGCTGGGACAAACTGTGGTGGGCTGTGGTGGGCTGGGATGAGCTGGGACAGGCTGGGACGGGCTGAGACGGGCTGTGGTGGGCTGGGATGGGCTGTGGTGGGCTGGGACGGGCTGTAGTGGGCTGTGGTGGGCTGTGGAGGGCTGGGACGGGCTGTAGTGTGCCGTGGTGGGCTGGGACGGGCCGGGTGGGCTGGGATGGGCTGGGACGGGCTGGGGCGGGCTGTGGTGGGCTGGGGCGGGCTGTGGTGGGCTGGGACGGGCTGTGGTGTGCTGGGACGGGCTGTGGTGGGCTGGGACGGGCTGGGACGGGCCGTGGTGGGCTGGGATGGGCTGTGGTGGGCTGGGACGGGCTCTGGTGGGCTTGGACAGGCTGTTGTGGGTTGGGACGAGCCGTTGTAAGCTGGGACGGGCCGTGATGGGCCGCGACGGGCCGTGGTGGGTTGTTATGGGCCGTGGTGGGCTGGGACGGACCGTGGTGGGCTGTGGTGGACCGTGGTGGGCTGTGATGGGCTGTGGTAAGCTGGGACGGGATGTGGTAAGCTGGGACGGGCTTTCATGGGCTGGGACGGGTTGTCGTGGGCTGGGACGGGTTGTCGTGGGCTGGGACGGGCTATGGTGAGCTGGGACGGGCCGTGGTGGGCCGGGACGGGCCGTGGTGGGCCGGGACGGGCCGTGGCGGGCTGGGACGAACTGTGGTGGGCTGGGATGAGCTGTGGTGGTCTGTGGTGGGCTGGGACGGGCTGTGGTGATCTGGGACGGGCTGTGCTAGGCTGGGACAAACTGTGGCGGGCTGGGACGGGCCGTGGTGGGCCGGGACGGGCCGTGGTGGGCCGGGAAAGGCTGTGTTTTGCTAGGACAGGCTGTGTTTGGCTGGGACAGGCTGTGGTGGGCTGGGACGGGCCACGGTGGGCCGGGACGGGCCGTGGTGGGCCGGGACGGGCCGTCGTGGGCTCGGACGGGCCGTGGCGGGCTGGGACGGGTTGTGGAGGACTGGGACGAACTGTGGTGGTCTGTGGTGGGCTGTGGTGGACCGTGGTGGGCTGTGATGGGCTGTGGTAAGCTGGGACGGGATGTGGTAAGCTGGGACGGGCTTTCGTGGGCTGGGACGGGTTGTCGTGGGCTGGGACGGGTTGTCGTGGGCTGGGACGGGCTGGGACGGGCCGTGGTGAGCTGGGACGGGCCGTGGTCGGCTGGGACAGCCCGTGGCGGGCTGGGACAGGCTGTGGTGAGCTGGGACGGGCCGTGGTGGGCCGGGACGGGCCGTGGTGGGCCGGGACGGGCCGTGGCGGGCAGTGGTGGGCTGGGACGGGCTGTGGTGGGCTGTGACGGGCTGTGGTGTGTTGTAGTGGCCTGTGGTATGCTGTAGTGGCCTGTGGTGGGCTGGGACAAACTGTGGTGGGCTGTGGTGGGCTGGGATGAGCTGGGACAGGCTGTGGTGGGCTGAGACGGGCTGTGGTGGGCTGGGATGGGCTGTGGTGGGCTGGGACGGGCTGTAGTGGGCTGTGGTGGGCTGTGGAGGGCTGGGACGGGCTGTAGTGTGCCGTGGTGGGCTGGGACGGGCCGGGTGGGCTGGGATGGGCTGGGACGGGCTGGGGCGGGCTGTGGTGGGCTGGGGCGGGCTGTGGTGGGCTGGGACGGGCTGTGGTGTGCTGGGACGGGCTGTGGTGGGCTGGGACGGGCTGGGACGGGCCGTGGTGGGCTGGGATGGGCTGTGGTGGGCTGGGACGGGCTCTGGTGGGCTTGGACAGGCTGTTGTGGGTTGGGACGAGCCGTTGTAAGCTGGGACGGGCCGTGATGGGCCGCGACGGGCCGTGGTGGGTTGTTATGGGCCGTGGTGGGCTGGGACGGGCTGTGGTGGGCTGTGGTGGACCGTGGTGGGCTGTGATGGGCTGTGGTAAGCTGGGACGGGATGTGGTAAGCTGGGACGGGCTTTCATGGGCTGGGACGGGTTGTCGTGGGCTGGGACGGGTTGTCGTGGGCTGGGACGGGCTATGGTGAGCTGGGACGGGCCGTGGTGGGCCGGGACGGGCCGTGGTGGGCCGGGACGGGCCGTGGCGGGCTGGGACGAACTGTGGTGGGCTGGGATGAGCTGTGGTGGTCTGTGGTGGGCTGGGACGGGCTGTGGTGATCTGGGACGGGCTGTGCTAGGCTGGGACAAACTGTGGCGGGCTGGGACGGGCCGTGGTGGGCCGGGACGGGCCGTGGTGGGCCGGGAAAGGCTGTGTTTTGCTAGGACAGGCTGTGTTTGGCTGGGACAGGCTGTGGTGGGCTGGGACGGGCCACGGTGGGCCGGGACGGGCCGTGGTGGGCCGGGACGGGCCGTCGTGGGCTCGGACGGGCCGTGGCGGGCTGGGACGGGTTGTGGAGGACTGGGACGAACTGTGGTGGTCTGTGGTGGGCTGTGGTGGACCGTGGTGGGCTGTGATGGGCTGTGGTAAGCTGGGACGGGATGTGGTAAGCTGGGACGGGCTTTCGTGGGCTGGGACGGGTTGTCGTGGGCTGGGACGGGTTGTCGTGGGCTGGGACGGGCTGGGACGGGCCGTGGTGAGCTGGGACGGGCCGTGGTCGGCTGGGACAGCCCGTGGCGGGCTGGGACAGGCTGTGGTGAGCTGGGACGGGCCGTGGTGGGCCGGGACGGGCCGTGGTGGGCCGGGACGGGCCGTGGCGGGCTGGGACGAACTGTGGTGGGCTGGGATGAACTGTGGTGGTCTGTGGTGGCCTGGGACGGGCTGTGGTGATCTGGGACGGGCTGTGGTAGGCTGGGACAAACTGTGGCGAGCTGGCACGGGCCGTGGCGGGCTGGGACGGGCCATGGCGGGTTGGGACGGGCTGTGGCGGGCTGGGACGGGCTGTGGTGGGCTGGGACGGGCCGTGGTGGGCTGGGACGGGCCATGGTGGGCTGGGACAGGCTGTGGTGGGCTGTGGTGGACCGTGGTGGGCTGTGATGGGCTGTGGTAAGCTGGGACGGGATGTGGTAAGCTGGGACGGGCTTTCATGGGCTGGGACGGGCTGTCGTGGGCTGGGACGGGCTGGGACGAGCTGTGACGGGCTGGGACGGGCTGCGGTGTGCTGGGAAGGCCTGGGACGGGACGGGACGAGCTGGGACGGGACGGGACAGGCTGGGACGGGCTGTTCTGGGACGGGACGTGACTGGCTGGGACGGGACGGGACAGGCTGGGATGGGCCGGGACTGGCTCTGGTGGGCCGTGATGGGCCGGGACGGGCCAGGACGGGCCGTGGTGGTTGTGGTGCGCTGGGAAGAGCTGTGGCGAGCTGAGACGGGCTGTGGTGGGCTGCGATGGAAAAGATGGTGGCAGACCTGGTAAGGAGGTCTGCCTGCTCTTCCCTTCTACGTGCCTGGATAACCCTGGGGCAAAGCAGAGCTCTATTGGCTTGGGTAGAGCTAAAACACCTCAAGAGGAGGGAGCTGTCGGCGCTGTTTTGGCTGAATGGAGGCAGGGGGATAGTACCTGTTATGGGAAGGCTATAGGGGAACGTCCTTGCCTTTGTTTAGTCTTACAAAAGTCCCTCGTATAGAGAACTTCCTTGAGTCTGTTTTCAAAAGCTCGTTTATCAGAGCTCCTGAAGTCGGGCCTCCCTTGCCACGACAGTGTAATCTTCATGTCTCCCTTCCTTTCTCCCTTAGGTTGAAAACAGCTTTTCTATTTCTGTCCCCATCTGCAAACAGTTCCACAAGAACATCGTAGGGAAAGGCGGTGCCAACATGAAGAAGGTGAGATATTCTTCCTAACACAGGTGGGCTGGGACGGGCTGTGCTGGGCCGGGCCGGGCCCTGGTGGGCCGTGGTGGTCCGGGACGGGCCGCGGTGGTCCGGGACGGGCTGTCGTGGGCTGGGACGGGCCGCGGTGGTCCGGGACGGGCCGCGGTGGTCCGGGACGGGCTGTCGTGGGCTGGGACGGGCTGTGGTGGGCTGGGACGGACTGTGGTGGGCCGGGACGGGCTGTGGTGGGCCGGGACGGGCTGTGGTGGGCCGGGACGGGCTGTGGTGGGCCGGGACGGGCTGTGGTGGGCCGGGACGGGCTGTGGTGGGCTGGGACGGGCTGTGGTGGGCTGGGACGGGCTGTCGTTGTCCGGGATGGGCTGTGGTGGGCCGGGACGGGCTCTGGTGGGCTGGGACAGGCACTGGTGGGCCGGGACGGGCTGTGGTGGGCTGTGGTGGGCTGGGACGGGCTGTGGTGTGCTCTGGTGGGTTGTGGTGAGTTGAGACGGGCTATGGTTGGCTGTGGTGGGCTGGGACAGGCTGTGGTGGGCTGAAACGGGTGGTGGGCCGGGACGGTCTTTGGGGGGCCTAGACGGGCCGTGGTGGGCTGAGACGGGCCGTGGTGGGCTGTGGCGGTCTGGGACGGGCTATGGTCACTGGGACAGGCTGTGGTGGACTGTGGTGTGCTGGGACGGGCTGAGACGGGCTGGGACGAGCTGTGGCGGGCGGGGACGGGCTGTGGTGGTCGGGGACGAGCTGTGCCGGGCGGGGACGGGCTGTGGCGTGCTGGGACGGGCTGTGGTGTGCTGGTACGGGCTGGGACGGGCTGTGGTCGGCGGGGGACAGTCTGTGGTGGGCTGTGGTGTGCTGGGACTGGCTGTGGTGGGCTGGGACGGGCTGTGGTGGGCCGGGACGGGCTGTGGTGGGCCGTGGTGGGCAGGGATGGGCCGTGGTGGGCTCTGGTGGGCCGTTTTGGGCCTGGATGGGAAGGGGTGGGCTGTGGTGGGCCGTGGTGGCATGTGGCAGGCTGTGGTGGGCTGGGACGGGCCGTGGTGGGCTGGGACGGGCTGGGACGTGCTGTGGTGTGCTGGGACGGGCTGTGGTGGCCTGGGACGGGCTGTGGTGGGCTGGGACGGGCTGTGGTGGGCTGGGACGGGCTGCTGTGGGCTGGGACGGGCTGGGACAGGCTGGGATAGGCTGAGACAGGCTGTGGTGGCCTGGGACATTCTGTGGTGGGCTGTGGTGGGCTCTGGTGGTCTGGAACGAGCTGTGGTTGGGCTTTGGTGGGCTGGGACGGGCTGTGGTGGGCTGGGACGGGCTGTGGTGGGCGGAGACGGGCTGTGGTGGGCGGAGACGGGCTGTGGTGGGCGGAGACGGCCTGGGACGGTCTCTGGTGGGCTGGGACATTCTGTGGTGGGCTGGGACGGGCTGGGAGGAGCAGGGACGGGGTGTGGTTGGCCGGGACGGGCTGTGGTGGGCCGGGACGGGCTGTGGTGGGCCGGGATGGGCTGTGGTGGGCGGGGATGAGCTGTGGTGGGCGGGGATGGTCTGTGGTGGGCGGAGACGGGTTGTGGTGGGCTGGGACAGGCTGTGATGGGCTGTGGTGGGCCTGGATGGGCTGTGGTGGGCTGGGACGGGCTGTGGTGGGCCGGGACGGGCTGTGGTGGGCTGGGACATTCTGTGGTGGGCTGGGACGGGCTGGGACGGGCTGGGACGGGCTGTGTTGTGCGGGGACGGGCTGTGGCTGGTGGTGATGGGCTGTGGTGCGCTGGGACAGGCTGTGAAGGGCTGTGGTGTGCGGTGACGGTCTGTAGTGAGCTGGGACAGGCTGGGAAGGGCTGTGGTGGGCTGTGGTGGGCTGGAACGGTTTGTGGTGATCTGGAACGGGCTGTGATGGGCTGGGACGGGCTGTGGTGTGCTGGGAAGGGCTGTGGTGGGCTGGGACGGGCTTGGACAGGCTGGGACGGGCTGTGGTGGGCTGGGACGGGCTGGGACGGGCTGGGACGGGCAGTGGTGGGCTGGGACGGGCTGTGGTGGGCTGTGACGGGCTGTGGTGTGTTTTAGTGGCCTGTGGTATGCTGTAGTGGCCTGTGGTGGGCTGGGACAAACTGTGGTGGGCTGTGGTGGGCTGGGATGAGCTGGGACGGGCTGAGACGGGCTGTGGTGGGCTGGGATGGGCTGTGGTGGGCTGGGACGGGCTGTAGTGGGCTGTGGTGGGCTGTGGAGGGCTGGGACGGGCTGTAGTGTGCCGTGGTGGGCTGGGACGGGCCGGGTGGGCTGGGATGGGCTGGGACGGGCTGGGGCGGGCTGTGGTGGGCTGGGGCGGGCTGTGGTGGGCTGGGACGGGCTGTGGTGTGTGCTGGGACGGGCTGTGGTGGGCTGGGACGGGCTGGGACGGGCCGTGGTGGGCTGGGATGGGCTGTGGTGGGCTGGGACGGGCTCTGGTGGGCTTGGACAGGCTGTTGTGGGTTGGGACGAGCCGTTGTAAGCTGGGACGGGCCGTGATGGGCCGCGACGGGCCGTGGTGGGTTGTTATGGGCCGTGGTGGGCTGGGACGGGCTGTGGTGGGCTGTGGTGGACCGTGGTGGGCTGTGATGGGCTGTGGTAAGCTGGGACGGGATGTGGTAAGCTGGGACGGGCTTTCATGGGCTGGGACGGGTTGTCGTGGGCTGGGACGGGTTGTCGTGGGCTGGGACGGGCTATGGTGAGCTGGGACGGGCCGTGGTGGGCCGGGACGGGCCGTGGTGGGCCGGGACGGGCCGTGGCGGGCTGGGACGAACTGTGGTGGGCTGGGATGAGCTGTGGTGGTCTGTGGTGGGCTGGGACGGGCTGTGGTGATCTGGGACGGGCTGTGCTAGGCTGGGACAAACTGTGGCGGGCTGGGACGGGCCGTGGTGGGCCGGGACGGGCCGTGGTGGGCCGGGAAAGGCTGTGTTTTGCTAGGACAGGCTGTGTTTGGCTGGGACAGGCTGTGGTGGGCTGGGACGGGCCACGGTGGGCCGGGACGGGCCGTGGTGGGCCGGGACGGGCCGTCGTGGGCTCGGACGGGCCGTGGCGGGCTGGGACGGGTTGTGGAGGACTGGGACGAACTGTGGTGGTCTGTGGTGGGCTGTGGTGGACCGTGGTGGGCTGTGATGGGCTGTGGTAAGCTGGGACGGGATGTGGTAAGCTGGGACGGGCTTTCGTGGGCTGGGACGGGTTGTCGTGGGCTGGGACGGGTTGTCGTGGGCTGGGACGGGCTGGGACGGGCCGTGGTGAGCTGGGACGGGCCGTGGTCGGCTGGGACAGCCCGTGGCGGGCTGGGACAGGCTGTGGTGAGCTGGGACGGGCCGTGGTGGGCCGGGACGGGCCGTGGTGGGCCGGGACGGGCCGTGGCGGGCAGTGGTGGGCTGGGACGGGCTGTGGTGGGCTGTGACGGGCTGTGGTGTGTTGTAGTGGCCTGTGGTATGCTGTAGTGGCCTGTGGTGGGCTGGGACAAACTGTGGTGGGCTGTGGTGGGCTGGGATGAGCTGGGACAGGCTGGGACGGGCTGAGACGGGCTGTGGTGGGCTGGGATGGGCTGTGGTGGGCTGGGACGGGCTGTAGTGGGCTGTGGTGGGCTGTGGAGGGCTGGGACGGGCTGTAGTGTGCCGTGGTGGGCTGGGACGGGCCGGGTGGGCTGGGATGGGCTGGGACGGGCTGGGGCGGGCTGTGGTGGGCTGGGGCGGGCTGTGGTGGGCTGGGACGGGCTGTGGTGTGCTGGGACGGGCTGTGGTGGGCTGGGACGGGCTGGGACGGGCCGTGGTGGGCTGGGATGGGCTGTGGTGGGCTGGGACGGGCTCTGGTGGGCTTGGACAGGCTGTTGTGGGTTGGGACGAGCCGTTGTAAGCTGGGACGGGCCGTGATGGGCCGCGACGGGCCGTGGTGGGTTGTTATGGGCCGTGGTGGGCTGGGACGGGCTGTGGTGGGCTGTGGTGGACCGTGGTGGGCTGTGATGGGCTGTGGTAAGCTGGGACGGGATGTGGTAAGCTGGGACGGGCTTTCATGGGCTGGGACGGGTTGTCGTGGGCTGGGACGGGTTGTCGTGGGCTGGGACGGGCTATGGTGAGCTGGGACGGGCCGTGGTGGGCCGGGACGGGCCGTGGTGGGCCGGGACGGGCCGTGGCGGGCTGGGACGAACTGTGGTGGGCTGGGATGAGCTGTGGTGGTCTGTGGTGGGCTGGGACGGGCTGTGGTGATCTGGGACGGGCTGTGCTAGGCTGGGACAAACTGTGGCGGGCTGGGACGGGCCGTGGTGGGCCGGGACGGGCCGTGGTGGGCCGGGAAAGGCTGTGTTTTGCTAGGACAGGCTGTGTTTGGCTGGGACAGGCTGTGGTGGGCTGGGACGGGCCACGGTGGGCCGGGACGGGCCGTGGTGGGCCGGGACGGGCCGTCGTGGGCTCGGACGGGCCGTGGCGGGCTGGGACGGGTTGTGGAGGACTGGGACGAACTGTGGTGGTCTGTGGTGGGCTGTGGTGGACCGTGGTGGGCTGTGATGGGCTGTGGTAAGCTGGGACGGGATGTGGTAAGCTGGGACGGGCTTTCGTGGGCTGGGACGGGTTGTCGTGGGCTGGGACGGGTTGTCGTGGGCTGGGACGGGCTGGGACGGGCCGTGGTGAGCTGGGACGGGCCGTGGTCGGCTGGGACAGCCCGTGGCGGGCTGGGACAGGCTGTGGTGAGCTGGGACGGGCCGTGGTGGGCCGGGACGGGCCGTGGTGGGCCGGGACGGGCCGTGGCGGGCTGGGACGAACTGTGGTGGGCTGGGATGAACTGTGGTGGTCTGTGGTGGCCTGGGACGGGCTGTGGTGATCTGGGACGGGCTGTGGTAGGCTGGGACAAACTGTGGCGAGCTGGCACGGGCCGTGGCGGGCTGGGACGGGCCATGGCGGGTTGGGACGGGCTGTGGCGGGCTGGGACGGGCTGTGGTGGGCTGGGACGGGCCGTGGTGGGCTGGGACGGGCCATGGTGGGCTGGGACAGGCTGTGGTGGGCTGTGGTGGACCGTGGTGGGCTGTGATGGGCTGTGGTAAGCTGGGACGGGATGTGGTAAGCTGGGACGGGCTTTCATGGGCTGGGACGGGCTGTCGTGGGCTGGGACGGGCTGGGACGAGCTGTGACGGGCTGGGACGGGCTGCGGTGTGCTGGGAAGGCCTGGGACGGGACGGGACGAGCTGGGACGGGACGGGACAGGCTGGGACGGGCTGTTCTGGGACGGGACGTGACTGGCTGGGACGGGACGGGACAGGCTGGGATGGGCCGGGACTGGCTCTGGTGGGCCGTGATGGGCCGGGACGGGCCAGGACGGGCCGTGGTGGTTGTGGTGCGCTGGGAAGAGCTGTGGCGAGCTGAGACGGGCTGTGGTGGGCTGCGATGGAAAAGATGGTGGCAGACCTGGTAAGGAGGTCTGCCTGCTCTTCCCTTCTACGTGCCTGGATAACCCTGGGGCAAAGCAGAGCTCTATTGGCTTGGGTAGAGCTAAAACACCTCAAGAGGAGGGAGCTGTCGGCGCTGTTTTGGCTGAATGGAGGCAGGGGGATAGTACCTGTTATGGGAAGGCTATAGGGGAACGTCCTTGCCTTTGTTTAGTCTTACAAAAGTCCCTCGTATAGAGAACTTCCTTGAGTCTGTTTTCAAAAGCTCGTTTATCAGAGCTCCTGAAGTCGGGCCTCCCTTGCCACGACAGTGTAATCTTCATGTCTCCCTTCCTTTCTCCCTTAGGTTGAAAACAGCTTTTCTATTTCTGTCCCCATCTGCAAACAGTTCCACAAGAACATCGTAGGGAAAGGCGGTGCCAACATGAAGAAGGTGAGATATTCTTCCTAACACAGGTGGGCTGGGACGGGCTGTGCTGGGCCGGGCCGGGCCCTGGTGGGCCGTGGTGGTCCGGGACGGGCCGCGGTGGTCCGGGACGGGCTGTCGTGGGCTGGGACGGGCCGCGGTGGTCCGGGACGGGCCGCGGTGGTCCGGGACGGGCTGTCGTGGGCTGGGACGGGCTGTGGTGGGCTGGGACGGACTGTGGTGGGCCGGGACGGGCTGTGGTGGGCCGGGACGGGCTGTGGTGGGCCGGGACGGGCTGTGGTGGGCCGGGACGGGCTGTGGTGGGCTGGGACGGGCTGTGGTGGGCTGGGACGGGCTGTCGTTGTCCGGGATGGGCTGTGGTGGGCCGGGACGGGCTCTGGTGGGCTGGGACAGGCACTGGTGGGCCGGGACGGGCTGTGGTGGGCTGTGGTGGGCTGGGACGGGCTGTGGTGTGCTCTGGTGGGTTGTGGTGAGTTGAGACGGGCTATGGTTGGCTGTGGTGGGCTGGGACGGGCTGTGGTGGGCTGAAACGGGTGGTGGGCCGGGACGGTCTTTGGGGGGCCTAGACGGGCCGTGGTGGGCTGAGACGGGCCGTGGTGGGCTGTGGCGGTCTGGGACGGGCTATGGTCACTGGGACAGGCTGTGGTGGACTGTGGTGTGCTGGGACGGGCTGAGACGGGCTGGGACGAGCTGTGGCGGGCGGGGACGGGCTGTGGTGGTCGGGGACGAGCTGTGCCGGGCGGGGACGGGCTGTGGCGTGCTGGGACGGGCTGTGGTGTGCTGGTACGGGCTGGGACGGGCTGTGGTCGGCGGGGACAGTCTGTGGTGGGCTGTGGTGTGCTGGGACTGGCTGTGGTGGGCTGGGACGGGCTGTGGTGGGCCGGGACGGGCTGTGGTGGGCCGTGGTGGGCAGGGATGGGCCGTGGTGGGCTCTGGTGGGCCGTTTTGGGCCTGGATGGGAAGGGGTGGGCTGTGGTGGGCCGTGGTGGCATGTGGCAGGCTGTGGTGGGCTGGGACGGGCCGTGGTGGGCTGGGACGGGCTGGGACGTGCTGTGGTGTGCTGGGACGGGCTGTGGTGGCCTGGGACGGGCTGTGGTGGGCTGGGACGGGCTGTGGTGGGCTGGGACGGGCTGCTGTGGGCTGGGACGGGCTGGGACAGGCTGGGATAGGCTGAGACAGGCTGTGGTGGCCTGGGACATTCTGTGGTGGGCTGTGGTGGGCTCTGGTGGTCTGGAACGAGCTGTGGTTGGGCTTTGGTGGGCTGGGACGGGCTGTGGTGGGCTGGGACGGGCTGTGGTGGGCGGAGACGGGCTGTGGTGGGCGGAGACGGGCTGTGGTGGGCGGAGACGGCCTGGGACGGTCTCTGGTGGGCTGGGACATTCTGTGGTGGGCTGGGACGGGCTGGGAGGAGCAGGGACGGGGTGTGGTTGGCTGGGACGGTCTGTGGTGGGCGGTGACGGTCTGTGGTGAGCTGGGACAGGCTGGGAAGGGCTGCGGTGGCTGTGGTGGGCTGGAACGGGCTGTGGTGGTCTGGAACGGGCTGTGATGGGCTGGGATGGGCTGGGACATGCTGGGACGGTCTGTGGTGGACTGGGACGGTCTGTGGTGTGCTGGGACGGGCTGGGATGGGCTGCGACGGGCTGGGATGGGCTGGGACGGGCTGGGATGGGCTGTGGTGTGCTGGGACGGGCTGTGGTGGGCTGGGACGGGCTGTGGTGTGCTGGGACGGGCTGTGGTGTGCTGGGACGGGCTGTGGTGTGCTGGGACGGGCTGTGGTGGGTTGTGGTGGACAGGGACGGGCTGTGGTGGGCTGTGGTGGACAGGGACGGTCTGTGGTGTGCTGGGACAGGCTGCGACGGGCTGTGACGGGCTGCGACGGGCTGGGACGGGCTGTGGTGGGCTGGGACGGGCTGTGGTGGGCTGGGACGGGCTGTGGTGGGCTGGGACAGGCTGGGATAAGCTGAGACAGGCTGTGGTGGCCTGGGACATTCTGTGGTGGGCTGGGACGGGCTCTGGTGGTCTGGAACGGGCTGTGGTGGGCCAGGACGGGCTGTGGTGGGCCGGGACGGGCTGTGGTGGGCCGGGGCGGGCTGTGACATTCCGTGGTGGGCTGGGACGGGCTGGGACGGGCTGTGGTGGGCTGGGACGGGCTGTGTTGTGCAGGGACGGGCTGTGGCTGGCGGTGACGGGCTGTGGTGGTCTGGGACAGGCTGGGAAGGGCTGTGGTGTGCGGTGACGGTCTGTAGTGAGCTGGGACAGGCTGGGACGGGCTGTGGTGGGCTGTGGTGGGCTGGAACAGTTTGTGGTGATCTGGAACGGGCTGTGATGGGCTGGGACGGGCTGGGACATGCTGGGACGGTCTGTGGTGGACTGGGACGGTCTGTGGTTTGGTGGGACGGGCTGGGACGGGCTGTGGTGTGCTGGGACGAGCTGTGGTGGGCTGTGGTGGTCTGGGACGGGCTGGGACGGGCTGTGGTGGGCTGTGGTGGGTTCTGCTGAGCTTGAGACGGGCTGTGGTGGGCTGGAACGAGCTGGGACGGGCTGTGGTGGGCTGGGACGGGCTGTGGTGGGCTGGGACGGGCTGTGGTGGGCTGGGACGCACTGTGGTGGTCTGGAACGGTCTGTGGTGGGCTGGGACGGTCTGTGGTGGGCTGGGACGGGCTGTGGTGGGCTGGGACGGGCTGGGACGGGCTGCGGTGGGCTGGGACGGGCTGTGCTGGTCTGTGGTGGGTTGGGACGGGCGGGGACGGGCTGTGGTTGGCTGGGACGGGCTGTGGTGGGCTGGGATGGGCTGGCACGGGCTGGGACAAGCTGTGTTGGGCTAGGGACGGGCTGTGGTGTGCTGGGACGGGCTGTGGTTCGCTGGGACGGGCAATGGTAATCCGGGACGGGCTCTGGTAGGCCGGGACGGGCTGTGGTGGGCTGTGGTGAGTTGGGACGGGCTGTGGTCGACTGTGGTGGGCTGGGATGGGCTGCGGTGGGCTGGGACGGGATGTGGTGGACAGGGACGGGCTGTGGTGGGTGGGGACGTGCTGTGGTGGGCTTGGACGGGCTGGGACGGGCTGGGACGGGCTGTAGTGGGCTGTGGTGGGCTGGCAAGGTCTGGGACGGGATGTGGGCTGGGACGGGCCGTGGTGGGCCGGGACGGGCCGTGGTGGGCCGGGACGGGCTGTGGTAAGCCGGGATGGGCTCTGGTGGGCCGGGACGGGCTGTGGTGGGCTGTGGTGGGTTGGGACTGGTTGTGGTGGGCTGTGGTGGGCTGGGACCGGCTGTGGTGGGCTGGAATGGGCTGGGACGGGCTGTGGTGGGTGTGGTGGCCTGGGACGCGCTGTGGTGAGCTGAGAAGGGCTGTGGTGGGCTGGGATTTTCTGGGACGTCTGGAAGGGGCTGTGGTGGGCTGGGACGGGCTGCGGTGGGCTGGGACGGTCTGCGGTGGGCTGGGACGGGCTGGGACGGGCTGGGATTGGCTGCGGTGGGCTGGGACAGGCTGTGGTGGGCTGGGACGAGCTGCGGTGGGCTGGGACGGGCTGCGGTGGGCTGGGACGGGCTGCGGTGGGCCGGGACGGGCCGTGGTGTGCCGGGACGGGCCGTGGTGTGCCGGGACGGGCCGTGGTGTGCCGGGACGGGCCGTGGTGGGCTGGGACGGGCTGTGTTTGGCTGGGACAGGCCGTGGTGGGCTGGGACGGGCCGTGGTGAGCTGGGACGGGATGTGGTGGGCTGGGACGGGCTGCGGTGGGCTGGGACGGGCTGCGGTGGGCTGGGACGGGATGTGGTGGGCTGGGACGGGCTGCGGTGGGCTGGGACGGGATGTGGTGGACAGGGACGGGCTGTGGTGGGTGGGGACGTGCTGTGGTGGGCTTGGACGGGCTGGGACGGGCTGGGATGGTCTGTAGTGGGCTGTGGTGGGCTGGCACGGTGTGGGACGGGATGTGGTGAGCTGGGACAGGCTGTGGGCTGGGACGGCCTGGGACGGGCCGTGGTGGGCCGGGACGGGCCGTGGTGGGCCGGGACGGGCTGTGGTAAGCCGGGATGGGCTCTGGTGGGCCGGGACGGGCTGTGGTGGGCTGTGGTAGGTTGGGACTGGCTGTGGTGGGCTGTGGTGGGCTGTGGTGGGCTGTGGTGGGCTGGGACCGTCTGCGGTGGGCTGTGGTGGGCTGGAATGGGCTGGGACGGGCTGTGGTGGCTGTGGTGGACTGGGACGCGCTGTGGTGAGCTGAGACGGGCTGTGGTGGGCTGGGATTTGCTGGGACGGCTGGAAGGGGCTGCGGTGGGCTGGGACGGGCTGCGGTGGGCTGGGACGGGCTGCGGTCGGCTGGGACGGGCTGCGGTGGGCTGGGACAGGCTGCGGTGGGCTGGGACGAGCTGCGGTGGGCTGGGACGGGCTGCGGTGGGCCGTGGTGGGCTGGGACGGGCCGTGGTGGGCTCTGGTTGGCCGTTTTTGGCCTGGATGGGAAGGGGTGGGCTGTGGTGGGCCGTGGTGGGATGTGGCAGGCTGTGGTGGGCTGGGACGGGCCGTGGTGGGCTGTGGTGGGCCGTGGCTCGCTGCCGTGGGCCGTGGTGGGCTGGGACGTGCTGTGATGGGCTGGGACGGGCTATGGTGGACTGGGACGTGCTGTGTTGGGCTGGTACGGGCTGGGACGGGCTGTGGAGTGCTGGGACGGGCTGTGGTGGCCTGGACGGTCTATGGTGGGCTGGAACAGGCTGTGACGGTCTGTGGTGGGCTGGGACACTCTGTGGTGGGCTGGGACGGGCTGTGGTGGGCCGGTCTGTGGTGGGCTGGGACGGGCTATGGTGGGCTGGGACGGGCTGCTGTGGGCTGGGACGGGCTGGGACGGGCTGGGATAGGCTGAGACAGGCTGTGGTGGCCTGGGACATTCTGTGGTGGGCTGTGGTGGGCTCTGGTGGTCTGGAACGAGCTGTGGTTGGGCTGGGACGGGCTGGGACGGGCTGTGGTGGGCTGGGACAAGCTGTGGTTTGCGGGGACAGGCTGTGGTGGGCGGAGATGGGCTGTGGTGGGCGGAGACGGCCTGGGACGGTCTGTGGTGGGCTGGGACATTCTGTGGTGGGCTGGGACGGGCTGGGAGGAGCAGGGACGGGGTGTGGTGGGCTGGGACGGGCTGTGGTGGGCGGTGACGGTCTGTGGTGAGCTGGGACAGGCTGGGAAGGGCTGCGGTGGCTGTGGTGGGCTGGGACAAACTGTGGTGGTCTGGAACAGGCTGTGATGGGCTGGGATGGGCTGGGACATGCTGGGACGGTCTGTGGTGGACTGGGACGGTCTGTGGTGTGCTGGGACGGGCTGGGATGGGCTGCGACGGGCTGGGATGGGCTGGGACGGGCTGTGGTGGGCTGTGGTGTGCTGGGACGGGCTGTGGTGGGCTGGGACGGGCTGGGACAGGCTGTGGTGTGCTGGGACAGGCTGTGGTGGGCTGTGGTGGGCTGTGGTGGGCTGGGACGGGCTGTGGTGGGCTGGGACAGGCTGGGATAGGCTGAGACAGGCTGTGGTGGCCTGGGACATTCTGTGGTGGGCTGGGACGGGCTCTGGTGGTCTGGAACGGGCTGTGGTGGGCCGGGACGGGCTGTGGTGGGCCGGGACGGGCTGTGGTGGGCGGGGATGAACTGTGGTGGGCGGGGATGGGCTGTGGTGGGCGGAGACGGGTTGTGGTGGGCTGGGACATTCTGTGGTGGGCTGGGACATTCTGTGACGGGCTGTGGTGGGCCGGGACGGGCTGTGGTGGGCCGGGACGGGCTGTGATGGGCCGGGGCGGGCTGTGACATTCTGTGGTGGGCTGGGACGGGCTGTGGAGGGCTGGGACGGGCTGTGTTGTGCAGGGACGGGCTGTGGCTGGCGGTGACGGGCTGTGGTGGTCTGGGACAGGCTGGGAAGGGCTGTGGTGTGCGGTGACGGTCTGTAGTGAGCTGGGACAGGCTGGGACGGGCTGTGGTGGGCTGGAACGGTTTGTGGTGATCTGGAACGGGCTGTGATGGGCTGGGACGGGCTGGGACATGCTGAGACGGTCTGTGGTGGACTGGGACGGTCTGTGGTTTGGTGGGACGGGCTGGGACGGGCTGTGGTGTGCTGGGACGAGCTGTGGTGGGCTGTGGTGGTCTGGGACGGGCTGGGACGGGCTGTGGTGGGCTGTGGTGGGCTGTGGTGGCCTGGGACGGGCTGTGGTAGGCTGGGACAAACTGTGGCGGGCTGGGACGGGCCGTGGCGGGCTGGGACGGGCCGTGGCGGGTTGGGACGGGCCGTGGCGGGCTGGGACGGGCTGTGGTGGTCTGGGACGGGCTGTGGTGGGCTGGGACGGGCCGTGGTGGGCTGGACTGGGCCGTGGCAAGCCGTGGTGGGCCGTGGTAAGCTGTGATGGGGCGTGGTGGGCTGGGTCGGACTGTGGTGTGATGGGACGGGCTGTGGTGGGCTGGGACGGTCTGTGGTGGGCTGGGACAGGCTGTGGTGGGCTGGGACAGGCTGCGGCGGGCTGTGACGGGCTGGGACGGGCTGTGGTGTGCTGGGACGGGCTGTGCTGGTCTGTGGTGGGCTGGGACGGGCGGGGACGGGCTGTGGTGGGCTGGGACGGGCTGGGATGGGCTGGCACGAGCTGTGGTGGGCTGTGTTGGGCTAGGGACGGGCTGTGGTGTGCAGGGACGGGCTGTGGTTCGCTGGGACGGGCCATGGTAATCCGGGACGGGCTCTGGTAGGCCGGGACGGGCTGTGGTCGACTGTGGTGGGCTGGGACGGGCTGCGGTGGGCTGGGACGGGATGTGGTGGACAGTGACGGGCTGTGGTGGGTAGTAACGTGCTGTGGTGGGCTTGGACGGGCTGGGACGGGCTGGGACGGTCTGTAGTGGGCTGTGGTGGGCTGGCACGGTGTGGGACGGGATGTGGTGAGCTGGGACGGGCTGTGGGCTGGGACGGGCTGGGACGGGCCGTGGTGGGCCGGGACGGGCCGTGGTGGGCCGGGACGGGCTGTGGTAAGCCGGGATGGGCTCTGGTGGGCCGGGACGGGCTGTGGTGGGCTGTGGTGGGTTGGGACTGGCTGTGGTGGGCTGTGGTGGGCTGTGGTGGGCTGGGACCGTCTGCGGTGGGCTGTGGTGGGCTGGAATGGGCTGGGACGGGCTGTGGTGGCTGTGGTGAGCTGAGACGGGCTGTGGTGGGCTGGGATTTGCTGGGACGGCTGGAAAGGGCTGCGGTGGGCTGGGACGGGCTGCGGTGGGCTGGGACGGTCTGCGGTGGGCTGGGACGGGCTGGGACGGGCTGCGGTGGGCTGGGACAGGCTGCGGTGGGCTGGGACGGGCTGCAGTGGGCCGTGGTGGGCAGGGACGGGCCGTGGTGGGTTCTGGTGGGCCGTTTTGGGCCTGGATGGGAAGGCGTGGGCTGTGGTGGGCCGTGGTGGGATGTGGCAGGCTGTGGTGGGCTGGGACGGGCCGTGGTGGGCTGTGGTGGGCCGTGGCTCGCTGCCGTGGGCCGTGGTGGGCTGGGACGTGCTGTGATGGGCTGGGACGGGCTGTGGAGTACTGGGACGGGCTGTGGTGGCCTGGACGGTCTATGGTGGGCTGGGACAGGCTGTGACGGTCTGTGGTGTGCTGGGACACTCTGTGGTGGGCTGGGACGGGCTGTGGTGGGCCGGTCTGTGGTGGGCTGGGACGGGCTGTGGTGGGCGGGGACGGGCTGGGACAGGCTGGGACGGGCTGTGGTCAGCTGGGACGGGCTGTGGTGGGCTGGGACGGGCTGTGGTGGGCTGGGACGGGCTGCTGTGGGCTGGGACGGGCTGGGACGGGCTGGGACAGGCTGGGATAGGCTGAGACAGGCTGTGGTGGCCTGGGACATTCTGTGGTGGGCTGTGGTGGGCTCTGGTGGTCTGGAACGAGCTGTGGTTGGGCTGGGACGGGCTGGGACAAGCTGTGGTTTGCGGGGACGGGCTGTGGTGGGCGGAGACGGCCTGGGACGGTCTGTGGTGGGCTGGGACATTCTGTGGTGGGCTGGGACGGGCTGGGAGGAGCAGGGACAGGGTGTGGTGGGCTGGGACGGGCCGTGGTGTGCTGTGGTGGGCTGTGGTGGGCTGGGACAGGCTGTGGTGGGCTGTGGTGGACTGCGAAGGGCCGTGGTGGGCCGTGGTGTGCTCGGGTGGGCCATGGTGGACCGTGGTTGGCCGTGGTGGGCCGGGACAGGCCGTGGTTAGCCGTGCTGGGCTGAAACAGGCTGGGACAGGCTCTGGTGGGCTGGGACGGGCTCTGGTGGGCTGGGACGGGCTGTGGTGGGCTGGGACGGGCTGTGGTGGGCTGGGACGGGCTGTGGTCGTCTGGGACGGGTTGTGGTGAGCTGAGACGGGCCGTGGTGGGTTGAGACGGGCCGTGGTGGGCTGGGACGGGCTGGTACTTGCTGTGGTGGGCTGTTACGGGCTGTGGTGTGCTGTGAGAGGCTGTGGTGGTCTGGGACGAGCTGGGAAGGGCTGTGGTGGGCTGGGACGGGCTGTGGTGGGCTGGGACGGGCTGTGGTGGGCTGGGACGGGCTGTGGTGGGCTGGGACGGGCTGTGGTGGGCTGGAACGGGCAGTGATGGGCTGGGACGGGCTGGGACATGCTGGGACGGTCTGTGGTGGACTGGGACGGTATGTGGTTTGGTGGGACGGGCTGGGACGGGCTGGGACGGGCTGTGGTGTGCTGGGACGGGCTGTGGTGGTCTGGGACGGGCTGGGACGGGCTGTGGTGGGCTGTGGTGGGTTCTGCTGAGCTTGAGACGGGCTGTGGTGGGCTGGAACGAGCTGGGATGGGCTGTGGTGGGCTGGGACGGGCTGTGGTGGGCGGGGACGGGCTGTGGTGGGCGGGGACGCGCTGTGGTGGTCTGGAACGGTCTGTGGTGGGCTGGGACGGTCTGTGGTGGGCTGGGACGGGCCGTCGTGGGCTGGGACGGACCGTGGCGGGCTGGGACGGGTTGTGGAGGACTGGGACGAACTGTGGTGGTCTGTGGTGGACTGTGGTGGACCGTGGTGGGCTGTGATGGGCTGTGGTAAGCTGGGACGGGATTTGGTAAGCTGGGACGGGCTTTCGTGGGCTGGGACGTGTTGTCGTGGGCTGGGACGGGCTGGGACGGGCCGTGGTCGGCTGGGATTTGCTGGGACGGCTGGAAAGGTCTGTGGTGGGCTGGGACGGGCTGGGATGGGCTGGGATTTGCTGGGACGGCTGGAAAGGGCTGTGGTGGGCTGGGACGGGCTGGGATGGGCTGGCACGGGCTGGGACGGGCTGTGTTGGGCTAGGGACGGGCTGTGGTGTGCTGGGACGGGCTGTGGTTCGCTGGGACGGGCCATGGTAATCCGGGACGGGCTCTGGTAGGCCGGGAAGGGCTGTGGTGGGCTGTGGTGAGTTGGGACGGGCTGTGGTCGACTGTGGTGGGCTGGGATGGGCTGCGGTGGGCTGGGACGGGATGTGGTGGACAGGGACGGGCTGTGGTGGGTGGGGACGTGCTGTGGTGGGCTGGGACGGGCTGGGACGGTCTGTAGTGGGCTGTGGTGGGCTGGCACGGTGTGGGACGGGATGTGGTGAGCTGGGACGGGCTGTGGGCTGGGACGGGCTCGGACGGGCCGTGGTGGGCCGGGACGGGCCGTGGTGGGCCGGGACGGGCTGTGGTAAGCTGGGATGGGCTCTGGTGGGCCGGGACGGGCTGTGGTGGGCTGTGGTGGGTTGGGACTGGCTGTGGTGGGCTGTGGTGGGCCGTGGTGGGCTGGGACCGGCTGCGGTGGGTTGTGGTGGGCTGGAATGGGCTGGGATGGGCTGTGGTGGGTGTGGTGGACTGGGACGCGCTGTGGTGAGCTATAACGGGCTGTGGTGGGCTGGGATTTGCTGGGACAGCTGGAAAGGGCTGCGGTGGGCTGGGACGGGCTGCGGTGGGCTGGGACGGGCTGCGGTGGGCTGGGACGGGCTGGGACGGGCTGGGACGGGCTGCGGTGGGTGGGACGGGCTGCGGTGGGCCGGGACGGGCCGTGGTGGGCCGGGCCGGGCCGCGGTGGGCCGGGCCGGGCCGCGGTGGGCCGGGAACGGCCGTGGTGGGCCGGGACGGGCCGTGGTGGGCCGGGACGGGCCGTGGTGGGCCGGGACGGGCTGTGGTGGGCTGGGACAGGCTGTGGTGGGCTGGGACGGGCCGTGGTGGGACGGGCCGGGCCGTGGTGGGCTGGGACGGGCCGTGGCGGGCTGGGACGGGTTGGGGAGGACTGGGACGAACTGTGGTCGTCTGTGGTGGGCTGGGACGGGCTGTTGTGGGCCGGGACGGGCTGTGCTGGGCTGGGACGGCCTGTGGTGGGCTGGGACGAGTTGTGGTGGGCCGGGACGGGCTGTGATGGGCTGTGGTGGGTTATGGTGAGCTTAGACGGGCTGTGGTGGGTTGGGACGGTCTGTGGTGGGTTGTGGTGGGCTGGGACGGGCTGTTGTGGTCAGGGACGGGCTGTGGTGGACCGGGACGGGCTGTGGTGGGCTGTGACAGGCTGTGGTGGGCTGGGTCGGGCTGTGGCAGGCTGGGATGGGCTTTGGCGGGCTGGGACAGTCTGTGGCGGGCTGTGGCGGGCCGTCGTTGGCCGTGGTGGGCCGTAGTGGGCCGTGGTGAGCCGTGGTGGGCTGTGGTAGGCTGGGACGGGCTGTGGTGACCTGGGACGGGCTGTGGTGGGCTGTGGAGGGCTGGGACGGGCTGTGGAGGGCTGGGACGGGCTGTGGTGGGCTCGACGGGCTGTGGTTGGCTGGGACCGTCTGTTTTGGGCTGGGATGGCCTGCGGTGGCCTGTGGTGGGCTGTGGTGGGCTGGGACGGGCTGTGGTGGGTTGGGACGGGCTGGGACGGGCTGTGGTGGGTTGGGACGGGCAGTGGTGGGCTGGGACGGGCTGTGGTGGGCTGGGACGGTCTGTGGTGGGCTGTGGTAAGCTGGGACGGGCTGTGGTGGGCTGTGGTGTGCTGGGACGGGCTGTGGTGGGCCGGGCCGGGCCAGGTCGTGGTGGGCTGTGGTGCGCCGTGTTTATCTGGGACGAGCTGTGGTGGGCCATGGCGGGCCGTGGTGGGCTGGGACGGGCCGTGGTTTGCCGTGGTGGGCTGAAATAGGCTGTGGTGACCGGTGGTGGGCTGTGGTGACCGGTGGTGGGCTGTGGTGACCGGTGGTGGGCTGTGGTGACCTGTGGTGGGCTGTGGTAGGCTGGGACGTGTTGCGGTGGGCTAGGACGGGCTGCGGTGGGCTGGGATGAGCTGTGTTGGGCTGTGACGGGCTGTGGTAGGCTGAGATGAGCTGTGGAGGGTTGGGACGGGCTGTGGTGGGCTGGGACGGGCTGTGGTGGGCTGGGACGGGCTGTGGTGGGCCGTAGTGGGCTGTGGTGGGCTGGGATGGGCTGTGGTGGGCTCTGGTGGGCTCTGGTGGGCTGGGACGGGCTGTCGTGGGCTGGGACGGGCTGGGACGGGCCGTGGTGGGCTGGGACGGGCTGTGGTGGGCTGGGACGGGCCGTGGTGGGCTGGGACGGGTTGGGATAGGCTGCGGTGGGCCGTGGTGTGCTGTGGTGGGCCGTGGTGGGCTGGGATAGGCTGTGGTGAGCTGAGACGGGCTCTGGAGGTCTGTGGTGGGCTAGGACAGCTTGTGGTGGGCTGGGACGGGCTGTGGTGGGCCGTGGTGGGCTGTGGTGGGCCGTGGTGGGCTGGGACGGGCTGTGGTGGGCTGGGACAGGCTGCGGAGGGTTGTGGAGAGCTGGGACGGGCTGTGACGGGCTGTGGTGGGCTGCGACGGGCTCTGGGGGTCTGGGACAGGCTTGGACGAGCTGGGACAGGCTGGGACAGGCTGTGGTGGGCTGAGACGGGCTGTGGTGGGCTGGGACGGGCTCTGGTGGTCTGGGACATACTGTGGTGGGCTGGGACGGGCTGGGACGGGCTGTGGTGCTCTGTGGTGGGCTGGGACGTGCCGTGGTGGACCGTGGTGGGCTTGGATGGGCCGTGGTGGGCTTGGATGGGCCGTGGTGGGCTGTGGTCTGCCGTGGTGGGCTGTGGTCGGCCGTGGTGGGCTGTGGTCGGCCGTGGTGGGCTGTGGTGGGCTGTGGTCGGTTGTGGTGGGCTGGGACGGGCTGTGGTGGGCTGAGATGGGATGTGGTGGTCTGGGACAGGCTGTAATGGGTGGGATGGGCTGTGGTGCGCCTTGGTGGGCTGTGTTGGGCCCGGATGGGCCATGGTGGGCCGTGGTGGGCTGGGACGGGCTGTGATGGGCTGTGGTGGGTTATGGTGAGCTTAGACGGGCTGTGGTGGGTTGGGACGGTCTGTGGTGGGTTGTGGTGGGCTGGGACGGGCTGTTGTGGTCAGGGACGGGCTGTGGTGGACCGGGACGGGCTGTGGTGGGCTGTGACAGGCTGTGGTGGGCTGGGTTGGGCTGTGGCAGGCTGGGATGGGCTTTGGCGGGCTGGGACAGTCTGTGGCGGGCTGTGGCGGGCCGTCGTTGGCCGTGGTGGGCCGTAGTGGGCCGTGGTGAGCCGTGGTGGGCTGTGGTAGGCTGGGACGGGCTGTGGTGACCTGGGACGGGCTGTGGTGGGCTGTGGAGGGCTGGGACGGGCTGTGGAGGGCTGGGACGGGCTGTGGTGGGCTCGACGGGCTGTGGTTGGCTGGGACCGTCTGTTTTGGGCTGGGATGGCCTGCGGTGGCCTGTGGTGGGCTGTGGTGGGCTGGGACGGGCTGTGGTGGGTTGGGACGGGCTGGGACGGGCTGTGGTGGGTTGGGACGGGCAGTGGTGGGCTGGGACGGGCTGTGGTGGGCTGGGACGGTCTGTGGTGGGCTGTGGTAAGCTGGGACGGGCTGTGGTGGGCTGTGGTGTGCTGGGACGGGCTGTGGTGGGCCGGGACGGGCCAGGTCGTGGTGGGCTGTGGTGCGCCGTGTTTATCTGGGACGAGCTGTGGTGGGCCATGGCGGGCCGTGGTGGGCTGGGACGGGCCGTGGTTTGCCGTGGTGGGCTGAAATAGGCTGTGGTGACCGGTGGTGGGCTGTGGTGACCGGTGGTGGGCTGTGGTGACCTGTGGTGGGCTGTGGTAGGCTGGGACGTGTTGCGGTGGGCTAGGACGGGCTGCGGTGGGCTGGGATGAGCTGTGTTGGGCTGTGACGGGCTGTGGTAGGCTGGGATGAGCTGTGGAGGGTTGGGACGGGCTGTGGTGGGCTGGGACGGGCTGTGGTGGGCTGGGACGGGCTGTGGTGGGCCGTAGTGGGCTGTGGTGGGCTGGGAGGGGCTGTGGTGGGCTCTGGTGGGCTCTGGTGGGCTGGGACGGGCTGTCGTGGGCTGGGACGGGCTGGGACGGGCCGTGGTGGGCTGGGACGGGCTGTGGTGGGCTGGGACGGGCCGTGGTGGGCTGGGACGGGTTGGGATAGGCTGCGGTGGGCCGTGGTGTGCTGTGGTGGGCCGTGGTGGGCTGGGATAGGCTGTGGTGAGCTGAGACGGGCTCTGGAGGTCTGTGGTGGGCTAGGACAGCTTGTGGTGGGCTGGGACGGGCTGTGGTGGGCCGTGGTGGGCTGTGGTGGGCCGTGGTGGGCTGGGACGGGCTGTGGTGGGCTGCGACGGGCTCTGGGGGTCTGGGACAGGCTTGGACGAGCTGGGACAGGCTGGGACAGGCTGTGGTGGGCTGAGACGGGCTGTGGTGGGCTGGGACGGGCTCTGGTGGTCTGGGACATACTGTGGTGGGCTGGGACGGGCTGGGACGGGCTGTGGTGCTCTGTGGTGGGCTGGGACGTGCCGTGGTGGACCGTGGTGGGCTTGGATGGGCCGTGGTGGGCTTGGATGGGCCGTGGTGGGCTGTGGTCTGCCGTGGTGGGCTGTGGTCGGCCGTGGTGGGCTGTGGTCGGCCGTGGTGGGCTGTGGTGGGCTGTGGTCGGTTGTGGTGGGCTGGGACGGGCTGTGGTGGGCTGAGATGGGATGTGGTGGTCTGGGACAGGCTGTAATGGGTGGGATGGGCTGTGGTGCGCCTTGGTGGGCTGTGTTGGGCCCGGATGGGCCATGGTGGGCCGTGGTGGGCTGGGACGGGCTGTGGTGGGCTGGGACGGGCCGTGGTTGGCTGGGACGGGCTGTGGTGGGCTGTGGTGTGATGGGACGGGCTGTGGTGGGCTGGGATCGGCTGGGATAGGCTGTGGTTGGTTATGGTGGGCTGGGAAGAGCTGTGGTGGTCTGGGACAAGCTGTGGTGGGCTGTGGTAGGCTGGGACGGGCTGTGGTGGGCTGGGACGGGCTGTAGTGGGCTGAGGCGGGCTGTGGTGGGCTGGGACGGGCTGTGGTGGGCTGTGGTGGTCTGTGGTGGCCTGGGACGGGCTGTGGTGGGCTGTGGTGGGTTCTGAAGGGCTGTGGTGGGCTGTGGTGGGTAGGGACGGGCTGTGGTGGGCTGTGGTGTGTTGTGACGGGTTGGCACGGGCTGGGATGGGCCGTGGTGGGCTGGGACGGGCTGCGGTGGGCTGTGGTGGGCTGGGACAGGCCGTGGTGAGCTGAGACGGGCTCTGGAGGGCTGTGGTGGGCTGGGACGGGCTGTGGTGAACTGTGGTGGGACGTGGTGGGCTGTGGTGGACTGGGACGGGCTGTGGTGGGCGAGGACGGGCTGTGGTGGGCTGGGACGGGCTGTGGTGGGCTGGGACGGGCTGTGGTGGGCTGGGACGGGCCGTGGTGGGCGGGGACGGGCCGTGGTGGGCTGGGACAGGCCGTGGTGGGCGGGGACGGGCCGTGGTGGGCGGCGACGGGCCGTGGTGGGCGGGGACGGGCCGGGACGGGCGGGGACGGGCCGGGACGGGCTCTGGTGGGCTGTGGCGGGCTAGGGACAGGCTGTGGCGGGCTAGGGACAGGCTGTGGTGTGGTGGGATGGGCTGTGGCGGGGTTGGGACGGGCTGTGGTGTGGTGGGACGGGCTGTGGTGGGTTGGGACAGGCTGTGGTGGGTTGGGACAGGCTGTGGTGGGTTGGGACAGGCTGGGACATGCTGGGACGGTGTGTGGTGGACTGGGATGGTCTGTGGTGTGCTGGGACGGGCTGTGGTGGGCTGGGATGAGCTGTGGAGGGTTGGGACGGGCTGTGGTGGGCTGGGACGGGCTGTGGTGGGCTGGGACGGGCTGTGGTGGGCCGTAGTGGGCTGTGGTGGGCTGGGACGGGCTGTGGTGGGCTCTGGTGGGCTCTGGTGGGCTGGGACGGGCTGTCGTGGGCTGGGACGGGCTGGGACGGGCCGTGGTGGGCTGGGACGGGCTGTGGTGGGCTGGGATGGGCCGTGGTGGGCTGGGACGGGCTGTGGTGGGCCGTGGTGGGCTGTGGTGGGCTTTTGTGGGCCGTGGTGGGCTGGGACGGGCTGTGGTGGGCTGGGACGGGCTGCGGTGGGTTGTGGAGAGCTGGGACGGGCTGTGACGGGCTGTGGTGGGCTGCGACGGGCTCTGGGGGTCTGGGACAGGCTTGGACGAGCTGGGACAGGCTGGGACAGGCTGTGGTGGGCTGGGACGGGCTGTGGTGGGCTGGGACATACTGTGGTGGGCTGTGGTGTGCTGGGACGGGCTGTGGTGCTCTGTGGTGGGCTGGGACGTGCCGTGGTGGGCCGTGGTGGGCTTGGATGGGCCGTGGTGGGCTTGGATGGGCCGTGGTGGGCTGTGGTCGGCCGTGGTGGGCTGTGGTGGGCTGTGGTCGGTTGTGGTGGGCTGGGACGGGCTGTGGTGGGCTGAGATGGGATGTGGTGGTCTGGGACAGGCTGTAATGGGCTGGGATGGGCTGTGGTGCGCCTTGGTGGGCTGTGTTGGGCTGAGATGGGCCGTGGTGGGCCGTGGTGGGCTGGGACGGGCTGTGGTGGGCTGGGACGGGCCGTGGTTGGCTGGGACGGGCTGTGGTGGGCTGTGGTGTGATGGGACGGGCTGTGGTGGCCTGGGATCGGCTGGGATAGGCTGTGGTTGGTTATGGTGGGCTGGGAAGAGCTGTGGTGGTCTGGGACAAGCTGTGGTGGGCTGTGGTGGGCTGGGACGGGCTGTGGTGGGCTGGGATGGGCTGTAGTGGGCTGAGGCGGGCTGTGGTGGGCTGGGACGGGCTGTGGTGGGCTGTGGTGGTCTGTGGTGGCCTGGGACGGGCTGTGGTGGGCTGTGGTGGGTTCTGAAGGGCTGTGGTGGGCTGTGGTGGGTTGGGACACGCTGTGGTGGGTAGGGACGGGCTGTGGTGGGCTGTGGTGTGTTGTGACGGGTTGGCACGGGCTGGGACGGGCCGTGGTGGGCTGGGATGGGCTGCGGTGGGCTGTGGTGGGCTGGGACGGGCTGTGGTGAACTGTGGTGGGACGTGGTGGGCTTTCGTGGGCTGTGGTGGGCTGGGACCGTCTGCGGTGGGCGAGGACGGGCTGTGGTGGACTGGGACGGGCTGTGGTGGGCTGGGACGGGCTGTGGTGGGCTGGGACGGGCTGTGGTGGGCGGGGACGGGCCGTGGTGGTCTGGGACGGGCCGTGGTGGGCGGGGACGGGCCCTGGTGGGCAGGGACGGGCCGGGACTGGCGGGGACGGGCCGGGACGGGCTCTGGTGGGCTGTGGCGGGCTAGGGACGGGCTGTGGCGGGCTAGGGACGGGCTGTGGTGGGCTGCGACAAGCTGGGACGGGCCGTGGTGGTCTGGGACGGGCCGTGGTGGGCGGGGACGGGCCGTGGTGGGCAGGGACGGGCCGGGACGGGCGGGGACGGGCCGGGACGGGCTCTGGTGGGCTGTGGCGGGCTAGGGACGGGCTGTGGCGGGCTAGGGACGGGCTGTGGTGTGGTGGGACGGGCTGTGGCGGGGTTGGGACGGGCTGTGGTGTGGTGGGACGGGCTGTGGTGGGTTGGGACAGGCTGTGGTGGGTTGGGACAGGCTGGGACATGCTGGGACGGTGTGTGGTGGACTGGGATGATCTGTGGTGTGCTGGGACAGGCTGTGGTGGGCAGGGATGGGCTGTGGTGGGGCGTGGTGGGCTGGGACGGGCCGTGGTGAACCGTGGTGGGCCGTGGTGGGCCGTTTTGAGCCGGTATGGGAAGGGATGGGCTGTGGTGGGCTGTGGTGGGCTGGGACAGGTCATGGTGGGCTGGGACAGGTCATGGAGGGCTGAGATGGCCCGTGGTGAACTGTGGTGGGCTGTGGTGGGCCGTGGTGGGCTGGGACGGGCCGTGGTGGGCTGGGACGGGTTGGGACGGGCTGTGTTGGGCTGTGATGGGCTGTGGTGTGCTGGGATGGGCTGAGTTGGGCTGGGACGGGCTGGGACGGGCTGGGAATGGCTGGGACGGGCTAGGACGGGCTGGGACGGGCTGTGGTGGGCTGGGACGGGCTGTGGTGGGCTGGGACGGGCTGTGGTGGGCTGGGACATGCTGTGGTGGGCTGGGACGGGCTGTGCTGGGCTGGGACGGGCTCTGGTGGGCTGGGACGAGCTGTGGTGGGTTCTGCTGAGCTTGAGACAGGCTGTGGTGGGCTGGGACGGGCTGAGACGAGTTCTGGTGGTCTGGAACGAGCTGGGACGGGCTGTGGTGGGCTGGGACGGGCTATGGTGGGCGGGGACGGGCTGTGGTGGGCGGGGACGGGCTGTGGTGGTCTGGAATGGTCTGTGGTGGGCTGGGACGGGCTGTTGTGGTCAGGGACGGGCTGTGGTGGACCGGGACGGGCTGTGGTGGGCTGTGACAGGCTGTGGTGGGCTGGGTCGGGCTGTGGCAGGCTGGGATGGGCTTTGGCGGGCTGGGACAGTCTGTGGCGGGCTGTGGCGGGCCGTCGTTGGCCGTGGTGGGCCGTAGTGGGCCGTGGTGAGCCGTGGTGGGCTGTGGTAGGCTGGGACGGGCTGTGGTGACCTGGGACGGGCTGTGGTGGGCTGTGGAGGGCTGGGACGGGCTGTGGAGGGCTGGGACGGGCTGTGGTGGGCTCGACGGGCTGTGGTTGGCTGGGACCGTCTGTTTTGGGCTGGGATGGCCTGCGGTGGCCTGTGGTGGGCTGTGGTGGGCTGGGACGGGCTGGGACAGGCTGTGGTGGGCTGAGACGGGCTGTGGTGGGCTGGGACGGGCTCTGGTGGTCTGGGACATACTGTGGTGGGCTGGGACGGGCTGGGACGGGCTGTGGTGCTCTGTGGTGGGCTGGGACGTGCCGTGGTGGACCGTGGTGGGCTTGGATGGGCCGTGGTGGGCTTGGATGGGCCGTGGTGGGCTGTGGTCTGCCGTGGTGGGCTGTGGTCGGCCGTGGTGGGCTGTGGTCGGCCGTGGTGGGCTGTGGTGGGCTGTGGTCGGTTGTGGTGGGCTGGGACGGGCTGTGGTGGGCTGAGATGGGATGTGGTGGTCTGGGACAGGCTGTAATGGGTGGGATGGGCTGTGGTGCGCCTTGGTGGGCTGTGTTGGGCCCGGATGGGCCATGGTGGGCCGTGGTGGGCTGGGACGGGCTGTGGTGGGCTGGGACGGGCCGTGGTTGGCTGGGACGGGCTGTGGTGGGCTGTGGTGTGATGGGACGGGCTGTGGTGGGCTGGGATCGGCTGGGATAGGCTGTGGTTGGTTATGGTGGGCTGGGAAGAGCTGTGGTGGTCTGGGACAAGCTGTGGTGGGCTGTGGTAGGCTGGGACGGGCTGTGGTGGGCTGGGACGGGCTGTAGTGGGCTGAGGCGGGCTGTGGTGGGCTGGGACGGGCTGTGGTGGGCTGTGGTGGTCTGTGGTGGCCTGGGACGGGCTGTGGTGGGCTGTGGTGGGTTCTGAAGGGCTGTGGTGGGCTGTGGTGGGTAGGGACGGGCTGTGGTGGGCTGTGGTGTGTTGTGACGGGTTGGCACGGGCTGGGATGGGCCGTGGTGGGCTGGGACGGGCTGCGGTGGGCTGTGGTGGGCTGGGACAGGCCGTGGTGAGCTGAGACGGGCTCTGGAGGGCTGTGGTGGGCTGGGACGGGCTGTGGTGAACTGTGGTGGGACGTGGTGGGCTGTGGTGGACTGGGACGGGCTGTGGTGGGCGAGGACGGGCTGTGGTGGGCTGGGACGGGCTGTGGTGGGCTGGGACGGGCTGTGGTGGGCTGGGACGGGCCGTGGTGGGCGGGGACGGGCCGTGGTGGGCTGGGACAGGCCGTGGTGGGCGGGGACGGGCCGTGGTGGGCGGCGACGGGCCGTGGTGGGCGGGGACGGGCCGGGACGGGCGGGGACGGGCCGGGACGGGCTCTGGTGGGCTGTGGCGGGCTAGGGACAGGCTGTGGCGGGCTAGGGACAGGCTGTGGTGTGGTGGGATGGGCTGTGGCGGGGTTGGGACGGGCTGTGGTGTGGTGGGACGGGCTGTGGTGGGTTGGGACAGGCTGTGGTGGGTTGGGACAGGCTGTGGTGGGTTGGGACAGGCTGGGACATGCTGGGACGGTGTGTGGTGGACTGGGATGGTCTGTGGTGTGCTGGGACGGGCTGTGGTGGGCTGGGATGAGCTGTGGAGGGTTGGGACGGGCTGTGGTGGGCTGGGACGGGCTGTGGTGGGCTGGGACGGGCTGTGGTGGGCCGTAGTGGGCTGTGGTGGGCTGGGACGGGCTGTGGTGGGCTCTGGTGGGCTCTGGTGGGCTGGGACGGGCTGTCGTGGGCTGGGACGGGCTGGGACGGGCCGTGGTGGGCTGGGACGGGCTGTGGTGGGCTGGGATGGGCCGTGGTGGGCTGGGACGGGCTGTGGTGGGCCGTGGTGGGCTGTGGTGGGCTTTTGTGGGCCGTGGTGGGCTGGGACGGGCTGTGGTGGGCTGGGACGGGCTGCGGTGGGTTGTGGAGAGCTGGGACGGGCTGTGACGGGCTGTGGTGGGCTGCGACGGGCTCTGGGGGTCTGGGACAGGCTTGGACGAGCTGGGACAGGCTGGGACAGGCTGTGGTGGGCTGGGACGGGCTGTGGTGGGCTGGGACATACTGTGGTGGGCTGTGGTGTGCTGGGACGGGCTGTGGTGCTCTGTGGTGGGCTGGGACGTGCCGTGGTGGGCCGTGGTGGGCTTGGATGGGCCGTGGTGGGCTTGGATGGGCCGTGGTGGGCTGTGGTCGGCCGTGGTGGGCTGTGGTGGGCTGTGGTCGGTTGTGGTGGGCTGGGACGGGCTGTGGTGGGCTGAGATGGGATGTGGTTGGCTGGGACGGGCTGTAATGGGCTGGGATGGGCTGTGGTGCGCCTTGGTGGGCTGTGTTGGGCTGAGATGGGCCGTGGTGGGCCGTGGTGGGCTGGGACGGGCTGTGGTGGGCTGGGACGGGCCGTGGTTGGCTGGGACGGGCTGTGGTGGGCTGTGGTGTGATGGGACGGGCTGTGGTGGCCTGGGATCGGCTGGGATAGGCTGTGGTTGGTTATGGTGGGCTGGGAAGAGCTGTGGTGGTCTGGGACAAGCTGTGGTGGGCTGTGGTGGGCTGGGACGGGCTGTGGTGGGCTGGGATGGGCTGTAGTGGGCTGAGGCGGGCTGTGGTGGGCTGGGACGGGCTGTGGTGGGCTGTGGTGGTCTGTGGTGGCCTGGGACGGGCTGTGGTGGGCTGTGGTGGGTTCTGAAGGGCTGTGGTGGGCTGTGGTGGGTTGGGACACGCTGTGGTGGGTAGGGACGGGCTGTGGTGGGCTGTGGTGTGTTGTGACGGGTTGGCACGGGCTGGGACGGGCCGTGGTGGGCTGGGATGGGCTGCGGTGGGCTGTGGTGGGCTGGGACGGGCTGTGGTGAACTGTGGTGGGACGTGGTGGGCTTTCGTGGGCTGTGGTGGGCTGGGACCGTCTGCGGTGGGCGAGGACGGGCTGTGGTGGACTGGGACGGGCTGTGGTGGGCTGGGACGGGCTGTGGTGGGCTGGGACGGGCTGTGGTGGGCGGGGACGGGCCGTGGTGGTCTGGGACGGGCCGTGGTGGGCGGGGACGGGCCCTGGTGGGCAGGGACGGGCCGGGACTGGCGGGGACGGGCCGGGACGGGCTCTGGTGGGCTGTGGCGGGCTAGGGACGGGCTGTGGCGGGCTAGGGACGGGCTGTGGTGGGCTGCGACAAGCTGGGACGGGCCGTGGTGGTCTGGGACGGGCCGTGGTGGGCGGGGACGGGCCGTGGTGGGCAGGGATGGGCCGGGACGGGCGGGGACGGGCCGGGACGGGCTCTGGTGGGCTGTGGCGGGCTAGGGACGGGCTGTGGCGGGCTAGGGACGGGCTGTGGTGTGGTGGGACGGGCTGTGGCGGGGTTGGGACGGGCTGTGGTGTGGTGGGACGGGCTGTGGTGGGTTGGGACAGGCTGTGGTGGGTTGGGACAGGCTGGGACATGCTGGGACGGTGTGTGGTGGACTGGGATGATCTGTGGTGTGCTGGGACAGGCTGTGGTGGGCAGGGATGGGCTGTGGTGGGGCGTGGTGGGCTGGGACGGGCCGTGGTGAACCGTGGTGGGCCGTGGTGGGCCGTTTTGAGCCGGTATGGGAAGGGATGGGCTGTGGTGGGCTGTGGTGGGCTGGGACAGGTCATGGTGGGCTGGGACAGGTCATGGAGGGCTGAGATGGCCCGTGGTGAACTGTGGTGGGCTGTGGTGGGCCGTGGTGGGCTGGGACGGGCCGTGGTGGGCTGGGACGGGTTGGGACGGGCTGTGTTGGGCTGTGATGGGCTGTGGTGTGCTGGGATGGGCTGAGTTGGGCTGGGACGGGCTGGGACGGGCTGGGAATGGCTGGGACGGGCTAGGACGGGCTGGGACGGGCTGTGGTGGGCTGGGACGGGCTGTGGTGGGCTGGGACGGGCTGTGGTGGGCTGGGACATGCTGTGGTGGGCTGGGACGGGCTGTGCTGGGCTGGGACGGGCTCTGGTGGGCTGGGACGAGCTGTGGTGGGTTCTGCTGAGCTTGAGACAGGCTGTGGTGGGCTGGGACGGGCTGAGACGAGTTCTGGTGGTCTGGAACGAGCTGGGACGGGCTGTGGTGGGCTGGGACGGGCTATGGTGGGCGGGGACGGGCTGTGGTGGGCGGGGACGGGCTGTGGTGGTCTGGAATGGTCTGTGGTGGGCTGGGACGGGCTGTTGTGGTCAGGGACGGGCTGTGGTGGACCGGGACGGGCTGTGGTGGGCTGTGACAGGCTGTGGTGGGCTGGGTCGGGCTGTGGCAGGCTGGGATGGGCTTTGGCGGGCTGGGACAGTCTGTGGCGGGCTGTGGCGGGCCGTCGTTGGCCGTGGTGGGCCGTAGTGGGCCGTGGTGAGCCGTGGTGGGCTGTGGTAGGCTGGGACGGGCTGTGGTGACCTGGGACGGGCTGTGGTGGGCTGTGGAGGGCTGGGACGGGCTGTGGAGGGCTGGGACGGGCTGTGGTGGGCTCGACGGGCTGTGGTTGGCTGGGACCGTCTGTTTTGGGCTGGGATGGCCTGCGGTGGCCTGTGGTGGGCTGTGGTGGGCTGGGACGGGCTGTGGTGGGTTGGGACGGGCTGGGACGGGCTGTGGTGGGTTGGGACGGGCAGTGGTGGGCTGGGACGGGCTGTGGTGGGCTGGGACGGTCTGTGGTGGGCTGTGGTAAGCTGGGACGGGCTGTGGTGGGCTGTGGTGTGCTGGGACGGGCTGTGGTGGGCCGGGCCGGGCCAGGTCGTGGTGGGCTGTGGTGCGCCGTGTTTATCTGGGACGAGCTGTGGTGGGCCATGGCGGGCCGTGGTGGGCTGGGACGGGCCGTGGTTTGCCGTGGTGGGCTGAAATAGGCTGTGGTGACCGGTGGTGGGCTGTGGTGACCGGTGGTGGGCTGTGGTGACCTGTGGTGGGCTGTGGTAGGCTGGGACGTGTTGCGGTGGGCTAGGACGGGCTGCGGTGGGCTGGGATGAGCTGTGTTGGGCTGTGACGGGCTGTGGTAGGCTGGGATGAGCTGTGGAGGGTTGGGACGGGCTGTGGTGGGCTGGGACGGGCTGTGGTGGGCTGGGACGGGCTGTGGTGGGCCGTAGTGGGCTGTGGTGGGCTGGGATGGGCTGTGGTGGGCTCTGGTGGGCTCTGGTGGGCTGGGACGGGCTGTCGTGGGCTGGGACGGGCTGGGACGGGCCGTGGTGGGCTGGGACGGGCTGTGGTGGGCTGGGACGGGCCGTGGTGGGCTGGGACGGGTTGGGATAGGCTGCGGTGGGCCGTGGTGTGCTGTGGTGGGCCGTGGTGGGCTGGGATAGGCTGTGGTGAGCTGAGACGGGCTCTGGAGGTCTGTGGTGGGCTAGGACAGCTTGTGGTGGGCTGGGACGGGCTGTGGTGGGCCGTGGTGGGCTGTGGTGGGCCGTGGTGGGCTGGGACGGGCTGTGGTGGGCTGGGACAGGCTGCGGAGGGTTGTGGAGAGCTGGGACGGGCTGTGACGGGCTGTGGTGGGCTGCGACGGGCTCTGGGGGTCTGGGACAGGCTTGGACGAGCTGGGACAGGCTGGGACAGGCTGTGGTGGGCTGAGACGGGCTGTGGTGGGCTGGGACGGGCTCTGGTGGTCTGGGACATACTGTGGTGGGCTGGGACGGGCTGGGACGGGCTGTGGTGCTCTGTGGTGGGCTGGGACGTGCCGTGGTGGACCGTGGTGGGCTTGGATGGGCCGTGGTGGGCTTGGATGGGCCGTGGTGGGCTGTGGTCTGCCGTGGTGGGCTGTGGTCGGCCGTGGTGGGCTGTGGTCGGCCGTGGTGGGCTGTGGTGGGCTGTGGTCGGTTGTGGTGGGCTGGGACGGGCTGTGGTGGGCTGAGATGGGATGTGGTGGTCTGGGACAGGCTGTAATGGGTGGGATGGGCTGTGGTGCGCCTTGGTGGGCTGTGTTGGGCCCGGATGGGCCATGGTGGGCCGTGGTGGGCTGGGACGGGCTGTGGTGGGCTGGGACGGGCCGTGGTTGGCTGGGACGGGCTGTGGTGGGCTGTGGTGTGATGGGACGGGCTGTGGTGGCCTGGGATCGGCTGGGATAGGCTGTGGTTGGTTATGGTGGGCTGGGAAGAGCTGTGGTGGTCTGGGACAAGCTGTGGTGGGCTGTGGTAGGCTGGGACGGGCTGTGGTGGGCTGGGATGGGCTGTAGTGGGCTGAGGCGGGCTGTGGTGGGCTGGGACGGGCTGTGGTGGGCTGTGGTGGTCTGTGGTGGCCTGGGACGGGCTGTGGTGGGCTGTGGTGGGTTCTGAAGGGCTGTGGTGGGCTGTGGTGGGTAGGGACGGGCTGTGGTGGGCTGTGGTGTGTTGTGACGGGTTGGCACGGGCTGGGATGGGCCGTGGTGGGCTGGGACGGGCTGCGGTGGGCTGTGGTGGGCTGGGACAGGCCGTGGTGAGCTGAGACGGGCTCTGGAGGGCTGTGGTGGGCTGGGACGGGCTGTGGTGAACTGTGGTGGGACGTGGTGGGCTGTGGTGGACTGGGACGGGCTGTGGTGGGCGAGGACGGGCTGTGGTGGGCTGGGACGGGCTGTGGTGGGCTGGGACGGGCTGTGGTGGGCTGGGACGGGCCGTGGTGGGCGGGGACGGGCCGTGGTGGGCTGGGACAGGCCGTGGTGGGCGGGGACGGGCCGTGGTGGGCGGCGACGGGCCGTGGTGGGCGGGGACGGGCCGGGACGGGCGGGGACGGGCCGGGACGGGCTCTGGTGGGCTGTGGCGGGCTAGGGACAGGCTGTGGCGGGCTAGGGACAGGCTGTGGTGTGGTGGGATGGGCTGTGGCGGGGTTGGGACGGGCTGTGGTGTGGTGGGACGGGCTGTGGTGGGTTGGGACAGGCTGTGGTGGGTTGGGACAGGCTGTGGTGGGTTGGGACAGGCTGGGACATGCTGGGACGGTGTGTGGTGGACTGGGATGGTCTGTGGTGTGCTGGGACGGGCTGTGGTGGGCTGGGATGAGCTGTGGAGGGTTGGGACGGGCTGTGGTGGGCTGGGACGGGCTGTGGTGGGCTGGGACGGGCTGTGGTGGGCCGTAGTGGGCTGTGGTGGGCTGGGACGGGCTGTGGTGGGCTCTGGTGGGCTCTGGTGGGCTGGGACGGGCTGTCGTGGGCTGGGATGGGCTGGGACGGGCCGTGGTGGGCTGGGACGGGCTGTGGTGGGCTGGGATGGGCCGTGGTGGGCTGGGACGGGCTGTGGTGGGCCGTGGTGGGCTGTGGTGGGCTTTTGTGGGCCGTGGTGGGCTGGGACGGGCTGTGGTGGGCTGGGACGGGCTGCGGTGGGTTGTGGAGAGCTGGGACGGGCTGTGACGGGCTGTGGTGGGCTGCGACGGGCTCTGGGGGTCTGGGACAGGCTTGGACGAGCTGGGACAGGCTGGGACAGGCTGTGGTGGGCTGGGACGGGCTGTGGTGGGCTGGGACATACTGTGGTGGGCTGTGGTGTGCTGGGACGGGCTGTGGTGCTCTGTGGTGGGCTGGGACGTGCCGTGGTGGGCCGTGGTGGGCTTGGATGGGCCGTGGTGGGCTTGGATGGGCCGTGGTGGGCTGTGGTCTGCCGTGGTGGGCTGTGGTCGGCCGTGGTGGGCTGTGGTGGGCTGTGGTCGGTTGTGGTGGGCTGGGACGGGCTGTGGTGGGCTGAGATGGGATGTGGTGGTCTGGGACAGGCTGTAATGGGCTGGGATGGGCTGTGGTGCGCCTTGGTGGGCTGTGTTGGGCTGAGATGGGCCGTGGTGGGCCGTGGTGGGCTGGGACGGGCTGTGGTGGGCTGGGACGGGCCGTGGTTGGCTGGGACGGGCTGTGGTGGGCTGTGGTGTGATGGGACGGGCTGTGGTGGGCTGGGATCGGCTGGGATAGGCTGTGGTTGGTTATGGTGGGCTGGGAAGAGCTGTGGTGGTCTGGGACAAGCTGTGGTGGGCTGTGGTGGGCTGGGACGGGCTGTGGTGGGCTGGGATGGGCTGTAGTGGGCTGAGGCGGGCTGTGGTGGGCTGGGACGGGCTGTGGTGGGCTGTGGTGGTCTGTGGTGGCCTGGGACGGGCTGTGGTGGGCTGTGGTGGGTTCTGAAGGGCTGTGGTGGGCTGTGGTGGGTTGGGACACGCTGTGGTGGGTAGGGACGGGCTGTGGTGGGCTGTGGTGTGTTGTGACGGGTTGGCACGGGCTGGGACGGGCCGTGGTGGGCTGGGATGGGCTGCGGTGGGCTGTGGTGGGCTGGGACGGGCTGTGGTGAACTGTGGTGGGACGTGGTGGGCTTTCGTGGGCTGTGGTGGGCTGGGACCGTCTGCGGTGGGCGAGGACGGGCTGTGGTGGACTGGGACGGGCTGTGGTGGGCTGGGACGGGCTGTGGTGGGCTGGGACGGGCTGTGGTGGGCGGGGACGGGCCGTGGTGGTCTGGGACGGGCCGTGGTGGGCGGGGACGGGCCCTGGTGGGCAGGGACGGGCCGGGACTGGCGGGGACGGGCCGGGACGGGCTCTGGTGGGCTGTGGCGGGCTAGGGACGGGCTGTGGCGGGCTAGGGACGGGCTGTGGTGGGCTGCGACAAGCTGGGACGGGCCGTGGTGGTCTGGGACGGGCCGTGGTGGGCGGGGACGGGCCGTGGTGGGCAGGGACGGGCCGGGACGGGCGGGGACGGGCCGGGACGGGCTCTGGTGGGCTGTGGCGGGCTAGGGACGGGCTGTGGCGGGCTAGGGACGGGCTGTGGTGTGGTGGGACGGGCTGTGGCGGGGTTGGGACGGGCTGTGGTGTGGTGGGACGGGCTGTGGTGGGTTGGGACAGGCTGTGGTGGGTTGGGACAGGCTGGGACATGCTGGGACGGTGTGTGGTGGACTGGGATGATCTGTGGTGTGCTGGGACAGGCTGTGGTGGGCAGGGATGGGCTGTGGTGGGGCGTGGTGGGCTGGGACGGGCCGTGGTGAACCGTGGTGGGCCGTGGTGGGCCGTTTTGAGCCGGTATGGGAAGGGATGGGCTGTGGTGGGCTGTGGTGGGCTGGGACAGGTCATGGTGGGCTGGGACAGGTCATGGAGGGCTGAGATGGCCCGTGGTGAACTGTGGTGGGCTGTGGTGGGCCGTGGTGGGCTGGGACGGGCCGTGGTGGGCTGGGACGGGTTGGGACGGGCTGTGTTGGGCTGTGATGGGCTGTGGTGTGCTGGGATGGGCTGAGTTGGGCTGGGACGGGCTGGGACGGGCTGGGAATGGCTGGGACGGGCTAGGACGGGCTGGGACGGGCTGTGGTGGGCTGGGACGGGCTGTGGTGGGCTGGGACGGGCTGTGGTGGGCTGGGACATGCTGTGGTGGGCTGGGACGGGCTGTGCTGGGCTGGGACGGGCTCTGGTGGGCTGGGACGAGCTGTGGTGGGTTCTGCTGAGCTTGAGACAGGCTGTGGTGGGCTGGGACGGGCTGAGACGAGTTCTGGTGGTCTGGAACGAGCTGGGACGGGCTGTGGTGGGCTGGGACGGGCTATGGTGGGCGGGGACGGGCTGTGGTGGGCGGGGACGGGCTGTGGTGGTCTGGAATGGTCTGTGGTGGGCTGGGACGGGCTGTGCAGGCTGCGACGGGCTGGGACGGGCGGGGACGGGCTGTGGTGAGCTGGGACGGGCTGTGCTGGTCTGTGGTGGGCTGGGACGGGCGGGGACGGTCTGTGGTGTGCTGGGACGGGCTGTGGTGGGCTAGGGACGGGCTGTGGTGGGCTGGGACGGGCTGTGGTGGGCTGGGACGGGCTGTGGTGTGCTGGGACATGCTGTGGTGGGCTGGGACGGGCTGTGGTGGGCTGGGATGGTCTGTGGTGTGCTGGGACGGGCTGTGGTGGGCAGGGATGGGCTGTGGTGGGGCGTGGTGGGCTGGGACGGGCCGTGGTGAACCGTGGTGGGCTGTGGTGGGCCGTGGTGGGCCGTTTTGAGCCGGTATGGGAAGGGATGGGCTGTGGTGGGCCGTGGTGGGCTGGGACAGGTCATGGTGGTCTGAGACGGCCCGTGGTGAACTGTGGTGGGCTGTGGTGGGCCGTGGTGGGCTGGTATGGGCCGTGGTGGGCCGTGGTGGTCTGGGACAGGCTGTGGTGGGCTGTGGTGGGTTCTGGTGAGCTTGAGAGGGGCTGTGGTGGGCTGGGACGGGCTGGGACAGGCTGTGGTGGGCTGGGACGGGATGGGACGGGCTGTGGTGGGCTGGGACTGGCTGTGGTGGGCTGGGACGGGCTGTGGTGGGCTGGGACGGGCTGTGGTGGGCTGGGACGGGCTGGGACGGGCTGTGGTGGGCTGGGACGGGCTGTGGTGGGCTGGGACGGGCTGTGGTGGGCTGGGACGGGCTGGGACGGGCTGTCGTGGGCTGGGACGGGCTGTGGTGGGCGGAGACGGGCTGTGGTGGGCGGGCATGGGCTGTGGTGCACGGGGACGGGCTGTGGTGGCTGGAACGGGCTGTGGTGAGGCGTGGTGGGCTGGGATGGGCCGTGGTGAACTGTGGTGGGCTGTGGTGGGCAGTGGTGGGCTGGGACGGGCCGTGTTGGGCTGTGGTGGGATGTGGTGGGTTCTGGTGAGCTTGAGTCGGGCTGTGGTGGGCTGGGACAGGCTGGAACAGGCTGTGGTGGTCTGGAACGGGCTGGGACGGGCTGTGGTGGGCAGGGACGGGCTGTTGTGGCCTGGGACGGGCTGGGACGGGCTGTGGTGGGCTAGGATGGGCTGTGGTGTGCTGTGGTGGGCTGGGACGGGCTGTGGTGTGCTGGGACGGGCTGTGGTGTGCTGGGACGGTCTGTGGTGGGCTGTGGTAAGCTGGGACGGGCTGTGGTGGGCTGGGACGGGCTGTGGTGGGCTGTGGTAAGCTGGGACGGGCTGTGGTGGGCCGGGACGGGCTGTGGTGGGCTGTGGTGCGCCTTGTTTATCTGGGACGAGCTGTGGTGGGTCATGGCGGGCCGTGGTGGGCTGGGACGGGCCGTGGTTTGCCGTGGTGGGCTGAAACAGGCTGTGGTGACCGGTGGTGGGCTGTGGTGACCGGTGGTGGGCTGTGGTGGGCTGTGGTGGGCTGTGGTGGGCTGGGACGGGTTGCGGTGGGCTGGGACGGGTTTCGGTGGGCTAGGACGGGCTGCGGTGGGCTGGGACGGGCTGCGGTGGGCTGGGATAAGCTGTGTTGGGCTGCGACGGGCTGTGGTAGGCTGGGATGAGCTGTGGAGGGTTGGGACGGGCTGTGGAGGGTTGTGGAGGGCTGTGCTGGGCTTGGACAGGCTGTGGTGGGCTGAGATGGGCCGTGGTGGTCCGTGGTGGGCTGGGACGGGCCGTGCTGGGCTAGGACGGGCTGTGGTGAACTGTGGTGGGCTGTGATGGGCCGTGGTGGGCTGGGACGGGCCGTGGTGGGCTGGGACGGGCCGTGGTGGGCTGGGACGGGCCGTGGTGGGCTGGGACAGGCTGTGGTGGGCTGTGGTGGACTGGGAAGGGCCGTGGTGGGCCGTGGTGTGCTCTGGTGGGCCATGGTGGACCGTGGTGGGCCGGGACAGGCCGTGGTTAGCCGTGCTGGGCTGAAACAGGCTGGGACGGGCTCTGGTGGGCTGGGACGGGCTGTGGTGGGCTGGGACGGGCCGTGGTGGGCCGGGACGGGCTGTGGTGGGCTGTGGTGGGCTGGGACGGGCTGTGGTGAGCTGAGACGGGTTGTGGTGAGCTGAGACGGGCCGTGGTGGGCTGAGACGGGCCGTGGTGGGCTGGGACGGGCTGGTACTTGCTGTGGTGGGCTGTTACGGGCTGTGATGTGCTGTGAGAGGCTGTGGTGGTCTGGGACGAGCTGGGACGGGCTGTGGTGGGCGGGGACGGGCTGTGGTGGTCTGGAACGGTCTGTGGTGGGCTGGGACGGTCTGTGGTGGGCTGGGACGGGCTGCGACGGGCTGGGACGGGCTGTGGTGTGCTGGGACGGGCTGTGCTGGTCTGTGGTGGGCTGGGACAGGCGGGGACGGGCTGTGGTGGGCTGGGACGGGCTGGGATGGGCTGTCGTGGGCTGGGACGGGCTGTGTTGGGCTAGGGACGGGCTGTGGTGTGCTGGGACGGGCTGTGGTTCGCTGGGACGGGCCATGGTAATCCGGGACGGGCTCTGGTAGGCCGGGTCGGGCTGTGGTGGGCTGTGGTGAGTTGGGACGGGCTGTGGTCGACTGTGGTGGGCTGGGATGGGCTGCGGTGGGCTGGGACGGGATGTGGTGGACAGGGACGGGCTGTGGTGGGTGGGGACGTGCTGTGGTGGGCTTGGACGGGCTGGGACGGTCTGTAGTGGGCTGTGGTGGGCTGGCACGGTCTGGGACGGGATGTGGTGAGCTGGGACGGGCTGTGGGCTGGGACGGGCCGGGCCGGGCCGTGGTGGGCCGGGACGGGCTGTGGTAAGCCGGGATGGGCTCTGGTGGGCCGGGACGGGCTGTGGTGGGCTATGGTGGGTTGGGACTGGCTGTGGTGGGCTGTGGTGGGCTGGGACCGGCTGCGGTGGGCTGTGGTGGGCTGGAATGGGCTGGGACGGGCTGTGGTGGGTGTGGTGGCCTGGGACGCGCTGTGGTGAGCTGAGACTGGCTGTGGTGGGCTGGGATTTGCTGGGACGGCTGGAAGGGGCTGTGGTGGGCTGGGACGGGCTGGGACGGGCTGGGACTGGCTGTGGTTGGCTGTGGTGGGCTGGGACGCGCTGTGGTGGGCTGCGACAAGCTGGGACGGGCCGTGGTGGGATGGCACGGGCTGTGGTGGGCTGGGACGGGCCGCGGTGGGCTGGGACGGGCTGTGGTGTGCCGGGACGGGCCGTGGTGTGCCGGGACGGGCCGTGGTGGGCCGGGACGGGCTGTGTTTGGCTGGGACAGGCTGTGGTGGGCTGGGCCGGGCCGTGGTGGGCCGGGCCGGGCCGTGGTGGGCTGGGACGGGCCGTGGCGGTTTGGGACGGGTTGTGGAGGACTGGGACGAACTGTGGTGGTCTGTGGTGGGCTGGTACGGGCCGTGGTGGGCTGGGACGGGCTGGGACGAGCTGTGCCGGGCTGGGACTGGCTGTGGTGGGCTGCGGTAGGCTGTGGTGTGCTGTAGTGGTCTGTGATGGGCTGGGACGGGCTGTGGTGGGCTGGGACGGGCTGTCGTGGGCTGGGACGGGCTGTCGTGGGCTGGGACGGGCTGTCGTGGGCTGTGGGGGCCTGGGACATGCTGTGGTGGGCTGGGAAGGGCTGGGACAAGCTGTGACGGGCTGGGACGAGCTGTGACGGGCTGTGGTGTGCTGTAGTGGCCTGTGTTGTGCTGTAGTGGCCTGTGGTGGGCTGGGACAAACTGTGGTGGGCTATGGTGGGCTGGGATGAGCTGGGACAGGCTGGGACGGGTTGTGGTGGGCTGTGGTGGGCTGGGACGGGCTGTGGTGCGCTGGGATGGGCTGTAGTGGGCTGTGGTGTGCTGTGGAGGGCTGGGACGGGCTGTGATGTGCCGTGGTGGGCTGGGACGGGCCGTGGTGGGCTGGGATGGGCTAGGACGGGCTGTGGTGGGCTGGGACGGGCTGGGACTGGCTGTGGTTGGCTGTGGTGGGCTGGGACGCGCTGTGGTGGGCTGCGACAAGCTGGGACGGGCCGTGGTGGGATGGCACGGGCTGTGGTGGGCTGGGACGGGCTGTGGTGGGCTGGTACGGGCTGTGGCGGGCTGGAGCGGGCTGTGGTGGGTTGTGGTGAGCTGGGACGGGCTGACACGGGCTGTGGTAAGCTGGGACGGGCTGTGGTGGGCTGGGATGGGCTGGGACTTTCTGTGGTGAGCTGCGACGGTCTGTGGTGGGCTGGAACGGGCTGTGGTGGGCTGGGAAAGGCTGTGGTGGGCCGGGACGGGCCGTGGTGGGCCGGGACGGGGCGTAGTGGGCCGGGACGGGCCGTGGTGGGCCGGGACGGGCCATGGTGGGCTGGGACGGGCCGTGGCGGTTTGGGACGGGTTGTGGCGGGCTGGGACGAACTGTGGTGGTCTGTTGTGGGCTGGGACGGGCCGTGGTGGGCTGGGACGGGCTGGGACGAGCTGTGACGGGCTGGGACGAGCTGTGACGGGCTGGGACGGGCTGTGGTGGGCTGCGGTAGGCTGTGGTGTGCTGTAGTGGTCTGTGGTGGGCTGGGACGGGCTGTCGTGGGCTGGGACGGGCTGTCGTGGGCTGGGACGGGCTGTCGTGGGCTGGGACGGGCTGTCGTGGGCTGTGGGGGCCTGGGACATGCTGTGGTGGGCTGGGAAGGGCTGGGACAAGCTGTGACGGGCTGGGGCGAGCTGTGATGGGCTGGGACGGGCTGCGGTGGGCTGGGACATGCTGGGACGGGCTGTGGTAGGCTGAGACAGGCTGGTACGTGCTGTGGTGAGCGGAGACGGGCTGTGGTGGGCTTGGACGGGCCGTGGTGGGCTAGGACGGACTGGTACTTGATGTGGTGGGCTGGTATGGGCTGTGGTGGGCTGGGACGGGCTGTGGTGGTCTGGGACAAGCTGGGACTGGCTGTTGTGGGCTGGGACGGGCTGTGACGGGCTGTCGTGGGCTGGGATGGGCTGGGATGGTCTGGGACGGGCTGTAGTGGGCTGTGGTGGTTTGTGGTGAGCTGTGGTGGGCTGGGATTGGCTTTGGTGGGCGGGGAGAGATTTTGCTGGGCGGGGACAGGCTGTGGTGGGCGAGGACAGGTTGTGGTGGGCGGAGACGGGCTGTGGTGGGCTGTGGTGGGCTGGGACGGGCTGTGGTGGGCTGTGGTGGGCTGGGACGGGCTGTGGTGGGCTGGGACGGGCTGTGGTGGGCTAGGACGGGCTGTGGTGGGTAGGCACGGGCTGTGGTGGGCTGGGACGGGCTGGGATGGGTTGGCACGGGCTGGGACGGGCTGTGACGGGCTGTGGTGGGCTGGGACGGGCTGTGGTGGGCTAGGACGGGCTGCGGTGTGCTGGGACAAGTTGTGGTGGGTTGTGGTGCGCCGTGGTGGGCCGGACAGGGCTGTGGTGGGCTGGGACAAACTGTGGTGGGCTATGGTGGGCTGGGATGAGCTGGGACAGGCTGGGACGGGTTGTGGTGGGCTGTGGTGGGCTGGGACGGGCCGTGCTGGGCTAGGACGGGCTGTGGTGAACTGTGGTGGGCTGTGATGGGCCGTGGTGAGCTGGGACGGGCCGTGGTGGGCTGGGACGGGCGCTGGAGGGCTGTGGTGGGCTGGGACGGCTTGTGGTGGGCTGGGACGGCTTGTGGTGGGCTGGGACGGGCTGTGGTGGGCTGGGACGGGCTGTGGTGGGCTGGGACGGGTTGTGGTGGGCTGGGATGGGCTGTGATAAGCTGTAACCGGCTGTGGTGGGCTGTGGTGGTCTGGGACGGGCCGTGGTGGGCTGGGACGGGCTGGGACTGGCTGTGGTTGGCTGTGGTGGGCTGGGACGCGCTGTGGTGGGCTGCGACAAGCTGGGACGGGCCGTGGTCGGATGGCACGGGCTGTGGTGGGCTGGGACGGGCTGTGGTGGGCTGGTACGGGCTGTGGCGGGCTGGAGCGGGCTGTGGTGGGTTGTGGTGAGCTGGGATGGGCTGACACGGGCTGTGGTGGGCTGTGGTAAGCTGGGACGGGTTGTGGTGGGCTGGGATGGGCTGGGACTTTCTGTGGTGAGCTGCGACGGTCTGTGGTAAGCTGGAACGGGCTGTGGTGGGCCGGGACGGGCCGTGGTGGGCCGGGACGGGCCGTGGTGGGCCGGGACAGGCCGTGGTGGGCCGGGACGGGGCGTAGTGGGCCGGGACGGGCCGTGGTGGGCCGGGACGGGCCATGGTGGGCTGGGACGAGCCGTGGCGGTTTGGGACGGGTTGTGGTGGGCTGGGACGAACTGTGGTGGTCTGTTGTGGGCTGGGACGGGCCGTGGTGGGCTGGGACGGGCTGGGACGAGCTGGGACGGGCTGGGACGAGCTGTGACGGGCTGGGACGGGCTGTGGTGGGCTGCGGTAGGCTGTGGTGTGCTGTAGTGGTCTGTGGTGGGCTGGGACGGGCTGTCGTGGGCTGGGACGGGCTGTCGTGGGCTGGGACGGGCTGTCGTGGGCTGTGGGGGCCTGGGACATGCTGTGGTGGGCTGGGAAGGGCTGGGACGAGCTGTGCCGGGCTGGGGCGAGCTGTGATGGGCTGGGACGGGCTGCGGTGGGCTGGGACATGCTGGGACGGGCTGTGGTAGGCTGAGACAGGCTGGTACGTGCTGTGGTGAGCGGAGACGGGCTGTGGTGGGCTTGGACGGGCCGTGGTGGGCTAGGACGGACTGGTACTTGATGTGGTGGGCTGGTACGCGCTGTGGTGGGCTGGGACGGGCTGTGGTGGTCTGGGACAAGCTGGGACTGGCTGTGGTGGGCTGGGACGGGCTGTGACGGGCTGTCGTGGGCTGGGATGGGCTGGGATGGTCTGGGACGGGCTGTAGTGGGCTGTGGTGGTTTGTGGTGAGCTGTGGTGGGCTGGGATTGGCTTTGGTGGGCGGGGAGAGATTTTGCTGGGCGGGGACAGGTTGTGGTGGGCGAGGACAGGTTGTGGTGGGCGGAGACGGGCTGTGGTGGGCTGGGACGGGCTGTGGTGAGCTGGGACAGGCTGTGGAGGGCTTGGACGGGCTGTGGTGGGCTAGGACGGGCTGTGGTGGGTAGGCACGGGCTGTGGTGGGCTGGGACGGGCTGGGACGGGTTGGCACGGGCTGGGACGGGCTGTGACGGGCTGTGGTGGGCTGGGACGGGCTGTGGAGGGCTAGGACGGGCTGTGGTGTGCTGGGACAAGTTGTGGTGGGTTGTGGTGCGCCGTGGTGGGCCGGACAGGGCTGTGGTGGGCCGGGACGGGCTGTGGTGGGCTGGGAAGGCCTGGGACAGGCTGGGACTAGCTGTGCTGGGCTGGGACGGGCTCTGCTGGGCGGGGACGGGCTCTGCTGGGCGGGGATGGGCTGTGGTGGGTTGTCGTGAGCTGGGACGGTCTGGGACGGGCTGACACGGGCTGTGGTGGGCTGGGATGGACAGGTACGACCTGTGGTGGGCTTGGACGTGTTGTGGTGGGCTGGGACTGGCTCTGGTTGGCTGGGACGGGCTGTGGTGGGCTGTGGTGGGCTGGGATGGATAGGTACGACCTGTGGTGGGCTTGGACGGGTTGTGGTGGGCTGGGACTGCTTCTGGTTGGCTGGGAAGGGCTGTGGTGGGCTGTGGTGGGCTGGGATGGACAGGCACGAGCTGTGGTGGGCTTGGACGGGCTCTGGTGGGCTGGGACTGGCTATGGTGGGCTGTGGTGGGCTGGGACGGGCTGTGGTTCGCTGGGACAGGCCGTGGTGGGCTGGGACGGGCCGTGGTGAATTGGGACGGGCTGTGGTGGGCTAGAGGTGGGCTGGGACGGGCCGTGGTGGGCTGGGACGGGCCGTGGTGGGCTGGGACGGGCTGTGGTGGGCCGTAATGGGCTGTGGTCGGCCGTGTTGGGACGGGACGAGCTGTGGTGAGCCGGGACGGGCTGTGGTGGGCTGGGACGGGCTGGGACGGGTTGCGGTGTGCTGGGACGGGCTGTCGTGGGCTGGGACGGGCTGCGCTGGGCTGGGACGGGCTGCGTTGGGCTGGGACGGGCTGCGGTGGGCTGGGACGGGCTGCGGTGGGCTGGGACATGCTGGGACGGGCTGTGGTAGGCTGAGACAGGCTGGTACGTGCTGTGGTGAGCAGAGACGGGCCGTGGTGGGCTGGGACAAGCCGTGGTGGGCTAGGACGGACTGGTACTTGATGTGGTGGGCTGGGACGGGCTGTGGTGGGCTGGGACGGGCTGGGACTGGCTGTTGTGGGCTGGGACGGGCTGTGGTGGGCTGGGACGGGCTGTGACGGGCTGTCGTGGGCTGGGATGGGCTGGGAAGGTCTGGGACGGGCTGTGGTGGGCTGTTGTGGTTTGTGGTGAGCTGTGGTGGGCTGGGATGGGCTGTGGTGGGCGGGGAGAGATTTTGCTGGGCGGGGACAGGCTGTGGTGGGCGAGGACAGTTTGTGGTGGGCGGAGACGGGCTGGGACGGGCTGTGGTGGGCTGTGGTGGGCTGGGATGGGCTGTGGTGTGCTGGGACGAGCTGTGGTGTGCTGGGACGGGCTGTGGTGGGCTGGGACGGGCTGTGGTGGGCTGGGACGGGCTGTGGTGGGCTGGGACGGGCTGTGGTGGGCTGGGACGGGCTGCGGTGGGCGGGGACGGGCTGTGGTAGGCTGAGACAGGCTGGTACGTGCTGTACTGAGTGGAGACAGGCCGTGGTGCGCTGGGACGGGCCGTGGTGGTCTGGGACGGGCCGTGGTGCGCTGGGACGGACTGGTACTTGATGTGGTGGGCTGGTACGGGCTGTGGTGGGCTGGGACGGGCTGTGGTGGTCTGGGACAAGCTGGGACTGGCTGTGGTGGGCTGTGACGGGCTGTCGTGGGCTGGGATGGGCTGGGACAGGCTGTGGTGGGCTGGGACGGGCTGTGGTGGGCTGGGACGGGCTGTGGTGGGCTGAGACGGGCTGGGAGGGGCTGGGACGGGCCGTGGTGGGCTGTGGTGCGCCGTGTTTATCTGGGACGAGCTGTGGTGGGCCATGGCGTGCCGTGGTGGGCTGGGACGGGCCGTGGTTTGCCGTGGTGGGCTGAAACAGGCTGTGGTGACCTGTGGTGGGCTGTGGTGACCGGTGGTGGGCTGTGGTGACCTGTGGTGGGCTGTGGTGTGCTGGGACGGGCTGTGGTGGGCCGGGACGGGCCGTGGTGGGCTGTGGTGCGCCGTGTTTATCTGGGACGAGCTGTGGTGGGCCATGGCGGGCCGTGGTGGGCTAGGACGGGCCGTGGTTTGCCGTGGTGGGCTGAAACAGGCTGTGGTGACCGGTGGTGGGCTGTGGTGACCGGTGGTGGGCTGGGACAGGTTGCGGTGGGCTGGGACGGGTTTCGGTGGGCTGGGACGGGCTGCGGTGGGCTGGGATAAGCTGTGTTGGGCTGCGACGGGCTGTGGTAGGCTGGGATGAGCTGTGGAGGTTTGGGACGGGCTGTGGAGGGTTGTGGAGGGCTGTGCTGGGCTTGGACAGGCTGTGGTGGGCTGAGATGGGCCGTGGTGGTCCGTGGTGGGCTGGGACGGGCCGTGCTGGGCTAGGACGGTCTGTGGTGAACTGTGGTGGGCTGTGATGGGCCGTGGTGGGCTGGGACGGGCCGTGGTGGGGTGCGACGGGCCGTGGTGGGCTGGGGTGGGCCGTGGTGGGCTGGGACGGGCCGTGGTGGGCTGGGACAGGCTGTGGTGGGCTGTGGTGGACTGGGAAGGGCCGTGGTGGGCCGTGGTGTGCTCTGGTGGGCCATGGTGGACCGTGGTTGGCCGTGGTGGGCCAGGACAGGCCGTGGTTAGCCGTGCTGGGCTGAAACAGGCTGGAACGGGCTCTGGTGGGCTGGGACGGGCTGTGGTGGGCTGGAACGGGCCGTGGTGGGCTGGGACGGGCTGTGGTGGGCTGTGGTGGGCTGGGACGGGCTGTGGTCATCTGGGACAGGTTGTGGTGAGCTGAGACGGGCCGTGGTGGGCTGAGACGGGCCGTGGTGGGCTGGGACGGGCTGGTACTTGCTGTGGTGGGCTGTTACGGGCTGTGGTGTGCTGTGAGAGGCTGTGGTGGTCTGGGACGAGCTGGGACGGGCTGTGGTGGGCTGGGACGGTCTGTGGTGAGCTGTGGTGGGCTGGGACAAGCTGTGGTGGGCTCTGGTGGGCTGGGACGAGCTGTGGTGGGCTCTGGTGGGCTCTGGTGGGCTGGGACGGGCTGTGGTGGTCTGGGACGGGCTCTGGTGGGCTTGGACGGGCTGTCGTGCGCTGGGACGGGCTGGGACGGGCCGTGGTGGGCTGGGACGGGTTGGGATAGGCTGCGGTGGGCCGTGGTGTGCTGTGGTGGGCTGTGGTGGGCTGGGATAGGCTGTGGTGAGCTGAGACGGGCTCTGGAGGTCTGTGGTGGGCTAGGACGGCTTAGTGGTGGGCTGGGACGGGCTGTGGTGGGCTGTGGTGGGCTTTCGTGGGCCGTGGTGGGCTTGGACGGGCTGCGGTGTGTTGTGGAGAGCTGGGACGGGTTGTGACGGGCTGTGGTGGGCTGGGACGGGCCGTGCTGGGCTAGGATGGTCTGTGGTGACCTGTGGTGGGCTGTGGTGACCGGTGGTGGGCTGCGGTGACCTGTGGTGGGCTGTGGTGGGCTGGGACGGGTTGCAGTGGGCTGGGACGGGTTTCGGTGGGCTGGGATAAGCTGTGTTGGGCTGCGACGGGCTGTGGTAGGCTGGGATGAGCTGTGGTGGGTAGGGACGGGCTGTGGAGGGTTGTGGAGGGCTGTGCTGGGCTTGGACAGGCTGTGGTGGGCTGAGATGGGCCGTGGTGGTCCGTGGTGGGCTGGGACGGGCCATGCTGGGCTAGGACGGGCTGTGGTGAACTGTGGTGGGCTGTGATGGGCCGTGGTGGGCTGGGACGGGCCGTGGTGGGCTGGGACGGGCCGTGGTGGGCTGGGGTGGGCCGTGGTGGGCTGAGACGGGCCGTGGTGGGCTGGGACAGGCCGTGGTGGGCTGTGGTGGACTGGGAAGGGCTGTGGTGGGCCGTGGTGTGCTCTGGTGGGCCATGGTGGACCGTGGTTGGCCGTGGTGGGCCGGGACAGGCCGTGGCTAGCCGTGGTGGGCTGAAACAGGCTGGGACGGGCTGTGGTGGGCTGGGACGGGCTCTGGTGGGCTGGGACGGGCTGTGGTGGGCTGTGGTGGGCTGGGACGGGCTGTGGTCGTCTGGGACGGGCCGTGGTGGGCTGGGACGGGCTGGTACTTGCTGTGGTGGGCTGTTACGGGCTGTGGTGTGCTGTGAGAGGCTGTGGTGGTCTGGGACGGGCTGTGGTGGTCTGGGACGGGCTGTGGTGGGCTGGGACGGGCTGTGGTGAGCCGTAGTGGGCTGTGGTGGGCTTGGACGGGCTGTGGTGGTCTGTGACAAGCTCTTCTGGGCTGTGGTGGGCTGGGACGAGCTGTGGTGGGCTCTGGTGGGCTGGGACGGACTGTCGTGGGCTGGGACGAGCTGTCGTGGGCTGGGACGGGCTGGGACGGGCCGTGGTGGGCTGGGACGGGCCGTGGTGGGCTGGGACGGGTTGGGATAGGCTGCGGTGGGCTGGGACGGGCTGTGGTGGGTTGTGGTGAGCTGAGACGGGCTGTGGTGAAATTGGACGGGCTGTGGTGGGCTGTGGTGAACTGGGAAGGGCTCTGGTGGTCTGGAATGGGCTGTGGTGGGCTGGGACGGGCCGTGGCGGGCTGCGGTGGGCTGGGACGGGCTGTGGTGGGCTGGGACAGGCTCTGGTGGGCCGGGACAGACTCTGGTGCGCTGTGGTGGGCTGTGGTGGGCTATGGTGCGCTGTGGTGGGTTGTGGTGAGCTAGAACGGGTTGTGGTGGGCTGGGACGGGCTATAGTGGGCTGGGACGGGATTGTGGTGGGCTGGGACGGGCTCTGATGGTCTGCGGCGGCCGTGGTGGGCTGGGACGGGCTGTGGTGGGCTGGGACGGGCTGGGAAGGGCTGTGGTGGGTTGTGGTGAGCTGGGATGACCTCTGGTGGGCTGGGACGGGCTGTGACGGGCTGTGGTGGGCTGTGGTAAGCTGGGACGGGCTCAGGTGGGTTGGGACGGGCTGTGGTGCGCTGTGGTTGGCTGGGACGGGCTGTGGTGGGCGGGGACGGGCTTTGGTGGGTTAGTGGTGGGCTGGGACGACCTCTTGTGGTCTGGGACGGGCTGTGGTGGGCTGTGGTGAGCTGGGACGGGCTCTGGTGGGTTGGCACGGGGCGTGGTGGGCTGTGGTGGGCTGGGACGGGCTGTGGTGGGCTGGGACGGGCTCTGGTGGTCTGGGACATACTGTGGTGGGCTGGGACGGGCTGGGACGGGCTGTGGTGCTCTGTGGTGGGCTGGGACGTGCCGTGGTGGACCGTGGTGGGCTTGGATGGGCCGTGGTGGGCTTGGATGGGCCGTGGTGGGCTGTGGTCTGCCGTGGTGGGCTGTGGTCGGCCGTGGTGGGCTTTGGTGGGCTGTGGTCGGTTGTGGTGGGCTGGGACGGGCTGTGGTGGGCTGAGATGGGATGTGGTGGTCTGGGACAGGCTGTAATGGGCTGGGATGGGCTGTGGTGCGCCTTGGTGGGCTGTGTTGGGCCCGGATGGGCCGTGGTGGGCCGTGGTGGGCTGGGACGGGCTGTGGTGGGCTGGGACGGGTTGTGGTTGGCTGGGACGGGCTGTGGTGGGCTGCGGTGTGATGGGACGGGCTGTGGTGGGCTGGGATCAGCTGGGATAGGCTGTGGTTGGTTATGGTGGGCTGTGGTGGGCTGGGACGGGCTGTAGTGGGCTGGGGCGGGCTGTGGTGGGCTTCACGGGCTGTGGTGGGCTGTGGTGGTCTGTGGTGGCCTGGGACGTGCTGTGGTGGGCTGGGACGGGCTTTGATGGGCTGTGGTGGGTTCTGAAGGGCTGTGGTGGGCTGTGGTGGGTTGGGACACGCTGTGGTGGGTAGGGACGGGCTGTGGTGGGCTGTGGTGTGTTGTGACGGGTTGGCACGGGCTGGGACGGGCCGTGGTGGGCTGGCATGGGCTGCGGTGGGCTGTGGTGGGCTGTGGTGGGCTGGGACGGGCTGTGGTGGGTTGGGACGGGCTGGGACGGGCAGTGGTGGGCTGGGACGGGCTGTGGTGGGCTGTGGTAAGCTGGGACGGGCTGTGGTGGGCTGTGATGGGCTGTGGTGGGCTGTGGTGTGCTGGGACGGGCTTTGGAGGTTTGGGACGGGCTGGGACGGGCAGTGGTGGGCTGGGACGGGCAGTGGTGGGCTGGGACGGGCTGTGGTGGGCTGGGACGGTCTGTGGTGGGCTGGGACGGTCTGTGGTGGGCTGTGGTAAGCTGGGACGGGCTGTGGTGGGCTGTGGTGGGCTGTGGTGGGCTGTGGTGGGCTGTGGTAAGCTGGGACGGGCTGTGGTGGGCCGGGACGGGCCGTGGTGGGCTGTGGTGCGCCGTGTTTATCTGGGAGGAGCTGTGGTGGGCCATGGCGGGCCGTGGTGGGCTGGGACAGGCCGTGGTTTACCGTGGTGGGCTGAAACAGGCTGTGGTGACCTGTGTTGGGCTGTGGTGACCGGTGGTGGGCTGTGGTGGGCTGGGACGGGTTGCGGTGGGCTGGGACGGGTTTCGGTGGGCTGGGATAAGCTGTGTTGGGCTGCGACGGGCTGTGGTAGGCTGGGATGAGCTGTGGAGGGTTGGGACGGGCTGTGGAGGGTTGTGGAGGGCTGTGCTGGGCTTGGACAGGCTGTGGTGGGCTGAGATGGGCCGTGGTGGTCAGTGGTGGGCTGGGACGGGCCGTGCTGGGCTAGGACGGGCTGTGGTGAACTGTGGTGGGCTGTGATGGGCCGTGGTGGGCCGGGACGGGCCGTGGTGGGCTGGGACGGGCCGTGGTGGGCTGGGACGGGCCGTGGTGGGCTGGGACAGGCTGTGGTGGGCTGTGGTGGACTGGGAAGGGCCGTGGTGGGCCGTGGTGTGCTCTGGTGGGCCATGGTGGACCGTGGTTGGCCGTGGTGGGCCGGGACAGGCCGTGGTTAGCCGTGGTGGGCTGAAACAGGCTGTGGTGACCTGTGGTGGGCTGTGGTGACCGGTGGTGGGCTGTGGTGGGCTGGGACGGGTTGCGGTGGGCTGGGACGGGTTTCGATGGGCTAGGACGGTCTGCGGTGGGCTGGGACGGGCTGCGGTGGGCTGGGATAAGCTGTGTTGGGCTGCGACGGGCTGTGGTAGGCTGGGATGAGCTGTGGAGGGTTGGGACGGGCTGTGGAGGGTTGTGGAGGGCTGTGCTGGGCTTGGACAGGCTGTAGTGGGCTGAGATGGGCCGTGGTGGTCCGTGGTGGGCTGGGACGGGCCGTGCTGGGCTAGGACGGGCTGTGGTGAACTGTGGTGGGCTGTGATGGGCCGTGGTGGGCTGGGACGGGCCGTGGTGGGCTGGGACGGGCCGTGGTGGGCTGGGGTGGGCCGTGGTGGGCTGGGACGGGCTGTGGTGGGCTGGGACGGGCCGTGGTGGGCTGGGACAGGCTGTGGTGGGCTGTGGTGGACTGGGAAGGGCCGTGGTGGGCCGTGGTGTGCTCTGGTGGGCCATGGTGGACCGTGGTTGGCCGGGACAGGCCGTGGTTAGCCGTGCTGGGCTGAAACAGGCTGGGACGGGCTCTGGTGGGCTGGGACAGGCTCTGGTGGGCTGGGACGGGCTGTGGTCGTCTGGGACGGATTGTGGTGTGCTGAGACGGGCCGTGGTGGGCTGAGACTAGCCGTGGTGGGCTGAGACGGGCTGGTACTTGCTGTGGTGGGCTGTTACGGGCTGTGGTGTGCTGTGACAGGCTGTGGTTGTCTGGGACGAGCTGGGACGGGCTGTGGTGGGCTGGGACGGGCTGTGGTGGGCTGGGACGGGCTGTGGTGGTCTGTGACAAGCTCTTGTAGGCTGTGGTGGGCTGGGACGAGCTGTGGTGGGCTCTGGTGGGCTCTGGTGGGCTGGGACGGACTGTCGTGGGCTGGGACGGGCTGTCGTGGGCTGGGACGGGCTGGGACGGGCCGTGGTGGGCTGGGACGGGCCGTGGTGGGCTGGGACGGGTTGGGATAGGCTGCGGTGTGCTGGGACGGGCTGTGGTGGGTTGTGGTGAGCTAAGACGGGCTGTGGTGAAATTGGACGGGCTGTGGTGGGCTGTGGTGTGCTGGGACATGCTGTGGTGAACTGGGAAGGGCTCTGGTGGTCTGGAATGGGCTGTGGTGGGCTGGGACGGGCCGTGGCGGGCTGCGGTGGGCTGGGACGGGCTGTGGTGGGCTGGGACAGGCTCTGGTGCGCTGTGGTGGGTTGTGGTGAGCTAGAACGGGTTGTGGTGGGCTGGGACGGGCTATAGTGGGCTGGGACGGGCTCTGATGGTCTGCGGCGGCCGTGGTGGGCTGGGACGGGCTGTGGTGGGCTGGGACGGGCTGGGAAGGGCTGTGGTGGGTTGTGGTGAGCTGGGACGACCTCTGGTGGGTTGGCACGGGGCGTGGTGGGCTGGGACGGGCTGTGGTGGGCTGCGACGGGCTCTGGTGGTCTGGGACATACTGTGGTGGGCTGGGACGGGCTCTGGTGCTCTGTGGTGGGCTGGGACGTGCCGTGGTGGACCGTGGTGGGCTTGGATGGGCCGTGGTGGGCTTGGATGGGCCGTGGTGGGCTTGGATGGGCCGTGGTGGGCTGTGGTCGGCCGTGGTGGGCTGTGGTCGGCCGTGGTGGGCTGTGGTGGGCTGTGGTCGGTTGTGGTGGGCTGGGACGGGCTGTGGTGGGCTGAGATGGGATGTGGTGGTCTGGGACAGGCTGTAATGGGCTGGGATGGGCTGTGGTGCGCCTTGGTGGGCTGTGTTTGGCCCGGATGGGCCGTGGTGGGCTGTGGTGGGCCGTGGTGGGCTGGGACGGGCTGTGGTGGGCTGGGACGGGCCGTGGTTGGCTGGGACGGGCTGTGGTGGGCTGTGGTGTGATGGGACGGGCTGTGGTGGGCTGGGATCGGCTGGGATAGGCTGTGGTTGGTTATGGTGGGCTGGGAAGAGCTGTGGTGGTCTGGGACAAGCTGTGGTGGGCTGTGGTGGGCTGGGACGGGCTGTGGGTGGGCTGGGACGGGCTGTAGTGGGCTGAGGCGGGCTGTGGTGGGCTTCACGGGCTGTGGTGGGCTGTGGTGGTCTGTGGTGGCCTGGGACGTGCTGTGGTGGGCTGGGACGTGCTGTGTTGGGCTGTGGTGGGTTCTGAAGGGCTGTGGTGGGCTGTGGTGGGTTGGGACACGCTGTGGTGGGTAGGGACGGGCTGTGGTGTGTTGTGACGGGTTGGCACGGGCTGGGACGGGCCGTGGTGGGCTGGGATGGGCTGCGGTGGGCTGTGGTGGGCTGGGACGGGCTGTGGTGGGTTGGGACGGGCTGGGACGGGCTGGGACGGGCAGTGGTGGGCTGGGACGGGCAGTGGTGGGCTGGGACGGGCTGTGGTGGGCTGTGATGGGCTGTGGTGGGCTGTGGTGTGCTGGGACGGGCTTTGGAGGTTTGGGACGGGCTGGGACGGGTTGGGACGGGCTGGGACGGGCTGGGACGGGCAGTGGTGGGCTGGGACGGGCAGTGGTGGGCTGGGACGGTCTGTGGTGGGCTGGGACGGTCTGTGGTGGGCTGTGGTAAGCTGGGACGGGCTGTGGTGGGCTGGGACGGGCTGTGGTGGGCTGTGGTAAGCTGGGACGAGCTGTGGTGGGCCGGGACGGGCCGTGGTGGGCTGTGGTGCGCCGTGTTTATCTGGGACGAGCTGTGGTGGGCCATGGCGGGCCGTGGTGGGCTGGGACGGGCCGTGGTTTGCCGTGGTGGGCTGAAACAGGCTGTGGTGACCTGTGGTGGGCTGTGGTGACCTGTGGTGGGCTGTGGTGACCGGTGGTGGGCTGTGGTGGGCTGGGACGGGTTGCGGTGGGCTGGGACGGGTTTTGGTGGGCTAGGACGGGCTGCGGTTGGCTGGGACGGGCTGCGGTGGGCTGGGATAAGCTGTGTTGGGCTGCGACGGGCTGTGGTAGGCTGGGATGAGCTGTGGAGGGTTGGGACGGGCTGTGGAGGGTTGTGGAGGGCTGTGCTGAGCTTGGACAGGCTGTGGTGGGCTGAGATGGGCCGTGGTGGTCCGTGGTGGGCTGGGACGGGCCGTGCTGGGCTAGGACGGGCTGTGGTGAACTGTGGTGGGCTGTGATGGGCCGTGGTGGGCTGGGACGGGCCGTGGTGGGCTGGGGTGGGCCATGGTTGGCTGGGGTGGGCCGTGGTGGGCTGGGACAAGCCGTGGTGGGCTGGGACAGGCTGTGGTGGGCTGTGGTGGACTGGGAAGGGCCGTGGTGGGCCGTGGTGTGCTCTGGTGGGCCATGGTGGACCGTGGTTGGCCGGGACAGGCCGTGGTTAGCCGTGCTGGGCTGAAACAGGCTGGGACGGGCTCTGGTGGGCTGGGACAGGCTGTGGTGGGCTGGGACGGGCTGTGGTCGGCTGTGGTGGGCTGGGACGGGCTGTGGTCGTCTGGGACGGATTGTGGTGTGCTGAGACGGGCCGTGGTGGGCTGAGACGGGCCGTGGTGGGCTGAGACGGGCTGGTACTTGCTGTGGTGGGCTGTTACGGGCTGTGGTGTGCTGTGAGAGGCTGTGGTGGTCTGGGACGAGCTGGGACGGGCTGTGGTGGGCTGGGACGGGCTGTGGTGGGCTGGGACGGGCTGTGGTGGGCTGGGACGGGCTGTGGTGAACTGTGGTGGGCTGTGATGGGCCGTGGTGGGCTGGGACGGGCCGTGGTGGGCTGGGACGGGCCGTGGTGGGCTGGGGTGGGCTGTGGTGGGCTGGGACGGGCCGTGGTGGGCTGGGACAGGCCGTGGTGGGCTGTGGTGGACTGGGAAGGGCCGTGGTGGGCCGTGGTGTTCTCTGGTGGGCCATGGTGGACCGTGGTTGGCCATGGTGGGCCGGGACAGGCCGTGGTTGGCCGTGCTGTGCTCAAACAGGCTGGGACGGGCTCTGGTGGGCTGGGACGGGCTCTGGTGGGCTGGGACGGGCTGTGGTGGGCTGGGACGGGCTGTGGTGGGCTGTGGTGGGCTGGGACGGGCTGTGGTCGTCTGGGACGGGTTGTGGTGAGCTGAGACGGGCCGTGGTGGGCTGAGACGGGCCGTGGTGGGCTGAGATGTGCCGTGGTGGGCTGGGACGGGCTGGTACTTGCTGTGGTGGGCTGTTACGGGCTGTGGTGTGCTGTGAGAGGCTGTGGTGGTCTGGGACGAGCTGGGACGGGCTGTGGTGGGCTGGGACGGGCTGTGGTGGGCTGGGACGGGCTGTGGTGGGCCGTAGTGGGCTGTGGTGGGCTGGGACGGGCTGTGGTGGTCTGTGACAAGCTCTTGTGGGCTGTGGTGGGCTGGGACGAGCTGTGGTGGGCTCTGGTGGGCTGTGGTGGGCTGGGACGGACTGTCGTGGGCTGGGACGGGCTGTCGTGGGCTGGGACGGGCTGGGACGGGCCGTGGTGGGCTGGGACGGGCCGTGGTGGGCTGGGACGGGTTGGGATAGGCTGCGGTGTGCTGGGACGGGCTGTGGTGGGTTGTGGTGAGCTAAGACGGGCTGTGGTGAAATTGGACGGGCTGGGTTGGCCTGTGGTGTGCTGGGACATGCTGTGGTGAACTGGGAAGGGCTCTGGTGGTCTGGAATGGGCTGTGGTGGGCTGGGACGGGCCGTGGCGGGCTGCGGTGGGCTGGGACGGGCTGTGGTGGGCTGGGACAGGCTCTGGTGCGCTGTGGTGGGTTGTGGTGAGCTAGAACGGGTTGTGGTGGGCTGGGACGGGCTATAGTGGGCTGGGACGGGCTCTGATGGTCTGCGGCGGCCGTGGTGGGCTGGGACGGGCTGTGGTGGGCTGGGACGGGCTGGGAAGGGCTGTGGTGGGTTGTGGTGAGCTGGGACGACCTCTGGTGGGCTGGGACGGGCTGTGACGGGCTGTGGTGGGCTGGGACGGGCTCTGGTGGGTTGGCACGGGGCGTGGTGGGCTGTGGTGGGCTGGGACGGGCTGTGGTGGGCTAAACGGGCTGTGGTGGGCTGGGACATACTGTGGTGGGCTGGGACGGGCTGGGACGGGCTCTGGTGCTCTGTGGTGGGCTGGGACGTGCCGTGGTGGACCGTGGTGGGCTTGGATGGGCCGTGGTGGGCTTGGATGGGCCGTGGTGGGCTGTGGTCGGCCGTGGTGGGCTGTGGTCTGCCGTGGTGGGCTGTGGTGGGCTGTGGTCGGTTGTGGTGGGCTGGGACGGGCTGTGGTGGGCTGAGATGGGATGTGGTGGTCTGGGACAGGCTGTAATGGGCTGGGATGGGCTGTGGTGCGCCTTGGTGGGCTGTGTTGGGCCCGGATGGGCCGTGGTGGGCTGTGGTGGGCCGTGGTGGGCTGGGACGGGCTGTGGTGGGCTGGGACGGGCCGTGGTTGGCTGGGACGGGCTGTGGTGGGCTGTGGTGTGATGGGACGGGCTGTGGTGGGCTGGGATCGGCTGGGATAGGCTGTGGTTGGTTATGGTGGGCTGGGAAGAGCTGTGGTGGTCTGGGACAAGCTGTGGTGGGCTGTGGTGGGCTGGGACGGGCTGTGGTGGGCTGGGACGGGCTGTAGTGGGCTGAGGCGGGCTGTGGTGGGCTTCACGGGCTGTGGTGGGCTGTGGTGGTCTGTGGTGGCCTGGGACGTGCTGTGGTGGGCTGGGACGTGCTGTGGTGGGCTGTGGTGGGTTCTGAAGGGCTGTGGTGGGCTGTGGTGGGTTGGGACACGCTGTGGTGGGTAGGGACGGGCTGTGGTGTGTTGTGACGGGTTGGCACGGGCTGGGACGGGCCGTGGTGGGCTGGGATGGGCTGCGGTGGGCTGTGGTGGGCTGTGGTGGGCTAGGACGGGCTGTGGTGGGCTGGGACAAGCTGGGATGGGCTGGGACGGGCTGGGACGGGCAGTGGTGGGCTGGGACGGGCTGTGGTGGGCTGGGACGGGCTGTGGTGGACTGGGACGGGCTGCGGTGGGCTGTGGTAAGCTGGGACGGGCTGTGGTGGGCTGTGATGGGCTGTGGTGGGCTGTGGTGTGCTGGGACGGGCTTTGGAGGGTTGGGACGGGCTGGGACGGGCTGGGACAGGCAGTGGTGGGCTGGGACGGGCAGTGGTGGGCTGGGACGGGCTGTGGTGGGCTGGGACGGTCTGTGGTGGGCTGGGACGGTCTGTGGTGGGCTGTGGTAAGCTGGGACGGGCTGTGGTGGGCTGGGACGGGCTGTGGTGGGCTGTGGTAAGCTGGGACGAGCTGTGGTGGGCCGGGACGGGCCGTGGTGGGCTGTGGTGCGCCGTGTTTATCTGGGACGAGCTGTGGTGGGCCATGGCTGGCCGTGGTGGGCTGGGACGGGCCGTGGTTTGCCGTGGTGGGCTGAAACAGGCTGTGGTGACCTGTGGTGGGCTGTGGTGACCGGTGGTGGGCTGTGGTGACCTGTGGTGGGCTGTGGTGGGCTGGGACGGGTTGCGGTGGGCTGGGACGGGTTTCGGTGGGCTAGGACGGGCTGCGGTGGGCTGGGACGGGCTGCGGTGGGCTGGGATAAGCTGTGTTGGGCTGCGACGGGCTGTGGTAGGCTGGGATGAGCTGTGGAGGGTTGGGACGGTCTGTGGAGGGTTGTGGAGGGCTGTGCTGGGCTTGGACAGGCTGTGGTGGGCTGAGATGGGCCATTGTGGTCCGTGGTGGGCTGGGACGGGCCGTGCTGGGCTAGGACGGGCTGTGGTGAACTGTGGTGGGCTTTGATGGGCCGTGGTGGGCTGGGACGGGCCGTGGTGGGCTGGGACGGGCCGTGGTGGGCTGGGACGTGCCGTGGTGGGCTGGGACGGGCCGTGGTGGGCTGGGACGGGCCGTGGTGGGCTGGGGTGGGCAGTGGTGGGCTGGGACGGGCCGTGGTGGGCTGGGACGGGCCGTGGTGGGCTGGGGTGGGCCGTGGTGGGCTGGGAAGGGCCGTGGTGGGCCGTGGTGTGCTCTGGTGGGCCATGGTTGACCGTGGTTGGCCGTGGTGGGCCGGGACAGGCCGTGGTTAGCCGTGCTGGGCTGAAACAGGCTGGGATGGGCTCTGGTGGGCTGGGACGGGATGTGGTGGGCTGGGACGGGCCGTGGTGGGCTGGGACGGGCTGTGGTGGGCTGTGGTGGGCTGGGACGGGCTGTGGTCGTCTGGGACGGGTTGTGGTGAGCTGAGACGGGCCGTGGTGGGCTGAGACGGGCCGTGGTTGGCTGGGACGGGCTGGTACTTGCTGTGGTGGGCTGTTACGGGCTGTGGTGTGCTGTGAGAGGCTGTGGTGGTCTGGGACGAGCTGGGACGGGCTGTGGTGGGCTGGGACGGGCTGTGGTGGGCTGGGACGGGCTGTGGTGGGCTGGGACGGGCTGTGGTGGGCCGTAGTGGGCTGTGGTGGGCTGGGACGGGCTGTGGTGGTCTGTGACAAGCTCTTGTGGGCTGTGGTGGGCTGGGACGAGCTGTGGTGGTCTCTGGTGGGCTCTGGTGGTCTGGAACGGGCTGTGGTTGGGCTGTGGTGGGCTGGGACGGGCTGTCGTGGGCTGGGACGGGCCGTGGTGGGCTGGGACGGGCCGTGGTGGGCTGGGACGGGTTGGGATAGGCTGCGGTGGGCAGTGGTGTTCTGTGGTGGGCCGTGGTGGGCTGGGATAGGCTGTGGTGGGCTGAGACGGGCTCTGGAGGTCTGTGGTGGGCTAGGACGGCTTGTGGTGGGCTGGGACGGGCTGTGGTGGGCCGTGGTGGGCTGTGGTGGGCTTTTGTGGGCCGTGGTGGGCTTGGACGGGCTGTGGTGGGCTGGGACGGGCTGCGGTGGGTTGTGGAGAGCTGGGACGGGCTGTGATGGGCTGTGGTGGGCCGGGACGGGCCGTGGTGGGCTGTGGTGCGCCGTGTTTATCTGGGACGAGCTGTGGTGGGCCATGGCGGGCCGTGGTGGGCTGGGACGGGCCTTGGTTTGCCGTGGTGGGCTGAAACAGGCTGTGGTGACCTGTGGTGGGCTGTGGCGGGCTGTGGTGGGCTGTGGTGACCTGTGGTGGGCTGTGGTGGGCTGGGACGTGTTGCGGTGGGCTGGGACGGGTTGCGGTGGGCTGGGATAAGCTGTGTTGGGCTGCGACGGGCTGTGGTAGGCTGGGATGAGCTGTGGAGGGTTGGGACGGGCTGTGGAGGGTTGTGGAGGGCTGTGCTGGGCTTGGACAGGCTGTAGTGGGCTGAGATGGGCCGTAGTGGGCCGTGGTAAGCTGGGACGGGCCGTGCTGGGCTGGGACGGGCCGTGGTGGGCTGTGACGGGCCGTGGTGGGCTGGGGTGGGCCGTGGTGGGCTGGGACGGGCCGTGGTGGGCTGGGACAGGCCGTGGTGGGCTGTGGTGGACTGGGAAGGGCCGTGGTGGGCCGTGGTGTGCTCTGGTGGGCCATGGTGGACCGTGGTTGGCCGTGGTGGGCCGGGACAGGCCGTGGTTAGCCGTGGTGGGCTGAAACAGGCAGGGACGGGCTCTGGTGGGCTGGGACGGGATGTGGTGGGCTGGGACGGGATGTGGTGGGCTGGGACGGGCCGTCGTGGGCTGGGACGGGCTGTGGTGGGCTGTGGTGGGCTGGGACGGGCTGTGGTCGTCTGGGACGGGTTGTGGTGAGCTGAGACGGGCCGTGGTGGGCTGAGACGGGCCGTGGTGGGCTGGGACGGGCTGGTACTTGCTGTGGTGGGCTGTTACGGGCTGTGGTGTGCTGTGAGAGGCTGTGGTGGTCTGGGACGAGCTGGGACGGGCTGTGGTGGGCTGGGACAGGCTGTGGTGGGCTGGGACGGGCTGTGGTGGGCTGGGACGGGCCGTGGTGGGCCGTAGTGGGCTGTGGTGGGCTGGGAAGGGCTGTGTTGGTCTGTTACAAGCTCTTGTGGGCTGTGGTGGGCTGGGACGAGCTGTGGTGGGCTCTGGTGGGCTGGGACGGACTGTCGTGGGCTGGGACGGGCTGTCGTGGGCTGGGACGGGCTGGGACGGGCCGTGGTGGGCTGGGACGGGCCGTGGTGGGCTGGGACGGGTTGGGATAGGCTGCGGTGTGCTGGGACGGGCTGTGGTGGGTTGTGGTGAGCTGAGACGGGCTGTGGTGAAATTGGACGGGCTGTGGTGGGCCGTGGTGTGCTGGGACATGCTGTGGTGAACTGGGAAGGGCTCTGGTGGTCTGGAATGGGCTGTGGTGGGCTGGGACGGGCCGTGGCGGGCTGCGGTGGGCTGGGACAGGCTGTGGTGGGCTGGGACAGGCTCTGGTGCGCTGTGGTGGGCTGTGGTGTGCTATGGTGCGCTGTGGTGGGTTGTGGTGAGCTAGAACGGGTTGTGGTGGGCTGGGACGGGCTATAGTGGGCTGGGACGGGATTGTGGTGGGCTGGGACGGGCTCTGATGGTCTGCGGCGGCCATGGTGGGCTGGGATGACCTCTGGTGGGCTGGGACGGGCTGGGAAGGGCTGTGGTGGGTTGTGGTGAGCTGGGACGACCTCTGGTGGGCTGGGACGGGCTGTGACGGGCTGTGGTGGGCTGGGACGGGCTGTGGTGGGCGGGGACGGGCTTTGGTGGGTTAGTGGTGGGCTGGGACGACCTCTTGTGGTCTGGGACGGGTTGTGGTGGGCTGTGGTGAGCTGGGACGGGCTCTGGTGGGTTGGCACGGGGCGTGGTGGGCTGTGGTGGGCTGGGACGGGCTGTGGTGGGCTGGGACGGGCTCTGGTGGTCTGGGACATACTGTGGTGGGCTGGGACGGGCTGGGACGGGCTGTGGTGCTCTGTGGTGGGCTGGGACGTGCCGTGGTGGACCGTGGTGGGCTTGGATGGGCCGTGGTGGGCTTGGATGGGCCGTGGTGGGCTGTGGTCTGCCGTGGTGGACTGTGGTCGGCCGTGGTGGGCTGTGGTGGGCTGTGGTCGGTTGTGGTGGGCTGGGACGGGCTGTGGTGGGCTGAGATGGGATGTGGTGGTCTGGGACAGGCTGTAATGGGCTGGGATGGGCTGTGGTGCGCCTTGGTGGGCTGTGTTGGGCCCGGATGGGCCGTGGTGGGCTGTGGTGGGCCGTGGTGGGCTGGGACGGGCTGTGGTGGGCTGGGACGGGCCGTGGTTGGCTGGGACGGGCTGTGGTGGGCTGTGGTGTGATGGGACGGGCTGTGGTGGGCTGGGATCGGCTGGGATAGGCTGTGGTTGGTTATGGTGGGCTGGGAAGAGCTGTGGTGGTCTGGGACAAGCTGTGGTGGGCTGTGGTGGGCTGGGACGGGCTGTGGTGGGCTGGGATGGGCTGTAGTGGGCTGAGGTGGGCTGTGGTGGGCTTCATGGGCTGTGGTGGGCTGTGGTGGTCTGTGGTGGCCTGGGACGTGCTGTGGTGGGCTGGGACGGGCTGTGGTGGGCTGTGGTGGGTTGGGACACACTGTGGTGGGTAGGGACGGGCTGTGGTGGGCTGTGGTGTGTTGTGACGGGTTTGCACGGGCTGGGACGGGCCGTGGTGGGCTGTGGTGGGCTGCGGTGGGCTGGGACGGGCTGTGGTGGGCTGGGACGTTCTGTGGTGGGCTGGGACGGTCTGGTGTGGGCTGTGGTAAGATGGGACGGGCTGTGGTGGGCTGGGACGGTCTGTGGTGGGCTGTGGTAAGCTGGGACGGGCTGTGGTGGGCTGGGACGGTCTGTGGTGGGCTGTGGTAAGCTGGGACGGGCCTTGGTGGGCTGTGGTGCGCCTTGTTTATCTGGGATGAGCTGTGGTGGGCCATGGCGGGCCGTGGTGGGCTGGGACGGGCCGTGGTTTGCCGTGGTGGGCTGAAACAGGCTGTGGTGACCGGTGGTGGGCTGTGGTGACCGGTGGTGGGCTGTGGTGGGCTGGGACGGGCTCTGGTGGTCTGGGACAAGCTGTGGTGGGCTCTGGTGGGCTGGGACGGGTTGTGATGGGCTGGGACGGGTTTCGGTGGGCTAGGACGGGCTGCAGTGGGCTGGGATGGGCTGCGGTGTGCTGGGATAAGCTGTGTTGTGCTGCGACAGGCTGTGGTAGGCTGGGATGAGCTGTGGAGGGTTGGGACGGGCTGTGGAGGGTTGTGGAGGGCTGTGCTGGGCTTGGACAGGCTGTGGTGGGCTGAGATGGGCCGTGGTGGTCCGTGGTGGGCTGGGACGGGCCGTGCTGGGCTAGGACGGGCTGTGGTGAACTGTGGTGGGCTGTGATGGGCCGTGGTGGGCTGTGATGGGCCGTGGTGGGCTGGGACGGGCCGTGGTGGGCTGGGACGGGCCGTGGTGGGCTGGGGTGGGCCGTGGTGGGCTGGGACGGGCCGTGGTGGGCTGGGACGGGCGTGGTGGGTTGTGGTGGACTGGGAAGGGCCGTGGTGGGCCGTGATGTGCTCTGGTGGGCCATGGTGGACCGTGGTTGGCCGTGGTGGGCCGGGACAGGCCGTGGTTAGCCGTGGTGGGCTGAAACAGGCTGGGACGGGCTCTGGTGGGCTGGGACGGGATGTGGTGGGCTGGGACGGGCCGTGGTGGGCTGGGACGGGCTGTGGTGGGCTGGGACGAGCTGTGGTGGGCTGGGACGGGCTGTGGTGGGCTGGGACGGGCTGTGGTGGGCCGTAGTGGGCTGTGGTGGGCTGGGACGGGCTGTGGTGGGCTGGGACGGGCTGGGACGGGCCGTGGTGGGCTGGGACGGGCCGTGGTGGGCTGGGACGGGTTGGGATAGGCTGCGGTGGGCCGTGGTGTGCTGTGGTGGGCCGTGGTGGGCTGGGATAGGCTGTGGTGAGCTGAGACGGGCTCTGGAGGTCTGTGGTGGGCTAGGACGGCTTGTGGTGGGCTGGGACGGGCTGTGGTGGGCCGTGGTGGGCTGTGGTGGGCTTTTGTGGGCCGTGGTGGGCTGGGACGGGCTGTGGTGGGCTGGGACGGGCTGCGGTGGGTTGTGGAGAGCTGGGACGGGCTGTGACGGGCTGTGGTGGGCTGCGACGGGCTCTGGGGGTCTGGAACAGGCTTGGACGAGCTGGGACAGGCTGGGACAGGCTGTGGTGGGCTAAACGGGCTGTGGTGGGCTGGGACGGGCTCTGGTGGTCTGGGACATACTGTGGTGGGCTGGGACGGGCTGGGACGGGCTGTGGTGCTCTGTGGTGGGCTGGGACGTGCCGTGGTGGACCGTGGTGGGCTTGGATGGGCCGTGGTGGGCTTGGATGGGCCGTGGTGGGCTGTGGTCTGCCGTGGTGGGCTGTGGTCGGCCGTGGTGGGCTTTGGTGGGCTGTGGTCGGTTGTGGTGGGCTGGGACGGGCTGTGGTGGGCTGAGATGGGATGTGGTGGTCTGGGACAGGCTGTAATGGGCTGGGATGGGCTGTGGTGCGCCTTGGTGGGCTGTGTTGGGCCCGGATGGGCCGTGGTGGGCCGTGGTGGGCTGGGACGGGCTGTGGTGGGCTGGGACGGGCCGTGGTTGGCTGGGACGGGCTGTGGTGGGCTGTGGTGTGATGGGACGGGCTGTGGTGGGCTGGGATCAGCTGGGATAGGCTGTGGTTGGTTATGGTGGGCTGGGAAGAGCTGTGGTGGTCTGGGACAAGCTGTGGTGGGCTGTGGTGGGCTGGGACGGGCTGTGGTGGGCTGGGATGGGCTGTAGTGGGCTGAGGCGGGCTGTGGTGGGCTTCATGGGCTGTGGTGGGCTGTGGTGGTCTGTGGTGGCCTGGGACGTGCTGTGGTGGGCTGGGACGGGCTGTGGTGGGCTGTGGTGGGTTGGGACACACTGTGGTGGGTAGGGACGGGCTGTGGTGGGCTGTGGTGTGTTGTGACGGGTTTGCACGGGCTGGGACGGGCCGTGGTGGGCTGTGGTGGGCTGCGGTGGGCTGGGTCGGGCTGTGGTGGGCTGGGACGTTCTGTGGTGGTTTGGGACGGGCTGTGGTGGTCTGTGGTGGGCTGGGACGGGTTGTGGTGGGCTGGGACGGGCTGTGGTGAGCTGGGACGGGCTGTGGTGGGCCGGGACGGGCTGTGGTGGGCTGTGGTGGGCTGGGACGAGTTGTAGTGGGCCGGGACGGGCTGTGGTGGGCTGTGGTAAGGTGGGATGGTCTGTGGTGTGCTGGGATGGTCTGTGGTGGGCTGGGACGGGCTGTGGTGGGCTGGGACGGGCTGTGGTGGGCTAGGACGGGCTGGGGTGGGCTGGGACGGGCTGTGGTGTGCTGGGACGGGCTGTGGTGTGCTGGGACGGGCTGTGGTGGGCTGCGACGGGCTCTGGGGGTCTCGGACAGGCTTGGACGAGCTGGGACAGGCTGGGACAGGCTGTGGTGGGCTGAGACGGGCTGGGAGGGGCTGGGACGGGCTGTGTTGGGTGGGGACGGGCCGTGGTGGGCTGGGACGGGCTGTGGTGGGCTGGGACGTTCCGTAGTAGGCCTGGACGGGCCGTGGTGGGTTGTTATGAGCCGTGGTGGGCTGGGACGGGCTGTGGTGGGCTGTTGTGGACCGTGGTGGGCTGTGATGGGCTGTAGTAAGCTGGGACGGAATGTGGTAAGTTGGGACGGGCTTTCGTGGGCTGGGACGGTCTGTCGTGGGCTGGGACGGCCTGGGACGGGCCGTGGTGACCAGGGACGGGCTCTGGTGGGCGGAGACGGGGTCTGGTGGTCTGGAACGGGCTGTGGTGGGCTGGGACGGGCTGTGGTGGGCTGCGGTGAGTAGGGACGGGCTGTGGTGGGCTGGGACAGGCTGTGGTGGGCCGTGGTGGACTGGGAAGGGCCGCGGTTGGCTGGGACGGGCCGCGGTGGGCTGGGACGGGCCGTGGTGGGCTGGGACGGGCTGGTACTTGCTGTTGTGGGCTGTTACGGGCTGTGGTGTGCTGTGAGAGGCTGTGGTGGTCTGGGACGAGCTGGGACGGGCTGTGGTGGGCTGGGACGGGCTGTGGTGGGCTGGGACGGGCTGTGGTGGGCTGGGACGGGCTGTGGTGGGCTGTGGTGGGCTGGGACAGGCTGTGGTGGGCCGTAGTGGGCTGTGGTGGGCTGGGACGGGCTGTGGTGGTCTGTGACAAGCTCTTGTGGGCTGTGGTGGGCTGGGACGAGCTGTGGTGGGCTCTGGTGGGCTGGGACGGGCTGGGACGGGCCGTGGTGGGCTGGGACGGGCCGTGGTGGGCTGGGACGGGCTGGGACGGGCCGTGGTGGGCTGGGACGGGTTGGGATAGGCTGCGGTGGGCCGTGGTGTGCTGTGGTGGGCCGTGGTGGGCTGGGATAGGCTGTGGTGAGCTGAGACGGGCTCTGGAGGTCTGTGGTGGGCTAGGACGGCTTGTGGTGGGCTGGGACGGGCTGTGGTGGGCCGTGGTGGGCTGTGGTGGGCTTTCGTGGGCCGTGGTGGGCTGGGATGGGCTGTGGTGGGCTGGGACGGGCTGCGGTGGGTTGTGGAGAGCTGGGACGGGCTGTGACGGGCTGTGGTGGGCTGCGACGGGCTCTGGGGGTCTGGGACAGGCTTGGACGAGCTGGGACAGGCTGGGACAGGCTGTGGTGGGCTGAGACGGGCTGGGAGGGGCTGGGACGGGCTGTGGTGGGCTGGGACGGTCTGTGGTGGGCTGTGGTAAGCTGGGACGGGCTGTAGTGAGCTGTGATGGGCTGTGGTGGGCTGTGGTGTGCTGGGACGGGCCGTGGTGGGCTGGGGTGGGCCGTGGTGGGCTGGGACGGGCCGTGGTGGGCTGGGACAGGCTGTGGTGGGCTGTGTTGGACTGGGAAGGGCCGTGGTGGGCCGTGGTGTGCTCTGGTGGGCCATGGTGGACCGTGGTTGGCCGTGGTGGGCCGGGACAGGCCGTGGTTAGCCGTGGTGGGCTGAAACAGGCTGGGACGGGCTGTGGTGGGCTGGGAAGGGCTGTGGTGGGCTGGGACGGGCTGTGGTGGGCTGGGACGGGCTGTGGTGGGCTGGGACGGGCTGTGGTGGGCTGTGGTGGGCTGGGACGGGCTGTGGTGTGCTGGGACGGGCTGTGGTGGGTCGGGACGGGCCGTGGTGGGCTGTGGTGCGCCGTGTTTATCTGGGACGAGCTGTGGTGGGCCATGGCGGGCCGTGGTGGGCTGGGACGGGCCGTGGTTTGCCATGGTGGGCTGAAACAGGCTGTGGTGACCTGTGGTGGGCTGTGGTGACAGGTGGTGGGCTGTGGTGACCTGTGGTGGGCTGTGGTGGGCTGGGACGGGTTGCGGTGGGCTGGGACGGGTTTCGGTGGGCTAGGACGGGCTGCAGTGGGCTGGGACGGGCTGCGGTGGGCTGGGATAAGCTGTGTTGGGCTGCGACGGGCTGTGGTAGGCTGGGATGAGCTATGGAGGGTTGGAACGGGCTGTGGAGGGTTGTGGAGGGCTATGCTGGGCTTGGACAGGCTGTGGTGGGCTGAGATGGGCCGTGGTGGTCCGTGGTGGGCTGGGACGGGCCGTGCTGGGCTAGGACGGGCTGTGGTGAACTGTGGTGGGCTGTGATGGGCCGTGGTGGGCTGGGACGGGCCGTGGTGGGCTGGGACGGGCCGTGGTGGGCTGGGGTGGGCCGTGGTGGGCTGGGACAGGCTGTGGTGGGCTGTGGTGGACTGGGAAGGGCCGTGGTGGGCCGTGGTTGGCCGTGCTGGGCTAGGACGGGCTGTGATGGGCCGTGGTGGGCTGGGACGGGCCGTGGTGGGCTGGGACAGGCTGTGGTGCGCTGTGGTGGACTGGGAAGGGCCGTGGTGGTCCGTGGTGTGCTCTGGTGGGCCATGGTGGACCGTGGTTGGCCGTGGTGGACCGGGACAGGCCGTGGTTAGCCGTGCTGGGCTGAAACAGGGTGGGACGGGCTCTGGTGGGCTGGGACGGGATGTGGTGGGCTGGGACGGGCCGTGGTGGGCTGGGACGGGCCGTGGTGGGCTGGGACGGGCTGTGGTCGTCTGGGACGGGTTGTGGTGAGCTGAGACGGGCCGTGGTGGGCTGAGACGGGCCGTGGTGGGCTGAGACGGGCCGTGGTGGGCTGGGACGGGCTGGTACTTGCTGTGGTGGGCTGTTACGGGCTGTGGTGTGCTGTGAGAGGCTGTGGTGGTCTGGGACGAGCTGGGACGGGCTGTGGTGGGCTGGGACGGGCTGTGGTGGGCTGGGACGGGCTGTGGTGGGCCGTAGTGGGCTGTGGTGGGCTGGGACGGGCTGTGGTGGTCTGTGACAAGCTCTTGTGGGCTGTGGTGGGCTGGGACGAGCTGTGGTGGGCTCTGGTGGGCTCTGGTGGGCTGGGACGGGCTGTCGTGGGCTGCGACGGGCTGGGACGGGCCGTGGTTGGCTGGGACGGGCCGTGGTGGGCTGGGACGGGCTTGGACGAGCTGGGACAGGCTGGGACAGGCTGTGGTGGGCTGAGACGGGCTGGGAGGGGCTGGGACGGGCCGTGGTGGGCTGTGGTGCGCCGTGTTTATCTGGGACGAGCTGTGGTGGGCCATGGCGGGCCGTGGTGGGCTGGGACGGGCCGTGGTTTGCCGTGGTGGGCTGAAACAGGCTGTGGTGACCTGTGGTGGGCTGTGGTGACCGGTGGTGGGCTGTGGTGACCTGTGGTGGGCTGTGGTGGGCTGGGACGGGTTGCGGTGGGCTGGGACGGGTTTCGGTGTGCTGGGATAAGCTGTGTTGGGCTGCGACGGGCTGTGGTAGGCTGGGATGAGCTGTGGAGGGTTGGGACGGGCTGTGGAGGGTTGTGGAGGGCTGTGCTGGGCTTGGACAGGCTGTGGTGGGCTGAGATGGGCCGTGGTGGTCCGTGGTGGGCTGGGACGGGCCGTGCTGGGCTAGGACGGGCTGTGGTGAACTGTGGTGGGCTGTGATGGGCCGTGGTGGGCTGGGACGGGCCGTGGTGGGCTGGGACGGGCCGTGGTGGGCTGGGGTGGGCCGTGGTGGGCTGGGACGGGCCGTGGTGGGCTGGGACGGGCGTGGTGGGTTGTGGTGGACTGGGAAGGGCCGTGGTGGGCCGTGGTGTGCTCTGGTGGGCCATGGTGGACCGTGGTTGGCCGTGGTGGGCCGGGACAGGCCGTGGTTAGCCGTGGTGGGCTGAAACAGGCTGGGACGGGCTGTGGTGGGCTGGGAAGGGCTGTGGTGGGCTGGGACGGGCTGTGGTGGGCTGGGACGGGCTGTGGTGGGCTGGGACGGGCTGTGGTGGGCTGTGGTGGGCTGGGACGGGCTGTGGTGTGCTGGGACGGGCTGTGGTGGGTCGGGACGGGCCGTGGTGGGCTGTGGTGCGCCGTGTTTATCTGGGACGAGCTGTGGTGGGCCATGGCGGGCCGTGGTGGGCTGGGAAGGGCCGTGGTTTGCCGTGGTGGGCTGAAACAGGCTGTGGTGACCTGTGGTGGGCTGTGGTGACAGGTGGTGGGCTGTGGTGACCTGTGGTGGGCTGTGGTGGGCTGGGACGGGTTGCGGTGGGCTGGGACGGGTTGCGGTGGGCTAGGACGGGCTGCAGTGGGCTGGGACGGGCTGCGGTGGGCTGGGATAAGCTGTGTTGGGCTGCGACGGGCTGTGGTAGGCTGGGATGAGCTATGGAGGGTTGGGACGGGCTGTGGAGGGTTGTGGAGGGCTATGCTGGGCTTGGACAGGCTGTGGTGGGCTGAGATGGGCCGTGGTGGTCCGTGGTGGGCTGGGACGGGCCGTGCTGGGCTAGGACGGGCTGTGGTGAACTGTGGTGGGCTGTGATGGGCCGTGGTGGGCTGGGACGGGCCGTGGTGGGCTGGGACGGGCCGTGGTGGGCTGGGGTGGGCCGTGGTGGGCTGGGACAGGCTGTGGTGGGCTGTGGTGGACTGGGAAGGGCCGTGGTGGGCCGTGGTGTGCTCTGGTGGGCCATGGTGGACCGTGGTTGGCCGTGCTGGGCTAGGACGGGCTGTGATGGGCCGTGGTGGGCTGGGACGGGCCGTGGTGGGCTGGGACAGGCTGTGGTGCGCTGTGGTGGACTGGGAAGGGCCGTGGTGGGCCGTGGTGTGCTCTGGTGGGCCATGGTGGACCGTGGTTGGCCGTGGTGGGCCGGGACAGGCCGTGGTTAGCCGTGCTGGGCTGAAACAGGGTGGGACGGGCTCTGGTGGGCTCGGACGGGATGTGGTGGGCTGGGACGGGCTGGTACTTGCTGTGGTGGGCTGTTACGGGCTGTGGTGTGCTGTGAGAGGCTGTGGTGGTCTGGGACGAGCTGGGACGGGCTGTGGTGGGCTGGGACAGGCTGTGGTGGGCTGGGACGGGCTGTGGTGGGCCGTAGTGGGCTGTGGTGGGCTGGGACGGGCTGTGTTGGTCTGTTACAAGCTCTTGTGGGCTGTGGTGGGCTGGGACGAGCTGTGGTGGGCTCTGGTGGGCTCTGGTGGGCTGGGACGGGCTGTCGTGGGCTGCGACGGGCTGGGACGGGCCGTGGTTGGCTGGGACGGGCCGTGGTGGGCTGGGACGGGCTTGGACGAGCTGGGACAGGCTGGGACAGGCTGTGGTGGGCTGAGACGGGCTGGGAGGGGCTGGGACGGGCCGTGGTGGGCTGTGGTGCGCCGTGTTTATCTGGGACGAGCTGTGGTGGGCCATGGCGGGCCGTGGTGGGCTGGGACGGGCCGTGGTTTGCCGTGGTGGGCTGAAACAGGCTGTGGTGACCTGTGGTGGGCTGTGGTGACCAGTGGTGGGCTGTGGTGACCTGTGGTGGGCTGCGGTGGGCTGGGACGGGTTGCGGTGGGCTGGGACGGGTTTCGGTGGGCTGGGATGAGCTGTGTTGGGCTGCGACGGGCTGTGGTAGGCTGGGATGAGCTGTGGAGGGTTGGGACGGGCTGTGGAGGGTTGTGGAGGGCTGTGCTGGGCTTGGACAGGCTGTGGTGGGCTGAGATGGGCCGTGGTGGTCCGTGGTGGGCTGGGACGGGCCGTGCTGGGCTAGGACGGGCTGTGGTGAACTGTGGTGGGCTGTGATGGGCCGTGGTGGGCTGGGACGGGCTGTGTTGGGCGGGGACGGGCTGTGGTGGGCTGGAACGGACTGTGGTGGTCCTGGACGGGCTCTGGTGGGCTGTGGTGGGCTGTGGTGGGCTGTGGTGAGCTGGGACGGGCTGGGACTGGCTGTGGGTGGCTGGGACGGGCTGTGGTGGGCTGGGACTTGCTGTGGTGTGCTGTGGTTTGTCCATCAAACAGCTTCTCTGTTTTTCTGTCTCTCAGGCCAACAGTTTTACCGTCTCCTCGGTCTCTGCCCCCTCTTGGCTTCATCGTTTCATTATTAGAAAGAAAGGACAGAACCTGGCCAAAATCACTCAGCAGATGCCAAAGGTATGGGTGAGCTGGTTAGCTTAGCACCCCCGGCGTAGAAAAAGGTTTAGTCCAGATCACTCGTCACGAAAGAGAGAGGTGTATTCTAGCGTGGGTAAACCCAGGGGGAAATGACACAGATCTTTGCCGTTCAAGGGAACCCTCTCTTTTACTGCTGCAAACACTTCTCCTCCTATGTTATTGTCATGGGTTGAGCCCTTCCAAGGAAGCTTTATGTGGTGCTGTTTTGAGAACTGATGTAGTAGGATACCTGGAAATGGCCAGTGCAGCGAGGCTTCTCCCTGGGGAGTTAGACGGTATCTAGATAAAGGCTAAATGAGTAAACTTCTCCAAAGCCCTTGCAGAAACCGGGACGGCACCAGAGCCTTGGGCTCTAGGCACTGCCATATGGCCGAAATTGTTAAGTTTCTGACTTGTAAAATTGTGGGGATTTGGTCTGGGCTTTTTGGGAAGGAGCACATCTCTCAGTGGCAGGGATCGATGGTGTAGGCCTGACCAAAAGCATTGGCCTGGCTTGGATCTTGGCAAATTCTGAAGAGATTCATTGTCCTTCACCTCAAGGTTCACATCAAATTCACTGGAGGAGAGGATAACATCACTTTGGAAGGACCTACAGAAGATGTGCATGTGGCTCAGGAACAGATTGAAGCCATGCTCAAGGAACTGGTGAGCTGCAGTTACTAGTTCCAGTAAGAAACTGGGGGAAGAAGGGGCAACAGAGCAGAGGTGATGAGGTGTTTGTCACATCCATAGGATGTCTTGGCATGCTTAATCGAACTTGCAGGAGACAAATTGTGTGGCAGGTGGATGACACCCCTTGGTCATCCATAGCATCCTTGAAAAGTCAGCATTAATTTTTTTGGTGCGGAGAAGGAAGGATTCTCTTTGTTATAGCTGGAGAGGCATAGAAGTGAGTCTTTTCAATGTTTCATGAGCACAATGCTCTCTTCTCAAAGCAGAGGAATGCTTGTGCTCTGCTGAAGAGCAGAAGTGCTTGTAGCTGACCGCTGGTGAGTCAGTGCCAATACTGGCAGTAGGCAGTTACTTAGGGCACGAGACAGAAGCGGTGGCCTGTCCTACCTGGCCCTATATAATATAATATATAATAGTGGACATACATACATCTATAGATATAGATATAAAAATATAATTCTTTTTAGATCCACGGGATGGATTACGCAATAATCAAGGCTGACCACCAATTCCACCGACACCTCATTGGCAAGAACGCAGCTAAACGGTAAGTGGAGTGCCTTTCTAGTCCTTCCCATGCTCACACTCTTCGTGTTTAGTAGATGGTATCAGGGGCTCTGTAGCTCACCCAGTGTGCTGTCTCCATCACGTTTCCTCTGCTTTCCTGGAGTGGTGGTGGTACAAGGAGAGAAATGGGCCGTGAGGCCTTGCGATGGCTTTAACGTGTGAAAGTACCTTGGGAGCCTGAACAGTAGTGGAATTACTTCTCTGTGCGAATGACATTTTAGCAGCCAGTTGTGGGTGGTGGAAATGTGCTTGGTGAGCTTCTCCCTGTAGAGGAATGAAGGCGGTGGGTTGATTAGCATTGATAACACGCAGCTGTGGCCTTGCCTCAGAGGCAGTGGGTTGATTGACGTGGATGACGTGCAGGTGTAGCTGGTTCCCGCTAAGGGGTTAAATAGCCCTGTGGCTTGTGGGAGAGGGTGTCAGCTGGAGGAGGAGCAGTGTGGTCTGGCCTCTGGAGGAAGGCGCTACAGCACCGGCAGTAGAATATGGTCAACGGTAAAGCCTTGTTGCGGTCTGCTAGTTTGATAGCACTGCAACGTGACCCCAGCCAAGAGTTTGGGGTAGAAAGGAACGATTGTCCTCTGCTCTAAATGTGATACTGTTTGGGGAAGAAACACGCCTCGCTCTGACAAGGGAACAATGGGCTCTGTAGATGCCACGGTATTTACTTGGACAGGCTCTCGTGTGGCACAGGTCTGCTCTCAGTGAACTCCAGGGGGAAGAGGCAATTTCCCCTGTCTCAACCCTACCCCGCTGAGCCCTTCCCAGAGGCGGCTTTACTTCTTCAACAGCCTCTGAGCAGTGATAATCAAGGTGCCTTGCTTCCAGGTCTTTGCCTAGCAGACGGCGTCACCACAGTCCTTGCCTCGAAGTTAACAGGATGAAGGATCTGTACAAGGTGTCTGTGCGCATTCCCCCGGACAACGAGAAGAGCAACCCGATCAGAATGGAAGGAGACCCACAGGGGGTCCCACAGGCCAAGAAAGAGCTGCTGGAACTCGCTTCCCGTATGGTGAGTGGGTAGGACGTGATGTTTGGGAGACTGCAGGGTTTGGGCTCTCGTGTTCCCTTGTAACCTTCTGGTGCGAGTGTGTGCCCCTTGCCCACGGAGCACTTGGATCTCATGACAAGTGCAAGTTCCTCTTCACAAATGTCTTCCCCTGTTCCCTCGGGTAGCCCTTCTCTGTCAACGCAGAGTGAATTTGGTCTGGAGAAAAGAGGGACAGTGCTGGCAAGTAAACCGTCGGGCAGCAAACCGCTAAGTCAAAGTAGATGGCTCTCCGGCTGAACACTCAGTGTGCCCTCTGTTCCCATCAGGAAAATGAACACGCTGCGGACCTAATCGTTGAGCAGAAATTCCACCGGACCATCATTGGGCAGAAGGCTGAGCGGGTCTGGGAAATCCGGGAGCAATTCCCAGAGGTAAGGCTTTGTAGGAGAGGAGGAATCCAGAGGGGTTATTTCCTACATGGGTAGTAGGCCTGTCGTCACAGAAGTTGTAACTTTAGTGGCTCTGTAGCGCAAGTGTCTGAGAAGATAGTTCTTTTAGCCAGAGGCCGCTAACACGGTTCCCCGTTTCTGAATGGGAAAAGGGCATGGGTAGGATCCCCCCAACCTTCGCATGTGTCTGACACAAGGGTTCTTGCTTTTGCTTGAGCTAACTATAAATGACCGCTCCTGCAGGTTATCATCAGCTTCCCAGACCCTGCACACAAGAGTGACCTCGTCCAACTCCGAGGTCCCAAAAACGAGGTGGAGAAGTGCACCGAGTACATGCAAAAGATGGTGGCAGACCTGGTAAGGAGGTCTTCTGCCTGCACTTCCCTCCTCCGTGCCTGGATAACCCTGGGGCAAAGCAGAGCTCTACTGGCTTGGGTAGAGCTAAAACACCTCAAGAGGAGGGAGCTGTCGGCGCTGTTTTGGCTGAATGGAGGCAGGGGGATAGTACCTGTTATGGGAAGGCTATAGGGGAACGTCCTTGCCTTTGTTTAGTCTTACAAAAGTCCCTCGTATAGAGAACTTCCTTGGGTCTAAGCCTGTTCTCAAAAGCTCGTTTATCAGAGCTCCTGAAGTCGGGCCTCCCTTGCCACGACAGTGTAATCTTCAGTTCTCCCTTCCTTTCTCTATTAGGTTGAAAAAAGCTTTTCTATTTCTGTCCCCATCTGCAAACAGTTCCACAAGAACATCGTAGGGAAAGGAGGTGCCAACATCAAGAAGGTGAGATACTGTTCCTAACACAGGTGGGCCGGGACGGGCCGTGGTGGGCTGGGACGGGCCGTGGTGGGCTGGGACGGACTGGGACGGGCTATGGTGGGCTATGGTGGCCTGGGACATGCTGTGGTGGGCTGGGATGAGCTGTGACGGGCTGGGACGGGCTGTGGTGGGCTGTGGTAGGCTGTGGTGTGCTGTAGTGGTCTGTGGTGGGCTGGGACGCGCTGTGGTGGGCTGGGACAAGCTGTGGAGGGCTGTCGTGGGCTGGGACGGGCTGTCGTGGGCTGGGACGGGCTGTGGTGGGCTGTGGTGGGCTGGGACGGGCGTTCGTGGGCTGGGACATGCTGTGGTGGGCTGGGATGGGCTGGGACGAGCTGTGACGGGCTGTGACGAGCTGTGACGGGCTGTGGTGGGCTGTGGTGTGCTGTAGTGGTCTGTGGTGGGCTGGGACGGGCTGTGGTGGGCTGGGACGGGCTGTGGTGGGCTGGGACGGGCTGTGGTGGGCTGGGACGGGCTGCCGTGGGCTGGGACGGGCTGCCGTGGGCTGGGACGGGCTGTCGTGGGCTGGGACGGGCTGTCGTGGGCTGGGACGGGCTGTCGTGGGCTGTGGGGGTCTGGGACATGCTGTGGTGGGCTGGGAAGGGCTGGGACGAGCTGTGACGGGCTGGGGCGAGCTGTGATGGGCTGTGGTCTGTTGTAGTGGCCTGTGGTGGGCTGGGACGGGCTGTGGTGGGCTGGGACAAACTGTGGTGGGCTGTGGTGGGCTGGGACAAACTGTGGTGGGCTGTGGTGGGCTGGGATGAGCTGGGACAGGCTGAGACGGGCTGGGACGGGCTGTGGTGGGCTGGGACGGGCTGTAGTGGGCTGTGGTGGGCTGTGGAGGGCTGGGACGGGCTGTAGTGTGCGGTGGTGGGCTGGGGCGGGCCGTGGTGGGTTGGGATGGGCTGGGACGGGCCGTGGTGGGCTGGGGCGGGCCGTGGGGGGCTGGGGCGGGCCGTGGTGGGCTGGGACGGGCCGTGGTGGGCTGCGGTAGGCTGTGGTGTGCTGTAGTGGTCTGTCGTGGGCTGGGACGGGCTGTCGTGGGCTGGGACGGGCTGTCGTGGGCTGGGACGGGCTGTCGTGGGCTGGGACGGGCTGTCGTGGGCTGTGGGGGCCTGGGACATGCTGTGGTGGGCTGGGAAGGGCTGGGACGAGCTGTGACGGGCTGGGGCGAGCTGTGACGGGCTGTGGTCTGTTGTAGTGGCCTGTGGTGGGCTGGGACGGGCTGTGGTGGGCTGGGACAAACTGTGGTGGGCTGTGGTGGGCTGGGATGAGCTGGGACAGGCTGAGACGGGCTGGGACGGGCTGTAGTGGGCTGTGGTGGGCTGTGGAGGGCTGGGACGGGCTGTAGTGTGCCGTGGTGGGCTGGGACGGGCCGTGGTGGGTTGGGACGAGCCGTAGTAGGCCGGGAAGGGCCGTGGTGGGCCTGGACGGGCCGTGGTGGGTTGTTATGGGCCGTGGTGGGCTGGGACGGGCTGTGGTGGGCTGTGGTGGACCGTGGTGGGCTGTGATGGGCTGTGGTAAGCTGGGACGGGATGTGGTAAGCTGGGACTGTCTGCGGTGGGCTGGGACGGGCTGCGGTGTGCTGGGACGGGCTGTGGTGGGCTGGGAAGGCCTGGGACGGGCTGGGACGACCTGGGACAGGCTGTGGTGGGCGGGGACTAGCTGTGGTGGGCTGGGACGGGCTGTGGTGGGCTGGAACGGGCTGTGGTGGGCTGGGAAGGGCTGGTATGGGCTGTGGTGGGTTCAGACGGGCTGTGGTGGGTTGGGACGGGCTGTGGTGGGCTTGGACCTGCTGTGGTGGTCAGGGACGGGTTCTGGTAGGTCCGGGACGGGCTGTCGTGGTCCAGGACGGGCTGTGGTAGGCTGGGAAGTGCTGGGACGGTCTGGGACGAGCTGGGACGGGCCGTGGTGGGCTGGGACGGGCTGCGGTGGGCTGGTACGGGCTGTGGCGGGCTGGAGCGGGCTGTGGTGGGTTGTGGTGAGCTGGGACGGGCTGACACGGGCTGTGGTGGGCTGTGGTAAGCTGGGAAGGGTTGTGGTGGGCTGGGACGGGCTGGGACTTTCTGTGGTGAGCTGTGACGGTCTGTGGTGGGCTGGAACGGGCTGTGGTGGGCTGGGACGGGCTGTGGTGGGCTGCGACGGGCCGTGGTGGTCCGGGCCGGGCCGTGGTGGGCTGGGACGGGCTGGGACGAGCTGTGACGGGCTGGGACGGGCTGTGGTGGGCTGCGGTAGGCTGTGGTGGGCTGCGGTAGGCTGTGGTGTGCTGTAGTGGTCTGTCGTGGGCTGGGACGGGCTGTCGTGGGCTGGGACGGGCTGTCGTGGGCTGGGACGGGCTGTCGTGGGCTGTGGGGGCCTGGGACATGCTGTGGTGGGCTGGGAAGGGCTGGGACGAGCTGTGCCGGGCTGGGGCGAGCTGTGATGGGCTGTGGTCTGTTGTAGTGGCCTGTGGTGGGCTGGGACGGGCTGTGGTGGGCTGGGACAAACTGTGGTGGGCTGTGGTGGGCTGGGATGAGCTGGGACAGGCTGAGACGGGCTGGGACGGGCTGTGGTGGGCTGGGACAGGCTGTGGTGGGCTGGGACGGGCTGTAGTGGGCTGTGGTGGGCTGTGGAGGGCTGGGACGGGCTGTAGTGTGCCGTGGTGGGCTGGGACAGGCCGTGGTGGGTTGGGATGGGCTGGGACGGGCCGTGGTGGGCTGGGGCGGGCTGTGGTGGGCTGGGATGTGCTGGGACGGGCCGTGGTGGGTTGGGATGGGCTGGGACGGGCCGTGGTGGGCTGGGGCGGGCTGTGGTGGGCTGGGATGGGCTGGGACGGGCCGTGGTGGGCTGGGACGGGCTGTCGTTGGCTGCGGTGGGCTGGGACGTGCTGTGGTGGGCTGTGGTGGGCTGGGACGGGCTGTGGTGGGCTGGGACGTGATGTGGTGGTCTGGGACAGGCTGTGGTGGGCTGGGACGAGCCGTAGTAGGCCGGGAAGGGCCGTGGTGGGCCGGGACGGGCCGTGGTGGGTTGTTATGGGCCGTGGTGGGCTGGGACGGGCTGTGGTGGACCGTGGTGGGCTGTGATGGGCTGTAGGAAGCTGGGACAGGATGTGGTAAGCTGGGACGGGCTTTCGTGGGCTGGGACGGGCTGCGGTGGGCTGGGACGGGCTGCGGTGGGCTGGGACGGGCTGTGGTGGGCTGGGACGGGCTGTGGTGGGCTGGGACGGGCTGCGATGGGCTGGGACGGGCTGTGGTGGGCTGGGACGGGCTGTGGTGGGCTGGGTAGGCCTGGGACGGGCTGGGACGGCCTGGGACAGGATGTGGTGGGCGGGGACTAGCTGTGGTGGGCTGGGACGGGCTGTGGTGGGCTGGGACGGGCTGTGGTGAGCTGGGACGGGCTGTTGTGAGCTGGGACGGGCTGTGCTGGGCTGGGACGGTCTGTGGTGGGCTGGGACGGGCTCTGGTGGGCTGGGACAAGCTGGGACGGGCTGTGGTGGGCTGGGACAGGCTGGGACGGGCTGTGATGGGCTGGGATGTGCTGTGGTGGGCTGGGACGGGCTGTGGTGGGCTGGGACAGGCACTGCTGGGCTGAGGTGGGCCGTGGTGGGCGGGGACGGGCCGTGGTGGGCGGGGACGGGCCGTGGTGGGCGGGGACGGGCTGTGGTGTGCTGTGGTAAGCTGGGACTGGCTCTGGTGGGCTGGGATGGACTCTGGTGGGCTGTGGTGTGCTGGGACGGGCTGGGACGGGCTGTGGTGGCCTGGGACGGGCTGTGGTGGCCTGGGACGGGCTGTGGTGGCCTGGGACGGGCTGTGGTTGCCTGGGACGGGATGTGGTGGGCTAGGACAGGCTGGGACAGGCTGCGGTGGGCTGGGACGAGCTGGGACGAAATGCGGTGGGCTGGGACGGGCTGGGACGGGCTGTGGTGGGCTGGGACGGGCTGTGGTGGGCTGGGACGGACTCTGGTGGGCTGGGACAAGCTGGGATGGGCTGTGGTGGGCTGGGACGGGCTGTGGTAAGCTGTAATGTGTTGGGACGGGCTGGGATGGGCTGGGACGGGCTGGGATGGGCTGGGACGGGCTGTGGTTGGCTGGCACGGGCTGTGGTGGGCTGGCACGGGCTGTGGTGGGCTGGCACGGGCTGTGGTGGGCTGGGACATGCTGGGACGGGCTGTGGAAGGCTGCGGTGATCTCTGGTGGGCTGTGGTGGCCTGTGGTGGGCTGGGACGGGCTGTGGTGGGCTGGGACATGCTGGGACGGGCTGGGACGGGCTGAGACAGGCTGTGGTGGGCTGTGGTGGCCTGGGACATTCTGTGGTAAGCTGTGGTGGATTGGGACAGGCTCTGGTGGTCTGGAACGGGCTGTGGTGGGCTGGGACGAGCTGGGACGGGCTGTGGTGGGCTAGGACGGTCTGTAGTGGGCTGGGACAGTCTGTGGTTGGCTGGGACGGCCTGTGGTGTGCTGTGGCGGGATGGGACGGGCTGTGGTGGGCTGGGACGGGCCGTGGTGGGCTGGGAGGGCCTGTGGTGGGCTGTGGTGGGCTGGGACGGGTCGTGGTGGGCTGCGACAGGCTGTGGTGGGCCGTGGTGGGCTCTGGTGGGCCGTGGTGGGCGGTGATGGGCCGTGGTGGGCTGTGGTGGGCTGAGACGGGCTGTGGTGGGCTGTGGTAAGCTGGGACGGCCTCTGGTGGGCTGGGACGGTCTGTGGTGTGCTGTGGTGGGCTGAGACGGGCTGTGGTGGGCTGAGACGGGCTGTGGTGGCTGAGACGGGCTGTGGTGGGCTGAGACGGGCTGTGGTGGGCTGGGACGGGCCGTGGTGGGCCCTGGTGGGCTCTGGTGGGCCGTGGTGGGCGGTGATGGGCCGTGGTGGGCTGGGACGGGCTGTGGTGGGCTGTGGAGGGTTCAGGTGAGCTTGAGACGGGCTGTGTTGGGTTGGGATGGGCTCTGGTGGGTTCTGGTGAGCTTGAGACAGGCTGTGATGGGCTGGGACGGGCTCTGGTGGGCTGTGGTGGGCCATGGTGGGCTGGGACGGGCTGTGGTGGTCTGGAACGGGCTGTGGTGGGCTGGGACGGTGTGTGGTGGGCTGGGACAAGCTGTGGTGGGCTGGGACAGGCTTTGATGAGCTGGGACAGGCTGTGGTGGGCTGGGACAGGCTGTGACATGCTGGGACTGTCTGTGGTGGAATGGGAAGGGCCGTGGTGGGCTGGGATGGGCCGTGGTGGGCTGGGACGGGCCGTGGTGGTCTGTGGTGGGCTGTAGTTGGCTGTGGTGGGCTGGAACAGGCTGTGGTGGGCTGTGGTGGGCTGGGCCAAGCTCTGGTGGACTGTGGTGGGCTGGGACAGGCACTGCTGGGCTGAGGTGGGCCGTGGTGGGTTGGGACGGGCCGTGGTGGGCGGGGACGGGCTGTGGTGGGCTGTGGTAAGCTGGGACTGGCTCTGGTGGGCTGGGACGGTCTGTGGTGGGCTGGGACGGGCTGTGGTGGGCTGGGACGGGCTGTGGTGGGCTGTGTCGGGCTGGTACGAGCTCTGACGGGGTGGGACGGGCTGTGGTGGTCTGCGGTAGGCTGTGGTGTGCTGTAGTGGCCTGTGATGGGCTGGGTGGGGCTGTGGTGGGCTGGGACGGGCTATGGTGGGCTGGGACGGGCTGTGGTGGGCTGGGACGGGCTGTGGTGGGCTGGGACGGGCTGTGGTGGGCTGGGACAGGCTGTGGTGGGCTGGGACGGGCTCTGGTGGTCTGGAACGGGCTGTGGTGGGCTGGGACAAGCTGTGGTGGGCTGGGACAGGCTTTGATGAGCTGGGACAGGCTGTGGTGGGCTGGGACAGGCTGTGACATGCTGGGACTGTCTGTGGTGGAATGGGAAGGGCCGTGGTGGGCTGGGATGGGCCGTGGTGGGCTGGGACGGGCCGTGGTGGTCTGTGGTGGGCTGTAGTTGGCTGTGGTGGGCTGGAACAGGCTGTGGTGGGCTGTGGTGGGCTGGGACAAGCTCTGGTGGACTGTGGTTGGCTGGGACAGGCACTGCTGGGCTGAGGTGGGCCGTGGTGGGTTGGGACGGGCCGTGGTGGGCGGGGACGGGCTGTGGTGGGCTGTGGTAAGCTGGGACGGTCTGTGGTGGGCTGGGACGGTCTGTGGTGGGCTGGGACGGGCTGTGGTGGGCTGGGACGGGCTGTGGTGGGCTGTGTCGGGCTGGTACGAGCTCTGACGGGGTGGGACGGGCTGTGGTGGTCTGCGGTAGGCTGTGGTGTGCTGTAGTGGCCTGTGATGGGCTGGGTGGGGCTGTGGTGGGCTGGGACGGGCTGTGGTGGGCTGGGACGGGCTGTGGTGGGCTGGGACGGGCTGTGGTGGGCTGGGACAGGCTGTGGTGGGCTGGGACGGGCTGTGGTGGTCTGGAACGGGCTGTGGTGGGCTGGGACGGTGTGTGGTGGGCTGGGACAAGCTGTGGTGGGCTGGGACAGGCTTTGATGAGCTGGGACAGGCTGTGGTGGGCTGGGACAGGCTGTGACATGCTGGGACTGTCTGTGGTGGAATGGGAAGGGCCGTGGTGGGCTGGGATGGGCCGTGGTGGGCTGGGACGGGCCGTGGTGGTCTGTGGTGGGCTGTAGTTGGCTGTGGTGGGCTGGAACAGGCTGTGGTGGGCTGTGGTGGGCTGGGCCAAGCTCTGGTGGACTGTGGTGGGCTGGGACAGGCACTGCTGGGCTGAGGTGGGCCGTGGTGGGTTGGGACGGGCCGTGGTGGGCGGGGACGGGCTGTGGTGGGCTGTGGTAAGCTGGGACTGGCTCTGGTGGGCTGGGACGGTCTGTGGTGGGCTGGGACGGGCTGTGGTGGGCTGGGACGGGCTGTGGTGGGCTGTGTCGGGCTGGTACGAGCTCTGACGGGGTGGGACGGGCTGTGGTGGTCTGCGGTAGGCTGTGGTGTGCTGTAGTGGCCTGTGATGGGCTGGGTGGGGCTGTGGTGGGCTGGGACGGGCTGTGGTGGGCTGGGACGGGCTGTGGTGGGCTGGGACGGGCTGTGGTGGGCTGGGACGGGCTGTGGTGGGCTGGGACGGGCTGTGGTGGGCTGGGACGGGCTGTGGTGGGCTGGGACGGGCTGTGGTGGGCTGGGACAGGCTGTGGTGGGCTGGGATAAGCTGTGTTGGGCTGGGACGGGCTGTGTTAGGCTGGGATGGGCTGTGGAGGATTGGGACGGGCTATGGAGAGCTGTGGAGAGCTGGGACGGTCTGTGGTGGGCTGGGACAGGCTGTGGTGGGCTTGGACCTGCTGTGGTGGTCGGGGACGGGTTGTGGTAGGTCCGGGAGGGGCTGTCGTGGTCCGGGACGGGCTGTGGTGGGCTGGGAAGGCCTGGGACGGGCTGGGACGAGCTGGGACAAGCTGTGGTGCGCGGGGACGGGCTGTGGTGCGCGGGGACGGGCTGTGGTGGGCGGGGACGGGCTGGGACGAGCTGGGACAGGCTGTGGTGGGCTGCGGTAGGCTGTGGTGCTCTGTAGTGGTCTGAGGTGTTCTGTAGTGGTCTGTGGTGTTCTGTAGTGGTCTGTGGTGTTCTGTAGTGGTCTGTGGTGGGCTGGGACGGGCTGTGGTGGGCTGGGATGGGCTGTCGTGGGCTGGGAAGGGCTGTCATGGGCTGGGAAGGGCTGTCGTGGGCTGTGGGGGCCTGGGACATGCTGGGGTGGGCTGTGGTGCGCTGGGACGTGCTGTGACGAGCTGGGACGAGCTGTGACGGGCTGTGGTATGCTGTAGTGGCCTGTGGTATGCTGTAGTGGCCTGTGGTGGGCTGGGACGGGCTGTGGTGGGCTGGGACAAACTGTGGTGGGCTCTGGTGGGCTGGGATGAGCTGGGACAGGCTGTGGTGGGCTGTGGTGGGCTGGGATTGGCTGTGGTGGGCTGGGACGGGCTGTAGTGGGCTGTGGAGGGCTGGGACGGGCTGTAGTGTTCCGTGGTGGGCTGGGACGGGCCGTGGTGGGCTGGGATGAACTGTGGTGGGCTGTGGTGGGCTGGGGCGGGCCGTGGTGGGCTGGGACGGGCCGTGGTGGGCTGGGACGGGCCCTGGCGGGCCGGGACGGGCCGTGGCGGGCCGGGACGGGCCGTGGTGGGCCGGGAAAGGCTGTGTTTGTCTGGGACAGGCTGTGTTTGGCTGGGACGGGCCGTGGTGGGCCGGGACGGGCCGTGGTGGGCCGGGACGGGCCGTGGTGGGCCGGGACGGGCCGTGGTGGGCCGGGACGGGCCGTGGTGGGCTGGGACGGGCCGTGGCGGACTGGGACGGGTTGTGGAGGACTGGGACGAACTGTGGTGGTCTGTGGTGGTCTGTGGTGGACCGTGGTGGGCTGTGATGGGCTGTGGTATGCTGGGATGGGATGTGGTAAGCTGGGACGGGCTTTCGTGGGCTGGGACGGGTTGTCGTGGGCTGGGACGGGCTGGGACGGGCCGTGGTGAGCTGGGACGGGCCGTGGTCGGCTGGGACAGCCCGTGGTGGGCTGGGACAGGCTGTGGTGAGCTGGGATGGGCCGTGGTGGGCCGGGACGGGCCGTGGCGGGCTGCGACGAACTGTGGTGGGCTGGGATGAACTGTGGTGGTCGGTGGTGGGCTGGGACGGGCTGTGGTGATCTGGGACGGGCTGTGGTAGGCTGGGACAAACTGTGGCGGGCTGGGACGGGCCGTGGCGGGTTGGGACGGGCCGTGGCGGGTTGGGACGGGCCGTGGCGGGCTGGGACGGCCCGTGGTGGGCTGGGACGAGCTGTGGTGGGCTGGGCTGGGCCGAGGCAAGCCGTGGTGGGCCGTGGTAAGCTGTGACGGGCCGTGGTGGGCTGGGTCGGTCTGTGGTGTGGTGGGACGGGCTGTGGTGGGCTGGGACGGGCTGTGGTGGGCTGGGACGGGCTGTGGTAGGCTGGGACAGGCTGGGGTGGGCTGGGACGGGCCGTGGTGGGCCGGGACGGGCCGTGGTGGGCTGGGACAGGCTCTGGTGGGATGGGGACGGGCTGTGGTTGGTTGTGGTGGGCTGGGACGGGCTGTGGTGGGCTGGGACGAGCTGTGATGAGCTGAGACGGGCTGTGATGGGCCGGGGTGGGCGGGGACAGGCTCTGGTGGGCTGTGGAGGGCTGGGACGGGCTGTGGTGGGCTGGGACGGACTTGGACGCACTGTGGTGGGCTGGGACGGCCTGTGTAGGGCTGGGAGGGGCTGTGGGGGGCTGTGGGGGGCTGGGAGGGGCTGTGGTGGCCTGTGGGGGGCTGGGAGGGGCTGTGGTGGGCTGGGACGGGCTAGAACGGCTATGGTGGGCTGGGACGGGCTGTGGTGGGCTTGGATGGGCTGTGCTGTGCTGGAACGGTCTGGGACGAGTTGTGGTGAGTGTGGTGGGCTGGGACGGACTGTGTTTAGCTGGGACGGGCTGTGGTGGGCCGTGGTGGGCTGGGACAGGCTGTGGTGAGCTGAGACGGGCTGTGGTGGGCTGTGTCGGGCTGGGACGAGCTGTGACGGGGTGGGACGGGCTGTGGTGGTCTGCGCTAGGCTGTGGTGTGCTGTAGTGGCCTGTGATGGGCTGGGTGGGGCCGTGGTGGGCCGCGACGGGTTGTGGAGGACTGGGACGAACTGTGGTGGTCTGTGGTGGTCTGTGGTGGACCGTGGTGGGCTGTGATGGGCTTTGGTGGGCCGTGGTGGGCTGGGACAGGCTGGGACGGGCTGTGGTGGGCTGGGACGGGCTGTGGTGGGCTGGGACGGTCTGTGGTGGGCTGGGACAGGCTGTGACGGTCTGTGGTGGGCTGGGAGAGGCTGTGGTGGGCTGGGAGAAGCAGGGACGGGGTGTGGTGGGCTGGGACGGGCTGTGGTGGGCGGTGACGGGCTGTGGTGGGCGGTGACGGTCTGTGGTGAGCTGGGACAGGCTGGGAAGGGCTGTGGTGGGCTGTGGTGGGCTGGAACGGGCTGTGGTGGTCTGGAACGGGCTGTGATGGGCTGGGACGGGCTGGGACATGCTGGGACGGTCTGTGGTGGACTGGGACGGTCTGTGGTGTGCTGGGACGGGCTGGGATGGGCTGCGACGGGCTGGGATGGGCTGGGACGGGCTGTGGTGGGCTGTGGTGGGCCGTGGTGGGCTGGGACGGGCTGTGGTGGACTGTGGTGTACTGGGAAGGGCCGTGGTGGACCGTGGTGTGCTGTGGTGGGCCATGGTGGACCGTGGTTGGCCGTGGTGGGCCGGGACAGGCCGTGGTTAGCCGTGGTGGGCTGAAACAGGCTGGGACGGGCTCTGGTGGGCTGGGACGGGATGTGGTGGGCTGGGACGGGCTGCGCTGGGCTGGGACGGGCTGTGGTGGGCTGTGGTGGGCTGGGACGGGCTGTGGTCGTCTGGGACGGGTTGTGGTGAGCTGAGACGGGCCGTGGTGGGCTGAGACGGGCCGTGGTGGGCTGAGACGGGCCGTGGTGGGCTGGGACAGGCACTGGTGGGCCAGGACGGGCTGTGGTGGGCTGTGGTGACCTGGGACGGGCTGTGGTGTGCTGTGGTGGGTTGTGGTGAGTTGAGACGGGCTATGGTGGGCTGTGGTGGGCCGGGACGGGCTGTGGTGGGCTGGGACGGGCTGTGGTGGTCTGGGATGGGCTGGGACAGGCTGTGGTGGGCCGTGGTAAGCCATGGTCGGCTGTGGTGGGCTGGGACGGGCTGTGGTGGGCTGTGGTGTGCCATGGTGGGCTGGGACAGGCTGCGGTGGGCTGGAAAGGGCTGTGGTGGGCTGGGACAGGCTGTGGTGGGACGGGGACGGGCTGTGGTTGGTTGTGGTGGGCTGGGACGGGCTGGGACGCCTTGGAAGGGCTGTGGTGGGCGGTGACGGGTTGTGGTGTTCTGTGACGGGCTGGGACTTTCTGTGGTGAGCTGCGACGGTCTGTGGTGGTCTGGAACGGGCTGTGGTGGGCCGGGACGGGCCGTGGCGAGCTGGGACGGGTTGTGGCGGGCTGGGACTGGTTGTGGTGGGCTGGGACGAACTGTGGTGGTCTGTGGTGGGCTGGGACGGGCCGTGGTGGGCTGGGACGGGCCGTGGTGGGCTGGGACAGGCTGTGACGGTCTGTGGTGGGCTGGGAGAGGCTGTGGTGGGCTGGGAGAAGCAGGGACGGGGTGTGGTGGGCTGGGACGGGCTGTGGTGGGCGGTGACGGGCTGTGGTGGGCGGTGACGGTCTGTGGTGAGCTGGGACAGGCTGGGAAGGGCTGTGGTGGGCTGTGGTGGGCTGGAACGGGCTGTGGTGGTCTGGAACGGGCTGTGATGGGCTGGGACGGGCTGGGACATGCTGGGACGGTCTGTGGTGGACTGGGACGGTCTGTGGTGTGCTGGGACGGGCTGGGATGGGCTGCGACGGGCTGGGATGGGCTGGGACGGGCTGTGGTGGGCTGTGGTGGGCCGTGGTGGGCTGGGGTGGCCCGTGGTGGGCTGGGACGGGCTGTGGTGGACTGTGGTGTACTGGGAAGGGCCGTGGTGGACCGTGGTGTGCTGTGGTGGGCCATGGTGGACCGTGGTTGGCCGTGGTGGGCCGGGACAGGCCGTGGTTAGCCGTGGTGGGCTGAAACAGGCTGGGACGGGCTCTGGTGGGCTGGGACGGGATGTGGTGGGCTGGGACGGGCTGCGCTGGGCTGGGACGGGCTGTGGTGGGCTGTGGTGGGCTGGGACGGGCTGTGGTCGTCTGGGACGGGTTGTGGTGAGCTGAGACGGGCCGTGGTGGGCTGAGACGGGCCGTGGTGGGCTGAGACGGGCCGTGGTGGGCTGGGACAGGCACTGGTGGGCCAGGACGGGCTGTGGTGGGCTGTGGTGACCTGGGACGGGCTGTGGTGTGCTGTGGTGGGTTGTGGTGAGTTGAGACGGGCTATGGTGGGCTGTGGTGGGCCGGGACGGGCTGTGGTGGGCTGGGACGGGCTGTGGTGGTCTGGGATGGGCTGGGACAGGCTGTGGTGGGCCGTGGTAAGCCATGGTCGGCTGTGGTGGGCTGGGACGGGCTGTGGTGGGCTGTGGTGTGCCATGGTGGGCTGGGACAGGCTGCGGTGGGCTGGAAAGGGCTGTGGTGGGCTGGGACAGGCTGTGGTGGGACGGGGACGGGCTGTGGTTGGTTGTGGTGGGCTGGGACGGGCTGGGACGCCTTGGAAGGGCTGTGGTGGGCGGTGACGGGTTGTGGTGTTCTGTGACGGGCTGGGACTTTCTGTGGTGAGCTGCGACGGTCTGTGGTGGTCTGGAACGGGCTGTGGTGGGCCGGGACGGGCCGTGGCGAGCTGGGACGGGTTGTGGCGGGCTGGGACTGGTTGTGGTGGGCTGGGACGAACTGTGGTGGTCTGTGGTGGGCTGGGACGGGCCGTGGTGGGCTGGGACGGGCCGTGGTGGGCTGGGACAGGCTGTGGTGGGCTGGGACGGGCCGTGGTGGGTCGGGACGGGCTGTGGTGGGCTGGGACGGGTTGTGGCGTGCTGGGACGAACTGTGGTGGTCTGTGGTGGGCTGGGACGGGCCGTGGTGGGCTGGGACGGGCTCTGGTGGTATGGACCGGGCTGTGGTGGGCTGGGAAGGGCTGGAATGGGCTGTGGTGGGTTGGGATGGGCTGTGGTGGGCTGGGACGAACTTTGGTGGGCTGGCACAGGCTGTGGTGGGCTTGGACCTGCTGTTGTGGTCGGGGACGGGTTGTGGTAGGTCCGGGACGGGCTGTCGTGGTCCGGGACGGGCTGTGGTGGGCTGGGAAGGCCTGGGACGGGCTGGGACGAGCTGGGACGGGCTGTGGTGGGCAGGGACGGGCTGTGGTGGGCGGGGACGGGCTGTGGTGGGCTGGGACGGGCTCTGGTGGTCTCAAACCGGCTGTGGTGGGTTGGGAAGGGCTGGAATGGGCTTTGGTGGGTTGGGACAGGCTGTGGTGGGCTGGGACGGGCTGTGGTGGGCTTGGGCCCGCTGTGGTGGTCAGGGACGGGTTCTGGTAGGTCCGGGACGGGCTGTGGCGGGCTGGGATGGGCTGTGATAAGCTGTAACCGGCTGTGGTGGGCTGTGGTGGTCTGGTACGGGTTGTGGTGAGCTGAGATGGGCTGTGGTGGGCTTTGGTGGGCTGGGGTGGGCTCGGACGGGCCGTGGTGGGCTGGGACGGGCTGTGGTGGGCTTCTATGGGCTGGTACTTTATGTGGTGGGCTGGGACGGGCTGTGACGGGCTGTGGTGGTCTGGGATGGGCTGGGACAGGCTGTGGTGGGCCGTGGTAAGCTATGGTGGGCTGTGGTGGTCTGGGACGGGCTGTGGTGGGCTGTGGTGTGCCATGGTGGGCTGGGACAGGCTGCGGTGGGCTGGAAAGGGCTGTGGTGGGCTGGAACGGGCTGTGGTGGGCTAGAACGGCTATGGTGGGCTGGGACGGGCTGTGGTGGGCTTGCATGGGCTGTGCTGTGCTGGAACGGTCTGGGACGAGTTGTGGTGAGTGTGGTGGGCTGGGACGGACTGTGTTTAGCTGGGACGGGCTGTGGTGGGCCGTGGTGGGCTGGGAACGGCTGTGGTGAGCTGAGACGGGCTGTGGTGGGCTGTGTCGGGCTGGTACGAGCTGTGACGGGGTGGGACGGGCTGTGGTGGTCTGCGGTAGGCTGTGGTGTGCTGTAGTGGCCTGTGATGGGCTGGGTGGGGCTGTGGTGGGCTGGGACGGGCTGTGGTGGGCTGGGACGGGCTGTGGTGGGCTGGGACGGGCTGTGGTGGGCTGGGACGGGCTGTGGTGTGCTGGGACGGGCTGTGGTGGGCTGGGACAGGCTGTGGTGGGCTGGGACGGGCTGTGTTAGGCTGGGACGGGCTGTGGAGGATTGGGACGGGCTATGGAGAGCTGTGGAGAGCTGGGACGGTCTGTGGTGGGCTGGGACAGGCTGTGGTGGGCTTGGACCTGCTGTGGTGGTCGGGGACGGGTTGTGGTAGGTCCGGGAGGGGCTGTCGTGGTCCGGGACGGGCTGTGGTGGGCTGGGAAGGCCTGGGACGGTCTGGGACGAGCTGGGACGGTCTGGGACAAGCTGGGACGGGCTGTGGTGGGCGGGGACGGGCTGTGGTGGGCGGGGACGGGCTGTGGTGGGCGGGGACGGGCTGTGGTGGGCGGGGACGGGCTGTGGTGGGCTGCGGTAGGCTGTGGTGCTCTGTAGTGGTCTGTGGTGTTCTGTAGTGGTCTGTGGTGGGCTGGGACGGGCTGTGGTGGGCTGGGATGGGCTGTCGTTGGCTGGGAAGGGCTGTCGTGGGCTGTGGGGGCCTGGGACATGCTGGGGTGGGCTGTGGTGGGCTGGGACGTGCTATGACGAGCTGGGGCGAGCTGTGACGGGCTGTGGTGTGTTGTAGTGGCCTGTGGTATGCTGTAGTGGCCTGTGGTGGGCTGGGACGGGCTGTGGTGGGCTGGGACAAACTGTGGTGGGCTGTGGTGGGCTGGGATGAGCTGGGACAGGCTGGGACGGGCTGGGACGGGCTGTGCTGGGCTGTGGTGGGCTGGGACGGGCTGTGGTGGGCTGGGACGGGCTGTAGTGGGCTGTGGTGGGCTGTGGAGGGCTGGGACGGGCTGTAGTGTGCCGTGGTGGGCTGGGACGGGCCGTGGTGGGCTGCGATGAACTGTGGTGGTCTGTGGTGGGCTAGGGCGGGCTGTGGTGGGCTGGGACGGGCCGTGGCGGGCTGGGATGGGCGTGGCGGGCTGGGACGGGCCGTGGCGGGTTGGGACGGGCCGTGGTGGGCTGGGACGGGCCGTGGCGGGCCGGGACAGGCCGTGGTGGGCCGGGACGGGCCGTGGTGGTCCGCGACGGGTTGTGGAGGACTGGGACGAACTGTGGTGGTCTGTGGTGGTCTGTGGTGGACCGTGGTGGGCTGTGATGGGCTGTGATGGGCTGTGGTGGGCCGTGGTGGGCTGGGACAGGCTGGGACGGGCTGTGGTGGGCTGGGACGGGCTGGGACGGGCTGTGGTGTGCTGGGACGGGCTGTGGTGTGCTGGGACGGGCTGTGGTGGGCTCGGACGGTCTGTGGTGGGCTGGGACAGGCTGTGACAGTCTGTGGTGGGCTGGGACAGGCTGTGGTGGGCTGGGACGGGCTGTGGTGGGCCGGTCTGTGGTGGGCTGGGACAGTCTGTGGTGGGCTGGGACGGGCTGTGGTGGGCGGGGACGGGCTGGGACAGGCTGGGACGGGCTGTGGTTGGCTGGGACGGGCTGTGGTGGGCTGGGACGGGCTGCTGTCGGCTGTGGTGGGCTGGGACAGGCTGGGATAGGCTGAGACAGGCTGTGGTGGCCTGGGACATTCTGTGGTGGGCTCTGGTGGGCTCTGGTGGTCTGGAACGGGCTGTGGTTGGGCTGGGACGGGCTGGGACGGGCTGTGGTGGGCTGGGACAAGCTGTGGTTTGCGGGAACGGGCTGCGGTGGGCGGGGACGGGCTGTGGTGGGCGGAGACGTACTGTGGTGGGCGGAGACGGCCTGGGACGGTCTGTGGTGGGCTGGGACATTCTGTGGTGGGCTGGGACGGGCTGGGAGGAGTAGGGACGGGCTGTGGTGGGCTGGGACGGTCTGTGGTGGGCGGTGACGGGCTGTGGTGGGCTGGGACGGGCTGTGGTGAGCTGGGACGGGCTGTGGTGGGCGCTGACGGGCTGTGGTGGGCGGTGACGGTCTGTGGTGAGCTGGGACAGGCTGGGAAGGGCTGCGGTGGGCTGTGGTGTGCTGGAACGGGCTGTGGTGTGCTGGGACGGGCTGTGGTGGGCTCGGACGGTCTGTGGTGGGCTGGGACAGGCTGTGACAGTCTGTGGTGGGCTGGGACAGGCTGTGGTGGGCTGGGACGGGCTGTGGTGGGCCGGTCTGTGGTGGGCTGGGACAGTCTGTGGTGGGCTGGGACGGGCTGTGGTGGGCGGGGACGGGCTGGGACATGCTGGGACGGTCTGTGGTGGACTGGGACGGTCTGTGGTGTGCTGGGACGGGCTGTGGTGGGCTGGGACGGGCTGGGAAGGGCTGGGACGGGCTGTGGTGGGCTGCGGTGGGCCGTGGTGGGCTGGGGTGGGCCGTGGTGGGCTGGGACGGGCTGTGGTGGACTGTGGTGTACTACGAAGGGCCGTGGTGGACCGTGGTGTGCTGTGGTGGGCCATGGTGGACCGTGGTTGGCCGTGGTGGGCCGGGACAGGGCGTGGTTAGCCGTGCTGGGCTGAAACAGGCTGGGACGGGCTCTGGTGGGCTGGGACGGGCTGTGGTGGGCTGGGACATTCTGTGGTGGGCTCTGGTGGGCTCTGGTGGTCTGGAACGGGCTGTGGTTGGGCTGGGACGGGCTGGGACGGGCTGTGGTGGGCTGGGACAAGCTGTGGTTTGCGGGAACGGGCTGCGGTGGGCGGGGACGGGCTGTGGTGGGCGGAGACGGGCTGTGGTGGGCGGAGACGGCCTGGGACGGTCTGTGGTGGGCTGGGACATTCTGTGGTGGGCTGGGACGGGCTGGGAGGAGCAGGGACGGGCTGCGGTGGGCTGGGACGGGCTGTGGTGGGCGGTGACGGGCTGTGGTGGGCTGGGACGGGCTGTGGTGAGCTGGGACGGGCTGTGGTGGGCGCTGTCGGGCTGTGGTGGGCGGTGACGGTCTGTGGTGAGCTGGGACAGGCTGGGAAGGGCTGCGGTGGGCTGTGGTGGGCTGGAACGGGCCGTGGTGGTCTGGAACGGGCTGTGATGGGCTGGGACGGTCTGTGGTGGACTGGGACGGTCTGTGGTGGGCTGGGACGGGCTGTGGTGGGCTGGGACGGGCTGGGAAGGGCTGGGACGGGCTGTGGTGGGCTGCGGTGGGCCGTGGTGGGCTGGGGTGGGCCGTGGTGGGCTGGGACGGGCTGTGGTGGACTGTGGTGTACTACGAAGGGCCGTGGTGGACCGTGGTGTGCTGTGGTGGGCCATGGTGGACCGTGGTTGGCCGTGGTGGGCCGGGACAGGGCGTGGTTAGCCGTGCTGGGCTGAAACAGGCTGGGACGGGCTCTGGTGGGCTGGGACGGGATGTGGTGGGCTGGGACGGGCTGTGGTGGGCTGGGACGGGCTGTGGTCGTCTGGGACGGGTTGTGGTGAGCTGAGACGGGCCGTGGTGGGCTGAGACGGGCCGTGGTGGGCTGAGACGGGCCGTGGTGGGCTGGGACGGGCTGGTACTTGCTGTGGTGGGCTGTTACGGGCTGTGGTGTGCTGTGACAGGCTGTGGTGGTTTCGGACGAGCTGGGACGGGCTGTGGTGGGCTGGGACGGGCCGTGGTGGGCTGGGATAGGCTGTGGTGAGCTGAGACGGGCTCTGGAGGTCTGTGGTGGGCTAGGACGGCTTGTGGTGGGCCGTGGTGGGCTGAGACGGGGCGTGGTGGGCTGTGGTGGGCTTTCGTGGGCCGTGTTGGGCTGGGACGGGCTGTGGTGGGCTGGGACGGGCTGCGGTGGGTTGTGGAGAGCTGGGACGGGCTGTGACGAGCTGTGGTGGGCTGCGACGGGCTCTGGGGGTCTGGGACAGGCTTGGACGAGCTGGGACAGGCTGGGACAGGCTGTGGTGGGCTGAGACGGGCTGGGAGGGGCTGGGACGGGCTGTGTTGGGTGGGGACGGGCTGTGGTGGTCCGGGACGGGATCTGGTGGGCTGTGGTGGGGTGGGACGGGCTGTGGTGAGCTGAGCCGGGCTGGGACGGGCTGTGGTGGGCTGGGACGGGCTGTGGTGGGCTGGGACGAGTTGTAGTGGGCCGGGACGGACTGTGGTGGGCTGTGTTGGGCTGGGACGGGCTGTGGTGGTTTCGGACGGGCTGTGGTGGTCTGTGGTGTGCTGGGATGGGTTGTGGTGGGCTGGGACGGGCTGTGGTGGGCCGGGACGGGCTGTGGTGTGCTGTGGTGGGCTGGGACGGGTTGTAGTGGGCCGGGACGGGCTGTGGTGTTCTGTGGTAAGGTGGGACGGGCTGTGGTGGGCTGGGACGGGCTGGGGTGGGCTGGGATGGGCTGTGGTGTGCTGGGACGGGCTGTGGTGTGCTTGGACGAGCTGTGGTGTGCAAGGACAAGCTGGGACGGGCTGGGACGGGCTGTGGTGGGCTGGGACTCGGTGTGGTGGAATGGGACGGGCTGGGACAGGCTGTGATGGGCTGGGACAGGCTGTGGTGGGCTGGGACGGGCTGGGACGGGCTGGGACGGGCTGTGGTGAACTGGGACGAGCTGTGGTGGGCAGTGGTGAGCTGGGACGGGCTGTGGTGGGCTGTGGTGTGCTGTGGTGGGCTGGGACGGGCTGTGGTGGGCTGGGACGGGCTGTGGTGGGCTGGGACGGGCTGTGGTGGGCCGGGACGGGCCGTGGTGGGCTGTGGTGCGCCGTGTTTATCTGGGACGAGCTGTGGTGGGCCATGGCGGGCCGTGGTGGGCTGGGACGGGCCGTGGTTTGCCGTCGTGGGCTGAAACAGGCTGTGGTGACCGGTGGTGGGCTGTGGTGACCGGTGGTGGGCTGTGGTGACCTGTGGTGGGCTGGGACGGGTTGCGGTGGGCTGGGACGGGTTTCGGTGGGCTAGGACGGGCTGCGGTGGGCTGGGACGGGCTGCGGTGGGCTGGGATAAGCTGTGTTGGGCTGCGACGGGCTGTGGTAAGCTGGGATGAGCTGTGGAGGGTTGGGACGGGCTCTGGAGGGTTGTGGAGGGCTGTGCTGGGCTTGGACAGGCTGTGGTGGGCTGAGATGGGCCGTGGTGGTCCGTGGTGGGCTGGGACGGGCTGTGGTGGGCTGGGACAGGCTGTGGTGGGCGGGGACAGGCTGGGACGGGCTGTAGTGGGCTGGGACGGGCTGGGGTGGGCTGTGGTGTGCTGGGACGGGCTGTGGTGTGCTGGGACGGGCTGTGGTGGGCTGGGACGGGCTGTGGTGGGCTGGGACGAACTGTGGTGGGCTGGGACGGGCTGTGGTGGGCTGGGACGGGCTGTGGTGGGCTGGGGTGGGCTGTGGCGGGCTGGGACGGGCTGTGGTGGGCTGGGACGAGCTGTGGTGGGCTGTGGTGGGTTCTGGTGAGCTTAGACGGGCTGTGGTGGGTTGGGACGGTCTGTGGTGAGTTGTGGTGGGCTGGGACGGGCTGTGGTGGGCTTGGGCGGGCTGTGGTGGGCTGGGACGGGCTGTGGTGGGCTGGGACGGGCTGTGGTGGGCTGGGACGGGCTATGCTGGGCTAGGACAGGCTGGGACGGACTGTGGTGACCTGGGACGGGCTGTGGTGGGCTGTGGAGGGCTGGGACGGGCTGTGGTTGGCTCGACGGGCTGTGGTTGGCTGGGACCGTCTGTTTTGGGCTGGGATGGCCTGTGGTGGCCTGTGGTGGGCTGTGGTGGGCTGAAATAGGCTGGGACAGGCTCTAGTGGCTGGGACGGGCCGTGGTGGGCGGGGACGGGCCGTGGTGGGCTGTGGTGGGCTGGGACGGGCCGTGGTGGGCTTTGGTGGGCTGAGACGGGCTGGGGCGGGCTGTGGTGGGCTGGGACGGCCTGTGGTGAGCTGGGACGGTCTGGAGCGGGCTGTGGTGGGCTGGGACAGGCTGTGGTAGGACAGGGACGGGCTGTGGTGGGCTATGGGGGGCTGGGACGGGCTTTGGTGGGCTGGGACTGGCCGTGGTGGGCTGGGACGGGCCGTGGTGGGCTGGGACGGGCTGTGGTGGGCTGTAGTGGGCTGGGACAAGCTGTGGTGGGCTGGGACAGGCTTTGATGAGCTGGGACAGGCTGTGGTGGCCTGGTACGGGCTGTGGTGGGCTGGGACAGGCTGTGGTGGTCTCGGACGGCCTGTTGTTGTCTGGGACGGCCTGTGGTGGTCTGGGACTGCCTGTGGTGTTCTGGGACGGCCTGTGGTGAGCTGGGATGGGCTGTGGTGAGCTGGGACGGGCTGTGGTGAGGTGGGACGGGCTGCGACGGGCTGTGGTGTGCTGTGACGGGCTGCGGTGGGCTGCGACGGGCTGGGACGGGCTGCCGTGGGCTGGGACGGGCTGCCGTGGGCTGGGACGGGCTGCCGTGGGCTGGGACGGGTTGCCGTGGGCTGGGACGGGCTGCTGTGGGCTGGGACGGGTTGCCGTGGGCTGGGACGGGCTGGGACGGGCTGCGGTAGTCTGGGATGGGCTGGGACGGGCCGCGGTGGGCTGGGACGGGCCGCGGTGGGCTGGGACGGGCCGCGGTGGGCTGGGACGAACGGCGGTGGGCTGGGATGGGCTGCGATGGGCTGGGACCGGCTGCGGTGGGCTCGGACAAGCTGGGACGGGCTGCGGTGGGCTGGGACGGGCTGCGGTGGGCTGGGACGGGCTGCGGTGGGCTGGGACGGTCTGTGGTGGGCTGTGGTGGGCTGGGACGGGCTGTGGTGGGCTGGGATGGGCTGTGGTGGGCTGGGACGGACTGTGGTAGGCGGGGACGGGCTGTGGTGGGTGGGGATTTGCTGTGGTGGGCGGGGATGGGCTGTGGTAAGCCGGGATGGGCTGTGGTGGGCCGGGACGGGCTGTGGTGGGCTGCGGTGGGCTGGGATGGGCTGCGGTGGGCTGGGATGGGCTCTGGTGGGCTGTGCTGTTCTGGGACGGGCTGGGAAAAGTTGTGGTGCTCTGGGACGGGCTGTGGTGGTCTGGCACGGGCTGTGGTGGGCTGGCACGGGCTGTGGTGGGCTGGGACGGGCCGTGGTTGCCTGGGACGGGCTGTGGTGGGCTGGGACAGGCTGGGACGGGCTACGGTGGGCTGGGACGAGCTGGGACGGTATGCGGTGGGCTGGGACGAGCTGGCACAGACTGCGGTGCGCTAGTACGGGCTGACACGGGCTGGGACGGGCTGTGGTGGGCTGGGACGGGCTGTGGTGCGCTAGTACGGGCTGACACGGGCTGGGACGGGCTGTGGTGGGCTGACTCGGGCCGTGGTGGGCTTGGTCGGGCCGTGGTGGGCTTGGTCAGGGCGTGGTGGGCTGGGACGGGCCGTGGTGGGCTGGGACGGGCTGTGGTGGGCTGGGACAGGCTCTGCTGGGCTGCGGTGGGCCGTGGTGGGCAGGGACAGGCCGTGGTGGGCTGGGACAGGCCGTGGTGTGCTGGGAAGGGCTGGGTCGGGCTGGGACGGGCTGTGGTGGGCTGCGACGGGCTTTGGTAAGCTGTAATGGGCTGTGGTGGGCTGTGGTGAGCTGGGAAGGGCTGTGGTGGGCTGGGACAGGCACTGCTGGGCTGAGGTGGGCCGTGGTGGGCGGGGACAGGCCGTGGTGGGCATGGACAAGTTGTGGTGAGCTGGGACGTACTGGGACGGTCTGTAATGGGCTGTGGTGGGCTGGGAAAAGCTGTGGTGGGCTTGGACGATCTGTGGTGGGCTGGTACGCGCTGTGGTGGGCTGTGGTGGGCTGGGACGGGCTGGGACGGGCTGCGGTGGGCTGGGACGATTTGGGACGGGACGCGGTGGGCTAGGATGGGCTGGCACAGACTGTGGTGAGCTAGTAAGGGCTGACACGGGCTGGGACGGGCTGTGGTGGGCTGTGGTGGGCCGTGGTGGGCTGGGACGGGCAGTGGTGGGCTGGGACGGACTGTGGTGGGCTGTGGTGGGCCGTGATGGGCTGTGGTGGGCCGGGACGGGCTGGGCCGTGCTGGGACAGGTTGGCATGGGCTCTGACGGGCTGTGACGGGCTGTGGTGGGCTGGGAAGAGCTGTGTTGGGCTGGGACGGGCTGTGGTGGGCTGGGACGGGCTGTGGTCATCTGGAAGGGGCTGTGGGGGGCTGGGAAGGGCCGTGGTGGGCTGGGACGGACTGTGGTGGGCTGTGGTGGGCCGTGATGGGCTGTGGTGAGCCGGGACGGGCTGGGCCGTGCTGGGACGGGTTGGCATGGGCTCTGACGGGCTGGGAAGAGCTGTGTTGGGCTGAGTCGGGCTGTGGTGGTCTGGGACGGGCTGTGGTCATCTGGAATGGGCTGTGGGGGGCTGGGACGGGCTGGAACGGGCTGTGGTGGGCTGGGACGGTCTGTTGTGGGCTTAGACGGGCTGTGGTGGGCTGGGACGGGCTGTGGTGCGCTGGGACGGGCCGTGGTGGGCTGAGGTGGGCCGTGGTGGGCTGCGACAGACCGTGGTTGGCCGGCACGGACCGCTGTGGGCCGGGATGGGCTGTGGTGGGCCGGGAAGGGCTGTGGTGGGCTGACTCGGGCTGTGGTGAGCTGGCTCGGGCCGTGGTGGGCTGGCTCGGGCCGTGGTGGGCTTCGTCGGGCCGTGGTTGGCTGGGACAGGCCGTGGTGGGCTGGGCTGGGCCGTGGTGGGCCGTGGTGGGCTGGGACGGGCCGTGGTGGGCTGGGAAGGGCTGGTGTGGGCCGGGAGGGGCCGTAGTGGGCAGGGACAAGTTGTGGTGAGCTGGGACGTGCTGGGACGGTCTGTAGTGGGCTGTGGTGGGCTGTGATGGGCTGTGGTGAGCTGGGACGTGCCGTGGTGGGCTGAGACGTACTGTGGTGGGCTGTGGTGGGCTGTGGTGTGCTGTGCTTGGCTGGGATGGGCTGGGACGGGCCGTGGTGGGCTGGGACGGGCCGTGGTGGGATGGGACGGGCCATGGTGGACTGGGACGGGCTGTGGTGGGTTGTGACGGGCCCTGGAGGGCTGTGGTAGGCCGCGGTGGGCTGGGACGGGCCGCGGTGGGCTGGGACGGGCCGCGGTGGGCTGGGACGAACTGCGGTGGGCTGGGTCGGGCTGCGGTGGCCTGGGACGGGCTGCGGTGGGCTGGGACGGGCTGTGGTGGGTGGGAACGGGCTGTGGTGGGTGGGGACGGGCTGTGGTGGGCGGGGATGGGCTGTGGTGTGCCGGGACAGGCTGTGGTGGGCCGGGACGGGCTGTGGTGGGCTGACTCGGGCTGTGGTGAGCTGACTCGGGCTGTGGTGAGCTGGCTCGGGCCGTGGTGGGCTTGGTCGGGCCGTGGTGGGCTGGGACAGGCCGTGGTGGGCTGGACTGGGCCGTGGTGGGCCGTGGTGGGCTGGGACGGGCCATGGTGGGCTGGGAAGGGCTGTGGTGGGCCGGGACGGGCCGTAGTGGGCAGGGACAAGTTGTGGTGAGCTGGGACGTGCTGGGACGGTCTGTAGTGGGCTGTGGTGGGCTGGGACGGGCTGTGAAGGGCTTGGACGAGCTGTGGTGGGCTGGTGTGGGCTGGGACGTGCTGTGGTGGGCTGGGACGGGCTGTGGTGGGCTGGGACAAGCTGTGGTGAACTGAGACGGGCTGTGGTGGGCTGGGACCAGCTGTGGTGGGCTCCGACAGGCTCTGGTAGGCTGGGACGGGCTGTGGTGGACTGGGACGGGCTGTGGTGGGCTGGGACAGGCTCTGCTGGGCTGAGGTGGGCCTTGGTGGGCAGGGATGGGCCATGGTGGGCGGGGACGGTCCGTGGTGGGTGGGGACGGGCTGTGTTTGCTGGGACGGACTCTGGTGAGTCTGGGACGGGCTGTGCTGATCTGGGACGGGCTGGGACGGGCTGGGATGGGCTCTGGTGGGCTGGGACGGGCTGGGACAAGCTGGGACGGGCTGTGGTGGGCTGGGACAGGTTGGGACGGGCTGCGGTGGGCTGGGACGGGCTGCGGTGGGCTGGGACGGGCTGCGGTGGGCTGGGACGGTCTGGGACGGGCTGTGGTGGGCTGGGATGGGCTGTGGTTGGCTGGGACAAGCTGGGACGGGCTGTGGTGAGCTGGGACGGGCTCGGACAGGCTGTGGTGGGCTGGGACGGGCTGGGACGAGCTGTGGTGGGCTGGGACGGGCTGTGGTGGTCTGCGGTAGGCTGTGGTGGGCTGGGACGGGCTGTGGTGGGCTTGGACGGGCTTTGGTGGGCTGCAACGGGCTGTGGTGGGCTGGGACGGGCTGTGGTGGGCCGGGACAGGCCGTGGTGGGCTTTGGTGCACCGTGTTTGGCTGGGATGGGCCGTGGTGGGCTGTGGTGGGCCGTGGTGTGTTGGGACGAGCTGTGGTTAGCTGTGGTGGGCTGAAACGGGCTGGGACGGGCTGTGGTGGGCTGGGACGGGCTGGGACAGACTGTGGTGGGCTGGGACGGGCTGGGACAGACTGTGGTGGGCTGGGACGGGCTGGGACAGGCTGTGGTGGGCTGGGACGGGCTGGGACAGACTGTGGTGGGCTGGGACGGGCTGTGGTCGCCTGGGACAAGCTGGGACGGGCTGTAGTGGGCTGGGACGGGCTGTGGTAAGCTGCAACAGGCTGTGGTGGGCTGTGATGGGCTGTGGTGAGGTGGGACGTGCCGTGGTGGGCTGGGACGTGCCGTGGTGGGCTGAGACGTACTGTGGTGGGCTGTGGTGGGCTGTGGTGGGCTGTGGTGTGCTGTGCTTGGCTGGGACGGGCTGTGGTGGGCTGGGAAGAGCTGTGTTGGGCTGAGTCGGGCTGTGGTGGGCTGGGACGGGCTGTGGTCGTCTGGAACGGGCTGTGGGGGGCTGGGACGGGCTGGGACGGACTGTGGTGGGCTGGGACGGGCTGTTGTGGGCTGGGACGGGCTGTGGTGGGCTGGGACGGGCTGTGGTGGTCTGAGGTGGGCCGTGGTGGGCTGCGACAGACCGTGGTTGGCCGGGACGGACCGCTGTGGGCCGGAACGGGCTGTGGTGGGCCGGGAAGGGCTGTGGTGGGCTGGGACGGGCTGTGGTAAGCCGGGACGGGCTGTAGTTGGCTGACTCGGGCTGTGGTGAGCTGGGACGTGCTGGGACAGGCTGTGGTGGGCCGTGGTGGGCTGGGACGGGCCGTGGTGGGCTGGGAGGGGCTGTGGTGGGCCGGGACGGGCCGTAGTGGGCAGGGACAAGTTGTGGTGAGCTGGGACGTGCTGGGACGGTCTGTAGTGGGCTGGTGTGGGCTGGGACGGGCTGTGGTGGGCTGGGACGGGCTGTGGTGTGCTGGGACGGGCTGTTGTGGGCTGGGACGGGCTGTGGTGGCCTGGGAAGGGCTGTGGTCGTCTGGAAGGGGCTGGGGGGGCTGGGAAGGGCCATGGTGGGCTGGGACGGACTGTGGTGGGCTGTGGTGGGCCGTGATGGGCTGTGGTGAGCCGGGACGGGCTGGGCTGTGCTGGGACGGGTTGGCATGGGCTCTGACGGGCTGGGACGGGCTGTGGTGGGCTGGGACGGGCTGTGGTCGTCTGGAACGGGCTGTGGGGGGCTGGGACGGGCTGGAACGGGCTGTGGTGGGCTGGGACGGGCTGTGGTGGGCTGGGACGGGCTGTGGTGGGCTGGGACGGGCTGTGGTGGGCTGGGACGGGCCGTGGTGGGCTGAGGTGGGCCGTGGTGGGCTGCGACGGACCGCTGTGGGCCGGGACGGGCTGTGGTGGGCCGGGAAGGGCTGTGGTGGGCCGGGACGGGCTGTAGTGGGCTGACTCGGGCTGTGGTGAGCTGGGACGTGCTGGGACAGGCCGTGGTGGGCCGTGGTGGGCTGGGACGGGCCGTGGTGGGCTGGGACGGGCTGTGGTGGGCCGGGCCGGGCCGTAGTGGGCAGGGACAAGTTGTGGTGAGCTGGGACGTGCTGGGACGGTCTGTAGTGGGCTGGTGTGGGCTGGGACGTGCTGTGGTGGGCTGGGACGGGCCTTGGTGGGCTGGGACGGGCCATGGTGGGCAGGGACGGGCCGTGGTGGGTGGGGACGGGCTGTGTTGAGCTGGGACGGACTCTGGTGAGTCTGGGACGGGCTGTGCTGATCTGGGACGGGCTGTGGTGGGCTGGGACGGACTCTGGTGAGTCTGGGACGGGCTGTGCTGATCTGGGACGGGCTGTGGTGGGCTGGGACGGACTCTGGTGAGTCTGGGACGGGCTGTGGTGGGCTTGGACGGGCTGTGGTGGGTTGTGGTGAGCTGAGACGGGCTGGGACGGGCTGGGATGGGCTCTGGTGGGCTGTGGTGGGCTGTGGTGGGCTGGGACGGGCTGTGGTGGGCTGGGACAGGCTGGGACGGGCTGGGACAGGCTGGGACGGGCTGTGGTGGGCTGGGACAGGCTGGGACCGGCTGTGGTGGGCTGACTCGGGCCGTGGTGGGCTGGCTCGGGCCGTGGTGGGCTTGGTCGGGCCGTGGTGGGCTGGGATGGGCCGTGGTGGGCTGGGATGGGCCGTGGTGGGCTGGGACAGGCTCTGCTGGGCTGAGGTGGGCCTTGGTGGGCAGGGACAGGCCGTGGTGGGCGGAGACAGGCCGTAGTGTGCTGGGAAGGGCTGGGTCGGGCTGGAACGGGCTGTGGTGGGCTGCGACGGGCTGTGGTAAGCTGTAATGGGCTGTGGTGGGCTGTGGTGAGCTGGGAAGGGCTGTGGTGGGCTGGGACAGGCACTGCTGGGCTGAGGTGGGCCGTGGTGGGCGGGGACGGGCCGTGGTGGGCAGGGACAAGTTGTGGTGAGCTGGGACGTACTGGGATGGTCTGTAATGGGCTGTGGTGGGCTGGGAAAAGCTGTGGTGGGCTTGGATGATCTGTGGTGGGCTGGTACGCGCTGTGGTGGGCTGTGGTGGGCTGGGACGGGCTGGGACGGGCTGCGGTGGGCTGGGACGTTTTGGGACGGGATGCGGTGGGCTAGGACGGGCTGGCACAGACTGTGGTGAGCTAGTAAGGGCTGACACGGGCTGGGACGGGCTGTGGTGGGCTGTGGTGGGCCGTGGTGTGCTGTGGTTGGCCGTGGTGGGCTGGGACGGACAGTGGTGGGCTGGGACGGACTGTGGTGGGCTGTGGTGGGCCATGGTGGGCTGTGATGGGCTGGGATAGGCTGTGGCGGGCTGTGGTGGGCTGGGACGGGCTGCGGTGGGCTGGGACGGGCTGTGGAGGTCTTGGATGGGCTATGGCGGGCCGAGACGGCTGTGGCGGACTGGGACAACCTGTGACGGGCCGTGGTGGGCCGTGGTGGGCCGTGGTGGGCTGGGACGGGTCGTGGTGGGCTGTGACGTGTCGTGGTAGGCTGGGACGGGCTGTGGTGTGCTGGGACGGGCTGTGGTGTGCTGGGACGAGCTGGGACGGGCTGTGGTGGGCTGTGGTGGGCTGTGGTGGGCGGGGACGGGCTGTGGTGGGCTGCGGTGGGCTGGGACTCGCTGTAGTGTGGTGGGACGGGCTGTGGAGGGCTGGGACGGGCTGCGGTGGGCTGGGACATGCTGGGACGGGCTGTGGAAGGCTGCGGTGATCTCTTTTGTGCTGTGGTGGCCTGTGGTGGGCTGGGACGGGCTGTGGTGGGCTGGGACGGGCTGGGATAGGATGGGACGGGCTGTGGTGGGCTGGGACGGGCTGTGGTGGGCTGTAGTGGGCTGGGACAAGCTGTGGTGGGCTGGGACAGGCTTTGATGATCTGGGACAGGCTGTGGTGGTCTGGGACGGCCTGTGGTGTGCTGTGGCGGGATGGGACGGGCTGGGACGGGCTGTGGTGGGCTGGGACGGGCTGTGGTGGGCTGGGATGGCCTGTGGTGGGCCGTGATGGGCTGGGACGGGCCGTGGTGAAATGTGGTGGGCCGTGGTGGGCTGTGGTGGGCCGTGGTGGGTCGTTTTGGGCCGGGATGGGATGGGGTGGGCTGTGGTGGGCCGTGGTGGGCTGCGACGGGCCGTGGTGGGCTCTGGTGGGCCGTGGTGGGCGGTGATGGGCCGTGGTGGGCTGGGACGGGCTCTGGTGGTCTCAAACCGGCTGTGGTGGGTTGGGAAGGGCTGGAATGGGCTTTGGTGGGTTGGGACAGGCTGTGGTGGGCTGGGACGGGCTGTGGTGGGCTTGGACCTGATGTGGTGGTCAGGGACGGGTTCTGGTAGGTCCGGGACGGGCTGTGGCGGGCTGGGATGGGCTGTGATAAGCTGTAACCGGCTGTGGTGGGCTGTGGTGGTCTGGTACGGGTTGTGGTGAGCTGAGATGGGCTGTGGTGGGCTTTGGTGGGCTGGGGTGGGCTCGGACGGGCCGTGGTGGGCTGGGACGGGCTGTGGTGGGCTTCTATGGGCTGGTACTTTATGTGGTGGGCTGGGACGGGCTGTGACGGGCTGTGGTGGTCTGGGATGGGCTGGGACAGGCTGTGGTGGGCCGTGGTAAGCCATGGTGGGCTGTGGTGGTCTGGGACGGGCTGTGGTGGTCTGTGGTGTGCCATGGTGGGCTGGGACAGGCTGCGGTGGGCTGGAAAGGGCTGTGGTGGGCTGGAACGGGCTGTGGTGGGCTGGGACAGGCTGTGGTGGGATGGGGACGGGCTGTGGTTGGTTGTGGTGGGCTGGGACGGGCTGTGGTGGGCTGGGACGAGCTGTGGTGGGCTGAGACGGGCTGTGATGGGCCGGGGTGGGCCGGGACAGGGTCTGGTGGGCTGTGGAGGGCTGGGACGGGCTCTGGTGGGCTGGGACGGACTTGGGCGCACTGTGGTGGGCTGGGACGGGCTGGGACAGCCTGTGTAGGGCTGGGAGGGGCTGTGGTGGGCTGTGGGGGGCTGGGAAGGGCTGTGGTGGGCTGGGACGGGCTAGAACGGCTATGGTGGGCTGGGACGGGCTGTGGTGGGCTTGGATGGGCTGTGCTGTGCTGGAATGGTCTGGGACGAGTTGTGGTGAGTGTGGTGGGCTGGGACGGACTGTGTTTAGCTGGGACGGGCTGTGGTGGGCCGTGGTGGGCTGGGACAGGCTGTGGTGAGCTGAGACGGGCTGTGGTGGGCTGTGTCGGGCTGGGACGAGCTGTGACGGGGTGGGACGGGCTGTGGTGGTCTGCGGTAGGCTGTGGTGTGCTGTAGTGGCCTGTGATGGGCTGGGTGGGGCTGTGGTGGGCTGGGACGGGCTGTGGTGGGCTGGGACGGGCTGTGGTGGGCTGGGACGGGCTGTGGTGGGCTGGGACGGGCTGTGGTGGGCTGGGACAGGCTGTGGTGGGCTGGGATAAGCTGTGTTGGGCTGGGACGGGCTGTGTTAGGCTGGGATGGGCTGTGGAGGATTGGGACGGGCTATGGAGAGCTGTGGAGAGCTGGGACGGTCTGTGGTGGGCTGGGACAGGCTGTGGTGGGCTTGGACCTGCTGTGGTGGTCGGGGACGGGTTGTGGTAGGTCCGGGAGGGGCTGTCGTGGTCCGGGACGGGCTGTGGTGGGCTGGGAAGGCCTGGGACGGGCTGGGACGAGCTGGGACAAGCTGTGGTGGGCGGGGACGGGCTGTGGTGGGCGGGGACGGGCTGGGACGAGCTGGGACGGGCTGTGGTGGGCTGCGGTAGGCTGTGGTGCTCTGTAGTGGTCTGTGGTGTTCTGTAGTGGTCTGTGGTGGGCTGGGACGGGCTGTGGTGGGCTGGGATGGGCTGTCGTGGGCTGGGAAGGGCTGTCGTGGGCTGTGGGGGCCTGGGACATGCTGGGAAGGGCTGTGGTGCGCTGGGACGTGCTGTGACGAGCTGGGACGAGCTGTGACGGGCTGTGGTGTGTTGTAGTGGCCTGTGGTATGCTGTAGTGGCCTGTGGTGGGCTGGGACGGGCTGTGGTGGGCTGGGACAAACTGTGGTGGGCTGGGATGAGCTGGGACAGGCTGGGACGGGCTGGGACGGGCTGTGGTGGGCTGTGGTGGGCTGGGACGGGCTGTGGTGGGCTGGGACGGGCTGTAGTGGGCTGTGGTGGGCTGTGGAGGGCTGGGATGGGATGTAGTGTGCCGTGGTGGGCTGGGACGGGCCGTGGTGGGCTGGGATGAACTGTGGTGGTCTGTGGTGGGCTGGGGCGGGCTGTGGTGGGCTGGGATGGGCCGTGGCGGGCTGGGACGGGCCGTGGCGGGCTGGGACGGGCCGTGGCGGGTTGGGACGGGCCGTGGCGGGCTGGGACGGGCCGTGGCGGGCTGGCACGGGCCGTGGTGGGCCGGGACGGGCCATGGTGGGCCAGGAAAGGCTGTGTTTGGCTGGGACAGGCTGTGGTGGGCCGGGACGGGCCGTGGTGGGCCGGGACGGGCCGCTAAGTGCCGGGACGGGCCGTGGTGGGCTGGGACGGGCCGTGGTGGGCCGCGATGGGTTGTGGAGGACTGGGACGAACTGTGGTGGTCTGTGGTGGTCTGTGGTGGACCGTGGTGGGCTGTGATGGGCTGTGGTATGCTGGGACGGGGTGTGGTAAGCTGGGACGGGCTTTCGTGGGCTGGGACGGGTTGTCGTGGGCTGGGACGGGCTGGGACGGGCCGTGGTGAGCTGGGACGGGCCGTGGTCGGCTGGGACAGCCCGTGGTGGGCTGGGAGAGGTTGTGGTGAGCTGGGACGGGCCGTGGTGGGCCGGGACGGGCCGTGGCGGACTGGGACGAACTGTGGTGGGCTGGGATGAACTGTGGTGGTCTGTGGTGGTCTGGGACGGGCTGTGGTGATCTGGGATGGGCTGTGGTAGGCTGGGACAAACTGTGGCAGGCTGGGACGGGCTGTGGCGGGCTGGGACGGGCTGTGGTGGGCGGGTACGTGCTGGGACGGGCTGGGTCGGGCCCTGGTGGGCTGGGACAGGCTGTGGTGGGCGGGGAGGGGTTTTGTTGGGTGAGGACGGGCTGTGGTGGGCGGGGACGGGCTTTGGTGGGCTGGGACGGGCTCTAGTGGTCTGGAACGGGCTGTACTGGGCTGGGACGGGCTGGGACGTGTTGGGACGGGCTGAGGTGGGCCGTGGTGGGCCGGGACGGGCCGTGGTGGGCTATGGTGGGCCGTGGTGGGCTGGGACGGGCTGTGGTGGCCTGGGACGGGCTGTGGTGGAGTGTGGTGGGCTGGGATGGGCCGTGGTGTGCTGGGACAGGCTATCGTGGGCTGGAACGGGCTGTAGTGGGCCGGGATGGGCCGTGGTTGGCCCGGATGGACCGTGGTGGGCCGTGGTGGGCCGGGACGGGCCCTGGTGGGTGGGGACGGGCCGTGGTGGGTCGTGGAGGGCTGGGACAGGCTGTTATGGTTCGGAACGTGCTGTGGTGGGCCGGGACGGGCTCTGGTGGGCTGGGACAGGCACTGGTGGGCCGGGACGGGCTGTGGTGGGCTGTGGTGACCTGGGACGGGCTGTGGTGTGCTGTGGTGGGTTGTGGTGATTTGAGACGGGCTATGGTGGGCTGTGGTGGGCCGGGACGGGCTGTGGTGGGCTGAAACGGGTGGTGGGCCGGGACGGTCTGTGGGGGGCCTAGACGGGCCGTGGTGGGCCGGGACGGGCCGTGGTGGGCTGTGGTGGGCTGTGGCGGTCTGGGACTGTCTATGGTCACTGGGACAGGCTGTGGTGGACTGTGGTGTGCTGGGACGGGCTGTGGCGGGCTGGGACGAGCTGTGGCGGGCGGGGACGGGCTGTGGTGGTCGGGGACGGGCTGTGCCGGGCGGGGACGGGCTGTGGTGTACTGGGACGGGCTGTGGTGTGCTGGGACGGGATGGGACGGGCTGTGGTGGGCGGGGACAGTCTGTGGTGGGCCGTGGTGGGCTGGGACGGGCTGTGGTGGGCTGGGACGGGCTGTGGTGAGCCGGGACGGGCTGTGGTGGGCCGTGGTGGGCAGGGACGGGCCGTGGTGGGCTCTGGTGGGCCGTTTTGGGCCTGGATGGGAAGGGGTGGGCTGTGGTGGGCCGTGGTGGGATGGGGCAGGCTGTGGTGGGCTGGGACAGGCCGTGGTGGGCTGTGGTGGGCCGTGGCTCGCTGCGGTGGGCTGTGGTGGGCTGGGACGGGCTGGGGCGGTCTGTGGTGGGCTCGGACGTGCTGTGATGGGCTGGGACGGGCTATGGTGGACTGGGACGTGCTGTGTTGGGCTGGGACGGGCTGGGACGGGCTGTGGTGTGCTGGGACGGGCTGTGGTGGCCTGGGACGGTCTGTGGTGGGCTGGGACAGGCTGTGACAGTCTGTGGTGGGCTGGGACAGTCTGTGGTGGGCGGGGACAGGCTGGGACAGGCTGGGACGGGCTGCGGTGGGTTGTGGAGAGCTGGGACGGGCTGTGACGGGCTGTGGTGGGCTGCGACGGGCTCTGGGGGTCTGGGACAGGCTTGGACGAGCTGGGACAGGCTGGGACAGGCTGTGGTGGGCTGAGACGGTCTGTGGTGGGCTGGGACGGTCTGTGGTGGGCTGTGGTAAGCTGGGACGGGCTGTGGTGGGCTGTGATGGGCTGTGGTGGGCTGTGGTGTGCTGGGACGGGCTGTGGTTGGCCGGGACGGGCCGTGGTGGGCTGTGTTGCCCCTTGTTTATCTGGGACGAGCTGTGGTGGGCCATGGCGGGCCGTGGTGGGCTGGGACGGGCCGTGGTTTGCCGTGGTGGGCTGAAACAGGCTGTGGTGACCTGTGGTGGGCTGTGGTGACCGGTGGTGGGCTGTGGTGACCTGTGGTGGGCTGTGGTGACCTGTGGTGGGCTGTGGTGGGCTGGGACGGGCTCTGGTGGTCTGGGACATACTGTGGTGGGCTGGGACGGGCTGGGACGGGCTGTGGTGCTCTGTGGTGGGCTGGGACGTGCCGTGGTGGACCGTGGTGGGCTTGGATGGGCCGTGGTGGGCTTGGATGGGCCGTGGTGGGCTTGGATGGGCCGTGGTGGGCTGTGGTCGGCCGTGGTGGGCTGTGGTCGGCCGTGGTGGGCTGTGGTCGGCCGTGGTGGGCTGTGGTGGGCTGTGGTCGGTTGTGGTGGGCTGGGATGGGCTGTGGTGGGCTGAGATGGGATGTGGTGGTCTGGGACAGGCTGTAATGGGCTGGGACGGGCTGTGGTGCGCCTTGGTGGGCTGTGTTGGGCCCGGATGGGCCGTGGTGGGCTGTGGTGGGCCATGGTGGGCTGGGACGGGCTGTGGTGGGCTGGGACGGGCCGTTGTTATCTGGGATGGGCTGTGGTGGGCTGTGGTGTGATGGGACGGGCTGTGGTGGGCTGGGATCGGCTGGGATAGGCTGTGGTTGGTTATGGTGGGCTGGGAAGAGCTGTGGTGGTCTGGGACAAGCTGTGGTGGGCTGTGGTGGGCTGGGACTGGCTGTGGTGGGCTGGGACGGGCTGTAGTGGGCTGAGGCGGGCTGTGGTGGGCTGGCACGGGCTGTGGTGGGCTGTGGTGGTCTGTGGTGGCCTGGGACGGGCTGTGGTGGGCTGTGGTGGGTTCTGAAGGTCTGTGGTGGGCTGTGGTGGGTTGGGACACGCTGTGGTGGGTAGGGACGGGCTGTGGTGGGCTGAGGTGTGTTTTGACGGGTTGGCACGGGCTGGGACGGGCCGTTGTGGGCTGGGATGGGCTGCGGTGGGCTGTGGTGGGCTGGGACAGGCTGTGGTGAGCTGAGACGGGCTCTGGAGGGCTGTGGTGGGCTGGGACGGGCTGTGGTGAACTGTGGTGGGCCGTGGTGGGCTTTCGTGGGCTGTGGTGGGCTGGCACGGGCTGTGGTGGGCGAGGACTGGGTGGGACGGGCTGTGGTGGGTTGTGGAGAGCTGTGACGGGCTGTGGTGGGCTGCGTATGGCTCTGGTGGTCTGGGACGGGCTGGGACAGGCTGGGACGGGCTGTGGTGGGCTGAGACGGGCTGGGAGGGGCTGGGAAGGGCTGTGGTTGGCTGGGACGGGCTGTGTTGGGCGGGGGACGGGCTGTGGTGGGCTGGAACGGACTGTGGTGGTCCTGGACGGGCTCTGGTGGGCTGTGGTGGGCTGGGATGGGCTGTGGTGAGCTGGGACGGGCTGGGACGGGCTGTGGGTGGCTGGGACGGGCTGTGGTGGGCTGGGACTTGCTGTGGTGTGCTGTGGTTTGTCCATCAAACAGCTTCTCTGTTTTTCTGTCTCTCAGGCCAACAGTTTTACCGTCTCCTCGGTCTCTGCCCCCTCTTGGCTTCATCGTTTCATTATTAGAAAGAAAGGACTGAACCTGGCCAAAATAACTCAGCAGATGCCAAAGGTATGGGTGAGCTGGTTAGCTTAGCACCCCCGGCGTAGAAAAAGGTTTAGTCCAGATCACTCGTCACGAAAGAGAGAGGTGTATTCTAGCGTGGGTAAACCCAGGGGGAAATGACACAGATCTTTGCCGTTCAAGGGAACCCTCTCTTTTACTGCTGCAAACACTGCTCCTCCTATGTTATTGTCATGGGTTGAGCACTTCCAAGGAAGCTTTATGTGGTGCTGTTTTGAGAACTGATGTAGTAGGATACCTGGAAATGGCGAGTGCAGCAAGGCTTCTCCCTGGGGAGTTAGACGGTATCTAGATAAAGGCTAGATGAGTAAACTTCTCCAAAGCCCTTGCAGAAACCGGGACGGCACCAGAGCCTTGGGCTCTAGGCACTGCCATATGGCCGAAATTGTTAAGTTTCTGACTTGTAAAATTGTGGGGATTTGGTCTGGGCTTTTTGGGAAGGAGCACATCTCTCAGTGGCAGGGATCGATGGTGTAGGCCTGACCAAAAGCATTGGCCTGGCTTGGATCTTGGCAAATTCTGAAGAGATTCATTGTCCTTCACCTCAAGGTTCACATCAAATTCACTGGAGGAGAGGATAACATCACTTTGGAAGGACCTACAGAAGATGTGCATGTGGCTCAGGAACAGATTGAAGCCATGCTCAAGGAACTGGTGAGCTGCAGTTACTAGTTCCAGTAAGAAACTGGGGGAAGAAGGGGCAACAGGGCAGAGGTGATGAGGTGTTTGTCACATCCATAGGATGTCTTGACATGCTTAATCGAACTTGCAGGAGACAAATTGTGTGGCAGGTGGATGACACCCCTTGGTTATGAAACTCATCCATAGCATCCTTGAAAAGTCAGCATTAATTTTTTTGGTGCGGAGAAGGAAGGATTCTCTTTGTTATAGCTGGAGAGGCATAGAAGTCAGTCTTTTCAATGTTTCATGAGCACAATGCTCTCTTCTCAAAGCAGAGGAATGCTTGTGCTCTGCTTAAGAGCAGAAGTGCTTGTAGCTGACCGCTGGTGAGACAGTGCCAATACTGGCAGTAGGCAGTTACTTAGGGCACGAGACAGAAGCGGTGGCCTGTCCTACCTGGCCCTATATAATATAATATATAATATTGGACATACATACATCTATAGATATAGATATAAAAATATAATTCTTTTTAGATCCACGGGATGGATTACGCAATAATCAAGGCTGACCACCAATTCCACCGACACCTCATTGGCAAGAACGCAGCTAAACGGTAAGTGGAGTGCCTTTCTAGTCCTTCCCATGCTCACACTCTTCGTGTTTAGTAGATGGTATCAGGGGCTCTGTAGCTCACCCAGTGTGCTGTCTCCATCACGTTTCCTCTGCTTTCCTGGAGTGGTGGTGGTACAAGGAGAGAAATGGGCCGTGAGGCCTTGCGATGGCTTGAACGGGTGAAAGTACCTTGGGAGCCTGAACAGTAGTGGAATTACTTCTCTGTGCGAATGACATTTTAGCAGCCAGTTGTGGGTGGTGGAAATGTGCTTGGTGAGCTTCTCCCTGTAGAGGAATGAAGGCGGTGGGTTGATTAGCATTGATAACACGCAGCTGTGGCCTTGCCTCAGAGGCAGTGGGTTGATTGACGTGGATGACGTGCAGGTGTAGCTGGTTCCCGCTAAGGGGTTAAATAGCCCTGTGGCTTGTGGGAGAGGGTGTCAGCTGGAGGAGGAGCAGTGTGGTCTGGCCTCTGGAGGAAGGCACTACAGCACCGGCAGTAGAATATGGTCAACGGTAAAGCCTTGTTGCGGTCTGCTAGTTTGATAGCACTGCAACGTGACCCCAGCCAAGAGTTTGGGGTAGAAAGGAACGATTGTCCTCTGCTCTAAATGTGATACTGTTTGGGGAAGAAACACGCCTCGCTCTGACAAGGGAACAATGGGCTCTGTAGATGCCACGGTATTTACTTGGACAGGCTCTCGTGTGGCACAGGTCTGCTCTCACTGAACTCCAGGGGGAAGAGGCAATTTCCCCTGTCTCAACCCTACCCCGCTGAGCCCTTCCCAGAGGCGGCTTTACTTCTTCAACAGCCTCTGAGCAGTGATAATCAAGGTGCCTTGCTTCCAGGTCTTTGCCTAGCAGATGGCGTCACCACAGTCCTTGCCTCGAAGTTAACAGGATGAAGGATCTGTACAAGGTGTCTGTGCGCATTCCCCCGGACAACGAGAAGAGCAACCCGATCAGAATGGAAGGAGACCCACAGGGGGTCCCACAGGCCAAGAAAGAGCTGCTGGAACTCGCTTCCCGTATGGTGAGTGGGTAGGACGTGATGTTTGGGAGACTGCAGGGTTTGGGCTCTCGTGTTCCCTTGTAACCTTCTGGTGCGAGTGTGTGCCCCTTGCCCACGGAGCACTTGGATCTCATGACAAGTGCAAGTTCCTCTTCACAAATGTCTTCCCCTGTTCCCTCGGGTAGCCCTTCTCTGTCAACGCAGAGTGAATTTGGTCTGGAGAAAAGAGGGACAGTGCTGGCAAGTAAACCGTCGGGCAGCAAACCGCTAAGTCAAAGTAGATGGCTCTCCGGCTGAACACTCAGTGTGCCCTCTGTTCCCATCAGGAAAATGAACACGCTGCGGACCTAATCGTTGAGCAGAAATTCCACCGGACCATCATTGGGCAGAAGGCTGAGCGGGTCTGGGAAATCCGGGAGCAATTCCCAGAGGTAAGGCTTTGTAGGAGAGGAGGAATCCAGAGGGGATATTTCCTACATGGGTAGTAGGCCTGTCGTCACAGAAGTCGTAACTTTAGTGGCTCTGTAGCGCAAGTGTCTGAGAAGATAGTTCTTTTAGCCAGAGGCCGCTAACACGGTTCCCCGTTTCTGAATGGGAAAAGGGCATGGGTAGGATCCCCCCAACCTTTGCATGTGTCTGACACAAGGGTTCTTGCTTTTGCTTGAGCTAACTAGAAATGACCGCTCCTGCAGGTTATCATCAGCTTCCCAGACCCTGCACACAAGAGTGACATCGTCCAACTCCGAGGTCCCAAAAACGAGGTGGAGAAGTGCACCGAGTACATGCAAAAGATGGTGGCAGACCTGGTAAGGAGGTCTTCTGCCTGCTCTTCCCTCCTACGTGCCTGGATAACCCTGGGGCAAAGCAGAGCTCTACTGGCTTGGGTAGAGCTAAAACACCTCAAGAGGAGGGAGCTGTCGGCGCTGTTTTGGCTGAATGGAGGCAGGGGGATAGTACCTGTTATGGGAAGGCTATAGGGGAACGTCCTTGCCTTTGTTTAGTCTTACAAAAGTCCCTCGTATAGAGAGCTTCCTTGAGTCTGTTTTCAAAAGCTCGTTTATCAGAGCTCCTGAAGTCGGGCCTCCCTTGCCACGACAGTGTAAACTTCATGTCTCCCTTCCTTTCTCCCTTAGGTTGAAAACAGCTTTTCTATTTCTGTCCCCATCTGCAAACAGTTCCACAAGAACATCATAGCGAAAGGAGGTGCCAACATCAAGAAGGTGAGATACTGTTCCTAACACAGGTGGGCCGGGACGGGCCGCGGTGTGCCGGGACAGGCTGGGACAGGCTGTAACCGGCTGTGGTGGGCCGTGGTGGGCCGTGGTGGGCTGGGACGGGCCGTGGTGGGCTGGGACGGGCCGTGGTGGGCTGGGACGGGCCGTGGTGGGCTGGGACGGGCTGGTACGTGCTGTGGTGGGCTGTGGTGGGTTCTGCTGAGCTTGAGACGGGCTGTGGTGGGCTGGGACGGGCTGTGGTGGGCTGGGACGGGCTGTGGTGGGTGGGCACGGGCTATGGTGGGCGGGGACGGGATGTGGTGGTCTGGAATGGTCTGTGGTGGGCTGGGACGGGCTGCGGCAGGCTGCGACGGGCTGGGACGGGCTATGCTGGTCTGTGGTGGGTTGGGACGGGCGGGGACGGGCTGTGGTGGGCTGGGACGGGCTGTGGTGGGCTAGGGACGGGCTGTGGTGGGCTGGGACGGGCTGTGGTGGGCTGGGATGGGCTGTGGTGGGCTGGGACAGGCTGGGACATGCTGGGACAGTGTGTGGTGGACTGGGATGGTCAGTGGTGGGGCGTGGTGGGCTGGGACGGGCTGTGGTGAACCGTGGTGGGCTGTGGTGGGCCGTTTTGAGCCGGTATGGGAAGGGATGGGCTGTGGTGGGCCGTGGTGGGCTAGGACAGGTCATGGAGGGCTGAGATGGCCCGTGGTGAACTGTGGTGGGCTGTGGTGGGCCGTGGTGGGCCGGTATGGGCCGTGGTGGGCTGTGGTGGGCCGTTTTGAGCCGGTATGGGAAGGGATGGGCTGTGGTGGGCCGTTTTGAGCCGGTATGGGAAGGGATGGGCTGTGGTGGGCCGTGGTGGGCTGGGACAGGTCATGGTGGTCTGAAATGGCCCGTGGTGAACTGTGGTGGGCTGTGGTGGGCCGTGGTGGGCTGGGATGGGCCGTGGTGGGCTGTGGTGGGTTCTGGTGAGCTTGAGACGGGCTGTGGTGGGCTGGGGCGGGCTGTGGTGGGCTGGGGCGGGCTGTGGTGGGCTGGGGCGGGCTGTGGTGGGCTGGGGCGGGCTGTGGTGTGCTGGGACGGGCTGTGGTGTGCTGGGACGGGCTGTGGTGGGCTGGGCCGTGGTGGGCTGGGACGGGCTGTGGTGCGCTGGGACGGACTGTGGTAGGCGGGGATGGGCTGTGGTGGGTGGGCATGGGCTGTGGTGGGCGGGGATGGGCTGTGGTAAGCCGGGATGGGCTGTGGTGGGCCGGGACGGGCTGTGGTGGGCTGCGGTGGGCTGGGACGGGCTGCGGTGGGCTGGGATGGGCTCTGGTGGGCTGTGGTGTTCTGGGACGGGCTGGGAAAAGTTGTGGTGGTCTGGCACGGGCTGTGGTGGTCTGGCACGGGCTGTGGTGGGCTGGCACGGGCTGTGGTGGGCTGGGACGGGCCGTGGTTGCCTGGGACGGGCTGTGGTGGGCTGGGACAGGCTGGGACGGGCTACGGTGGGCTGGGACGAGCTGGGACGGTATGCGGTGGGCTGGGACGAGCTGGCACAGACTGCGGTGCGCTAGTACGGGCTGACACGGGCTGGGACGGGCTGTGGTGGGCTGGGACGGGCTGTGGTGGGCTGGGACGGGCTGTGGTGAGCTGGGACGGGCCGTGGTGGGCTGACTCGGGCCGTGGTGGGCTTGGTCGGGCCGTGGTGGGCTTGGTCGGGGCGTGGTGGGCTGGGACGGGCCGTGGTGGGCTGGGACGGGCTGTGGTGGGCTGGGACAGGCTCTGCTGGGCTGAGGTGGGCCGTGGTGGGCAGGGACAGGCCGTGGTGGGCGGAGACAGGCCGTGGTGTGCTGGGAAGGGCTGGGTCGGGCTGGGACGGGCTGTGGTGGGCTGCGACGGGCTGTGGTAAGCTGTAATGGGCTGTGGTGGGCTGTGGTGAGCTGGGAAGGGCTGTGGTTGGCTGGGACAGGCACTGCTGGGCTGAGGTGGGCCGTGGTGGGCGGGGACAGGCCGTGGTGGGCATGGACAAGTTGTGGTGAGCTGGGACGTACTGGGACGGTCTGTAATGGGCTGTGGTGGGCTGGGAAAAGCTGTGGTGGGCTTGGACGATCTGTGGTGGGCTGGTACGCGCTGTGGTGGGCTGTGGTGGGCTGGGACGGGCTGGGACGGGCTGCGGTGGGCTGGGACGATTTGGGACGGGACGCGGTGGGCTAGGATGGGCTGGCACAGACTGTGGTGAGCTAGTAAGGGCTGACACGGGCTGGGACGGGCTGTGGTGGGCTGTGGCGGGCCGTGGTGGGCTGGGACGGGCAGTGGTGGGCTGGGACGGACTGTGGTGGGCTGTGGTGGGCCGTGATGGGCTGTGGTGGGCCGGGACGGGCTGGGCCGTGCTGGGATGGGTTGGCATGGGCTCTGACGGGCTGTGACTGGCTGTGGTGGGCTGGGAAGAGCTGTTGTGGGCTGGGACGGGCTGTGGTCATCTGGAAGGGGCTGTGGTGGGCTGGGAAGTGCCGTGGTGGGCTGGGACGGACTGTGGTGGGCTGTGGTGGGCCGTGATGGGCTGTGGTGAGCCGGGACGGGCTGGGCCGTGCTGGGACGGGTTGGCATGGGCTCTGACGGGCTGGGACGGGCTGTGGTGGGCTGGGAAGAGCTGTGTTGGGCTGAGTCGGGCTGTGGTGGGCTGGGACGGGCTGTGGTCATCTGGAACGGGCTGTGGGGGGCTGGGACGGGCTGGAACGGGCTGTGGTGGGCTGCGGTAGGCTGTGGTGGGCTGGGACGAGCTGTGGTGGTCTGGGACGGGCTGTGGTGGGCTGGGAAGGGCCGTGGTGGGCTGAGGTGGGCCATGGTGGGCTGCGACAGACCGTGGTTGGCCGGGACGGGCTGTGGTGGGCCGGGAAGGGCTGTGGTGGGCCGGGACGGGCTGTGGTGGGCCGGGACGGGCTGTGGTGGGCTGACTCGGGCTGTGGTGAGCTGGCTCGGGCCGTGGTGGGCTTCGTCGGGCCGTGATGGGCTGGGCTGGGCCGTGGTGGGCCGTGGTGGGCTGGGACGGGCCGTGGTGGGCTGGGAAGGGCTGTGGTGGGCCGGGACGGGCCGTAGTGGGCAGGGACAAGTTGTGGTGAACTGGGACGTGCTGGGACGGTCTGTAGTGGGCTGTGGTGGGCTGTGATGGGCTGTGGTGAGCTGGGACGTGCCGTGGTGGGCTGAGACGTACTGTGGTGGGCTGTGGTGGGCTGTGGTGTGCTGTGCTTGGCTGGGATGGGCTGGGACGGGCCGTGGTGGGCTGGGACGGGTTGTGGTGGGATGGGACGGGCCATGGTGGACTGGGACGGGCCGTGGTGGGCTGTGACGGGCCCTGGAGGGCTGTGGTAGGCCGCGGTGGGCTGGGACAGGCCGCGGTGGGCTGGGACGGGCCGCGGTGGGCTGGGACGAACTGCGGTGGGCTGGGTCGGGCTGCGGTGGCCTGGGACGGGCTGCGGTGGGCTGGGACGGGCTGCGGTGGGTGGGAACGGGCTGTGGTGGGTGGGGACGGGCTGTGGTGGGCGGGGATGGGCTGTGGTGTGCCGGGACAGGCTGTGGTGGGCCGGGACGGGCTGTGGTGGGCTGACTCGGGCTGTGGTGAGCTGACTCGGGCTGTGGTGAGCTGGCTCGGGCCGTGGTGGGCTTGGTCGGGCCGTGGTGGGCTGGGACAGGCCGTGGTGGGCTGGACTGGGCCGTGGTGGGCTGTGGTGGGCTGGGACGGGCCGTGGTGGGCTGGGAAGGGCTGTGGTGGGCCGGGACGGGCCGTAGTGGGCAGGGACAAGTTGTGATGAGATGGGACGTGCTGGGACGGTCTGTAGTGGGCTGTGGTGGGCTGGGACGGGCTGTGAAGGGCTTGGACGAGCTGTGGTGGGCTGGTGTGGGCTGGGACGTGCTGTGGTGGGCTGGGACGGGCTGTGGTGGGCTGGGACAAGCTGTGGTGAACTGAGACGGGCTGTGGTGGGCTGGGACCAGCTGTGGTGGGCTCCGACGGGCTCTGGTAGGCTGGGACGGGCTGTGGTGGACTGGGACGGGCTGTGGTGGGCTGGGACAGGCTCTGCTGGGCTGAGGTGGGCCTTGGTGGGCAGGGACGGGCCATGGTGGGCGGGGACGGTCCGTGGTGGGTGGGGACGGGCTGTGTTTGCTGGGACGGACTCTGGTGAGTCTGGGACGGGCTGTGCTGATCTGGGACGGGCTGGGACGGGCTGGGATGGGCTCTGGTGGGCTGGGACGGGCTGGGACAAGCTGGGACGGGCTGTGGTGGGCTGGGACAGGTTGGGACGGGCTGCGGTGGGCTGGGACGGGCTGCGGTGGGCTGGGACGGGCTGCGGTGGGCTGGGACGGCCTGCGGTGGGCTGGGACGGTCTGGGACGGGCTGTGGTGGGCTGGGATGGGCTGTGGTTGGCTGGGACAAGCTGGGACGGGCTGTGGTGAGCTGGGACGGGCTCGGACAGGCTGTGGTGGGCTGGGACGGGCTGGGACGAGCTGTGGTGGGCTGGGATGGGCTGTGGTGGTCTGCGGTAGGCTGTGGTGGGCTGGGACGGGCTGTGGTGGGCTTGGACGGGCTTTGGTGGGCTGCAACGGGCTGTGGTGGGCTGGGACGGGCTGTGGTGGGCCGGGACAGGCCGTGGTGGGCTTTGGTGCACCGTGTTTGGCTGGGATGGGCCGTGGTGGGCTGTGGTGGGCCGTGGTGTGTTGGGACGAGCTGTGGTTAGCTGTGGTGGGCTGAAACGGGCTGGGACGGGCTGTGGTGGGCTGGGACGGGCTGGGACAGACTGTGGTGGGCTGGGACGGGCTGGGACAGACTGTGGTGGGCTGGGACGGGCTGGGACAGGCTGTGGTGGGCTGGGACGGGCTGGGACAGACTGTGGTGGCCTGTGGTGGCCTGTGGTGGCCTGGGACAAGCTGGGACGGGCTGTAGTGGGCTGGGACGGGCTGTGGTAAGCTGCAACAGGCTGTGGTGGGCTGTGATGGGCTGTGGTGAGCTGGGACGTGCCGTGGTGGGCTGGGACGTGCCGTGGTGGGCTGAGACGTACTGTGGTGGGCTGTGGTGGGCTGTGGTGGGCTGTAGTGTGCTGTGCTTGGCTGGGACGGGCTGTGGTGGGCTGGGAAGAGCTGTGTTGGGCTGAGTCGGGCTGTGGTGGGCTGGGACGGGCTGTGGTCGTCTGGAACGGGCTGTGGTGGGCTGGGACGGGCTGTGGTGGTCTGAGGTGGGCCGTGGTGGGCTGCGACAGACCGTGGTTGGCCGGGACGGACCGCTGTGGGCCGGGACGGGCTGTGGTGGGCCGGGAAGGGCTGTGGTGGGCTGGGACGGGCTGTGGTAAGTTGGGACGGGCTGTAGTTGGCTGACTCGGGCTGTGGTGAGCTGGGACGTGCTGGGACAGGCTGTGGTGGGCCGTGGTGGGCTGGGACAAGCCGTGGTGGGCTGGGACGGGCTGTGGTGGGCCGGGCCGGGCCGTAGTGGGCAGGGACAAGTTGTGGTGAGCTGGGACGTGCTGGGACGGTCTGTAGTGGGCTGGTGTGGGCTGGGACGGGCTGTGGTGGGCTGGGACGGGCTGTGGTGGGCTGTGGTGGGCTGTGGTGTGCTGGGACGGGCTGTTGTGGGCTGGGACGGGCTGTGGTCGTCTGGAAGGGGCTGTGGGGGGCTGGGAAGGGCCATGGTGGGCTGGGACGGACTGTGGTGGGCTGTGGTGGGCCGTGATGGGCTGTGGTGAGCCGGGACGGGCTGGGCTGTGCTGGGACGGGTTGGCATGGGCTCTGACGGGCTTGGACGGGCTGTGGTGGGCTGGGAAGAGCTGTGTTGGGCTGAGTCGGGCTGTGGTGGGCTGGGACGGGCTGTGGTCGTCTGGAACGGGCTGTGGGGGGCTGGGACGGGCTGGAACGGGCTGTGGTGGGCTGGGACGGGCTGTGGTGGGCTGGGACGGGCTGTGGTGGTCTGGGTCGGGCTGTGGTGGGCTGGGACGGGCCGTGGTGGGCTGAGGTGGGCCGTGGTGGGCTGCGACGGACCGCTGTGGGCCGGGACGGGCTGTGGTGGGCCGGGAAGGGCTGTGGTGGGCTGTGACGGGCTGTGGTAAGCCGGGACGGGCTGTGGTGGGCCGGGACGGGCTGTAGTGGGCTGACTCGGGCTGTGGTGAGCTGGGACGTGCTGGGACAGGCCGTGGTGGGCCGTGGTGGGCTGGGACGGGCCGTGGTGGGCTGGGACGGGCTGTGGTGTGCCGGGCCGGGCCGTAGTGGGCAGGGACAAGTTGTGGTGAGCTGGGACGTGCTGGGACGGTCTGTAGTGGGCTGGTGTGGGCTGGGACGTGCTGTGGTGGGCTGGGACGGGCCTTGGTGGGCTGGGACGGGCCATGGTGGGCAGGGACGGGCCGTGGTGGGTGGGGACGGGCTGTGTTGAGCTGGGACGGACTCTGGTGAGTCTGGGACGGGCTGTGCTGATCTGGGACGGGCTGTGGTGGGCTGGGACGGACTCTGGTGAGTCTGGGACGGGCTGTGCTGATCTGGGACGGGCTGTGGTGGGCTGGGATGGACTCTGGTGAGTCTGGGACGGGCTGTGGTGGGCTTGGACGGGCTGTGGTGGGTTGTGGTGAGCTGAGACGGGCTGGGACGGGCTGGGATGGGCTCTGGTGGGCTGTGGTGGGCTGGGACAGGCTGGGACGGGCTGTGGTGGGCTGGGACGGGCTGGGACGGGCTGTGGTGGGCTGGGACAGGCTGCGACGGGCTGTGGTGGGCTGACTCGGGCCGTGGTGGGCTGGCTCGGGCCGTGGTGGGCTGGCTCGGGCCGTGGTGGGCTTGGTCGGGCCGTGGTGCGCTGGGACGGGCCGTGGTGGGCTGGGATGGGCCGTGGTGGGCTGGGACAGGCTCTGCTGGGCTGAGGTGGGCCTTGGTGGGCAGGGACAGTCCGTGGTGGGCGGAGACAGGCCGTGGTGTGCTGGGAAGGGCTGGGTCGGGCTGGGACGGGCTGTGGTGGGCTGCGACGGGCTGTGGTAAGCTGTAATGGGCTGTGGTGGGCTGTGGTGAGCTGGGAAGGGCTGTGGTGGGCTGGGACAGGCACTGCTGGGCTGAGGTGGGCCGTGGTGGGCGGGGACGGGCCGTGGTTGGCAGGGACAAGTTGTGGTGAGCTGGGACGTACTGGGACGGTCTGTAATGGGCTGTGGTGGGCTGGGAAAAGCTGTGGTGGGCTTGGATGATCTGTGGTGGGCTGGTACGCGCTGTGGTGGGCTGTGGTGGGCTGGGACGGGCTGGGACGGGCTGCGGTGGGCTGGGACGTTTTGGGACGGGATGCGGTGGGCTAGGACGGGCTGGCACAGACTGTGGTGAGCTAGTAAGGGCTGACACGGGCTGGGACGGGCTGTGGTGGGCCGTGGTGTGCTGTGGTTGGCCGTGGTGGGCTGGGACGGGCAGTGGTGGGCTGGGACGGACTGTGGTGGGCTGTGGTGGGCCATGGTGGGCTGTGATGGGCTGGGATAGGCTGTGGCGGGCTGTGGTGGGCTGGGACGGGCTGCGGTGGGCTGGGACGGGCTGTGGAGGTCTTGGATGGGCTGTGGCGGGCCGAGACGGCTGTGGCGGACTGGGACAACCTGTGACGGGCCGTGGTGGGCTCTGGTGGGCCGTGGCGGGCTGTGATGGGCCGTGGCTGGCCGTGGTGGGCTGGGACGTGCTGTGGAGGGCTGGGACAGGCTGTGGTGGGCTGGAACAGGCTGTGGTGGGCTGGGACAGGCTGTGGTGGGCTGGGACGGGCCGTGGTGGGCCGTGGTGGGCTGGGACGGGTCGTGGTGGGCTGTGACGTGTCGTGGTAGGCTGGGACGGGCTGTGGTGTGCTGGGACGGGCTGTGGTGTGCTGGGACGAGCTGGGACGGGCTGTGGTGGGCTGTGGTGGGCTGTGGTGGGCGGGCACGGGCTGTGGTGGGCTGCGGTGGGCTGGGACTCGCTGTAGTGTGGTGGGACGGGCTGTGGAGGGCTGGGACGGGCTGCGGTGGGCTGGGATGGGCTGTGGTGGGCTGGGACATGCTGGGACGGGCTGTGGAAGGCTGCGGTGATCTCTTTTGTGCTGTGGTGGCCTGTGGTGGGCTAGGACGGGCTGGGATAGGATGGGACGGGCTGTGGTGGGCTGGGACGGGCTGTGGTGGGCTGTAGTGGGCTGGGACAAGCTGTGGTGGGCTGGGACAGGCTTTGATGATCTGGGACAGGCTGTGGTGGTCTGGGACGGCCTGTGGTGTGCTGTGGCGGGATGGGACGGGCTGGGACGGGCTGTGGTGGGCTGGGATGGCCTGTGGTGGGCCGTGATGGGCTGGGACGGGCCTTGGTGAAATGTGGTGGGCCGTGGTGGGCTGTGGTGGGCCATGGTGGGTCGTTTTGTGCCGGGATGGGATGGGGTGGGCTGTGGTGGGCCGTGATGGGCTGGGACGGGTCGTGGTGGGCTGCGACGGGCCGTGGTGGGCCGTGGTGGGCGGTGATGGGCCGTGGTGGGCTGGGATGGGCTCTGGTGGTCTCAAACCGGCTGTGGTGGGTTGGGAAGGGCTGGAATGGGCTTTGGTGGGTTGGGACAGGCTGTGGTGGGCTGGGACGGGCTGTGGTGGGCTTGGACCTGATGTGGTGGTCAGGGACGGGTTCTGGTAGGTCCGGGACGGGCTGTGGCGGGCTGGGATGGGCTGTGATAAGCTGTAACCGGCTGTGGTGGGCTGTGGTGGTCTGGGACGGGTTGTGGTGAGCTGAGATGGGCTGTGGTGGGCTTTGGTGGGCTGGGGTGGGCTCGGACGGGCCGTGGTGGGCTGGGACGGGCTGTGGTGGGCTTCTATGGGCTGGTACTTTATGTGGTGGTCTGGGATGGGCTGGGACAGGCTGTGGTGGGCCGTGGTAAGCCATGGTGGGCTGTGGTGGTCTGGGACGGGCTGTGGTGGTCTGTGGTGTGCCATGGTGGGCTGGGACAGGCTGCGGTGGGCTGGAAAGGGCTGTGGTGGGCTGGAACGGGCTGTGGTGGGCTGGGACAGGCTGTGGTGGGATGGGGACGGGCTGTGGTTGGTTGTGGTGGGCTGGGACGGGCTGTGGTGGGCTGGGACGAGCTGTGATGAGCTGAGACGGGCTGTGATGGGCCGGGGTGGGCCGGGACAGGGTCTGGTGGGCTGTGGAGGGCTGGGACGGGCTCTGGTGGGCTGGGACGGACTTGGGCGCACTGTGGTGGGCTGGGACGGGCTGGGACGGCCTGTGTAGGGCTGGGAGGGGCTGTGGTGGGCTGTGGTGGGCTGTGGGGGGCTGGGAAGGGCTGTGGTGGGCTGGGACGGGCTAGAACGGCTATGGTGGGCTGTGGTGGGCTTGGATGGGCTGTGCTGTGCTGGAATGGTCTGGGACGAGTTGTGGTGAGTGTGGTGGGCTGGGACGGATTGTGTTTAGCTGGGACGGGCTGTGGTGGGCCGTGGTGGGCTGGGACAGGCTGTGGTGAGCTGAGACGGGCTGTGGTGGGCTGTGTCGGGCTGGTACGAGCTGTGACGGGGTGGGACGGGCTGTGGTGGTCTGCGGTAGGCTGTGGTGTGCTGTAGTGGCCTGTGATGGGCTGGGTGGGGCTGTGGTGGGCTGGGACGGGCTGTGGTGGGCTGGGACGGGCTGTGGTGGGCTGGGACGGGCTGTGGTGGGCTGGGACGGGCTGTGGTGGGCTGGGACGGGCTGTGGTGGGCTGGGACGGGCTGTGGTGGGCTGGGACAGGCTGTGGTGGGCTGGGATAAGCTGTGTTGGGCTGGGACGGGCTGTGTTAGGCTGGGATGGGCTGTGGAGGATTGGGACGGGCTATGGAGAGCTGTGGAGAGCTGGGACGGTCTGTGGTGGGCTGGGACAGGCTGTGGTGGGCTTGGACCTGCTGTGGTGGTCGGGGACGGGTTGTGGTAGGTCCGGGATGGGCTGTCGTGGTCCGGGACGGGCTGTGGTGGGCTGGGAAGGCCTGGGACGGGCTGGGACGAGCTGGGACAAGCTGTGGTGGGTGGGGACGGGCTGTGGTGGGCGGGGACGGGCTGGGACGAGCTGGGACGGGCTGTGGTGGGCTGCGGTAGGCTGTGGTGCTCTGTAGTGGTCTGTGGTGTTCTGTAGTGGTCTGTGGTGGGCTGGGACGGGCTGTGGTGGGCTGGGATGGGCTGTCGTGGGCTGGGAAGGGCTGTCGTGGGCTGTGGGGGCCTGGGACATGCTGGGAAGGGCTGTGGTGCGCTGGGACGTGCTGTGACGAGCTGGGACGAGCTGTGACGGGCTGTGGTGTGTTGTAGTGGCCTGTGGTATGCTGTAGTGGCCTGTGGTGGGCTGGGACGGGCTGTGGTGGGCTGGGACAAACTGTGGTGGGCTGGGATGAGCTGGGACAGGCTGGGACGGGCTGGGACGGGCTGTGGTGGGCTGTGGTGGGCTGGGACGGGCTGTGGTGGGCTGGGACGGGCTGTGGTGGGCTGTGGAGGGCTGGGACGGGATGTAGTGTGCCGTGGTGGGCTGGGACGGGCCGTGGTGGGCTGGGATGAACTGTGGTGGTCTGTGGTGGGCTGGGGCGGGCTGTGGTGGGCTGGGACGGGCCATGGCGGGCTGGGACGGGCCGTGGCGGGCTGGGACGGGCCGTGGCGGGTTGGGACGGGCCGTGGCGGGCTGGGACGGGCCGTGGCGGGCTGGGACGGGCCGTGGCGGGCCGGGACGGGCCATGGTGGGCCAGGAAAGGCTGTGTTTGGCTGGGACAGGCTGTGGTGGGCCGGGACGGGCCGTGGTGGGCCGGGACGGGCCGTGGTGGGCTGGGACGGGCCGCTAAGTGCCGGGACGGGCCGTGGTGGGCTGGGACGGGCCGTGGTGGGCCGCGATGGGTTGTGGAGGACTGGGACGAACTGTGGTGGTCTGTGGTGGTCTGTGGTGGGCCGTGGTGGGCTGTGATGGGCTGTGGTATGCTGGGACGGGATGTGGTAAGCTGGGACGGGCTTTCGTGGGCTGGGACGGGTTGTCGTGGGCTGGGACGGGCTGGGACGGGCCGTGGTGAGCTGGGACGGGCCGTGGTCGGCTGGGACAGCCCGTGGTGGGCTGGGACAGGTTGTGGTGAGCTGGGACGGGCCGTGGTGGGCCGGGACGGGCCGTGGCGGACTGGGACGAACTGTGGTGGGCTGGGATGAACTGTGGTGGTCTGTGGTGGTCTGGGACGGGCTGTGGTGATCTGGGATGGGCTGTGGTAGGCTGGGACAAACTGTGGCAGGCTGGGACGGGCTGTGGCGGGCTGGGACGGGCTGTGGTGGTTTGGGACGGGCTGTGGTGTGCTGTGGTGGGTTGTGGTGATTTGAGACGGGCTATGGTGGGCTGTGGTGGGCCGGGACGGGCTTTGGTGGGCTGAAACGGGTGGTGGGCCGGGACGGTCTGTGGGGGGCCTAGACGGGCCGTGGTGGGCCAGGACGGGCCGTGGTGGGCTGTGGTGGGCTGTGGCGGTCTGGGACGGTCTATGGTCACTGGGACAGGCTGTGGTGGACTGTGGTGTGCTGGGACGGGCTGTGGCGGGCTGGGACGAGCTGTGGCGGGCGGGGACGGGCTGTGGTGGTCGGGGACGGGCTGTGGTGTACTGGGACGGGCTGTGGTGTGCTGGGACGGGATGGGACGGGCTGTGGTGGGCGGGGACAGTCTGTGGTGGGCTGTGGTGGGCTGGGACGGGCTGTGGTGGGCTGGGACGGGCTGTGGTGGGCCGTGGTGGGCAGGGACGGGCCGTGGTGGGCTCTGGTGGGCCGTTTTGGGCCTGGATGGGAAGGGGTGGGCTGTGGTGGGCCGTGGTGGGATGGGGCAGGCTGTGGTGGGCTGGGACAGGCCGTGGTGGGCTGTGGTGGGCCGTGGCTCGCTGCGGTGGGCCGTGGTGGGCTGGGACGGGCTGGGGCGGTCTGTGGTGGGCTCGGACGTGCTGTGATGGGCTGGGACGGGCTATGGTGGACTGGGACGTGCTGTGTTGGGCTGGGACGGGCTGGGACGGGCTGTGGTGTGCTGGGACGGGCTGTGGTGGCCTGGGACGGTCTGTGGTGGGCTGGGACAGGCTGTGACAGTCTGTGGTGGGCTGGGACGGGCTGTGGTGGGCCGGTCTGTGGTGGGCTGGGACAGGCTGTGGTGGGCGGGGACAGGCTGGGACAGGCTGGGACGGGCTGTAGTGGGCTGGGACGGGCTGGGACGGGCTGTGGTGTGCTGGGACGGGCTGTGGTGGGCTGGGACGGTCTGTGGTGGGCTGGGACAGGCTGTGACGGTCTGTGGTGGGCTGGGACAGGCTGTGGTGGGCTGGGACGGGCTGTGGTGGGCCGGTCTGTGGTGGGCTGGGACAGTCTGTGGTGGGCTGGGACGGGCTGTGGTGGGCGGGGACGGGCTGGGACAGGCTGGGACGGGCTGTGGTGGGCTGGGACGGGCTGTGGTTGGCTGGGACGGGCTGTGGTGGGCTGGGACAGGCTGGGATAGGCTGAGACAGGCTGTGGTGGCCTGGGACATTCTGTGGTGGGCTCTGGTGGTCTGGAACGGGCTGTGGTTGGGCTGGGACGGGCTGTGGTGGGCTGGGACAAGCTGTGGTTTGCGGGAACGGGCTGCGGTGGGCGGGGACGGGCTGTGGTGGGCGGAGACGGGCTGTGGTGGGCGGAGACGGCCTGGGACGGTCTGTGGTGGGCTGGGACATTCTGTGGTGGGCTGGGACGGGCTGGGAGGAGCAGGGACGGGGTGTGGTGGGCTGGGACGGGGTGTGGTGGGCTGGGACGGGCTGTGGTGGGCGGTGACGGGCTGTGGTGGGCCGGTCTGTGGTGGGCTGGGACAGTCTGTGGTGGGCTGGGACGGGCTGTGGTGGGCGGGGACGCGCTGGGACGGGCTGGGTCGGGCCGTGGTGGGCTGGGACAGGGTGTGGTGGGCGGGGAGGGGTTTTGTTGGGTGAGGACGGGCTGTGGTGGGCGGGGACGGGCTTTGGTGGGCTGGGATGGGCTCTAGTGGTCTGGAACGGGCTGTACTGGGCTGGGACGGGCTGGGACGTGTTGGGACGGGCTGAGGTGGGCCGTGGTGGGCCGGGACGGGCCGTGGTGGGCCGTGGTGGGCTATGGTGGGCCGTGGTGGGCTGGGACGGGCTGTGGTGGCCTGGGACGGGCTGTGGTGGAGTGTGGTGGGCTGGGATGGGCCGTGGTGTGCTGGGACGGGCTATCGTGGGCTGGAACGGGCTGTGGTGGGCCGGGATGGGCCGTGGTTGGCCCGGATGGACCGTGGTGGGCCGTGGTGGGCCGGGACGGGCCCTGGTGGGTGGGGACGGGCCGTGGTGGGTCGTGGAGGGCTGGGACAGGCTGTTATGGGTCGGAACGTGCTGTGGTGGGCCGGGACGGGCTCTGGTGGGCTGGGACAGGCACTGGTGGGCCGGGACGGGCTGTGGTGTGCTGTGGTGGGTTGTGGTGATTTGAGACGGGCTATGGTGGGCTGTGGTGGGCCGGGACGGGCTGTGGTGGGCTGAAACGGGTGGTGGGCCGGGACGGTCTGTGGGGGGCCTAGACGGGCCGTGGTGGGCCAGGACGGGCCGTGGTGGGCTGTGGTGGGCTGTGGCGGTCTGGGACGGTCTATGGTCACTGGGACAGGCTGTGGTGGACTGTGGTGTGCTGGGACGGGCTGTGGCGGGCTGGGACGAGCTGTGGCGGGCTGGGACGAGCTGTGGCGGGCGGGGACGGGCTGTGGTGGTCGGGGACGGGCTGTGGTGTACTGGGACGGGCTGTGGTGTGCTGGGACGGGATGGGACGGGCTGTGGTGGGCGGGGACAATCTGTGGTGGGCTGTGGTGGGCTGGGACGGGCTGTGGTGGGCTGGGACGGGCTGTGGTGGGCCGTGGTGGGCAGGGACGGGCCGTGGTGGGCTCTGGTGGGCCGTTTTGGGCCTGGATGGGAAGGGGTGGGCTGTGGTGGGCCGTGGTGGGATGGGGCAGGCTGTGGTGGGCTGGGACAGGCCGTGGTGGGCTGTGGTGGGCCGTGGCTCGCTGCGGTGGGCCGTGGTGGGCTGGGACGGGCTGGGGCGGTCTGTGGTGGGCTCGGACGTGCTGTGATGGGCTGGGACGGGCTATGGTGGACTGGGACGTGCTGTGTTGGGCTGGGACGGGCTGGGACGGGCTGTGGTGTGCTGGGACGGGCTGTGGTGGCCTGGGACGGTCTGTGGTGGGCTGGGACAGGCTGTGACAGTCTGTGGTGGGCTGGGACAGTCTGTGGTGGGCTGGGACGGGCTGTGGTGGGCCGGTCTGTGGTGGGCTGGGACAGGCTGTGGTGGGCGGGGACAGGCTGGGACAGGCTGGGACGGGCTGTAGTGGGCTGGGACGGGCTGGGACGGGCTGTGGTGTGCTGGGACGGGCTGTGGTGGGCTGGGACGGTCTGTGGTGGGCTGGGACAGGCTGTGACGGTCTGTGGTGGGCTGGGACAGGCTGTGGTGGGCTGGGACGGGCTGTGGTGGGCCGGTCTGTGGTGGGCTGGGACAGTCTGTGGTGGGCTGGGACGGGCTGTGGTGGGCGGGGACGGGCTGGGACAGGCTGGGACGGGCTGTGCTGATCTGGGACGGGCTGGGACGGGCTGGGATGGGCTCTGGTGGGCTGGGACGGGCTGGGACAAGCTGAGACAGGCTGTGGTGGCCTGGGACATTCTGTGGTGGGCTCTGGTGGGCTCTGGTGGTCTGGAACGGGCTGTGGTTGGGCTGGGACGGGCTGGGACGGGCTGTGGTGGGCTGGGACAAGCTGTGGTTTGCGGGAACGGGCTGCGGTGGGCGGGGACGGGCTGCGGTGGGCGGAGACGGGCTGTGGTGGGCGGAGACGGCCTGGGACGGTCTGTGGTGGGCTGGGACATTCTGTGGTGGGCTGGGACGGGCTGGGAGGAGCAGGGACGGGGTGTGGTGGGCTGGGACGGGGTGTGGTGGGCTGGGACGGGCTGTGGTGGGCGGTGACGGTCTGTGGTGTGCTGGGAAGGGCTGGGAAGGGCTGCGACGGGCTGGGATGGGCTGGGACGGGCTGTGGTGGGCGGGGACGCGCTGGGACGGGCTGGGTCGGGCCGTGGTGGGCTGGGACAGGGTGTGGTGGGCGGGGAGGGGTTTTGTTGGGTGAGGACGGGCTGTGGTGGGCGGGGACGGGCTTTGGTGGGCTGGGATGGGCTCTAGTGGTCTGGAACGGGCTGTACTGGGCTGGGACGGGCTGGGACGTGTTGGGACGGGCTGAGGTGGGCCGTGGTGGGCCGGGACGGGCCGTGGTGGGCTATGGTGGGCCGTGGTGGGCTGGGACGGGCTGTGGTGGCCTGGGACGGGCTGTGGTGGAGTGTGGTGGGCTGGGATGGGCCGTGGTGTGCTGGGACGGGCTATCGTGGGCTGGAACGGGCTGTGGTGGGCCGGGATGGGCCGTGGTTGGCCCGGATGGACCGTGGTGGGCCGTGGTGGGCCGGGACGGGCCCTGGTGGGTGGGGACGGGCCGTGGTGGGTCGTGGAGGGCTGGGACAGGCTGTTATGGGTCGGAACGTGCTGTGGTGGGCCGGGACGGGCTCTGGTGGGCTGGGACAGGCACTGGTGGGCCGGGACGGGCTGTGGTGTGCTGTGGTGGGTTGTGGTGATTTGAGACGGGCTATGGTGGGCTGTGGTGGGCCGGGACGGGCTGTGGTGGGCTGAAACGGGTGGTGGTCTGGGACGGTCTGTGGGGGGCCTAGACGGGCCGTGGTGGGCTGTGGTGGGCTGTGGCGGTCTGGGACGGTCTATGGTCACTGGGACAGGCTGTGGTGGACTGTGGTGTGCTGGGACGGGCTGTGGCGGGCTGGGACGAGCTGTGGCGGGCGCTGACGGGCTGTGGTGGTCGGGGACGGGCTGTGCCGGGCGGGGACGGGCTGTGGTGGGCTGGGACGGGCTGTGGTGTGCTGGGACGGGATGGGACGGGCTGTGGTGGGCGGGGACAGTCTGTGGTGGGCTGTGGTGGGCTGGGACGGGCTGTGGTGGGCTGGGACGGGCTGTGGTGGGCCGGGACGGGCTGTGGTGGGCCGTGGTGGGCAGGGACGGGCCGTGGTGGGCTCTGGTGGGCCGTTTTGGGCCTGGATGGGAAGGGGTGGGCTGTGGTGGGCCGTGGTGGGATGGGGCAGGCTGTGGTGGGCTGGGACAGGCCGTGGTGGGCTGTGGTGGGCCGTGGCTCGCTGCGGTGGGCCGTGGTGGGCTGGGACGGGCTGGGGCGGTCTGTGGTGGGCTCGGACGTGCTGTGATGGGCTGGGACGGGCTATGGTGGACTGGGACGTGCTGTGTTGGGCTGGGACGGGCTGGGACGGGCTGTGGTGTGCTGGGACGGGCTGTGGTGGCCTGGGACGGTCTGTGGTGGGCTGGGACAGGCTGTGACAGTCTGTGGTGGGCTGGGACAGTCTGTGGTGGGCTGGGACGGGCTGTGGTGGGCCGGTCTGTGGTGGGCTGGGACAGGCTGTGGTGGGCGGGGACAGGCTGGGACAGGCTGGGACGGGCTGTAGTGGGCTGGGACGGGCTGGGACGGGCTGTGGTGTGCTGGGACGGGCTGTGGTGGGCTGGGACGGTCTGTGGTGGGCTGGGACAGGCTGTGACGGTCTGTGGTGGGCTGGGACAGGCTGTGGTGGGCTGGGACGGGCTGTGGTGGGCCGGTCTGTGGTGGGCTGGGACAGTCTGTGGTGGGCTGGGACGGGCTGTGGTGGGCGGGGACGGGCTGGGACAGGCTGGGACGGGCTGTGCTGATCTGGGACGGGCTGGGACGGGCTGGGATGGGCTCTGGTGGGCTGGGACGGGCTGGGACAAGCTGAGACAGGCTGTGGTGGCCTGGGACATTCTGTGGTGGGCTCTGGTGGGCTCTGGTGGTCTGGAACGGGCTGTGGTTGGGCTGGGACGGGCTGGGACGGGCTGTGGTGGGCTGGGACAAGCTGTGGTTTGCGGGAACGGGCTGCGGTGGGCGGGGACGGGCTGCGGTGGGCGGAGACGGGCTGTGGTGGGCGGAGACGGCCTGGGACGGTCTGTGGTGGGCTGGGACATTCTGTGGTGGGCTGGGACGGGCTGGGAGGAGCAGGGACGGGGTGTGGTGGGCTGGGACGGGGTGTGGTGGGCTGGGACGGGCTGTGGTGGGCGGGTGACGGTCTGTGGTGTGCTGGGAAGGGCTGGGAAGGGCTGCGACGGGCTGGGATGGGCTGGGACGGGCTGTGGTGGGCGGGGACGCGCTGGGACGGGCTGGGTCGGGCCGTGGTGGGCTGGGACAGGGTGTGGTGGGCGGGGAGGGGTTTTGTTGGGTGAGGACGGGCTGTGGTGGGCGGGGGACGGGCTTTGGTGGGCTGGGATGGGCTCTAGTGGTCTGGAACGGGCTGTACTGGGCTGGGACGGGCTGGGACGTGTTGGGACGGGCTGAGGTGGGCCGTGGTGGGCCGGGACGGGCCGTGGTGGGCTATGGTGGGCCGTGGTGGGCTGGGACGGGCTGTGGTGGCCTGGGACGGGCTGTGGTGGAGTGTGGTGGGCTGGGATGGGCCGTGGTGTGCTGGGACGGGCTATCGTGGGCTGGAACGGGCTGTGGTGGGCCGGGATGGGCCGTGGTTGGCCCGGATGGACCGTGGTGGGCCGTGGTGGGCCGGGACGGGCCCTGGTGGGTGGGGACGGGCCGTGGTGGGTCGTGGAGGGCTGGGACAGGCTGTTATGGGTCGGAACGTGCTGTGGTGGGCCGGGACGGGCTCTGGTGGGCTGGGACAGGCACTGGTGGGCCGGGACGGGCTGTGGTGTGCTGTGGTGGGTTGTGGTGATTTGAGACGGGCTATGGTGGGCTGTGGTGGGCCGGGACGGGCTGTGGTGGGCTGAAACGGGTGGTGGTCTGGGACGGTCTGTGGGGGGCCTAGACGGGCCGTGGTGGGCTGTGGTGGGCTGTGGCGGTCTGGGACGGTCTATGGTCACTGGGACAGGCTGTGGTGGACTGTGGTGTGCTGGGACGGGCTGTGGCGGGCTGGGACGAGCTGTGGCGGGCGCTGACGGGCTGTGGTGGTCGGGGACGGGCTGTGCCGGGCGGGGACGGGCTGTGGTGGGCTGGGACGGGCTGTGGTGTGCTGGGACGGGATGGGACGGAGTCTGTGGTGGGCTGTGGTGGGCTGGGACGGGCTTGTGGTGGGCTGGGACGGGCTGTGGTGGGCCGGGACGGGCTGTGGTGGGCCGTGGTGGGCAGGGACGGGCCGTGGTGGGCTCTGGTGGGCCGTTTTGGGCCTGGATGGGAAGGGGTGGGCTGTGGTGGGCCGTGGTGGGATGGGGCAGGCTGTGGTGGGCTGGGACAGGCCGTGGGTGGGCTGTGGTGGGCCGTGGCTCGCTGCGGTGGGCCGTGGTGGGCTGGGACGGGCTGGGGGCGGTCTGTGGTGGGCTCGGACGTGCTGTGATGGGCTGGGACGGGCTATGGTGGACTGGGACGTGCTGTGTTGGGCTGGGACGGGCTGGGACGGGCTGTGGTGTGCTGGGACGGGCTGTGGTGGCCTGGGATGGTCTGTGGTGGGCTGGGACAGGCTGTGACGGTCTGTGGTGGGCTGGGACGGGGCTGTGGTGGGGCCGGTCTGTGGTGGGCTGGGACAGGCTGTGGTGGGCAGGGACAGGCTGGGACAGGCTGGGACGGGCTGTAGTGGGCTGGGACGGGCTGTGGTGTGCTGGGACGGGCTGTGGTGTGCTGGGACGGGCTGTGGTGTGCTGGGACGGGGCTGTGGTGGGCCGGGACGGGCCGTGTTGGGCTGTGGTGCGCCGTGTTTAGCTGGGACGGGCCGTGGTGTTCTGTGATGAGCCATGGCGGGCCGTGGTTGGCCGTGGTGGGCCGGAACGGGCCGTGGTTAGCCGTGGTGGGCTGAAACAGGCTGGGACGGACTCTGGTGTGGTGGGATGGGGCTGCGGTGGGCTGGGACGGGCTGGTACTTGATGTGGTGGGCTGGGACGGACTGGGACGGGGCTGTGACGGGCTAGTGGTGGTCTGGGACGAGCTGGGGAAAAAGCTGTGGGGGGGCTGAGACGGGCTGTGGTGGTCCTGGGACGGGCTGTGGTCGGTCTGGGACGGCCTGTGGTGGTCTGGGACGGCCTGTGGTGTTCTGGGACGGGCTGTGGTGAGCTGGGACGGGCTGTGGGTGAGCTGGGACGGGCTGTGGTGAGCTGGGACGGGCTGTGGTGAGGTGGGACGGCCTGCGACGGGCTGCGACGGGCTGTGGTGGGCTGTGACGGGCTGTGGTGGGCTGCGACGGGCTGTGATGGGCTGCCGTGGGCTGGGACGGGCTGCCGTGGGCTGGGACGGGTTGCCGTGGGCTGGGACGGGCTGGGACGGGCTCCGGTAGTCTGGGACGGGCTGGGACGGGCCGCGGTGGGCTGGGACGGGCCGCGGTGGGCTGGGCGGGCTGGTACTTGATGTGGTGGGCTGGGACAGGCTGGGACGGGCTGTGACGGGCTGTGGTGCTCTGGGACGAGCTGGGAAAAGCTGTGGTGCGGCTGCGACGGGCTGTGGTGGGCTGTGGTTGGCTAGGTACAGGCTGTGGTGGGGCTGGGAATGGGCTGTGGAGGGCTGTGGTGGGCTGGGACGGGCTGTGGTGGGCTGGGACGGGCTGTGGTGCTGCTGTGGTGTCCATTGGTGAGCTGGGATGGGCTGTGGGGGGCTGGTATGGGCTGTGGTGGGCTGTGGTTGTCTGGTACGTGCTGTGGTTGTCTGGGACGGGCTGTGGAGGGCTGTGGTGGGCTGGGACGGGCTGTGGTGGGCCGTGGTGGGCTCTGGCAGGGCGGGGTGGGCCGTGGTAGGCCGTGGCGGGCCGTGGGGGGCCGTGGTGGGCTGCAGTGGGTTGGGACGGGCTGTGGTGGAATGGGATAAGCTGTGGTGGGCTGGGACAGTCTATGGTGGGCTGTGGTGGGATGGGAAAAGCTGTGGTGGGCTGTGGTGGGCTGGGACCGTCTGTGATAGGTTGGGACGGGCTGTGGTGCTGTGGTGGGCTGGTACGGGCTGTGGCGGTCTTGGATGGGCTGTGGCGTGCCAAGACGGGCTGTGGCGGTCTGGGACGGCTGTGGTGGGTTGTGGCAGGCTGTGGTGGGCCGTGGCGGGCCTTGGTGGGCCGTGGCGGGCCGGGCAGTGGTGGGCTGTGGTGGGCCTTGGCGGGCTGTGGAGGGCTGTGGAGGGCTGTGGTGGGCTGTGACGGGCAGTGGTGGGCTGGGACGGGCTGTGGTGGGCCGTGGCGGGCTGTATTGGGACGGGCTGGGACAGGTTGTGGTGGGATGGGATAAGCTGTGGTGGGCTGGGACGGGCTGTGGTGTGCTGGGACGGGCTGTGGTGTTCTGGGACAGGCTGGGACGGGCTGGGACGGGCTGTGGTGGGCTGGGGACGGGCTGGGATGGGCTGGGATGGGTTCTGGGGGGCTGTGGTGATCTCTGGTGTGCTGTGGTGGCCTGTGGTGGGCTCTGGTGGTCTGGAATGGGCTGTGGTGGGCTGGGACGTGCTGGGACGGGCTGTGGTGGGCTGGGACGGGCTGGGACGGGCTGTGGTGTGCTGGGACGGGCTGTGGTAAGCTGTAACGGGCTGTGGTGGACTGGGACGGGCCGTGGTGGACTGGGACGGGCCGTGGTGGGCTGGGACGGGCTCCGCTGGGCTGAGGTGGGCCTTGGTGGGCGGGAACGGGCCATGGTGGGCAGGGACGGGCTGTGGTGTGCTGGGACGGGCTGTGGTAAGCTGTAACGGGCTGTGGTGGGCTGGGATGGGCCGTGGTGGGCTCGGGCGGGCCGTGGTGGGCTGGGACGGTCTGTGGTGGGCTGGGACGGGCCGTGGTGGGCCGGGACGGGCTGTGGTGGGCTGGGACGGTCTGGGACGGGGCTGTGGTGGGCCGGGACGGGCTGTGGTGTGCTGGGACGGGCTGGGACGAGCTGTGGTGGAATGGGACGGGCCGTGGTGGAATGGGATGGGCTGTGGGGGGGCTGGGACGGGCTGTGGTGGGCTGCGGTGGGCTGGGACGGGCTGTGGTGGGCGCGGACGGGCTGGGATGGTCTGTGGTGTGCTGGGACGAGCTGTGGTGGGTTGTGGAGAGCTGGGATGGGCTGTGACGGCCTGTGGTGGGCTGGGACGGGCTCTGGTGGTCTGGGACGGGCTGGGACGAGCTGGGACGGGCTGGGATGGGTTGTGGTGGGCTGGGACGGGCTGTGGTGGGCTGGGATGGCCTTGGACGGGCTGTGGTGTGCTGCGACGGGCTGTGGTGGTCTGTGACAAGCTCTTGTGGGCTGTGGTGGGCTGGGACGAGCTGTGGTGGGCCCTGGTGGGCTCTGGTGGGCTGGGACGGGCTGTCGTGGGCTGGGACAGTCTGGGACGGGCCGTGGTGGGCTGGGACGGGCCGTGGTGGGCTGGGACGGGCTGGGACGGGCTGTGGTGTGCTGGGACGGGCTGTGGTGGCCTGGGATGGTCTGTGGTGGGCTGGGACAGGCTGTGACGGTCTGTGGTGGGCTGGGACAGTCTGTGGTGGGCTGGGACGGGCTGTGGTGGGCCGGTCTGTGGTGGGCTGGGACAGGCTGTGGTGGGCGGGGGACAGGCTGGGACAGGCTGGGACGGGCTGTAGTGGGCTGGGACGGGCTGTGGTGTGCTGGGACGGGCTGTGGTGTGCTGGGACGGGCTGTGGTGTGCTGGGACGGGCTGTGGTGGGCCGGGACGGGCCGTGTTGGGCTGTGGTGCGCCGTGTTTAGCTGGGACGGGCCGTGGTGTTCTGTGATGAGCCATGGCGGGCCGTGGTTGGCCGTGGTGGGCCGGAACGGGCCGTGGTTAGCCGTGGTGGGCTGAAACAGGCTGGGACGGACTCTGGTGTGGTGGGATGGGCTGCGGTGGGCTGGGACGGGCTGGTACTTGATGTGGTGGGCTGGGACGGACTGGGACGGGCTGTGACGGGCTAGTGGTGGTCTGGGACGAGCTGGGAAAAGCTGTGGGGGGCTGAGACGGGCTGTGGTGGTCTGGGACGGGCTGTGGTGGTCTGGGACGGCCTGTGGTGTTCTGGGACGGCCTGTGGTGTTCTGGGACGGGCTGTGGTGAGCTGGGACGGGCTGTGGTGAGCTGGGACGGGCTGTGGTGAGCTGGGACGGGCTGCGACGGGCTGCGACGGGCTGTGGTGGGCTGCGACGGGCTGTGGTGGGCTGCGACGGGCTGTGATGGGCTGCCGTGGGCTGGGACGGGCTGCCGTGGGCTGGGACGGGTTGCCGTGGGCTGGGACGGGCTGGGACGGGCTCCGGTAGTCTGGGACGGGCTGGGACGGGCCGCGGTGGGCTGGGACGGGCCGCGGTGGGCTGGGCGGGCTGGTACTTGATGTGGTGGGCTGGGACAGGCTGGGACGGGCTGTGACGGGCTGTGGTGCTCTGGGACGAGCTGGGAAAAGCTGTGGTGGGCTGCGACGGGCTGTGGTGGGCTGTGGTTGGCTGGTACAGGCTGTGGTGGGCTGGGATGGGCTGTGGAGGGCTGTGGTGGGCTGGGACGGGCTGTGGTGGGCTGGGACGGGCTGTGGTGTGCTGTGGTGTCCATTGGTGAGCTGGGATGGGCTGTGGGGGGCTGGTATGGGCTGTGGTGGGCTGTGGTTGTCTGGTACGTGCTGTGGTTGTCTGGGACGGGCTGTGGAGGGCTGTGGTGGGCTGGGACGGGCTGTGGTGGGCTGGGACGGGCTGTGGTGGGCCGTGGTGGGCTCTGGCAGGGCGGGGTGGGCCGTGGTAGGCCGTGGCGGGCCGTGGGGGGCCGTGGTGGGCTGCAGTGGGTTGGGACGGGCTGTGGTGGAATGGGATAAGCTGTGGTGGGCTGGGACAGTCTATGGTGGGCTGTGGTGGGATGGGAAAAGCTGTGGTGGGCTGTGGTGGGCTGGGACCGTCTGTGATAGGTTGGGACGGGCTGTGGTGGGCTGTGGTGGGCTGGTACGGGCTGTGGTGGGCTGGGACGGGCTGTGGTGGGCTGGGACGGGCTGTAGTGGGCTGTGGTGGGCTGTGGAGGGCTGGGACGGGCTGTAGTGTGCCGTGGTGGGCTGGGCCGGGCCGGGTGGGCTGGGATGGGCTGGGACGGGCTGTGGTGGGTTGTTATGGGTCGTGGTGGGCTGGGACGGGCTGTGGTGTGCTGTGGTAGCCTGTGGTGGGCTGTGATGGGCTGTGGTAAGCTGGGACGGGATGTGGTAAGCTGGGACAGGCTTTCGTGGGCTTGGACGGGCCGTCATGGGCTGGGACGGGCTGTGACGGGCTGTGGTGCTCTGGGACGAGCTGGGAAAAGCTGTGGTGGGCTGCGACGGGCTGTGGTGGGCTGTGGTTGGCTGGTACAGGCTGTGGTGGGCTGGGATGGGCTGTGGAGGGCTGTGGTGGGCTGGGACGGGCTGTGGTGGGCTGGGACGGGCTGTGGTGTGCTGTGGTGTCCATTGGTGAGCTGGGATGGGCTGTGGGGGGCTGGTATGGGCTGTGGTGGGCTGTGGTTGTCTGGTACGTGCTGTGGTTGTCTGGGACGGGCTGTGGAGGGCTGTGGTGGGCTGGAACGGGCTGTGGTGGGCTGGGACGGGCTGTGGTGGGCTGGGACGGGCTGTAGTGGGCTGTGGTGGGCTGTGGAGGGCTGGGACGGGCTGTAGTGTGCCGTGGTGGGCTGGGCCGGGCCGGGTGGGCTGGGATGGGCTGGGACGGGCTGTGGTGGGTTGTTATGGGTCGTGGTGGGCTGGGACGGGCTGTGGTGTGCTGTGGTAGCCTGTGGTGGGCTGTGATGGGCTGTGGTAAGCTGGGACGGGATGTGGTAAGCTGGGACAGGCTTTCGTGGGCTTGGACGGGCCGTCATGGGCTGGGACGGGCTGTGGTGGGCTGTGACGGGCTGTGACATGCTGGTACGGGCTGGGACGGGCTGGGACAAGCTGTAGTGTGTTGGGACGGGCTGCGGTGGGCTGCGAGGGGCTGCGGTGGGCGGGGACAGGCTGCGGTGGGCGGGGACGGGCTGTGGTGGGCTGGGACAGGCTGGGACGGGCTGGTGTGGGCTGGGACGGGGTGTGGTGTGCTGGGACAGGCTGGGACATGCTGGGACGGGCTGGGACGGGCTGGGACAAGCTGTAGTGTTCTGGGACGGGCTGCGGTGGGCGGGGACGGGCTGCTGTGGGCGGGGGATGGGCTGCGGTGGGCGGGGGACGGGCTGGGACAGGCTGGGACGGGCTGTGGTGGGCTGGGACGGGCTGTGGTGGAATGGGACGGGCTGGGACGGGCTGTGGTGGGCTGGGATGGGCTGTGGTGGGCTGGGACGGGCTGGGACGGGCTGTGGTGGGCTTCTATGGGCTGGTACTTTATGTGGTGGGCTGGGACGGGCTGGGACGGGCTGTGGTGGGCTGGGATGAGCTGGGACAAGCTGTGGTGGGCTGGGACGGGCTGTGGTGGGCTGGGACGGGCTGTGGTGGGCTGGGACGGGCTGTGGTGGCCTGTGGTGGGCTGGGACGGGCTGTGGTGGTCTGGGATGGGCTGGGACAGGCTGTGGTGAGCCGTGGTAAGCCATGGGGGGGCTGTGGTGGGCTGGGACGGGCTGTGGTGGGCTGTGGTGTGCCATGGTGGGCTGGGACAGGCTGCGGTGGGCTGGGACAGGCTGTGGTGGGACGGGGACGGGCTGTGGTTCGTTGTGGTGGGCTGGGACGGGCTGTGGTGGGCTGGGACGAGCTGTGATGAGCTGAGACGGGCTGTGATGGGCCGGGGTGGGCCGGGACAGGCTCTGGTGGGCTGTGGAGGGCTGGGCCGGGCTCTGGTGGGCTGGGACGGACTTGGACGCACTGTGGTGGGCTGGGACGGGCTGGGACGAGTTGTGGTGAGTGTGGTGGGCTGGGACGGGCTGGGACGGACTGTGTTTGGCTGGGACGGGCTGTGGTGGGCTGTGTTGGGCTGGGACGGTCTGTGGTGGGCTGGGACGGTCTGTGGAGGGCTAGGGACGGGCTGTGGTGGGCTGGGACGGGCTGTGGTGGTCTGGGACGGGTTGTGGTGAGCTGAGATGGGCTGTGGTGGGCTTTGGTGGGCTGGGGTGGGCTCGGACGGGCCGTAGTGGGCTGGGACGGGCTGTGGTGGGCTTCTATGGGCTGGTACTTTATGTGGTGGGCTGGGACGGGCTGTGACGGGCTGTGGTGGGCTGGGACGAGCTGGGACAAGCTGTGGTGGGCCGGGACGGGCTCTGGTGGGCTGGGACGGGCTGTGGTGAGCTGGGACGGGCTGTGGTGGCCTGTGGTGGGCTGGGACGGGCTGTGGTGGTCTGGAATGGGCTGGGACAGGCTGTGGTGTGCTGGGACGAGCTGTGGTGGGTTGTGGTGGGCTGGGATGAGCTGGGACGGGCTGGGACGGGCTGTGGTGGGCTGTGGTGGGCTGTGGTGGGCTGGGACGGGCTGTGGTGGGCTGTGGTGGGCTGGGACGGGCTGTGGTGGGCTGGGACGGGCTGTGGTGGGCGGGGACGGGCTGTGGTGGGCGGGGGACGGGCGGGGACGGGCTGTGGAGTGCTGGGACAGGCTTGTGGTGGGCTGGGCTGGGCTGGCACGGGCTGTGGTGGCCTGTGGTGGTCTGGGACGGGCTCTGGTGGGCTGGGACGGGCTCTGGTGGGCTCGGACGGGCTGTGGTGGGCCGTGATGGGCTGTGGTGGGCCGGGACGGGCTGGGCCGTGCTGGGACGGGTTGGCATGGGCTCTGACGGGCTGGGACGGGCTGTGGTGGGCTGGGAAGAGCTGTGGTGGGCTGAGGCGGGCTGGGACGGGCTGCGGTGGGCTGGGACGGCCTGCGGCGGGCTGGGACGGCCTGCGGTGGGCTGGAACGGCCTGCGGTGGGCTGGGACGGGATGCGGTGGGATGGGACCGTCTGTGGTGGGCTGGGACGGGCTGTGGTGTGCTGGGAAGGACTGTGGTGGGCTGTGGTAAGCTGTAGCTGGCTCCGGTTGGCTGGGACAGTCTAAGGTGGGCTGGGGTGGGCTGGGACGGGCTGTGGTGGGCTGGGACGGGCTGGGACGGGCTGTGGTGGGCTGGGATGGGCTGTGGTGAGCTGGGAAGGACTGTGGTGGGCTGTGGTAAGCTGTAGCTGGCTCCGGTTAACTGGGACAGTCTAAGGTGGGCTGGGGTGGGCTGGGACGGGCTGTGGTGGGCTGGGACGGGCTGCGGTGGGCTGGGACGGGCTCTGCTGGGCTGAGGTGGGCCTTGGTGGGCGGGAACGGGCCATGGTGGGCGGGGACGGGCTGTGGTGTGCTGGTACGGGCTGGGACGGACTGGGACGGGCTGGGACGGGCTGTGGTGTGCTGGGACGGGCTGTGGTGGGCGGACACAGGCTGTGGTGTGCTGGGACGGGCTGGGACGGGCTGTGGTGGGCGGGGACAAGCTGTGGTGGGCTGGGACGAGATGTGGTGGGCCATGGTGGGCTGGGACGGGCCGTGGTGGGCAGTGGTGGGCTGTGGCGGGCTGGGACGGGCTCTGGTGGGCTGTGGTGTGATGGGACGGGCTGTGGTGGGCTGGGACGGGCTGTGGTGGGCTGGGACGGGCTGTGGTCGGCTGGGACGGGCTGTGGTAAACTGGGACGGGCTGTTATGGGCTGGGGCAGGCTGTGGTGGGCTGCGGTGAGCTGGGGCGGGCTGTGGTGGGCTGGGACATGCTGGGACGGGCTGTGGAAGGCTGCGGTGATCTCTTTTGTGCTGTGGTGGCCTGTGGTGGGCTAGGACGGGCTGGGATAGGATGGGACGGGCTGTGGTGGGCTGGGACGGGCTGTGGTGGGCTGTAGTGGGCTGGGACAAGCTGTGGTGGGCTGGGACAGGCTTTGATGATCTGGGACAGGCTGTGGTGGTCTGGGACGGCCTGTGGTGTGCTGTGGCGGGATGGGACGGGCTGGGACGGGCTGTGGTGGGCTGGGATGGCCTGTGGTGGGCCGTGATGGGCTGGGACGGGCCTTGGTGAAATGTGGTGGGCCGTGGTGGGCTGTGGTGGGCCATGGTGGGTCGTTTTGTGCCGGGATGGGATGGGGTGGGCTGTGGTGGGCCGTGATGGGCTGGGACGGGTCGTGGTGGGCTGCGACGGGCCGTGGTGGGCCGTGGTGGGCGGTGATGGGCCGTGGTGGGCTGGGATGGGCTCTGGTGGTCTCAAACCGGCTGTGGTGGGTTGGGAAGGGCTGGAATGGGCTTTGGTGGGTTGGGACAGGCTGTGGTGGGCTGGGACGGGCTGTGGTGGGCTTGGACCTGATGTGGTGGTCAGGGACGGGTTCTGGTAGGTCCGGGACGGGCTGTGGCGGGCTGGGATGGGCTGTGATAAGCTGTAACCGGCTGTGGTGGGCTGTGGTGGTCTGGGACGGGTTGTGGTGAGCTGAGATGGGCTGTGGTGGGCTTTGGTGGGCTGGGGTGGGCTCGGACGGGCCGTGGTGGGCTGGGACGGGCTGTGGTGGGCTTCTATGGGCTGGTACTTTATGTGGTGGTCTGGGATGGGCTGGGACAGGCTGTGGTGGGCCGTGGTAAGCCATGGTGGGCTGTGGTGGTCTGGGACGGGCTGTGGTGGTCTGTGGTGTGCCATGGTGGGCTGGGACAGGCTGCGGTGGGCTGGAAAGGGCTGTGGTGGGCTGGAACGGGCTGTGGTGGGCTGGGACAGGCTGTGGTGGGATGGGGACGGGCTGTGGTTGGTTGTGGTGGGCTGGGACGGGCTGTGGTGGGCTGGGACGAGCTGTGATGAGCTGAGACGGGCTGTGATGGGCCGGGGTGGGCCGGGACAGGGTCTGGTGGGCTGTGGAGGGCTGGGACGGGCTCTGGTGGGCTGGGACGGACTTGGGCGCACTGTGGTGGGCTGGGACGGGCTGGGACGGCCTGTGTAGGGCTGGGAGGGGCTGTGGTGGGCTGTGGTGGGCTGTGGGGGGCTGGGAAGGGCTGTGGTGGGCTGGGACGGGCTAGAACGGCTATGGTGGGCTGTGGTGGGCTTGGATGGGCTGTGCTGTGCTGGAATGGTCTGGGACGAGTTGTGGTGAGTGTGGTGGGCTGGGACGGATTGTGTTTAGCTGGGACGGGCTGTGGTGGGCCGTGGTGGGCTGGGACAGGCTGTGGTGAGCTGAGACGGGCTGTGGTGGGCTGTGTCGGGCTGGTACGAGCTGTGACGGGGTGGGACGGGCTGTGGTGGTCTGCGGTAGGCTGTGGTGTGCTGTAGTGGCCTGTGATGGGCTGGGTGGGGCTGTGGTGGGCTGGGACGGGCTGTGGTGGGCTGGGACGGGCTGTGGTGGGCTGGGACGGGCTGTGGTGGGCTGGGACGGGCTGTGGTGGGCTGGGACAGGCTGTGGTGGGCTGGGATAAGCTGTGTTGGGCTGGGACGGGCTGTGTTAGGCTGGGATGGGCTGTGGAGGATTGGGACGGGCTATGGAGAGCTGTGGAGAGCTGGGACGGTCTGTGGTGGGCTGGGACAGGCTGTGGTGGGCTTGGACCTGCTGTGGTGGTCGGGGACGGGTTGTGGTAGGTCCGGGATGGGCTGTCGTGGTCCGGGACGGGCTGTGGTGGGCTGGGAAGGCCTGGGACGGGCTGGGACGAGCTGGGACAAGCTGTGGTGGGTGGGGACGGGCTGTGGTGGGCGGGGACGGGCTGGGACGAGCTGGGACGGGCTGTGGTGGGCTGCGGTAGGCTGTGGTGCTCTGTAGTGGTCTGTGGTGTTCTGTAGTGGTCTCTGGTGGGCTGGGACGGGCTGTGGTGGGCTGGGATGGGCTGTCGTGGGCTGGGAAGGGCTGTCGTGGGCTGTGGGGGCCTGGGACATGCTGGGAAGGGCTGTGGTGCGCTGGGACATGCTGTGACGAGCTGGGACGAGCTGTGACGGGCTGTGGTGTGTTGTAGTGGCCTGTGGTATGCTGTAGTGGCCTGTGGTGGGCTGGGACGGGCTGTGGTGGGCTGGGACAAACTGTGGTGGGCTGGGATGAGCTGGGACAGGCTGGGACGGGCTGGGACGGGCTGTGGTGGGCTGTGGTGGGCTGGGACGGGCTGTGGTGGGCTGGGACGGGCTGTGGTGGGCTGTGGAGGGCTGGGACGGGATGTAGTGTGCCGTGGTGGGCTGGGACGGGCCGTGGTGGGCTGGGATGAACTGTGGTGGTCTGTGGTGGGCTGGGGCGGGCTGTGGTGGGCTGGGACGGGCCATGGCGGGCTGGGACGGGCCGTGGCGGGCTGGGACGGGCCGTGGCGGGTTGGGACGGGCCGTGGCGGGCTGGGACGGGCCGTGGCGGGCTGGGACGGGCCGTGGCGGGCCGGGACGGGCCATGGTGGGCCAGGAAAGGCTGTGTTTGGCTGGGACAGGCTGTGGTGGGCCGGGACGGGCCGTGGTGGGCCGGGACGGGCCGTGGTGGGCTGGGACGGGCCGCTAAGTGCCGGGACGGGCCGTGGTGGGCTGGGACGGGCCGTGGTGGGCCGCGATGGGTTGTGGAGGACTGGGACGAACTGTGGTGGTCTGTGGTGGTCTGTGGTGGGCCGTGGTGGGCTGTGATGGGCTGTGGTATGCTGGGACGGGATGTGGTAAGCTGGGACGGGCTTTCGTGGGCTGGGACGGGTTGTCGTGGGCTGGGACGGGCTGGGACGGGCCGTGGTGAGCTGGGACGGGCCGTGGTCGGCTGGGACAGCCCGTGGTGGGCTGGGACAGGTTGTGGTGAGCTGGGACGGGCCGTGGTGGGCCGGGACGGGCCGTGGCGGACTGGGACGAACTGTGGTGGGCTGGGATGAACTGTGGTGGTCTGTGGTGGTCTGGGACGGGCTGTGGTGATCTGGGATGGGCTGTGGTAGGCTGGGACAAACTGTGGCAGGCTGGGACGGGCTGTGGCGGGCTGGGACGGGCTGTGGTGGTTTGGGACGGGCTGTGGTGTGCTGTGGTGGGTTGTGGTGATTTGAGACGGGCTATGGTGGGCTGTGGTGGGCCGGGACGGGCTTTGGTGGGCTGAAACGGGTGGTGGGCCGGGACGGTCTGTGGGGGGCCTAGACGGGCCGTGGTGGGCCAGGACGGGCCGTGGTGGGCTGTGGTGGGCTGTGGCGGTCTGGGACGGTCTATGGTCACTGGGACAGGCTGTGGTGGACTGTGGTGTGCTGGGACGGGCTGTGGCGGGCTGGGACGAGCTGTGGCGGGCGGGGACGGGCTGTGGTGGTCGGGGACGGGCTGTGGTGTACTGGGACGGGCTGTGGTGTGCTGGGACGGGATGGGACGGGCTGTGGTGGGCGGGGACAGTCTGTGGTGGGCTGTGGTGGGCTGGGACGGGCTGTGGTGGGCTGGGACGGGCTGTGGTGGGCCGTGGTGGGCAGGGACGGGCCGTGGTGGGCTCTGGTGGGCCGTTTTGGGCCTGGATGGGAAGGGGTGGGCTGTGGTGGGCCGTGGTGGGATGGGGCAGGCTGTGGTGGGCTGGGACAGGCCGTGGTGGGCTGTGGTGGGCCGTGGCTCGCTGCGGTGGGCCGTGGTGGGCTGGGACGGGCTGGGGCGGTCTGTGGTGGGCTCGGACGTGCTGTGATGGGCTGGGACGGGCTATGGTGGACTGGGACGTGCTGTGTTGGGCTGGGACGGGCTGGGACGGGCTGTGGTGTGCTGGGACGGGCTGTGGTGGCCTGGGACGGTCTGTGGTGGGCTGGGACAGGCTGTGACAGTCTGTGGTGGGCTGGGACGGGCTGTGGTGGGCCGGTCTGTGGTGGGCTGGGACAGGCTGTGGTGGGCGGGGACAGGCTGGGACAGGCTGGGACGGGCTGTAGTGGGCTGGGACGGGCTGGGACGGGCTGTGGTGTGCTGGGACGGGCTGTGGTGGGCTGGGACGGTCTGTGGTGGGCTGGGACAGGCTGTGACGGTCTGTGGTGGGCTGGGACAGGCTGTGGTGGGCTGGGACGGGCTGTGGTGGGCCGGTCTGTGGTGGGCTGGGACAGTCTGTGGTGGGCTGGGACGGGCTGTGGTGGGCGGGGACGGGCTGGGACAGGCTGGGACGGGCTGTGGTGGGCTGGGACGGGCTGTGGTTGGCTGGGACGGGCTGTGGTGGGCTGGGACAGGCTGGGATAGGCTGAGACAGGCTGTGGTGGCCTGGGACATTCTGTGGTGGGCTCTGGTGGTCTGGAACGGGCTGTGGTTGGGCTGGGACGGGCTGTGGTGGGCTGGGACAAGCTGTGGTTTGCGGGAACGGGCTGCGGTGGGCGGGGACGGGCTGTGGTGGGCGGAGACGGGCTGTGGTGGGCGGAGACGGCCTGGGACGGTCTGTGGTGGGCTGGGACATTCTGTGGTGGGCTGGGACGGGCTGGGAGGAGCAGGGACGGGGTGTGGTGGGCTGGGACGGGGTGTGGTGGGCTGGGACGGGCTGTGGTGGGCGGTGACGGGCTGTGGTGGGCCGGTCTGTGGTGGGCTGGGACAGTCTGTGGTGGGCTGGGACGGGCTGTGGTGGGCGGGGACGCGCTGGGACGGGCTGGGTCGGGCCGTGGTGGGCTGGGACAGGGTGTGGTGGGCGGGGAGGGGTTTTGTTGGGTGAGGACGGGCTGTGGTGGGCGGGGACGGGCTTTGGTGGGCTGGGATGGGCTCTAGTGGTCTGGAACGGGCTGTACTGGGCTGGGACGGGCTGGGACGTGTTGGGACGGGCTGAGGTGGGCCGTGGTGGGCCGGGACGGGCCGTGGTGGGCTATGGTGGGCCGTGGTGGGCTGGGACGGGCTGTGGTGGCCTGGGACGGGCTGTGGTGGAGTGTGGTGGGCTGGGATGGGCCGTGGTGTGCTGGGACGGGCTATCGTGGGCTGGAACGGGCTGTGGTGGGCCGGGATGGGCCGTGGTTGGCCCGGATGGACCGTGGTGGGCCGTGGTGGGCCGGGACGGGCCCTGGTGGGTGGGGACGGGCCGTGGTGGGTCGTGGAGGGCTGGGACAGGCTGTTATGGGTCGGAACGTGCTGTGGTGGGCCGGGACGGGCTCTGGTGGGCTGGGACAGGCACTGGTGGGCCGGGACGGGCTGTGGTGTGCTGTGGTGGGTTGTGGTGATTTGAGACGGGCTATGGTGGGCTGTGGTGGGCCGGGACGGGCTGTGGTGGGCTGAAACGGGTGGTGGGCCGGGACGGTCTGTGGGGGGCCTAGACGGGCCGTGGTGGGCCAGGACGGGCCGTGGTGGGCTGTGGTGGGCTGTGGCGGTCTGGGACGGTCTATGGTCACTGGGACAGGCTGTGGTGGACTGTGGTGTGCTGGGACGGGCTGTGGCGGGCTGGGACGAGCTGTGGCGGGCTGGGACGAGCTGTGGCGGGCGGGGACGGGCTGTGGTGGTCGGGGACGGGCTGTGGTGTACTGGGACGGGCTGTGGTGTGCTGGGACGGGATGGGACGGGCTGTGGTGGGCGGGGACAATCTGTGGTGGGCTGTGGTGGGCTGGGACGGGCTGTGGTGGGCTGGGACGGGCTGTGGTGGGCCGTGGTGGGCAGGGACGGGCCGTGGTGGGCTCTGGTGGGCCGTTTTGGGCCTGGATGGGAAGGGGTGGGCTGTGGTGGGCCGTGGTGGGATGGGGCAGGCTGTGGTGGGCTGGGACAGGCCGTGGTGGGCTGTGGTGGGCCGTGGCTCGCTGCGGTGGGCCGTGGTGGGCTGGGACGGGCTGGGGCGGTCTGTGGTGGGCTCGGACGTGCTGTGATGGGCTGGGACGGGCTATGGTGGACTGGGACGTGCTGTGTTGGGCTGGGACGGGCTGTGGTGTGCTGGGACGGGCTGTGGTGGCCTGGGACGGTCTGTGGTGGGCTGGGACAGGCTGTGACAGTCTGTGGTGGGCTGGGACAGTCTGTGGTGGGCTGGGACGGGCTGTGGTGGGCCGGTCTGTGGTGGGCTGGGACAGGCTGTGGTGGGCGGGGACAGGCTGGGACAGGCTGGGACGGGCTGTAGTGGGCTGGGACGGGCTGGGACGGGCTGTGGTGTGCTGGGACGGGCTGTGGTGGGCTGGGACGGTCTGTGGTGGGCTGGGACAGGCTGTGACGGTCTGTGGTGGGCTGGGACAGGCTGTGGTGGGCTGGGACGGGCTGTGGTGGGCCGGTCTGTGGTGGGCTGGGACAGTCTGTGGTGGGCGGGGACGGGCTGGGACAGGCTGGGACGGGCTGTGGTGGGCTGGGACGGGCTGTGGTTGGCTGGGACGGGCTGTGGTGGGCTGGGACAGGCTGGGATAGGCTGAGACAGGCTGTGGTGGCCTGGGACATTCTGTGGTGGGCTCTGGTGGTCTGGAACGGGCTGTGGTTGGGCTGGGACGGGCTGTGGTGGGCTGGGACAAGCTGTGGTTTGCGGGAACGGGCTGCGGTGGGCGGGGACGGGCTGTGGTGGGCGGAGACGGGCTGTGGTGGGCGGAGACGGCCTGGGACGGTCTGTGGTGGGCTGGGACATTCTGTGGTGGGCTGGGACGGGCTGGGAGGAGCAGGGACGGGGTGTGGTGGGCTGGGACGGGGTGTGGTGGGCTGGGACGGGCTGTGGTGGGCGGTGACGGGCTGTGGTGGGCCGGTCTGTGGTGGGCTGGGACAGTCTGTGGTGGGCTGGGACGGGCTGTGGTGGGCGGGGACGCGCTGGGACGGGCTGGGTCGGGCCGTGGTGGGCTGGGACAGGGTGTGGTGGGCGGGGAGGGGTTTTGTTGGGTGAGGACGGGCTGTGGTGGGCGGGGACGGGCTTTGGTGGGCTGGGATGGGCTCTAGTGGTCTGGAACGGGCTGTACTGGGCTGGGACGGGCTGGGACGTGTTGGGACGGGCTGAGGTGGGCCGTGGTGGGCCGGGACGGGCCGTGGTGGGCCGTGGTGGGCTATGGTGGGCCGTGGTGGGCTGGGATGGGCTGTGGTGGCCTGGGACGGGCTGTGGTGGAGTGTGGTGGGCTGGGATGGGCCGTGGTGTGCTGGGACGGGCTATCGTGGGCTGGAACGGGCTGTGGTGGGCCGGGATGGGCCGTGGTTGGCCCGGATGGACCGTGGTGGGCCGTGGTGGGCCGGGACGGGCCCTGGTGGGTGGGGACGGGCCGTGGTGGGTCGTGGAGGGCTGGGACAGGCTGTTATGGGTCGGAACGTGCTGTGGTGGGCCGGGACGGGCTCTGGTGGGCTGGGACAGGCACTGGTGGGCCGGGACGGGCTGTGGTGTGCTGTGGTGGGTTGTGGTGATTTGAGACGGGCTATGGTGGGCTGTGGTGGGCCGGGACGGGCTGTGGTGGGCTGAAACGGGTGGTGGGCCGGGACGGTCTGTGGGGGGCCTAGACGGGCCGTGGTGGGCCAGGACGGGCCGTGGTGGGCTGTGGTGGGCTGTGGCGGTCTGGGACGGTCTATGGTCACTGGGACAGGCTGTGGTGGACTGTGGTGTGCTGGGACGGGCTGTGGCGGGCTGGGACGAGCTGTGGCGGGCTGGGACGAGCTGTGGCGGGCGGGGACGGGCTGTGCCGGGCGGGGACGGGCTGTGGTGTACTGGGACGGGCTGTGGTGTGCTGGGACGGGATGGGACGGGCTGTGGTGGGCGGGGACAATCTGTGGTGGGCTGTGGTGGGCTGGGACGGGCTGTGGTGGGCTGGGACGGGCTGTGGTGGGCCGTGGTGGGCAGGGACGGGCCGTGGTGGGCTCTGGTGGGCCGTTTTGGGCCTGGATGGGAAGGGGTGGGCTGTGGTGGGCCGTGGTGGGATGGGGCAGGCTGTGGTGGGCTGGGACAGGCCGTGGTGGGCTGTGGTGGGCCGTGGCTCGCTGCGGTGGGCCGTGGTGGGCTGGGACGGGCTGGGGCGGTCTGTGGTGGGCTCGGACGTGCTGTGATGGGCTGGGACGGGCTATGGTGGACTGGGACGTGCTGTGTTGGGCTGGGACGGGCTGGGACGGGCTGTGGTGTGCTGGGACGGGCTGTGGTGGCCTGGGACGGTCTGTGGTGGGCTGGGACAGGCTGTGACAGTCTGTGGTGGGCTGGGACAGTCTGTGGTGGGCTGGGACGGGCTGTGGTGGGCCGGTCTGTGGTGGGCTGGGACAGGCTGTGGTGGGCGGGGACAGGCTGGGACAGGCTGGGACGGGCTGTAGTGGGCTGGGACGGGCTGGGACGGGCTGTGGTGTGCTGGGACGGGCTGTGGTGGGCTGGGACGGTCTGTGGTGGGCTGGGACAGGCTGTGACGGTCTGTGGTGGGCTGGGACAGGCTGTGGTGGGCTGGGACGGGCTGTGGTGGGCCGGTCTGTGGTGGGCTGGGACAGTCTGTGGTGGGCTGGGACGGGCTGTGGTGGGCGGGGACGGGCTGGGACAGGCTGGGACGGGCTGTGCTGATCTGGGACGGGCTGGGACGGGCTGGGATGGGCTCTGGTGGGCTGGGACGGGCTGGGACAAGCTGAGACAGGCTGTGGTGGCCTGGGACATTCTGTGGTGGGCTCTGGTGGGCTCTGGTGGTCTGGAACGGGCTGTGGTTGGGCTGGGACGGGCTGGGACGGGCTGTGGTGGGCTGGGACAAGCTGTGGTTTGCGGGAACGGGCTGCGGTGGGCGGGGACGGGCTGCGGTGGGCGGAGACGGGCTGTGGTGGGCGGAGACGGCCTGGGACGGTCTGTGGTGGGCTGGGACATTCTGTGGTGGGCTGGGACGGGCTGGGAGGAGCAGGGACGGGGTGTGGTGGGCTGGGACGGGGTGTGGTGGGCTGGGACGGGCTGTGGTGGGCGGTGACGGTCTGTGGTGTGCTGGGAAGGGCTGGGAAGGGCTGCGACGGGCTGGGATGGGCTGGGACGGGCTGTGGTGGGCGGGGACGCGCTGGGACGGGCTGGGTCGGGCCGTGGTGGGCTGGGACAGGGTGTGGTGGGCGGGGAGGGGTTTTGTTGGGTGAGGACGGGCTGTGGTGGGCGGGGACGGGCTTTGGTGGGCTGGGATGGGCTCTAGTGGTCTGGAACGGGCTGTACTGGGCTGGGACGGGCTGGGACGTGTTGGGACGGGCTGAGGTGGGCCGTGGTGGGCCGGGACGGGCCGTGGTGGGCCGTGGTGGGCTATGGTGGGCCGTGGTGGGCTGGGACGGGCTGTGGTGGCCTGGGACGGGCTGTGGTGGAGTGTGGTGGGCTGGGATGGGCCGTGGTGTGCTGGGACGGGCTATCGTGGGCTGGAACGGGCTGTGGTGGGCCGGGATGGGCCGTGGTTGGCCCGGATGGACCGTGGTGGGCCGTGGTGGGCCGGGACGGGCCCTGGTGGGTGGGGACGGGCCGTGGTGGGTCGTGGAGGGCTGGGACAGGCTGTTATGGGTCGGAACGTGCTGTGGTGGGCCGGGACGGGCTCTGGTGGGCTGGGACAGGCACTGGTGGGCCGGGACGGGCTGTGGTGTGCTGTGGTGGGTTGTGGTGATTTGAGACGGGCTATGGTGGGCTGTGGTGGGCCGGGACGGGCTGTGGTGGGCTGAAACGGGTGGTGGTCTGGGACGGTCTGTGGGGGGCCTAGACGGGCCGTGGTGGGCCAGGACGGGCCGTGGTGGGCTGTGGTGGGCTGTGGCGGTCTGGGACGGTCTATGGTCACTGGGACAGGCTGTGGTGGACTGTGGTGTGCTGGGACGGGCTGTGGCGGGCTGGGACGAGCTGTGGCGGGCGCTGACGGGCTGTGGTGGTCGGGGACGGGCTGTGCCGGGCGGGGACGGGCTGTGGTGGGCTGGGACGGGCTGTGGTGTGCTGGGACGGGATGGGACGGGCTGTGGTGGGCGGGGACAGTCTGTGGTGGGCTGTGGTGGGCTGGGACGGGCTGTGGTGGGCTGGGACGGGCTGTGGTGGGCCGGGACGGGCTGTGGTGGGCCGTGGTGGGCAGGGACGGGCCGTGGTGGGCTCTGGTGGGCCGTTTTGGGCCTGGATGGGAAGGGGTGGGCTGTGGTGGGCCGTGGTGGGATGGGGCAGGCTGTGGTGGGCTGGGACAGGCCGTGGTGGGCTGTGGTGGGCCGTGGCTCGCTGCGGTGGGCCGTGGTGGGCTGGGACGGGCTGGGGCGGTCTGTGGTGGGCTCGGACGTGCTGTGATGGGCTGGGACGGGCTATGGTGGACTGGGACGTGCTGTGTTGGGCTGGGACGGGCTGGGACGGGCTGTGGTGTGCTGGGACGGGCTGTGGTGGCCTGGGACGGTCTGTGGTGGGCTGGGACAGGCTGTGACAGTCTGTGGTGGGCTGGGACAGTCTGTGGTGGGCTGGGACGGGCTGTGGTGGGCCGGTCTGTGGTGGGCTGGGACAGGCTGTGGTGGGCGGGGACAGGCTGGGACAGGCTGGGACGGGCTGTAGTGGGCTGGGACGGGCTGGGACGGGCTGTGGTGTGCTGGGACGGGCTGTGGTGGGCTGGGACGGTCTGTGGTGGGCTGGGACAGGCTGTGACGGTCTGTGGTGGGCTGGGACAGGCTGTGGTGGGCTGGGACGGGCTGTGGTGGGCCGGTCTGTGGTGGGCTGGGACAGTCTGTGGTGGGCTGGGACGGGCTGTGGTGGGCGGGGACGGGCTGGGACAGGCTGGGACGGGCTGTGCTGATCTGGGACGGGCTGGGACGGGCTGGGATGGGCTCTGGTGGGCTGGGACGGGCTGGGACAAGCTGAGACAGGCTGTGGTGGCCTGGGACATTCTGTGGTGGGCTCTGGTGGGCTCTGGTGGTCTGGAACGGGCTGTGGTTGGGCTGGGACGGGCTGGGACGGGCTGTGGTGGGCTGGGACAAGCTGTGGTTTGCGGGAACGGGCTGCGGTGGGCGGGGACGGGCTGCGGTGGGCGGAGACGGGCTGTGGTGGGCGGAGACGGCCTGGGACGGTCTGTGGTGGGCTGGGACATTCTGTGGTGGGCTGGGACGGGCTGGGAGGAGCAGGGACGGGGTGTGGTGGGCTGGGACGGGCTGTGGTGGGCGGTGACGGTCTGTGGTGTGCTGGGAAGGGCTGGGAAGGGCTGCGACGGGCTGGGATGGGCTGGGACGGGCTGTGGTGGGCGGGGACGCGCTGGGACGGGCTGGGTCGGGCCGTGGTGGGCTGGGACAGGGTGTGGTGGGCGGGGAGGGGTTTTGTTGGGTGAGGACGGGCTGTGGTGGGCGGGGACGGGCTTTGGTGGGCTGGGATGGGCTCTAGTGGTCTGGAACGGGCTGTACTGGGCTGGGACGGGCTGGGACGTGTTGGGACGGGCTGAGGTGGGCCGTGGTGGGCCGGGACGGGCCGTGGTGGGCTATGGTGGGCCGTGGTGGGCTGGGACGGGCTGTGGTGGCCTGGGACGGGCTGTGGTGGAGTGTGGTGGGCTGGGATGGGCCGTGGTGTGCTGGGACGGGCTATCGTGGGCTGGAACGGGCTGTGGTGGGCCGGGATGGGCCGTGGTTGGCCCGGATGGACCGTGGTGGGCCGTGGTGGGCCGGGACGGGCCCTGGTGGGTGGGGACGGGCCGTGGTGGGTCGTGGAGGGCTGGGACAGGCTGTTATGGGTCGGAACGTGCTGTGGTGGGCCGGGACGGGCTCTGGTGGGCTGGGACAGGCACTGGTGGGCCGGGACGGGCTGTGGTGTGCTGTGGTGGGTTGTGGTGATTTGAGACGGGCTATGGTGGGCTGTGGTGGGCCGGGACGGGCTGTGGTGGGCTGAAACGGGTGGTGGTCTGGGACGGTCTGTGGGGGGCCTAGACGGGCCGTGGTGGGCTGTGGTGGGCTGTGGCGGTCTGGGACGGTCTATGGTCACTGGGACAGGCTGTGGTGGACTGTGGTGTGCTGGGACGGGCTGTGGCGGGCTGGGACGAGCTGTGGCGGGCGCTGACGGGCTGTGGTGGTCGGGGACGGGCTGTGCCGGGCGGGGACGGGCTGTGGTGGGCTGGGACGGGCTGTGGTGTGCTGGGACGGGATGGGACGGGCTGTGGTGGGCGGGGACAGTCTGTGGTGGGCTGTGGTGGGCTGGGACGGGCTGTGGTGGGCTGGGACGGGCTGTGGTGGGCCGGGACGGGCTGTGGTGGGCCGTGGTGGGCAGGGACGGGCCGTGGTGGGCTCTGGTGGGCCGTTTTGGGCCTGGATGGGAAGGGGTGGGCTGTGGTGGGCCGTGGTGGGATGGGGCAGGCTGTGGTGGGCTGGGACAGGCCGTGGTGGGCTGTGGTGGGCCGTGGCTCGCTGCGGTGGGCCGTGGTGGGCTGGGACGGGCTGGGGCGGTCTGTGGTGGGCTCGGACGTGCTGTGATGGGCTGGGACGGGCTATGGTGGACTGGGACGTGCTGTGTTGGGCTGGGACGGGCTGGGACGGGCTGTGGTGTGCTGGGACGGGCTGTGGTGGCCTGGGATGGTCTGTGGTGGGCTGGGACAGGCTGTGACGGTCTGTGGTGGGCTGGGACGGGCTGTGGTGGGCCGGTCTGTGGTGGGCTGGGACAGGCTGTGGTGGGCAGGGACAGGCTGGGACAGGCTGGGACGGGCTGTAGTGGGCTGGGACGGGCTGTGGTGTGCTGGGACGGGCTGTGGTGTGCTGGGACGGGCTGTGGTGTGCTGGGACGGGCTGTGGTGGGCCGGGACGGGCCGTGTTGGGCTGTGGTGCGCCGTGTTTAGCTGGGACGGGCCGTGGTGTTCTGTGATGAGCCATGGCGGGCCGTGGTTGGCCGTGGTGGGCCGGAACGGGCCGTGGTTAGCCGTGGTGGGCTGAAACAGGCTGGGACGGACTCTGGTGTGGTGGGATGGGCTGCGGTGGGCTGGGACGGGCTGGTACTTGATGTGGTGGGCTGGGACGGACTGGGACGGGCTGTGACGGGCTAGTGGTGGTCTGGGACGAGCTGGGAAAAGCTGTGGGGGGCTGAGACGGGCTGTGGTGGTCTGGGACGGGCTGTGGTGGTCTGGGACGGCCTGTGGTGGTCTGGGACGGCCTGTGGTGTTCTGGGACGGGCTGTGGTGAGCTGGGACGGGCTGTGGTGAGCTGGGACGGGCTGTGGTGAGCTGGGACGGGCTGTGGTGAGGTGGGACGGCCTGCGACGGGCTGCGACGGGCTGTGGTGGGCTGTGACGGGCTGTGGTGGGCTGCGACGGGCTGTGATGGGCTGCCGTGGGCTGGGACGGGCTGCCGTGGGCTGGGACGGGTTGCCGTGGGCTGGGACGGGCTGGGACGGGCTCCGGTAGTCTGGGACGGGCTGGGACGGGCCGCGGTGGGCTGGGACGGGCCGCGGTGGGCTGGGCGGGCTGGTACTTGATGTGGTGGGCTGGGACAGGCTGGGACGGGCTGTGACGGGCTGTGGTGCTCTGGGACGAGCTGGGAAAAGCTGTGGTGGGCTGCGACGGGCTGTGGTGGGCTGTGGTTGGCTGGTACAGGCTGTGGTGGGCTGGGATGGGCTGTGGAGGGCTGTGGTGGGCTGGGACGGGCTGTGGTGGGCTGGGACGGGCTGTGGTGTGCTGTGGTGTCCATTGGTGAGCTGGGATGGGCTGTGGGGGGCTGGTATGGGCTGTGGTGGGCTGTGGTTGTCTGGTACGTGCTGTGGTTGTCTGGGACGGGCTGTGGAGGGCTGTGGTGGGCTGGGACGGGCTGTGGTGGGCTGGGACGGGCTGTGGTGGGCCGTGGTGGGCTCTGGCAGGGCGGGGTGGGCCGTGGTAGGCCGTGGCGGGCCGTGGGGGGCCGTGGTGGGCTGCAGTGGGTTGGGACGGGCTGTGGTGGAATGGGATAAGCTGTGGTGGGCTGGGACAGTCTATGGTGGGCTGTGGTGGGATGGGAAAAGCTGTGGTGGGCTGTGGTGGGCTGGGACCGTCTGTGATAGGTTGGGACGGGCTGTGGTGGGCTGTGGTGGGCTGGTACGGGCTGTGGCGGTCTTGGATGGGCTGTGGCGTGCCAAGACGGGCTGTGGCGGTCTGGGACGGCTGTGGTGGGTTGTGGCAGGCTGTGGTGGGCCGTGGCGGGCCTTGGTGGGCCGTGGCGGGCCGGGCAGTGGTGGGCTGTGGTGGGCCTTGGCGGGCTGTGGAGGGCTGTGGAGGGCTGTGGTGGGCTGTGACGGGCAGTGGTGGGCTGGGACGGGCTGTGGTGGGCCGTGGCGGGCTGTATTGGGACGGGCTGGGACAGGTTGTGGTGGGATGGGATAAGCTGTGGTGGGCTGGGACGGGCTGTGGTGTGCTGGGACGGGCTGTGGTGTTCTGGGACAGGCTGGGACGGGCTGGGACGGGCTGTGGTGGGCTGGGACGGGCTGGGATGGGCTGGGATGGGTTCTGGGGGGCTGTGGTGATCTCTGGTGTGCTGTGGTGGCCTGTGGTGGGCTCTGGTGGTCTGGAATGGGCTGTGGTGGGCTGGGACGTGCTGGGACGGGCTGTGGTGGGCTGGGACGGGCTGGGACGGGCTGTGGTGTGCTGGGACGGGCTGTGGTAAGCTGTAACGGGCTGTGGTGGACTGGGACGGGCCGTGGTGGACTGGGACGGGCCGTGGTGGGCTGGGACGGGCTCTGCTGGGCTGAGGTGGGCCTTGGTGGGCGGGAACGGGCCATGGTGGGCAGGGACGGGCTGTGGTGTGCTGGGACGGGCTGTGGTAAGCTGTAACGGGCTGTGGTGGGCTGGGATGGGCCGTGGTGGGCTCGGGCGGGCCGTGGTGGGCTGGGACGGTCTGTGGTGGGCTGGGACGGGCCGTGGTGGGCCGGGACGGGCTGTGGTGGGCTGGGACGGTCTGGGACGGGCTGTGGTGGGCCGGGACGGGCTGTGGTGAGCTGGGACGGGCTGTGGTGGCCTGTGGTGGGCTGGGACGGGCTGTGGTGGTCTGGGATGGGCTGGGACAGGCTGTGGTGTGCTGGGACGAGCTGTGGTGGGTTGTGGTGGGCTGGGATGAGCTGGGACGGGCTGGGACGGGCTGTGGTGGGCTGTGGTGGGCTGTGGTGGGCTGGGACGGGCTGTGGTGGGCTGTGGTGGGCTGGGACGGGCTGTGGTGGGCTGGGACGGGCTGTGGTGGGCGGGGACGGGCTGTGGTGGGCGGGGACGGGCGGGGACGGGCTGTGGAGTGCTGGGACAGGCTGTGGTGGGCTGGGCTGGGCTGGCACGGGCTGTGGTGGCCTGTGGTGGTCTGGGACGGGCTCTGGTGGGCTGGGACGGGCTCTGGTGGGCTCGGACGGGCTGTGGTGGGCCGTGATGGGCTGTGGTGGGCCGGGACGGGCTGGGCCGTGCTGGGACGGGTTGGCATGGGCTCTGACGGGCTGGGACGGGCTGTGGTGGGCTGGGAAGAGCTGTGGTGGGCTGAGGCGGGCTGGGACGGGCTGCGGTGGGCTGGGACGGCCTGCGGCGGGCTGGGACGGCCTGCGGTGGGCTGGAACGGCCTGCGGTGGGCTGGGACGGGATGCGGTGGGATGGGACCGTCTGTGGTGGGCTGGGACGGGCTGTGGTGTGCTGGGAAGGACTGTGGTGGGCTGTGGTAAGCTGTAGCTGGCTCCGGTTGGCTGGGACAGTCTAAGGTGGGCTGGGGTGGGCTGGGACGGGCTGTGGTGGGCTGGGACGGGCTGGGACGGGCTGTGGTGGGCTGGGATGGGCTGTGGTGAGCTGGGAAGGACTGTGGTGGGCTGTGGTAAGCTGCAGCTGGCTCCGGTTAACTGGGACAGTCTAAGGTGGGCTGGGGTGGGCTGGGACGGGCTGTGGTGGGCTGGGACGGGCTGCGGTGGGCTGGGACGGGCTCTGCTGGGCTGAGGTGGGCCTTGGTGGGCGGGAACGGGCCATGGTGGGCGGGGACGGGCTGTGGTGTGCTGGTACGGGCTGGGACGGACTGGGACGGGCTGGGACGGGCTGTGGTGTGCTGGGACGGGCTGTGGTGGGCGGACACAGGCTGTGGTGTGCTGGGACGGGCTGGGACGGGCTGTGGTGGGCGGGGACAAGCTGTGGTGGGCTGGGACGAGATGTGGTGGGCCATGGTGGGCTGGGACGGGCCGTGGTGGGCAGTGGTGGGCTGTGGCGGGCTGGGACGGGCTCTGGTGGGCTGTGGTGTGATGGGACGGGCTGTGGTGGGCTGGGACGGGCTGTGGTGGGCTGGGACGGGCTGTGGTCGGCTGGGACGGGCTGTGGTAAACTGGGACGGGCTGTTATGGGCTGGGGCAGGCTGTGGTGGGCTGCGGTGAGCTGGGGCGGGCTGTGGTGGGCTGGGACGGGCTGTGGTAGGCCGTGGTGGGCTCTGGCAGTGCGGGGTGGGCCGTGGTAGGCCGTGGTGGTCCGTGGTGGGCTGCAGTGGGCTGGGACGGACTGTGGTGGAATGGGATAAGCTGTGTTGGGCTGGGACAGTCTATGGTGGGCTGTGCTGGGATGGGAAAAGCTGTGGTGGGCTGTGGTGGGCTGCGGTGGGCTGGGACCGTCTGTGATAGGTTGGGATGGGCTGTGGTGGGCTGTGGTGGGCTGGGACGGGCTGTGGCGGTCTTGGATGGGCTGTGGCGTGCCCAGACGGGCTGTGGCGGTCTGGGACGGCTGTGGTGGGTTGTGGCAGGCTGTGGCGGGCCTTGGTGGGCCATGGCGGGCCGGGCAGTGGTGGGCTGTGGTGGGCTGTGGTGGGCCGTGGTGGGCTGTGGTGGGCTGTGGAGGGCTGTGGAGGGCTGTGGAGGGCTGTGACGGGCAGTGGTGGGCCGTGGCGGGCTGTATTGGGCCGTGGTGGGCTGTTGTGGGCTGGGACGGGCTGGGACAGGTTGTGGTGGGATGGGATAAGCTGTGGTGGGCTGGGACGGGCTGTGGTGGGCTGGGACGGGCTGTGGTGTTCTGGGACGGGCTGGCACCACCTGGGACGGGCTGTGGTGGGCTGGGACAGGCTGGGACGGTCTGTGGTGGACTGGGACGGTCTGTGGTGGGCTGGGACAGTCTGTGGTGGGCTGGAACGGGCTGTGGTGGGCGGGGACGGGCTGGGAGGATCTGGGACGGGCTGGGACGGGCTGTGGTGGGCTGGGACGGGCTGTGGTGGGCTGGGACGGGCTGTGATGGGCTGTGATGGGTTCTGGGGGGCTGTGGTGATCTGTGGTGTGCTGTGGTGGCCTGTGGTGGGCTGGGACGGGCTGTGGTGGGCTCTGGTGGGCTCTGGTGGTCTGGAACGGGCTGTGGTGTGCTGGGACGGGCTGTGGTGTGCTGGGACGGGCTGTGGTGGGCTGGGACGGGATGTGGTGGGCCGTGGTGGGCTGTGGCGGGCCGTGGTTGGCTAGGACGGGCCGTGGTGGGCTGTGGTGGGCCGTGGTGTTCAGGGACGGGCTGTGGTGGGCTGTGGCGGGTTCTGGTGAGGTTGAGACGGGCTGTGGTGGGCTGGGACGGGCTGGGACAGGCTGTAATGGGCGGGGACGGCCTGTGGTGGGCTGGGACGGGCTGGGACGGGCTGTGGTGGGCTGTGGTGGGCTGGGACGGGCTGTGGTGGGCTGGGACGGGCTGTGGTGGGCTGGGACGGTCTGGGACAGGCTGTGATGGGCTGGGACGTGTTCTGGGTGGCTGTGGTGATCTCTGGTGTGCTGTGGTGGCCTATGGTGGGCTGGGACGGGCTGTGGTGGGCTCTGCTGGTCTGGAACGGGCTGTGGTGGGCTGTGGTGGGCTGGGACAAGCTGTGGTGGACTGGGACGGGCTGGGACGGGTTGTGGTGGGCTGTGATGGGCTGTGGTGTGCTGGGACGGGCTGTGTTGGGCTGGGACGGGCTGTGGTTTTCTGGGACGAGCTGGGACGGGCTGGAACGGGCTGTGGTGGGCGGGGACGGGCTGTGGTGGGCTGGGACGAGATGTGGTGGGCCGTGGTGGGCTGGGACGGGCCGTGGTGAACTGTGGTGGGCAGTGGTGGGCCGTGGTGGGCTGTGACGGGCTGGGACGGGCTCTGGTGGGCTGTGGTGTGATGGGACGGGCTGTGGTGGGCTGGGATGGGCTGTGGTGGGCTGTGACGGGCTGTGGTGGGCTGTGACAGGCTGTGACATGCTGGGACGGGCTGGGACGGGCTGGGACAAGCTGTAGTGTGTTGGGACGGGCTGCGGTGGGCTGCGAGGGGCTGCGGTGGGCGGGGACAGGCTGCGGTGGGCGGGGACGGGCTGTGGTGGGCTGGGACAGGCTGGGACGGGCTGGTGTGGGCTGGGACGGGGTGTGGTGTGCTGGGACAGGCTGGGACATGCTGGGACGGGCTGGGACAAGCTGTCGTGTTCTGGGACGGGCTGCGGTGGGCGGGGACGGGCTGCGGTGGGCGGGGACGGGCTGCGGTGGGCGGGGACGGGCTGGGACAGGCTGGGACGGGCTGTGGTGGGCTGGGACGGGCTGTGGTGGGCTGGGACGGGCTGGGACGGGCTGTGGTGGGCTTCTATGGGCTGGTACTTTATGTGGTGGGCTGGGACGGGCTGGGACGGGCTGTGGTGGGCTGGGATGAGCTGGGACAAGCTGTGGTGGGCTGTGACGGGCTGTGGTGGGCTGGGACGGGCTGTGGTGGGCTGGGACGGGCTGTGGTGGCCTGTGGTGGACTGGGACGGGCTGTGGTGGTCTGGGATGGGCTGGGACAGGCTGTGGTGAGCCGTGGTACGCCATGGGGGGCTGTGGTGGGCTGGGACGGGCTGTGGTGGGCTGTGGTGTGCCATGGTGGGCTGGGACAGGCTGCGGTGGGCTGGAAAGGGCTGTGGTGGGCTGGGACAGGCTGTGGTGGGACGGGGACGGGCTGTGGTTCGTTGTGGTGGGCTGGGACGGGCTGTGGTGGGCTGGGATGAGCTGTGATGAGCTGAGACGGGCTGTGATGGGCCGGGGTGGGCCGGGACAGGCTCTGGTGGGCTGTGGAGGGCTGGGCCGGGCTCTGGTGGGCTGGGACGGACTTGGACGCACTGTGGTGGGCTGGGACGGGCTGGGACGAGTTGTGGTGAGTGTGGTGGGCTGGGACGGGCTGGGACGGACTGTGTTTGGCTGGGACGGGCTGTGGTGGGCTGTGGTGGGCTGGGACGGTCTGTGGTGGGCTGGGACGGTCTGTGGAGGGCTAGGGACGGGCTGTGGTGGGCTGGGACGGGCTGTGGTGGTCTGGGACGGGCTGTGATGGGCTGGGATGGGCTGTGAAAAGCTGTAACCGGCTGTTGTGGGCTGTGGTGGTCTGGGACGGGTTGTGGTAAGCTGAGATGGGCTGTGGTGGGCTTTGGTGGGCTGGGGTGGGCTCGGACGGGCCGTAGTGGGCTGGGACGGGCTGTGGTGGGCTTCTATGGGCTGGTACTTTATGTGGTGGGCTGTGACGGGCTGTGACGGGCTGTGGTGGGCTGGGACGAGCTGGGACAAGCTGTGGTGGGCCGGGACGGGCTCTGGTGGGCTGGGACGGGCTGTGGTGAGCTGGGACGGGCTGTGGTGGCCTGTGGTGGGCTGGGACGGGCTGTGGTGGTCTGGGATGGGCTGGGACAGGCTGTGGTGTGCTGGGACGAGCTGTGGTGGGTTGTGGTGGGCTGGGATGAGCTGGGACGGGCTGGGACAGGCTGTGGTGGGCTGTGGTGGGCTGGGACGGGCTGTGGTGGGCTGGGACGGGCTGTAGTGGGCTGTGGTGGGCTGGGACGGGCTGTGGTGGGCTGTGGTGGGCTGGGACGGGCTGTGGTGGGCTGGGACGGGCTGTGGTGGGCGGGGACGGGCTGTGGTGGGCGGGGACGGGCGGGGACGGGCTGTGGAGTGCTGGGACAGGCTGTGGTGGGCTGGGCTGGGCTGGCACGGGCTGTGGTGGGCTGTGGTGGTCTGGGACGGGCTGTGGTGGTCTGGGACGGGCTGTGGTGGTCTGGGACGGGCTGTGGTGGGCCGTGATGGGCTGTGGTGGGCCGGGACGGGCTGGGCCGTGCTGGGACGGGTTGGCATGGGCTCTGACGGGCTGGGACGGGCTGTGGTGGGCTGGGAAGAGCTGTGGTGGGCTGAGGCGGGCTGGGGCGGGCTGCGGCGGGATGGGACGGGCTGCGGCGGGCTGGGACGGGCTGCGGCGGGCTGGGACGGCCTGCGGTGGGCTGGAACGGCCTACGGTGGGCTGGGACGGGATGCGGTGGGATGGGACGGTCTGTGGTGGGCTGGGACGGGCTGTGGTGTGCTGGGAAGGACTGTGGTGGGCTGTGGTAAGCTGTAGCTGGCTCCGGTTGGCTGGGACAGTCTAAGGTGGGCTGGGGTGGGCTGGGACGGGCTGTGGTGGGCTGGGACGGGCTGCGGTGGGCTGGGACGGGCTCTGCTGGGCTGAGGTGGGCCTTGGTGGGTGGGAACGGGCCATGGTGGGCGGGGACGGGCTGTGGTGTGCTGGTACGGGCTGGGACGGACTGTGACGGGCTGGGACGGGCTGTGGTGTGCTGGGACGGGCTGTGGTGGGCGGACACAGGCTGTGGTGTGCTGGGACGGGCTGGGACGGGCTGTGGTGGGCGGGGACAAGCTGTGGTGGGCTGGGACGAGATGTGGTGGGCCATGGTGGGCTGGGACGGGCCGTGGTGGGCAGTGGTGGGCTGTGGCGGGCTGGGACGGGCTCTGGTGGGCTGTGGTGTGATGGGACGGGCTGTGGTGGGCTGGGACGGGCTGTGGTGGGCTGGGACGGGCTGTGGTCGGCTGGGACGGGCTGTGGTAAACTGGGACGGGCTGTTATGGGCTGGGACAGGCTGTGGTGGGCTGTGGTGAGCTGGGGCGGGCTGTGGTGGGCTGGGACGGGCTGTGGTAGGCCGTGGTGGGCTCTGGCAGTGCGGGGTGGGCCGTGGTAGGCCGTGGTGGTCCGTGGTGGGCTGCAGTGGGCTGGGACGGGCTGTGGTGGAATGGGATAAGCTGTGTTGGGCTGGGACAGTCTATGGTGGGCTGTGCTGGGATGGGAAAAGCTGTGGTGGGCTGTGGTGGGCTGCGGTGGGCTGGGACCGTCTGTGATAGGTTGGGACGGGCTGTGGTGGGCTGGGACGGGCTGTGGCGGTCTTGGATGGGCTGTGGCGTGCCCAGACGGGCTGTGGCGGTCTGGGACGGCTGTGGTGGGTTGTGGCAGGCTGTGGCGGGCCTTGGTGGGCCGTGGCGGGCCGGGCAGTGGTGGGCTGTGGTGGGCTGTGGTGGGCCGTGGTGCGACGTGGTGGGCTGTGGTGGGCTGTGGAGGGCTGTGGAGGGCTGTGACGGGCAGTGGTGGGCCGTGGCGGGCTGTATTGGGCCGTGGTGGGCTGTTGTGGGCTGGGACGGGCTGGGACAGGTTGTGGTGGGATGGGATAAGCTGTGGTGGGCTGGGACGGGCTGTGGTGGGCTGGGACGGGCTGTGGTGTTCTGGGACGGGCTGGCACCGCCTGGGACGGGCTGTGGTGGGCTGGGACAGGCTGGGACGGTCTGTGGTGGACTGGGACGGTCTGTGGTGGGCTGGGACAGTCTGTGGTGGGCTGGAACGGGCTGTGGTGGGCGGGGACGGGCTGGGAGGATCTGGGACGGGCTGGGACGGGCTGTGGTGGGCTGGGACGGGCTGTGGTGGGCTGGGACGGGCTGTGATGGGTTCTGGGGGGCTGTGGTGATCTGTGGTGTGCTGTGGTGGCCTGTGGTGGGCTGGGACGGGCTGTGGTGGGCTCTGGTGGGCTCTGGTGGTCTGGAAAGGGCTGTGGTGGGCTGGGACGGGATGTGGTGTGCTGGGACGGGCTGTGGTGGGCTGGGACGGGATGTGGTGGGCCGTGGTGGGCTGTGGCGGGCCGTGGTTGGCTAGGACGGGCCGTGGTGGGCTGTGGTGGGCCGTGGTGTTCAGGGACGGCCTGTGGTGGGCTGTGGCGGGTTCTGGTGAGGTTGAGAAGGGCTGTGGTGGGCTGGGACGGGCTGGGATGGGCTGTAATGGGCGGGGACGGCCTGTGGTGGGCTGGGACGGGCTGTGGTGGGCTGGGACGGGCTGGGACGGGCTGTGGTGGGCTGTGGTGGGCTGGGACGGGCTGTGGTGGGCTGGGACGGGCTGTGGTGGGCTGGGACGGTCTGGGACAGGCTGTGATGGGCTGGGACGTGTTCTGGGTGGCTGTGGTGATCTCTGGTGTGCTGTGGTGGCCTATGGTGGGCTGGGACGGGCTGTGGTGGGCTCTGCTGGTCTGGAACGGGCTGTGGTGGGCTGTGGTGGGCTGGGACAAGCTGTGGTGGACTGGGACGGGCTGGGACGGGTTGTGGTGGGCTGTGATGGGCTGTGGTGTGCTGGGACGGGCTGTGTTGGGCTGGGACGGGCTGTGGTTTTCTGGGATGAGCTGGGACGGGCTGGAACGGGCTGTGGTGGGCGGGGACGGGCTGTGGTGGGCTGGGACGAGATGTGGTGGGCCGTGGTGGGCTGGGGCGGGCCGTGGTGAACTGTGGTGGGCAGTGGTGGGCCGTGGTGGGCTGTGACGGGCTGGGACGGGCTCTGGTGGGCTGTGGTGTGATGGGACGGGCTGTGGTGGGCTAGGACGGGCTGTGGTGGGCTGTGACAGGCTGTGACATGCTGGGACGGGCTGGGACGGGCTGGGACAAGCTGTAGTGTGTTGGGACGGGCTGCGGTGGGCTGCGAGGGGCTGCGGTGGGCGGGGACAGGCTGCGGTGGGCGGGGACGGGCTGTGGTGGGCTGGGACAGGCTGGGACGGGCTGGTGTGGGCTGGGACGGGGTGTGGTGTGCTGGGACAGGCTGGGACATGCTGGGACGGGCTGGGACGGGCTGGGACAAGCTGTCGTGTTCTGGGACAGGCTGCGGTGGGCGGGGACGGGCTGCGGTGGGCGGGGATGGGCTGCGGTGGGCGGGGACGGGCTGGGACAGGCTGGGACGGGCTGGGACAGGCTGGGACGAGGTGTGGTGGAATGGGACGGGCTGGGACGGGCTGTGGTAGGCTGGGACGGGCTGTGGTGGGCCGGGATGGGCTGTGGTAGGCTGTGGTGATCTGAGACGGGCTGTGGTAAGCTGGGACGGACTCTGGTTGGCGGGGATGTGCTGTGGTGGGCGTGGATGTGCTGTGGTGGGCGGGGACGGGCTGTGGTGCGCGGGGACGGGCGGGGACGGGCTGTGGAGTGCTGGGACGGGCTGTGGTGGGCTGGGCTGGGCTGGCACGGGCTGTGGTGGGCTGTGGTGGTCTGGGACGGGCTGTGGTGGTCTGGGACGGGCTCTGGTGGGCTGGGACGGGCTGTGGTGGGCCGTGATGGGCTGTGGTGGGCCGGGACGGGCTGGGCCGTGCTGGGACGGGTTGGCATGGGCTCTGACGGGCTGGGACGGGCTGTGGTGGGCTGGGAAGAGCTGTGGTGGGCTGAGGCGGGCTGGGACGGGCTGCGGCGGGCTGGGACGGGCTGCGGCGGGCTGGGACGGGCTGCGGCGGGCTGGGACGGGCTGCGGCGGGCTGGGACGGCCTGCGGCGGGCTGGGATGGCCTGCGGTGGGCTGGAACGGCCTGCGGTGGGCTGGGACGGCCTGCGGTGGGCTGGGACGGGATGCGGTGGGATGGGACGGTCTGTGGTGTGCTGGGACGGGCTGTGGTGTGCTGGGAAGGACTGTGGTGGGCTGTGGTAAGCTGTAGCTGGCTCCGGTTGGCTGGGACAGTCTAAGGTGGGCTGGGGTGGGCTGGGACGGGCTGTGGTGGGCTGGGATGGGCTGGGACGGGCTGTGGTGGGCTGGGATGGGCTGTGGTGAGCTAGGAAGGACTGTGGTGGGCTGTGGTAAGCTGTAGCTGGCTCCGGTTGGCTGGGACAGTCTAAGGTGGGCTGGGGTGGGCTGGGACGGGCTGTGGTGGTCTGGGACGGGCTGTGGTGGGCTGGGACGGGCTGCGGTGGGCTGGGACGGGCTCTGCTGGGCTGAGGTGGGCCTTGGTGGGCGGGAACGGGCCATGGTGGGCAGGGACAGGCTGTGGTGTGCTGGTACGGGCTGGGACGGACTGGGACGGGCTGGGACGGGCTGTGGTGTGCTGGGACGGTCTGTGGTGGGCGGACACAGGCTGTGGTGTGCTGGGACGGGCTGGGACGGGCTGTGGTGGGCGGGGACAAGCTGTGGTGGGCTGGGACGAGATGTGGTGGGCCATGGTGGGCTGGGACGGGCCGTGGTGGGCAGTGGTGGGCTGTGGCGGGCTGGGACGGGCTCTGGTGGGCTGTGGTGTGATGGGACGGGCTGTGGTGGGCTGGGACGGGCTGTGGTGGGCTGGGACGGGCTGTGGTCGGCTGGGACGGGCTGTGGTAAACTGGGACGGGCTGGTACGGGCTGGGACGTGCTGTAGTGTGCTGGGACGGGCTGTTATGGGCTGGGACAGGCTGTGGTGGGCTGCGGTGAGCTGGGGCGGGCTGTGGTGGGCTGGGACGGGCTGTGGTAGGCCGTGGTGGGCTCTGGCAGTGCGGGGTGGGCCGTGGTAGGCCGTGGTGGTCCGTGGTGGGCTGCAGTGGGCTGGGACGGGCTGTGGTGGAATGGGATAAGCTGTGTTGGGCTGGGACAGTCTATGGTGGGCTGTGCTGGGATGGGAAAAGCTGTGGTGGGCTGCGGTGGGCTGGGACCGTCTGTGATAGGTTGGGACGGGCTGTGGTGGGCTGGGACGGGCTGTGGCGGTCTGGGACGGCTGTGGTGGGTTGTGGCAGGCTGTGGTGGGCCGTGGAGGGCCTTGGTGGGCGGTGGCGGGCCAGGCAGTGGTGGGCTGTGGTGGGCTGGGACGGGCTCTGGTGGGCTGTGGTGTGATGGGACGGGCTGTGGTGGGCTGGGACGGGCTGTGGTGGGCTGGGACGGGCTGTGGTGGGCTGTGACAGGCTGGGACATGCTGGGACGGGCTGGGACGGGCTGGGACAAGCTGTAGTGTGTTGGGACGGGCTGCGGTGGGCTGGGACGGGCTACGGTGGGCGGGGACAGGCTGCGGTGGGTGGGGACGGGCTGTGGTGGGCTGGGACAGGCTGGGACGGGCTGGTGTGGGCTGGGACGGGGTGTGGTGTGCTGGGACAGGCTGGGACATGCTGGGACGGGCTGGGACGGGCTGGGACAAGCTGTAGTGTGTTGGGAGGGGCTGCGGTGGGCTGGGAGGGGCTGCGGTGGGCGGGGACGGGCTGCGGTGGGCGGGGATGGGCTGCGGTGGGCGGGGACGGGCTGGGACAGGCTGGGACGGGCTGGGACAGGCTGGGACGAGGTGTGGTGGAATGGGATGGGCTGGGACAGGCTGTGGTGGGCTGGGACGGGCTGTGGTGGGCTGGGACGGGTTGTGGTGGGCCGTGGTGGGCCGTTTTGGGCCGGGATGGGAAGGGGTGGGCTGTGGTGGGTCGTGGTGGGCTGGAACAGGTCATGGTGGGCTGAGACGGCCCGTGGTGAGCTGTGGTGGGCCGTGGTGGGCTGTGGTGGGCCGTGGTTTGCTGTGGTGGGCCGTGGTGGGCTGGGACGGGCCGTGGTGGGCTGGGACAGGCTGTGGTGGGTTCTGGTGGGCTGTGGTGGGCTGTGACGGGCTGTGGAGGGCTGTGGTGGGCTGGGACGGTCTGGGACGGGCTGTGGTGTGTTGGGACGGGCTGTGGTGTGCTGGGACGGGCTGTGGAGGGCTGTAGTGGGCTGGGACAGACTGTGGTGGACTGGGACGGGCTGTGGTGGGCTGGGACGGGCTGTGGTGGGCTGGGATGGGCTGTGGTGGGCCGTGGCAGGCCAGGGTGGGCCGTGGTGGGCTGGCACGGGCTTTGGCAGGCTGCGGTGGGCTGTAGTGGGCTGGGACGGGCTGTGGTGTGCTGGGACGGGCTGCGACGGGCTGTGGTGGGCTGGGACTGGCTGTGGTAAGCTGGGACTGGCTGTGGTGGGCTGGGACTGGCTGTGGTGAGCTGGGACGGGTTGGCACAACCTGGGATGGGCTGGGACGGGCTGTGGTGGGCTGGGACGGGCTGTGGTGTTCTGGGACGAGCTAGGACGAGCTGGGACGGGTTGGGACGGGCTGGGATGGGCTGTGGTGGGCGGGGACGGGCTGGGACAGGCTCTGGTGGTCTGGAACGGGCTGTGGTGGGTGGGACTGGATGGGACGGGCTGTGGTGGGCTGGGATGGGTTGGGACGGGCTGTGGTGGGCTGTGATGGGCTGTGGTGTGCTGGGATGGGCTGTGGTGGGCTGGGACGGGCTGTGGTGTGCTGGGACGGGCTGTGGTGTTCTGGGACGGGCTGACACCGCCTGGGACGGGCTGTGGTGGGCTGGGACAGGCTGGGACGGTCTGTGGTGGACTGGGACGGTCTGTGGTGGACTGGGACGGTCTGTGGTGGGCTGGGACAGTCTGTGGTGGGCTGGAACGGGCTGTGGTGGGCTGGGACGGGCTGGGACAGGCTGGGACAGGCTGTGGTGGGCTGGGACGGGCTGTAGTGGGCTGGGACAGTCTGGGATAGGCTGAGACAGGCTATGGTGGCCTGGGATATTCTGTGGTGGGCTCTGGTGGGCTCTGGTGGTCTGGAACGGGCTGTGGTGGGCTGGGACGGGCTCTGGTGGGCTGGGACGGGCTCTGGTGGGTTGGGAAGGGGCGGGGTGGGCTGTGGTGTGCTGGTACGGGCTGTGGTTGGCTGGGACGGGCTGGGACGGGCTGTGGTGGTCTGGGACGGGCTGTGGTGGGCTGTGGTGAGCTGGGACAGGCTCTGGTGGGTTGGGACGGGCAGTGGTGGGCTGTGGTGTGCTGGGACGGGCTGTGGTGTGCTGGGACTGGCTGTGGTGGGCTGGGACGGGCTGTGGTGGGCTGGGACGAGCTGTGACGGGCTGGGATGGGCTGTGGTGGGCGGGGACGGGCTGTGGTGGGCCGTGGTGGGCTGTGGTGGGCCGTGGTGGGCTGGGACGACCCGTGGTGAACTGTGATGGGCCTTGGTGGGCTGTGGTGGCCGTCGTGGGCCGTTTTGGGCCGGTATGGGAAGGGATGGTCTGTGGTGGGCCGTGGTGGGCTGGGACAGGTCATGGTGGGCTGAGACAGCCCGTGGTGAACTGTGGTAGGCTGTGGTGGGCCGTGGTGGGCTGGGACGGGCCGTGGTGGGCTGTGGTGGGCCGTGGTGGTCTGGGACAGGCTGTGGTGGGCTTTGGTGGGTTCTGGTGAGCTTGAGATGGGCTGTGGTGGGCTGGGACGGGCTGGGACGGGCTGGGACGGGCTGTGGTGGGCTGTGACAGGCTGTGGTGTTCTAGGTTGGGCTGTGGTGGGCTGAAACGGGCTGTGGTGGGCCGTGGTGGGCGGGGACGGGCGTTGGTGAACCGTGGTGGGCTGTGGTGGGCCGTGGTGGGCCGGGATGGGAAGGTGTGGGCTGTGGTGGTCTGTGGTGGGCTGGGACAGGTCGTGGTGAGCTGGGATGGGCCGTGGTGGGCTGTGGTGGGCCATGGTTCGCTGTGGTGGGCCGTGGTGGGCTGGGAGAGCCCGTGGTGGGCCGTGGTGGTCTGAGACGAGCTATGGTGGGCAGTGGTGGGTTCTGGTGAGCTTGAGACGGGCTGTGGTTGGCTGGGACGGGCTGGAACGAGCTCTGGTGGTCTGGGACGGGCTGTGGTGGTCTCGGACAGGCTGGGACGGGCCGTAGTGGGCCGTGGTGGGCTGGGACGGGCCGTGGTGGGCTGGGACGTGCTGGGATGGACTGGGACGGGCTGTGGTAAACTGGGACGGGCTGTGGTGAGCTGGGACGGGCTGTGGTGAACCGTGGTGGTGTGTGGTGGGCCGTGGTGGGCTGGGACGGGCTGTGGTGGGCTGTGGTGGGCCGTGGTGGGCTGGGACAGGCCGTGGTGGCCTGGGACGGGCCGTGGTGGCCTGGGATGGGATGTGGTGGGCCGTGGTGGGCTGTGGCGGGCCGTGGTGGGCTGGGACGGGCCGTGGTGGGCTGTGGTGGGCCGTGGTGGTCTGGGACGGCTGTGGTAAACTGGGACGGGCTGGGACTGCCTGTGGTGGGCTGGGACCGGCTGTGGTGGGCTGGGACTGGCTGTGGTGGGCTAGGACTGGCTGTGGTGTGCTGGGACTGGCTGTGCTGGGCTGGGACTGGCTGTGGTGAGCTGGGACGAGCTGGGACGGGCTGGGATGGGCTGTGGTGGGCTGGGACGGGCTGCGGTGGGTTGTGGTGGGCCGTTTTGGGCCGGGATGGGAAGGGGTGGGCTGTGGTGGGCCGTGGTGGGCTGTGGTGGGCCGTGGTTGGCTGGGACGGGCTGTAGTGGGCTGTGGTGGGCCGAGGTTCCTTGGACGGGCCGTGGTGGACTGGGACGGGCCGTGGTGGCCTGGGACGGGCCGTGGTGGCCTGGGATGGGCTGTGGTGGGCTGGGACGGGATGTGGTGGGCCGTGGTGGGCTGTGGCGGGCCGTGGTGGACTAGGACGGGCCGTGGTGGGCTGTGGTGGGCCGTGGTGGTCTGGGACGGGCTGTGGTGGGCTGTGGTGGGTTCTGGTGAGCTTGAGACGGGCTGTGGTGGTCTGGGACGGGCTGGGATGGGCTGTAATGGGCGGGGACGGGCTGTGGTGGGCTGGGACGGGCTGTGGTGGGCTGGGACGGGCTGTGGTGGGCTGGGATGGGCCGTGGTGAACTGTGGTGGGCTGTGGTGGGCAGTGGTGGGCTGGGACGGGCCGTGTTGGGCTGTGGGGGGATGTGGTGGGTTCTGGTGAGCTTGAGTCGGGCTGTGGTGGGCTGGGACGGGCTGGGACGGGTTCTGGTGGTCTGGGACGGGCTTGGACGGGCTGTGGTGGGCGGGGACGGGCTGTGGTGTGCGGGGACAGGCTGGGACGGGCTGTGGTGGGCTGGGACGGGCTGTGGTGAACTTTGGTGGGCTGGGGCGGGTTGAGGCGGGCTGTGGTGTGCTGGGACGGGCTGTGGAGGGTTGGGATGGGCCGTGGTGGGCCGTGGTGGGCTGGGACAGGCTGTGGTGGGCTGGGACGGGACGGGCTGGGCTAGGACGGGACAGGCTGGGACGGGCTGTGCTGGGAAGGGACGGGACGGGTTGTGGTGGGCTGGGACGGGACGGGCTGTTCTGGGACGGGACGGGCTGTGGTGGGACGGGACGGGCTGTGGTGGGACGGGACGGGACGGGCTGGGATGTGCCGGGACTGGCTTTGGTGGGCCGGGCCGGCTGTGGTGGGCTGGGACGGGCTGTGGTGGGCTGGGACGGGACGGGCTGGGACGGGACGGGACAGGCTGGGACGGGCTGTGCTGGGAAGGGACGGGACGGGTTGTGGTGGGCTGGGACGGGACGGGCTGTTCTGGGACGGGACGGGCTGTGGTGGGACGGGACGGGACGGGCTGGGATGGGCCGGGACTGGCTTTGGTGGGCCGGGACAGGCCGTGGTGGGCGGGACGGGCCGGGACGGGCCGTGGGGGGCTGGGATGGGCCGTGGTGGGGTGGGACGGGCTGTGGTGGGCTGGAACAGGCTGGGAAGGGCTGTGGTGGGTGTGGTGGGCTGGGAAGGGCTGTGGTGAGCTGAGACGGGCTGTGGTGGGCTGCGATGGAAAAAGATGGTGGCAGACCTGGTAAGGAGGTCTGCCTGCTCTTCCCTCCTACGTGCCTGGATAACCCTGGGGCAAAGCAGAGCTCTACTGGCTTGGGTAGAGCTAAAACACCTCAAGAGGAGGGAGCTGTCGGCGCTGTTTTGACTGAATGGAGGCAGGGGGTAGTACCTGTTATGTGAAGGCTATAGGGGAACGTCCTTGCCTTTGTTTAGTCTTACAAAAGTCCCTCGTATAGAGAACTTCCTTGGGTCTAAGCCTCTTTTCAAAAGCTCGTTTATCAGAGCTCCTGAAGTCGGGCCTCCCTTGCCACGACAGTGTAATCTTTAGCTCTCCCTTCCTTTCTCCCTTAGGTTGAAAACAGCTTTTCTATTTCTGTCCCCATCTGCAAACAGTTCCACAAGAACATCGTAGGGAAAGGAGGTGCCAACATGAAGAAGGTGAGATATTGTTGCTAACACAGGTGGGCTGGGACGGGCCGAGGTGGGCCAGGACGGGCCATGGTGGGCCGGAATGGGCTGTGGTGGGCCGGGACTAGTCGGGCTAGGCCAGGCCGTGGTGGGCCGGGACTAGCTGGGCCGGGCCGGGCCGTGGTGGGCCGGGCCGGGCTGGGACGGGCCGGGCCGGGCTGGGACGGGCCGCGGTGATCTGGGACAGGTTGTGGTGGGCTCGGACGGGCTGCGACGGGCTGGGACGGGCCGTGGTGGGCTGGGACGGTCTGAGGCGGGCTGGTATGGGCTGTGGTGGGCTGTGACCGGCTGTGGTGGGCTGTGGTTGGCTGGTACGGGCTGTGGTGGGCTCATACGGGCTGTGGAGGGCTGTGGTGGGCTGGGACAGGCTGTGGTGGGCTAGGACGGGCTGGGAAGGATTGGGACAGTCTGGGACATGCTGTGGTGGGCTGTGGTGGGCTGGAACGGGCTATGTCTGGCTGGGATGAGCTGGGACGGGCTGTGGTGGGCTGGGACGGGCTGTGGTGGGCTGGGACGGGCTGTGGTGGGCTGGGACGGTCTGGGACAGGCTGTGATGGGCTGGGACGTGTTCTGGGTGGCTGTGGTGATCTCTGGTGTGCTGTGGTGGCCTATGGTGGGCTGGGACGGGCTGTGGTGGGCTCTGCTGGTCTGGAACGGGCTGTGGTGGGCTGTGGTGGGCTGGGACAAGCTGTGGTGGACTGGGACGGGCTGGGACGGGTTGTGGTGGGCTGTGATGGGCTGTGGTGTGCTGGGACGGGCTGTGTTGGGCTGGGACGGGCTGTGGTTTTCTGGGACGAGCTGGGACGGGCTGGAATGGGCTGTGGTGGGCGGGGACGGGCTGTGGTGGGCTGGGACGAGATGTGGTGGGCCGTGGTGGGCTGGGACGGGCCGTGGTGAACTGTGGTGGGCAGTGGTGGGCCGTGGTGGGCTGTGACGGGCTGGGCCGGGCTCTGGTGGGCTGTGGTGGTCTGTGGTGGTCTGGGACGTGCCGTGGTGGGCTGGGACAGGCTGTGGTGGCCTGGGACGGGCCGTGGTGGGCCGGGACGGGCCGTGGTGGGCTGGGACGGGTTGTGGCGGGCTGGGACGAACTGTGGTGGTCTGTGGTGGGCTGGGACGGGTTCTGGTGGTATGGACCGGGCTGTGGTGGGCTGGGAAGGGCTGGAATGGGCTGTGGTGTGTTGGGACGGGCTGTGGTGGGCTGGGACGGGCCGTGGTGGGCTGGGACGGGCCGTGGTGGGCTGGGACGGGCCGTGGTGGGCTGGGACGGGCTCTGGTGGGCTGGGACGGGCTGTGGTGGGCTGGGACGGGCTGTGGTAAGCTGGGACGGGCCGTGATGGGTTGTTATGGGCCGTGGTGGGCTGGGACGGGCTGTGGTGGTCTGTGGTGGACCGTGGTGGGCTGTGATGGGCTGTGGTAAGCTGGGACGGGATGTGGTAAGCTGGGACGGGCTGTGGTGGGCTGGGATAAGCTGTGTTGGGCTGGGACGGTCTGTGGTGGGCTGGGACAGGCTGTGGTGGGCTTGGACCTGCTGTGGTGGTCGGGGACGGGTTGTGGTAGGTCCGGGACGGGCTGGGAAGGCCTGGGACGGGCTGGGACGAGCTGGGACGGGCTGTGGTGGGCGGGGACGGGCTGTGGTGGTCTGGAACGGGCTGTGATGGGCTGGGATGGGCTGGGACATGCTGGGACGGTCTGTGGTGGACTGGGACGGTCTGTGGTGTGCTGGGACGGGCTGGGATGGGCTGTGACGGGCTGGGATGGGCTGGGACGGGCTGTGGCTGGCGGTGACAGGCTGTGGTGGGCTGTGGTGGGCTGGGACGGGCTGTGGTGTGCGGTGACGGTCTGTAGTGAGCTGGGACAGGCTGGGAAGGGCTGTGGTGGGCTGTGGTGGGCTGGAACGGTTTGTGTTGATATGGAACGGGCTGTGATGGGATGGGACGGGCTGGGACATGCTGGGACGGTCTGTGGTGGACTGGGACGGTCTGTGGTTTGGTGGGACGGGCTGGGACGGGCTGTGGTGTGCTGGGACGGGCTGTAGTGGGCTGTGGTGGGCTGGGACGGGCTGGGACAGGCTGTGGTGGGCTGTGGTGGGTTCTGCAGAGCTTGAGACGGGCTGTGGTGGGCTGGAACGAGCTGGGACGGGCTGTGGTGGGCTGGGACGGGCTGTGGTGGTCTGGGACGGGCTGTGGTGGGCGGGGACATTCTGTGGTGGGCGGGGACGGGCTGTGGTGGTCTGGAACGGTCTGTGGTGGGCTGGGACGGTCTGTGGTGGGCTGGGACGGGATGCGGCGGGCTGCAACGGGCTAGGACGGGCTGGGACGGGCTGTGGTGTGCTGGGACGGGCTGTGCTGGTCTGTGGTGGGCTGGGACGGGCGGGGACAGGCTGTGGTGGGCTGGGACGAGCTGGGATGGGCTGCGACGGGCTGGGAAGGGCTGGGACGGGCTGGGATGGGCTGTGGTGTGCTGGGACGGGCTGTGGTGGGCTGGGACAGGCTGGGACGGGCTGTGGTGGGCTGTGGTGGACAGGGACGGTCTGTGGTGTGCTAGGACAGGCTGTGGTGGGCTGTGACGGGCTGCGATGGGCTGGGACGGGCTGGGACGTGCTGTGGTGTGCTGGGACGGGCTGGGACGGGCTGTGGTGGGCTGTGGTGGGCTGGGACGGGCTGTGGTGGGCTGGGACAGGCTGGGATAGGCTGAGACAGGCTGTGGTGGCCTGGGACATTCTGTGGTGGGCTGGGACGGGCTCTGGTGGTCTGGAACGAGCTGTGGTGGGCGGGGACGGGCTGTGGTGGGCCGGGACGGGCTGTGGTGGGCGGGGATGGGCTGTGGTGGGCGGGGATGGGCTGTGGTGGGCGGAGACGGGTTGTGGTGGGCTGTGACGGTGTGTGGTGGGCTGGGACGGTCTGTGGTGGGCTGGGACATTCTGTGGTGGGCTGGGACATTCTGTGACGGGCTGTGGTGGGCCGGGACGGGCTGTGGTGGGCCAGGACGGGCTGTGGTGGGCCGGGGCGGGCTGTGACATTCTGTGGTGGGCTGGGACGGGCTGGGACGGGCTCTGGTGGGCTGGGATGGGCTGTGGTGGGCTGGGACGGGCTGTGTTGTGCAGGGACGGGCTGTGGCTGGTGGTGACGGGCTGTGGTGGGCTGGGACAGGCTGGGAAGGGCTGTGGTGTGCGGTGACGGTCTGTAGTGAGCTGGGACAGGCTGGGAAGGGCTGTGGTGGGCTGTGGTGGGCTGGAACGGTTTGTGTTGATCTGGCACGGGCTGTGATGGGCTGGGACGGGCTGGGACGGGCTGGGACATGCTGGGACGGTCTGTGGTGGACTGGGACGGTCTGTGGTTTGGTGGGACGGGCTGGGACGGGCTGGGACGGGCTGTGGTGTGCTGGGACGGGCTGTGGTGGGCTGTGGTGGGCTGGGACGGGCTGGGACGGGCTGTGGTGGGCTGTGGTGGATTCTGCTGAGCTTGAGACGGGCTGTGGTGGGCTGGAACGAGCTGGGACGGGCTGTGGTGGGCTGGGACGGGCTGTGGTGGGCGGGGACGGGCTGTGGTGGTCTGGAACGGTCTGTGGTGGGCTGGGACGGGCTGTGGTGGGCTGGGACGGGCTGCGACAAGCTGTGACGGGCTGGGACGGGCTGTGGTGTGCTGGGACGGGCTGTGCTGGTCTGTGGTGGGCTGGGACAGGCGGGGACGGGCTGTGGTGGGCTGGGACGGGCTGGGATGGGCTGGCACGGGCTGGGACGGGCTGTGTTGGGCTAGGGACGGGCTGTGGTGTGCTGGGACGGGCTGTGGTTCGCTGGGACGGGCCATGGTAATCCGGGACGGGCTCTGGTAGGCCGGGACGGGCTGTGGTGGGCTGTGGTGAGTTGGGACGGGCTGTGGTCGACTGTGGTGGGCTGGGACGGGCTGCGGTGGGCTGGGAGGGGATGTGGTGGACAGGGACGGGCTGTGGTGGGTGGGGACGTGCTGTGGTGGGCTTGGACGGGCTGGGACAGTCTGTAGTGGGCTGTGGTGGGCTGGCACGGTCTGGGACGGGATGTGGTGAGCTGGGACGGGCTGTGGGCTGGGACGGGCTCGGACGGGCCGTGGTGGGCCGGGACGGGCCGTGGTGGGCTGGGACGGGCTGTGGTAAGCCGGGATGGGCTCTGGTGGGCCGGGACGGGCTGTGGTGGGCTGTGGTGGGTTGGGACTGGCTGTGGTGGGCTGTGGTGGGCTGTGATGAGCTGGGACAGGCTGGGACGGTCTGTGGTGGGCTGGGACGGGCTGTGGTGGGCTGGGACGGGCTGGGACTGGCTGTGGTGGGCTGTGGTGGGCTGGGACGCGCTGTGGTGGGCTGCGACAAGCTAGGACTGGCCGTGGTGGGATGGGACGAGCTGTGGTGGGCTGGGACGGGCTGCGGTAGGCTGGGACGGGCTGCGGTGGGCTGGGACGGGCCATGGTAGGCCGGGACGGGCCGTGGTGCGCTGGGACGGGCCTTGGTGGGCTGGGACAGGCTGTGGTGTGCCGGGACGGGCCGTGGTGGGCCAGGACAGGCCGTGGTGGACCGGGACGGGCTGTGTTTGGCTGGGACAGGCTGTGGTGGGCTGGGACGGGCCGTGGTGGGACGGGACGAGCCGTGGTGGGCCGGGACGGGCCGTGGTGGGCTGGGACAGGCCGTGGCGGGCTGGGACGGGTTGTGGAGGACTGGGACGAACTGTGGTGGTCTGTGGTGGGCTGGGACGGGCCGTGGTGGGCTGGGACGGGCTGGGACGAGCTGTGCCGGGCTGGCACGGGCTGTGGTGGGCTGCGGTAGGCTGTGGTGTGCTGTAGTGGTCTGTGATGGGTGGGACGGGTTGTGGTGGGCTGGGACGGGCTGTCGTGGGCTGGGACGGGCTGTCGTGGGCTCGGACCAGCTGTCGTGGGCTGTGGGGGCCTGGGACATGCTGTGGTGGGCTGGGAAGGGCTGGGACGAGCTGTGACGGGCTGGGACGAGCTGTGACGGGCTGTGGTGTGCTGTAGTGGCCTGTGGTGGGCTGTAGTGGCCTGTGGTGGGCTGGGACGGGCTGTGGTGGGCTGGGACAAACTGTGGTGGGCTGTGGTGGGCTGGGACGGGCTGTGGTGCGCTGGGATGGGCTGTAGTGGGCTGTGGTGTGCTGTGGAGGGCTGGGACGGGCTGTGATGTGCCGTGGTGGGCTGGGACGGGCCGTGGTGGGCTGGGATGGGCTAGGACAGGCTGTGGTGGGCTGGGGCGGGCTGTGGTGGGCTGTGGTGGGCTGGGACTGGCTGTGGTGGGCTGTGGTGGGCTGGGACGCGCTGTGGTGGGCTGCGACAAGCTGGGACGGGCCGTGGTGGGCTGGGACGGGCCGTGGTGGGCTGGGACAGGCTGTGGTGGGCTGGTACGGGCTGTGGCGGGCTGGAGCGGGCTGTGGTGGGTTGTGGTGAGCTGGGACGGGCTGACATGGGCTGTGGTGGGCTGTGGTAAGCTGGGACGGGTTGTGGTGGGCTGGGATGGGCTGGGACTTTCTATGGTGAGCTGCGACGGTCTGTGGTGGGCTGGAACGGGCTGTGGTGGGCTGGGACAGGCTGTGGTGGTCTGTGGTGGGCTGGGACGGGCCGTGGTGGGCTGGGACGAGCTGTGCCGGGCTGGGACGGGCTGTGGTGGGCTGCGGTAGGCTGTGGTGTGCTGTAGTGGTCTGTGATGGGCTGGGTCGGACTGTGGTGGGCTGGGACGGGCTGTGGTGGGCTGGGACGGGCTGTCGTGGGCTGGGACGGGCTGTGGTGGGCTGGGACGGGCTGTCATGGGCTGTGGGGGCCTGGGACATGCTGTGGTGGGCTGGGAAGGGCTGGGACGAGCTGTGACGGGCTGGGACGAGCTGTGACGGGCTGTGGTGTGCTGTAGTGGCCTGTGGTGGGCTGGGACGGGCTGTGGTGGGCTGGGACAAACTGTGGTGGGCTATAGTGGGCTGGGATGAGCTGGGACAGGCTGGGACGGGTTGTGGTGGGCTGTGGTGGGCTGGGACGGGCTGTGGTGCGCTGGGATGGGCTGTAGTGGGCTGTGGTGTGCTGTGGAGGGCTGGGACGGGCTGTGATGTGCCGTGGTGGGCTGGGACGGGCCGTGGTGGGCTGGGATGGGCTAGGACGGGCTGTGGTGGGCTGGGGCGGGCTGTGGTGGGCTGGGACGCGCTGTGGTGGGCTGCGACAAGCTGGGACTGGCCGTGGTGGGCTGGGACGGGCTGTGGTGGGCTGGGACGGGCTGTGGTGGGCTGGTACGGGCTGTGGCGGGCTGGAGCGGGCTGTGGTGGGTTGTGGTGAGCTGGGACGGGCTGACACGGGCTGTGGTGGGCTGTGGTAAGCTGGGACGGGTTGTGTTGGGCTGGGATGGGCTGGGACTTTCTGTGATGAGCTGCGACGGTCTGTGGTGGGCTGGAACGGTCTGTGGTGGGCTGGAACGGGCTGTGGTGGGCTGGGACAGGCTGTGGTGGGCCGGGACGGGCCGTGGTGGGCCGGGACGGGCCGTGGTTGGCCGGGACAGGGCGTAGTGGGCCGGGCCGGGCCGTGGTGGGCCGGGACGGGCCTTGTTTGGCTGGGACGGGCCGTGGCGGTTTGGGACGGGTTGTGGCGGGCTGGGACGAACTGTGGTGGTCTGTTGTGGCCTGGGACGGGCCGCGGTGGGCTGGGACGGTCTGGGACGAGCTGTGACGGGCTGGGACGAGCTGTGACGGGCTGGGACGAGCTGTGACGGGCTAGGACGGGCTGGGACGGGCTGTGGTGGGCTGCGGTAGGCTGTGGTGTGCTGTAGTGGTCTGTGGTGGGCTGGGACGGGCTGTCGTGGGCTGGGACGGGCTGTCGTGGGCTGGGACGGGCTGTCGTGGGCTGTGGGGGCCTGGGACATGCTGTGGTGGGCTGGGAAGGGCTGGGACGAGCTGTGCCGGGCTGGGGCGAGCTGTGATGGGCTGTGGTCTGTTGTAGTGGCCTGTGGTGGGCTGGGGTAGGCTGTGGTGGGCTGGAACAAGCCGTAGTAGTCCGGGACGGGCCGTGGTGGGCCGGGACGGGCCATGGTGGGTTGTTATGGGCCATGGTGGGCTGGGACAGGCTGTGGTGGGCTGTGGTGGACCGTGGTGGGCTGTATGGGCTGTGGTAAGCTGGGACGGGCTTTCACGGGCTGGGACGGGCTGGGACGGGCCGTGGTGAGCTGGGACGGGCCGTGGTGGGCTGGGACAGCCCGCGGTGGGCTTTGACAGGCTGTGGTTGGCCGCGACGGGACGTGGTGGGCTGGGCCGGGCCGTGGTGGGCCGGGCCGGGCCGTGGCGGGCTGGGACGAACTGTGGTGGGCTGGGATGAACTGTGGTGGTCAGTGGTGGGCTGGGACGGGCTGTGGTGAGCTGGGACGGGCTGTGGTGGGCTGGGACGGGCCGTGGCGGGCTGGGACGGGCCGTGGCGAGCTGGGACAGGCTGTGGTGGGCTGGGACGGGCCGTGGCGGGATGGGATGGGCCGTGGCGAGCTGGGACGGGCCGTGGCAGGCTGGGACGGGCCGTGGTGGGCTGTGGTGGGCTGTGGTGGGCTGGGGCAGGCTGTGGTGGGCCGTAGTGGGCTGTGGTCAGCCGTGTTGGGCCGGGACGAGCTGTGGTGGGCTGGGACGGGCTGTGGTGGGCTGGGACGGGCTGTGGTGGGCTGGGACGGGCTGGGACGGGTTGCGGTGGGCTGGGACGGGCTGCGCTGGGCTGGGATGGGCTGCGCTGGGCTGGGACGGGCTGTGCTGGGCTGGGACGGGCTGCGGTGGGCTGGGACATGCTGGGACGGGCTGTGGTAGGCTGAGACAGGCTGGTACGTGCTGTGGTGAGAGGAGACGGGCCGTGGTGGGCTTGGACGGGCCGTGGTGGGCTAGGACAGACTGGTACTTGATGTGGTGGGCTGGTACGGGCTGTGGTGGGCTGGTACGGGCTGTGGTGGTCTGGGACAAGCTGGGACTGGCTGTTGTGGGCTGGGACGGGCTGTGGTGGGCTGGGACGGGCTGTGGCTGGTGGTGACGGGCTGTGGTGGGCTGGGACAGGCTGGGAAGGGCTGTGGTGTGCGGTGACGGTCTGTAGTGAGCTGGGACAGGCTGGGAAGGGCTGTGGTGGGCTGTGGTGGGCTGGAACGGTTTGTGTTGATCTGGCACGGGGTGTGATGGGCTGGGACGGGCTGGGACATGCTGGGACGGTCTGTGGTGGACTGGGACGGTCTGTGGTTTGGTGGGACGGGCTGGGACGGGCTGGGACGGGCTGTGGTGTGCTGGGACGGGCTGTGGTGGGCTGTGGTGGTCTGGGACGGGCTGGGACGGGCTGTGGTGGGCTGTGGTGGGTTCTGCTGAGCTTGAGACGGGCTGTGGTGGGCTGGAACGAGCTGGGACGGGCTGTGGTGGGCTGGGACAGGCTGTGGTGGTCTGGGACGGGCTGTGGTGGGCGGGGACGGGCTGTGGTGGGCGGGGACGGGCTGTGGTGGTCTGGAACGGTCTGCGGTGGGCTGGGACGGGCTTTGGTGGGCTGGGACGGGCTGGGACGGGCTGTGGTGTGCTGGGACGGGCTGTGCTGGTCTGTGGTGGGCTGGGACAGGCGGGGACGGGCTGTTGTGGGCTGGGACGGGCTGGGATGGGCTGGCACGGGCTGGGACGGGCTGTGTTGGGCTAGGGACGGGCTGTGGTGTGCTGGGACGGGCTGTGGTTCGCTGGGACGGGCCATGGTAATCCGGGACGGGCTCTGGTAGGCCGGGACAGGCTGTGGTGGGCTGTGGTGAGTTGGGACGGGCTGTGGTCGACTGTGGTGGGCTGGGACGGGCTGCGGTGGGCTGGGAGGGGATGTGGTGGACAGGGACGGGCTGTGGTGGGTGGGGACGTGCTGTGGTGGGCTTGGATGGGCTGGGACGGTCTGTAGTGGGCTGTGGTGGGCTGGCACGGTCTGGGACGGGATGTGGTGAGCTGGGACGGGCTGTGGGCTGGGACGGGCTCGGACGGGCCGTGGTGGGCCAGGACGGGCCGTGGTGGGCCGGGACGGGCTGTGGTAAGCCGGGATGGGCTCTGGTGGGCCGGGACGGGCTGTGGTGGGCTGTGGTGGGTTGGGACTGGCTGTGGTGGGCTGTGGTGGGCTGGGATGAGCTGGGAAAGCTGGGACGGGTTGTGGTGGGCTGGGACGGGCTGTGGTGGGCTGGGACGGGCTGGGACTGGCTGTGGTGGGCTGTGGTGGGCTGGGACGCGCTGTGGTGGGCTGCGACAAGCTGGGACTGGCCGTGGTGGGATGAGACGAGCTGTGGTGGGCTGGGACGGGCTGCGGTGGGCTGGGACGGGCCATGGTGGGCCGGGACGGGCCGTGGTGCACCGGGACGGGCCTTGGTGGGCTGGGACAGGCCGTGGTGGGCCGGGACGGGCCGTGGTGGGCCAGGACAGGCCGTGGTGGACCGGGACGGGCTGTGTTTGGCTGGGACAGGCTGTGGTGGGCTGGGACGGGCCGTGGTGGGACGGGACGAGCCGTGGTGGGCCGGGACGGGCCGTGGTGGGCTGGGACGGGCCGTGGCAGGCTGGGACGGGTTGTGGAGGACTGGGACGAACTGTGGTGGTCTGTGGTGGGCTGGGACGGGCCGTGGTGGGCTGGGACGGGCTGGGACGAGCTGTGCTGGGCTGGGACGGGCTGTGGTGGGCTGCGGTAGGCTGTGGTGTGCTGTAGTGGTCTGTGATGGGCTGGGACGGGTTGTGGTGGGCTGGGACGGGCTGTCGTGGGCTGGGACGGGTTGTCGTGGGCTGGGACCGGCTGTCATGGGCTGTGGGGACTGGGACATGCTGTGGTGGGCTGGGAAGGGCTGGGACGAGCTGTGACGGGCTGGGACGAGCTGTGACAGGCTGTGGTGTGCTGTAGTGGCCTGTGGTGGGCTGTAGTGGCCTGTGGTGGGCTGGGACGGGCTGTGGTGGGCTGGGACAAACTGTGGTGGGCTATGGTGGGCTGGGATGAGCTGGGACAGGCTGGGACGGGTTGTGGTGGGCTCTGGTGGGCTGGGACAGGCTGTGGTGCGCTGGGATGGGCTGTAGTGGGCTGTGGTGTGCTGTGGAGGGCTGGGACGGGCTGTGATGTGCCGTGGTGGGCTGGGACGGGCCGTGGTGGGCTGGGATGGGCTAGGACGGGCTGTGGTGGGCTGGGGCGGGCTGTGGTGGGCTGTGGTGGGCTGGGACTGGCTGTGGTGGGCTGTGGTGGGCTGGGACGCGCTGTGGTGGGCTGCGACAAGCTGGGACGGGCCGTGGTGGGCTGGGACGGGCCGTGGTGGGCTGGGACGGGCTGTGGTGGGCTGGTACGGGCTGTGGCGGGCTGGAGCGGGCTGTGGTGGGTTGTGGTGAGTTGGGACGGGCTGACACGGGCTGTGGTGGGCTGTGGTAAGCTGGGACGGGTTGTGGTGGGCTGGGATGGGCTGGGACTTTCTGTGGTGAGCTGCGACGGTCTGTGGTGGGCTGGAACGGGCTGTGGTGGGCTGGGACAGGCTGTGGTGGTCTGTGGTGGGCTGGGACGGGCCGTGGTGGGCTGGGACGAGCTGTGCCGGGCTGGGACGGGCTGTGGTGGGCTGCGGTAGGCTGTGGTGTGCTGTAGTGGTCTGTGATGGGCTGGGTCGGACTGTGGTGGGCTGGGACGGGCTGTGGTGGGCTGGGACGGGCTGTCGTGGGCTGGGACGGGCTGTGGTGGGCTGGGACGGGCTGTCGTGGGCTGTGGGGGCCTGGGACATGCTGTGGTGGGCTGGGAAGGGCTGGGACGAGCTGTGACGGGCTGGGACGAGCTGTGACGGGCTGTGGTGTGCTGTAGTGGCCTGTGGTGGGCTGGGACGGGCTGTGGTGGGCTGGGACAAACTGTGGTGGGCTATGGTGGGCTGGGATGAGCTGGGACAGGCTGGGACGGGTTGTGGTGGGCTGTGGTGGGCTGGGACGGGCTGTGGTGCGCTGGGATGGGCTGTAGTGGGCTGTGGTGTACTGTGGAGGGCTGGGACGGGCTGTGATGTGCCGTGGTGGGCTGGGACGGGCCGTGGTGGGCTGGGATAGGCTAGGACGGGCTGTGGTGGGCTGGGGCGGGCTGTGGTGGGCTGGGACGGGCTGGGACTGGCTGTGGTGGGATGGGACGCGCTGTGGTGGGCTGCGACAAGCTGGGACTGGCCGTGGTGGGCTGGGACGGGCTGTGGTGGGCTGGGACGGGCTGTGGTGGGCTTGGACGGGCTGTGGTGTGCTGGGACGGGCTGGGACGGGCTGTGGTGGGCTGGGACGGGCTGACACGGGCTGTGGTGCGCTGTGGTAAGCTGGGACGGGTTGTGTTGGGCTGGGATGGGCTGGGACTTTCTGTGGTGAGCTGCGACGGTCTGTGGTGGGCTGGAACGGGCTGTGGTGGGCTGGAACGGGCTGTGGTGGGCTGGGACAGGCTGTGGTGGGCTGGGACGGGCCGTGGTGGGACGGGACGAGCCGTGGTGGGCCGGGACGGGCCGTGGTGGGCTGGGACAGGCCGTGGCGGGCTGGGACGGGTTGTGGAGGACTGGGACGAACTGTGGTGGTCTGTGGTGGGCTGGGACGGGCCGTGGTGGGCTGGGACGGGCTGGGACGAGCTGTGCCGGGCTGGCACGGGCTGTGGTGGGCTGCGGTAGGCTGTGGTGTGCTGTAGTGGTCTGTGATGGGTGGGACGGGTTGTGGTGGGCTGGGACGGGCTGTCGTGGGATGGGACGGGCTGTCGTGGGCTGGGACCGGCTGTCGTGGGCTGTGGGGGCCTGGGACATGCTGTGGTGGGCTGGGAAGGGCTGGGACGAGCTGTGACGGGCTGGGACGAGCTGTGACGGGCTGTGGTGTGCTGTAGTGGCCTGTGGTGGACTGTAGTGGCCTGTGGTGGGCTGGGACGGGCTGTGGTGGGCTGGGACAAACTGTGGTGGGCTATGGTGGGCTGGGATGTGCTGGGACAGGCTGGGACGGGTTGTGGTGGGCTGTGGTGGGCTGGGACGGGCTGTGGTGCGCTGGGATGGGCTGTAGTGGGCTGTGGTGTGCTGTGGAGGGCTGGGACGGGCTGTGATGTGCCGTGGTGGGCTGGGACGGGCCGTGGTGGGCTGGGATGGGCTAGGACGGGCTGTGGTGGGCTGGGGCGGGCTGTGGTGGGCTGGGACGCGCTGTGGTGGGCTGCGACAAGCTGGGACTGGCCGTGGTGGGCTGGGACGGGCTGTGGTGGGCTGGGACGGGCTGTGGTGGGCTGGTACGGGCTGTGGCGGGCTGGAGCGGGCTGTGGTGGGTTGTGGTGAGCTGGGACGGGCTGACACGGGCTGTGGTGGGCTGTGGTAAGCTGGGACGGGTTGTGTTGGGCTGGGATGGGCTGGGACTTTCTGTGGTGAGCTGCGACGGTCTGTGGTGGGCTGGAACGGTCTGTGGTGGGCTGGAACGGGCTGTGGTGGGCTGGGACAGGCCGTGGTGGGCCGGGACGGGCCGTGGTGGGCCGGGACGGGCCGTGGTTGGCCGGGACAGGGCGTAGTGGGCCGGGACGGGCCGTGGTGGGCCGGGACGGGCCTTGTTTGGCTGGGACGGGCCGTGGCGGTTTGGGACGGGTTGTGGCGGGCTGGGACGAACTGTGGTGGTCTGTTGTGGGCTGGGACGGGCCGCGGTGGGCTGGGACGGTCTGGGACGAGCTGTGACGGGCTGGGACGAGCTGTGACGGGCTGGGACGAGCTGTGACGGGCTAGGACGGGCTGTGACGGGCTGTGGTGGGCTGCGGTAGGCTGTGGTGTGCTGTAGTGGTCTGTGGTGGGCTGGGACGGGCTGTCGTGGGATGGGACGGGCTGTCGTGGGCTGGGACGGGCTGTCGTGGGCTGTGGGGGCCTGGGACATGCTGTGGTGGGCTGGGAAGGGCTGGGACGAGCTGTGCCGGGCTGGGGCGAGCTGTGATGGGCTGTGGTCTGTTGTAGTGGCCTGTGGTGGGCTGGGGTAGGCTGTGGTGGGCTGGAACAAGCCGTAGTAGTCCGGGACGGGCCGTGGTGGGCCGGGACGGGCCATGGTGGGTTGTTATGGGCCATGGTGGGCTGGGACAGGCTGTGGTGGGCTGTGGTGGACCGTGGTGGGCTGTGATGGGCTGTGGTAAGCTGGGACGGGCTTTCACGGGCTGGGACGGGCTGGGACGGGCCGTGGTGAGCTGGGACGGGCCGTGGTGGGCTGGGACAGCCCGCGGTGGGCTTTGACAGGCTGTGGTTGGCCGCGACGGGACGTGGTGGGCTGGGCCGGGCCGTGGTGGGCCGGGCCGGGCCGTGGCGGGCTGGGACGAACTGTGGTGGGCTGGGATGAACTGTGGTGGTCAGTGGTGGGCTGGGACGGGCTGTGGTGAGCTGGGACGGGCTGTGGTGGGCTGGGACGGGCCGTGGCGGGCTGGGACGGGCCGTGGCGAGCTGGGACAGGCTGTGGTGGGCTGGGACGGGCCGTGGCGGGATGGGATGGGCCGTGGCGAGCTGGGACGGGCCGTGGCAGGCTGGGACGGGCCGTGGTGGGCTGTGGTGGGCTGTGGTGGGCTGGGGCAGGCTGTGGTGGGCCGTAGTGGGCTGTGGTCGGCCGTGTTGGGCCGGGACGAGCTGTGGTGGGCTGGGACGGGCTGTGGTGGGCTGGGACGGGCTGTGGTGGGCTGGGACGGGCTGGGACGGGTTGCGGTGGGCTGGGACGGGCTGCGCTGGGCTGAGACGGGCTGCGCTGGGCTGGGACGGGCTGTGCTGGGCTGGGACGGGCTGCGGTGGGCTGGGACATGCTGGGACGGGCTGTGGTAGGCTGAGACAGGCTGGTACGTGCTGTGGTGAGAGGAGACGGGCCGTGGTGGGCTTGGACGGGCCGTGGTGGGCTAGGACAGACTGGTACTTGATGTGGTGGGCTGGTACGGGCTGTGGTGGGCTGGTACGGGCTGTGGTGGTCTGGGACAAGCTGGGACTGGCTGTTGTGGGCTGGGACGGGCTGTGGTGGGCTGGGACGGGCTGTGGCTGGTGGTGACGGGCTGTGGTGGGCTGGGACAGGCTGGGAAGGGCTGTGGTGTGCGGTGACGGTCTGTAGTGAGCTGGGACAGGCTGGGAAGGGCTGTGGTGGGCTGTGGTGGGCTGGAACGGTTTGTGTTGATCTGGCACGGGGTGTGATGGGCTGGGACGGGCTGGGACATGCTGGGACGGGCTGTGGTGTGCTGGGACGGGCTGTGGTGGGCTGTGGTGGTCTGGGACGGGCTTGGACGGGCTGTGGTGGGCTGTGGTGGGTTCTGCTGAGCTTGAGACGGGCTGTGGTGGGCTGGAACGAGCTGGGACGGGCTGTGGTGGGCTGGGACGGGCTGTGGTGGGCTGGGACGGGCTGTGGTGGGCTGGGACGGGCTGTGGTGGGCGGGGACGGGCTGTGGTGGGCGGGGACGGGCTGTGGTGGTCTGGAACGGTCTGTGGTGGGCTGGGACGGGCTGTGGTGAGCTGCGACGGTCTGTGGTGGGCTGGAACGGGCTGTGGTGGGCTGGGACAGGCTGTGGTGGTCTGTGGTGGGCTGGGACGGGCCGTGGTGGGCTGGGACGAGCTGTGCCGGGCTGGGACGGGCTGTGGTGGGCTGCGGTAGGCTGTGGTGTGCTGTAGTGGTCTGTGATGGGCTGGGTCGGACTGTGGTGGGCTGGGACGGGCTGTGGTGGGCTGGGACGGGCTGTCGTGGGCTGGGACGGGCTGTGGTGGGCTGTGACGGGCTGTGACGGGCTGTCGTGGGCTGGGATGGGCTGGGATGGTCTGGGACGGGCTGTGGTGGGCTGTGGTGGTTTGTGGTGAGCTGTGGTGGGCTGGGACGGGCTGTGGTAGGCGAGGACAGGTTGTGGTGGGCGGAGACGGGCTGGGACGGGCTGTGGTGGGCTGTGGTGGGCTGGGACGGGCTGTGGTGTGCTGGGACGAGCTGTGGTGTGCTGGCACGGGCTGTGGTGGGCTGGCACGAGCTGCGCTGAACTGGGACGGGCTGTGGTGGTCTGGGACAAGCTGGGACTGGCTGTGGTGGGCTGTGACGGGCTGTGACGGGCTGTCGTGGGCTGGGGTGGGCTGGGACAGGCTGTGGTGGGCTGTGGTGGGCTGGGACGGGCTGTGGTGGGCAGGGACAGGCTGGGACCAGCTGTGGTGGACTGGGACGAGCTGGGACGGGCTGTGGTGGGCTGGGACGAGCTGTGACGGGCTGTGGTGGGCTGGGACGAGCTGTGACGGGCTGTGGTGGGCTGGGACAAGCTGGGACGGGCTGTGGTGGGCTGGGACGAGCTGGGACGGGCTGTGGTGGGCTGGGACAGGCTGTGGTGGGCTGGGACGAGCTGGGACGGGCTGGCACGGGCTGTGGTGGGCTGGTACGGTCTGTGGTGGGCTGGGACGGGCTGTCGTGGGCTGGGGTGGGCTGGGACAGGCTGTGGTGGGCTGTGGTGGGCTGGGACGGGCTGTGGTGGGCTGGGACGATCTGGGACGAGCTGGGACGGGCTGTGGTGGGCTGGGATGGGCTGTGGTGAGCTGGGACGGGCTGGGACGGGCTGTGGGTGGCTGGGACGGGCTGTGGTGGGCTGGGACTTGCTGTGGTGTGCTGTGGTTTGTCCATCAAACAGCTTCTCTGTTTTTCTGTCTCTCAGGCCAACAGTTTTACCGTCTCCTCGGTCTCTGCCCCCTCTTGGCTTCATCGTTTCATTATTAGAAAGAAAGGACAGAACCGGGCCAAAATAACTCAGCAGATGCCAAAGGTATGGGTGAGCTGGTTAGCTTAGCACCCCCGGCGTAGAAAAAGGTTTAGTCCAGATCACTCGTCACGAAAGAGAGAGGTGTATTCTAGCGTGGGTAAACCCAGGGGGAAATGACACAGATCTTTGCCGTTCAAGGGAACCCTCTCTTTTACTGCTGCAAACACGGTTCCTCCTATGCTATTGTCATGGGTTGAGCCCTTCCAAGGAAGCTTTATGTGGTGCTGTTTTGAGAACTGATGTAGTAGGATACCTGGAAATGGCGAGTGCAGCAAGGCTTCTCCCTGGGGAGTTAGACGGTATCTAGATAAAGGCTAAATGAGTAAACTTCTCCAAAGCCCTTGCAGAAACCGGGACGGCACCAGAGCCTTGGGCTCTAGGCACTGCCATATGGCCGAAATTGTTAAGTTTCTGACTTGTAAAATTGTGGGGATTTGCTCTGGGCTTTTTGGGAAGGAGCGCATCTCTCAGTGGCAGGGATCGATGGTGTAGGCCTGACCAAAAGCATTGGCCTGGCTTGGATCTTGGCAAATTCTGAAGAGATTCATTGTCCTTCACCTCAAGGTTCACATCAAATTCACTGGAGGAGAGGATAACATCACTTTGGAAGGACCTACAGAAGATGTGCATGTGGCTCAGGAACAGATTGAAGCCATGCTCAAGGAACTGGTGAGCTGCAGTTACTAGTTCCAGTAAGAAACTGGGGGAAGAAGGGGCAACAGAGCAGAGGTGATGAGGTGTTTGTCACATCCATAGGATGTCTTGGCATGCTTAATCGAACTTGCAGGAGACAAATTGTGTGGCAGGTGGATGACACCCCTTGGTCATCCATAGCATCCTTGAAAAGTCAGCATTAATTTTTTTGGTGCGGAGAAGGAAGGATTCTCTTTGTTATAGCTGGAGAGGCATAGAAGTGAGTCTTTTCAATGTTTCATGAGCACAATGCTCTCTTCTCAAAGCAGAGGAATGCTTGTGCTCTGCTGAAGAGCAGAAGTGCTTGTAGCTGACCGCTGGTGAGTCAGTGCCAATACTGGCAGTAGGCAGTTACTTAGGGCACGAGACAGAAGCGGTGGCCTGTCCTACCTGGCCCTATATAATATAATATATAATATTGGACATACATACATATATAGATATAGATATAAAAATATAATTCTTTTTAGATCCACGGGATGGATTACGCAATAATCAAGGCTGACCGCCAATTCCACCGACACCTCATTGGCAAGAACGCAGCTAAACGGTAAGTGGAGTGCCTTTCTAGTCCTTCCCATGCTCACACTCTTCGTGTTTAGTAGATGGTATCAGGGGCTCTGTAGCTCACCCAGTGTGCTGTCTCCATCACGTTTCCTCTGCTTTCCTGGAGTGGTGGTGGTACAAGGAGAGAAATGGGCCGTGAGGCCTTGCGATGGCTTTAACGTGTGAAAGTACCTTGGGAGCCTGAACAGTAGTGGAATTACTTCTCTGTGCGAATGACATTTTAGCAGCCAGTTGTGGGTGGTGGAAATGTGCTTGGTGAGCTTCTCCCTGTAGAGGAATGAAGGCGGTGGGTTGATTAGCATTGATAACACGCAGCTGTGGCCTTGCCTCAGAGGCAGTGGGTTGATTGACGTGGATGACGTGCAGGTGTAGCTGGTTCCCGCTAAGGGGTTAAATAGCCCTGTGGCTTGTGGGAGAGGGTGTCAGCTGGAGGAGGAGCAGTGTGGTCTGGCCTCTGGAGGAAGGCGCTACAGCACCGGCAGTAGAATATGGCCAACGCTAAAGCCTTGTTGCGGTCTGCTAGTTTGATAGCACTGCAACGTGTCCCCAGCCAAGAGTTTGGGGTAGAAAGGAACGATTATCCTCTGCTCTAAATGTGATACTGTTTGGGGAAGAAACACGCCTCGCTCTGACAAGGGAACAATGGGCTCTGTAGATGCCACGGTATTTACTTGGACAGGCTCTCGTGTGGCACAGGTCTGCTCTCACTGAACTCCAGGGGGAAGAGGCAATTTCCCCTGTCTCAACCCTACCCCACCGAGCCCTTCCCAGAGGCGGCTTTACTTCTTCAACAGCCTCTGAGCAGTGATAATCAAGGTGCCTTGCTTCCAGGTCTTTGCCTAGCAGACGGCGTCACCACAGTCCTTGCCTCGAAGTGAACAGGATGAAGGATCTGTACAAGGTGTCTGTGCGCATTCCCCCGGACAACGAGAAGAGCAACCCGATCAGAATGGAAGGAGACCCACAGGGGGTCCCACAGGCCAAGAAAGAGCTGCTGGAACTCGCTTCCCGTATGGTGAGTGGGTAGGACGTGATGTTTGGGAGACTGCAGGGTTTGCGCTCTCGTGTTCCCTTGTAACCTTCTGGTGCGAGTGTGTGCCCCTTGCCCACGGAGCACTTGGATCTCATGACAAGTGCAAGTTCCTCTTCACAAATGTCTTCCCCTGTTCCCTTGGGTAGCCTTTCTCTGTCAACGCAGAGTGAATTTTGTCTGGAGAAAAGAGGGACAGTGCTGGCAAGTAAACCGTCGGGCAGCAAACCGCTAAGTCAAAGTAGATGGCTCTCCGGCTGAACACTCAGTGTGCCCTCTGTTCCCATCAGGAAAATGAACACGCTGCGGACCTAATCGTTTTGGGCCGGTATGGGAAGGGATGGGCTGTGGTGGGCCGTGGTGGGCTGGGACAGGTCATGGTGGTCTGAGATGGCCCGTGGTGAACTGTGGTGGGCTGTGGTGGGCCGTGGTGGGCTGGAATGGGCCGTGGTGGGCTGTGGTGTGCCGTTTTGAGCCGGTATGGGAAGGGATGTTCTGGGACAGGTCATGGTTGGCTGGGACAGGTCATGGAGGGCTGAGATGGCCCGTGGTGAACTGTGGTGGGCTGTGGTGGGCCGTGGTGGGCTGGGCTGGGCCGTGGTGGGCCGTGGTGGTCTGGGACAGGCTGTGGTGGGCTGTGGTGGGTTCTGGTGAGCTTGAGACGGGCTGTGCTGGGCTGGGACGGGCTGTGGTGGGCTGGGACGGGCTGTGGTGGGCTGGGACGGGCTGTGGTGGGCAGGGACGGGCTGTGGTGGGCTTGGACGGGCTGTGGTGTGCTGGGACGGGCTGGGACGGGCTGTGGTGGGCTGGGACGGGCTGTGGTGGGCTGGGACGGGCTGTGGTGGGCTGGGACGGGCTGTGGTGGGCTGGGACGGGCTGTGGTGGGCTGGGACGGGCTGTGGTGGGCTGGGACAGGCTGTGGTGGGCGGGGACGGGCTGTGGTGGGCTGGGACGGGCTTTGGTAAGCTGTAACGGGCTGTGGTAAGCTGTAACGGGCTGTGGTGGGCGGGGACGGGCTGTGGTGGGCGGGGACGGGCTGGGACGAGGTCTGGTGGGCGGAGACTGGCTGTGGTGGACTGGGACGGGCTGTGGTCGGCGGGGATGGGCTGTGGTGGGCCGTGGTGGTCTGGGACAGGCTGTGGTGGGCTGTGTTGGGTTCTGGTGAGCTTGAGACGGGCTGTGCTGGGCTGGGACGGGCTCTGGTGGGCTGGGACGGGCTCTGGTGGGCTGGGACGGGCTGGGACGGGCTGGGACGGGCTGTGGTGGGCAGGGACGGGCTGTGGTGGGCAGGGACGGGCTGTGGTGGGCTTGGACGGGCTGTGGTGTGCTGGGACGGGCTGGGACGGGCTGTGGTGGGCTGGGCCGTGCTGGGACGGGCTGGGCCGTGCTGGGACGGGCTGTGGTGGGCTGGGACGGGCTGTGGTGGGCTGGGACGGGCTGTGGTGGGCTGGGACGGGCTTTGGTAAGCTGTAACGGGCTGTGGTAAGCTGTAACGGGCTGTGGTGGGCGGGGACGGGCTGTGGTGGGCGGGGACGGGCTGGGAGGAGCTCTGGTGGGCGGAGACTGGCTGTGGTGGACTGGGACGGGCTGTGGTCGGCGGGGATGGGCTGTGGTGGGTGGGGACGGGCTGTGCTGGTCTGTGGTGGGCTGGAACGTGCTGTGGTGATCTGGGACGGGCTGTGGTGATCTGGGACGGGCTGTGGTAAGCTGTAACGGTCTGTGGTGGGCTGGGACTGGCTGTGGTTAGCTGGGACGGGCTGCGATGAGCTGAGATTGGCTGGGACGGGCTGGGATGGGCTGTGGTGGGCTGGGACGGGCTGTGGTGGGCCGTGGTGGGCGGGGACGGGCCGTGGTGAATTGTGGTGCGCCGTGCTTGGCCGTTTTGGGCCGGGATGGGAAGGGGTGGGCTGGGACAGGTCGTGGTGGGCTGGGATGGGCCGTGGGTGGGCGGTGGCGGGCTGGGACGGGCTGTGGCGGGCTGGGACGGGCTGTGGCGGGCTGGGACGGGCTGTGGTAAACTGGGACGGGTTGGGACAGGCTGGGATGGGCTGTGGTGGGCTGGGACGGGCTGTGGTGGGCCGTGGTGGGCGGGGACGGGCCGTGGTGAACCGTGGTGGGCCGTGTTGGGCCGTTTTGGGCCGGGATGGGAAGGGGTGGGCTGGGACGGGCCGTGGTGGGCTGGGACGGGCCGTGGTGGGCTGGGACGGGCCGTGGTGGGCTGTGGTGGGCCGTGGTTCGCTGTGGTGGGCCGTGGTGGGCTGGGACGGGCCGTGGTTATCTGTGGTGGGCCGTGGTGGTCTGGTACGGGCTATGGTGGGCTGTGGTGGGTTCTGGTGAGCTTGAGATGGGCTGTGGTGGGCTGGGACAGTCTGGGACGAGCTCTGGAGGTCTGGGACAGGCTGTGGTGGGCTCGGACGGGCTGGGACGGGCCGTGGTGGGCCGTTGTGGGCTGGGACGGTCCGTTGTGGGCTGGGACGGGCTGTGGTGGACTGGGACGGGCTGTGGTGGGCTGGAACGGGCTGTGGTGAGCTGGGACGGGCTGTGGTGGTGCATGGTGGGCTGGGACGGGCCGTGGTGAACCGTGGTGGGCTGTGGTGGGCCGTCGTGGGCCGTTTTGGGCCGGTATGGGAAGGGATGGGCTGTGGTGGGCCGTGGTGGGCTGGGACAGGTCATGGTGGTCTGAGACGGCCCGTGGTGAACTGTGGTGGGCCGTGGTGGGCTGTGGTGGGCCGTGGTGGGCTGGGACAGGCCGTGGTGGGCTGTGGTGGGCCGTGGTGGTCTGGGGCAGGCTGTGGTGGGCTTTGGTGGGTTCTTGTGAGCTTGAGATGGGCTGTGGTGGGCTGGGACGGGCTGGGACGGGCTGTGGTTGGCTGCGACGGACTGTGGTGGGCTGCGACGGGCTGTGGTGGGCTGGGACGGGCTGTGGTGGGCTGGGACGGGCTGTGGTGGGCTGGGACGGGCTGTGGTGGGCTGGGACGGGCTGTGGTGGGCGGGCATGGGCTGTGGTGGGCTGGGACGGGCTGTGGTGGGCGGAGACGGGCTGTGGTGGGCTTTCGTGGGCTGTGGTGGACGGGGACGGGCTGTGGTGGGCTGGGACGGGCTTTGGTAAGCTGTAACGGGCTGTGGTGGGCGGGGATGGACTGTGGTGGGCAGGGACGGGCTGGGACGAGCTCTGGTGGGCGTAGACTGGCTGTGGTGGACTGGGACGGGCTGTGGTCGACGGGGATGGGCGGGGACGGGCTGTGGTGGGCTGTGGTGGGCTGGAACGGGCTGTGGTGATCTGGGACGGGCTGTGGTGATCTGGGACGGGCTGTGGTGATCTGGGACGGGCTGTGGTGATCTGGGACGGGCTGTGGTGATCTGGGACGGGCTGTGGTAAGCTGTAACGGTCTGTGTTGAGCTGGGACTGGCTGTGGTTAGCTGGGACTGGCTGTGGTTAGCTGGGACGGGCTGGGATGAGCTGGGATTGGCTGGGACGGGCTGGGAGGGGCTGTGGTGGTCTGGCACGGGCTGTGGTGGGCCGTGGTGGGCGGGGACGGGCCTTGGTGAATTGTGGTGCGCCGTGGTTGGCCGTTTTGGGCCGGGATGGGAAGGGGTGGGCTGTGCTGGGCCGTGGCGGGCTGGGACAGGTCGTGGTGGGCTGGGACGGGCTGTGGTGGGCTGGGACGGGCTGTGGTGGGCTGGGACTGGCTGTGGTGGGCTGCAGTGAGTAGGGACGGGCTGTGGTGGGCCAGGACAGGCTGTGGTGGCCGGGGATGAACTGTGGTGGGCGGGGATGGGTTGTGGTGGGCGGAGACGGGTTGTGGTGGGCTGGGACGGTCTGTGGTGGGCTGTGATGGGCTGTGGTGGGCTGTGGTGTGCTGGGACGGGCTTTGGAGGGTTGGGATGGGCTGGGACGGGCAGTGGTGGGCTGTGGTGGGTTCTGCTGAGCTTGAGACGGGCTGTGGTGGGCTGGGACGGGCTGAGACGAGTTCTGGTTGTCTGGAATGAGCTGGGACGGGCTGTGGTGGGCTGGGACGGGCTGTGGTGGGCAGGCACAGGCTATGGTGGGCGGGGACGGGCTGTGGTGGTCTGGAATGGTCTGTGGTGGGCTGGGACGGGCTGCGGCAGGCTGGGATGGGCTGTGCTGGTCTGTGGTGGACTGGGACGGGCTGTGGTCGACGGGGACAAGCGGGGACGGGCTGTGGTGGGCTGTGGTGGGCTGGAACGGGCTGTGGTGATCTGGGACGGGCTGTGGTGATCTGGGACGGGCTGTGGTAAGCTGTAACGGTCTGTGTTGGGCTGGGACTGGCTGTGGTTAGCTGGGACAGGCTGGGATGAGCTGGGATTGGCTGGGACGGGCTGGGAAGCGCTGTGGTGGGCTGGGACGGGCTGTGGTGGGCCGTGGTGGGCGGGGACGGGCCGTGGTGAATTGTGGTGCGCCGTGGTTGGCCGTTTTGGGCCGGGATGGGAAGGGGTGGGCTGTGGTTGGCCGTGGTGGGCTGGGACAGGTCGTGGTGGGCTGTGGTGGGCCGTGGTGGGCTGGGACGGGCCGTGGTGGGCTGGGACGGGCCGTGGTGGGCTGGGACGGGCCGTGGTGGGCTGGGACGGGCTGTGGTGTGCTGGGACGAGCTGTGGTGGGCGGGGACGGGCTGTGGTGGGCTGTGGCGGGCTGGAACGGGCTGTGGCAAGCTGGGACGGGCTGTGGTGGACTGGGACAGGCTGTGGTCGACAGGGACGGGCGGGACGGGCTGTGGTGGGCTGGGACGGGCTGTGGTGAGCTTTGGTGGGCCGTGGTTCGCTGTGGTCGACCGTGGTGGGCTGGGACGGGCCATGGTGGGCTGTGGTGGGCCGTGGTGGTCTGGGACAGGCTGTGGTGGGCTGTGGTGGGTTCTGGTGAGCTTGAGACGGGCTGTGGTGGGCTGGGACGGGCTGGGACGTGCTCTGGTGGTCTGGGACGGGCTGGGACGGGCTGTGGTGGGCTGGGATGGGCTGGGACGGGCTGTGGTGGGCTGGGACGGGCTGTGGTGGGCTGGGACGGGCTGTGGTGGACTGGGACGGGCTAGTGGTGGGCTGGGACTGGCTAGTGGTGGGCTGGGACGGGCTGTGGTGGGCTGGGACGGGCTGGGACGGGCTGTGGTGTGCTGGGACGGGCTGTGGTGGTCTGGGACGGGCTGTGGTGGGCTGTGGTGGTCTGGGACGGGCTGTGGTGGGCTGTGGTGGGTTCTGCTGGGCTTGAGACGGGCTGTGGTGGGCTGGGACGGGCTGAGATGAGTTCTGGTTGTCTGGAACGAGCTGGGACGGGCTGTGGTGATCTGGGACGGGCTGTGGTGATCTGGGACGGGCTGTGGTGATCTGGGACGGGCTGTGGTGATCTGGGACGGGCTGTGGTGATCTGGGACGGGCTGTGGTAAGCTGTAACGGTCTGTGTTGAGCTGGGACTGGCTGTGGTTAGCTGGGACGGGCTGGGATGAGCTGGGATTGGCTGGGACGGGCTGGGAGGGGCTGTGGTGGTCTGGCACGGGCTGTGGTGGGCCGTGGTGGGCGGGGACGGGCCTTGGTGAATTGTGGTGCGCCGTGGTTGGCCGTTTTGGGCCGGGATGGGAAGGGGTGGGCTGTGCTGGGCCGTGGCGGGCTGGGACAGGTCGTGGTGGGCTGGGACGGGCTGTGGTGGGCTGGGACGGGCTGTGGTGGGCTGGGACTGGCTGTGGTGGGCTGCAGTGAGTAGGGACGGGCTGTGGTGGGCCAGGACAGGCTGTGGTGGCCGGGGATGAACTGTGGTGGGCGGGGATGGGTTGTGGTGGGCGGAGACGGGTTGTGGTGGGCTGGGACGGTCTGTGGTGGGCTGTGATGGGCTGTGGTGGGCTGTGGTGTGCTGGGACGGGCTTTGGAGGGTTGGGATGGGCTGGGACGGGCAGTGGTGGGCTGTGGTGGGTTCTGCTGAGCTTGAGACGGGCTGTGGTGGGCTGGGACGGGCTGAGACGAGTTCTGGTTGTCTGGAATGAGCTGGGACGGGCTGTGGTGGGCTGGGACGGGCTGTGGTGGGCAGGCACAGGCTATGGTGGGCGGGGACGGGCTGTGGTGGTCTGGAATGGTCTGTGGTGGGCTGGGACGGGCTGCGGCAGGCTGGGATGGGCTGTGCTGGTCTGTGGTGGACTGGGACGGGCTGTGGTCGACGGGGACAAGCGGGGACGGGCTGTGGTGGGCTGTGGTGGGCTGGAACGGGCTGTGGTGATCTGGGACGGGCTGTGGTGATCTGGGACGGGCTGTGGTAAGCTGTAACGGTCTGTGTTGGGCTGGGACTGGCTGTGGTTAGCTGGGACAGGCTGGGATGAGCTGGGATTGGCTGGGACGGGCTGGGAAGCGCTGTGGTGGGCTGGGACGGGCTGTGGTGGGCCGTGGTGGGCGGGGACGGGCCGTGGTGAATTGTGGTGCGCCGTGGTTGGCCGTTTTGGGCCGGGATGGGAAGGGGTGGGCTGTGGTTGGCCGTGGTGGGCTGGGACAGGTCGTGGTGGGCTGTGGTGGGCCGTGGTGGGCTGGGACGGGCCGTGGTGGGCTGGGACGGGCCGTGGTGGGCTGGGACGGGCCGTGGTGGGCTGGGACGGGCTGTGGTGTGCTGGGACGAGCTGTGGTGGGCGGGGACGGGCTGTGGTGGGCTGTGGCGGGCTGGAACGGGCTGTGGCAAGCTGGGACGGGCTGTGGTGGACTGGGACAGGCTGTGGTCGACAGGGACGGGCGGGACGGGCTGTGGTGGGCTGGGACGGGCTGTGGTGAGCTTTGGTGGGCCGTGGTTCGCTGTGGTCGACCGTGGTGGGCTGGGACGGGCCATGGTGGGCTGTGGTGGGCCGTGGTGGTCTGGGACAGGCTGTGGTGGGCTGTGGTGGGTTCTGGTGAGCTTGAGACGGGCTGTGGTGGGCTGGGACGGGCTGGGACGTGCTCTGGTGGTCTGGGACGGGCTGGGACGGGCTGTGGTGGGCTGGGATGGGCTGGGACGGGCTGTGGTGGGCTGGGACGGGCTGTGGTGGGCTGGGACGGGCTGTGGTGGACTGGGACGGGCTAGTGGTGGGCTGGGACTGGCTAGTGGTGGGCTGGGACGGGCTGTGGTGGGCTGGGACGGTCTGTGGTGGGCTGGGACGGGCTGGGACGGGCTGTGGTGTGCTGGGACGGGCTGTGGTGGTCTGGGACGGGCTGTGGTGGGCTGTGGTGGTCTGGGACGGGCTGTGGTGGGCTGTGGTGGGTTCTGCTGGGCTTGAGACGGGCTGTGGTGGGCTGGGACGGGCTGAGATGAGTTCTGGTTGTCTGGAACGAGCTGGGACGGGCTGTGGTGGGCTGGGACGGGTTGTGGTGGGCTGGGACGGGTTTCGGTGGGCTAGGGACGGGCTGTGGTGGGCTAGGGACGGGCTGTGGTGTGCTGGGACGGGCTGTGGTGGGCTGGGACGGGCTGTGGTGGTCTGGAACAGGCTGTGGTGGGTTGGGACAAGTTGGGACATGCTGGGACGGTGTGTGGTGGACTGGGATGGTCTGTGGTGGGGCGTGGTGGGCTGCGACGGGCCGTGGTGAACCGTGGTGGGCTGTGGTGGGCCGTGCTGGACCGTTTTGAGCCGGTATGGGAAGGTATGGGCTGTGGTGGGCCGTGGTGGGCTGGGACAGGTCATGGTGGTCTGAGATGGCCCGTGGTGAACTGTGGTGGGCCGTGGTGGTCTGTGGTGGGCCGTGGTGGTCTGGGACAGGCTGTGGTGGGCTTTGGTGGGTTCTGGTGAGCTTGAGATGGGCTGTGGTGGGCTGGGACGGGCTGGGACGGGCTCTGGTGGTCTGGAACGGGCTGTGGTGGGCCAGGACAGGCTGTGGTGGGCGGGGATGAACTGTGGTGGGCGGAGACGGGTTGTGGTGGGCTGGGACGGTCTGTGGTGGGCTGTGATGGGCTATGGTGGGGTGTGGTGTGCTGGGACGGGCTTTGGAGGGTTGGGACGGGCTGGGACGGGCAGTGGTGGGCTGTGGTGGGTTCTGCTGAGCTTGAGACGGGCTGTGGTGGGCTGGGACGGGCTGAGACAAGTTCTGGTTGTCTGGAACGAGCTGGGACGGGCTGTGGTGGGCGGGGACGGGCTGGGACGGGCCGTGGTGGGCTGGGACGGGCTGGGACGGGCCGTGGTGGGCTGGGACGGGCCGTGGTGGGCTGGGACGGGTTGGGATAGGCTGCGGTGGGCCGTGGTGTGCTGTGGTGGGCCGTGGTGGGCTGGGATAGGCTGTGGTGAGCTGAGACGGGCTCTGGAGGTCTGTGGTGGGCTAGGACGGCTTGTGGTGGGCTGGGACGGGCTGTGGTGAACTTTGGTGGCCTGTGGTGTGCTGGGACGGCCTGTGGTGTGCTGGGACGGCCTGTGGTGGGCTGGGACGGCCTGTGGTGGGCTGGGACGGCCTGTGGTGGGCTGGGACGGCCTGTGGTGGGCTGGGACGGCCTGTGGTGGGCTGGGACGGGCTGTGGTGGGCTGGGACGGGCTGGGACGGGCTGTGGTGTGCTGGGACGGGCTGTGGTGGTCTGGGACGGGCTGTGGTGGGCTGTGGTGGTCTGGGACGGGCTGTGGTGGGCTGTGGTGGGTTCTGCTGGGCTTGAGACGGGCTGTGGTGGGCTGGGACGGGCTGAGATGAGTTCTGGTTGTCTGGAACGAGCTGGGACGGGCTGTGGTGGGCGGGGACGGGCTGTGGTGGGCGGGGACGGGCTGTGGTGGGCTAGGGACGGGCTGTGGTGTGCTGGGACGGGCTGTGGTGGGCTGGGACGGGCTGTGGTGGTCTGGAACAGGCTGTGGTGGGTTGGGACAAGTTGGGACATGCTGGGACGGTGTGTGGTGGACTGGGATGGTCTGTGGTGGGGCGTGGTGGGCTGCGACGGGCCGTGGTGAACCGTGGTGGGCTGTGGTGGGCCGTGCTGGACCGTTTTGAGCCGGTATGGGAAGGGATGGGCTGTGGTGGGCCGTGGTGGGCTGGGACAGGTCATGGTGGTCTGAGATGGCCCGTGGTGAACTGTGGTGGGCCGTGGTGGTCTGGGACAGGCTGTGGTGGGCTTTGGTGGGTTCTGGTGAGCTTGAGATGGGCTGTGGTGGGCTGGGACGGGCTGGGACGGGCTCTGGTGGTCTGGAACGGGCTGTGGTGGGCCAGGACAGGCTGTGGTGGGCGGGGATGAACTGTGGTGGGCGGAGACGGGTTGTGGTGGGCTGGGACGGTCTGTGGTGGGCTGTGATGGGCTATGGTGGGCTGTGGTGTGCTGGGACGGGCTTTGGAGGGTTGGGACGGGCTGGGACGGGCAGTGGTGGGCTGTGGTGGGTTCTGCTGAGCTTGAGACGGGCTGTGGTGGGCTGGGACGGGCTGAGACAAGTTCTGGTTGTCTGGAACGAGCTGGGACGGGCCGTGGTGGGCGGGGACGGGCTGGGACGGGCCGTGGTGGGCTGGGACGGGCTGGGACGGGCCGTGGTGGGCTGGGACGGGCCGTGGTGGGCTGGGACGGGCCGTGGTGGGCTGGGACGGGTTGGGATAGGCTGCGGTGGGCCGTGGTGTGCTGTGGTGGGCCGTGGTGGGCTGGGATAGGCTGTGGTGAGCTGAGACGGGCTCTGGAGGTCTGTGGTGGGCTAGGACGGCTTGTGGTGGGCTGGGACGGGCTGTGGTGAACTTTGGTGGGCTGGGGCGGGTTGAGGCGGCCTGTGGTGTGCTGGGACGGCCTGTGGTGTGCTGGGACGGCCTGTGGTGGGCTGGGACGGCCTGTGGTGGGCTGGGACGGGCTGTGGTGGGCTGGGAGGGGCCGTGGTGGGCTGGGAGGGGCTTTGGTGGGCTGGGACGGGCTGTGGTGGGCTGTGGTGGTCTGGGACGGGCTGTGGTGGGCTGTGGTGGGTTCTGCTGGGCTTGAGACGGGCTGTGGTGGGCTGGGACGGGCTGAGATGAGTTCTGGTTGTCTGGAACGAGCTGGGACGGGCTGTGGTGGGCTGGGACGGGCTGTGGTGGTCTGGAACAGGCTGTGGTGGGTTGGGACAAGTTGGGACATGCTGGGACGGTGTGTGGTGGACTGGGATGGTCTGTGGTGGGGCGTGGTGGGCTGCGACGGGCCGTGGTGAACCGTGGTGGGCTGTGGTGGGCCGTGCTGGACCGTTTTGAGCCGGTATGGGAAGGGATGGGCTGTGGTGGGCCGTGGTGGGCTGGGACAGGTCATGGTGGTCTGAGATGGCCCGTGGTGAACTGTGGTGGGCCGTGGTGGGCTGGGACGGGCCGTGGTGGTCTGTGGTGGGCCGTGGTGGTCTGGGACAGGCTGTGGTGGGCTTTGGTGGGTTCTGGTGAGCTTGAGATGGGCTGTGGTGGGCTGGGACGGGCTGGGACGGGCTCTGGTGGTCTGGAACGGGCTGTGGTGGGCCAGGACAGGCTGTGGTGGGCGGGGATGAACTGTGGTGGGCGGAGACGGGTTGTGGTGGGCTGGGACTGTCTGTGGTGGGCTGTGATGGGCTATGGTGGGCTGTGGTGTGCTGGGACGGGCTTTGGAGGGTTGGGACGGGCTGGGACGGGCAGTGGTGGGCTGTGGTGGGTTCTGCTGAGCTTGAGACGGGCTGTGGTGGGCTGGGACGGGCTGAGACAAGTTCTGGTTGTCTGGAACGAGCTGGGACGGGCTGTGGTGGGCGGGGACGGGCTGGGACGGGCCGTGGTGGGCTGGGACGGGCTGGGACGGGCCGTGGTGGGCTGGGACGGGCCGTGGTGGGCTGGGACGGGTTGGGATAGGCTGCGGTGGGCCGTGGTGTGCTGTGGTGGGCCGTGGTGGGCTGGGATAGGCTGTGGTGAGCTGAGACGGGCTCTGGAGGTCTGTGGTGGGCTAGGACGGCTTGTGGTGGGCTGGGACGGGCTGTGGTGAACTTTGGTGGGCTGGGGCGGGTTGAGGCGGCCTGTGGTGGGCTGGGACGGCCTGTGGTGGGCTGGGACGGCCTGTGGTGGGCTGTGGTAAGCTGGGACGGGCTGTGGTGGGCTGTGATGGGCTGTGGTGGGCTGTGGTGTGCTGGGACGGGCTGTGGTGGGCCGGGACGGGCCGTGGTGGGCTGTGGTGCGCCTTGTTTATCTGGGACGAGCTGTGGTGGGCCATGGCGGGCCGTGGTGGGCTGGGACGGGCCGTAGTTTGCCGTGGTGGGCTGAAACAGGCTGTGGTGACCGGTGGTAAGCTGTGGTGGGCTGGGACGGGTTGTGGTGGGCTGGGACGGGTTTCGGTGGGCTGGGATAAGCTGTGTTGGGCTGCGACGGGCTGTGGTAGGCTGGGATGAGCTGTGGAGGGTTGGGACGGGCTGTGGAGGGTTGTGGAGGGCTGTGCTGGGCATGGACAGGCTGTGGTGGGCTGAGATGGGCCGTGGTGGTCCGTGGTGGGCTGGGACGGGCCGTGGTGGGCTAGGACGGGCTGTGGTGAACTGTGGTGGGCTGTGATGGGCCGTGGTGGGCTGTGATGGGCCGTGGTGGGCTGGGACGGGCCGTGGTGGGCTGGGACGGGCCGTGGTGGGCTGGGACGGGCTGTGGTGGGCTGGGACGGGCTGTGGTGGTCTGTGACAAGCTCTTGTGGGCTGTGGTGGGCTGGGATGAGCTGTGGTGGGCTCTGGTGAGCTCTTGTGGGCTGGGACGGGCTGTCGTGGGCTGGGGCGGGTTGGGACGGGCTGGGACTGGCTTTGGTGGGCTGTGGTGGGCTGGGACGGGCTGTGGTGGGCTGGGACGGGCTGGGACGGGCCGTGGTGGGCTGGGACGGGCTCTGGTGGGCTGGGACGGGCTCTGGTGGGCTGGGACGGGCCGTGGTGGGCTGGGACGAGCCGTAGTGGGCCGGGACGGGCCGTGGTGGTTTGTTATGGGCCGTGCTGGGGCGGGTCGGGCCGTGCTGGGGCGGGTCGGGCCGTGGTGGGCGGGGTCGGGCCGTGGTGAGCGGGGTCGGGCCGTGGTGGGCCGGGACGGGCCGTGGTGGGCCGGGACGGGCCGTGGTGGGCTACGACGGGCCGTGGTGGGCCGTGGTGGTCTGGGACGGGTTGTGGTGGTCTGGGACGGGCCGTGGTGGGCTGGGACGGGCCGTGGTGAGCTGGGACGGGCCGTGGTGGGCTGGGACGGGCCGTGGTGGGCTGGGACGGGCCGTGGTGAGCTGCGACGGGTTGGGACCGACCGTGGTGAGCTGGGACCAGCCGTGGTGGGCTGGGACGGGCTCTGGTGGGCTGGGACGGGCTCTGGTGGGCTGGGACGGGCTGTCGTGGGCTGGGACGGGTTCTGGTGGGCTGGGACGGGCTCTGGTGGGCTTGGACAGGCTGTGGTGGGCTGGGACGAGCCGTAGTAGGCCGGGACGGGCCGTGGTGGGTTGTTATGGGCCGTGGTGGGATGGGACGGTCTGTGGTGGGCTGTGGTAGACCGTGGTGGTCTGTGATGGGCTGTGGTAAGCTGGGACGGGATATGGTAAGCTGGGACAGGCTTTCGTGGGCTGGGACAGGCCGTCGTGGGCTGGGACGGGCCGGGACGAGCCGTGGTGGGCCGGGACGGGCCGTGGGGGGCCGGGACGGGCTGTGGTGGGCTGGGACGAACTGTGGTGGTCTGTGGTGGGCTGGGACGGGCCGTGGTGGGTTGGGACGGGCCGTGGTGGGTTGGGACGGGCCGTGACGGGCTGGGACGGGCTGTGGTGGCCTGGGACGGGCCGTGGTGGGCTGGGATGGGCCGTGGTTGGCCGTGGTAAGCTGTGACGGGCCGTTGTGGGCTGGGATGGACTCTGGTGTGGTGGGACGGGCTGCCGTGGGGTGTGGTGGGCTGGGACCGGCTGCGGTGGGCTGTGGTGGGCTGGGACCCACTGCGGTTAGCTGTGGTGGGTTGTGGTGAGCTGGGACAGGCTGTGGTGGGCTGGAATGGGCTGGGACGGGCTGTGGTCGGTGTGGTGGTCTGGGAAGCGCTGTAGTGAGCTGAGACGGGCTGTGGTGGGCTGGGATTTGCTGGGACGGGCTGCGGTGGGCTGGGACGGGCTGCGGTGGGCTGGGGCGGGCTGCGGTGTGCTGGGAAGTGCTGGGACGGTCTGGGATGAGCTGGGACGGGCTGTGGTGGGCGGGGACGGGCTGTGGTGGGCTGGTACGGGCTGTGGCCAGCTGGAGCACGCTGTGGTGGTTTGTGGTGAGCTGGGACGGGCTGCGACGGGCTGTGGTGGGCTGTGGTAAACTGGGACGGGCTGTGTTGGGCTGGGACGGGCTGTGTTGGGCTGGGACGGGTGTGGTGGGCTGGGACGGGCTGTGGTGGGCTGGGACGAGCTGTGATGAGCTGAGACGGGCTGTGATGAGCTGAGACGGGCTGTGATGGGCCGTGGTGGGCCGGGACAGGCTCTGGTGGGCTGTGGAGGCTGGGACGGGCTCTGGTGGGCTGGGACGGACATGGACGCACTGTGGTGGGATGGGACAGGCTGGGACGGGCTGTGTCGGGCTGGGAGGGGCTTTGGGGGGCTGGGACGGGCTGTGGTGGGCTGGAATGGGCTGCGGTGGGCTGGGACGGGCTGCGGTGGGCTGGGACGGGCTGCGGTGGGCTGGGACGGGATGCGGTGGGTGGGGACGGGCTGTGGTGGGCGGGGATGGGCTGTGGTGGGCTGGGACGGGCTGTGGTGGGCAAGGACACACTGTCGCAGGCCGGGAAGGGCTGTGGTGGGCTGAGACGGTCTGTGGTGGGCTGTGGTGGGCCGTGATGGGCTGTGGTGGGCCTGGACGGGCTGGGCCGTGCTGGGACGGGTTGGCATGGGCTCTGACGGGCTGGGACGGGCTGTGGTGGGCTGGGAAGAGCTGTGTTGGGCTGAGGCTGGCTGTGGTGGGCTGGGACGGGCTGTGGTCATCTGGAACGGGCTGTGGGGGGCTGGGACGGGCTGGAACGGGCTGTGGTGGGCTGGGACGGCCTGTGGTGGTCTGGGACGGCCTGTGGTGGTCTGGGACGGGCTGTGGTGGGCTGGGAAGGGCTGTGGTGGGCTGGGACGGGCTGTGGTGTGCTGGGAAGGGCCGTGGTGGGCTGAGGTGGGCCATGGTGGGCTGCGACAGACCGTGGTTGGCCGGGACGGACCACTGTGGGCCGTAGTAGGCCGGGACGGGCTGTGGTGGGCCGGGAAGGGCTGTGGTGGGCCGGGAAGGGCTGTGGTGGGCTGGGACGGGCTGTGGTAAGCCGGGACGGGCTGTGGTGGGCCGGGACGGGCTGTGGTGGGCTGACTCGGGCTGTGGTGAGCTGGTTCGGGCCGTGGTGGGCTGGGACAGGCCGTGGTGGGCTGGACTGCGCCGTGGTGGGCCGTGGTGGGCTGGGACGGGCCGTGGTGGGCTGTGGTGGGCTGTGGTGGGCCGGGACGGGCCGTAGTGGGCAGGGACAAGTTGTGGTGAGCTTGGACGTGCTGGGACGGTCTGTAGTGGGCTGTGGTGGGCTGGGACGGGCTGTGGTGGGCTTGGACGAGCTGTGGTGGGCTGGGACGGGCTGTGGTGGGCTGGGACGGGCTGTGGTGGGCTGGGACAAGCTGTGGTGAGCTGAGACGGGCTGTGGTGGGTTGGGACCGGCTGTGGTGGGCTCCGACGGGCTCTGGTAGGCTGGGACGGGCTGTGGTGGACTGGGCCGGGCTGTGGTGAGCTGGGACGGGCTCGGACAGGCTGTGGTGGGCTGGGACGGGCTGGGACGAGCTGTGGTGGGCTGGGACGGGCTGTGGTGGTCTGCGGTAGGGTGTGGTGGGCTGGGACGGGCTGTGGTGGGCTGGGACGGGCTGTGGTGGGTTGGGACGGGCCGTGGTGGGTTGGGACGGGCCGTGGCGGGCTGGGACGGGCTGTGGTGGCCTGGGACGGGCCGTGGTGGGCTGGGATGGGCCGTGGTGGGCCGTGGTAAGCTGTGACGGGCCGTTGTGGGCTGGGATGGACTCTGGTGTGGTGGGACGGGCTGCGGTGGGGTGTGGTGGGCTGGGACCGGCTGCGGTGGGCTGTGGTGGGCTGGGACCGCCTGCGGTTAGCTGTGGTGGGTTGTGGTGAGCTGGGACAGGCTGTGGTGGGCTGGAATGGGCTGGGACGGGCTGTGGTCGGTGTGGTGGACTGGGAAGCGCTGTAGTGAGCTGAGACGGGCTGTGGTGGGCTGGGATTTGCTGGGACGGGCTGCGGTGGGCTGGGACGGGCTGCGGTGGGCTGGGGCGGGCTGCGGTGTGCTGGGAAGTGCTGGGACGGTCTGGGATGAGCTGGGACGGGCTGTGGTGGGCGGGGACGGGCTGTGGTGGGCTGGTACGGGCTGTGGCCAGCTGGAGCACGCTGTGGTGGTTTGTGGTGAGCTGGGACGGGCTGCGACGGGCTGTGGTGGGCTGTGGTAAACTGGGACGGGCTGTGTTGGGCTGGGACGGGCTGTGTTGGGCTGGGACGAGCTGTGATGAGCTGAGACGGGCTGTGATGAGCTGAGACGGGCTGTGATGGGCCGTGGTGGGCCGGGACAGGCTCTGGTGGGCTGTGGAGGGCTGGGACGGGCTCTGGTGGGCTGGGACGGACATGGACGCACTGTGGTGGGATGGGACGGGCTGGGACGGCCTGTGTCGGGCTGGGAGGGGCTGTGGGGGGCTGGGACGGGCTGTGGTGGGCTGGAATGGGCTGCGGTGGGCTGGGACGGGCTGTGGTGGGCTGGGACGGGCTGTGGTGGGCTTGGACGGGATGCGGTGGGTGGGGACGGGCTGTGGTGGGCGGGGATGGGCTGTGGTGGGCTGGGACGGGCTGTGGTGGGCAAGGACACACTGTCGCAGGCCGGGACGGGCTGTGGTGGGCTGAGACGGTCTGTGGTGGGCCGTGGTGGGCTGTGGTTGGCCGTGGTGGGCTGGGACGGGCAGTGGTGGGCTGGGACGGACTGTGGTGGGCCGTGATGGGCTGTGGTGGGCCGGGACGGGCTGGGCCGTGCTGGGACGGGTTGGCATGGGCTCTGACGGGCTGGGACGGGCTGTGGTGGGCTGGGAAGAGCTGTGTTGGGCTGAGGCTGGCTGTGGTGGGCTGGGACGGGCTGTGGTCATCTGGAACGGGCTGTGGGGGGCTGGGACGGGCTGGAACGGGCTGTGGTGGGCTGGGACGGGCTGTTGTGGGCTGGGACGGGCTGTGGTGGTCTGGGACGGGCTGTTGTGGGCTGGGAAGGGCCGTGGTGGGCTGCGACAGACCGTGGTTGGCCGGGACGGACCACTGTGGGCCGTGGTAGGCCGGGACGGGCTGTGGTGGGCTGGGACGGGCTGTGGTGGGCCGGGACGGGCTGTGGTAAGCCGGGACGGGCTGTGGTGGGCCGGGACGGGCTGTGGTGGGCCGGGACGGGCTGTGGTGGGCTGACTCGGGCTGTGGTGAGCTGGTTCGGGCCGTGGTGGGCTGGGACAGTCCGTGGTGGGCTGGACTGCGCCGTGGTGGGCCGTGGTGGGCTGGGACGGGCCGTGGTGGGCTGTGGTGGGCTGTGGTGGGCCGGGACGGGCCGTAGTGGGCAGGGACAAGTTGTGGTGAGCTTGGACGTGCTGGGACGGTCTGTAGTGGGCTGTGGTGGGCTGGGACGGGCTGTGGTGGGCTTGGACGAGCTGTGGTGGGCTGGGACGTGCTGTGGTGGGCTGGGACGGGCTGTGGTGGGCTGGGACAAGCTGTGGTGAGCTGAGACGGGCTGTGGTGGGTTGGGACCGGCTGTGGTGGGCTCCGACAAGCTCTGGTAGGTTGGGACGGGCTGTGGTGGACTGGGCCGGGCTGTGGTGAGCTGGGACGGGCTCGGACAGGCTGTGGTGGGCTGGGACGGGCTGGGACGAGCTGTGGTGGGCTGGGACGGGCTGTGGTGGTCTGCGGTAGGGTGTGGTGGGCTGGGACGGGCTGTGGTGGGCTGGGACGGGCTGTGGTGGGCTGCAACGGGCTGTGGTGGGCTGGGACGGGCTGTGGTGGGCCGGGACAGGCCGTGGTGGGCTTTGGTGCACCGTGTTTGGCTGGGATGGGCCGTGGTGGGCTGTGGTGGGCCGTGGTGTGTTGGGACGAGCTGTGGTTAGCTGTGGTGGGCTGAAACGGGCTGGACGGGCTGTGGTGGGCTGGGACGGGCTGGGACAGACTGTGGTGGGCTGGGACGGGCTGGGAAAGGCTGTGGTGGGCTGGGACGGGCTGGGACAGACTGTGGTGGCCTGTGGTGGCCTGTGGTGTCCTGGGACAAGCTGGGACGGGCTGTAGTGGGCTGGGACGGGCTGTGGTAAGCTGCAACGGGCTGTGGTGGGCTGTGATGGGCTGTGGTGAGCTGGGACGTGCCGTGGTGGGCTGAGACGTACTGTGGGGTGCTGTGGTGTGCTGTGGTGTGCTGTGGTGGGCTGTGGTGGGCTGTGGTGGGCTGTGGTGGGCTGTGCTTGGCTGGGACGGGCTGGGACGGGCCGTGGTGGGCTGGGACGGGCCGTGGTGGGCTTGGACGGGCCGTGGTGGGCTGTGATGGGCCCTGGAGGGCTGTGGTAGGCCGCGGTGGGCTGGGACGGGCCGCGGTGGGCTGGGACGGGTCGCGGTGGGCTGGGACGAACTGCGTTGGGCTGGGTCGGGCTGCGGTTGGCTGGGACGGGCTGCGGTGGGCTGGGACGGGCTGCGGTGGGCTGGGACGGGCTGCGGTGGGCTGGGACGGGCTGGGACGGGCTGTGGTGGGTGGGGATGGGCTGTGGTGGGCGGGGATGGGCTGTGGTGGGCTGGGACGGGCTGTGGTGGGCAAGGACACACTGTCGCAGGCCGGGACGGGCTGTGGTGGGCTATGGTGAGCTGGGACGGGCTCTGGTGGGCTGAGACGGTCTGTGGTGGGCCGTGGTGGGCTGTGGTTGGCCGTGGTGGGCTGGGACGGACTGTGGTGGGCTGTGGTGGGCCGTGATGGGCTGTGGTGGGCCGGGACGGGCTGGGCCGTGCTGGGACGGGTTGGCATGGGCTCTGACGGGCTGTGACGGGCTGTGTTGGGCTGGGACGGGCTGTGGTGGGCTGGGACGGGCTGTGGTGGGCTGGGACGGGCTGTGGTGTGCTGGGACGGACTGTGGTGGGCTGTGGTGGGCCGTGATGGCCTGTGGTGAGCCGGGACGGGCTGGGCCGTGCTGGGACGGGTTGGCATGGGCTCTGACGGGCTGGGACGTGCTGTGGTGGGCTGGGAAGAGCTGTGTTGGGCTGAGTCGGGCTGTTGTGGGCTGGGACGGGCTGTGGTCGTCTGGAACGGGCTGTGTGGGGCTGGGACGGGCTGGAACGGTCTGTGGTGGGCTGGGACGGGCTGTGGTGGGCTTGGACGGGCTGTGGTGGGCTGGGACGGGCTGTGGTGTGCTGGGACGGGCCGTGGTGGGCTGGGACGGGCCGTGGTGGGCTGGGACGGGCTATGGTGGGTTGGGAGGGGCTCTGGTGGGCCGTGGTGGTCCGGGACAGGCCCTGGTGGGCTGTGGTGGGCTGGGACGGGCTCTGGTGGGCTGGGACGGACTTGGACGCACTGTGGTGGGATCGGACGGGCTGGGACGGCCTGTGGTGGGCTGGGACGGGCTGTGGTGGGCTGGGACAAGCTGGGACGGGCTTTGGTGAGCTGGGACGGGCTCGGACAGGATGTGGTGGGCTGGGACGAGCTGTGGTGGGCTGGGACGGGCTGTGGTGGTCTGCGGTAGGCTGGGACGGGCTGGGACGGGCCGTGGTGGGCTTTGACGGGCCGTGGTGGGCTGGGACGGGCCGTGGTGGGCTGGGACGGGCTATGGTGGGTTGGGAGGGGCTCTGGTGGGCCGTGGTGGGCCGGGACAGGCCCTGGTGGGCTGTGGTGGGCTGGGACGGGCTCTGGTGGGCTGGGACGGACTTGGACGCACTGTGGTGGGATCGGACGGGCTGGGACGGCCTGTGGTGGGCTGGGACGGGCTGTGGTGGGCTGGGACAAGCTGGGACGGGCTTTGGTGAGCTGGGACGGGCTCGGACAGGATGTGGTGGGCTGGGACGAGCTGTGGTGGGCTGGGACGGGCTGTGGTGGTCTGCGGTAGGCTGTGGTGGGCTGGGGCGGGCTGTGGTGGGCTGGGACGGGCTTTGGTGGGCTGCAACGGGCTGTGGTGGGCTGGGACGGGCTGTGGTGGGCCGGGACAGGCCGTGGTGGGCTTTGGTGCACCGTGTTTGGCTGGGATGGGCCGTGGTGGGCTGGGACGAGCTGTGGTTAGCTGTGGTGGGCTGGGACGGGCTGTGGTGGGCTGGGACGGGCTGGGACAGGCTGTGGTGGGCTGGGACGGGCTGGGACAGGCTGTGGTGGGCTGGGACGGGCTGGGACAGACTGTAGTAGGGTGGGACGGGCTGTGGTGGGCTGGGACGAGCTGTGACCGGCTGTGGTGGCCTGTGGTGGCCTGTGGTGGCCTGGGACAAGCTGGGACGGGCTGTAGTAGGCTGGGACGGGCTGTGGTAAGCTGCAACGGGCTGTGGTGGGCTGTGATGGGCTGTGGTGAGCTGGGACGTGCCGTGGTGGGCTGAGACGTACTGTGGTGGGCTGTGGTGGGCTGTGGTGTGCTGTGCTTGGCTGGGATGGGCTGGGACGGGCCGTGGTGGGCTGGGACGGGCCGTGGTGGGATGGGACGGGCCATGGTGGACTGGGACGGGCCGTGGTGGGCTGTGACGGGCCCTGGAGGGCTGTGGTAGGCCGCGGTGGGCTGGGACGGGCCGCGGTGGGCTGGGACGGGCCGCGGTGGGCTGGGACGAACTGCGGTGGGCTGGGTCGGGCTGCGGTGGCCTGGGACGGGCTGCGGTGGGCTGGGACGGGATGCGGTGGGCTGGGACGGGATGCGGTGGGTGGGGACGGGCTGTGGTGGGTGGGGACGGGCTGTGGTGGGCGGGGATGGGCTGTGGTGGGCTGGGACGGGCTGTGGTGGGCAAGGACACACTGTCGCAGGCCGGGACGGGCTGTGGAGGGCTATGGTGAGCTGCGACGGGCTCTGGTGGGCTGAGACGGTCTGTGGTTGGCCGTGGTGGGCTGTGGTTGGCCGTGGTGGGCTGGGACGGGCAGTGGTGGGCTGGGACGGACTGTGGTGGGCTGTGGTGGGCCGGGACGGGCTGGGCCATGCTGGGACGGGTTGGCATGGGCTCTGACGGGCTGGGACGGGCTGTGGTGGGCTGGGAAGAGCTGTGTTGGGCTGAGGCTGGCTGTGGTGGGCTGGGACGGGCTGTGGTCATCTGGAACGGGCTGTGGGGGGCTGGGACGGGCTGGAACGGGCTGTGGTGGGCTGGGACGGGCTGTTGTGGGCTGGGACGAGCTGTGGTGGTCTGGGACGGGCTGTGGTGGGCTGGGAAGGGCCGTGGTGGGCTGAGGTGGGCCATGGTGGGCTGCGACAGACCGTGGTTGGCCGGGACGGACCACTGTGGGCCGTGGTAGGCCGGGACGGGCTGTGGTGGGCCGGGAAGGGCTGTGGTGGGCAGGGACGGGCTGTGGTAAACCGGGACGGGCTGTGGTGGGCCGGGACGGGCTGTGGTGGGCTGACTCGGGCTGTGGTGAGCTGACTCAGGCTGTGGTGAGCTGGCTCGGGCCGTGGTGGGCTTGGTCGGGCCATGGTGGGCTGGACTGGGCCGTGGTGGGCCGTGGTGGGCTGGGACGGGCCGTGGTGGGCTGGGAAGGGCTGTGGTGGGCCGGGACGGGCCGTAGTGGGCAGGGACAAGTTGTGGTGAGCTGGGACGTGCTGGGACGGTCTGTAGTGGGCTGTGGTGGGCTGGGACGGGCTGTGAAGGGCTTGGACGAGCTGTGGTGGGCTGGTGTGGGCTGGGACGTGCTGTGGTGGGCTGGGACGGGCTGTGGTGGGCTGGGACAAGCTGTGGTGAACTGAGACGGGCTGTGGTGGGCTGGGACCAGCTGTGGTGGGCTCCGACGGGCTCTGGTAGGCTGGGACGGGCTGTGGTGGACTGGGACGGGCTGTGGTGGGCTGGGAAAGGCTCTGCTGGGCTGAGGTGGGCCTTGGTCGGCAGGGACGGGCCATGGTGGGCGGGGACGGGCCGTGGTGGGTGGGGACGGGCTGTGTTTGCTGGGACGGACTCTGGTGAGTCTGGGACGGGCTGTGCTGATCTGGGACGGGCTGTGGTGGGCTGGGACGGACTCTGGTGAGTCTGGGACGGGCTGTGGTGGGCTTGGACGGGCTGTGGTGGGCTGTAGTGGGCTGGGACGGGCTGTCGTGGGCTGGGACGGGCTGTCATGGGCTGGGACGGGCCATGGTGGGCCGGGACGGGCCGTGGTGGGCCGGGACCGGCTGTGGTGGGCTGGGACGGTCTGGGACGGGCTGTGGTGGGCCGGGACGGGCTGTGGTGTGCTGGGACGGGCTGGGACGGGCTGGGACGAGCTGTGGTGGGCTGGGACGGGCTGTGGTGGGCTGGGACGGACTGTGGTGGGCTGGGACGGACTGTGGTGTGCTGGGACGGGCTGTGGTGTGCTGAGACGGGCTGTGACGGGCTGTGGTGGGCGGGGACGGGCTGTGGTGGGCGGGGACGGGCTGTGGTGGGCTGGGACGGGCTGTGGTGGGCCGTAGTGGGCTGTGGTGGGCTGGGACGGGCTGTGGTGGTCTGTGACAAGCTCTTGTGGGCTGTGGTGGGCTGGGACGAGCTGTGGTGGGCTCTGGTGGGCTGGGACGGGCTGTCGTGGGCTGGGACGGGCTGTCATGGGCTGGGACGGGCTGGGACGGGCCGTGGTGGGCTGGGACGGGCCGTGGTGGGCTGGTACAGGCCGTGGTGGGCTGGGACGGGTTGGTATAGGCTGCGGTGGGCCGTGGTGTGCTGTGGTGGGCCGTGGTGGGCTGGGATAGGCTGTGGTGAGCTGAGATGTGCTCTGGAGGGCTGTGGTGGGCTGGGACGGCTTGTGGTGGGTGGGGACGAGCTGTGGTGGGCTTTCGTGGGCTGTGGTGGGCTTTCGTGGGCCGTGGTGGGCTGGGACGGGCTGTGGTGGGCTGGGACGGGCCGTGGTGGGCTGGGACGGGCCGTGGTGGGCTGGGACGGGCTGTGGTGGGCTGCAGTGAGTAGGGACGGGCTGTGGTGGGCTGGGACAGGCTGTGGTGGGCCGTGGTGGGCTGGGACGGGCCGCGGTGGGCTGGGACGAGCCGCGGTGGGCTGGGACGGGCCGTGGTGGGCTGGGACGGGCTGTGGTGGAATGGGATGGGCTGTGGTGGGATGGGACGGGCTGTGGTGGGCTGCGGTGGGACGGGACGGGCTGTGATGGGCGCGGACGGGCTGGGATGGTCTGTGGTGTGCTGGGACGAGCTGTGGTGGGTTGTGGAGAGCTGGGATGGGCTGTGACGGCCTGTGGTGGGCTGCGACGGGCTCTGGTGGTCTGGGACGAGCTGGGATGGGCTGGGACGGGCTGCGGTGGGCTGGGACGGGCTGCGGTGGGCTGGGACGAGCTGTGGTGGCTGGGACAGGCTGTGGTGTGCTGGGACGGGCTGTGGTGGGCTGGGACGGGTTGTGTTGGGCGGGGGACAGTTTGTGTTGGGCGGGGACGGGCTGTGGTGGGCTGTGGTGGGCTGTGGTGAGCTGTGGTGAGCTGGGACGGGCTGTGGTGGGCTGTGGTGGGCTGTGGTGGGCTGGGACGGGCTGCGGTGGGCTGTGGTGGGCTTGGACGGGCTGTGGTGGGCTGGGACGGGCTGTGGTGGGCTGTGGTGGACTGTGGTTGGCTGTGGTGGCCTGTGACAGGCTGTGGTGGGCTGTGGTGGGCTGTGTCGGGCTGTGGTGGGCTGTGGTGGGCTGGGATGGGCTGTGGTGTGCTGGGACGGGCTGGGACGGGCTGTGGTGGGCTGGGACGAGCTGTGGTGGGCTGTGGTGGGTTCTGGTGAGCTTAGACGGGCTGTGGTGGGTTGGGACGGTCTGTGGTGTGTTGTTGTGGGCTGGGATGGGTTGTGTTGGGCTTGGGCGGGCTGTGGTGGGCTGGGACGGGTTGTGGAGGGCTGGGACGGGCTGTGGTGGGCTGGGACGGGCTGTGGTTGGCTGGGACCGTCTGTTTTGCGCTGGGATGGCCTGCGGTGGCCTGTGGTGGGCTGTGGTGGGCTGAAATAGGCTGGGACAGGCTCTGGTGGCTGGGACGGGCCGTGGTGGGCTGGGACGGGCCGTGGTGGGCTGTGGTGGGCTGGGACGGGCCGTGGTGGGCTTTGGTGGGCTGAGACGGGCTGGGGCGGGCTGTGGTGGGCTGGGACGGGCTGCGGTAGTCTGGGACGGGCTGGGACGGGCCGCGGTGGGCTGGGACGGGCCGCGGTGGGCTGGGACGGGCCGCGGTGGGCTGCGACGGGCCGCGGTGGGCTGCGACGGGCCGTGGTGGGCTGCGACGGGCCGTGGTGGGCTGGGACAGGCCGTGGTGTTCTGGGACGGTCCGTGGTGGGCTGGGTCGAGCTGTGGTGGGCTGGGACGGGCTGTGGTGGGCCGCGGTGGGCCGGGACGGGCCGTGTTGGGCTGTGGTGCGCCGTATTTAGCTGGGACGGGCCGTGGTGTTCTGTGATGGGCCATGGCGGGCCGTGGTTGGCCGTGGTGGGCCGGAACGGGCCGTGGTGGGCTGAAACAGGCTGGGACGGACTCTGGTGTGGTGGGATGGGCTGCGGTGGGCTGGGACGGGCTGGTACTTGATGTGGTGGGCTGGGACGGACTGGGACGGGCTGTGACGGGCTAGTGGTGGTCTGGGACGAGCTGGGAAAAGCTGTGGTGGTCTGGGACGGGCTGTGGTGGTCTGGGACGGGCTGTGGGGGGCTGGGACGGGCTGTGGGGGGCTGGTATGGGCTGTGGTGGGCTGTGGTTGTCTGGTACGGGCTGTGGTGGGCTGGGACGGGCTGTGGAGGGCTGTGGTGGGCTGGGACGGGCTGTGGTGGGCCGTGGTGGGCTCTGGCAGGCCGTGGTGGGCCGTGGGGGGCCGTGGTGGGCTGCAGTGGGTTGGGACGGGCTGTGGTGGAATGGGATAAGCTGTGGTGGGCTGGGACAGTCTATGGTGGGCTGTGGTGGGATGGGAAAAGCTGTGGTGGGCTGTGGTGGGCTGGGACCGTCTGTGATGTGTTGGGACGGGCTATGGTGGGCTGTGGTGGGCTGGTACGGGCTGTGGCGGTCTTGGATGGGCTGTGGCGTGCCAAGACGGGCTGTGGCGGTCTGGGACGGCTGTGGTGGGTTGTGGCAGGCTGTGGTGGGCCGTGGCGGGCCTTGGTGGGCCGTGGCGGGCCGGGCAGTGGTGGGCTGTGGTGGGCTGTGGTGGGCCTTGGCGGGCTGTGGTGGGCTGTGACGGGCAGTGGTGGGCTGGGACGGGCTGTGGTGGGCTGGGACGGACTGTGGTGTGCTGGGACGGGCTGTGGTGTTCTGGGACGGGCTGGGACGGGCTGTGGTGGGCGGTGACGGGCTCTGGTGGGCTGGGATGGGTTCTGGGGGGCTGTGGTGGGCTGTGGTGTGCTGTGGTGGCCTGTGGTGGGCTCTGGTGGGCTCTGGTGGTCTGGAACGGGCTGTGGTGGGCTGGGACGGGCTGGGACGGGCTGTGGTGGGCTGGGACGGGCTGGGACGGGCTGTGGTGTGCTGGGACGGGCTGTGGTAAGCTGTAACGGGCTGTGGTGGACTGGGACGGGCCGTGGTGGACTGGGACGGGCCGTGGTGGACTGGGACGGGCCGTGGTGGGCTGGGACGGACCGTGGTGGGCTGGGATGGGCCGTGGTGGGCTGGGGCGGGCCGTGGTGGGCTGGGACGGTCTGTGGTGGGCTGGGACGGGCCGTGGTGGGCCGGGCCGGGCCGTGGTGGGCCGGGACGGGCTGTGGTGGGCTGGGACGGTCTGGGACGGGCTGTGGTGGGCCGGGACGGGCTGTGGTGTGCTGGGACGGGCTGGGACGGGCTGGGACGGGCTGTGGTGGGCTGGGACGGACTGTGGTGTGCTGGGACGGGCTGTGGTGTTCTCGGACGGGCTGGGACGGGCTGTGGTGGGCGGGGACGGGCTGTGGTGGGCTGGGACGGGCTGTGGTGGGCCGTAGTGGGCTGTGGTGGGCTGGGACGGGCTGTGGTGGTCTGTGACAAGCTCTTGTGGGCTGTGGTGGGCTGGGACGAGCTGTGGTGGGCTCTGGTGGGCTGGGACGGGCTCTGGTGGGCTGGGACGGGCTGTCATGGGCTGGGACGGGCTGGGACGGGCCGTGGTGGGCTGGGACGGGCCGTGGTGGGCTGGTACAGGCCGTGGTGGGCTGGGACGGGTTGGGATAGGCTGCGGTGGGCCGTGGTGTGCTGTGGTGGGCCGTGGTGGGCTGGGATAGGCTGTGGTGAGCTGAGATGTGCTCTAGAGGGCTGTGGTGGGCTGGGACGGCTTGTGGTGGGCGGGGACGAGCTGTGGTGGGCTTTCGTGGGCTGTGGTGGGCTTTCGTGGGCCGTGGTGGGCTGGGACGGGCTGTGGTGGGCTGGGCCAGGCCGTGGTGGGCTGGGACGGGGCTGTGGTGGGCTGCAGTGAGTAGGGACGGGCTGTGGTGGGCTGGGACAGGCTGTGGTGGGCCGTGGTGGGCTGGGACGGGCCACGGTGGGCTGGGACGAGCCGCGGTGGGCTGGGACGGGCCGTGGTGGGCTGGGACGGGCTGTGGTGGAATGGGATGGGCTGTGGTGGGATGGGACGGGCTGTGGTGGGCTGCGGTGGGATGGGACGGGCTGTGATGGGCGCGGACGGGCTGGGATGGTCTGTGGTGTGCTGGGACGAGCTGTGGTGGGTTGTGGAGAGCTGGGATGGGCTGTGACGGCCTGTGGTGGGCTGCGACGGGCTCTGGTGGTCTGGGACGACCTGGGACGGGCTGCGGTGGGCTGCGACGGGCTCTGGTGGTCTGGGACGAGCTGGGACGGGCTGGGACGGGCTGCGGTGGGCTGGGACGGGCTGCGGTGGGCTGGGACGAGCTGTGGTGGCTGGGACAGGCTGTGGTGTGCTGGGACGGGCTGTGGTGGGCTGGGACGGGTTGTGGTGGGCGGGGACAGTTTGTGTTGGGCGGGGACGGGCTGTGGTGGGCTGTGGAAGGCTGGGACGGGCTGTGGTGGGCTGTGGTGAGCTGTGGTGAGCTGGGACGGGCTGTGGTGGGCTGGGACGGGCTGTGGTGGGCTGTGGTGGGCTGTGGAAGGCTGGGACGGGCTGTGGTGGGCTGTGGTGGGCTGTGGTGAGCTGTGGTGGGCTGTGGTGGGCTGTGGTGGGCTGTGGTGGGCTGGGACGAGCCGCGGTGGGCTGGGACGGGCCGTGGTGGGCTGGGACGGGCCGTGGTGGAATGGGATGGGCTGTGGTGGGATGGGACGGGCTGTGGTGGGCTGCGGTGGGCTGGGACGGGCTGTGATGGGCGCGGACGGGCTGGGATGGTCTGTGGTGTGCTGGGACGAGCTGTGGTGGGTTGTGGAGAGCTGGGATGGGCTGTGACGGCCTGTGGTGGGCTGGGACGGGCTCTGGCGGTGTGGGACGAGCTAGGACGGGCTGGGACGGGCTGCGGTGGGCTGGGACGAGCTGTGGTGGCTGGGACAGGCTGTGGTGTGCTGGGACGGGCTGTGGTGGGCTGGGACGGGTTGTGGTGGGTGGGGACAGTTTGTGTTGGGCGGGGACGGGCTGTGGTGGGCTGTGGAAGGCTGGGACGGGCTGTGGTGGGCTGTGGTGAGCTGTGGTGAGCTGGGATGGGCTGTGGTGAGCTGGGACGGGCTGTGGTGGGCTGTGGTGGGCTGGGACGGGCTGCGGTGGGCTGTGGTGGGCTTGGACGGGCTGTGGTGGGCTGGGACGGGCTGTGGTTGGCTGTGGTGGGCTGTGGTGGACTGTGGTGGACTGTGGTGGACTGTGGTGGACTGTGGTGGCCTGTGACAGGCTGTGGTGGGCTGTGTCGGGCTGTGGTGGGCTGTGGTGGGCTGTTGTGGGCTGTGGTGTGCTGGGACGGGCTGGGACGGGCTGTGGTGGGCTGGGACGAGCTGTGGTGGGCTGTGGTGGGTTCTGGTGAGCTTAGACGGGCTGTGGTGGGTTGGGACGGTCTGTGGTGTGTTGTTGTGGGCTGGGATGGGTTGTGTTGGGCTTGGGCGGGCTGTGGTGGGCTGGGACGGGCTATGCCGGGCTAGGACGGGCTGTGGTGACCTGGGACAGGCTGTGGTGGGCTGTGGAGGGCTGGGACGGGCTGTGGTGGGCTCGACGGGCTGTGGTTGGCTGGGACCGTCTGTTTTGGGCTGGGATGGCCTGCGGTGGCCTGTGGTGGGCTGTGGTGGGCTGAAATAGGCTGGGACAGGCTCTGGTGGCTGGGACGGGCCGTGGTGGGCTGGGACGGGCCGTGGTGGGCTGGGATGCGCTGTGGTGGGCTGGGACGTCCTGTGGTGGGCTGGGAAGGGCTGGGGCGGGCTGTGGTGGCCTGGGACGGCCTGTGGTGAGCTGGGACGGTCTGGAGCGGGCTGTGGTGGGCTGGGACAGGCTGTGGTAGGACAGGGACGGGCTGTGGTGGGTTATGGGGGGCTGGGACGGGCTTTGGTGGGCTGGGACGGGCCGTGGTGGGCTGGGACGGGCCGTGGTGGGCTGGGACGGGCTGTGGTGGGCTGTAGTGGGCTGGGACAAGCTGTGGTGGGCTGGGACAGGCTTTGATGAGCTGGGACAGGCTGTGGTGGCCTGGTACGGGCTGTGGTGGGCTGGGACAGGCTGTGGTGGTCTCGGATGGCCTGTTGTTGTCTGGGACGGCCTGTGGTGGTCTGGGACGGCCTGTGGTGGTCTGGGACGGCCTGTGGTGGTCTGGGACGGCCTGTGGTGTTCTGGGACGGGCTGTGGTGAGCTGGGACGGGCTGTGGTGAGCTGGGACGGGCTGTGGTGAGCTGGGACGGGCTGTGTTGAGGTGGGACGGGCTGTGGTGAGGTGGGACGGGCTGTGGTGAGGTGGGACGGGCTGCGACGGGCTGCGACGGGCTGTGGTGGGCTGTGACGGGCTGCGGTGGGCTGCGACGGGCTGTGATGGGCTGCCGTGGGCTGGGACAGGCTGCCTTGGGCTGGGACGGGTTGCCGTGGGCTGGGACGGGCTGGGACGGGCTGCGGTAGTCTGGGACGGGCTGGGACGGGCCGCGGTGGGCTGGGACGGGCCGCGGTGGGCTGGGACGGGCCGCGGTGGGCTGCGACGGGCCGCGGTGGGCTGCGATGGGCCGTGGTGGGCTGCGACGGGCCGTGGTGGGCTGGGACAGGCCGTGGTGTTCTGGGACGGTCCGTGGTGGGCTGGGTCGGGCCGTGGTGGGCTGGGACGGGCTGTGGTGGGCCGCGGTGGGCCGGGACGGGCCGTGTTGGGCTGTGGTGCGCCGTGTTTAGCTGGGACGGGCCGTGGTGTTCTGTGATGGGCCATGGCGGGCCGTGGTTGGCCGTGGTGGGCCGGAACGGGCCGTGGTTAGCCGTGGTGGGCTGAAACAGGCTGGGACGGACTCTGGTGTGGTGGGATGGGCTGCGGTGGGCTGGGACGGGCTGGTACTTGATGTGGTGGGCTGGGACGGACTGGGACGGGCTGTGACGGGCTAGTGGTGGTCTGGGACGAGCTGGGAAAAGCTGTGGGGGGCTGAGACGGGCTGTGGTGGTCTGGGACGGGCTGTGGTGGTCTGGGACGGGCTGTGGTGGTCTGGGACGGCCTGTGGTGGTTTGGGACGGGCTGTGGTGTTCTGGGACGGCCTGTGGTGTTCTGGGACGGGCTGTGGTGGGCTGGGACGGGCTGTGGTGAGCTGGGACGGGCTGTGGTGAGGTGGGACGGGCTGCGACGGGCTGCGACGGGCTGTGGTGGGCTGCGACGGGCTGTGGTGGGCTGCGACGGGCTGTGATGGGCTGCCGTGGGCTGGGACGGGCTGCCGTGGGCTGGGACGGGTTGCCGTGGGCTGGGACGGGCTGGGACGGGCTGCGGTAGTCTGGGACGGGCTGGGACGGGCCGCGGTGGGCTGGGCGGGCTGGTACTTGATGTGGTGGGCTGGGACAGGCTGGGACGGGCTGTGACGGGCTGTGGTGCTCTGGGACGAGCTGGGGAAAGCTGTGGTGGGCTGCGACGGGCTGTGGTGGGCTGTGGTTGGCTGGTACAGGCTGTGGTGGGCTGGGATGGGCTGTGGAGGGCTGTGGTGGGCTGGGACGGGCTGTGGTGGGCTGGGACGGGCTGTGGTGTGCTGTGGTGTCCATTGGTGAGCTGGGATGGGCTGTGGGGGGCTGGTATGGGCTGTGGTGGGCTGTGGTTGTCTGGTACGGGCTGTGGTGGGCTGGGACGGGCTGTGGAGGGCTGTGGTAGGCTGGGACGGGCTGTGGTGGGCCGGGACGGGCTGTGGTGTGCCGGGACGGGCTGTGGTGGGCTGTGGTGGGCTGGGACGGGCTGTGGTGGGTTGGGACGGGCTGTGGTGGGCCGGGACGGGCTGTGGTGGGCCGGGACGGGCTGTGGTGGGCTGTGGTGGGCTGCGGTGGGCTGGGACGGGCTGTGGTGGGCGCGGACGGGCTGGGATGGTCTGTGGTGTGCTGGGACGAGCTGTGGTGGGTTGTGGAGAGCTGGGATGGGCTGTGACGGCCTGTGGTGGGCTGGGACGGGCTCTGGTTGTCTGGGACGGGCTGGGACGAGCTGGGACGGGCTGGGACGGGTTGTGGTGGGCTGGGACGGGCTGTGGTGGGCTGGGATGGCCTTGGACTGGCTGTGGTGTGCTGCGACGGGCTGTGGTGGTCTGTGACAAGCTCTTGTGGGCTGCGGTGGGCTGGGACGAGCTGTGGTGGGCTCTGGTGGGCTCTGGTGGGCTGGGACGGGCTGTCGTGGGCTGGGACAGTCTGGGACGGGCCGTGGTGGGCTGGGACGGGCCGTGGTGGGCTGGGACGGGTTGGGATAGGCTGCGGTGGGCCGTGGTGTGCTGTGGTGGGCCGTGGTGGGCTGGGATAGGCTGTGGTGAGCTGAGACGGGCTCTGGAGGTCTGTGGTGGGCTAGGACGGCTTGTGGTGGGCTGGGACGGGCTGTGGTGGGCCGTGGTGGGCTGTGGTGGGCTTTCGTGGGCCATGGTGGGCTGGGATGGGCTGTGGTGGGCTGGGACGGGCTGTGGTGGGTTGTGGAGAGCTGGGACGGGCTGTGACGGGCTGTGGTGGGCTGCGACGGGCTCTGGGGGTCTGGGACAGGCTTGGACGAGCTGGGACAGGCTGTGGTGGGCTGAGACGGGCTGGGAGGGGCTGGGACGGGCTGTGGTGGGCTGGGACGGGCTGTGGTGGGCTGTGGTAAGCTGGGACGGGCTGTGGTGGGCTGGGACGGGCTGTGGTGGGCTGGGACGGGCTGTGGTGGGCTGTGGTGGGCTGGGACGAGTTGTAGTGGGCCGGGACGGACTGTGGTGGGCTGTGGTGCTTTGGGACGGGCTGTGGTGGTCTGTGGTGGGCTGGGACGGGTTGTGGTGGGCTGGGACGGGCTGTGGTGAGCTCGGACGGGCTGTGGTGGGCCGGGACGGGCTGTGGTGGGCTGTGGTGGGCTGGGACGAGTTGTAGTGGGCCGGGACGGGCTGTGGTGGGCTGTGGTAAGGTGGGATGGGCTGTGGTGTGCTGGGATGGTCTGTGGTGGGCTGGGACGGGCTGTGGTGGGCTGGGACGGGCTGTGGTGTGCTAGGACGGGCTGGGGTGGGCTGGGACGGGCTGTGGTGTGCTGGGACGGGCTGTGGTGTGCTGGGACGGGCTGTGGTGGGCTGTGATGGGTTCTGGGGGTCTCGGACAGGCTTGGACGAGCTGGGACAGGCTGGGACAGGCTGTGGTGGGCTGACACGGGTTGGGAGGGGCTGGGACGGGCTGTGTTGGGTGGGGACGGGCCGTGGTGGGCTGGGATGGGCTTTGGTGGGCTGGGACGTGCCGTAGTAGGCCGGGACGGGCCGTGGTGGGTTGTTATGAGCCGTGGTGGGCTGGGACGGGCTGTGGTGGGCTGTGGTGGACCGTGGTGGGCTGTGATGGGCTGTAGTAAGCTGGGACAGAATGTGGTAAGTTGGGACGGTCTGTCGTGGGCTGGGACGGCCTGGGACGGGCCGTGGTGACCAGGGACGGGCTCTGGTGGGCGGAGACGGGGTCTGGTGGTCTGGAACGGGCTGTGGTGGGCTGGGACGGGCTGTGGTGGGCTGCGGTGAGTAGGGACGGGCTGTGGTGGGCTGGGACAGGCTGTGGTGGGCCGTGGTGGGCTGGGACGGGCCGCGGTTGGCTGGGACGGGCCGCGGTGGGCTGGGACGGGCCGTGGTGGGCTGGGACGGGCTGGTACTTGCTGTGGTGGGCTGTTACGGGCTGTGGTGTGCTGTGAGAGGCTGTGGTGGTCTGGGACGAGCTGGGACGGGCTGTGGTGGGCTGGGACGGGCTGTGGTGGGCTGGGACGGGCTGTGGTGGGCTGTGGTGGGCTGTGGTGGGCTGTGGTGGGCTGGGACAGGCTGTGGTGGGCCGTAGTAGGCTGTGGTGGGCTGTGGTGGGCTGTGGTGGTCTGTGACAAGCTCTTGTGGGCTGTGGTGGGCTGGGACGAGCTGTGGTGGGCTCTGGTGGGCTGGGACGGGCTGGGACGGGCCGTGGTGGGCTGGGGTGGGCTGGGACGGGCCGTGGTGGGCTGGGATGGGTTGGGATAGGCTGCGGTGGGCCTTGGTGTGCTGTGGTGGGCCGTGGTGGGCTGGGATAGGCTGTGGTGAGCTGAGACGGGCTCTGGAGGTCTGTGGTGGGCTAGGACGGCTTGTGGTGGGCTGGGACGGGCTGTGGTGGGCCGTGGTGGGCTGTGGTGGGCTTTCGTGGGCCGTGGTGGGCTGTGGAGAGCTGGGACGGGCTGTGACGGGCTGTGGTGGGCTGCGACGGGCTCTGGGGGTCTGGGACAGGCTTGGACGAGCTGGGACAGGCTGGGACAGGCTGTGGTGGGCTGACACGGGCTGGGAGGGGCTGGGACGGGCTGTGGTGGGCTGGGACAGTCTGTGGTGGGCTGTGGTAAGCTGGGACGGGCTGTGGTGGGCTGTGATGGGCTGTGGTGGGCTGTGGTGTGCTGGGACGGGCTGTGATGGGCCGGGACGGGCCGTGGTGGGCTGTGGTGCGCCGTGTTTATCTGGGACGAGCTGTGGTGGGCCATGGCGGGCCGTGGTGGGCTGGGACGGGCCATGGTTTGCCGTGGTGGGCTGAAACAGGCTGTGGTGACCTGTGGTGGGCTGTGGTGACCGGTGGTGGGCTGTGGTGACCGGTGGTGGGCTGTGGTGACCTTTGGTGGGCTGTGGTGGGCTGGGACAGGTTGCGGTGGGCTGGGACGGGTTTCGGTGGGCTGGGATAAGCTGTGTTGGGCTGCGACGGGCTGTGGTAGGCTGGGATGAGCTGTGGAGGGTTGGGACGGGCTGTGGAGGGTTGTGGAGGGCTGTGCTGGGCTTGGACAGGCTGTGGTGGGCTGAGATGGGCCGTGGTGGTCCGTGGTGGGCTGGGACGGGCCGTGCTGGGCTAGGACGGGCTGTGATGGGCCGTGGTGGGCTGGGACGGGCCGTGGTGGGCTGGGACGGGCCGTGGTGGGCTGGGGTGGGCCGTGGTGGGCTGGGACAGGCTGTGGTGGGCTGTGGTGGACTGGGAAGGGCCGTGGTGGGCCGTGGTGTGCTCTGGTGGGCCATGGTGGACCGTGGTTGGCCGTGGTGGGCCGGAACAGGCTGGGACGGGCTCTGGTGGGCTGGGACGGGCTCTGGTGGGCTGGGACGGGATGTGGTGGGTTGGGACGGGCTGGGACGGGCTGGGACGGGCAGTGGTGGTCTGGAACGGGCTGTGGTGGGCTGGGACGGGCTGTGGTGGGCTGGGATGGTCTGTGGTGGGCTGTGGTAAGCTGGGACGGGCTGTGGTGAGCTGAGACGGGCTGGGACGGGCTGTGGTTGGCTGGGACGGGCTGTGGTGGGCTGGGACGGGCTGTGGTGGGCTGTGGTGGGCTGGGACGAGTTGTAGTGGGCCGGGACGGACTGTGGTGGGCTGTGGTGGTTTGGGACGGGCTGTGGTGGTCTGTGGTGGGCTGGGACGGGTTGTGGTGGGCTGGGACGGGCTGTGGTGAGCTGGGACGGGCTGTGGTGGGCCGGGACGGGCTGTGGTGGGCTGTGGTGGGCTGGGACGAGTTGTAGTGGGCCGGGACGGGCTGTGGTGGGCTGTGGTAAGGTGGGACGGGCTGTGGTGTGCTGGGATGGTCTGTGGTGGGCTGGGACGGGCTGTGGTGGGCTGGGACGGGCTGTGGTGGGCTAGGACGGGCTGGGGTGGGCTGGGACGGGCTGTGGTGTGCTGGGACAGGCTGTGGTGTGCTGGGACAGGCTGTGGTGGGCTGAGACGGGCTGGGAGGGGCTGGGACGGGCTGTGTTGGGTGGGGACAGGCCGTGGTGGGCTCGGACGGGCTGTGGTGGGCTGGGACGTGCCGTAGTAGGCCGGGACGGGCCGTGGTGGGTTGTTATGAGCCGTGGTGGGCTGGGACGGTCTGTCGTGGGCTGGGACGGCCTGGGACGGGCCGTGGTGACCAGGGACGGGCTCTGGTGGGCGGAGACGGGGTCTGGTGGTCTGGAACGGGCTGTGGTGGCCTGGGACGGGCTGTGGTGGGCTGCGGTGAGTAGGGACGGGCTGTGGTGGGCTGGGACAGGCTGTGGTGGGCCGTGGTGGGCTGGGACGGGCCGCGGTTGGCTGGGACGGGCCACGGTGGGCTGGGACGGGCCGTGGTGGGCTGGGACGGGCTGTGGTGGGCCGCGGTGGGCCGTTGTGGGCTGGGACGGGCCGTGGTTTGCCGTGGTGGGCTGAAACAGGCTGTGGTGACCTGTGGTGGGCTGTGGTGGGCTGGGACGGGTTGCGGAGGGCTGGGGCGGGTTTCGGTGTGCTGGGATAAGCTGTGTTGGGCTGCGACGGGCTGTGGTAGGCTGGGATGAGCTGTGGAGGGTTGGGACGGGCTGTGGAGGGTTCTGGAGGGCTGTGCTGGGCTTGGACAGGCTGTGGTGGGCTGAGATGGGCCGTGGTGGTCCGTGGTGGGCTGGGACGGGCTGTGGTGGGCTGCGACGGGCTGTGGTCGTCTGGGACGGGTTGTGGTGAGCTGAGACGGGCCGTGGTTGGCTGAGACGGGTAGTGGTGGGCTGGGACGGGCTGGTACTTGCTGTGGTGGGCTGTTACTGGCTGTGGTGTGCTGTGAGAGGCTGTGGTGGTCTGGGACGAGCTGGGACGGGCTGTGGTGGGCTGGGACGGGCTGTGGTGGGCTGGGACGGGCTGTGGTGGGCCGTAGTGGGCTGTGGTGGGCTGTGGTGGTCTGTGACAAGCTCTTGTGGGCTGTGGTGGGCTGGGACGAGCTGTGGTGGGCTCTGGTGGGCTGGGACGGGCTGTCGTGGGCTGGGACGGGCTGGGACGGGCCGTGGTGGGCTGGGACGGGCCGTGGTGGGCTGGGACGGGTTGGGATAGGCTGCGGTGGGCCGTGGTGTGCTGTGGTGGGCCGTGGTGGGCTGGGATAGGCTGTGGTGAGCTGAGACGGGCTCTGGAGGGCTGTGGTGGGCTAGGACGGCTTGTGGTGGGCTGGGACAGGCTGTGGTGGGCCCTGGTGGGCTGTGGTGGCTTTTGTGGGCCGTGGTGGGCTGGGACGGGCTGTGGTGGGCTGGGATGGGCTGCGGTGGGTTGTGGAGAGCTGGGAGGGGCTGGGACGGGCTGTCGTGGGCTGGGACGGTCTGTGGTGGGCTGTGGTAAGCTGGGACGGGCTGTGGTGGGCTGTGATGGGCTGTGGTGGGCTGTGGAGTGCTGGGACGGGCTGTGGTGGGCCGGGACGGACTGTGGTGGGCTGTGGTGCGCCGTGTTTATCTGGGACGAGCTGTGGTGGGCCATGGCGGGCCGTGGTGGGCTGGGACGGGCCGTGGTTTGCCGTGGTGGGCTGAAACAGGCTGTGGTGACCTGTGGTGGGCTGTGGTGACCGGTGGTGGGCTGTGGTGACCTGTGGTGGGCTGGGATGGGTTGCGGTGGGCTGGGACGGGTTTCGGTGGGCTGGGATAAGCTTTGTTGGGCTGCGACGGGCTGTGGTAGGCTGGGATGAGCTGTGGAGGGTTGGGACGGGCTGTGGAGGGTTGTGGAGGGCTGTGCTGGGCTTGGACAGGCTGTGGTGGGCTGAGATGGGCCGTGGTGGTCCGTGGTGGGCTGGGACGGGCTGTGCTGGGCTAGGACGGGCTGTGGTGAACTGTGGTGGGCTGTGATGGGCCGTGGTGGGCTGGGACGGGCCGTGGTGGGCTGGGACGGGCCGTGGTGGGCTGGGACGGGCCGTGGTGGGCTGGGGTGGGCCGTGGTGGGCTGGGACGGGCAGTGGTGGGCTGGGACAGGCTGTGGTGGGCTGTGGTGGACTGGGAAGGGCCGTGGTGAGCCGTGGTGTGCTCTGGTGGGCCGTGGTGGACCGTGGTTTGCCGTGGTGGGCCGGGACAGGCCGTGGTTAGCCGTGCTGGGCTGAAACAGGCTGGGACGGGCTCTGGTGGGCTGGGACGGGCTGTGGTGGGCTGGGACGGGCCGTGGTGGGCCGGGACGGGCTGTGGTGGGCTGTGGTGGGCTGGGACGGGCTGTGGTCGTCTGGGACGGGTTGTGGTGAGCTGAGACGGGCCGTGGTGGGCTGAGACGGGCCGTGGTTGGCTGAGACGGGCCGTGGTGGGCTGGGACGGGCTGGTACTTGCTGTGGTGGGCTGTTACGGGCTGTGGTGTGCTGTGAGAGGCTGTGGTGGTCTGGGACGAGCTGGGACGGGCTGTGGTGGCCTGGGACGGGCTGTGGTGGGCCGTAGTGGGCTGTGGTGGGCTGTGGTGGTCTGTGACAAGCTCTTGTGGGCTGTGGTGGGCTGGGATGAGCTGTGGTGGGCTCTGGTGGGCTGGGACGGGCTGTCGTGGGCCGTGGTGGGCTGGGACGGGCCGTGGTGGGCTGGGACGGGCCGTGGTGGGCTGGGACGGGTTGGGATAGGCTGCGGTGGGCCGTGGTGTGCTGTGGTGGGCCGTGGTGGGCTGTGATAGGCTGTGGTGAGCTGAGACGGGCTCTGGAGGTCTGTGGTGGGCTAGGACGGCTTGTGGTGGGCTGGGACAGGCTGTGGTGGGCCCTGGTGGGCTGTGGTGGGCTTTTGTGGGCCGTGGTGGGCTGGGACGGGCTGCGGTGGGTTCTGGAGAGCTGGGAGGGGCTGGGATGGGCTGTCGTGGGCTGGGACGGTCTGTGGTGGGCTGTGGTAAGCTGGGACGGGCTGTGGTGGGCTGTGATGGGCTGTGGTGGGCTGTGGTGTGCTGGGACGGGCTGTGGTGGGCCGGGACGGACTGTGGTGGGCTGTGGTGCGCCGTGTTTATCTGGGACGAGCTGTGGTGGGCCATGGCGGGCCGTGGTGGGCTGGGACGGGCCGTGGTTTCCCGTGGTGGGCTGAAACAAGCTGTGGTGACCTGTGGTGGGCTGTGGTGACCGGTGGTGGGCTGTGGTGACCTGTGGTGGGCTGGGATGGGTTGCGGTGGGCTGGGACAGGTTTCGGTGGGCTGGGATAAGCTGTGTTGGGCTGCGATGGGCTGTGGTAGGCTGGGATGAGCTGTGGAGGGTTGGGACGGGCTGTGGAGGGTTGTGGAGGGCTGTGCTGGGCTTGGACAGGCTGTGGTGGGCTGAGATGGGCCGTGGTGGTCCGTGGTGGGCTGGGACGGGCTGTGCTGGGCTAGGACGGGCTGTGGTGAACTGTGGTGGGCTGTGATGGGCCGTGGTGGGCTGGGACGGGCCGTGGTGGGCTGGGACGGGCCGTGGTGGGCTGGGGTGGGCCGTGGTGGGCTGGGCCGGGCAGTGGTGGGCTGGGACAGGCTGTGGTGGGCTGTGGTGGACTGGGAAGGGCCGTGGTGAGCCGTGGTGTGCTCTGGTGGGCCATGGTGGACCGTGGTTTGCCGTGGTGGGCCGGGACAGGCCGTGGTTAGCCGTGCTGGGCTGAAACAGGCTGGGACGGGCTCTGGTGGGCTGGGACGGGCCGTGGTGGGCTGGGACGGGCCGTGGTGGGCCGGGACGGGCTGTGGTGGGCTGTGGTGGGCTGGGACGGGCTGTGGTCGTCTGGGACGGGTTGTGGTGAGCTGAGACGGGCCGTGGTGGGCTGAGACAGGCCGTGGTTGGCTGAGACGGGCCGTGGTGGGCTGGGACGGGCTGGTACTTGCTGTGGTGGGCTGTTACGGGCTGTGGTGTGCTGTGAGAGGCTGTGGTGGTCTGGGACGAGCTGGGACGGGCTGTGGTGGGCTGGGACGGGCTGTGGTGGGCCGTAGTGGGCTGTGGTGGGCTGTGGTGGTCTGTGACAAGCTCTTGTGGGCTGTGGTGGGCTGGGATGAGCTGTGGTGGGCTCTGGTGGGCTGGGACGGGCTGTCGTGGGCCGTGGTGGGCTGGGACGGGCCGTGGTGGGCTGGGACGGGCCGTGGTGGGCTGGGACGGGTTGGGATAGGCTGCGGTGGGCCGTGGTGTGCTGTGGTGGGCCGTGGTGGGCTGGGATAGGCTGTGGTGAGCTGAGACGGGCTCTGGAGGTCTGTGGTGGGCTAGGACGGCTTGTGGTGGGCTGGGACAGGCTGTGGTGGGCCCTGGTGGGCTGTGGTGGGCTTTTGTGGGCCGTGGTGGGCTGGGACGGGCTGCGGTGGGTTGTGGAGAGCTGGGAGGGGCTGGGATGGGCTGTCGTGGGCTGGGACGGTCTGTGGTGGGCTGTGGTAAGCTGGGACGGGCTGTGGTGGGCTGTGATGGGCTGTGGTGGGCTGTGGTGTGCTGGGACGGGCTGTGGTGGGCCGGGACGGACTGTGGTGGGCTGTGGTGCGCCGTGTTTATCTGGGACGAGCTGTGGTGGGCCATGGCGGGCCGTGGTGGGCTGGGACGGGCCGTAGTTTGCCGTGGTGGGATGAAACAAGCTGTGGTGACCTGTGGTGGGCTGTGGTGACCGGTGGTGGGCTGTGGTGACCTGTGGTGGGCTGGGATGGGTTGCGGTGGGCTGGGACGGGTTTCGGTGGGCTGGGATAAGCTGTGTTGGGCTGCGATGGGCTGTGGTAGGCTGGGATGAGCTGTGGAGGGTTGGGACGGGCTGTGGAGGGTTGTGGAGGGCTGTGCTGGGCTTGGACAGGCTGTGGTGGGCTGAGATGGGCCGTGGTGGTCCGTGGTGGGCTGGGACGGGCTGTGCTGGGCTAGGACGGGCTGTGGTGAACTGTGGTGGGCTGTGATGGGCCGTGGTGGGCTGGGACGGGCCGTGGTGGGCTGGGACGGGCCGTGGTGGGCTGGGGTGGGCCGTGGTGGGCTGGGACGGGCAGTGGTGGGCTGGGACAGGCTGTGGTGGGCTGTGGTGGACTGGGAAGGGCCGTGGTGGGCCGTGGTGTGCTCTGGTGGGCCATGGTGGACCGTGGTTGGCCGTGGTGGGCCGGGACAGGCCGTGGTTAGCCGTGCTGGGCTGAAACAGGCTGGGACGGGCTCTGGTGGGCTGGGACGGGATGTGGTGGGCTGGGACGGGCCGTGGTGGGCCGGGACGGGCTGTGGTGGGCTGTGGTGGGCTGGGACGGGCTGTGGTCGTCTGGGACGGGTTGTGGTGAGCTGAGACGGGCCGTGGTGGGCTGAGACGGGCCGTGGTGGGCTGAGACGGGCCGTGGTGGGCTGGGACGGGCTGGTACTTTCTGTGGTGGGCTGTTACGGGCTGTGGTGTGCTGTGAGAGGCTGTGGTGGTCTGGGACGAGCTGGGACGGGCTGTGGTGGGCTGGGACGGGCTGTGGTGGGCCGTAGTGGGCTGTGGTGGGCTGGGATGGGCTGTGGTGGTCTGTGACAAGCTCTTGTGGGCTGTGGTGGGCTGGGACGAGCTGTGGTGGGCTCTGGTGGGCTCTGGTGGGCTGGGACGGGCTGTCGTGGGCTGGGACGGGCTGGGACGGGCCGTGGTGGGCTGGGACGGGCCGTGGTGGGCTGGGATGGGTTGGGATAGGCTGCGGTGAGCCGTGGTGTGCTGTGGTGGGCCGTGGTGGGTTGGGATAGGCTGTGGTGAGCTGAGACGGGCTCTGGAGGTCTGTGGTGGGCTAGGACGGCTTGTGGTGGGCTGGGACGGGCTGTGGTGGGCCGTGGTGCGCTGTGGTGGGCTTTCGTGGGCCGTGGTGGGCTGGGACGGGCTGTGGTGGGCTGGGACGGGCTGCGGTGGGTTGTGGAGAGCTGGGACGGGCTGTGACGGGCTGTGGTGGGCTGCGACGGGCTCTGGGGGTCTGGGACAGGCTTGGACGAGCTGGGACAGGCTGGGACAGGCTGTGGTGGGCTGAGACGGGCTGGCAGGGGCTGGGACGGGCTGTGGTGGGCTGGGACAGTCTGTGGTGGGCTGTGGTAAGCTGGGACGGGCTGTGGTGGGCTGTGATGGGCTGTGGTGGGCTGTGGTGTGCTGGGACGGGCTGTGGTTGGCCGGGACGGGCCGTGGTGGGCTGTGGTGCGCCGTGTTTATCTGGGACGAGCTGTGGTGGGCCATGGCGGGCCGTGGTGGGCTGGGACGGGCCGTGGTTTGCCGTGGTGGGCTGAAACAGGCTGTGGTGACCTGTGTTGGGCTGTGGTGACCGATGGTGGGCTGTGGTGACCTGTGGTGGGCTGTGGTGGGCTGGGACGGGTTGCGGTGGGCTGGGATAAGCTGTGTTGGGCTGCGACGGGCTGTGGTAGGCTGGGATGAGCTGTGGAGGGTTGGGACGGGCTGTGGAGGGTTGTGGAGGGCTGTGCTGGGCTTGGACAGGCTGTGGTAGGCTGAGATGGGCCGTGGTGGTCCGTGGTGGGCTGGGACGGGCCGTGCTGGGCTAGGACGGGCTGTGGTGAACTGTGGTGGGCTGTGATGGGCCGTGGTGGGCTGGGATGGGCCGTGGTGGGCTGGGACGGGCCGTGGTGGGCTGTGGTGGGCCGTGGTGGGCTGGGACGGGTCGTGGTGGGCTGGGACAGGCTGTGGTGGGCTGTGGTGGACTGGGAAGGGCCGTGGTGGGCCGTGGTGTGCTCTGGTGGGCCATGGTGGACCATGGTTGGCCGTGGTGGGCCGGGACAGGCCGTGGTTAGCCGTGCTGGGCTGAAACAGGCTGGGACGGGCTCTGGTGGGCTGGGACGGGCTGTGGTGGGCTGTGGTGGGCTGGGACGGGCTGTGGTCGTCTGGGACGGGTTGTGGTGAGCTGAGACGGGCCGTGGTGGGCTGAGACGGGCCGTGGTGGGATGAGACGGGCCGTGGTGGGCTGGGACGGGCTGGTACTTGCTGTGGTGGGCTGTTACGGGCTGTGGTGTGCTGTGAGAGGCTGTGGTGGTCTGGGACGAGCTGGGACGGGCTGTGGTGGGCTGGGACGGGCTGTGGTGGGCTGGGACGGGCTGTGGTGGGCTGGGACGGGCTGTGGTGGGCTGGGACGGGCTGTGGTGGGCTGTGACAAGCTCTTGTGGGCTGTGGTGGGCTGGGACGAGCTGTGGTGGGCTCTGGTGGGCTGGGACGGGCTGTCGTGGGCTGGGACGGGCTGTCGTGGGCTAGGACGGGCTGGGACGGGCCGTGGTGGGCTGGGACGGGCCGTGGTGGGCTGGGATGGGTTGGGATAGGCTGCGGTGGGCCGTGGTGTGCTGTGGTGGGCCATGGTGGGCTGGGATAGGCTGTGGTGAGCTGAGACGGGCTCTGGAGGTCTGTGGTGGGCTAGGACGGCTTGTGGTGGGCTGGGACGGGCTGTGGTGGGCCGTGGTGGGCTGGGACGGGCTGTGGTGGGCTGGGACGGGCTGCGGTGGGTTGTGGAGAGCTGGGACGGGCTGGGACGACCTGTGGTGGGCTGCGACAGGCTCTGGGGGTCTGGGACAGGCTTGGACGAGCTGGGACAGGCTGGGACAGGCTGTGGTGGGCTGAGACGGGCTGGGAGGGGCTGGGACGGGCTGTGTTGGGTGGGGACGGGCTGTGGTGGGCTGGGACGGGCTGTGGTGGTCCGGGACGGGCTCTGGTGGGCTGTGGTGGGTTGGGACGGGCTGTGGTGAGCTGAGCCGGGCTGGGACGGGCTGTGGTGGGCTGGGACAGGCTGTGGTGGGCTGTGGTGGGCTGGGACGAGTTGTAGTGGGACGGGACGGGCTGTGGTGAGCTGAGACGGGCTGGGACGGGCTGTGGTGTGCTGGGACGGGCTGCGGTGGGCCGGCACGGGCTGTGGTGGGCCGGCAAAGCTGCGGTGTGCCGGGCGGGGCTGCGGTGGGCCAGGCCGGGTCGTGGTGGGCCGAGACAGGCTGTGGTGGGTTGTGGTAAGCTGGGACGGGACGTGGTGGGCGGGGACGGGCCGTGGTGGGCTGGGACGGGCTATGGTGGGTGAGGACGGGCTGCGGTGGGCCGGGACCTGCTGTGGTGGGTTGTGGTAAGCTGGGACGGGCTGTGGTGGGCTTGGACGGGCTATGGTGGTCTGGGACGGCCTGGGACGGGCTGTGGTAGGTAGGGATGGGCTGTGGTGGGCTGGCACGGGCTGTGGTGCTCTGGGACGGGCTCTGGTGGTCTGGAATGTGCTCTGTTGGGCTGGGACGGGCTGTGGTGGGCTGTGGTGTGCCGTGGTGGGTCATGGTGGGCCGTAGTGTACTGTGGTGAGCTGGGACGGGCTGTGGTGAGCTGAGACAGGCTGTGGTGGCCTGGGACGGGTTGTGGTGGGCTGGGACGGGCTGTGGTGGGCTGGGACGGGCTGTGGTGGGCTGGGACGGGCTGTGGTGGGCTGTGGTGGGCTGGGACGGGCTGTGGTGGGCTGGGACGTGCAGTGGTGGGCTGGGACTGGTTGGGATGAACTGGGACTGGCTGTGGTGGGAGGGGCCGAGCTGTGGTGAGCAGGGAAGGGCTGTGGTTTGCGGGGACGGGCTTTGGTGGGCTGGGACGGGCTGTGGTGGGCCATGTTGGGCTGTGGTAAGCTGGGACGGGCTGTGGTGAGCCATGGTGGGCTGTGGTAAGCTGGGATGGGCTGTGGTGGGCTGGAACGGGCTCTGGTGGGCTGGGACGGGATGTGGTAAGCTGTAATGGGCTGTGGTGGGCTGTGGTGGGCTGGGACGGGCTGTGGTGGGTTGTGGTGAGCTGAGATGGGCTGGGACGGGCTGTGGTGGGCTGGGACGGGCTGTGGTGGGCGGGGAGGGGATTTGTTGGGTGAGGACTGGCTGTGGTGGGTGGGGACGGGCTTTGGTGGGCTGGGACGGGCTCTAGTGGTCTGGAACGGGCTGTAGTGGGCTGGGACATACTGGGACGTGTTGGGACGGGCTGAGGTGGGCAGTGGTTGGCTATGGTGGGCCGTGGTGGGCTGGGACGGGCTGTGGTGGGCCATGGTGGGCTGTGGTAAGCTGGGATGGGCTGTGGTGGGCTGGAACGGGCTCTGGTGGGCTGGGACGGGATGTGGTAAGCTGTAATGGGCTGTGGTGGGCTGTGGTGGGCTGGGACGGGCTGTGGTGGGTTGTGGTGAGCTGAGATGGGCTGGGACGGGCTGTGGTGGGCTGGGACGGGCTGTGGTGGGCGGGGAGGGGATTTGTTGGGTGAGGACGGGCTGTGGTGGGTGGGGACGGGCTGTGGTGGGCTGCGACGGGCTCTAGTGGTCTGGAACGGGCTGTAGTCGGCTGGGACGTGCTGGGACGTGTTGGGACGGGCTGAGGTGGGCAGTGGTTGGCTATGGTGGGCCGTGGTGGGCTGGGACGGGCTGTGGTGGCCTGGGACGGTCTGTGGTGGGCTGGGACGGGCCGTGGTGGGCCGGGACGGGCCCTGGTGGGTGGGGACGGGCCGTGGTGGGTCGTGGTGGGCTGGGATGGGCTGTTATGGGTCGGAACGTGCTGTGGTGGACCGGGATGGGCTCTGGTGGGCTGGGACAGGCACTGGTGGGCCGGGACGGGCTGTGGTGGGCTGTGGTAGAGCTGGGACGGGCCATGGTGGGCCGGGATGGGCCATGGTGGGCTGGGACGGGCCGTGGAGGGCCGGGCCGGGCCGTGGTGGGCCGGGACGGGCGGGGACGGGTCGTGGTGGGCGGGGACGGGCCGTGGTGGGCGGGGACGAGACGGGACGGGCTGTGGTGGGCTTGGACGGGCTCTGGTGGGCTGTGGGGAGCTGGGACGGGCTGTGGTGCGCTGTGGTGGGTTGTGGTGAGCTGAGACGGGCTATGGTGGGCTGTGGTGGGTCGGGACGGGCTGTGATGGGCCGGGACGGTCTGTGGGGGGCCGGGACGGGCCGTGGTGGGCCGGAACGGGCCGTGGTGGGCTGAGACGGGCTGTGGTGGGCTGAGGCGGGCTGTGGTGGGCTGGGACGGGCTGTGGTGGTCTGGGACGGGCTATGGTCGCTGGGACGGGCTGTGGTGGGATGGTACGGGCTGTATTGGGCTGGGACAGGCTGTGTTGGGCTGGGACGGGCTGTGGTGGGATGGGACGGGTTGTATTGGGCTGGGACAAGCTGTGGTGGGCTGTGGTGGGCCGGGACGGGCTGTGGTGGGTTGTGGTTAGCTGTGGTAAGCTGGAATGGGCTGTGGTGGGCTGGGACAAGCTACGGTGGATAGGGACTGGCTGTGGTGGGCTGGGACGGGCTGGGACGGCCTGAGACGGGTTGGTACGGGCTGGGATGGGCTGTGGGGGGCTGGGACGGGCTGTGGTGGGCTGGGACGGTCTGTGGTGTGCTGGGACGGTCTGTGGTGTGCTGGGACGGGCTGTGACGGGCTGGGACGAGCTGTGTTGGCCTGTGGTGGGCTGTGGTAGGCTGGGACGGGTTGTGGTGGGCTGGGACAGGCTGTGGTGGGCTGTGACGGGCTGTGCTGTGCTGGGACGGGCTGTGGTGTGCTGGGACAGGCTTGGATGGGCTGGGACGGGCTGGGACGAGCTGTGGTGGGCGGAGACGGGCTGCGGTGGGCGGGGACGGGCTGCGGTGGACTGGGACAAGCTGTGGTCGACGGGGACGGGCGGGGACGGGCTGTGGTGGGCGGGGACGGGCCGTGGTGGGCTGTGGTGGGCTGTGGTGGTCGGGGACGGGCTGTGGTGGGCTGTGGTAGGTTCTGGTGAGCTTGAGACGGGCTGTGGTGGTCTGGGACGGGCTGGGATGGGCTGTAATGGGCGGGGACGGCCTGTGGTGGGCTGGGACGGGCTGTGGTGGGCAGGGACGGGCTGGGACGGGCTGTGGTGGGCTGGGACGGGCTAGTGGTGGGCTGGGACGGGCTGTGGTGGGCTGAGACGGGCCTTGGTGGGCTGGGACGGGCTGTGGTGGGTTGTGGAGAGCTGTGACGGGCTGTGGTGGGCTGCGACGGGCTCTGGTGGTCTGGGACGGGCTTGGACAGGCTGGGACGGGCTGTGGTGGGCTGGGACGGGCTGTGTTGGGCGGGGACGGGCTGTGGTGGGCTGGAACGGACTGTGGTGGTTCTGGACGGGCTCTGGTGGGCTGTGGTGGGCTGGGATGGGCTGTGGTGAGCTGGGACGGGCTGGGACGGGCTGTGGGTGGCTGGGACGGGCTGTGGTGGGCTGGGACTTGCTGTGGTGTGCTTTGGTTTGTCCATCAAACAGCTTCTCTGTTTTTCTGTCTCTCAGGCCAACAGTTTTACCGTCTCCTCGGTCTCTGCCCCCTCTTGGCTTCATCGTTTCATTATTAGAAAGAAAGGACAGGACCTGGCCAAAATAACTCAGCAGATGCCAAAGGTATGGGTGAGCTGGTTAGCTTAGCACCCCCGGCGTAGAAAAAGGTTTAGTCCAGATCACTCGTCACGAAAGAGAGAGGTGTATTCTAGCGTGGGTAAAACCAGGGGGAAATGACACAGATCTTTGCTGTTCAAGGGAACCCTCTCTTTTACTGCTGCAAACACTTCTCCTCCTATGTTATTGTCATGGGTTGAGCCCTTCCAAGGAAGCTTTATGTGGTGCTGTTTTGAGAACTGATGTAGTAGGATACCTGGAAATGGCGAGTGCAGCAAGGCTTCTCCCTGGGGAGTTAGACGGTATCTAGATAAAGGCTAAATGAGTAAACTTCTCCAAAGCCCTTGCAGAAACCGGGACGGCACCAGAGCCTTGGGCTCTAGGCACTGCCATATGGCCGAAATTGTTAAGTTACTGACTTGTAAAATTGTGGGGATTTGCTCTGGGCTTTTTGGGAAGGAGCACATCTCTCAGTGGCAGGGATCGATGGTGTAGGCCTGACCAAAAGCATTGGCCTGGCTTGGATCTTGGCAAATTCTGAAGAGATTCATTGTCCTTCACCTCAAGGTTCACATCAAATTCACTGGAGGAGAGGATAACATCACTTTGGAAGGACCTACAGAAGATGTGCATGTGGCTCAGGAACAGATTGAAGCCATGCTCAAGGAACTGGTGAGCTGCAGTTACTAGTTCCAGTAAGAAACTGGGGGAAGAAGGGGCAACAGAGCAGAGGTGATGAGGTGTTTGTCACATCCATAGGATGTCTTGGCATGCTTAATCGAACTTGCAGGAGACAAATTGTGTGGCCAGGTGGATGACACCCCTTGGTTATGAACCTCATCCATAGCATCCTTGAAAAGTCAGCATTAATTTTTTTGGTGCGGAGAAGGAAGGATTCTCTTGGTTATAGCTGGAGAGGCATAGAAGTCAGTCTTTTCAATGTTTCATGAGCACAATGCTCTCTTCTCAAAGCAGAGGAATGCTTGTGCTCTGCTGAAGAGCAGAAGTGCTTGTAGCTGACCGCTGGTGAGTCAGTGCCAATACTGGCAGTAGGCAGTTACTTAGGGCACGAGACAGAAGCGGTGGCCTGTCCTACCTGGCCCTATATAATATAATACATAATAGTGGACATACATACATATATAGATATAGATATAAAAATATAATTCTTTTTAGATCCACGGGATGGATTACGCAATAATCAAGGCTGACCGCCAATTCCACCGACACCTCATTGGCAAGAACGCAGCTAAACGGTAAGTGGAGTGCCTTTCTAGTCCTTCCCATGCTCACACTCTTCGTGTTTAGTAGATGGTATCAGGGGCTCTGTAGCTCACCCAGTGTGCTGTCTCCATCACGTTTCCTCTGCTTTCCTGGAGTGGTGGTGGTACAAGGAGAGAAATGGGCCGTGAGGCCTTGCGATGGCTTTAACGTGTGAAAGTACCTTGGGAGCCTGAACAGTAGTGGAATTACTTCTCTGTGCGAATGACATTTTAGCAGCCAGTTGTGGGTGGTGGAAATGTGCTTGGTGAGCTTGTCCCTGTAGAGGAATGAAGGCGGTGGGTTGATTAGCATTGATAACACGCAGCTGTGGCCTTGCCTCAGAGGCAGTGGGTTGATTGACGTGGATGACGTGCAGGTGTAGCTGGTTCCCTCTAAGGGGTTAAATAGCCCTGTGGCTTGTGGGAGAGGGTGTCAGCTGGAGGAGGAGCAGTGTGGTCTGGCCTCTGGAGGAAGGCGCTACAGCACCGGCAGTAGAATATGGCCAACGCTAAAGCCTTGTTGCGGTCTGCTAGTTTGATAGCACTGCAACGTGACCCCAGCCAAGAGTTTGGGGTAGAAAGGAACGATTATCCTCTGCTCTAAATGTGATACTGTTTGGGGAAGAAACACGCCTCGCTCTGACAAGGGAACAATGGGCTCTGTAGATGCCACGGTATTTACTTGGACAGGCTCTCGTGTGGCACAGGTCTGCTCTCGCTGAACTCCAGGGGGAAGAGGCAATTTCCCCTGGCTCAACCCTACCCCACTGAGCCCTTCCCAGAGGCGGCTTTACTTCTTCAACAGCCTCTGAGCAGTGATAATCAAGGTGCCTTGCTTCCAGGTCTTTGCCTAGCAGACGGCGTCACCACAGTCCTTGCCTCGAAGTTAACAGGATGAAGGATCTGTACAAGGTGTCTGTGCGCATTCCCCCGGACAACGAGAAGAGCAACCCGATCAGAATGGAAGGAGACCCACAGGGGGTCCCACAGGCTAAGAAAGAGCTGCTGGAACTCGCTTCCCGTATGGTGAGTGGGTAGGACGTGATGTGTGGGAGACTGCAGGGTTTGCGCTCTCGTGTTCCCTTGTAACCTTCTGGTGCGAGTGTGTGCCCCTTGCCCACGGAGCACTTGGATCTCATGACAAGTGCAAGTTCCTCTTCACAAATGTCTTCCCCTGTTCCCTCGGGTAGCCTTTCTCTGTCAACGCAGAGTGAATTTGGTCTGGAGAAAAGAGGGACAGTGCTGGCAAGTAAACCGTCGGGCAGCAAACCGCTAAGTCAAAGTAGATGGCTCTCCGGCTGAACACTCAGTGTGCCCTCTGTTCCCATCAGGAAAATGAACACGCTGCGGACCTAATCGTCGAGCAGAAATTCCACCGGACCATCATTGGGCAGAAGGCTGAGCGGGTCTGGGAAATCCGGGAGCAATTCCCAGAGGTAAGGCTTTGTAGGAGAGGAGGAATCCAGAGGGGTTCTTTCCTACATGGGTAGTAGGCCTGTCGTCACAGAAGTCGTAACTTTAGTGGCTCTGTAGCGCAAGTGTCTGAGAAGATAGTTCTTTTAGCCAGAGGCCGCTAACACGGTTCCCCGTTTCTGAATGGGAAAAGGGCATGAGTAGGATCCCCCCAACCTTTGCATGTGTCTGACACAAGGGTTCTTGCTTTTGCTTGAGCTAACTATAAATGACCGCTCCTGCAGGTTATCATCAGCTTCCCAGACCCTGCACACAAGAGTGACATCGTCCAACTCCGAGGTCCCAAAAACGAGGTGGAGAAGTGCACCGAGTACATGCAAAAGATGGTGGCAGACCTGGTAAGGAGGTCTTCTGCCTGCACTTCCCTCCTACGTGCCTGGATAACCCTGGGGCAAAGCAGAGCTCTACTGGCTTGGGTAGAGCTAAAACACCTCAAGAGGAGGGAGCTGTCGGCGCTGTTTTGGCTGAATGGAGGCAGGGGGATAGTACCTGTTATGGGAAGGCTATAGGGGAACGTCCTTGCCTTTGTTTAGTCTTACAAAAGTCCCTCGTATAGAGAACTTCCTTGGGTCTAAGCCTGTTTTCAAAAGCTCGTTTATCAGAGTTCCTGAAGTCGGGCCTCCCTTGCCACGACAGTGTAATTTTCAGTTCTCCCTTCCTTTCTCCCTTAGGTTGAAATCAGCTTTTCTATTTCTGTCCCCATCTGCAAAGAGTTCCACAAGAACATCATAGCGAAAGGAGGTGCCAAAATCAAGAAGGTGAGATACTGTTCCTAACACAGGTGGGCCGGGACGGGCCGCGGTGGGCCGGGACGGGCCGCGGTGGGCCGGGACGGGCTGGGACAGGCTGTAACCGGCTGTGGTGGGCCGTGGTGGGCGGGGACGGGCCGTGGTGGGCGGGGACGGGCCGTGGTGGGCTGTGGTGGGTTCTGGTGAGCTTGAGACGGGCTGTGGTGGGCTGTGGTGGGCTGGGACGGGCTGTGGTGGGCTGGGACGGGCTGTGGTGGGCTTGGACGGGCTGTGGTGTGCTGGGACAGGCTGGGACGGGCTGTGGTGTGCTGGGACGGGCTGTGGTGGGCTGGGCCATGCTGGGACGGGCTGTGGTGTGCTGGGACGGGCTGTGGTGGGCTGGAACGGGCTGTGGTGGGGCGTGGTTGGCTGGGACGGGCCTTGGTGAACTGTGGTGGGCTGTGGTGGGCCGTGGTGGACCATTTTGGGCCGGTATGGGAAGGGATGGTCTATGTTGGGCCGTGGTGGGCTGGGACAGGTCATGGTGGTCTGAGACGGCCCGTGGTGAACTGTGGTGGGCTGTGGTGGGCCGTGGTGGTCTGGGAAAGGCCGTGGTGGGCTGTGGTGGGCCGTGGTGGTCTGGGACAGGCTGTGGTGGGCTTTGGTGGGTTCTTGTGAGCTTGAGATGGGCTGTGGTGGGCTGGGACGGGCTGGGACGGGCTCTGGTGGTCTGGAACGAGCTGTGGTGGGCTGCAATGGGCTGTGGTGGGCTGGGACGGGCTCTGGTGGGCTGGGACGGGCTCTGGTGGGCTGTGGTGGGCTGGGACGGGCTGTGGTGTGCTGGGACGGGCTGTGGTGTGCTGGGACAGGCTGTGGTGTGCTGGGACGGGCGGGGACGGGCTGTGGTGGGCGGGGACGGGCTGTGGTGGGCTAGGGACGGGCTGGAACGGGCTGTGGCAAGCTGCGACGGGCTGTGGTGGACTGGGACGGGCTGTGGTCGACAGGGACGGGCGGGGACGGGCTGTGGTGGGCTTGGACGGGCTGTGGTGAGCTTTGGTGGGCCGTGGTTCGCTGTGGTCGGCCGTGGTGGGCTGGGACGGGCCATGGTGGGCTGTGGTGGGCCGTAGTGGGCCGTTTTGAGCCGGTATGGGAAGGGATGGGCTGTGGTGGGCCGTGGTGGGCTGGGACAGGTCATGGTGGTCTGAGACGGCCCGTGGTGAACTGTGGTGGGTTGTGGTGGGCCGTGGTGGGCTGGGATGGGCCGTGGTGGGCTGTGGTGGGCCGTGGTGGTCTGGGACAGGCTGTGGTGGGCTGTGGTGGGTTCTGGTGAGCTTGAGACGGGCTGTGGTGGGCTGGGACGGGCCGTGGTGGGCTGGGACGGGCCGTGGTGGGCTGGGACGGGCCGTGGTGGGCTGGGACGGGCTGTGGTGGGCTGGGACGGGCTGTGGTGGGCTGGGACGGGCTGTGGTGGGCTGGGACGGGCTGTGGTGGGCTGCGACGGGCTGTGGTGTGCTGCGACGGGCTGTGGTGGGCTTGGACGGGCTGTGGTGTGCTGGGCCGTGCTGGGACGGGCTGTGGTGGTCTGGGACGGGCTGTGGTGGTCTGGGACGGGCTGTGGTGGGCTGGGACATGATGGGATGTGCTGTGGTGTGCTGGGACGGGCTGTGGTGGGCTGCAACGGGCTGGGCCGTGCTGCAACGGGCTGGGCCGTGCTGCAACGGGCCGTGCTGGGCTGGGACGGGCCGTGGTGGGCTGGGACGAGCCGTGGTGGGCTGGGACGGGCCGTGGTGGGCTGGGACGGGCCGTGGTGGGCTGGGAGGGGCCGTGGTGGGCTGGGAGGGGCCGTGGTGGGCTGGAACGGTCTGTGGTGGGCTGTGCTGGTCTGTGGTGGGCTGGGACGGGCTGTGCTGGTCTGTGGTGTGCTGGGACGGGCTGTGCTGGTCTGTGGTGGGCTGGGATGGGCGGGGACGGGCTGTGGTGGGCTGGGACGGGCTGGGACGGGCTGTGGCGGGCTGGGACGGGCTGTGGTGGGCTAGGGACGGGCTGTGGTGTTCTGGGACGGGCTGTGGTGGTCTGGAACAGGCTGTGGTGGGTTGGGACAGGCTGGGACATGCTGGGACGGTGTGTGGTGGACTGGGATGGTCTGTGGTGTGCTGGGACGGGCTGTGGTTGGCAGGGATGGGCTGTGGTGGGGCGTGGTGGGCTGGGACGGGCCGTGGTGAACCGTGGTGGGCTGTGGTGGGCCGTGGTGGGCCGTTTTGAGCCGGTATGGGAAGGGATGGGCTGTGGTGGGCCGTGGTGGGCTGGGACAGGTCATGGTGGGCTGGGACAGGTCATGGAGGGCTGAGATGGCCCGGGGTGAACTGTGGTGGGCTGGGACGGGCCGTGGTGGGCTGGGACGGGCCGTGGTGGGCTGGGACGGGCCGTGGTGGGCTGGGACGGGCCGTGGTGGGCTGGGACGGGCCGTGGTGGGCTGGGACGGGCCGTGGTTGCCTGGGACGGGCCGTGGTTGCCTGGGACGGGCCGTGGTGGGCTGGGACGGGCCGTGGTGGGCTGGGACGGGCCGTGGTGGGCTGGGACGGGCTGTGGTGGGCTGGGACGGGCTGTGGTGGGCTGGGACGGGCTGTGGTGGGCTGGGACGGGCTGCGACGGGCTGGGACGGGCTGCGACGGGCTGGGACGGGCTGTGGTGTGCTGGGACGGGCTGTGCTGGTCTGTGGTGGGCTGGGACGGGTGGGGACGGGCTGTGGTGGGCTGGGACGGGCTGGGACGGTCTGTGGCGGGCTGGGACGGGCAGTGGTGGGCTAGGGACGGGCTGTGGTGTGCTGGGACGGGCTGTGGTGGGCTGCGATGGGCTGTGGTGGTCTGGAACAGGCTGTGGTGGGTTGGGACAGGCTGGGACATGCTGGGACGGTGTGTGGTGGACTGGGATGGTCTGTGGTGTGCTGGGACGGGCTGTGGTGGGCAGGGATGGGCTGTGGTGGGGCGTGGTGGGCTGGGACGGGCCATGGTGGGCTGTGGTGGGCCATGGTGTGCCGTTTTGAGCCGGTATGGGAAGGGATGGGCAGTGGTGGGCCGTGGTGGGCTGGGACGGGCTGGGACAGGCTCTGGTGGGCTGGGACGGGCTGGGACGGGCTGTGGTGGGCTGGGACGGGGTCTGGTGGGCTGGGACATTCTGTGGTGGGCTGGGACGGGCTGTGGTGGGCTGGGACGGGCTGTGGTGGGTTGGGACAGGCTGGGACATGCTGGGACGGTGTGTGGTGGACTGGGATGGTCTGTGGTGGTCTGGGACGGGCTGTGGTGGGCAGGGATGGGCTGTGGTGGACCGTAGTGGGCTGGGACGGGCTTTGGTGGGCCGGGACGTGCTGTTGTAGGCTGTGGTGTGCTGGGACGGGCTGTGGTAGGCTGGGACGGGCTGGGACAGGCTGGGACGGGCTGTGGTGGGCTGGGACGGGCTGCGACGGGCTGGGACGGGCTGCGACGGGCTGGGACGGGCTGTGGTGTGCTGGGACGGGCTGTGCTGGTCTGTGGTGGCCTGGGACGGGTGGGGACGGGCTGTGGCGGGCTGGGACGGGCTGGGACAGGGTGTGGTGGGCTGGGACGGGGTGTGGTGGGCTGGGACAGGGTGTGGTGGGCTTGGACGGGCTGTGGTGTGCTGGGACGGGCTGGGACGGGCTGTGGTGTGCTGGGACGGGCTGTGGTGGGCTGGGACGGGCTGTGGTGGGCTGGGACGGGCTGGGACGGGCTGTGGTGGGCTGGGACGGGCTGTGGTGGGCTGGGACGGGCTGTGGTGGGCTGGGACGAGCTGTGGTGGGCTGGGACGGGCTGTGGTAAACTGGGACGGGCTGTGGTAAACTGGGACGGGCTGTGGTAAACTGGGACGGGTTGGGACGGGCTGGGACAGGCTGGGACGGGCTGTGGTGGGCTGGGACTGGCTGTGGTGGGCTGGGACGGGCTGGGACGAGCTGGGACTGGATGGGACGGGCTGGGATGGGCTGTGGTGGGCTGGGACGGGCTGTGGTGGGCCGTGGTGGGCGGGGACGGGCCGTGGTGAACCGTGGTGGGCCGTGTTGGGCCGTTTTGGGCCGGGATGGGAAGGGGTGGGCTGTGGTGGGCCGTGGTGGGCTGGGACAGGTCGTGGTGGGCTGGGACTGGCCGTGGTGGGCTGTGGTGGGTTCTGGTGAGCTTGAGACGGGCCGTGGTGGGCTGGGACGGGCCGTGGTTATCTGTGGTGGGCCGTGGTGGTCTGGTACGGGCTATGGTGGGCTGTGGTGGGTTCTGGTGAGCTTGAGACGGGCTGTGGTGGGCTGGGACGGGCTGGCACGGGCTGTGGTGTGCTCGGATGGGCTGTGGTGGGCTGGGACGGGCTGTGGTGGGCTGGGACGGGCTGTGGTGTGCTGGGACGAGCTAGTGGTGGGCTGGGACGGGCTGTGGTGGGCTGTTACGGGCTGTGGTGTGCTGGGAGAGGCTGTGGTGTGCTGGGACAAGCTTTGGTGGGCGGGGAGGGGCCGTGGAGGGCTATGGTGGGCCGTGGTGGGCTGGGACGGGTCCTGGTGGGCTGGGACGGGCTGTGGTGGGCTGGCACGGGCTATGGTGGGCGGGGACGGGATGTGGTGATCTGGAACGGTCTGTGGTGGGCTGGGACGGTCTGTGGTGGGCTGGGACGGGCTGCGGCAGGCTGTGACGGTCTGGGACGGGCTGTGGTCGACGGGGACGGGCTGTGGTGGGCTGTGGCGGCTGGAACGGGCTGTGGCAAACTGGGACGGGCTGTGGTGGACTGGGACGGGCTGTGGTCGACAGGGACGGGAGGGGACGGGCTGTGGTGGGCTGGGACGGGCTGTGGTGTGCTGGGACGGGCTGTGGTGAGCTTTGGTGGGCCGTGGTTCGCTGTGGTCGGCCGTGGTGGGCTGGGACGGGCCATGGTGGGCTGTGGTGGGCCGTGGTGGTCTGGGACAGGCTGTGCTGGGCTGTGGTGGGTTCTGGTGAGCTTGAGACGGGCTGTGGTGGGCTGGGACGGGCTGGGACGGGCTCTGGTAGGTCTGGAACAGGCTGGGACGGGCTGTGGTGGGCTGTGGTGTGCTGGGACGGGCTGTGGTGTGCTGGGACGGGCTGTGGTGGGCTGGGACGGGCTGTGGTGGGCTGGGACGGGCTGTGGTGTGCTGAGACGAGCTAGTGGTGTGCTGGGATGGGCTGTGGTGGGCTGGGACGGGCTGGGACGGGCTGTGGTGTGCTGGGACGGGCTGTGGTGGGCTGGGACGGGCTGAGACGAGTTCTGAATGTCTGGAACGAGCTGGGACGAGCTGTGGTGGGCTGGGACGAGCTGTGGTGGGCTGGGACGGGCTGTGGTGGGCGGGGACGGGCTGTGGTTGGCTGGAACGGGCTCTGGTGGGCGGGCACGGGCTCTGGTGGGCGGGGACGGGATGTGGTGGTCGGGAACGGGCTGTGGTGGGCTGGGACGGGCTGCGGCAGGCTGCGACGGGCTGGGACGGGCTGTGCTGGTCTGTGGTGGGCTGGGACGGGCGGGGACAGGCTGTGGTGGGCTGGGACGGGCTGTGGTGGGCTAGGGACGGACTGTGGTGTGCTGGGACGGGCTGTGGTGGGCTGGGACGGGCTGTGGTGGTCTGGAACAGGCTGTGGTGGGTTGGGACAGGCTGGGACATGCTGGGACGGTGTGTGGTGGACTGGGATGGTCTGTGGTGGGGCGTGGTGGGCTGGGATGGGCCGTGGTGAACCGTGGTGGGCCGTGGTGGGCTGGGACGGGCCGTGGTGGTCTGTGGTGAGCCGTGGTGGTCTGGGACAGGCTGTGGTGGGCTTTGGTGGGTTCTGGTGAGCTTGAGATGGGCTGTGGTGGGCTAGGAAGGGCTGGGACGGGCTCTGGTGGTCTGGAACGAGCTGTGATGTGCTGGGACGGGCTGTGGTGGGCTGGGATGGGCTGGGACGGGCTCTGGTGGGCTGGGACGGGCGGGGACGGGCTGTGGTAGTCTGGGACGGGCTGTGTTGGGCTGGGACGGGCTGGGATGGGCTGGGACGAGCTGGGACGGGCTGTGGTGGGCTGGGACGGGCTGTGGTGGTCTGGAACGGTCTGTGGTGGGCTGGGACGGTCTGTGGTGGGCTGGGACGGGCTGCGACGGGCTGGGATGGGCTGGGACGGGCTGTGGTGTGCTGGGACGGGCTGTGCTGGTCTGTGGTGGGCTGGGACGGGCGGGGACAGGCTGGGACGGGCTGGCACGGGCTGGGACGGGCTGTGGTGGGCTAGGGACGGGCTGTGGTGTGCTGGGACAGGCTGTGGTGGGCTGCGTCGGGCTGTGGTGGTCTGGAACAGGCTGTGGTGGGCTGGGACAGGCTGGGACATGCTGGGACGCTGTGTGGTGGGCTGGGATGGTCTGTGGTGTGCTGGGACGGGCTGTGGTGGGCAGGGATGGGCTGTGGTGGGGCGTGGTGGGCTGGGACGGGCCGTGGTGAACCGTGGTGGGCTGTGGTGGGCCGTGGTGGGCCGTTTTGCGCCGGTATGGGAAGGGATGCGCTGTGGTGGGCCGTGGTGGGCTGGGACAGGTCATGGTGGGCTGGGACAGGTCATGGAGGGCTGAGATGGCCCGTGGTGAACTGTGGTGGGCTGGGACGGGCCGTGGTGGGCTGGGACGGGCCGTGGTGGGCTGGGACGGGCCGTGGTGGGCTGGGGCGGTCTGTGGTGGGCTGGGATGGTCTGTGGTGGGCTGGGATGGTCTGTGGTGGGCTGGGACGGGCTGTGGTGGGCTGGGACGGGCTGTGGTGGGCTGGGACGTGCTCGGACGGGCTGGGACGTGCTGTGGTGGGCTGGGACGGGCTGGGACGGGCTGTGGTGGCCTAGGGACGGGCTGTGGTGTGCTGGGACGGGCTGTGATGGTCTGGAACAGGCTGTGGTGGGTTGGGACAGGCTGGGACATGCTGGGACGGTGTGTGGTGGACTGGGATAGTCTGTGGTGTGCTGGGACGGGCTGTGGTGGGCAGGGATGGGCTGTGGTGGGGCGTGGTGGGCTGGGACGGGCCGTGGTGAACCGTGGTGGGCTGTGGTGGGCCATGGTGTGCCGTTTTGAGCCGGTATGGGAAGGGATGGGCTGTGGTGGGCCATGGTGGTCTGGGACAGGTCATGGAGGGCTGAGATGGCCCGTGGTGAACTGTGGTGGGCTGTGGGGGGCCGTGGTGGGCTGGGACGGGCTGGGACAGGCTCTGGTGGGCTGTGGTGTGATGGGACGGGCTGTGGTTTGCTGGGATGGGCTGCGGTGGGCTGGGACGGGATGTGGTGGGCTGGGACGGGCTGTGGTGTGCTGGGACGGGCTGGGACGGGCTGGGACGGGCTGTGGTGTGCTGGGACGGGCTGTCGTGGGCTGGGACGGGCTGTGGTGGGCTGTGGATGACAGGGACGGTCTGTGGTGTGCTGGGACGGGCTGTGGTGGGCTGGGACGGGCTGGGACGTGCTGTGGTGTGCTGGGACGGGCTGGGATGGGCTGTGGTGGGCTGTGGTGGGCTGGGACAGGCTGTGGTGGGCTGGGACAGGCTGGGATAGGCTGAGACAGGTTGTGGTGGCCTGGGACATTCTTTGGTGGGCTGGGACGGGCTCTGGTGGTCTGGAACGGGCTGTGGTGGGCCAGGACAGGCTGTGGTGGGCTGGGACGGTCTGTGGTGGGCTGGGACGGTCTGTGGTGGGCTGGGACATTCTGTGGTGGGCTGGGACGGGCTGCGACTGGCTGTGGTGGGCCGGGACGGGCTGTGGTGGGCCGGGGCAGGCTGTGGTGGGCTGGGACATTCTGTGGTGGGCTGGGACGGGCTGTGGTGGGCGGAGACGGGCTGTGGTGGGCTGGGACGGGCTGTGTTGTGCGGGGACAGGGTGTGGCTGGCGGTGACGGGCTGTGGTGGCCTGGGAGAGGCTGGGAAGGGCTGTGGTGGGCGGTGACGGTTGTAGTGAGCTGTGGTGGGCTGGGAAGGGCTGTGGTGGGCTGGAACGGGCTGTGGTGGTCTGGAACGGGCTGGGATGGGCTGGGATGAGCTGGGATGGGCTGGGACGGTCTGTGGTGTGCTGGGACGGTCTGTGGTGTGCTGGGACGGGCTGTGGTGGGCTGCGACGGGCTGGGATGGGCTGGGATGGGCTGGGACGGGCTGTGGTGTGCTGGGACGGGCTGTGGTGGGCTGGGACGGGCTGGGACGGGCTGTGGTGGGCTGTGGTGGACAGGGACGGTCTGTGGTGTGCTGGGACGGGCTGTGGTGGGCTGCGATGGGCTGGGACGGGCTGGGACGTGCTGTGGTGTGCTGGGACGGGCTGGGACGGGCTGTGGTGGGCTGTGACGGGCTGTGGTGGGCTGGGACAGGCTGGGATAGGCTGAGACAGGCTGTGGTGGCCTGGGACATTCTGTGGTGGGCTGGGACGGGCTCTGGTGGTCTGGAACGGGCTGTGGTGGGCCGGGACGGGCTGTGGTGGGCCAGGACGGGCTGTGGTGATCCGGGACAGGCTGTGGTGGGCGGGGATGAACTGTGGTGGGTGGGGATGGGCTGTGGAGGGTGGAGACGGTCTGTGGTGGGCTGGGACGGTCTGTGGTGGGCTGGGACGGGCTGTGGTGGGCTGGGACGGGCTGTGGTGGGCAGGGATGGGCTGGGACGGGCTCTGGTGGGCTGGGGTGGGCTGGGACGGGCCGTGGTGGGCTGTGGTGTGTTGGGACGGGCTGTGGTGTGGTGGGCTGGGACGGGCTGGGATGGGCTGGGACAAGCTGTAGTGTGCTGGGACGGGCTCTGGTGGGCTGGGACGGGCTGCGGTGGGCGGGGACGGGCTGCGGTGGGCTGGGGCGGGCTGCGGTGGGCGGGGACGGGCTGGGACGGGCTGGTGTGGGCTGGGACGGGGTGTGGTGTGCTGGGACAGGCTGGGACATCCTGGGACGGGCTGGGATGGGCTGGGACAAGCTGTAGTGTGCTGGGAAGGGCTGCGATGGGCGGGGACGGGCTGTGGTGGGCTGGGACGGGCTGTGGTGGTCTGTGACAAGCTCTTGTGGGCTGTGGTGGGTTGGGACGAGCTGTGGTGGGCTCTGGTGGGCTGGGACGGGCTGGGACGGGCCGTGGTGGGCTGGGGTGGGCTGGGACGGGCCGTGGTGGGCTGGGATGGGTTGGGATAGGCTGCGGTGGGCCGTGGTGTGCTGTGGTGGGCCGTGGTGGGCTGGGATAGGCTGTGGTGAGCTGAGACGGGCTCTGGAGGTCTGTGGTGGGCTAGGACGGCTTGTGGTGGGCTGGGACGGGCTGTGGTGGGCCGTGGTGGGCTGTGGTGGGCTTTCGTGGGCCGTGGTGGGCTGGGATGGGCTGTGGTGGGCTGGGACGGGCTGCGGTGGGTTGTGGAGAGCTGGGACGGGCTGTGACGGGCTGTGGTGGGCTGCGACGGGCTTTGGGGGTCTGGGACAGGCTTGGACAAGCTGGGACAGGCTGGGACGGGCTGTGGTGGGCTGGGACGGGCTGTGGTGGGCTGGGACGGGCTGTGGTGGGCTGTGGTAAGCTGGGACGGGCTGTGGTGGGCTGTGATGGGCTGTGGTGGGCTGTGGTGTGCTGGGACGGGCTGTGATGGGCCGGGCCGGGCCGTGGTGGGCTGTGGTGCGCCGTGTTTATCTGGGACGAGCTGTGGTGGGCCATGGCGGGCCGTGGTGGGCTGGGACGGGCCATGGTTTGCCGTGGTGGGCTGAAACAGGCTGTGGTGACCTGTGGTGGGCTGTGGTGACCGGTGGTGGGCTGTGGTGACCGGTGGTGGGCTGTGGTGACCTGTGGTGGGCTGTGGTGGGCTGGGACGGGTTGCGGTGGGCTGGGACGGGTTTCGGTGGGCTGGGATAAGCTGTGTTGGGCTGCGACGGGCTGTGGTAGGCTGGGATGAGCTGTGGAGGGTTGGGACGGGCTGTGGAGGGTTGTGGAGGGCTGTGCTGGGCTTAGACAGGCTGTGGTGGGCTGGAACGGGCCGTGGTGGTCCGTGGTGGGCCAGAACAGGCCGTGCTGGGCTAGGACGGGCTGTGATGGGCCGTGGTGGGCTGGGACGGGCCGTGGTGGGCTGCGACGGGCCGTGGTGGGCTAGGGTGGGCCGTGGTGGGCTGGGACAGGCTGTGGTGGGCTGTGGTGGACTGGGAAGGGCTGTGGTGGGCCGTGGTGTGCTCTGGTGGGCCATGGTGGACCGTGGTTGGCCGTGGTGGGCCGGAACAGGCTGTGGTTAGCCGTGGTGGGCTGAAACAGGCTGGGACCGGCTCTGGTGGGCTGGGACGGGCTCTGGTGGGCTGGGACGGGATGTGGTGGGTTGGGACGGGCTGGGACGGGCTGGGACGGGCAGTGGTGGGCTGGGACGGGCTGTGGTGGGCTGGGATGGTCTGTGGTGGGCTGTGGTAAGCTGGGACGGGCTGTGGTGAGCTGAGACGGGCTGGGACGGGCTGTGGTTGGCTGGGACGGGCTGTGGTGGGCTGGGACGAGTTGTAGTGGGCCGGGACGGACTGTGGTGGGCTGTGGTGGTTTGGGACGGGCTGTGGTGGTCTGTGGTGGGCTGGGACGGGTTGTGGTGGGCTGGGACGGTCTGTGGTGAGCTGGGACGGGCTGTGGTGGGCCGGGACGGGCTGTGGTGGGCTGTGGTGGGCTGGGACGAGTTGTAGTGGGCCGGGACGGGCTGTGGTGGGCTGTGGTAAGGTGGGACGGGCTGTGGTGTGCTGGGACAGGCTGTGGTGGGCTCGGACGGGCTGTGGTGGGCTGGGACGGGCTGTGGTGGGCTAGGACGGGCTGGGGTGTGCTGGACGGGCTGTGGTGTGCTGGGACGGGCTGTGGTGTGCTGGGACGGGCTGTGGTGGGCTGAGACGGGCTCTGGGGGTCTCGGACAGGCTTGGACGAGCTGGGACAGGCTGGGACAGGCTGTGGTGGGCTGAGACGGGCTGGGAGAGGCTGGGACGGGCTGTGTTGGGTGGGGACGGGCCGTGGTGGGCTGGGACGGGCTGTGGTGGGCTGGGACGTGCCGTAGTAGGCCGGGACGGGCCGTGGTGGGTTGTTATGAGCCGTGGTGGGCTGGGACGGGCTGTGGTGGGCTGTGGTGGACCATGGTGGGCTGTGATGGGCTGTAGTAAGCTGGGACGGAATGTGGTAAGTTGGGACGGGCTTTCGTGGGCTGGGACGGTCTGTCGTGGGCTGGGACGGCCTGGGACGGGCCGTGGTGACCAGGGACGGGCTCTGGTGGGCGGAGACGGGGTCTGGTGGTCTGGAACGGGCTGTGGTGGGCTGGGACGGGCTGTGGTGGGCTGCGGTGAGTAGGGACGGGCTGTGGTGGGCTGGGACAGGCTGTGGTGGGCCGTGGTGGGCTGGGACGGGCCGCGGTTGGCTGGGACGGGCCGTAGTGGGCTGGGACGGGCTGGTACTTGCTGTGGTGGGCTGTTACGGGCTGTGGTGTGCTGTGAGAGGCTGTGGTGGTCTGGGACGAGCTGGGACGGGCTGTGGTGGGCTGGGACGGGCTGTGGTGGGCTGGGACGGGCTGTGGTGGGCTGGGACGGGCTGTGGTGGGCTGGGACAGGCTTTGGTGGGCCGTAGTGGGCTGTGGTGGGCTGGGACGGGCTGTGGTGGTCTGTGACAAGCTCTTGTGGGCTGTGGTGGGCTGGGACGAGCTGTGGTGGGCTCTGGTGGGCTCTGGTGGGCTGGGACGGGCTGTCGTGGGCTGGGACGGGCTGGGACGGGCCGTGGTGGGCTGGGACGGGCCGTGGTGGGCTGGGACGGGCCGTGGTGGGCTGGGATGGGTTGGGATAGGCTGCGGTGGGCCGTGGTGTGCTGTGGTGGGCCGTGGTGGGCTGGGATAGGCTGTGGTGAGCTGAGACGGGCTCTGGAGGTCTGTGGTGGGCTAGGACGGCTTGTGGTGGGCTGGGACGGGCTGTGGTGGGCCGTGGTGGGCTGTGGTGGGCTTTCGTGGGCCGTGGTGGGCTGGGATGGGCTGTGGTGGGCTGGGACGGTCTGCGGTGGGTTGTGGAGAGCTGGGACGGGCTGTGACGGGCTGTGGTGGGCTGCGACGGGCTCTGGGGGTCTGGGACAGGCTTGGACGAGCTCGGACAGGCTGGGACAGGCTGTGGTGGGCTGACACGGGCTGGGAGGGGCTGGGACAGGCTGTGGTGGGCTGGGATGGTCTGTGGTGGGCTGTGGTAAGCTGGGATGGGCTGTGGTGGGCTGTGGTGTGCTGGGACGGGCTGTGATGGGCCGGGCCGGGCCGTGGTGGGCTGTGGTGCGCCGTGTTTATCTGGGACGAGCTGTGGTGGGCCATGGCGGGCCGTGGTGGGCTGGGACGGGCCATGGTTTGCCGTGGTGGGCTGAAACAGGCTGTGGTGACCTGTGGTGGGCTGTGGTGACCGGTGGTGGGCTGTGGTGACCTGTGGTGGGCTGTGGTGGGCTGGGACGGGTTGCGGTGGGCTGGGACGGGTTTCGGTGGGCTGGGATAAGCTGTGTTGGGCTGCGACGGGCTGTGGTAGGCTGGGATGAGCTGTGGAGGGTTGGGACGGGCTGTGGAGGGTTGTGGAGGGCTGTGCTGGGCTTGGACAGGCTGTGGTGGGCTGAGATGGGCCGTGGTGGTCCGTGGTGGGCTGGGACGGGCCGTGCTGGGCTAGGACGGGCTGGGACGGGCCGTGGTGGGCTGGGACGGGCCGTGGTGGGCTGGGACGGGCCGTGGTGCGCTGGGGTGGGCCGTGGTGGGCTGGGGTGGGCCGTGGTGGGCTGGGACAGGCTGTGGTGGGCTGTGGTGGACTGGGAAGGGCCGTGGTGGTCCGTGGTGTGCTCTGGTGGGCCATGGTGGACCGTGGTTGGCCGTGGTGGGTCGGAACAGGCCGTGGTTAGCCGTGGTGGGCTGAAACAGGCTGGGACGGGCTGTGGTGGGCTGGGACGGGCCGTGGTGGGCTGGGACGGGCCGTGGTGGGCCGGGACGGGCTGTGGTGGGCTGTGGTGGGCTGGGACGGGCTGTGGTGGGCTGGGACGGGCTGTGGTGGGCTGGGACGGGCTGTGGTGGGCCGTGGTGGGCTGTGGTGGGCTTTCGTGGGCCGTGGTGGGCTGGGACGGGCTGTGGTGGGCTGCGACAGGCTCTGGGGGTCTGGGACAGGCTTGGACGAGCTGGGACAGGCTGGGACAGGCTGGGAAGGGCTGAGACGGGCTGGGAGGGGCTGGGACGGGCTGTGGTGGGCTGGTACGGTCTGTAGTGGGCTGTGGTAAGCTGGGACGGGCTGTGGTGAGCTGTGATGGGCTGTGGTGGGCTGTGGTGGGCTGGGACGGGCTGTGGTGGGCCGGGACGGGCCGTGGTGGGCTGGGAAGGACTGTGGTGGGCTGGGACGGTCTGTGGTGGGGTGTGGTAAGCTGGGACGGGCTGTGGTGAGCTGTGATGGGCTGTGGTGGGCTGTGGTGTGCTGGGACGGGCTGTGGTGGGCCGGGACGGGCCGTGGTGGGCCGGGACAGGCCGTGGTTAGCCGTGCTGGGCTGAAACAGGGTGGGACGGGCTCTGGTGGGCTCGGACGGGATGTGGTGGGCTGGGACGGGCCGTGGTGGGCTGGGACGGGCTGTGGTGGGCTGGGACGGGCTGTGGTCGTCTGGGACGGGTTGTGGTGAGCTGAGACAGGCCGTGGTGGGATGAGACGGGCCGTGGTGGGCTGAGACGGGCCGTGGTGGGCTGGGACGGGCTGGTACTTGCTGTGGTGGGCTGTTACGGGCTGTGGTGTGCTGTGAGAGGCTGTGGTGGTCTGGGACGAGCTGGGACGGGCTGTGGTTGGCTGGGACGGGCTGTGGTGGGCTGGGACGGGCTGTGGTGGGCCGTAGTGGGCTGTGGTGGGCTGGGACGGGCTGTGGTGGTCTGTGACAAGCTCTTGTGGGCTGTGGTGGGCTGGGACGAGCTGTGGTGGGCTCTGGTGGGCTGTGGTGGGCTGGGACGGGCTGTCGTGGGCTGGGACGGGCTGGGACGGGCCGTGGTGGGCTGGGACGGGCTTGGACGAGCTGGGACAGGCTGGTACAGGCTGTGGTGGGCTGAGACGGGCTGGGAGGGGCTGGGACGGGCCGTGGTGGGCTGTGGTGCGCCGTGTTTATCTGGGACGAGCTGTGGTGGGCCATGGCGGGCCGTGGTGGGCTGGGACGGGCCGTGGTTTGCCGTGGTGGGCTGAAACAGGCTGTGGTGACCTGTGGTGGGCTGTGGTGACCGGTGGTGGGCTGTGGTGACCTGTGGTGGGCTGTGGTGGGCTGGGACCGGTTGCGGTGGGCTGGGACGGGTTTTGGTGGGCTAGGACGGGCTGCGGTGGGCTGGGATAAGCTGTGTTGGGCTGCGACGGGCTGTGGTAGGCTGGGATGAGCTGTGGAGGGTTGGGACGGGCTGTGGAGGGTTGTGGAGGGCTGTGCTGGGCTTGGACAGGCTGTGGTGGGCTGAGATGGGCCGTGGTGGGCTGTGGTGGGCTGTGGTGGTCCGTGGTGGACTAGGACGGGCTGTGGTGAACTGTGGTGGGCTGGGATGGGCCGTGGTTGGCTGGGATGGGCCGTGGTGGGCTGGGACGGGTTGGGGTGGGCTGTGGTGGGCCGTGGTGGGCTGGGACGGGCCGTGGTGAGCTGGGACAGGCTGTGGTGGGCTGTGGTGGACTGGGAAGGGCCGTGGTGTGCTCTGGTGGGCCATGGTGGACCGTGGTTGGCCGTGCTGGGCTAGGACGGGCTGTGATGGGCCGTGGTGGGCTGGGACGGGCCGTGGTGGGCTGGGACGGGCCGTGGTGGGCTGGGACAGGCTGTGGTGGGCTGTGGTGGACTGGGAAGGGCCGTGGTGGGCCGTGGTGTGCTCTGGTGGGCCATGGTGGACCGTGGTGGGCCGGGACAGGCCGTGGTTAGCCGTGCTGGGCTGAAACAGGCTGGGACGGGCTCTGGTGGGCTGGGACGGGCCGTGGTGGGCTGGGACGGGCTGTGGTGGGCTGTGGTGGGCTGGGACGGGCTGTGGTCATCTGGGACGGGTTGTGGTGAGCTGAGACGGGCCGTGGTGGGCTGAGACGGGCCGTGGTGGGCTGAGACGGGCCGTGGTGGGCTTGGACGGGCTGGTACTTGCTGTGGTGGGCTGTTACGGGCTGTGGTGTGCTGTGAGAGGCTGTGGTGGTCTGGGACGAGCTGGGACGGGCTGTGGTGGGCTGGGACGGGCTGTGGTGGGCTGGGACGGGCTGTGGTGGGCTGGGACAGGCTGTGGTGGGCTGGGACGGGCTGTGGTGGGCCGTAGTGGGCTGTGGTGGTCTGTGACGGGCTGTGGTGGTCTGTGACAAACTCTTGTGGGCTGTGGTGTGCTGGGACGAGCTGTGGTGGGCTCTGGTGGGCTCTGGTGGGCTGGGACGGGCTGTCGTGGGCTGGGACGGGCTGGGACGGGCCGTGGTGGGCTGGGACGGGCCGTGGTGGGCTGGGACGGGTTGGGATAGGCTGCGGTGGGCCGTGGTGTGCTGTGGTGGGCCGTGGTGGGCTGGGATAGGCTGTGGTGAGCTGAGACGGGCTCTGGAGGGCTGTGGTGGGCTAGGACGGCTTGTGGTGGGCTGGGACAGGCTGTGGTGGGCTGTGGTGGGCTTTTGTGGGCCGTGGTGGGCTGGGACGGGCTGTGGTGGGGTGGGACGGCCTGCGGTGGGTTGTGGAGAGCTGGGACGGGCTGTGACGGGCTGTGGTGGGCTGCGACGGGCTCTGGGGGTCTGGGACAGGCTTGGACGAGCTGGGACAGGCTGGGACAGGCTGTGGTGGGCTGAGACGGGCTGGGAGGGGCTGGGACGGGCTGTGGTGGGCTGGGACGGTCTGTGGTGGGCTGTGGTAAGCTGGGACGGGCTGTTGTGGGCTGTGATGGGCTGTGGTGGGCTGTGGTGTGCTGGGACGGGCTGTGGTGGGCCGTGGTGGGCTGTGGTGGGCCGTGGTGGGCTGTGGTGGGCTGTGGTGGGCTGGGACGGGCTGTGGTCGTCTGGGACGGGTTGTGGTGAGCTGAGACGGGCCGTGGTGGGCTGAGACGGGCCGTGGTGGGCTGAGACAGGCCGTGATTGGCTGAGACGGGCCGTGGTGGGCTGGGACGGGCTGGTACTTGCTGTGGTGGGCTGTTCGGGCTGTGGTGTGCTGTGAGAGGCTGTGGTGGTCTGGGACGAGCTGGGATGGGCTGTGGTGGGCTGGGACGGGCTGTGGTGGGCCGTAGTGGGCTGTGGTGGGCTGGGACGGGCTGTGGTGGTCTGTGACAAGCTCTTGTGGGCTGTGGTGGGCTGGGACGAGCTGTGGTGGGCTCTGGTGGGCTGGAACGAGCTGTCGTGGGCTGGGACGGGCTGGGACGGGCCGTGGTGGGCTGGGACGGGCCGTGGTGGGCTGGGACGGGTTGGGATAGGCTGCGGTGGGCCGTGGTGTGCTGTGGTGGGCCGTGGTGGGCTGGGATAGGCTGTGGTGAGCTGAGACGGGCTCTGGAGGTCTGTGGTGGGCTAGGACGGCTTGTGGTGGGCTGGGACAGGCTGTGGTGGGCCCTGGTGGGCTGTGGTGGGCTTTTGTGGGCCGTGGTGGGCTGGGACGGGCTGCGGTGGGTTGTGGAGAGCTGGGAGGGGCTGGGACGGGCTGTCGTGGGCTGGGACGGTCTGTGGTGGGCTGTGGTAAGCTGGGACGGGCTGTGGTGGGCTGTGATGGGCTGTGGTGGGCTGTGGTGTGCTGGGACGGGCTGTGGTGGGCCGGGACGGACTGTGGTGGGCTGTGGTGCGCCGTGTTTATCTGGGACGAGCTGTGGTGGGCCATGGCGGGCCGTGGTGGGCTGGGACGGGCCGTGGTTTGCCGTGGTGGGCTGAAACAGGCTGTGGTGACCTGTGGTGGGTTGGGATGGGTTGCGGTGGGCTGGGACGGGTTTCGGTGGGCTGGGATAAGCTGTGTTGGGCTGCGACGGGCTGTGGTAGGCTGGGATGAGCTGTGGAGGGTTGGGACGGGCTGTGGAGGGTTGTGGAGGGCTGTGCTGGGCTTGGACAGGCTGTGGTGGGCTGAGATGGGCCGTGGTGGTCCGTGGTGGGCTGGGACGGGCTGTGCTGGGCTAGGACGGGCTGTGGTGAACTGTGGTGGGCTGTGATGGGCCGTGGTGGGCTGGGACGGGCCGTGGTGGGCTGGGACGGGCCGTGGTGGGCTGGGACGGGCAGTGGTGGGCTGGGACAGGCTGTGGTGGGCTGTGGTGGACTGGGAAGGGCCGTGGTGGGCCGTGGTGTGCTCTGGTGGGCCATGGTGGACCGTGGTTTCCGTGGTGGGCCGGGACAGGCCGTGGTTAGCCGTGGTGGGCTGAAACAGGCTGGGACGGGCTCTGGTGGGCTGGGAAGGGCTGTGGTGGGCTGGGACGGGCCGTGGTGGGCCGGGACGGGCTGTGGTGGGCTGTGGTGGGCTGGGACGGGCTGTGGTCGTCTGGGACGGGTTGTGGTGAGCTGAGACGGGCCGTGGTGGGCTGAGACGGGCCGTGGTGGGCTGAGACGGGCGGTGGTGGGCTGGGACGGGCTGGTACTTTCTGTGGTGGGCTGTTATGGGCTGTGGTGTGCTGTGAGAGGCTGTGGTGGTCTGGGACGAGCTGGGACGGGCTGTGGTGGGCTGGGACGGGCTGTGGTGGGCTGGGATGGGCTGTGGTGGGCCGTAGTGGGCTGTGGTGGGCTGGGACGGGCTGTGGTGGTCTGTGACAAGCTCTTGTGGGCTGTGGTGGGCTGGGACGAGCTGTGGTGGGCTCTGGTGGGCTCTGGTGGGCTGGGACGGGCTGTCGTGGGCTGGGACGGGCTGGGACGGGCCGTGGTGGGCTGGGACGGGCCGTGGTGGGCTGGGACGGGCCGTGGTGGGCTGGGATGGGTTGGGATAGGCTGCGGTGGGCCGTGGTGTGCTGTGGTGGGCCGTGGTGGGTTGGGATAGGCTGTGGTGAGCTGAGACGGGCTCTCGAGGTCTGTGGTGGGCTAGGACGGCTTGTGGTGGGCTGGGACGGGCTGTGGTGGGCCGTGGTGCGCTGTGGTGGGCTTTCGTGGGCCGTGGTGGGCTGGGAAGGGCTGCGGTGGGTTGTGGAGAGCTGGGACGGGCTGTGACGGGCTGTGGTGGGCTGCGACGGGCTCTGGGGGTCTGGGACAGGCTTGGACGAGCTGGGACAAGCTGGGACAGGCTGTAGTGGGCTGAGACGGGCTGGGAGGGGCTGGGACCGGCTGTGGTGGGCTGGGACGGTCTGTGGTGGGCTGTGGTAAGCTGGGACGGGCTGTGGTGGGCTGTGATGGGCTGTGGTGGGCTGTGGTGTGCTGGGACGGGCTATGGTGGGCCGGGACGGGCCGTGGTGGGCTGTGGTGCGCCGTGTTTAGCTGGGACGAGCTGTGGTGGGCCATGGCGGGCCGTGGTGGGCTGGGACGGGCCGTGGTTTGCCGTGGTGGGCTGAAACAGGCTGTGGTGACCTGTGGTGGGCTGTGGTGACCGATGGTGGGCTGTGGTGACCTGTGGTGTGCTGTGGTGGGCTGGGAAGGGCTGTGGTGGGCTGTGGTGGGCTGGGACGGGCTGTGGTCGTCTGGGACGGGTTGTGGTGAGCTGAGACGGGCCGTGGTGGGATGAGACGGGCCGTGGTGGGCTGAGACGGGCCGTGGTGGGCTGGGACGGGCTGGTACTTGCTGTGGTGGGCTGTTACGGGCTGTGGTGTGCTGTGAGAGGCTGTGGTGGTCTGGGACGAGCTGGGACGGGCTGTGGTGGGCTGGGACGGGCTGTGGTGGGCTGGGACGGGCTGTGGTGGGCCGTAGTGGGCTGTGGTGGGCTGGGACGGGCTTTGGTGGTCTGTGACAAGCTCTTGTGGGCTGTGGTGGGCTGGGACGAGCTGTGGTGGGCTCTGGTGGGCTGGGACAGGCTGTCGTGGGCTGGGACGGGCTGTCGTGGGCTAGGACGGGCTGGGACGGGCCGTGGTGGGCTGGGACGGGCCGTGGTGGGCTGGGACGGGCCGTGGTGGGCTGGGACGGGTTGGGATAGGCTGCGGTGGGCCGTGGTGTGCTGTGGTGGGCCGTGGTGGGCTGGGATAGGCTGTGGTCAGCTGAGACGGGCTCTGGAGGTCTGTGGTGGGCTAGGACGGCTTGTGGTGGGCTGGGACGGGCTGTGGTGGGCCGTGGTGGGCTGGGACGGGCTGTGGTGGGCTGGGACGGGCTGCGGTGGGTTGTGGAGAGCTGGGACGGGCTGTGACGACCTGTGGTGGGCTGCGACGGGCTCTGGGGGTCTGGGACAGGCTTGGACGAGCTGGGACAGGCTGGGACAGGCTGTGGTGGGCTGAGACGGGCTGGGAGGGGCTGGGACGGGCTGTGTTGGGTGGGGACGGGCTGTGGTGGGCTGGGACGGGCTGTGGTGGTCCGGGACGGGCTCTGGTGGGCTGTGGTGGGGTGGGACGGGCTGTGGTGAGCTGAGCCGGGCTGTGACGGGCTGTGGTTGGCTGGGACGGGCTGTGGTGGGCTGGGACAGGCTGTGGTGGGCTGTGGTGGGCTGGGACGAGTTCTAGTGGGCCGGGACGGGCTGAGGTGAGCTGAGACGGGCTGGGACGGGCTCTGGTTGGCTGGGACGGGCTGCGGTGGGCCGGCACGGGCTGCGGTGGGCCGGCACGGGCTGTGGTGGGCCGGCAAAGCTGCGGTGTGCCGGGCGGGGCTGCGGTGGGCCAGGCCGGATCGTGGTGGGCCGAGACAGGCTTGGGTGGGTTGTGGTAAGCTGGGACGGGACGTGGTGGGCGGGGACGGGCCGTGGTGGGCTGGGACGGGCTATGGTGGGTGAGGACGGGCTGCGGTGGGCCGGGACCTGCTGTGGTGGGTTGTGGTAAGCTGGGACGGGCTGTGGTGGGCTTGGACTGGCTATGGTGGGCTGGGACGGCCTGGGACGGGCTGTGGTAGGTAGGGATGGGCTGTGGTGGGCTGGCACGGGCTGTGGTGTTCTGGGACGGGCTCTGGTGGTCTGGAATGTGCTCTGTTGGGCTGGGACGGGCTGTGGTGGGCTGTGGTGTGCCGTGGTGGGTCATGGTGGGCCGTAGTGTACTGTGGTGAGCTGGGACGGGCTGTGGTGAGCTGAGACAGGCTGTGGTGGCCTGGGACGGGCTGTGGTGGGCTGGGACGGGCTGTGGTGGGCTGGGACGTGCAGTGGTGGGCTGGGACTGGTTGGGATGAACTGGGACAGGCTGTGGTGGGAGGGGCCGAGCTGTGGTGAGCAGGGAAGGGCTGTGGTTTGCGGGGACGGGCTTTGGTGGGCTGGGACGGGCTGTGGTGGGCCATGTTGGGCTGTGGTAAGCTGGGACGGGCTGTGGTGAGCCATGGTGGGCTGTGTTAAGCTGGGATGGGCTGTGGTGGGCTGGAACGGGCTCTGGTGGGCTGGGACGGGATGTGGTAAGCTGTAATGGGCTGTGGTGGGCTGTGGTGGGCTGGGACGGGCTGTGGTGGGTTGTGGTGAGCTGAGATGGGCTGGGACGGGCTGTGGTGGGCTGGGACGGGCTGTGGTGGGCGGGGAGGGGATTTGTTGGGTGAGGACTGGCTGTGGTGGGTGGGGACGGACTTTGGTGGGCTGGGACGGGCTCTAGTGGTCTGGAACGGGCTGTAGTGGGCTGGGACATACTGGGACGTGTTGGGACGGGCTGAGGTGGGCAGTGGTTGGCTATGGTGGGCCGTGGTGGGCTGGGACGGGCTGTGGTGGGCCATGGTGGGCTGTGGTAAGCTGGGATGGGCTGTGGTGGGCTGGGACGGGATGTGGTAAGCTGTAATGGGCTGTGGTGGGCTGGGACGGGCTGTGGTGGGTTGTGGTGAGCTGAGATGGGCTGGGACGGGCTGTGGTGGGCTGGGACGGGCTGTGGTGGGCTGGGACGGGCTGTGGTGGGCGGGGAGGGGATTTGTTGGGTGAGGACGGGCTGTGGTGGGTGGGGACGGGCTTTGGTTGGCTGCGACGGGCTCTAGTGGTCTGGAACGGGCTGTAGTCGGCTGGGACGTGCTGGGACATGTTGGGACAGGCTGAGGTGGGCAGTGGTTGGCTATGGTGGGCCGTGGTGGGCTGGGACGGGCTGTGGTGGCCTGGGACGGTCTGTGGTGGGCTGGGACGGGCCGTGGTGGGCCGGGACGGGCCCTGGTGGGTGGGGACGGGCCGTGGTGGGTCGTGGTGGGCTGGGATGGGCTGTTATGGGTCGGAACGTGCTGTGGTGGGCCGGGACGGGCTCTGGTGGGCTGGGACAGGCACTGGTGGGCCGGGACGGGCTGTGGTGGGCTGTGGTAGAGCTGGGACGGGCTGTGGTGCGCTGTGGTGGGTTGTGGTGAGCTGGGACGGGCCATGGTGGGCCGGGATGGGCCATGGTGGGCTGGGACGGGCCGTGGAGGGCCGGGCCGGGCCGTAGTGGGCCGGGACGGGCGGGGACGGGTCGTGGTGGGCGGGGACGGGCCGTGGTGGGTTGGGACGAGACGGGACGGGCTGTGGTGGGCTTGGACGGGCTCTGGTGGGCTGTGGGGAGCTGGGACGGGCTGTGGTGCGCTGTGGTGGGTTGTGGTGAGCTGAGACGGGCTATGGTGGGCTGTGGTGGGTCGGGACGGGCTGTGATGGGCCGGGACGGTCTGTGGGGGGCCGGGACGGTCTGTGGGGGGCCGGGACGGTCTGTGGGGGGCCGGAACGGGCCGTGGTGGGCTGAGACGGGCCGTGGTGGGCTGAGACGGGCTGTGGTGGGCTGGGACGGGCTGTGGTGGTCTGGGACGGGCTATGGTCGCTGGGACGGGCTGTGGTGGGATGGTACGGGCTGTGTTGGGCTGGGACAGGCTGTGTTGGGCTGGGACGGGCTGTGGTGGGATGGGACGGGTTGTATTGGGCTGGGACAAGCTGTGGTGGGCTGTGGTGGGCCGGGACGGGCTGTGGTGGGTTGTGGTTAGCTGTGGTAAGCTGGAATGGGCTGTGGTGGGCTGGGACAAGCTACGGTGGATAGGGACTGGCTGTGGTGGGCTGGGACGGGCTGGGACGGCCTGAGACGGGTTGGTACGGGCTGGGACGGGCTGTGGGGGGCTGGGACGGGCTGTGGTGGGCTGGGACGGTCTGTGGTGTGCTGGGACGGGCTGGGACGGGCTGGGACGAGCTGTGTTGGCCTGTGGTGGGCTGTGGTAGGCTGGGACGGATTGTGTTGGGCTGGGACAGGCTGTGGTGGGCTGTGACGGGCTGTGCTGTGCTGGGACAGGCTGTGGTGTGCTGGGACAGGCTTGGATGGGCTGGGACGGGCTGGGACGAGCTGTGGTGGGCGGAGACGGGCTGCGGTGGGCGGGGACGGGCTGCGGTGGACTGGGACAAGCTGTGGTCGACGGGGACGGGCGGGGACGGGCTGTGGTGGGCGGGGACGGGCCGTGGTGGGCGGTGGTGGGCTGTGGTGGTCGGGGACGGGCTGTGGTGGGCTGTGGTAGGTTCTGGTGAGCTTGAGACGGGCTGTGGTGGTCTGGGACGGGCTGGGATGGGCTGTAATGGGCGGGGACGGCCTGTGGTGGGCTGGGACGGGCTGTGGTGGGCAGGGACGGGCTGGGACGGGCTGTGGTGGGCTGGGACGGGCTAGTGGTGGGCTGGGACGGGCTGTGGTGGGCTGAGACGGGCCTTGGTGGGCTGGGATGAGCCGTGGTGGGCTGGGACGAGCCGTGGTGGGCTGGGACGGGCTGTGGTGGGCGGGGACGGGCCGTGGTGGGCTGGGATGGGCTGTGGTGGGCTGTGGTGGGCTGGGACGAGTTGTACTGGGCTGGGACGGACTGTGGTGGGCTGTGGTGGGCCGTGGTTCACTGTGGTGGGCCGTGGTGGGCTGGGACGGGCCGTGGTTATCTGTGGTGGGCCATGGTGGTCTGGTACGGGCTATGGTGGGCTGTGGTGGGTTCTGGTGAGCTTGAGACGGGCTGTGGTGGGCTGGGACAGGCTAGGACGAGCTTTGGTGGTCTGCGACAGGCCGTGGTGGGCTCTGACGGGCTGGGAGGGGCCGTGGTGGGCTGGGATGGGCTGTGGTGTGCTGGGACGAGCCGTGGTGGGCTGGGACGGGCTGTGGTGCTCAGGGACGGGCTGTGGTGGGCTGGGATGGGCTGTGGTGGGCTGTGGTGGGCTGGGATGAGTTGTACTGGGCTGGGACGGACTGTGGTGGGCTGTGGTGGGCCGTGGTTCGCTGTGGTGGGCCGTGGTGGGCTGGGACGGGCCGTGGTTATCTGTGGTGGGCCGTGGTGGTCTGGTACGGGCTATGGTGGGCTGTGGTGGGTTCTGGTGAGCTTGAGACGGGCTGTGGTGGGCTGGGACAGGCTAGGACGAGCTTTGGTGGTCTGGGACAGGCTGTGGTGGGCTCGGACGGGCTGGGACGGGCTGTGGTGGGCTGTGGTGGGCTGGGACGGGCCGTGGTGGGCTGGGACGTGCTGGGATGGACTGGGACGGGCTGTGGTGGGCTGGGACGGGCTGTGGTGGGCTGGGACGGGCTGTGGTGGGCTGGGACGGGCTGTGGTGTGCTGTGGTTTGTCCATCAAACAGCTTCTCTGTTTTTCTGTCTCTCAGGCCAACAGTTTTACCGTCTCCTCGGTCTCTGCCCCCTCTTGGCTTCGTCGTTTCATTATTGGAAAGAAAGGACAGAACCTGGCCAAAATAACTCAGCAGATGCCAAAGGTATGGGTGAGCTGGTTAGCTTAGCACCCCCGGCGTAGAAAAAGGTTTAGTCCAGATCACTTGTCACGAAAGAGAGAGGTGTATTCTAGCGTGGGTAAAACCAGGGGGAAATGACACAGATCTTTGCCGTTCAAGGGAACCCTCTCTTTTACTGCTGCAAACACTGCTCCTCCTATGTTATTGTCATGGGTTGAGCCCTTCCAAGGAAGCTTTATGTGGTGCTGTTTTGAGAACTGATGTAGTAGGATACCTGGAAATGGCGAGTGCAGCAAGGCTTCTCCCTGGGGAGTTAGACGGTATCTAGATAAAGGCTAAATGAGTAAACTTCTCCAAAGCCCTTGCAGAAACCGGGATGGCACCAGAGCCTTGGGCTCTAGGCACTGCCATATGGCCGAAATTGTTAAGTTACTGACTTGTAAAATTGTGGGGATTTGCTCTGGGCTTTTTGGGAAGGAGCACATCTCTCAGTGGCAGGGATCGATGGTGTAGGCCTGACCAAAAGCATTGGCCTGGCTTGGATCTTGGCAAATTCTGAAGAGATTCATTGTCCTTCACCTCAAGGTTCACATCAAATTCACTGGAGGAGAGGATAACATCACTTTGGAAGGACCTACAGAAGATGTGCATGTGGCTCAGGAACAGATTGAAGCCATGCTCAAGGAACTGGTGAGCTGCAGTTACTAGTTCCAGTAAGAAACTGGGGGAAGAAGGGGCAACAGAGCAGAGGTGATGAGGTGTTTGTCACATCCATAGGATGTCTTGGCATGCTTAATCGAACTTGCAGGAGACAAATTGTGTGGCAGGTGGATGACACCCCTTGGTCATCCATAGCATCCTTGAAAAGTCAGCATTAATTTTTTTGGTGCGGAGAAGGAAAGATTCTCTTTGTTATAGCTGGAGAGGCATAGAAGTGAGTCTTTTCAATGTTTCATGAGCACAATGCTCTCTTCTCAAAGCAGAGGAATGCTTGTGCTCTGCTGAAGAGCAGAAGTGCTTGTAGCTGACCGCTGGTGAGTCAGTGCCAATACTGGCAGTAGGCAGTTACTTAGGGCACGAGACAGAAGCGGTGGCCTGTCCTACCTGGCCCTATATAATATAATATATAATATTGGACATACATACATATATAGATATAGATATAAAAATATAATTCTTTTTAGATCCACGGGATGGATTACGCAATAATCAAGGCTGACCGCCAATTCCACCGACACCTCATTGGCAAGAAAGCAGCTAAACGGTAAGTGGAGTGCCTTTCTAGTCCTTCCCATGCTCACACTCTTCGTGTTTAGTAGATGGTATCAGGGGCTCTGTAGCTCACCCAGTGTGCTGTCTCCATCACGTTTCCTCTGCTTTCCTGGAGTGGTGGTGGTACAAGGAGAGAAATGGGCCGTGAGGCCTTGCGATGGCTTTAACGTGTGAAAGTACCTTGGGAGCCTGAACAGTAGTGGAATTACTTCTCTGTGCGAATGACATTTTAGCAGCCAGTTGTGGGTGGTGGAAATGTGCTTGGTGAGCTTGTCCCTGTAGAGGAATGAAGGCGGTGGGTTGATTAGCATTGATAACACGCAGCTGTGGCCTTGCCTCAGAGGCAGTGGGTTGATTGACGTGGATGACGTGCAGGTGTAGCTGGTTCCCGCTAAGGGGTTAAATAGCCCTGTGGCTTGTGGGAGAGGGTGTCAGCTGGAGGAGGAGCAGTGTGGTCTGGCCTCTGGAGGAAGGCGCTACAGCACCGGCAGTAGAATATGGTCAACGGTAAAGCCTTGTTGCGGTCTGCTAGTTTGATAGCACTGCAACGTGACCCCAGCCAAGAGTTTGGGGTAGAAAGGAACGATTGTCCTCTGCTCTAAATGTGATACTGTTTGGGGAAGAAACACGCCTCGCTCTGACAAGGGAACAATGGGCTCTGTAGATGCCACGGTATTTACTTGGACAGGCTCTCGTGTGGCACAGGTCTGCTCTCAGTGAACTCCAGGGGGAAGAGGCAATTTCCCCTGTCTCAACCCTACCCCACTGAGCCCTTCCCAGAGGCGGCTTTACTTCTTCAACAGCCTCTGAGCAGTGATAATCCAGGTGCCTTGCTTCCAGGTCTTTGCCTAGCAGATGGCGTCACCACAGTCCTTGCCTCGAAGTGAACAGGATGAAGGATCTGTACAAGGTGTCTGTGCGCATTCCCCCGGACAACGAGAAGAGCAACCCGATCAGAATGGAAGGAGACCCACAGGGGGTCCCACAGGCCAAGAAAGAGCTGCTGGAACTCGCTTCCCGTATGGTGAGTGGGTAGGACGTGATGTTTGGGAGACTGCAGGGTTTGGGCTCTCGTGTTCCCTTGTAACCTTCTGGTGCGAGTGTGTGCCCCTTGCCCACGGAGCACTTGGATCTCATGACAAGTGCAAGTTCCTCTTCACAAATGTCTTCCCCTGTTCCCTCGGGTAGCCCTTCTCTGTCAAGGCAGAGTGAATTTGGTCTGGAGAAAAGAGGGACAGTGCTGGCAAGTAAACCGTCGGGCAGCAAACCGCTAAGTCAAAGTAGATGGCTCTCCGGCTGAACACTCAGTGTGCCCTCTGTTCCCATCAGGAAAATGAACACGCTGCGGACCTAATCGTTGAGCAGAAATTCCACCGGACCATCATTGGGCAGAAGGCTGAGCGGGTCTGGGAAATCCGGGAGCAATTCCCAGAGGTAAGGCTTTGTAGGAGAGGAGGAATCCAGAGGGGTTATTTCCTACATGGGTAGTAGGCCTGTCGTCACAGAAGTCGTAACTTTAGTGGCTCTGTAGCGCAAGTGTCTGAGAAGATAGTTCTTTTAGCCAGAGGCCGCTAACACGGTTCCCCTTTTCTGAATGGGGAAAGGGCATGGGTAGGATCCCCCCAACCTTTGCATGTGTCTGACACAAGGGTTCTTGCTTTTGCTTGAGCTAACTAGAAATGACCGCTCCTGCAGGTTATCATCAGCTTCCCAGACCCTGCACACAAGAGTGACATCGTCCAACTCCGAGGTCCCAAAAACGAGGTGGAGAAGTGCACCGAGTACATGCAAAAGATGGTGGCAGACCTGGTAAGGAGGTCTTCTGCCTGCACTTCCCTCCTCCGTGATTGGATAACCCTGGGGCAAAGCAGAGCTCTACTGGCTTGGGTAGAGCTAAAACACCTCAAGAGGAGGGAGCTGTCGGCGCTGTTTTGGCTGAATGGAGGCAGGGGGATAGTACCTGTTATGGGAAGGCTATAGGGGAACGTCCTTGCCTTTGTTTAGTCTTACAAAAGTCCCTCGTATAGAGAACTTCCTTGGGTCTAAGCCTGTTCTCAAAAGCTCGTTTATCAGAGCTCCTGAAGTCGGGCCTCCCTTGCCACAACAGTGTAATCTTCAGTTCTCCCTTCCTTTCTCTATTAGGTTGAAAAAAGCTTTTCTATTTCTGTCCCCATCTGCAAACAGTTCCACAAGAACATCATAGCGAAAGGAGGTGCCAACATCAAGAAGGTGAGATACTGTTCCTAACACAGGTGGGCCGGGACGGGCCGTGGTGGGCTGGGACGGACTGGGACGGGCTATGGTGGGCTATGGTGGCCTGGGACATGCTGTGGTGGGCTGGGACGAGCTGTGACGGGCTGGGACGGGCTGTGGTGGGCTGTGGTAGGCTGTGGTGTGCTGTAGTGGTCTGTGGTGGGCTGGGACGCGCTGTGGTGGGCTGGCACAAGCTGTGGAGGGCTGTGGTGGGCTGGGACGGGCTGTGGTGGGCTGGGACGGGCTGTGGTGGGCTGGGACGGGCTGTGGTGGGCTGTGGTGGGCTGGGACGGGCGTTCGTGGGCTGGGACATGCTGTGGTGGGCTGGGACGGGCTGGGACGAGCTGTGACGCGCTGTGACGAGCTGTGACGGGCTGTGGTGGGTTGTGGTGGGCTGTAGTGGTCTGTGGTGGGCTGTAGTGGTCTGTGGTGGGCTGGGACGGGCTGTCGTGGGCTGGGACGGGCTGTCGTGGGCTGGGACGGGCTGTCGTGGGCTGGGACGGGCTGTCGTGGGCTGGGACGGGCTGTGGTGGGCTGTGGGGGTCTGGGACATTCTGTGGTGGGCTGGGAAGGGCTGGGACGAGCTGTGACGGGCTGGGGCGAGCTGTGACGGGCTGTGGTCTGTTGTAGTGGCCTGTGGTGGGCTGGGACGGGCTGTGGTGGGCTGGGACAAACTGTGGTGGGCTGTGGTGGGCTGGGACAAACTGTGGTGGGCTGTGGTGGGCTGGGATGAGCTGGGACAGGCTGGGACGGGCTGTGGTGGGCTGGGACGGGCTGTAGTGGGCTGTGGTGGGCTGTGGAGGGCTGGGACGGGCTGTAGTGTGCGGTGGTGGGCTGGGGCGGGCCGTGGTGGGTTGGGATGGGCTGGGACGGGCCGTGGTGGGCTGGGGCGGGCCGTGGTGGGCTGGGGCGGGCCGTGGTGGGCTGCGGTAGGCTGTGGTGTACTGTAGTGGTCTGTCGTGGGCTGGGACGGGCTGTCGTGGGCTGGGACAGGCTGTCGTGGGCTGGGACGGGCTGTCGTGGGCTGTGGGGGCCTGGGACATGCTGTGGTGGGCTGGGACGAGCTGTGCCGGGCTGGGGCGAGCTGTGACGGGCTGTGGTCTGTTGTAGTGGCCTGTGGTGGGCTGGGACGGGCTGTGGTGGGCTAGGACAAACTGTGGTGGGCTGTGGTGGGCTGGGATGAGCTGGGACAGGCTGAGACGGGCTGGGACGGGCTGTAGTGGGCTGTGGTGGGCTGTGGAGGGCTGGGACGGGCTGTAGTGGGCCGTGGTGGGTTGGGACGAGCCGTAGTAGGCCGGGAAGGGCCGTGGTGGGCCTGGACGGGCCGTGGTGGGTTGTTATGGGCCGTGGTGGGCTGGGACGGGCCGTGGTGGGCTGTGGTGGACCGTGGTGGGCTGTGATGGGCTGTGGTAAGCTGGGACGGGATGTGGTAAGCTGGGACTGTCTGCGGTGGGCTGGGACGGGCTGCGGTGGGCGGGGACGGGCTGTGGTGGGCTGGGAAGGCCTGGGACGGGCTGGGACGACCTGGGACAGGCTGTGGTGGGCGGGGACTAGCTGTGGTGGGCGGGGACTAGCTGTGGTGGGCTGGGACGGGCCGTGGTGGTCTGGAACGGGCTGTGGTGGGCTGGGAAGGGCTGGTATGGGCTGTGGTGGGTTCAGACGGGCTGTGGTGGGTTGGGACGGGCTGTGGTGGGCTTGGACCTGCTGTGGTGGTCAGGGACGGGTTCTGGTAGGTCCGGGACGGGCTGTCGTGGTCCAGGACGGGCTGTGGTGGGCTGGGAAGTGCTGGGACGGTCTGGGACGAGCTGGGACGGGCCGTGGTGGGCTGGGACGGGCTGTGGCGGGCTGGAGCGGGCTGTGGTGGGTTGTGGTGAGCTGGGACGGGCTGACACGGGCTGTGGTGGGCTGTGGTAAGCTGGGAAGGGTTGTGGTGGGCTGGGACGGCCTGGGACAGGCTGTGGTGGGCTGGGACGGTCTGTGGTGGGCTGGAACTGCTGTGGTGGGCTGGGACGGGCTGTGGTGAGCTGGAACGGGCTGTTGTGAGCTGGGACGGGCTGTGCTGGGCTGGGACGGTCTGTGGTGGGCTGGGACGGGCTCTGGTGGGCTGGGACAGGCTGGGACGGGCTGTGATGGGCTGGGATGTGCTGTGGTGGGCTGGGACGGGCTGTGGTGGGCTGGGACAGGCACTCCTGGGCTGAGGTGGGCCGTGGTGGGCGGGGACGGGCCGTGGTGGGCGGGGACGGGCCGTGGTGGGTGGGGACGGGCCGTGGTGGGCGGGGACGGGCTGTGGTGTGCTGTGGTAAGCTGGGACTGGCTCTGGTGGGCTGGGATGGACTCTGGTGGGCTGTGGTGTGCTGGGACGGGCTGGGACGGGCTGTGGTGGCCTGGGACGGGCTGTGGTGGCCTGGGACGGGCTGTGGTGGCCTGGGACGGGATGTGGTTGCCTGGGACGGGATGTGGTTGGCTTGGACAGGCTGGGACGGGCTGCGGTGGGCTGGGACGAGCTGGGACGGGATGCGGTGGGCTGGGACGGGCTGGGACGGGCTGTGGTGGGCTGGGACGGGCTCTGGTGGGCTGGGACGGGCTTTGGTGGGCTGGGACAAGCTGGGATGGGCTGTGGTGGGCTGGGACGGGCTGTGGTAAGCTGTAATGGGTTGGGACGGGCTGGGATGGGCTGGGACGGGCTGTGGTGGGCTGGCACGGGCTGTGGTGGGCTGGCACGGGCTGTGGTGGGCTGGCACGGGCTGTGGTGGGCTGGCACGGGCTGTGGTGGGCTGGGACATGCTGGGACGGGCTGTGGAAGGCTGCGGTGATCTCTGGTGTGCTGTGGTGGCCTGTGGTGGGCCGGGACGGGCTGTGGTGGGCTGGGATGGGCCGGGACAGGCTGGGACGGGCTGAGACAGGCTGTGGTGGGCTGTGGTGGCCTGGGACATTCTGTGGTAAGCTGTGGTGGATTGGGACAGGCTCTGGTGGTCTGGAACGGGCTGTGGTGGGCTGGGACGAGCTGGGACGGGCTGTGGTGGGCTAGGACGGTCTGTAGTGGGCTGGGACAGTCTGTGGTGGGTTGGGACGGCCTGTGGTGTGCTGTGGCGGGATGGGACGGGGTGGGACGGGCTGTGGTGGTCTGGGACAGGCTGTGGTGGGCTGGGACGAGCCGTAGTAGGCCGGGAAGGGCCGTGGTGGGCCGGGACGGGCCGTGGTGGGTTGTTATGGGCCGTGGTGGGCTGGGACGGGCTGTGGTGGACCGTGGTGGGCTGTGATGGGCTGTAGGAAGCTGGGACAGGATGTGGTAAGCTGGGACGGGCTTTCGTGGGCTGGGACGGGCTGCGGTGGGCTGGGACGGGCTGCGGTGGGCTGGGACGGTCTGCGGTGGGCTGGGACGGGCTGCGATGGGCTGGGACGGGCTGGGACAGGCTGTGGTGGGATGGGACGGGCTGTGGTGGGCTGGGACGGGCTGTGGTGAGCTGGAACGGGCTGTTGTGAGCTGGGACGGGCTGTGCTGGGCTGGGACGGGCTCTGGTGGGCTGGGACAAGCTGGGACGGGCTGTGGTGGGCTGGGACGGGCTGTGTTGGGCTGGGACGGGCTGTGTTGGGCTGGGATGTGCTGTGGTGGGCTGGGACGGGCTGTGGTGGGCTGGGACAGGCACTCCTGGGCTGAGGTGGGCCGTGGTGGGCGGGGACGGGCCGTGGTGGGCGGGGACGGGCCGTGGTGGGCTGGGACGGGCTGTGGTGTGCTGTGGTAAGCTGGGACTGGCTCTGGTGGGCTGGGATGGACTCTGGTGGGCTGTGGTGTGCTGGGACGGGCTGTGGTGGGCTGTAATGGGTTGGGACGGGCTGGGATGGGCTGGGACGGGCTGTGGTGTGCTGGCACGGGCTGTGGTGGGCTGGCACGGGCTGTGGTGGGCTGGCACGGGCTGTGGTGGGCTGGCACGGGCTGTGGTGGGCTGGGACATGCTGGGACGGGCTGTGGAAGGCTGCGGTGATCTCTGGTGTGCTGTGGTGGCCTGTGGTGGGCCGGGACGGGCTGTGGTGGGCTGGGATGGGCCGGGACAGGCTGGGACGGGCTGAGACAGGCTGTGGTGGGCTGTGGTGGCCTGGGACATTCTGTGGTAAGCTGTGGTGGATTGGGACAGGCTCTGGTGGTCTGGAACGGGCTGTGGTGGGCTGGGACGAGCTGGGACGGGCTGTGGTGGGCTAGGACGGTCTGTAGTGGGCTGGGACAGTCTGTGGTGGGTTGGGACGGCCTGTGGTGTGCTGTGGCGGGATGGGACGGGGTGGGACGGGCTGTGGTGGTCTGGGACAGGCTGTGGTGGGCTGGGACGAGCCGTAGTAGGCCGGGAAGGGCCGTGGTGGGCCGGGACGGGCCGTGGTGGGTTGTTATGGGCCGTGGTGGGCTGGGACGGGCTGTGGTGGACCGTGGTGGGCTGTGATGGGCTGTAGGAAGCTGGGACAGGATGTGGTAAGCTGGGACGGGCTTTCGTGGGCTGGGACGGGCTGCGGTGGGCTGGGACGGGCTGCGGTGGGCTGGGACGGTCTGCGGTGGGCTGGGACGGGCTGCGATGGGCTGGGACGGGCTGGGACAGGCTGTGGTGGGATGGGACGGGCTGTGGTGGGCTGGGACGGGCTGTGGTGAGCTGGAACGGGCTGTTGTGAGCTGGGACGGGCTGTGCTGGGCTGGGACGGGCTCTGGTGGGCTGGGACAAGCTGGGACGGGCTGTGGTGGGCTGGGACGGGCTGTGTTGGGCTGGGACGGGCTGTGTTGGGCTGGGATGTGCTGTGGTGGGCTGGGACGGGCTGTGGTGGGCTGGGACAGGCACTCCTGGGCTGAGGTGGGCCGTGGTGGGCGGGGACGGGCCGTGGTGGGCGGGGACGGGCCGTGGTGGGCTGGGACGGGCTGTGGTGTGCTGTGGTAAGCTGGGACTGGCTCTGGTGGGCTGGGATGGACTCTGGTGGGCTGTGGTGTGCTGGGACGGGCTGTGGTGGCCTGGGACGGGCTGTGGTGGCCTGGGACGGGCTGTGGTGGCCTGGGACGGGCTGTGGTTGCCTGGGACGGGATGTGGTGGGCTTGAACAGGCTGGGACGGGCTGCGGTGGGCTGGGACGAGCTGGGACGGGATGCGGTGGGCTGGGACGGGCTGTGGTGGGCTGGGACGGGCTGTGGTGGGCTGGGACGGGCTCTGGTGGGCTGGGACAAGCTGGGATGGGCTGTGGTGGGCTGGGACGGGCTGTGGTAAGCTGTAATGGGCTGGGACGGGCTGGGACGGGCTGTGGTGGGCTGGCACGGGCTGTGGTGGGCTGGCACGGGCTGTGGTGGGCTGGCACGGGCTGTGGTGGGCTGGGACATGCTGGGACGGGCTGTGGAAGGCTGCGGTGATCTCTGGTGTGCTGTGGTGGCCTGTGGTGGGCTGGGACGGGCTGTGGTGGGCTGGGATGGGCTGGGACGGGCTGAGACAGGCTGTGGTGGGCTGTGGTGGCCTGGGACATTCTGTGGTAAGCTGTGGTGGATTGGGACAGGCGCTGGTGGTCTGGAACGGGCTGTGGTGGGCTGGGACGAGCTGGGACGGGCTGTGGTGGGCTAGGACGGTCTGTAGTGGGCTGGGACAGTCTGTGGTGGGTTGGGACGGCCTGTGGTGTGCTGTGGCGGGATGGGACGGGGTGGGACGGGCTGTGGTGGGCTGGGACGGGCCGTGGTGGGCTGGGAGGGCCTGTGGTGGGCCGTGGTGGGCTGGGACGGGTCGTGGTGGGCTGCGACAGTCTGTGGTGGGCCGTGGTGGGCTCTGGTGGGCCGTGGTGGGCTGTGGTGGGCTGAGACGGGCTGTGGTGGGCTGTGGTAAGCTGGGACGGGCTCTGGTGGGCTGGGACGGTCTGTGGTGTGCTGTGGTGGGCTGAGACGGGCTGTGGTGGGCTGAGACGGGCTGTGGTGGGCTGAGACGGGCTGTGGTGGGCTGGGACGGGCCGTGGTGGGCCGTGGTGGGCTCTGGTGGGCCGTGGTGGGCGGAGATGGGCCGTGGTGGGCTGGGACGGGCTGTGGTGGGCTGTGGAGGGTTCTGGTGAGCTTGAGACGGGCTGTGTTGGGTTGGGATGGGCTCTGGTGGGTTCTGGTGAGCTTGAGACAGGCTGTGATGGGCTGGGACGGGCTCTGGTGGGCTGTGGTGGGCCATGGTGGGCTGGGACGGGCTCTGGTGGTCTGGAACGGTCTGTGGTGGGCTGGGACGGTCTGTGGTGGGCTGGGACAAGCTGTGGTGGGCTGGGACAGGCTTTGATGAGCTGGGACAGGCTGTGGTGGGCTGTGACAGGCTGTGACATGCTGGGACTGTCTGTGGTGGAATGGGAAGGGCCGTGGTGGGCTGGGATGGGCCGTGGTGGGCTGGGACGGGCCGTGGTGGGCTGTGGTGGGCTGTAGTTGGCTGTGGTGGGCTGGAACAGGCTGTGGTGGGCTGTGGTGGGCTGGGACAAGCTCTGGTGGACTGTGGTGGGCTGGGACAGGCACTGCTGGGCTGAGGTGGGCCGTGGTGGGCGGGGACGGGCGGTGGTGGGCGGGGACGGGCTGTGGTGGGCTGTGGTAAGCTGGGACTGGCTCTGGTGGGCTGGGACGGTCTGTGGTGGGCTGGGACGGGCTGTGGTGGGCTGGGATGGGCTCTGGTGGGCTGTGGTGTGCTGGAAAGGGCTGGGAAAAGCTGTGGTGGGCTGGGATGGGCCATGGTGGGCTGGGATAGGCTGTGGTGGGCTGGGACGGGCTGGCACGGGCTGTGGTGGGCTGGGACGGGCTGTGGTGGGCTGGGACAGGCTGGGACGGGCTGCGGTGGGCTGGGACGAGCTGGGACGGGCTGCGGTGGGCTGGGACGGGCTGGCATGAACTGCGGTGGGCTAGTACGGGCTGACACGGGCTGGGACGGGCTGTGGTGGGCTTGGACGGGCTGTGGTGGGCTGGCACGGGCTGTGGTGGGCTGGGACGGGCTGTGGTGGGCTGGCACGGGCTGTGGTGGGCTGTAGTGGCCTGTGGTGGGCTGACACGGGCTGTGGTGGGCTGGCACGGGCTGTGGTGGGCTGGGACATGCTGGGACGGGCTGTGGAAGGCTGCGGTGATCTCTGGTGTGCTGTGGTGGCCTGTGGTGGGCTGGGACGGGCCGTGGTGGGCTGGGACGGGCCGTGGTGGGCTGGGACGGGCCGTGGTGGGTCGGGACGGGCCGTGGTGGGCTGGGACGGGTTGTGGCGGGCTGGGACGAACTGTCGTGGTCTGTGGTGGGCTGGGACGGGCCGTGGTGGGCTGGGACGGGCTCTGGTGGTATGGACCAGGCTGTGGTGGGCTGGGAAGGGCTGGAATGGGCTGTGGTGGGTTGGGATGGGCTGTGGTGGGCTGGGACGAACTTTGGTGGGCTGGCACAGGCTGTGGTGGACTTGGACCTGCTGTTGTGGTCGGGGACGGGTTGTGGTAGGTCCCGGACGGGCTGTCGTGGTCCGGGACGGGCTGTGGTGGGCTGGGAAGGCCTGGGACGGTCTGGGACGAGCTGGGACGGGCTGTGGTGGGCAGGGACGGGCTGTGGTGGGCGGGGACGGGCTGTGGTGGGCTGGGACGGGCTCTGGTGGTCTCAAACCGGCTGTGGTGGGTTGGGAAGGGCTGGAATGGGCTTTGGTGGGTTGGGACAGGCTGTGGTGGGCTGGGACGGGCTGTGGTGGGCTTGGACCTGCTGTGGTGGTCAGGGACGGGTTCTGGTAGGTCCGGGACGGGCTGTGGCGGGCTGGGATGGGCTGTGATAAGCTGTAACCGGCTGTGGTGGTCTGGTACGGGTTGTGGTGAGCTGAGATGGGCTGGGGTGGGCTCGGACGGGCCGTGGTGGGCTGGGACGGGCTGTGGTGGGCTTCTATGGGCTGGTACTTTATGTGGTGGGCTGGGACGGGCTGTGACGGGCTGTGGTGGTCTGGGATGGGCTGGGACAGGCTGTGGTGGGCCGTGGTAAGCTATGGTGGGCTGTGGTGGTCTGGGACGGGCTGTGGTGGGCTGTGGTGTGCCATGGTGGGCTGGGACAGGCTGCGGTGGGCTGGAAAGGGCTGTGGTGGGCTGGAACGGGCTGTGGTGGGCTAGAACGGCTATGGTGGGCTGGGACGGGCTGTGGTGGGCTTGGATGGGCTGTGCTGTGCTGGAACGGTCTGGGACGAGTTGTGGTGAGTGTGGTGGGCTGGGACGGACTGTGTTTAGCTGGGACGGGCTGTGGTGGGCCGTGGTGGGCTGGGAACGGCTGTGGTGAGCTGAGACGGGCTGTGGTGGGCTGTGTCGGGCTGGTACGAGCTGTGACGGGGTGGGACGGGCTGTGGTGGTCTGCGGTAGGCTGTGGTGTGCTGTAGTGGCCTGTGATGGGCTGGGTGGGGCTGTGGTGGGCTGGGATGGGCTGTGGTGGGCTGGGACGGGCTGTGGTGGGCTGGGACGGGCTGTGGTGGGCTGGGACGGGCTGTGGTGGGCTGGGACGGGCTGTGGTGTGCTGGGACGGGCTGTGGTGGGCTGGGACAGGCTGTGGTGGGCTGGGATAAGCTGTGTTGGGCTGGGACGGGCTGTGGAGGATTGGGACGGGCTATGGAGAGCTGTGGAGAGCTGGGACGGTCTGTGGTGGGCTGGGACAGGCTGTGGTGGGCTTGGACCTGCTGTGGTGGTCGGGGACGGGTTGTGGTAGGTCCGGGAGGGGCTGTCGTGGTCCGGGACGGGCTGTGGTGGGCTGGGAAGGCCTGGGACGGTCTGCGACGAGCTGGGACGGTCTGGGACAAGCTGGGACGGGCTGTGGTGGGCGGGGACGGGCTGTGGTGGGCGGGGACGGGCTGTGGTGGGCTGGGACGGGCTGGGAGGAGCAGGGACGGGGTGTGGTGGGCTGGGACGGGCTGTGGTGGGCGGTGACGGGCTGTGGTGGGCGGTGACGGGCTGTGGTGAGCTGGGACAGGCTGGGAAGGGCTGCGGTGGGCTGTGGTGGGCTGGAACGGGCCGTGGTGGTCTGGAACAGGCTGTGATGGGCTGGGACAGGCTGGGACATGCTGGGACGGTCTGTGGTGGACTGGGACGGTCTGTGGTGTGCTGGGACGGGCTGGGATGGGCTGCGACGGGCTGTGGTGGGCTGGGACGGGCCGTGGTGGGCTGGGGTGGGCCGTGGTGGGCTGGGACGGGCTGTGGTAGACTGTGGTGTACTGGGAAGGGCCGTGGTGGACCGTGGTGTGCTGTGGTGGGCCATGGTGGACCGTGGTTGGCCGTGGTGGGCCGGGACACGCCGTGGTTAGCCGTGGTGGGCTGAAAAAGGCTGGGACGGGCTCTGGTGGGCTGGGACGGGATGTGGTGGGCTGGGACGGGCTGCGCTGGGCTGGGACGGGCAGTGGTGGGCTGGGACGGGCCGTGGTGGGCTGGGACGGGTTGGGATAGGCTGCGGTGGGCCGTGGTGGGCCGTGGTGGGCTGGGATAGGCTGTGGTGAGCTGAGACGGGCTCTGGAGGTCTGTGGTGGGCTAGGACGGCTTGTGGTGGGCCGTGGTGGGCTGAGACGGGGCGTGGTGGGCTGTGGTGGGCTTTCGTGGGCCGTGTTGGGCTGGGACGGGCTGTGGTGGGCTGGGACGGGCTGCGGTGGGTTGTGGAGAGCTGGGACGGGCTGTGATGATCTGTGGTGGGCTGCGACGGGCTCTGGGGGTCTGGGACAGGCTTGGACGAGCTGGGACAGGCTGGGACAGGCTGTGGTGGGCTGAGACGGGCCGTGGTGGGTCGGGACGGGCCGTGGTGGGCTGGGACGGGTTGTGGCGGGCTGGGACGAACTGTCGTGGTCTGTGGTGGGCTGGGACGGGCCGTGGTGGGCTGGGACGGGCTCTGGTGGTATGGACCAGGCTGTGGTGGGCTGGGAAGGGCTGGAATGGGCTGTGGTGGGTTGGGATGGGCTGTGGTGGGCTGGGACGAACTTTGGTGGGCTGGCACAGGCTGTGGTGGGCTTGGACCTGCTGTTGTGGTCGGGGACGGGTTGTGGTAGGTCCCGGACGGGCTGTCGTGGTCCGGGACGGGCTGTGGTGGGCTGGGAAGGCCTGGGACGGTCTGGGACGAGCTGGGACGGGCTGTGGTGGGCAGGGACGGGCTGTGGTGGGCGGGGACGGGCTGTGGTGGGCTGGGACGGGCTCTGGTGGTCTCAAACCGGCTGTGGTGGGTTGGGAAGGGCTGGAATGGGCTTTGGTGGGTTGGGACAGGCTGTGGTGGGCTGGGACGGGCTGTGGTGGGCTTGGACCTGCTGTGGTGGTCAGGGACGGGTTCTGGTAGGTCCGGGACGGGCTGTGGCGGGCTGGGATGGGCTGTGATAAGCTGTAACCGGCTGTGGTGGTCTGGTACGGGTTGTGGTGAGCTGAGATGGGCTGGGGTGGGCTCGGACGGGCCGTGGTGGGCTGGGACGGGCTGTGGTGGGCTTCTATGGGCTGGTACTTTATGTGGTGGGCTGGGACGGGCTGTGACGGGCTGTGGTGGTCTGGGATGGGCTGGGACAGGCTGTGGTGGGCCGTGGTAAGCTATGGTGGGCTGTGGTGGTCTGGGACGGGCTGTGGTGGGCTGTGGTGTGCCATGGTGGGCTGGGACAGGCTGCGGTGGGCTGGAAAGGGCTGTGGTGGGCTGGAACGGGCTGTGGTGGGCTAGAACGGCTATGGTGGGCTGGGACGGGCTGTGGTGGGCTTGGATGGGCTGTGCTGTGCTGGAACGGTCTGGGACGAGTTGTGGTGAGTGTGGTGGGCTGGGACGGACTGTGTTTAGCTGGGACGGGCTGTGGTGGGCCGTGGTGGGCTGGGAACGGCTGTGGTGAGCTGAGACGGGCTGTGGTGGGCTGTGTCGGGCTGGTACGAGCTGTGACGGGGTGGGACGGGCTGTGGTGGTCTGCGGTAGGCTGTGGTGTGCTGTAGTGGCCTGTGATGGGCTGGGTGGGGCTGTGGTGGGCTGGGATGGGCTGTGGTGGGCTGGGACGGGCTGTGGTGGGCTGGGACGGGCTGTGGTGGGCTGGGACGGGCTGTGGTGGGCTGGGACGGGCTGTGGTGTGCTGGGACGGGCTGTGGTGGGCTGGGACAGGCTGTGGTGGGCTGGGATAAGCTGTGTTGGGCTGGGACGGGCTGTGGAGGATTGGGACGGGCTATGGAGAGCTGTGGAGAGCTGGGACGGTCTGTGGTGGGCTGGGACAGGCTGTGGTGGGCTTGGACCTGCTGTGGTGGTCGGGGACGGGTTGTGGTAGGTCCGGGAGGGGCTGTCGTGGTCCGGGACGGGCTGTGGTGGGCTGGGAAGGCCTGGGACGGTCTGCGACGAGCTGGGACGGTCTGGGACAAGCTGGGACGGGCTGTGGTGGGCGGGGACGGGCTGTGGTGGGCGGGGACGGGCTGTGGTGGGCTGGGACGGGCTGGGAGGAGCAGGGACGGGGTGTGGTGGGCTGGGACGGGCTGTGGTGGGCGGTGACGGGCTGTGGTGGGCGGGTGACGGGCTGTGGTGAGCTGGGACAGGCTGGGAAGGGCTGCGGTGGGCTGTGGTGGGCTGGAACGGGCCGTGGTGGTCTGGAACAGGCTGTGATGGGCTGGGACAGGCTGGGACATGCTGGGACGGTCTGTGGTGGACTGGGACGGTCTGTGGTGTGCTGGGACGGGCTGGGATGGGCTGCGACGGGCTGTGGTGGGCTGGGACGGGCCGTGGTGGGCTGGGGTGGGCCGTGGTGGGCTGGGACGGGCTGTGGTAGACTGTGGTGTACTGGGAAGGGCCGTGGTGGACCGTGGTGTGCTGTGGTGGGCCATGGTGGACCGTGGTTGGCCGTGGTGGGCCGGGACACGCCGTGGTTAGCCGTGGTGGGCTGAAAAAGGCTGGGACGGGCTCTGGTGGGCTGGGACGGGATGTGGTGGGCTGGGACGGGCTGCGCTGGGCTGGGACGGGCTGCGCTGGGCTGGGACGGGCCGTGGTGGGCTGGGACGGGTTGGGATAGGCTGCGGTGGGCCGTGGTGGGCCGTGGTGGGCTGGGATAGGCTGTGGTGAGCTGAGACGGGCTCTGGAGGTCTGTGGTGGGCTAGGACGGCTTGTGGTGGGCCGTGGTGGGCTGAGACGGGGCGTGGTGGGCTGTGGTGGGCTTTCGTGGGCCGTGTTGGGCTGGGACGGGCTGTGGTGGGCTGGGACGGGCTGCGGTGGGTTGTGGAGAGCTGGGACGGGCTGTGATGATCTGTGGTGGGCTGCGACGGGCTCTGGGGGTCTGGGACAGGCTTGGACGAGCTGGGACAGGCTGGGACAGGCTGTGGTGGGCTGAGACGGGCTGGGAGGGGCTGGGACGGGCTGTGTTGGGTGGGGACGGGCTGTGGTGGGCTGGGACGGGCTGTGGTGGTCCGGGACGGGATCTGGTGGGCTGTGGTGGGGTGGGACGGGCTGCGACGGGCTGTGGTGTGCTGCGACGGGCTGTGGTTGGCTGGGACGGGCTGTGGTGGGCTGGGACGGGCTGTGGTGGGCTGTGGTGGGCTGGGACGAGTTGTAGTGGGCCGGGATGGACTGTGGTGGGCTGTGTTGGGCTGGGACGGGCTGTGGTGCTTTGGGACGGGCTGTGGTGGTCTGTGGTGTGCTGGGATGGGTTGTGGTGGGCTGGGACGGGCTGTGGTGGGCCGGGACGGGCTGTGGTGTGCTGTGGTGGGCTGGGACGAGTTGTAGTGGGCCGGGACGGGCTGTGGTGGGCTGTGGTAAGGTGGGACGGGCTGTGGTGTGCTGGGATGGTCTGTGGTGGGCTGGGACGGGCTGGGACGGGCTGGGATGGGCTGTGGTGTGCTGGGACGGGCTGTGGTGTGCTTGGACGAGCTGTGGTGTGCAAGGACAAGCTGGGACGGGCTGGGACGGGCTGTGGTGGGCTGGGACTCGGTGTGGTGGAATGGGACGGGCTGGGACAGGCTGTGATGGGCTGGGACAGGCTGTGGTGGGCTGGGACGGGCTGGGACGGGCTGTGACGGGCTGTGGTGAGCTGGGACGGACTGTGGTGGGCAGTGGTGAGCTGGGACGGGCTGTGGTGGGCTGTGGTGTGCTTGGACGGGCTGGGACGGGCTGTGGTGTGCTGGGACGGGCTGTGGTGGGCTGTGGTGCGCCGTGTTTATCTGGGACGAGCTGTGGTGGGCCATGGCGGGCCGTGGTGGGCTGGGACGGGCCGTGGTTTGCCGTCGTGGGCTGAAACAGGCTGTGGTGACCTGTGGTGGGCTGTGGTGACCGGTGGTGGGCTGTGGTGACCTGTGGTGGGCTGGGACGGGTTGCGGTGGGCTGGGACGGGTTTCAGTAGGCTAGGACGGGCTGCGGTGGGCTGGGACGGGCTGTGGTGGGTTGGGACGGGCTGCGACGGGCTGTGGTGTGCTGGGACGGGCTCTGGTGGGCTGGGACGGGCTGTGGTGAGCTGAGACGGGCCGTGGTGGGCTGGGACGGGCTGTGGTGGGCTGGGACGTGCTGTGGTAAGCTGGGATGAGCTGTGGAGGGTTGGGACGGGCTGTGGAGGGTTGTGGAGGGCTGTGCTGGGCTTGTACAGGCTGTGGTGGGCTGGGACGGGCCGTGGTGGGCTGGGACGGGCTGTGGTGGGTGGGGACGGGCCGTGGTGGGCTGCGACGGGCCGTGGTGGGCTGGGACGGGCCGTGGTGGGCTGGGACAGGCTGTGGTGGGCTGTGGTGGACTGGGAAGGGCCGTGGTGGTCCGTGGTGTGCTCTGGTGGGCCATGGTGGACCGCGGTTGGCCGTGGTGGGCCGGGACAGGCCGTGGTTAGCCGTGGTGGGCTGAAACAGGCTGGGACGGGCTCTGGTGGGCTGGGAAGGGCTGTGGTGGGCTGGGACGGGCTGTGGTGGGCTGGGACGGGCCGTGGTGGGCTGGGACGGGCCGTGGTGGGCTGGGACACGCTGTGGTGGGCTGTGGTGGGCTGGGATGGGCTGTGGTCGTCTGGGACGGGTTGTGGTGAGCTGAGACGGGCCGTGGTGGGCTGAGACGGGCCGTGGTGGGCTGGGACGGGCTGGTACTTGCTGTGGTGGGCTGTTACGGGCTGTGGTGTGCTGTGAGAGGCTGTGGTGGTCTGAGACGAGCTGGGACGGGCTGTGGTGGGCTGGGACGGGCTGTGGTGGGCTGGGACAGGCTGTGGTGGGCTGGGACGGGCTGTGGTGGGCTGTGGTGGGCTGGGACGGGCTGTGGCGGGCCGTAGTGGGCTGTGGTTGGCTGGGACGGGCTGTGGTGGGCTGTGGTGGGTTCTGGTGGGCTGTGGTGGGCTGGGACGAGTTGTAGTGGGCCGGGACGGACTGTGGTGGGCTGTGTTGGGCTGGGACGGGCTGTGGTGCTTTGGGACGGGCTGTGGTGGTCTGTGGTGTGCTGGGATGGGTTGTGGTGGGCTGGGACGGGCTGTGGTGGGCCGGGACGGGCTGTGGTGTGCTGTGGTGGGCTGGGACGAGTTGTAGTGGGCCGGGACGGGCTGTGGTGGGCTGTGGTAAGGTGGGACGGGCTGTGGTGTGCTGGGATGGTCTGTGGTGGGCTGGGACGGGCTGTGGTGGGCTGGGACGGGCTGGGATGGGCTGTGGTGTGCTGGGACGGGCTGTGGTGTGCTTGGACGAGCTGTGGTGTGCAAGGACAAGCTGGGACGGGCTGGGACGGGCTGTGGTGGGCTGGGACTCGGTGTGGTGGAATGGGACGGGCTGGGACAGGCTGTGATGGGCTGGGACAGGCTGTGGTGGGCTGGGACGGGCTGGGACGGGCTGTGACGGGCTGTGGTGAGCTGGGACGGACTGTGGTGGGCAGTGGTGAGCTGGGACGGGCTGTGGTGGGCTGTGGTGTGCTGTGGTGGGCTGGGACGGGCTGTGGTGGGCTGGGACGGGCTGTGGTGGGCCGGGACGGGCCGTGGTGGGCTGTGGTGCGCCGTGTTTATCTGGGACGAGCTGTGGTGGGCCATGGCGGGCCGTGGTGGGCTGGGACGGGCCGTGGTTTGCCGTCGTGGGCTGAAACAGGCTGTGGTGACCGGTGGTGGGCTGTGGTGACCTGTGGTGGGCTGGGACGGGTTGCGGTGGGCTGGGACGGGTTTCGGTGGGCTAGGACGGGCTGCGGTGGGCTGGGACGGGCTGTGGTGGGTTGGGACGGGCTGCGACAGGCTGTGGTGTGCTGGGACAGGCTCTGGTGGGCTGGGACGGGCTGTGGTGAGCTGAGACGGGCCGTGGTGGGCTGGGACGGGCTGTGGTGGGCTGCGACATGCTGTGGTAAGCTGGGATGAGCTGTGGAGGGTTGGGACGGGCTGTGGAGGGTTGTGGAGGGCTGTGCTGGGCTTGGACAGGCTGTGGTGGGCTGGGACTGGCCGTGGTGGGCTGGGACGGGCTGTGGTGGGCTGCGACGGGCCGTGGTGGGCTGGGACGGGCCGTGGTGGGCTGGGACAGGCTGTGGTGGGCTGTGGTGGACTGGGAAGGGCCGTGGTGGTCCGTGGTGTGCTCTGGTGGGCCATGGTGGACCGTGGTTGGCCGTGGTGGGCCGGGACAGGCCGTGGTTAGCCGTGGTGGGCTGAAACAGGCTGGGACGGGCTCTGGTGGGCTGGGAAGGGCTGTGGTGGGCTCGGACGGGCTGTGGTGGGCTGGGACGGGATGTGGTGGGCTGGGACACGCTGTGGTGGGCTGTGGTGGGCTGGGATGGGCTGTGGTCGTCTGGGACGGGTTGTGGTGAGCTGAGACGGGCCGTGGTGGGCTGAGACGGGCTGTGGTGGGCTGGGACGGGCTGGTACTTGCTGTGGTGGGCTGTTACGGGCTGTGGTGTGCTGTGAGAGGCTGTGGTGGTCTGAGACGAGCTGGGACGGGCTGTGGTGGGCTGGGACGGGCTGTGGTGGGCTGGGACAGGCTGTGGTGGGCTGGGACGGGCTGTGGTGGGCTGTGGTGGGCTGGGACGGGCTGTGGCGGGCCGTAGTGGGCTGTGGTTGGCTGGGACGGGCTGTGGTGGGCTGTGACAAGCTCTTGTGGGCTGTGGTGGGCTGGGACGAGCTGTGGTGGGCTCTGGTGGGCTCTGGTGGGCTGGGACGGGCTGTCGTGGGCTGGGACGGGCTGGGACGGGCCGTGGTGGGCTGGGACCGGCCGTGGTGGGCTGGGACGGGCCGTGGTGGGCTGGGACGGGTTGGGATAGGCTGCGGTGGGCCGTGGTGGGCTGTGGTGGGCCGTGGTGAGCTGGGATAGGCTGTGGTGAGCTGAGATGGGCTCTGGAGGTCTGTGGTGGGCTAGAACGGCTTGTGGTGGGCTGGGACTCGGTGTGGTGGGCCGTGGTGGGCTGTGGTGGGCTTTCCTGGGCCGTGGTGGGCTGGGACGGGCTGTGGTGGGCTGGGACGGGCTGTGGTGGGCTGGGATGGGCTGTGGTGGGCTGGAACGGGCTGTGGTGAGCTGGGACGGGCTGTGGTGGGCTGGGACGGGCTGTGGTGTGCTGGGACGGGCTGTGGTGTTCTGGGACGGGCTGTGGTGGGCCGGGGCGGGCTGTCGTGGGCTGGGACGGGCTGTGGTGGGCTGGGACGGGCTGTGGTGGGCTGTGGGGGCCTGGGACATGCTGTGGTGGGCTGGGAAGGGCTGGGACGAGCTGTGACGGGCTGGGACGAGCTGTGACGGGCTGTGGTGTGCTGTAGTGGCCTGTGGTGTGCTGTAGTGGCCTGTGGTGGGCTGGGACGGGCTGTGGTGGGCTGGGACAAACTGTGGTGGGCTATGGTGGGCTGGGATGAGCTGTGACAGGCTGGGACGGGTTGTGGTGGGCTGTGTTGGGCTGGGACGGGCTGTAGTGGGCTGTGGTGTGCTGTGGAGGGCTGGGACGGGCTGTGATGTGCTGTGGTGGGCTGGGACGGGCCGTGGTGGGCTGGGATGGGCTAGGACGGGCTGTGGTTGGCTGGGGCGGGCTGTGGTGGGCTGCGACAAGCTGGGACGGGCCGTGGTGGGATGGCACGGGCTGTGGTGGGCTGGGACGGGCTGTGGTGGGCTGGTACAGGCTGTGGTGGGCTGGAGCGGGCTGTGGTGGGTTGTGGTGAGCTGGGACGGGATGACACGGGCTGTGGTGGGCTGTGGTAAGCTGGGACGGGTTGTGGTGGGCTGGGATGGGCTGGGAGTTTCTGTGGTGAGCTGCGACGGTCTGTGGTGGGCTGGAACGGGCTGTGGTGGGCTGGGACAGGCCGTGGTGGGCCGGGACGGGCCGTGGTGGGCCGGGACGGGCCGTGGTGGGCCGGGACGGGGCGTAGTGGGCCGGGACGGGCCGTGGTGGGCCGGGACGGGCCATGGTGGGCTGGCACGGACCGTGGCGGTTTGGGACGGGTTGTGGCGGGCTGGGACGAACTGTGGTGTTCTGTTGTGGGCTGGGACGGGCCGTGGTGGGCTGGGACGGGCTGGGACGAGCTGTGACGGGCTGGGACGAGCTGTGACGGGCTGGGACGGGCTGTGGTGGGCTGCGGTAGGCTGTGGTGTGCTGTAGTGGTCTGTGGTGGGCTGGGACGGGCTGTCGTGGGATGGGACGGGCTGTCGTGGGCTGGGACGGGCTGTCGTGGGCTGTGGGGGCCTGGGACATGCTGTGGTGGGCTGGGAAGGGCTGGGACGAGCTGTGACGGGCTGGGGCGAGCTGTGATGCGCTGTGGTCTGTTGTAGTGGCCTGTGGTGGGCTGGGGTAGGCTGTGGTGGGCTGGGACGAGCCGTAGTAGGCCGGGACAGGCCGTGGTGGGCCGGGACGGGCCATGGTGGGTTGTTATGGGCCATGGTGGGCTGGGACAGGCTGTGGTGGGCTGTGGTGGACCGTGGTGGGCTGTGATGGGCTGTGGTAAGCTGGACGGGCTTTCACGGGCTGGGACGGGCTGTGACGGGCCGTGGTGAGCTGGGACGGGCCGTGGTGGGCTGGGACAGCCCGCGGTGGGCTGTGACAGGCTGTGGTTGGCCGGGCCGGGACGTGGTGGGCTGGGCCAAGCCATGGTGGGCCGGGCCGGGCCGTGGCGGGCTGGGACGGGCTGTGGTGAGCTGGGACAGGCTGTGGTGGGCTGGGACGGGCCGTGGCGGGCTGGGACGGGCCGTGGCGAGCTGGGACGGGCCGTGGCGGGCTGGGACGGGCCGTGGTGGGCTGGGACGGGCCGTGGCGAGCTGGGACGGGCCGTGGTGGGCTGGGACGGGCCGTGGTGGGCTGGGACGGGCCGTGGTGGGCTGTGGTGGGCTGGGGCAGGCTGTGGTGGGCCGTAGTGGCCTGTGGTCGGCCGTGTTGGGCCGGGACGAGCTGTGGTGAGCCGGGACGGGCTGTGGTGGGCTGGGACGGGCTGGGACGGGTTGCGGTGGTCTGGGACGGGCTGCGCTGGGCTGGGACGGGCTGTGGTGGGCCGTGGTGGGCTGGGACGGGCCGCGGTGGGCTGGGACGGGCCGCGGTGGGCTGGGACAGGCCGTGGTGGGCTGGGACGGGCCGTGGTGGAATGGGATGGGCTGTGGGGGGCTGTGACGGGCTGTGGTGGGCCGTGGTGGGCTGGGACGGGCCGTGGTGGGCTAGGACGGGCTGTGGTGGGCTGTGGTGTGATGGGACGGGCTGTGGTGGGCTGGGACAAGCTGTGGTGTGCTGGGACGGGCTGTGGTGTGCTGGGACGGGCTGTGGTGTGCTGGGACGGGCTGTGGTGGGCTGGGACGAGCTGGGACGGGCTGGGACAAGCTGTAGTGTGCTGGGACGGGCTGCGGTGGGCGGGGATGGGCTGTGGTGGGCAGGGACGGGCTGTGGTAGGCTGGGACGGGCTGGGACGTGCTGTGGTGTGCTGGGAAGGGCTGGGACGGGCTGTGGTGTGCTGGGACGGGCTGTGGTGGTCTGGGACAGGCTGGGATAGGCTGAGACAGGCTGTGGTGGGCTGGGACGGGCTCTGGTGGTCTGGAACGGGCTGTGGTGGGCCGAGACAGGCTGTGGTGCGCGGGGATGAACTGTGGTGGGCGGGGATGGGCTGTGGTGGGCGGAGACGGGTTGTGGTGGGCTGGGACGGTCTGTGGTGAGCTAGGCCGGGCTGTGGTGGGCTGGGACATTCTGTGGTGGGCTGGGACATTCTGTGGTGGGCTGGGACATTCTGTGGTGGGCTGGGACGGGCTGTGACGGGCTGTGGTGGGCCGGGATGGGCTGTGGTGGGCTGGGACGGGCTGTGGTGGGCTGGGACATTCTGTGGTGGGGTGGGACGGACTGGGACGGGCTGGGACGGGCTGTGGTGGGCTGGGACGGGCTGTGTTGTACCGGGACGGGCTGTGGCAGGCGGTGACGGGCTGTGGTGGGCTGGGAGAGGCTGGGAAGGGCTATGGTGTGCGGTGACGGTTGTAGTGAGCTGGGACAGGCTGGGAAGGGCTGTGGTGGGCTGGAACGGGCTGTGGTGGGCTGGAACGGGCTGGGATGGGCTGGGATGGGCTGGGACATACTGGGACGGTCTGTGGTGGACTGGGACGGTCTGTGGTGTGCTGGGACTGGCTGGGATGGGCTGCGACGGGCTGGGATGGGCTGGAACAGGCTGTGGTGTGCTGGGACGGGCTGTGGTGGGCTGGGACGGGCTGGGACGGGCTGTGGTGGGCTGTGGTTGACAGGGACGGTCTGTGGTGTGCTGGGACGAGCTGTGGTGGGCTGCGACGGGCTGCGATGGGCTGGGCCGTGCTGGGACGTGCTGTGGTGTGCTGGGACGGGCTGGGACGAGCTGGGACGGGCTGGGACAAGCTGTAGTGTGCTGGGACGAGCTGCGGTGGGCGGGGACGGGCTGTGGTGGGCTGGGACGGGCTGGGACGAGCTGCGACGGGCTGGGACAAGCTGTAGTGTGCTGGGACGGGCTGCGGTGTGCTGGGACGAGCTGTGCTGGTCTGTGGTGGGCTGGGACGGGCGGCGACGGGCTGTGGTGGGCTGTGGTGGGCTGGCACGGGCTGTGGTGGGCTAGGGACGGGCTGTGGTGTGCTGGGACGGGCTGTGGTGGGCTGCGACGGGCTGTGGTGGTCTGGAACAGGCTGTGGTGGGTTGGGACAGGCTGGGACATGCTGGGACGGTGTGTGGTGGACTGGGATGGTCTGTGGTGTGCTGGGACGGGCTGTGGTGGGCAGGGATGGGCTGTGGTGGGGCGTGGTGGGCTGGGACGGGCCGTGGTGAACCGTGGTGGGCTGTGGTGGGCCGTGGTGGGCCGTTTTAAGCTGGTATGGGAAGGGATGGGCTGTGGTGGGCCGTGGTGGGCTGGGACAGGTCATGGTGGGCTGAGATGGCCCGTGGTGAACTGTGGTGGGCTGTGGTGGGCCGTGGTGGGCTGGGCTGGGCCGTGGTGGGCCGTGGTGGTCTGGGACAGGCTGTGGTGGGCTGTGGTGGGTTCTGCTGAGCTTGAGACGGGCTGTGGTGGTCTGGGACGGGCTGTGGTGGGCTGGGACGGGCTGTGGTGTGATGGGACAAGCTGTGGTGGGCTGGGACGGGCTGTGGTGTGCTGGGACGGGCTGTGGTGGGCTGGGACGGGCTGTGGTGTGTTGGGACGAGCTGGGAAGGGCTGGGACAAGCTGTAGTGTGCTGGGACGGGCTGCGGTGGGCGGGGACGGGCTGTGGTGGGCAGGGACGGGCTGTGACGGGCTGGGATGTACTGTGGTGTGCTGGGACGGGCTGGGACGGCCTTTGGTGGGCTGTGGTGGGCTGGGACAGGCTGTGGTGAGCTGGGACAGGCTGGGATAGGCTGAGACAGGCTGTGGTGGCCTGGGACATTCTGTGGTGGGCTGGAACGGGCTCTGGTGGTCTGGAACGGGCTGTGGTGGGCTGCGACGGGCTGCGATGGGCTGGGCCGTTCTGGGACGTGCTGTGGTGTGCTGGGACGGGCTGGGACAAGCTGTGACGGGCTGGGACAAGCTGTAGTGTGCTGGGACGGGCTGCGGTGGGCGGGGACGGGCTGTGGTTGGCTGGGACCGGCTGTGGTGGGCTGGGACGGGCTGTGGTGGGCTGGGACGGGCTGTGGTGGGCTGTGGTGGGTTGTGGTGAGCTTGAGACGGGCTGTGGTGGGCTGGGACGGGCTGGGACGGGCTCTGGTGGTCTGGAACAGGCTGTGGCGTGCTGGGACGGGCTGTGGTGGGCTAGGCTGGGCTGGCACGGGCTGTGGTGGGCTGGCACGGGCTGTGGTGGGCTGGGACGGGCTGTGGTGGGCTGGGACGGGCTGTGGTGTGCTGGGACGGGCTGTGGTGGGCCGTAGTGGGCTGTGGTGGGCTGGGACGGGCTGTGGTGGGCTGGGACGGGCTGGGACGAGCTGTGGTGTGCTGGGACGGGCTGTGGTGTGCTGGGACGGGCTGTGGTGGGCTGTGGTGGTCTGGGACGGGCTGGGACGGGCTGTGGTGGGTTCTGCTGAGCTTGAGACGGGCTGTGGTGGGCTGGGATGGGCTGTGGTGTGCTGGGACGGGCTGTGGTGGGCTGGGACGGGCTGTGTTGGGCTGGGACAGGCTGGGACGGGCTGGGATGAGCTGTGGTGGGCTGGGACGGGCTGTGGTGGGCTGTGACGGGCTGTGGTGGGCTGGGACGGGCTGTGGTGGGCTGGGACGGGCTGTGGTGTGCTTGGACGGGCTGTGGTGTGCTTGGACGGGCTGGGACGGGCTGTGGTGGGCTGGGACGGGCTGTGGTGGGCTGGGACGGGCTGTGGTGGGCTGGGACGGGCTGTGGTGGGCTGGGACGGGCTGTGGTTGGTTGGGATGGGCTGTGGTGTGCTTGGACGGGCTGGGACGGGCTGTGGTGGGCGGAGACGGGCTGTGGTGGGCAGGGATGGACTGTGGTGGGCGGGGACGGGCTGTGGTGGGCTGGTACGGGCTTTGGTAAGCTGTAACGGGCTGTGGTGGGCGGGGACGGGCTGTGGTGGGCGGGGACGGGCTGTGGTGTGATAGGACGGGCTGTGGTGGGCTGGGACCGGCTGTGGTGGGCGGGGACGGGCTTTGGTGGGCTGTGGTGGGCTGGGACAGGCTGTGGTAAGCTGTAACGGGCTGTGGTGGGCTGGGACTGGCTGTGGTTAGCTGGGACAGGCTGAGATGAGCTGGGATTGGCTGTGATGGGCTGTGGTGGGCTGGGACGGGCTGTGGTGGGCCGTGGTGGGCGGGGACGGGCCGTGGTGAATTGTGGTGCGCCGTGGTGGGCCGTTTTGGGCCGGGATGGGGAGGGGTGGGCTGTGGTGGGCCGTGGTGGGCTGGGACGGGCCGTGGTGGGCTGGGACGGGCCGTGGTGGGCTATGGCGGACCGTGGTGGGCTGTGGCGGGCTGGAACAAGCTGTGGCGAGCTGGGACGGGCTGTGGTAGGCTGGGACGGGCTGTGGTAAACTGGGACGGGCTGGGACGGGCTGGGGCGGGCTGGGACAGGCTGGGACAGGCTGGGACGGGCTATTGTGGAATGGGACTGGCTGTGGTGGGCTGGGACTGGCTGTGGTGAGCTGGGACTGGATGGGACGGGCTGGCATGGGGTGTGGTGGGCTGGGACGGGCTGTGGTGGGCCGTGGTGGGCGGGGACGGGCCGTGGTGAACCGTGGTGGGCCGTTTTGGGCCGGGATGGGAATGGGTGGGCTGTGGTGGGCCGTGGTGGGCTGGGACGGGCCGTGGTGGGCTGTGGTGGGCCGTGGTTCGCTGTGGTGGGCCGTGGTGGGCTGGGACGGGCCGTGGTTATCTGTGGTGGGCCGTGGTGGTCTGCTACGGGCTATGGTGGGCTGTGGTGGGTTCTGGTGAGCTTGAGACGGGCTGTGGTGGGCTGGGACAGGCTGGGACGAGCTCTGGTGGTCTGGGACAGGCTGTGGTGGGCTCCGACGGGCTGGGACGGGCCGTGGTGGGCCGTGGTGGGCTGGGACGGTCTGTTGTGGGCTGGGACGTGCTGGGATGGACTGGGACGGGCTGTGGTGGGCTGGAACGGGCTGTGGTGAGCTGGGACGGGCTGTGGTGGGCTGGGACGGGCTGTGGTGGGCCCTGTTGGGCCGGGACGAGCTGCGGTGAGCCGGGACGGGCTGCGGTGGGCTGGGACGGGCTGCGGTGGGCTGGGACGGGCTGCGGTGGGCGGGGACGGGCTGCGGTGGGCGGGGACGGGCTGTGGTGGGTTGGTACTTCATGTGGTGGGCTGGGACGGGCTGTGGTAAGCTGTAACCGGCTGTGGTGGGCTGTGGTGGTCTGGGACAGGTTGTGGTGAGCTGAGATGGGCTGGGACGGGCTGCGCTGGGCTGGGACGGGCTGCGCTGGGCTGGGACGGGCTGCGCTGGGCGGGGACGGGCTGCGGTGGGCGGGGACGGGCTGCGGTGGGCGGGGACGGGCTGCGTTGGGCGGGGACGGGCTGTTGTAGGCTGAGACAGGCTGGTACGTGCTGTGGTGAGCGGAGACGGGTTGTGGTGGGCTGTGGTGGGCTGGGACAGGCCGTGGTGGGCTGTGGTGGGCCGTGGTGGGCTGGGACGGGCCGTGGTGGGCTGTGGTGGGTTCTGGTGAGCTTGAGACAAGTTGTGGTGGGATGGGACGGGCTCTGGTGGTCTGGAAAGGGCTGTGGTGGGCTGGGACGGGCTGGTACTTGCTGTGGTGGTCTGTTACGGGCTGTGGTGTGCTGTGAGAGGCTGTGGTGGTCTGGGACGAGCTGGGACGGGCTGTGGTGGGCTGGGGCGGGCTGTGGTGGGCTGGGGCGGGCTGTGGTGGGCTGGGAGGGGCTGTGGTGGGCTGCGACGAGCTGTGGTGGGCTGGGACGGGCTGCGACGGGCTGTGGTAGGCTGTGGTGTGCTGGGACGGGCTGTGGTGGGTTGGGACGGGCTGTGGTGGGCTGGGAAGGGCTGGGATGGGCCGTGATGGGCTGGGACGGGCTGTGGTGGGCTGGGACGGGCTCTGGTGGGCTTGGACAGGCTGTGGTGGCCTGGGACGAGCCGTAGTAGGCTGGGACGGGCCGTGGTGGGCCGCGACGGGCCGTGGTGGGTTGTTATAGGCCGTGGTGGGCTGGGACGGGCTGTGGTGGGCTGTGGTGGACCGTGGTGGGCTGTGATGGGCTGTGGTAAGCTGGGACGGGCTTTCGTGGGCTGGGACGGGTTGTCGTGGGCTGGGACGGGCTGGGACGGGCCGTGGTGACCTGGGACGGGCCGTGGTGGGCTGGGACAGCCCGTGGTGGGCTGGGACGGGCTGTGGTGAGCTGGGACGGGCCGTGGTGGGCGGGGACAGGCTGTGGCGGGCTGGGACGAACTGTGGTGGGCTGGGATGAACTGTGGTGGTCTGTGGTGGGCTGGGGCGGGCTGTGGTGTGCTGGGACGGGCTGTGGTAAACTGGGACAAACTGTGGCGGGCTGGGACGGGCCGTGGTGGGCTGGGACGGGCCGTGGTGGGCTGTGGTGGGCCGTGGCGGGCTGGGACGGGCCGTGGTGGGCTGGGACGTGCTGTGGTGGGCTGGGACGGGCTATGGTGGACTGGGACGTGCTGTGTTGGGCTGGGACGGGCTGGGACGGGCGGTGGTGTGCTGGGACGGGCTGTGGTGGGCAGGGACGGGATGTGGTGGGTTGGGACGGGCTAGGATGGGCTGGGACGGGCCGTGGTGGGTTGTTATGGGCCGTGGTGGGCTGGGACGGTCTGTGGTGGGCTGGGACGGTCTGTGGTGGGCTGTGGTAAGCTGGGACGGGCTGTGGTGGGCTGTGATGGGCTGTGGTGGGCTGTGGTAAGCTGGGACGGGCTGTGGTGGGCCGGGACGGGCCGTGGTGGGCTGTGGTGCGCCGTGTTTATCTGGGACGAGCTGTGGTGGGCCATGGCGGGCCGTGGTGGGCTGGGACGGGCCGTGGTTTGCCGTGGTGGGCTGAAACAGGCTGTGGTGACCTGTGGTGGGCTGTGGTGACCGGTGGTGGGCTGTGGTGACCGGTGGTGGGCTGTGGTGGGCTGGGATGGGTTGCGGTTGGCTGGGACGGGTTGCGGTGGGCTAGGACGGGCTGCGGTGGGCTGGGATAAGCTGTGTTGGGCTGCGACGGGCTGTGGTAGGCTGGGATGAGCTGTGGAGGGTTGGGACAGGCTGTGGAGGGTTGTGGAGGGCTGTGCTGGGCTTGTACAGGCTGTGGTGGGCTGAGATGGGCTGTGGTGGTCCGTGGTGGGCTGGGACGGGCCGTGCTGGGCTAGGACGGGCTGTGGTGAACTGTGGTGGGCTGGGACGGGCCGTGGTGGGCTCGACGGGCTGTGGTTGGCTGGGGCCGTCTGTTTTGGGCTGGGATGGCCTGCGGTGGCCTGTGGTGGGCTGTGGTGGGCTGGGACGGGCTGTGGTGGGTTGGGACGGGCTGGGACGGGCTGGGACCGGCAGTGGTGGGTTGGGACGGGCTGCGGTGGGCTGGGACGGGCTGTGGTGGGCTGGGACGGGCTGTGGTTGGCTGGGACGGTCTGTGGTGGGCTGTGGTAAGCTGGGACAGGCTGTGGTGGGCTGTGATGGGCTGTGGTGGGCTGTGGTGTGCTGGGACGGGCTTTGGTGGGTTGGGACGGGCTGTGGTGGGCTGCGACGGGCTGTGGTGGGCTGGGACGGGCTGGGACGGGCTGCGACGGGCTGTGGTGGGCTGTGGTGTGCTGGGACGGGCTGTGGTGGGTTGGGACGGGCTGTGGTGGACTGGGAAGGGCTGGGACGGGCCGTGGTGGGCTGGGATGGGCTGTGGTGGGCTGGGACGGGCTCTGGTGGGCTTGGACAGGCTGTGGTGGCCTGGGACGAGCCGTAGTAGGCTGGGACGGGCCGTGGTGGGCCGCTACGGGCCGTGGTGGGTTGTTATAGGCCGTGGTGGGCTGGGACGGGCTGTGATGGGCTCTGGTGGGCTGTGGTGGACCGTGGTGGGCTGTGATGGGCTGTGGTAAGCTGGGACGGGATGTGGTAAGCTGGGACGGGATGTGGTAAGCTGGGACGGGCTTTCGTGGGCTGGGACGGGTTGTCGTGGGCTGGGACGGGCTGGGACGGGCCGTGGTGACCTGGGACGGGCCGTGGTGGGCTGGGACAGGCTGTGGTGGGCTGGGACGGGCTGTGGTGAGCTGGGACGGGCCGTGGTGGGCCGGGACAGGCTGTGGCGGGCTGGGACGAACTGTGGTGGGCTGGGATGAACTGTGGTGGTCTGTGGTGGGCTGGGACGGGCTGTGGTGATCTGGGACGGGCTGTGGTAAACTGGGACAAACTGTGGCGGGCTGGGACGGGCCGTGGCGGGCTGGGACGGGCCGTGGTGGGCTGTGGTGGGCCGTGGCGGGCTGGGACGGGCCGTGGCGGGCTGGGACGTGCTGTGATGGGCTGGGACGGGCTATGGTGGACTGGGACGTGCTGTGTTGGGCTGGGACGGGCTGGGACGGGCGGTGGTGTGCTGGGACGGGCTGTGGTGGGCTGGGACGGGCTGTGGTGGGTTGGGACGGGCTAGGATGGGCTGGGACGGGCAGTGGTGGGTTGGGACGGGCAGTGGTGGGCTGGGACGGGCTGGGACGGGCTGGGACGGTCTGTGGTGGGCTGGGATGGGCTGTGGTGGGCTGTGGTAAGCTGGGACGGGCTGTGGTGGGCTGTGATGGGCTGTGGTGGGCTGTGGTAAGCTGGGACGGGCTGTGGTGGGCCGGGACGGGCCGTGGTGGGCTGTGGTGCGCCGTGTTTATCTGGGACGAGCTGTGGTGGGCCATGGCGGGCCGTGGTGGGCTGGGACGGGCCGTGGTTTGCCGTGGTGGGCTGAAACAGGCTGTGGTGACCTGTGGTGGGCTGTGGTGACCGGTGGTGGGCTGTGGTGACCTGTGGTGGGCTGTGGTGGGCTGGGATGGGTTGCGGTTGGCTGGGACGGGTTGCGGTGGGCTAGGACGGGCTGCGGTGGGCTGGGATAAGCTGTGTTGGGCTGCGACGGGCTGTGGTAGGCTGGGATGAGCTGTGGAGGGTTGGGACGGGCTGTGGAGGGTCGTGGAGGGCTGTGCTGGGCTTGGACAGGCTGTGGTGGGCTGAGATGGGCTGTGGTGGTCCGTGGTGGGCTGGGACGGGCCGTGCTGGGCTAGGATGGGCTGTGGTGAACTGTGGTGGGCTGGGACGGGCCGTGGTGGGCTCGACGGGCTGTGGTTGGCTGGGACCATCTGTTTTGGGCTGGGATGGCCTGCGGTGACCTGTGGTGGGCTGGGACGGGCTGTGGTGGGTTGGGACGGGCTGGGACGGGCAGTGGTGGGTTGGGACGGGCAGTGGTGGGCTGGGACGGGCTGTGGTGGGCTAGGACGGGCTGTGGTTGGCTGGGACGGTCTGTGGTGGGCTGTGGTAAGCTGGGACGGGCTGTGGTGGGCTGTGATGGGCTGTGGTGGGCTGTGGTGTGCTGGGACGGGCTTTGGTGGGTTGGGACGGGCTGGGACGGGCTGGGACGGGCAGTGGTGGGCTGGTACTTGCTGTGGTGGGCTGGGACGGGCTGTGGTGGGCTGTGAGAGGCTGTGGTGGGCTGGGACGGTCTGTGGTGGGCTGGGACGGTCTGTGGTGGGCTGTGGTGGGCTGGGACGGGCTGTGGTGGGCTGTGGTGGGCTGGGACGGGCTGTGGTGAACTGTGGTGGGCTGTGATGGGCCGTGGTGGGCTGGGACGGGCCGTGGTGGGCTGGGACGGGCCGTGGTGGGCTGGGACGGGCTGTGGTGGGCTGGGGTGGGCCGTGGTGGGCTGGGACAGGCTGTGGTGGACTGTGGTGGACTGGGAAGGGCCGTGGTGGGCCTTGGTGTGCTCTGGTGGGCCATGGTGGACCGTGGTTGGCCGTGGTGGGCCGGGACAGGCCGTGGTTAGCCGTGGTGGGCTGAAACAGGCTGGGACGGGCTCTGGTGGGCTGGGACGGGCCGTGGTGGGCTGGGACGGGCCGTGGTGGGCCGGGACGGGCTGTGGTGGGCTGTGGTGGGCTGGGACGGGCTGTGGTCGTCTGGGACGGGTTGTGGTGAGCTGAGACGGGCCGTGGTGGGCTGAGACGGGCCGTGGTGGGCTGGGACGGGCTGGTACTTGCTGTGGTGGGCTGTTACGGGCTGTGGTGTGCTGTGAGAGGCTGTGGTGGTCTGGGACGAGCTGGGACGGGCTGTGGTGGCTGGGACGGGCCGTGGTGAGCTGGGACGGGCCGTGGTGGGCTGGGACGGGTTGGGATAGGCTGCAGTTGGCTGGGACAGGCTGTGGTGGGTTGTGGTGAGCTGAGACGGGCTGTGGTGAAATTGGGCGGGCTGTGGTGGGCTGTGGTGTGCTGGGACATGCTGTGGTGAACTGGGAAGGGCTCTGGTGGTCTGGAATGGGCTGTGGTGGGCTGGGACGGGCCGTGGCGGGCTGCGGTGGGGTGGGACGGGCTGTGGTGGGCTGGGACAGGCTCTGGTGGGCCGGGACAGACTCTGGTGCGCTGTGGTGGGCTGTGGTGGGCTATGGTGCGCTGTGGTGGGTTGTGGTGAGCTAGAACGGGTTGTGGTGGGCTGGGACGGGCTATAGTGGGCTGGGACGGGATTGTGGTGGGCTGGGACGGGCTCTGATGGTCTGCGGCGGCCGTGGTGGGCTGGGACGAGCTGTGGTGGGCTGGGACTGGCTGGGAAGGGCTGTGGTGGGTTGTGGTGAGCTGGGACGACCTCTGGTGGGCTGTGACGGGCTGTGGTGGGCTGTGGTGGGCTGTGGTAAGCTGGGACGGGCTCAGGTGGGTTGGGACGGGCTGTGGTGCGCTGTGGTTGGCTGGGACGGGCTGTGGTGGGCGGGGACGGGCTTTGGTGGGTTAGTGGTGGGCTGGGACGACCTCTGGTGGTCTGGGACGGGCTGTGGTGAGCTGGGACGGGCTCTGGTGGGTTGGCACGGGGCGTGGTGGGCTGTGGTGGGCTGGGACGGGCTGTGGTGGGCTGGGACGGGCTCTGGTGGTCTGGGACATACTGTGGTGGGCTGGGACGGGCTGGGACGGGCTGTGGTTCTCTGTGGTGGGCTGGGACGTGCCGTGGTGGACCGTGGTGGGCTTGCATGGGCCGTGGTGGGCTTGGATGGGCCGTGGTGGGCTGTGGTCGGCCGTGGTGGGCTGTGGTGGGCTGTGGTCGGTTGTGGTGGGCTGGGACGGGCGGTGGTGGGCTGAGATGGGATGTGGTGGTCTGGGACAGGCTGTAATGGGCTGGGATGGGCTATGGTGCGCCTTGGTGGGCTGTGTTGGGCCCGGATGGGCCGTGGTGGGCTGTGGTTGGTCGTGGTGGGCTGGGACGGGCTGTGGTGGGCTGGGACGGGCCGTGGTTTGCTGGGATGGGCTGTGGTGGGCTGGGATCGGCTGGGATAGGCTGTGGTTGGTTATGGTGGGCTGGGAAGAGCTGTGGTGGTCTGGGACAAGCTGTGGTGGGCTGTGGTGGGCTGGGAAGGGCTGTGGTGGGCTGGGACGGGCTGTAGTGGGCTGAAGCGGGCTGTGGTGGGCTGGCACGGGCTGTGGTGGTCTGTGGTGGCCTGGGACGGGCTGTGGTGGGCTGGGACGGGCTGTGGTGGGCTGTGGTGGGTTCTGAAGGGCTGTGGTGTTCTGTGGTGGGTTGGGACAGGCTGTGGTGGGTAGGGACAGGCTGTGGTGGGCTGTGGTGTGTTGTGACGGTTTGGCACGGGCTGGGACGGGCTGTGGTGGGCTGGAACGGACTGTGGTGGTCCTGGACGGGCTCTGGTGGGCTGTGGTGGGCTGGGATGGGCTGTGGTGAGCTGGGATGGGCTGGGACGGGCTGTGGGTGGCTGGGACGGGCTGTGGTGGGCTGGGACTTGCTGTGGTGTGCTGTGGTTTGTCCATCAAACAGCTTCTCTGTTTTTCTGTCTCTCAGGCCAACAGTTTTACCGTCTCCTCGGTCTCTGCCCCCTCTTGGCTTCATCGTTTCATTATTAGAAAGAAAGGACAGAACCTGGCCAAAATAACTCAGCAGATGCCAAAGGTATGGGTGAGCTGGTTAGCTTAGCACCCCCGGCGTAGAAAAAGGTTTAGTCCAGATCACTCGTCACGAAAGAGAGAGGTGTATTCTAGCGTGGGTAAACCCAGGGGGAAATGACACAGATCTTTGCTGTTCAAGGGAACCCTCTCTTTTACTGCTGCAAACACTGCTCCTCCTATGCTATTGTCATGGGTTGAGCCCTTCCAAGGAAGCTTTATGTGGTGCTGTTTTGAGAACTGATGTAGTAGGATACCTGGAAATGGCGAGTGCAGCAAGGCTTCTCCCTGGGGAGTTAGACGGTATCTAGATAAAGGCTAAATGAGTAAACTTCTCCAAAGCCCTTGCAGAAACCGGGACGGCACCAGAGCCTTGGGCTCTAGGCACTGCCATATGGCCGAAATTGTTAAGTTTCTGACTTGTAAAATTGTGGGGATTTGCTCTGGGCTTTTTGGGAAGGAGCACATCTCTCAGTGGCAGGGATCGATGGTGTAGGCCTGACCAAAAGCATTGGCCTGGCTTGGATCTTGGCAAATTCTGAAGAGATTCATTGTCCTTCACCTCAAGGTTCACATCAAATTCACTGGAGGAGAGGATAACATCACTTTGGAAGGACCTACAGAAGATGTGCATGTGGCTCAGGAACAGATTGAAGCCATGCTCAAGGAACTGGTGAGCTGCAGTTACTAGTTCCAGTAAGAAACTGGGGGAAGAAGGGGCAACAGAGCAGAGGTGATGAGGTGTTTGTCACATCCATAGGATGTCTTGGCATGCTTAATCGAACTTGCAGGAGACAAATTGTGTGGCAGGTGGATGACACCCCTTGGTCATCCATAGCATCCTTGAAAAGTCAGCATTAATTTTTTTGGTGCGGCGAAGGAAGGATTCTCTTGGTTATAGCTGGAGAGGCATAGAAGTCAGTCTTTTCAATGTTTCATGAGCACAATGCTCTCTTCTCAAAGCAGAGGAATGCTTGTGCTCTGCTTAAGAGCAGAAGTGCTTGTAGCTGACCGCTGGTGAGTCAGTGCCAATACTGGCAGTAGGCAGTTACTTAGGGCACGAGACAGAAGCGGTGGCCTGTCCTACCTGGCCCTATATAATATAATATATAATATTGGACATACATACATCTATAGATATAGATATAAAAATATAATTCTTTTTAGATCCACGGGATGGATTACGCAATAATCAAGGCTGACCACCAATTCCACCGACACCTCATTGGCAAGAACGCAGCTAAACGGTAAGTGGAGTGCCTTTCTAGTCCTTCCCATGCTCACACTCTTCGTGTTTAGTAGATGGTATCAGGGGCTCTGTAGCTCACCCAGTGTGCTGTCTCCATCACGTTTCCTCTGCTTTCCTGGAGTGGTGGTGGTACAAGGAGAGAAATGGGCCGTGAGGCCTTGCGATGGCTTTAACGGGTGAAAGTACCTTGGGAGCCTGAACAGTAGTGGAATTACTTCTCTGTGCGAATGACATTTTAGCAGCCAGTTGTGGGTGGTGGAAATGTGCTTGGTGAGCTTGTCCCTGTAGAGGAATGAAGGCGGTGGGTTGATTAGCATTGATAACACGCAGCTGTGGCCTTGCCTCAGAGGCAGTGGGTTGATTGACGTGGATGACGTGCAGGTGTAGCTGGTTCCCGCTAAGGGGTTAAATAGCCCTGTGGCTTGTGGGAGAGGGTGTCAGCTGGAGGAGGAGCAGTGTGGTCTGGCCTCTGGAGGAAGGCGCTACAGCACCGGCAGTAGAATATGGCCAACGGTAAAGCCTTGTTGCGGTCTGCTAGTTTGATAGCACTGCAACGTGACCCCAGCCAAGAGTTTGGGGTAGAAAGGAACGATTATCCTCTGCTCTAAATGTGATACTGTTTGGGGAAGAAACACGCCTCGCTCTGACAAGGGAACAATGGGCTCTGTAGATGCCACGGTATTTACTTGGACAGGCTCTCGTGTGGCACAGGTCTGCTCTCGCTGAACTCCAGGGGGAAGAGGCAATTTCCCCTGTCTCAACCCTACCCCACTGAGCCCTTCCCAGAGGCGGCTTTACTTCTTCAACAGCCTCTGAGCAGTGATAATCAAGGTGCCTTGCTTCCAGGTCTTTGCCTAGCAGACGGCGTCACCACAGTCCTTGCCTCGAAGTTAACAGGATGAAGGATCTGTACAAGGTGTCTGTGCGCATTCCCCCGGACAACGAGAAGAGCAACCCGATCAGAATGGAAGGAGACCCACAGGGGGTCCCACAGGCCAAGAAAGAGCTGCTGGAACTCGCTTCCCGTATGGTGAGTGGGTAGGACGTGATGTGTGGGAGACTGCAGGGTTTGCGCTCTCGTGTTCCCTTGTAACCTTCTGGTGCGAGTGTGTGCCCCTTGCCCACGGAGCACTTGGATCTCATGACAAGTGCAAGTTCCTCTTCACAAATGTCTTCCCCTGTTCCCTCGGGTAGCCTTTCTCTGTCAACGCAGAGTGAATTTGGTCTGGAGAAAAGAGGGACAGTGCTGGCAAGTAAACCGTCGGGCAGCAAACCGCTAAGTCAAAGTAGATGGCTCTCCGGCTGAACACTCAGTGTGCCCTCTGTTCCCGTCAGGAAAATGAACACGCTGCGGACCTAATCGTCGAGCAGAAATTCCACCGGACCATCATTGGGCAGAAGGCTGAGCGGGTCTGGGAAATCCGGGAGCAATTCCCAGAGGTAAGGCTTTGTAGGAGAGGAGGAATCCAGAGGGGATATTTCCTACATGGGTAGTAGGCCTGTCGTCACAGAAGTCGTAACTTTAGTGGCTCTGTAGCGCAAGTGTCTGAGAAGATAGTTCTTTTAGCCAGAGGCCGCTAACACGGTTCCCCGTTTCTGAATGGGAAAAGGGCATGAGTAGGATCCCCCCAACCTTTGCATGTGTCTGACACAAGGGTTCTTGCTTTTGCTTGAGCTAACTATAAATGACCGCTCCTGCAGGTTATCATCAGCTTCCCAGACCCTGCACACAAGAGTGACATCGTCCAACTCCGAGGTCCCAAAAACGAGGTGGAGAAGTGCACCGAGTACATGCAAAAGATGGTGGCAGACCTGGTAAGGAGGTCTTCTGCCTGCACTTCCCTCCTACGTGCCTGGATAACCCTGGGGCAAAGCAGAGCTCTACTGGCTTGGGTAGAGCTAAAACACCTCAAGAGGAGGGAGCTGTCGGCGCTGTTTTGGCTGAATGGAGGCAGGGGGATAGTACCTGTTATGGGAAGGCTATAGGGGAACGTCCTTGCCTTTGTTTAGTCTTACAAAAGTCCCTCGTATAGAGAACTTCCTTGGGTCTAAGCCTGTTTTCAAAAGCTCGTTTATCAGAGTTCCTGAAGTCGGGCCTCCCTTGCCACGACAGTGTAATTTTCAGTTCTCCCTTCCTTTCTCCCTTAGGTTGAAATCAGCTTTTCTATTTCTGTCCCCATCTGCAAAGAGTTCCACAAGAACATCATAGCGAAAGGAGGTGCCAAAATCAAGAAGGTGAGATACTGTTCCTAACACAGGTGGGCCGGGACGGGCCGCGGTGGGCCGGGACGGGCCGCGGTGGGCCGGGACGGGCTGGGACAGGCTGTAACCGGCTGTGGTGGGCCGTGGTGGGCGGGGACGGGCCGTGGTGGGCGGGGACGGGCCGTGGTGGGCGGGGACGGGCCGTGGTGGGCTGTGGTGGGTTCTGGTGAGCTTGAGACGGGCTGTGGTGGGCTGTGGTGGGCTGGGACGGGCTGTGGTGGGCTGGGACGGGCTGTGGTGGGCTTGGACGGGCTGTGGTGTGCTGGGACAGGCTGGGACGGGCTGTGGTGTGCTGGGACGGGCTGTGGTGGGCTGGGCCATGCTGGGACGGGCTGTGGTGTGCTGGGACGGGCTGTGGTGGGCTGGAACGGGCTGTGGTGGGGCGTGGTTGGCTGGGACGGGCCTTGGTGAACTGTGGTGGGCTGTGGTGGGCCGTGGTGGACCATTTTGGGCCGGTATGGGAAGGGATGGTCTATGTTGGGCCGTGGTGGGCTGGGACAGGTCATGGTGGTCTGAGACGGCCCGTGGTGAACTGTGGTGGGCTGTGGTGGGCCGTGGTGGTCTGGGAAAGGCCGTGGTGGGCTGTGGTGGGCCGTGGTGGTCTGGGACAGGCTGTGGTGGGCTTTGGTGGGTTCTTGTGAGCTTGAGATGGGCTGTGGTGGGCTGGGACGGGCTGGGACGGGCTCTGGTGGTCTGGAACGAGCTGTGGTGGGCTGCAATGGGCTGTGGTGGGCTGGGACGGGCTCTGGTGGGCTGGGACGGGCTCTGGTGGGCTGTGGTGGGCTGGGACGGGCTGTGGTGTGCTGGGACGGGCTGTGGTGTGCTGGGACAGGCTGTGGTGTGCTGGGACGGGCGGGGACGGGCTGTGGTGGGCTAGGGACGGGCTGGAACGGGCTGTGGCAAGCTGCGACGGGCTGTGGTGGACTGGGACGGGCTGTGGTCGACAGGGACGGGCGGGGACGGGCTGTGGTGGGCTTGGACGGGCTGTGGTGAGCTTTGGTGGGCCGTGGTTCGCTGTGGTCGGCCGTGGTGGGCTGGGACGGGCCATGGTGGGCTGTGGTGGGCCGTAGTGGGCCGTTTTGAGCCGGTATGGGAAGGGATGGGCTGTGGTGGGCCGTGGTGGGCTGGGACAGGTCATGGTGGTCTGAGACGGCCCGTGGTGAACTGTGGTGGGTTGTGGTGGGCCATGGTGGGCTGGGATGGGCCGTGGTGGGCTGTGGTGGGCCGTGGTGGTCTGGGACAGGCTGTGGTGGGCTGTGGTGGGTTCTGGTGAGCTTGAGACGGGCTGTGGTGGGCTGGGACGGGCCGCGGTGGGCCGGGACGGGCCGCGGTGGGCCGGGACGGGCTGGGACAGGCTGTAACCGGCTGTGGTGGGCCGTGGTGGGCTGGGGCGGGCCGTGGTGGGCTGGGGCGGGCCGTGGTGGGCTGGGGTGGGCCGGGTACTTGATGTGGTGGGCTGGGACGGGCTGGGACGGGCCGTGGTGGGCTGTGGTGTGCCGTGACGGGCTGGGACGGGCCGTGTTGGGCTGTGGTGTGCCATGACGGGCTGGGACGGGCCGTGGTGGGCTGTGGTGGGCCGGGACGGGCTGGGACGGGCCGTGGTGGGCTGTGGTGGGCCGGGACGGGCCGTGGTGGGCCGTGATGGGCCGGGACGGGCCGTGGTGGGCTGTGGTGGGACGGGGACGGACTGTGGTGGGCAGGGTTGGGCCGTGGTTGGTTGTGGTGGGCTGGGACGGGCTGTGGTTGGCTGGGACGGACTGTGATGAACGGAGATGGGCTGTGGTGGTCCGTATTGGGATGGGACAGGCCCTGGTGGGCTGTGGTGGGCTGGGACGGGCTGTGGTGGGCTGGGACGGGCTGTGGTGGGCTGGGACGGGCTGTGGTGGGCTGGGACGGGCTGTGGTGGGCTGGGACGGGCTGTGGTGGGCTGGGACGGGCTGTGGTGGGCTGGGACGGGCTGTGGTGGGCTGGGACGGGCTGTGGTTGGCTGGGACGGACTGTGATGAACTGAGACGGGCTGTGGTGGGCTGTGTTGGGATGGGACAGGCCCTGGTGGGCTGTGGAGTGCTGGGACGTGCTGTGGTGTGCTGGGACGTGCTGTGGTGTGCTGGGACGTGCTGTGGTGTGCTGGGACGTGCTGTGGTGTGCTGGGACGGGCTGTGGTGGGCTAGGACGGGCTGCAGTGGGCTGTGGTGTGCTGGGATGGGCTGCGGTGGGCTGGGATGGGCTGCGGTGGGCTGGGATGGGCTGTGGTGGGCTGGGATGGGCTCTGGTGGGCTGGGACGGGCTGCGGTGGGCTGTGGTGGCCTGGGACGTGCTGTGGTGTGCTGGGATGGGCTGTGGTGGGCTGGGACGGGCTGCGGTGGGCTGTGGTGGGCTGGGACCGGCTGCGGTGGGCTGTGGTGAGCTGGGACGGGATGCGGTGGGCTGGAATGGGCTGTGCCGTGCTGGAACGGTCTGGGACGAGTTGTGGTGAGTGTGGTGGGCTGGGACGGGCTGGGACGGACTGTGTTTGGCTGGGACGGGCTGTGGTAGGCCGTGGTGGGCTGGGACAGGCTGTGGTGAGCTGAGACGGGCTGTGGTGGGCTGTGTCGGGCTGGTACGAGCTGTGACGGGGTAGGACGGGCTGTGGTGGTCTGCAGTAGGCTGTGGTGTGCTGTAGTGGCCTGTGATGGGCTGGGTGGGGCTGTGGTGGGCGGGGACGGGCTGTGGTGGGCTGTGGTGGGCTGGGACGGGCCGTGGTGAGCTGTGGAGAGCCGTGGTGAGCTGTGGAGAGCCGTTGTGGGCTGGGACGGGCCGTGGTGGGCTGGGACGGGCCGTGGTGGGCTGGGACGGGCTCTGGTGGTGAGCAGAGACGGCCTGTGTTGGGCTGGGACGGGCTGTGATAAGCTGTAACCGGCTGTGGTGGGCTGTGTTGGGCTGGGACGGGCCGTGGTGGGCTGGGGCAGGTTGGGACGAGCTGGGACTGGCTTTGGTGGGCTGTGGTGGGCTGGGACGGGCTGGGATGGGCCGTGGTGGGCTGGGATGGGCCGTGGCGGGCTGGGACGGGCCGTGGCGGGCTGGGACGGGCTGTGGTGGGCTGGGACGGGCTGTGGTGGGCTGGGACGAGCCGTAGTAGGCCGGGCCGGGCCGTGGTCGGCCGGGCCGGGCCGTGGCGGGCCGGGACGGGCCGGGCCGGGCCGTGGCGGGCCGGGCCGTGCTGTGGAAAGCCGTGGTGGGCCGTGGTAAGCTGGGACGGGCCGTTGTGGGCTGGGATGGACTCTGGTGTGGTGGGAAGGGCTGCGGTGGGGTGTGGTGGGCTGGGACCGGCTGCGGTGGGCTGTGGTGGGTTGTGGTGAGCTGGGACGGGCTGTGGTGGGCTGGAATGGGCTGGGACGGGCTGTGGTGGGTGTGGTGGACTGGGACGCGCTGTAGTGAGCTGAGATGGGCTGTGGTGGGCTGGGATTTGCTGGGACGGCTGGGACGGGCCGTGGTGGCCTGGGACGGGCCGTGGTGGGCTGTGGTGGGCCGTGGTTCGCTGTGGTGGGCCGTGGTGGGCTGGGACGGGCCGTGGTTATCTGTGGTGGGCCGTGGTGGTCTGGTACGGGCTATGGTGGGCTGTGGTGGGTTCTGGTGAGCTTGAGACGGGCTGTGGTGGGCTGGGACAGGCTGGGACGAGCTCTGGTGGTCTGGGACAGGCTGTGCTGGGCTCGGATGGGCTCTGACGGGCTGTGGTGGGCCGTGGTGGGCTGTGGTGGGCCGTGGTGAGCTGGGACGTGCTGGGATGGACTGGGACGGGCTGTGGTGGGCTGGAACGGGCTGTGGTGAGCTGGAACGGGCTGTGGTGGGCGGGGACGGGCTGTGGTGGGCGGGGACGGGCTGTGGTGGGCGGGGACGGGCTGTGGTGGGCTGGGACGGGCTGTGGTGGGCGGGCACGGGCTATGGTGAGCGGGGATGGGATGTGGTGGGCTGGGACGGGCTGTGGTGGGCTGGGACGGGCTGCGGCAGGCTGCGACGGGCTGGGACGGGCTATGCTGCTCTGTGGTGGGCTGGGACGGGCGGGGACGGGCTGTGGTGGGCGGGGACGGGCTGTGGTGGGCTGGGACGGGCTGTGGTGTGCTGGGACGGGCTGTGGTGAGCTTTGGTGGGCCGTGGTTCTCTGTGGTCGGCCGTGGTGGGCTGGGACGGGCCATGGTGGGCTGTGGTGGGCCGTGGTGGTCTGGTACAGGCTGTGGTGACCTGTGGTGGGTTCTGGTGAGCTTGAGACGGGCTGTGGTGGGCTGGGACGGGCTGGGATGGGCTCTGGTGGTCTGGAACAGGCTGGGACGGGCTGTGGTGGGCTGGGACGGGCTGGCACGGGCTGTGGTGGGCTGTGGTGGGCTGTGGTGGGCTGGGACGGGCTGTGGTGGGCTGGGACGGGCTGTGGTGTGCTGGGACGAGCTAGTGGTGGGCTGGGACAGGCTGTGGTGGGCTGTGGTGGTCTGGGACGGGCTGTGGTTGGCTGTGGTGGGTTCTGCTGAGCTTGAGACGGGCTGTGATGGGCTGGGACGGGCTGAGACGAGTTCTGGTTGTATGGAACTAGCTGGGACGGGCTGGGACGGGCTGTGGTGGGCTGGGACGGGCTGTGGTGGGCTGGGACGGGCTGTGGTGTGCTGGGACGAGCTAGTGGTGGGCTGGGACAGGCTGTGGTGGGCTGTGGTGGTCTGGGACGGGCTGTGGTTGGCTGTGGTGGGTTCTGCTGAGCTTGAGACGGGCTGTGATGGGCTGGGACGGGCTGAGACGAGTTCTGGTTGTATGGAACTAGCTGGGACGGGCTGTGATGGGCTGGGACGGGCTGTGGTGGGCGGGGACGGGCTGTGGTGGGCTGGGACGGGCTGTGGTGGGCGGGCACGGGCTATGGTGAGCGGGGATGGGATGTGGTGGACTGGAATGGTCTGTGGTGGGCTGGGACGGGCTGTGGTGGGCTGGGACGGGCTGTGCTGTGCTGGAACGGTCTGGGACGAGTTGTGGTGAGTGTGGTGGGCTGGGACGGGCTGGGACGGACTGTGTTTAGCTGGGACGGGCTGTGGTGGGCTGGGACGGGCTGTGGTGGGCTGGGACATGCTGTGGTGTGCTGGGACGGGCTGTGGTGGGCTGGGACGGGCTGTAGTGGGCTGTGGTGGGCTGTGGAGGGCTGGGACGGGCTGTAGTGTGCCGTGGGGGGCTGGGACAAGCCGGGTGGGCTGGGATGGGCTGGGACGGGCTGTGGTGGGCTGGGGCGGGCTGTGGTGGGCTGGGAAATGCTGTGGTGTGCTGGGACGGGCTGTGGTGGGCTGGGATAGGCTGTGGTGGGCTGGGACGGGCTGGGACGGGCCGTGGTGGGCTGGGACGGGCCGTGGTGGGCTGGGACGGGCTGTGGTGTGCTTGGACAGGCTGTGGTGGGCTGGGACGGGCTTTGATGGGCCGCGACGGGCCGTGGTGGGTTGTTATGGGCTGTGGTGGGCTGGGACGGGCTGTGGTGGGCTGTGGTGGACCGTGGTGGGCTCTGACGGGCTGTGGTAAGCTGGGACGGGCTGTGGTGAGCTGGGACGGGCTGTGGGGGGCTGGGACGGGCTGTAGTGGGCTGTGGTGGGCTGTGGAGGGCTGGGACGGGCTGTAGTGTGCCGTGGGGGGCTGGGACAAGCCGGGTGGGCTGAGAGGGGCTGGGATGGGCTGTGGTGGGCTGGGACGTGCTGTGGTGTGCTGGGACAGGCTTTGGTGGGTTGGGACGGGCTGTAGTGGCCTGTGGTGGGCTGGGACGGGCTGTGGTGGGCTGGGACAAACTGTGGTGGGCTATGGTGGGCTGGGATGAGCTGTGACAGGCTGGGACGGGTTGTGGTGGGCTGTGTTGGGCTGGGACGGGCTGTGGTGCGCTGGGATGGGCTGTAGTGGGCTGTGGTGTGCTGTGGAGGGCTGGGACGGGCTGTGATGTGCCGTGGTGGGCTGGGACGGGCCGTGGTGGGCTGGGGCGGGCTGTGGTGGGCTGTGACGGGCTGGGACTGGCTGTGGTGGGCTGTGGTGGGCTGGGACGCGCTGTGGTGGGCTGCGACAAGCTGGGACGGGCCGTGGTGGGATGGGACGGGCTGTGGTGGGCTGGTACGGGCTGTGGCGGGCTGTGGTGGGTTGTGGTGAGCTGGGACGGGCTGACACGGGCTGTGGTGGGCTGTGGTAAGCTGGGACGGGCCGTGGTTGGCCGGGACGGGGCGTAGTGGGACGGGCCGGGCCGTGGTGGGCCGGGACGGGCCATGGTGGGCTGGGACGGGCCGTGGCGGTTTGGGACGGGTTGTGGCGGGCTGGGACGAACTGTGGTGGTCTGTTGTGGGCTGGGACGGGCCGTGGTGGGCTGGGACGAGCTGTGACGGGCTGGGACGAGCTGTGACGGGCTGTGACGGGCTGTGGTGGGCTGCGGTAGGCTGTGGTGTGCTGTAGTGGTCTGTGGTGGGCTGGGACGGGCTGTCGTGGGCTGGGACGGGCTGTCGTGGGCTGTGGGGGCCTGGGACATGCTGTGGTGGGCTGGGAAGGGCTGGGACGAGCTGTGACGGGCTGGGGCGAGCTGTGATGGGCTGTGGTCTGTTGTAGTGGCCTGTGGTGGGCTGGGGTAGGCTGTGGTGGGTTGGGACGAGCCGTAGTAGGCCGGGACGGGCCGTGGTGGGCCGGGACTGGCCATGGTGGGTTGTTATGGGCCATGGTGGGCTGGGACAGGCTGTGGTGGGCTGTGGTGGACCGTGGTGGGCTGTGATGGGCTGTGGTAAGCTGGACGGGCTTTCACGGGCTGGGACGGGCTGGGACGGGCCGTGGTGAGCTGGGACGGGCTGTGGTGGGCTGGGACAGCCCGCGGTGGGCTGTGACAGGCTGTGGTTGGCCGGGACGGGACGTGGTGGGCTGGGCCGGGCCATGGTGGGCCGGGCCGGGCCATGGCGGGCTGGGACGAACTGTGGTGGGCTGGGATGAACTGTGGTGGTCAGTGGTGGGCTGGGACGGTCTGTGGTGAGCTGGGACGGGCCGTGGCGGGCTGGGACGGGCCGTGGTGGGCTGTGGTGGGCCGTGGTTGGCTGGGACGGGCTGTGGTGGGCTGGGATGGGCTGTGATAAGCTGTAACCGGCTGTGGTGAGCTGTGGTGGGCTGGGACGGACCGTGGTGGGCTGGGACGGGTTGTGGTGGGCTGCGACGGGTTGTGGTGGGCTGCGACGGGCTGTGGTGGGCTGTGGTGGGCTGGGATGGGCTCTGGTGGGCTGCGACGAGCTGGGACGGGCTCTGGTGGGCTGGGACAGGCTGTGGTGGGCTGGGACGAGCCGTAGTAGGCCGGGACGGGCCGTGGTGGGTTGTTATGGGCCGTGGTGGGCTGGGACGGTCTGTGGTGGGCTGTGATGGGCTGTGGTAAGCTGGGACGGGATGTGGTAAGCTGGGACGGGATGTGGTAAGCTGGGACGGGCTTTCGTGGGCTGGGCTGGGCCGTCGTGGGCTGGGACGGGCTGGGACGGGCCGTGGTGAGCCGGGACGGGCCGTGGTGGGCTGGGACGGGCTCTGGTGGGCTTGGACAGGCTGTGGTGGGCTGGGACGAGCCGTAGTAGGCTGGGACGGGCCGTGGTGGGCCGCGACGGGCCGTGGTGGGTTGTTATGGGCCGTGGTGGGCTGGGACGGGCTGTGGTGGGCTGTGGTGGACCGTGGTGGTCTCTGATGGGCTGTGGTAAGCTGGGACGGGATGTGGTAAGCTGGGACGGGCTTTCGTGGGCTGGGATGGGTTGTCGTGGGCTGGGACGGTCTGGGACGGGCCGTGGTGAGCTGGGACGGGCCGTGGTGGGCTGGGACAGCCCGTGGAGGGCTGGGAAAGGCTGTGGTGAGTTGGGACGGGCCGTGGTGGGCCGGGACGGGCCGTGGTGGGCCGGGACGGGCCGTGGCGGGCTGGGACAAACTGTGGTGGGCTGGGATGAACTGTGGTGGTCTGTGGTGGGCTGGGACGGGCTGTGGTTATCTGGGACGGGCTGTGGTAGGCTGGGACAAACTGTGGCGGGCTGGGACGGGCCGTGGTGGGCTGGGACGGGCTCTGGTGGGCTTGGACAGGCTGTGGTGGGCTGGGACGAGCCGTAGTAGGCTGGGACGGGCCGTGGTGGGCCGCGACGGGCCGTGGTGGGTTGTTATGGGCCGTGGTGGGCTGGGACGGGCTGTGGTGGGCTGTGGTGGACCTTGGTGGGCTGGGACGGGATGTGGTAAGCTGGGACGGGCTTTCGTGGGCTGGGATGGGTTGTCGTGGGCTGGGACGGGCTGGGACGGGTCGTGGTGGGCTGGGACAGCCCGTGGAGGGCTGGGACAGGCTGTGGTGAGCTGGGCCGGGCCGGGCCGTGGCGGGCTGGGACAAACTGCGGTGGGCTGGGATGAACTGTGGTGGTCTGTGGTGGGCTGGGACGGCCTGTGGTGATCTGAGACGGGCCGTGGTGGGCCGGGACGGGCCATGGTGGGCTGGGACGGGCCGTGGTGCTCTGGGATGGGCTGTAGTGGGCTGTGGTGTGCTGTGGAGGGCTGGGACGGGCTGTGATGTGCCGTGGTGGGCTGGGACGGGCCGTGGTGGGCTGGGATGGGCTAGGACGGGCTGTGGTGGGCTGGGGCAGGCTGTGGTGGGCTGGGACGGGCTGGGACTGGCTGTGGTGGGCTGTGGTGGGCTGGGACGCGCTGTGGTGGGCTGCGACAAGCTGGGACGGGCCGTGGTGGGATGGGACGGGCTGTGGTGGGCTGGAATGGGCTGTGGCGGGCTGGAGCGGGCTGTGGTGGGTTGTGGTGAGCTGGGACGGGCTGACACGGGCTGTGGTGGGCTGTGGTAAGCTGGGACGGGTTGTGGTGGGCTGGGATGGGCTGGGACTTTCTGTGGTGAGCTGCGACGGTCTGTGGTGGGCTGGAACGGGCTGTGGTGGGCTGGGACAGGCTGTGGTGGGCCGGGACGGGCCGTGGTTGGCCGGGACGGGGCGTAGTGGGACGGGACGGGCCGTGGTGGGCCGGGACGGGCCGTGGCGGTTTGGGACGGGTTGTGGCGGGCTGGGACGAACTGTGGTGGTCTGTTGTGGGCTGGGACGGGCCGTGGTGGGCTGTGACGGGCTGGGACGGGCTGTGGTGGGCTGCGGTAGGCTGTGGTGTGCTGTAGTGGTCTGTGGTGGGCTGGGACGGGCTGTCGTGGGATGGGACGGGCTGTCGTGGGCTGGGACGGGCTGTCGTGGGCTGTGGGGGCCTGGGACATGCTGTGGTGGGCTGGGAAGGGCTGGGACGAGCTGTGACGGGCTGGGGCGAGCTGTGATGGGCTGTGGTCTGTTGTAGTGGCCTGTGGTGGGCTGGGGTAGGCTGTGGTGGGCTGGGACGAGCCGTAGTAGGCCGGGACTGGCCATGGTGGGTTGTTATGGGCCATGGTGGGCTGGGACAGGCTGTGGTGGGCTGTGGTGGACCGTGGTGGGCTGTGATGGGCTGTGGTAAGCTGGGACGGGATTTCACGGGCTGGGACGGGCTGGGACGGGCCGTGGTGAGCTGGGACGGGCTGTGGTGGGCTGGGACAGCCCGCGGTGGGCTGTGACAGGCTGTGGTTGGCCGGGACGGGACGTGGTGGGCTGGGCCGGGCCATGGTGGGCCGGGCCGGGCCGTGGCGGGCTGGGACGAACTGTGGTGGGCTGGGATGAACTGTGGTGGTCAGTGGTGGGCTGGGACGGTCTGTGGTGAGCTGGGACGGGCCGTGGCGGGCTGGGACGGGCCGTGGTGGGCTATGGTGGGCCGTGGTTGGCTGGGACGGGCTGTGGTGGGCTGGGATGGGCCGTGGTGGGCCGTGGTAAGCTGTGACGGGCCGTGGTGGGCTGGGACGGACTCTGGTGTGGTGGGACGGGCTGTGGTGGGCTGGGACGGGCCGTGGTTTGCCGTGGTGGGCTGAAATAGGCTGTGGTGACCTGTGGTGGGCTGTGGTGACCGGTGGTGGGCTGTGGTGACCGGTGGTGGGCTGTGGTGACCTGTGGTGGGCTGTGGTGGGCTGGGACGGGTTGCGGTGGGCTGGGACGGGTTTCGGTGGGCTAGGACGGGCTGCTGTGGGCTGGGACGGGCTGCGGTGGGCTGGGATAAGCTGTGTTGGGCTGCGACGGGCTGTGGTAGGCTGGGATGAGCTGTGGAGGGTTGGGACGGGCTGTGGAGGGTTGTGGAGGGCTGTGCTGGGCTTGGACAGGCTGTGGTGGGCTGAGATGGGCCGTGGTGGTCCGTGGTGGGCTGGGACGGGCCGTGCTGGGCTAGGACGGGCTGTGGTGAACTGTGGTGGGCTGTGATGGGCCGTGGTGGGCTGGGACGGGCCGTGGTGGGCTGGGACGGGCCGTGGTGGGCTGGGGAGGGCTGTGGTGGGCTGCGAGGGGCCGTGGTGGGCTGGGACAGGCTGTGGTGAGCTGTGGTGGACTGGGAAGGGCCGTGGTGGGCCGTGGTGTGCTCTGGTGGGCCATGGTGGACCGTGGTTGGCCGTGGTGGGCCGGGACAGGCCGTGGTTAGCCGTGCTGGGCTGAAACAGGCTGGGACGGGCTCTGGTGGGCTGGGACGGGATGTGGTGGGCTGGGACGGGCTGTGGTGGGCTGTGGTGGGCTGGGACGGGCTGTGGTGGGCTGGGACAGGCTGTGGTCGTCTGGGACGGGTTGTGGTGAGCTGAGACGGGCCGTGGTGGGCTGAGACGGGCTGGTACTTGCTGTGGTGGGCTGTTACGGGCTGTGGTGTGCTGTGAGAGGCTGTGGTGGTCTGGGACGAGCTGGGACGGGCTGTGGTGGGCTGGGACGGGCTGTGGTGGGCTGGGACGGGCTGTGGTGGGCTGGGACGGGCTGTGGTGGGCCGTAGTGGGCTGTGGTAGGCTGGAACGGGCTGTAGTGGTCTGTGACAAGCTCTTGTGGGCTGTGGTGGGCTGGGACGAGCTGTGGTGGGCTGTGGTGGGCTCTGGTGGGTTGGGACGGGCCGTGGTGGGCTGGGACGGGCCGTGGTGGGCTGGGACGGGTTGGGATAGGCTGCGGTGGGCCGTGGTGTGCTGTGGTGGGCCGTGGTGGGCTGGGATAGGCTGTGGTGAGCTGAGACGGGCTCTGGAGGTCTGTGGTGGGCTAGGACGGCTTGTGGTGGGCTGGGACGGGCTGTGGTGGGCTGTGGTGGGCTTTCGTGGGCCGTGGTGGGCTGGGACGGGCTGTGGTGGGCTGGGACGGGCTGCGGTGGGTTGTGGAGAGCTGGGACGGGCTGTAACGGGCTGTGGTGGGCTGCGACGGGCTCTGGGGGTCTGGGACAGGCTTGGACGAGCTGGGAGAGGCTGGGACAGGCTGTGGTGGGCTGGGACGGGCTGGGGTGGGCTGGGACAGGCTGTGGTGTGCTGGGACGGGCTGTGGTGTGCTGGGACGAGCTGTGGTGTGCAGGGACAGGCTGGTACGGGCTGGGACGTGCTGGGACGGGCTGTGGTGGGCTGGAATTCGGTGTGGTGGAATGGGACGGGCTGGGACAGGCTGTGGTGGGCTGGGACGGGCTGTGACGGGCTGTGACGGTCTGTGGTGGGCTGTGGTGAGCTGGGACGGGCTGTGGTGGGCTGTGGTGTGCTGTGGTGGGCTGTGGTGTGCTGTGGTGGGCTGTGGTGGGCTGGGACGGGCTGTGGTGGGCTGGGACGGGCTGTGGTGGGCTGGGACGGGCTGTGGTGGGCTTGGACGGGCTGTGGTGGGCTTGGACGGGCTGTGGTGGGCTGGGACGGGCTGTGGTGGGCTGTGGTGGGCCGTGACGGGCTGTGACGGGCTGTGAGAGGCTGTGGTGGGCTGTGGTGGGCCGTGACGGGCTGTGACGGGCTGTGAGAGGCTGTGGTGGTCTGGGATGAGCTGGGACGGGCTGTGGTGGGCTGGGACGGGCTGTGGTGGGCCGTGGTGGGCTGGGACGCGCTGTGGTGGTCTGTGACAAGCTCTTGTGGGCTGTGGTGGGCTGGGACGAGCTGTGGTGTGCTGGGATAGTCTGTGGTGGGCTGACACGGACTGTCGTGGGCTGGGACGGGCTGTGGTGGGCTGTGGTGTGCTGTGGTGGGCTGTGGTGGGCTGGGACGGGCCGTGGTGGGCTGGGACGGGCCGTGGTGGGCTGGGACGGGCCGTGGTGGGCTGGGACGGGTTGGGATAGGCTGCGGTGGGCCGTGGTGTGCTGTGGTGGGCCGTGGTGGGCTGGGATAAGCTGTGGTGAGCTGAGACGGGCTCTGGAGGGCTGTGGTGGGCTGGGACGGCTTGTGGTGGGCTGGGACGGCTTGTGGTGGGCTGGGACGGGCTGTGGTAGGCCGTGGTGGGCTGTGGTGGGCTTTCGTGAGCCGTGGTGGGCTGGGACGGGCTGTGGTGGGCTGGGACGGGCTGTGGTGGGTTGTGGAGAGATGGCACGGGCTGGGACGGGCTGTGGTGGGCTGGGACGGGCTGTGGTGTGCTGGGACGGGCTGTGGTGGGCTGGGACGGGCTCTGGTGGGCTGTGGTGGGGTGGGACGGGCTGTGGTGAGCTGAGACGGGCTGGGACGGGCTGTGGTTGGCTGGGACGGGCTGTGGTGGGCTGGGACGGGCTGGGACGGGCTGTGGTGGGCTGGGACGGTCTGGGACGGGCCGTGGCGGGCTGGGACGGGCCGTGGATTGCTGGGAAGGGCTGTGGTGGGCTGGGATGGGCCGTGGCAAGCCGTGGTGGGCCGTGGTAAGCTGTGACGGGCCGTGGTGGGCTGGGACGGGCTGTGGTGGGCTGGGACGGGCTGCGGTGGGGTGTGGTGGGCTGGGACCGTCTGCGGTGGGGTATGGTGGGCTTGGACCGGCTGCGGTGGGCTCTGGTGGGCTGGGACGGGCTGTGGTGGGCTGTGGTGGGTGTGGTGGACTGGGACGCGCTGTTGTGAGCTGAGACGAGCTATGGTGGGCTGGGATTTGCTGGGACGGCTGGGACGGGCTGCGGTGGGCTGGGACGGGCTGCGGTGGGCTGGGACGGGCTGCGGAGGGCTAGGACGTGCTGCGGTGGGCTGCGACGGGCTGGGACGGGCCGTGGTGGGCTGGGACGGGCTGTGGTGGGTTGTGGTGGGCTGGGACGAGCTCTGGTGGGCTGGGACGGGCTGTGGTGCGATCGGACTGGCTGGGACAGGCTGTGGTGGGCTGTGGTAAGCTGGGACGGGCTCTGGTGGGCTGAGACGGGCTGTGGTGGGCTGCGACAGGCTGTGGTGGGCTGTGGTGGGCTGGGACGGGCTGTGGTGGGCTGTGGTGTGCTGGGACATGCTGTGGTGAACTTGGAAGGGCTCTGGTGGTCTGGAATGGGCTGCGACGGGCTGGGACGGGCTGTGGTGGGCTGGGACAGGCTCTGGTGGGCCGGGACAGACTCTGGTGCGCTGTGGTGGGCTGTGGTGGGCTATGGTGCGCTGTGGTGGGCTGTGGTGGGCTGGGACGGGCTGTGGTGGGCTGGGACGGGCTGTGGTGGGCTGTGGTAAGCTGGGATGGGCTGTGGTGGGCTGTGGTGTGCTGGGACGGGCTGTGGTGGGCCGGGACGGGCCGTGGTGGGCTGTGGTGCGCCGTGTTTATCTGGGACGAGCTCTGGTGGGCCATGGCGGGCCGTGGTGGGCTGGGACGGGCCGTGGTTTGCCGTGGTGGGCTGAAACAGGCTGTGGTGACCTGTGGTGGGCTGTGGTGACCGGTGGTGGGCTGTGGTGACCGGTGGTGGGCTGGGACGGGTTGCGGTGGGCTGGGACGGGTTTCGGTGGGCTAGGACGGGCTGCGGTGGGCTGGGACGGGCTGTGGTGGGCTGGGACAGGCTCTGGTGGGCCGGGACAGACTCTGGTGCGCTGTGGTGGGCTGTGGTGGGCTATGGTGCGCTGTGGTGGGCTGTGGTGGGCTGGGACGGGCTGTGGTGGGCTGGGACGGGCTGTGGTGGGCTGTGGTAAGCTGGGATGGGCTGTGGTGGGCTGTGGTGTGCTGGGACGGGCTGTGGTGGGCCGGGACGGGCCGTGGTGGGCTGTGGTGCGCCGTGTTTATCTGGGACGAGCTCTGGTGGGCCATGGCGGGCCATGGTGGGCTGGGACGGGCCGTGGTTTACCGTGGTGGGCTGAAACAGGCTGTGGTGACCTGTAGTGGGCTGTGGTGACCGGTGGTGGGCTGTGGTGACCTGTGGTGGGCTGTGGTGGCCTGGGACGGGTTGCGGTGGGCTGGGACGGGTTTCGGTGGGCTAGGACGGGCTGCGGTGGGCTGGGACGGGCTGCGGTGGGCTGGGATAAGCTGTGTTGGGCTGCGACGGGCTGTGGTAGGCTGGGATGAGCTGTGGAGGGTTGGGACGGGCTGTGGAGGGTTGTGGAGGGCTGTGCTGGGCTTGGACAGGCTGTGGTGGGCTGAGATTGGCCGTGGTGGTCCGTGGTGGGCTGGGATGGGCCGTGGTGGGCTGGGACAGGCTGTGGTGGGCTGTGGTGGACTGGGAAGGGCCGTGGTGGGCCGTGGTGTGCTCTGGTGGGCCATGGTGGACCGTGGTTGGCCGTGGTGGGTTGGGACAGGCCGTGGTTAGCCGTGGTGGGCTGAAACAGGCTGGGACGGGCTCTGGTGGGCTGGGACGGGCTCTGGTGGGCTGGGACGGGATGTGGTGGGCTGGGACGGGCCGTGGTGGGCTGAGACGGGCCGTGGTGGGCTGAGACGGGCCGTGGTGGGCTGGGACGGGCTGGTACTTGCTGTGGTGTGCTGTTACGGGCTGTGGTGTGCTGTGAGAGGCTGTGGTGGTCTGGGACGAGCTGGGACGGGCTGTGGTGGGCTGGGACGGGCTGTGGTGGGCTGGGACGGGCTGTGGTGGGCTGGGACGGGCTGTGGTGGGCCGTAGCGGGCTGTCGTGGGCTGGGACGGGCTTGTGGTGGGCTGGGACGGGCTGGGACGGGCCGTGGTGGGCTGGGACGGGCCGTGGTGGGCTGGGACGGGTTGGGATAGGCTGTCGTGGGCCGTGGTGTGCTGTGGTGGGCCGTGGTGGGCTGGGATAGGCTGTGGTGAGCTGAGACGGACTCTGGAGGTCTGTGGTGGGCTAGGACGGCTTGTGGTGGGCTGGGACGGGCTGTGGTGGGCCGTGGTGGGCTGTGGTGGGCTTTTGTGGGCCGTGGTGGGCTGGGACGGGCTGTGGTGGGCTGGGACGGGCTGCGGTGGGTTGTGGAGAGCTGGGACGGGCTGTGACGGGCTGTGGTGGGCTGCGACGGGCTCTGGGGGTCTGGGACAGGCTTGGACGAGCTGGGACAGGCTGGGACAGGCTGTGGTGGGCTGAGACGGGCTGGGAGGGGCTGGGACGGGCTGTGGTGGGCTGGGACGGTCTGTGGTGGGCTGTGGTAAGCTGGGACGGGCTGTGGTGGGCTGTGATGGGCTGTGGTGGGCCGGGACGGGCCGTGGTGGGCTGTGGTGCGCCTTGTTTATCTGGGACGAGCTGTGGTGGGCTGGGACGGGCTGTCGTGGTCCGGGACGGGCTGTGGTGGGCTGGGATGAGCTGTGGAGGGTTGGGACGGGCTGTGGAGGGTTGTGGAGGGCTGTGCTGGGCTTGGACAGGCTGTGGTGGGCTGAGATGGGCCGTGGTGGTCCGTGGTGGGCTGGGACGGGCCGTGCTGGGCTAGGACGGGCTGTGGTGAACTGTGGTGGGCTGTGATGGGCCGTGGTGGGCTGGGACGGGCCGTGGTGGGCTGGGACGGGCCGTGGTGGGCTGGGACGGGCCGTGGTGGGCTGGGGTGGGCCGTGGTGGGCTGGGACGGGCCGTGGTGGGCTGGGACAGGCTGTGGTGGGCTGTGGTGGACTGGGAAGGGCCGTGGTGGGCCGTGGTGTGCTCTGGTGGGCCATGGTGTACCGTGGTGGGCCGTGGTGGGCCGGGACAGGCCGTGGTTAGCCGTGCTGGGCTGAAACAGGCTGGGACGGGCTCTGGTGGGCTGGGACGGGATGTGGTGGGCTGGGACGGGCTGGGACGGGCTGTGGTGGGCTGGGACGGGCCGTGGTGGGCTGGGACACGCTGTGGTGGGCTGTGGTGGGCTGGGACGGGCTGTGGTCATCTGGGACGGGTTGTGGTGAGCTGAGACGGTCCGTGGTGTGCTGAGACGGGCCATGGTGGGCTGGGACGGGCTGGTACTTGCTGTGGTGGGCTGTTACGGGCTGTGGTGTGCTGTGAGAGGCTGTGGTGGTCTGGGACGAGCTGGGACGGGCTGTGGTGGGCTGGGACGGGCTGTGGTGGGCTGGGACGGGCTGTGGTGTGCTGGGACGGGCTGTGGTGGGCCGTAGTGGGCTGTGCTGGGCTGGGACGGGCTGTGGTGGTCTGTGACAAGCTCTTGTGGGCTGTGGTGGGCTGGGACGAGCTGTGGTGGGCTCTGGTGAGCTCTGGTGGGCTGGGACGGACTGTCGTGGGCTGGGACGGGCTGTCGTGGGCTGGGACGGGCTGGGACGGGCCGTGGTGGGCTGGGACGGGCCGTGGTGGGCTGGGACGGGCCGTGGTGGGCTGGGACGGGTTGGGATAGGCTGCGGTGGGCCGTGGTGTGCTGTAGTGGGCCGTGGTGGGCTGGGATAGGCTGTGGTGAGCTGAGACGGGCTCTGGAGGTCTGTGGTGGGCTAGGATGGCTTGTGGTGGGCTGGGATGGGCTGTGGTGGGCCGTGGTGGGCTGTGGTGGGCTTTCGTGGGCCGTGGTGGGCTGGGACGGGCTGTGGTGGGCTGGGATGGGCTGCGGTGGGTTGTGGAGAGCTGGGACGGGCTGTGACGAGCTGTGGTGGGCTGCGATGGGCTCTGGGGGTCTGGGACAGGCTTGGACGAGCTGGGACAGGCTGTGGTTGCCTGACACGGGCTGGGAGGGGCTGGGAAGGCTTTGTTAGGTGGGGACGGTCTGTGGTGGGCTGGGACGGGCTGTGGTGGTCCGGGACGGGCTCTGGTGGGCTGTGGTGGGGTGGGACTGGCTGTGGTGAGCTGAGACGGGCTGGGACGGGCTGTGACGGGCTGTGACGGGCTGTGGTGGGCTGGGACGGGCTGTAGTGGGCCGGGACGGACTGTGGTGGGCTGTGGTGGGCTGGGACGGGCTGTGGTGGTTTGGGACGGGCTGTGGTTTTCTGTGGTGGGCTGGGACGGGTTGTGGTTGGCTGGGACGGGCTGTGGTGAGCTGGGACGGGCTGGGACGGGCTGTGGTGGGCTGGGACGGGCTGTGGTGGGCTGGGACGGGCCGTGGTGGGCTGGGACGGGCCGTGGTGGGCTGGGGTGGGCCGTGGTGGGCTGGGACGGGCCGTGGTGGGCTGGGACAGGCTGTGGTGGGCTGTGGTGGACTGGGAAGGGCCGTGGTGGGCCGTGGTGTGCTCTGGTGGGCCATGGTGTACCGTGGTGGGCCGTGGTGGGCCGGGACAGGCCGTGGTTAGCCGTGCTGGGCTGAAGCAGGCTGGGACGGGCTCTGGTGGGCTGGGACGGGATGTGGTGGGCTGGGACGGGCTGGGACGGGCTGTGGTGGGCTGGGACGGGCCGTGGTGGGCTGGGACACGCTGTGGTGGGCTGTGGTGGGCTGGGACGGGCTGTGGTCATCTGGGACGGGTTGTGGTGAGCTGAGACGGTCCGTGGTGTGCTGAGACGGGCCATGGTGGGCTGGGACGGGCTGGTACTTGCTGTGGTGGGCTGTTACGGGCTGTGGTGTGCTGTGAGAGGCTGTGGTGGTCTGGGACGAGCTGGGACGGGCTGTGGTGGGCTGGGACGGGCTGTGGTGGGCTGGGACGGGCTGTGGTGTGCTGGGACGGGCTGTGGTGGGCCGTAGTGGGCTGTGCTGGGCTGGGACGGGCTGTGGTGGTCTGTGACAAGCTCTTGTGGGCTGTGGTGGGCTGGGACGAGCTGTGGTGGGCTCTGGTGAGCTCTGGTGGGCTGGGACGGACTGTCGTGGGCTGGGACGGGCTGTCGTGGGCTGGGACGGGCTGGGACGGGCCGTGGTGGGCTGGGACGGGCCGTGGTGGGCTGGGACGGGCCGTGGTGGGCTGGGACGGGTTGGGATAGGCTGCGGTGGGCCGTGGTGTGCTGTAGTGGGCCGTGGTGGGCTGGGATAGGCTGTGGTGAGCTGAGACGGGCTCTGGAGGTCTGTGGTGGGCTAGGATGGCTTGTGGTGGGCTGGGATGGGCTGTGGTGGGCCGTGGTGGGCTGTGGTGGGCTTTCGTGGGCCGTGGTGGGCTGGGACGGGCTGTGGTGGGCTGGGATGGGCTGCGGTGGGTTGTGGAGAGCTGGGACGGGCTGTGACGAGCTGTGGTGGGCTGCGATGGGCTCTGGGGGTCTGGGACAGGCTTGGACGAGCTGGGACAGGCTGTGGTTGCCTGACACGGGCTGGGAGGGGCTGGGAAGGCTTTGTTAGGTGGGGACGGTCTGTGGTGGGCTGGGACGGGCTGTGGTGGTCCGGGACGGGCTCTGGTGGGCTGTGGTGGGGTGGGACTGGCTGTGGTGAGCTGAGACGGGCTGGGACGGGCTGTGACGGGCTGTGACGGGCTGTGGTGGGCTGGGACGGGCTGTAGTGGGCCGGGACGGACTGTGGTGGGCTGTGGTGGGCTGGGACGGGCTGTGGTGGTTTGGGACGGGCTGTGGTTTTCTGTGGTGGGCTGGGACGGGTTGTGGTTGGCTGGGACGGGCTGTGGTGAGCTGGGACGGGCTGTGGTGAGCTGAGACGGGCTGGGACGGGCTGTGGTGGGCTGGGACGGGCTGTGGTGGGCTGGGACGAGTTGTAGTGGGCCGGGACGGACTGTGGTGGGCTGTGGTGGGCTGGGATGGGCTGTGTTGGTTTGGGACGGGCTGTGGTGGTCTGTGGTGTGGTGGACGGGTTGTGGTTGGCTGGGACGGGCTGTGGTGAGCTGGGAAGGGCTGTGGTGGGCCGGGACAGGCTGCGGTGGGCTGTGGTGGGCTGGGACGAGTTGTAGTGGGCCGGGACGGGCTGTGGTGGGCTGTGGTAAGGTGGGACGGGCTGTGGTGTGCTGGGACGAGCTGTGGTGGGCTGGGACGGGCTGGGGTGGGCTGGGACGGGCTGTGGTGTGCTGGGACGGGCTGTGGTGTGCTGGGACGAGCTGTGGTGTGCAGGGACGGGCTGGGACGGGCTGGGACTCGGTGTAGTGGAATGGGACGGGCTGGGACAGGCTGTGATGGGCTGGGACAGGCTGTGGTGGGCTGGGACGGGCTGTGACCGGCTGTGGTGAGCTGGGACGGGCTGTGGTGGGCTGTGGTGAGCTGGGACGGGCTGTGGTGGGCTGTGGTGGGCTGGGACGGGCTGTGGTGGGCTGGGACGGGCTGTGGTGGGCTGGGACGGGCTGTGGTGGCCTGGGACTGGCTGTGGTGGGCTGGGACGGGCTGTGGTGTGCTGGGACGGGCTGTGGTGGGCTGTGGTGAGCTGGGACGGGCTGTGGTGGGCTGTGGTGTGCTGTGGTGGGCTGTGGTGGGCTGGGACGGGCTGTGGTGGGCTGGGACGGGCTGTGGTGGGCTGGGACGGGCTGTGGTGGGCTGGGACAAGCTGTGGTGGGCTTGGACGGGCTGTGGTGGGCTGGGACGGGCTGTGGTGGGCTGGGACGGGCTGTGGTGGGCTGTGGTGGGCTGTGGTGGGCTGTGGTGGGCCGTGACGGGCTGTGATGGGCTCTGACGGGCTGTGACGGGCTGTGACGGGCTGCGGCGGGCTGTGGTGGGCTGGGACGAGCTGGGACGGGCTGTGGTGGGCTGGGACAAGCTGTGGTGGGCTGGGACGGGCTGTGGTGTGCTGGGACGGGCTGTGGTGGGCTGGGACGGGCTGTGGTGGGCTTTGGTGGGCTGGGACTCGGTGTGGTGGAATGGGACGGGCTGGGACAGGCTGTGATGTGCTGGGACAGGCTGTGGTGAGCTGGAACGGGCTGGGATGGGCTGGGACGGGCTGTGGTGAGCTGGGACGGGCTGTGGTGGGCTGTGGTGAGCTGTGGTGTGCTGTGGTGGGCTGTGGTGTGCTGTGGTGGGCTGTGGTGGGCTGGGACGGGCTGTGGTGGGCTTGGACGGGCTGTGGTGGGCTGGGACGGGCTGTGGTGGGCTGTGGTGGGCCGTGACGGGCTGTGACGGGCTGTGACGGGCTGTGACGGGCTGTGGTGGGCTGGGACGAGCTGGGACGGGCTGTGGTTGGCTGGGACAAGCTGTGGTGGGCTTGGACGGGCTGTGGTGTGCTGGGACGGGCTGTGGTGGGCTGGGACGGGCTGTGGTGGGCTTTGGTGGGCTGGGACTCGGTGTGGTGGAATGGGACGGGCTGGGACAGGCTGGGACGGGCTGTGGTGAGCTGGGACGGGCTGGGACGGGCTGTGGTGAGCTGGGACGGGCTGTGGTGGGCTGTGGTGAGCTGGGATTGGCTGTCGTGGGCTGTGGTGTGCTGTGGTGGGCTGTGGTGGGCTGGGACGGGCTCTGGTGCGCTGTGTTGGGTTGTGATGAGCTGAGACAGTCTGTGGTGGGCTTGGACAGGCTGTGGTGGGTTGAGATCTGTCGTGGTGGTCCGTGGTGGGCTGGGACGGGCCGTGGTGTGCTGGGATGGGCCGTGGTGGGCCGGGACGGGCCGTGGTGGGCCGGGACGGGCAGTGGTGGGCCGGGACGGTCCGTGGTAATCAGGGACGGGCCGTGGTGGGCTGGGACGGGCTGTGGTGGGCTGGGACAGTCTGTGGTGGGCTGGGACGGGCTGTGATGGGCTGGGATGAGCTGTGACGGGCTGGGATGGGCTGTGGTGGGCTGGGACGGACTGTGGTGGGCTGGGACGGGATGCGGTGGGCTGGGACGCACTGCGGTGGGCCGTGGTGGGCTGTGGTGGGCCGTGGTGTGCTGGGACAGGCTGTGGTGGGCTATGACGTGCCGTGGTGGGCCGTGGTGAACTGTGGTGGGCTGTGGTAAGCCGTGGTGGGTTGTGGTGGGCCGTGGTGGGCTGTGGTCAAACGTGGTGGGCTGGGACAAGCTGTGATGGGCTGGGAGGGGCCGTGGTGGGCCAGGACCGGCCTTGGTTGGCCGTGACGGGCCGTGGTGGGCCGGGCCGGGCTGTAGTGGGCCGGGTCAAGTTGTGGTGGGCGGGGACAGGCTGTGGTGAGCAGGGAAGTGCTGTGGTGGCCTGGGACGGGCTGGGACGGGCTGTGGGGAGCGGGGACGAGCTTTGGTGGGCTCTGGTGGGCTGGGACGGGCTCTGATGGGCTGGAACGGGCTGTGGTAAGCTGTAATGGGCTGTGGTGGGCTTGGACGGGCTGTGGTGGGTTGTGGTGAGCTGAGATGGGCTGGGACGGGCTGGGACGGGCTGTGGTGGGCTGTGGTGGGCTATGGTGGGCTGTGGTGGGCTGGGACGGGCTGTGGTGGGCTGGGACGGGCCGTGGCGGGCTGGGACGGGCCGTGGCGGGCTGGGACGGGCCGTGGCGGGCTGGGACGGGCTGTGGTGGTCTGGGACGGGCTGTGGTGGGCTGGGACGGGCTGGGATGAGCTGTGGTGTGCTGGGACGGGCTGATGATGGGCCTGGAAGGGCTGTGGTGGGCTGGGACGGGCTGTGGTGGGCCGGTACGTGCTGTGGTAGGCTGTGGTGTGCTGGGATTGGCTGTCATGGGCTGGGAAGGGCTGTGGTGGGCTGGGACGCGCTGTGGTGGGCTGCGACGCGCTGTGGTGGGCTGGGATGGGCTGTGGTGGGCTGGGACAGGCTCTGGTGGGCCGGTACGTGCTGTGGTAGGCTGAGGTGTGCTGGGATTGGCTGTGGTGGGCTGGGACGGGCTGTGGTGGGCTGGGACGGGCTGTGGTGGGCTGGGACGGGCTGTGGTGGGCTGGGACGGGCTAGGACGGGCTGTGGTGGGCTGGGACGGGCTGTGGTGGGCTGGGACGGGCTGTGGTGGGCTGGGACGGGCTGTGGTGGGCTGAGGTGGGCTGTGGAGGGCTGGGACGGGCTGTGGTGGTCTGCGGTAGGCTGTGGTGTGCTGTAGTGGCATGTGGTGGGCTGGGACGGGCTGTGGTGGGCTGGGACAAGCTGTGGTGGGCTGGGACGGGCTGTGGTGGGCCGTGTTTGGCTGTGGTGGGTTGTGGTGGGCTGGGACAGGCTGTGGTGGGCTGGGCCGGGCTGTGGTGGGTTGGGACGGGCTCTGGTGCGCTGTGTTGGGTTGTGATGAGCTGAGACAGTCTGTGGTGGGTTGGGACGGGCTGTGGAGGGCTGTGGTGGGCTTGGACAGGCTGTGGTGGGTTGAGATCTGTCGTGGTGGGCCGTGGTGGGCTGGGACGGGCTGGGACGGGCTGTGGTGAGCGGGGACGGGCTGTGGTGGGCGGGGACAGGCTTTGGTGGGCTCTGGTGGGCTGGAACGGGCTCTGGTGGGCTGGGACGGGCTGTGGTAAGCTGTAATGGGCTGTGATGGGCTTGGACGGGCTGTGGTGGGTTGTGGTGAGCTGAGATGGGCTGGGACGGGCTGGGACGGGCTGTGGTGGGCTGTATTGGGCTATGGTGGGCTGTGGCGGGCTGGGACGAGCTGTGGCGGGCTGTGGTGGGCTGGGACGAGCTGTGGTGGGCTGGGACGAGCTGTGGTGGGCTGGGACGGGCTATGGTGGGCTGGGACGGGCTGTGGTGGGCTGGGACGGGCTGTGGTGGTCTACGGTAGCCTGTGATGTGCTGTAGTGGCCTGTGGTGGGCTGGGACGGGCTGTGGTGGGCTCTGGTGGGACGGGACGGGCTGTGGTGAGCCGGGACGGGCTGTGGTGTGCTGAGACGGGCTCTGGTGGGCCGGGACGGGCTGTGGTGGGACGGGATGGGCTGTGGTGTGCCGGGACGGGCTGTGGTGGACTGGGACGGGCTGTGGTGGGCTCGGATGCGCTGTGGTGCACTGGGACGAATTGTGGTGGGCTGGGACGGGATGTCGTGATCCGGGTCGGGCTGTGGTGGGCTGGGACGGGCTGTGGTGGGCCGGGACAAGCTGTGGTAGGTTGGGACGGGCTCTGGTGGACTGGGACGGGCTCTGGTGGGCTGGAAAAGGCCGTGGTGGGCTGAGATGAGCTGTGGTGGGGTGTGGTGGGCTGAGACGGTCTGGGAGGGGCTGAAACGGGCTGGGTTGGCTCTGGGGGTCTGGGAGGGGCTGGGAAGGCTTGTGGTGGGCTGGGACGAGCTGGGACGGGCTGGGACGGGCTGTGGTGGGCTGGGACGCGCTGTGGTTGGCTGGGACGGGCTGTGGTGGGCTGGGACGGGCTGTGGTTGGCTGAGGTGGGCCGCGGTGGGCCTGGACGGACCATGGTGGGCCGGGACGGGCGGTGATGGGCCTGGACGGGCCGTGGTGGACCGTAGTGGGCTGGGACGGATTTTGGTGGGCCGGGACGTGCTGTTGTAGGCTGTGGTGGGCTGGGACGTGCTGTGGTGGGCTGGGACGCGCTGTGGTGGGCTGGGACGGGCTGTGGTGGGCTGGGACGCGCTGTGGTGGGCTGAGAAGGGCTGGGACGGGCTGTGGTGGTCTGGGGTGGGCTGTGGTTGGCTGGGATGGGCTGTGGTGGGCTGGGACGGGCTCTGGTGGGCCGGGACGTGCTGTGGTAGGCTGTGGTGTGCTGGGATGGGTTGTGGAGGGCTGGGACGGGCTGTCGTGTGCTGGGAAGGGCTGTGGTGGGCTGGGACGGGCTGGGAAGGGCTGGGACGGGCTGTGGTGGGCTGGGACGGGCTGTGGTGGGCTGGGACATACTGTGGTGGGCTGTGGTGTGCTGTGGTGGGCTGGGACGGGCTGTGGTGGACTGTGGAGGGCTGGGACAGGCTGTGGTGGGCTGTGGTAAGCTGGGACGGGCTCTGGCGGGCTGGGACGGTCTGTGTTGAGCTGTGGTGGGCTGGGACGGGCTGTGGTGGGCTGAGGTGGGCCGTGGTGGGCCGGGACCACCCGTGGTGGGCCGTGGTGGGCCGTGTTAGGCGGGGACGGGCCCTGGTGGGCGGGGACGGGCTGTGGTGGGTTGTGGTGAGCTGGGAAGGGCTGTGTTGGGTGTGGTAAACTGGGACGGGCTTTGGTGGGCTGGGAAGGTCGGTGGTGGGCTGTGGTGGGCTGGGACGGGCTGTGGTGGTCTGGGACTGGCTGTGGTGGGCTGAGGTGGGCCGTGGTGGGTTGGGACCACCCGTGGTGGGCCGTGTTAGATGGGGACGGGCCCTGGTGGGCGGGGATGGGCTGTGGTGGGTTGTGGTAAGCTGGGAAGGGCTGTGGTGGGGTGTGGTAAACTGGGACGGGCTTTGGTGGGCTGGGACGGTCGGTGGTGGGCTGTGGTGGGCCGGGACGGGCTGTGGTGGGCTGGGACAAGCTGTGGTGGTCTGGGACTGGCTGTGGTGGGCTGTGGTGGACTTGGACAGGCTGTGGTGGGCTGGGATGGGCTGTGGGGGGCTATGGTCGTGTGGAACGGGCTGGGACAGGCTGGGACGTGCTGTGGTGGGCTGAGACGTACTGTGGTGGGCTGGGACGGGCTGTGGTGGACTGTGGAGGGCTGGGACAGGCTGTGGTGGGCTGTGGTAAGCTGGGACGGGCTCTGGCGGGCTGGGACGGTCTGTGTTGAGCTGTGGTGGGCTGGGACGGGCTGTGGTGGGCTGGGACAAGCTATGGTGGGCTCTGGTGGGATGGGACGGGTTGTGGTGGGCTGTGGTAGGCTGGGACGGGCTGTAGCGGGCCGTACTGGGCTGTGGTGGGCTGGTATTGGCTGGCACGGGCTGTGGTGGGCTGGTATTGGCTGGCACGGGCTGGGGTGGGCTGTGGTGGCCTGGGACGGGCCGTGTTTGGCTGGGACGGGCCGTGGTGGGCTGGGATGGGCCGTGGTGGGCTGGGACGGGCCGTGGTGTGCTGGGACGGGCCGTGGTGCGCTGGGACGAATTGTGGTGGGCTGGGACAGGATGTCGTGGTCCGGGTCGGGCTGTGGTGGGCTGGGACGGGCTGTGGTGGGATGTGGTGAGCTGGGACAGGCTGGGACGGGCTGTGGTAGGCTGGGTCAGGCTGTGGTGGGCTGGGACGTGCTCTGGTGGGTTGGAACGGGCCGTGGTGGGCTGGGACGGGCTGTGGTGGGCTGGGACGGGCTGTGGTGGGCTGGGATGCGCTATGGTGGGCTGGGACAAGCTGTGGTAGCTTGGGACGGGCTCTGGTGGACTGGGTCGGGCTCTGGTGGGCTGGAACAGGCTGGGATGGGCTGTGGTGGGGTGTGGTGAGCTGAGACGGTCTGGGAGGGGCTGAAACGGGTTGGGTCGGCTCTGGGGGTCTGGGAGGGGCTGGGAAGGCTTGTGGTGGGCTGGGACGAGCTGGGACGGGCAGTGGTGGGCTGGGACGGGCAGTGGTGGGCTGGGACGGGCAGTGGTGGGCTGGGACGGGCTGTGGTGGGCTGGGATGGGCAGTGGTGGGCTGGGACGGGCTGTGGTGGGCTGAGGTGGGCCGCGGTGGGCCGGGACGGACCATGGTGGGCCGGGACGGGTGGTGATGGGCCTGGACGGGCCGTGGTGGACCGTAGTGGGATGGGATGGGCTTTGGTGGGCCGGGACGTGCTGTTGTAGGCTGTGGTGGGCTGGGACGGGCTGTGGTGGGCTGGGACGGGCTGTGGTGGGCTGGGACGGGCTGTGGGGGGCTGGGACGGGCTGTGGGGGGCTGGGACGCGCTGTGGTGGGCTGGGACGCGCTGTGGTGGGCTGGGACGCGCTGTGGTGGGCTGGGATGGGTTGGGATAGGCTGCGGTGGGCCGTGGTGTGCTGTGGTGGGCCGTGGTGGGTTGGGATAGGCTGTGGTGAGCTGAGACGGGCTCTCGAGGTCTGTGGTGTGCTAGGACGGCTTGTGGTGGGCTGGGAAGGGCTGTGGTTGGCTGGGATGGGCTGTGGTGGGCTGAAAAGGGCTGTGGAGGGCTGCGGTGGGCTGTGGTGGGCTGGGACGGGCTGTGGTGGGCTGGGACGGGCTGTGGTGGTCTGCGGTAGGCTGTGGTGTGCTGTAGTGGCCTGTGGTGGGCTGGGACAGGCTGTGGTGTGCTGGGACGGGCTGTGGTGGGCCGTGTTTGGCTGTGGTGGGTTGTGGGTTGCTGGGACAGGCTGTGGTGGGCTGGGACGGGCTGTGGTGGGCTGGGACAGGATGTGGTTGGCTGGCCGGGCTGTGGTGGGTTGGGACGGGCTCTGGTGCGCTGTGTTGGGTTGTGATGAGCTGAGACAGTCTGTGGTGGCTTGGGACGGGCTGTGGAGAGCTGTGGAGGGCTGTGGTGGGCTTGGACAGGCTGTGGTGGGTTGAGATCTGTCGTGGTGGTCCGTGGTGGGCTGGGACAGGCCGTGGTGTGCTGGGATGGGCCGTGGTGGGCTGGGATGGGCCGTGGTGGGCCGGGACGGGCCGTGGTGGGCTGCTACCGGCTGTGATGGGCTGGGACGGGCCGTGGTGGGCTGGGACGAGCTGGAACGGGCTGTGGTGGGCTGGGACGGGCTGTGGTGGGCTGGGACGGGATGCGGTGGGCTGGGACGGGCCGTGGTGGGCTGTGGTGGGCCGTGGTGGGCTGGGACAGGCTGTGGTGGGCTATGACATGCCGTGGTGGGCCGTGGTGAACTGTGGTGGGCTGTGGTAAGCCGTGGTGGGTTGTGGTGGGCCGTGGTGGGCTGTGGTCGGACGTGGTGGGCTGGGACAAGCTGTGGTGGGCTGGGAGGGGCCGTGGTGGGCCAGGACCGGCCTTGGTTGGCCGTGACGGGCCGTGGTGGGCCGGGCCGGGCTGTAGTGGGCCGGGTCAAGTTGTGGTGGGCGGGGACAGGCTGTGGTGAGCAGGGAAGTGCTGTGGTGGCCTGGGACGGGCTGGGACGGGCTGTGGGGAGCGGGGACGGGCTTTGGTGGGCTCTGGTAGGCTGGGACGGGCTCTGCTGGGCTGGAACGGGCTGTGGTAAGCTGTAATGGGCTGTGGTGGGCTTGGACGGGCTGTGGTGGGTTGTGGTGAGCTGAGATGGGCTGGGACGGGCTGGGACGGGCTGTGGTGGGCTGTATTGGGCTATGGTGGGCTGTGGTGGGCTGGGACGGGCCGTGGTGGGCTGGGACGGGCCGTGGCGGGCTGGGACGGGCCGTGGCGGGCTGGGACGGGCCGTGGCGGGCTGGGACGGGCTGTGGTGGTCTGGGACGGGCTGTGGTGGGCTGGGACGGGCTGGGATGAGCTGTGGTGTGCTGGGACGGGCTGATGATGGGCCTGGAAGGGCTGTGGTGGGCTGGGACGGGCTGTGGTGGGCCGGTACGTGCTGTGGTAGGCTGTGGTGTGCTGGGATTGGCTGTCGTGGGCTGGGAAGGGCTGTGGTGGGCTGCGACGCGCTGTGGTGGGCTGGGACGCGCTGTGGTGGGCTGGGACGGGCTGTGGTGGGCTGGGACGGGCTGTGGTGGGCTGGGATGGGCTAGGACGGGCTGTGGTGGGCTGGGACGGGCTGTGGTGGGCTGGGACGGGCTGTGGTGGGCTGAGGTGGGCTGTGGAGGGCTGGGACGGGCTGTGGTGGGCTGGGACGGGCTGTGGTGGTCTGCGGTAGGCTGTGGTGTGCTGTAGCGGCATGTGGTGGGCTGGGACGGGCTGTGGTGGGCCGTGTTTGGCTGTGGTGGGTTGTGGTGGGCTGGGACAGGCTGTGGTGAGTTGAGACTGGCTGTGGTGGGCTGGGACAGGATGTGGTGGGCTGGGCCGGGCTGTGGTGGGTTGGGACGGGCTCTGGTGCGCTGTGTTGGGTTGTGATGAGCTGAGACAGTCTGTGGTGGGTTGGGACGGGCTGTGGAGGGCTGTGGTGGGCTTGGACAGGCTGTGGTGGGTTGAGATCTGTCGTGGTGGGCCGTGGTGGGCTGGGACGGGCCGTGGTGGGCTGGGACGGGCCGTGGTGTGCTGGGATGGGCCGTGGTGGGCTGGGATGGGCCGTGGTGGGCCGGGACGGGCAGTGGTGGGCCCTGACGGTCCGTGGTAATCAGGGACGGGCCGTGGTGGGCTGGGACGGGCTGTGGTGGACTGGGACCAGCTGTGACGGGCTGGGACGGGCTGTGGTGGGCTGGGACGGGCTGTGGTGGGCTGGGATGGGCTGTGGTGGGCTGGGACGGGATGCGGTGGGCTGGGACGGGATGCGGTGGGCCGTGGTGGGCTGTGGTGGGCCGTGGTGTGCTGGGACAGACTGTGGTGGGCTATGACGTGCCGTGGTGGGCTGTGGTGAACTGTGGTGGGCTGTGGTAAGCCGTGGTGGGTTGTGGTGGGCCGTGGTGGGCTGTGGTCAAACGTGGTGGGCTGGGACAAGCTGTGGTGGGCTGGGAGGGGCCGTGGTGGGCCAGGACTGGCCTTGGTTGGCCGTGACGGGCCGTGGTGTGCCGGGCCGGGCTGTAGTGGGCCGCGTCAAGTTGTGGTAGGTGGGGACAGGCTGTGGTGAGCAGGGAAGGGCTGTGGTGGCCTGGGACGGGCTGGGACGGGCTGTGGTGAGCGGGGACGGGCTGTGGTGGGCAGGGACGGGCTTTGGTGGGCTCTGGTGGGCTGGAACGGGCTGTGGTAAGCTGTAATGGGCTGTGGTGGGCTTGGACGGGCTGTGGTGGGTTGTGGTGGGCTGTGGTGGGCTGGGACGGGCTGGGAGGGGCTGTATTGGGCTATGGTGGGCTGTGGTGGGCTGGGACGGGCTGTGGTGGGCTGGGACAGGCTGTGGCGGGCTGTAGTGGGCTGGGACGGGCTGTGGTGGGCTGGGACGGGCTGTGGTGGGCTGGGACGGGCTGTGGTGGTCTACGGTAGCCTGTGGTGTGCTGTAGTGGGCTGGGACGGGCTGTGGTGGGCTGGGACGGGCTGTGGTGGGCTGTGGTGGGACGGGACGGGCTGTGGTGAGCCGGGACGGGCTCTGGTGGGCTGAGACGGGCTCTGGTGGGCCGGGACGGGCTGTGGTGGGACGGGATGGGCTGTGGTGTGCCGGGACGGGCTGTGGTGGACTGGGACGGTCTGTGGTGGGCTGGGACGCGCTGTGGTGCACTGGGACGAATGGTGGTGGGCTGGGACGGGATGTCGTGATCCGGGTCGGGCTGTGGTGGGCTGGGACGAGCCGTGGTGAACTGTGGTGGGCTGGGACGGGCTGTGGGGGGCTGGGTCGGGCTAAGACGGGCTGTGGTGGGCTGGGACGGGCTCTGGTGGGCTGGGACGGGCTGTGGTGGGCTGGCACGGGCTGTGGTGGGCTGTGGTGGGCTGGGACAGGATATGGTGGGCTGGGACGGGCTGTGGTGGGCCGTGATTGGCTGTGGTGGGCCGTGTTTGGCTGTGGTGGGTTGTGGTGGACTGGGACGGGCCGTGGTGGGCTGTGGTGGGCTGGGACGGGCTCTGGTGGGCTGGGACAGGCTGGGACGGGCTGGGACGGGCTGTGGTGGGCTGGAACGGACTGTGGTGGTCCTGGACGGGCTCTGGTGGGCTGTGGTGGGCTGGGATGGGCTGTGGTGAGCTGGGACGGGCTGGGACGGGCTGTGGTGGGCTGGGACTTGCTGTGGTGGGCTGTGGTTTGTCCATCAAACAGCTTCTCTGTTTTTCTGTCTCTCAGGCCAACAGTTTTACCGTCTCCTCGGTCTCTGCCCCCTCTTGGCTTCATCGTTTCATTATTAGAAAGAAAGGACAGAACCTGGCCAAAATAACTCAGCAGATGCCAAAGGTATGGGTGAGCTGGTTAGCTTAGCACCCCCGGCGTAGAAAAAGGTTTAGTCCAGATCACTCGTCACGAAAGAGAGAGGTGTATTCTAGCGTGGGTAAACCCAGGGGGAAATGACACAGATCTTTGCTGTTCAAGGGAACCCTCTCTTTTACTGCTGCAAACACTGCTCCTCCTATGCTATTGTCATGGGTTGAGCCCTTCCAAGGAAGCTTTATGTGGTGCTGTTTTGAGAACTGATGTAGTAGGATACCTGGAAATGGCGAGTGCAGCAAGGCTTCTCCCTGGGGAGTTAGACGGTATCTAGATAAAGGCTAAATGAGTAAACTTCTCCAAAGCCCTTGCAGAAACCGGGACGGCACCAGAGCCTTGGGCTCTAGGCACTGCCATATGGCCGAAATTGTTAAGTTTCTGACTTGTAAAATTGTGGGGATTTGCTCTGGGCTTTTTGGGAAGGAGCACATCTCTCAGTGGCAGGGATCGATGGTGTAGGCCTGACCAAAAGCATTGGCCTGGCTTGGATCTTGGCAAATTCTGAAGAGATTCATTGTCCTTCACCTCAAGGTTCACATCAAATTCACTGGAGGAGAGGATAACATCACTTTGGAAGGACCTACAGAAGATGTGCATGTGGCTCAGGAACAGATTGAAGCCATGCTCAAGGAACTGGTGAGCTGCAGTTACTAGTTCCAGTAAGAAACTGGGGGAAGAAGGGGCAACAGAGCAGAGGTGATGAGGTGTTTGTCACATCCATAGGATGTCTTGGCATGCTTAATCGAACTTGCAGGAGACAAATTGTGTGGCAGGTGGATGACGCCCCTTGGTCATCCATAGCATCCTTGAAAAGTCAGCATTAATTTTTTTGGTGCGGCGAAGGAAGGATTCTCTTTGTCATAGCTGGAGAGGCATAGAAGTGAGTCTTTTCAATGTTTCATGAGCCCAATGCTCTCTTCTCAAAGCAGAGGAATGCTTGTGCTCTGCTGAAGAGCAGAAGTGCTTGTAGCTGACCGCTGGTGAGTCAGTGCCAATACTGGCAGTAGGCAGTTACTTAGGGCACGAGACAGAAGCGGTGGCCTGTCCTACCTGGCCCTATATAATATAATATATAATATTGGACATACATACATATATAGATATAGATATAAAAATATAATTCTTTTTAGATCCACGGGATGGATTACGCAATAATCAAGGCTGACCACCAATTCCACCGACACCTCATTGGCAAGAACGCAGCTAAACGGTAAGTGGAGTGCCTTTCTAGTCCTTCCCATGCTCACACTCTTCGTGTTTAGTAGATGGTATCAGGGGCTCTGTAGCTCACCCAGTGTGCTGTCTCCATCACGTTTCCTCTGCTTTCCTGGAGTGGTGGTGGTACAAGGAGAGAAATGGGCCGTGAGGCCTTGCGATGGCTTTAACGTGTGAAAGTACCTTGGGAGCCTGAACAGTAGTGGAATTACTTCTCTGTGCGAATGACATTTTAGCAGCCAGTTGTGGGTGGTGGAAATGTGCTTGGTGAGCTTCTCCCTGTAGAGGAATGAAGGCGGTGGGTTGATTAGCATTGATAACACGCAGCTGTGGCCTTGCCTCAGAGGCAGTGGGTTGATTGACATGGACGACGTGCAGGTGTAGCTGGTTCCCGCTAAGGGGTTAAATAGCTCTGTGGCTTGTGGGAGAGGGTGTCAGCTGGAGGAGGAGCAGTGTGGTCTGGCCTCTGGAGGAAGGCGCTACAGCACCGGCAGTAGAATATGGCCAACGGTAAAGCCTTGTTGCGGTCTGCTAGTTTGATAGCACTGCAACGTGACCCCAGCCAAGAGTTTGGGGTAGAAAGGAACGATTGTCCTCTGCTCTAAATGTGATACTGTTTGGGGAAGAAACACGCCTGGCTCTGACAAGGGAACAATGGGCTCTGTAGATGCCACGGTATTTACTTGGACAGGCTCTCGTGTGGCACAGGTCTGCTCTCGCTGAACTCCAGGGGGAAGAGGCAATTTCCCCTGGCTCAACCCTACCCCACTGAGCCCTTCCCAGAGGCGGCTTTACTTCTTCAACAGCCTCTGAGCAGTGATAATCAAGGTGCCTTGCTTCCAGGTCTTTGCCTAGCAGACGGCGTCACCACAGTCCTTGCCTCGAAGTGAACAGGATGAAGGATCTGTACAAGGTGTCTGTGCGCATTCCCCCGGACAACGAGAAGAGCAACCCGATCAGAATGGAAGGAGACCCACAGGGGGTCCCACAGGCCAAGAAAGAGCTGCTGGAACTCGCTTCCCGTATGGTGAGTGGGTAGGACGTGATGTTTGGGAGACTGCAGGGTTTGCGCTCTCGTGTTCCCTTGTAACCTTCTGGTGCGAGTGTGTGCCCCTTGCCCACGGAGCACTTGGATCTCATGACAAGTGCAAGTTCCTCTTCACAAATGTCTTCCCCTGTTCCCTCGGGTAGCCCTTCTCTGTCAAGGCAGAGTGAATTTGGTCTGGAGAAAAGAGGGACAGTGCTGGCAAGTAAACCGTCGGGCAGCAAACCGCTAAGTCAAAGTAGATGGCTCTCCGGCTGAACACTCAGTGTGCCCTCTGTTCCCATCAGGAAAATGATCACACTGCGGACCTAATCGTTGAGCAGAAATTCCACCGGACCATCATTGGGCAGAAGGCTGAGCGGGTCTGGGAAATCCGGGAGCAATTCCCAGAGGTAAGGCTTTGTAGGAGAGGAGGAATCCAGAGGGGATATTTCCTACATGGGTAGTAGGCCTGTCGTCACAGAAGTCGTAACTTTAGTGGCTCTGTAGCGCAAGTGTCTGAGAAGATAGTTCTTTTAGCCAGAGGCCGCTAACACGGTTCCCCGTTTCTGAATGGGAAAAGGGCATGAGTAGGATCCCCCCAACCTTTGCATGTGTCTGACACAAGGGTTCTTGCTTTTGCTTGAGCTAACTAGAAATGACCGCTCCTGCAGGTTATCATCAGCTTCCCAGACCCTGCACACAAGAGTGACATCGTCCAACTCCGAGGTCCCAAAAACGAGGTGGAGAAGTGCACCGAGTACATGCAAAAGATGGTGGCAGACCTGGTAAGGAGGTCTTCTGCCTGCTCTTCCCTCCTACGTGCCTGGATAACCCTGGGGCAAAGCAGAGCTCTACTGGCTTGGGTAGAGCTAAAACACCTCAAGAGGAGGGAGCTGTCGGCGCTGTTTTGGCTGAATGGAGGCAGGGGGATAGTACCTGTTATGGGAAGGCTATAGGGGAACGTCCTTGCCTTTGTTTAGTCTTACAAAAGTCCCTCGTATAGAGAACTTCCTTGGGTCTAAGCCTCTTTTCAAAAGCTCGTTTATCAGAGCTCCTGAAGTCGGGCCTCCCTTGCCACGACAGTGTAAACTTCATGTCTCCCTTCCTTTCTCCCTTAGGTTGAAAACAGCTTTTCTATTTCTGTCCCCATCTGCAAAGAGTTCCACAAGAACATCATAGCGAAAGGAGGTGCCAAAATCAAGAAGGTGAGATACTGTTCCTAACACAGGTGGGCTGGGACGGGCCGTGGCGGGCCGGGATGGGCCGTGGAGGGTTGTGGTGGGCTCGTATTGGCTGGGACGGGCTGCGGTGGGCTGTGGTGTGCTGTGGTGGGCTGGGACGGGCCGTGGTGGGCTGGGACGGACTGTGATGAACTGAGACGGGCTGTGGTGGGCCGTGTTGGGCTGGGACAGGCTGTTACGGTCTGTGGTGGGCTGGGACAGTCTGTGGTGGGCTGGGACGGGCCGTGGTGGGCTGGGACGGGCCGTGGTGGGCTGGGATGGGCCGTGGTGGGCTGTGGCGGGCCGTGGTGGGCTGGGACAGCTTCGAATGGGCTGTGGTGGGCTTCGAACGGGGTGTGGTGGGCCGGGACGGGCTGTGGTGGGCCGGGACGGGCTGTGGTGGGCAAGGACAGGCTGGGACGGGCCGGGACAGGCTGGGACGGGCTGTGGTGGGCTGTGGTGGGCTGGGACAGGCTGTGGTGGGCTGGGACGGGCTGGCACGGGCATCGGTGGGCTCGTATTGGCTGGCACGGGCTGGGTCGGGCTGTGGTGGACTGTGGTGTGCTGTGGTGGGCTGGGACGGGCCGTGGTGGGCTGGGACGGACTGTGATGAACTGAGTCGGGCTGTGGTGGGCCGTGTTGGGCCGGGACAGTCCCTGGTGGGCTGTGGAGTTCTGGGACGGGCTGTGGAGTGCTGGGACGGGCTGTGGTGGGCTGGGACGGGCTGTGGTGGGCTGTGGTGGGCTGGGACGGGCTGGCACGGGCTGCGGTGGGCTCGTATTGGCTGGCACGGGCTGGGATGGGATGCAATGGGCTGGGACGGGCTGCGGTGGGCTGGGGCGGGCTGAGACGGGCTGGGACAAGCTGTGGTGGGCGGGGAGGGATTTTGTTGGGTGGGGACGGGCTGTGGTGGGCGGGGACGGGTTGTGGTGGGCTGCGACGGGCTGTGGTGGGTAGGGACGAGCTGTAGTGGGCTGTGGTGGGCTGGGACGGGCTGTGGTGGGCTGGGACGGGCTGTGGTGGGCTGGGACGGGCTGTGGTCGTCCTGGACGGGTTGTGGTGGGCTGTGGTAAGCTGGGACGGGCTCTGGTGGGCTGGGATGGTCTGTGGTGTACTGTGGTGGGCTGAGACGGGCTGTGGTGGGCTGAGACGGGCTGTGGTGGGCTGTGGTGGGCTATGGTGCGCTGTGGTGGGTTGTGGTGAGCTAGAACGGGTTGTGGTTTGGCTGGGACGGGCTATAGTGGGCTGGGACGGGATTGTGGTGGGCTGGGACGGGCTCTGATGGTCTGCGGCGGCCGTGGTGGAATGGGACGGGCTGGGACTGGCTGTGGTGGGCTGGGACAGGCTGTGGTGGGCTGGGACGGGCTGGGACGGGCTGTGACGGGCTGTGGTGAGCTGGGACGGGCTGTGGTGGGCTGTGGTGAGCAGGGACCGGCTGTGGTGGGCTGGGACCGGCTGTGGTGGGCGGGGACGAGCTGTGGTTGGCGGGGACGGGCTGTGGTGGGCTAGGCCGAGCTGGGACGGGCTGGGACGGGCTATGGTGGGTTGTGGTGAGCTGGGACGGGCTATGGTGGGCTGGGACAAGCTGTGGTGGTCTGTGGTGGACTGGGACGAGCTGGGACGTGCTGTGATGGGCTGTGGTGGGCTGGGACAGGCTGGGATGCACTGTGGTGGCCTGTGGTGGGCTGTGGTGGGCAGGGACGTGCTGTGGTCAGCCGTGGTGGGCTGGGACGGGCCGTTGTGGCTCCGGACGGGCTCTGGTGGGTTGGGACGGGCTGTGGTGGGCTGTGGCGGTCTTTGTTGGGCTAGGACGGGCTGGGAAGAATTGGGATGGTCTGGGACGTGCTGTGGTGGGCTGTGGTGGGCTGGAACGGGCTATGTCTGGCTGGGATGAGCTGGGACGGGCTGTGGTGGGCTGGGACGGGCTGTGGTGGGCTGGGACGGGCTGTGGTGGGCTGGGACGGGCTGTGGTGGGCTGGGACGGGCTGTGGTGGGCTGGGACGGGCTGTGGTGGTCTGGGACGAGCTGTGGTGGGCTGGGACAGGCTGTGATGTGCTGGGACGGGCTGTGGTGGGCCGTGGTGGGCCGGGAACGGCCGTGGTGGGCTGGGACGGGCTCTGGTGGGCTGTGGTGGGCTGGCACCGGCTGTAGTGGGCTGGGACAGGCTGTGGTGAGCCGTGGTGGGCTGGGACGTGCCGTGGTGGCTCGGGGCGGGCTCTGGTGGGCCGGGACGGGCTCTGGTGGGCTGTGGTGGGCTGTGGTGGGCTGTGCCTGGCTGTGGTGGGCTAGGACGGGCTGGGAAGGGCTGGGACAGGCTGGGACGGTCTGTGGTGGGCCTTGCCGGGCTGTGGTGGGCTGTGCCAAGCTGGGACGGGCTATGCCGGGCTAGGACGGGCTGGGACGGGCTGTGCCAGGCTGTGGTGGGCTGTGACGGGCTGTTGTGGGCCGGGAAGGGCTGTGGTGGGCCGGGACGGCCTGTGGTGGCCTGGGACGAGTTGTGGTGGGCCGGGACGGGCTGTGGTGGGCTGTGGTGGGTTATGGTGAGCTTAGACGGGCTGTGGTGGGTTGGGACGCTCTGTGGTGGGTTGTGGTGGGCTGGGACGGGCTGTTGTGGTCAGGGACGGGCTGTGGTGGGCTGTGACAGGCTGTGGTGGGCTGGGTCGGGCTGTGGCAGGCTGGGATGGGCTTTGGCGGGCCGGGACAGTCTGTGGCGGGCTGTGGCGGGCCGTCGTTGGCCGTAGTGGGCCGTGGTGAGCCGTGGTGGGCTGTGGTAGGCTGGGACGGGCTGTGGTGACCTGGGACGGGCTGTGGTGGGCTCGACGGGCTGTGGTTGGCTGGGACCGTCTGTTTTGGGCTGGGATGGCCTGCGGTGGCCTGTGGTGGGCTGTGGTGGGCTGGGACGGGCAGTGGTGGGCTGGGACGGGCAGTGGTGGGCTGGGACGGGCAGTGGTGGGCTGGGACGGGCTGTGGTGGGCTGGGACGGGCTGTGGTGGGCTGGGACGGTCTGTGGTGGGCTGTGGTAAGCTGGGACGGGCTGTGGTGGGCCGGGACGGGCCGTGGTGGACTGTGGTGCGCCGTGTTTATCTGGGACGGGCCGTGGTGGGCCGGGACGGGCCGTGCTGGGCTGGGACGGGCTGTGGCGAGCTGGGACTGGCTGTGGCGATCTGGGACGGGTTGTAGCGGGCTGGGACTGGTTGTGGCAGGCTGGGACGAACTGTGGTGGTCTGTGGTGGGCTGGGACGGGCCGTGGTGGGCTGGGACGGGCTGGGACAGGCTGTGTTCGGCTGGGATGGCCTGTGGAGGATTGGGACAGGCTATGGAGAGCTGTGGAGAGCTGGGACGGTCTGTGGTGGGCTGGGACAGGCTGTGGTGGGCTTGGACCTGCTGTGGTGGTCGGGGACGGGTTGTGGTAGGTCCGGGACGGGCTGTCGTGGTCCGGGACGGGCTGTGGTGGGCTGGGACGAGCTGGGACGGGCTGTGGTGGGCGGGGACGGGCTGTGGTGGGCGGGGACGGGCTGTGTTTTTCTGTAGTGGTCTGTGGTGTTCTGTAGTGGTCTGTGGTGGGCTGGGACGGGCTGTGGTGGGCTGGGATGGGCTGTCGTGGGCTGGGACGGGCTGTGGTGGGCTGTGGGGGCCTGGGACATGCTGGGGTGGGCTGTGGTGGGCTGGGACGTGCTGTGATGAGCTGGGACGAGCTGTGACGGGCTGTGGTGTGTTGTAGTGGCCTGTGGTGTGCTGTGGTGGCCTGTGGTGGGCTGGGACAGGCTGTGGTGGGCTGGGACGGGCTGTGGTGGGCTGGGACAAACTGTGGTGGGCTGTGGTGGTCTGGGATGAGCTGGGACAGGCTGGGACGGGCTGGGACGGGCTGTGGTGGGCTGTGGTGGGCTGGGACGGGCTGTGGTGGGCTCGGACGGACTGTAGTGGGCTGTGGTGGGCTGTGGAGGGCTGGGACGGGCTGTAGTGTGCCGTGGTGGGCTGGGACGGGCCGGGTGGGCTGGGATGGGCTGGGACGGGCTGTGGTGGGCTGGGGCGGGCTGTGGTGGGCTGGGGCGGGCTGTGGTGGGCTGGGACGGGCTGTGGTGGGTTGGGACGGGCTGTGGTGGGCTGGGACGGGCTGGGACGGGCCGTGGTGGGCTGGGACGGGCCGTGGTGGGCTGGGACGGGCTCTGGTGGGATTGGACGGGCTGTGGTGGGCTGGGACGAGCCATTGTAGGCTGGGACGGGCCGTGGTGGGCCGCGACGGGCCGTGGTGGGTTGTTATGGGCCGTGGTGGGCTGGGACGGGCTGTGGTGGACCGTGGTGGGCTGTGATGGGCTGTGGTAAGCTGGGACGGGATGTGAAAAGCTGGGACGGGCTTTCGTGGGCTGGGACGGGTTGTCATGGGCTGGGACGGGCTGGAACATGCCGTGGTGAGCTGGGACGGGCCGTGGTCGGCTGGGACAGCCCGTGGTGGTCTGGGACAGGCTGTGGTGAGCTGGGACGGGCCATGGTGGGCCGGGACGGGCCGTGGTGTGCTGGGACGAACTGTGGTGGGTTGGGATGAACTGTGGTGGTCTGTGGTGGGCTGGGACGGGCTGTGGTGATCTGGGACGGGCTGTGGTAGGCTGGGACAAACTGTGGCGGGCTGGGACGGGCCGTGGCCAGCTGGGACGGGCCGTGGTGGGCTGGGACGGGCTGTGGTGGGCTGGGCTGGGCCGTGGCAAGCCGTGGTGGGCCGTGGTAAGCTGTGACGGGCCGTGGTGGGCTGGGTCGGACTGTGGTGTGGTGGGACGGGCTGTGGTGGGACGGGCTGTGGTGGGCTGGGTCGGACTGTGGTGGGCTGGGACGGGCTGTGGTAGGCTGGGACAGGCTGGGGTGGGCTGGGACGGGCCGTGGTGGGCCGGGACGGGCCGTGGTGGGCCGGGACGGGCCGTGGTGGGCTGGGACAGGCTGTGGTGGGATGGGGACGGGCTGTGGTTGGTTGTGGTGGGCTGGGACGGGCTGTGGTGGGCTGGGACGGGCTGTGGTGGGCTGGGACGAGCTATGATGAGCTGAGACGGGCTGAGATGGGCTGGGGTGGGCCGGGACAGGCTCTGGTGGGCTGTGGAGGGCTGGGACGGGCTCTGGTGGGCTGGGACGGACTTGGACGCACTGTGGTGGGCTGGGACGGCCTGTGTAGGGCTGGGAGGGGCTGTGGTGGGCTGTGGGGGCCTGGGAAGGGCTGTGGTGGGCTGGGACGGGCTAGAAAGGCTATGGTGGGCTGGGACGGGCTGTGGTGGGCTTGGATGGGCTGTGCTGTGCTGGAACGGGCTGGGACGAGTTGTGGTGAGTGTGGTGGGCTGGGACGGGCTGGGACAGACTGTGTTTAGCTGGGACGGGCTGTGGTGGGCCGTGGTGGGCTGGGACAGGCTGTGGTGAGCTGAGACGGGCTGTGGTGGGCTGTGTCGGGCTGGTACGAGCTGTGACGGGGTGGGACGGGCAGTGGTGGGCTGGGACAGGCTGTGGTGAGCTGAGACGGGCTGTGGTGGGCTGTGTCGGGCTGGTACGAGCTGTGGTGGGCTGGGACAGGCTGTGGTGGGCGGGGACGGGCTGTAGTGGGCTGGGACGGGCTGTGGTGGGCTGGGATGGGCTGTGGTGGGTGGGGACAGGCTGTGGTGGGCTGGGATAAGCTGTGTTGGGCTGGGATGGGCTGTGTTAGGCTGGGATGGGCTGTGGAGGATTGGGACGGGCTATGGAAAGCTGTGGAGAGCTGGGACGGTGTGTGGTGGGCTGGGACAGGCTGTGGTGGGCTTGGACCTGCTGTGGTGGTCGGGGACGGGTTGTGGTAGGTCCGGGACGGGCTGTCGTGGTCCGGGACGGGCTGTGGTGGGCTGGGAAGGCCTGGGACGGTCTGGGACGAGCTGGGACGGGCTGTGGTGGGCTGCGGTAGGCTGTGGTGTTCTGTAGTGGTCTGTGGTGTTCTGTAGTGGTCTGTGGTGGGCTGGGACGGGCTGTGGTGGGCTGTGGTGGGCTGGGATGGGCTGTCGTGGGCTGGGAAGGGCTGTCGTGGGCTGTGGGGGCCTGGGACATGCTGTGGTGGGCTGGGACGGGCTGGGACGTGCTGTGACGAGCTGGGACGAGCTGTGACGGGCTGTGGTGTGTTGTAGTGGCCTGTGGTGTGCTGTAGTGGGTTGTGGTGGGCTGGGACAGGCTGTGGTGGGCTGGGACAAACTGTGGTGGGCTGTGGTGGGCTGAAATGAGCTGGGACGGGCTGGGACGGGCTGTGATGGGCTGGGACGGGCTGTGGTGGGCTGGGACGGGCTGTAGTGGGCTGTGGAGGGCTGGGACGGGCTGTAGTGTGCTGTGGTGGGCTGGGCCGGGCCGGGCCGGGTGGGCTGGGACGGGCTGGGGCGGGCTGTGGTGGGCTGGGACGGGCTGTGTTGGGCTGGGACGGGCTGTGGTGTGCTGGGACGGGCTGTGGTGTGCTGGGACGGGCTGTGGTGTGCTGGGACGGGCTGTGGTGGGTTGGGACGGGCTGTGGTGGGCTGGGACGGGCTGGGACGGGCTGTGGTGGGCTGGGACGGGCCGTGGTGGGCTGGGACGGGCTCTGGTGGGCTTGGACAGGCTTTGGTCGGCTGGGACGAGCCGTAGTAGGCTGGGACGGGCCGTGGTGGGCCGCGACGGGCCGTGGTGGGTTGTTATGGGCCGTGGTCGGCTGGGACGGGCTGTGGTGGTCTGTGGTGGACCGTGGTGGGTTGTGATGGGCTGTGGTAAGCTGGGACGGGATGTGGTAAGCTGGGACGGGCTTTCGTGGGCTGGGATGGGTTGTCGTGGGCTGGGACGGGCTGGGACGGGCCGTGGTGAGCTGGGACGGGCCGTGGTGGGCTGGGACGGGCCGTGGTGGTTCGGGACGGGCCGTGGTGGGCCGGGACAGGCTGTGTTTGGCTAGGACAGGCTGTGGTGGGCTGGGACAGGCTGTGGTGGGCTAGGACAGGCTGTGGTGGGCCGGGACGGGCCGTGGTGGGCCGGGACGGGCCGTGGTGGGCCGGGACGGGCTGTGGCGGGCTGGGACGGGTTGTGGCGGACTGGGACGAACTGTGGTGGTCTGTGGTGGGCTGGGACGGGCCGTGGTGGGCTGGCACGGGCTGGGACGAGCTGTGCCGGGCTGGGACGGGCTGTGGTGGGCTGTGGTAGGCTGTGGTGTGCTATAGTGGTCTGTGATGGGCTGGGACGGGTTGTGGTGGGCTGGGATGGTCTGTGGTGGGCTGGGACGGGCTGTCGTGGCCTGGGACGGGCTGTCGTGGGCTGTGGGGACCTGGGACATGCTGTGGTGGGCTGGGAAGGGCTGGGACGAGCTGTGACGGGCTGGGACGAGCTGTGGTTGGCTGTGGTGTGCTGTAGTGGCCTGTGGTGGGCTGGGACGGGCTGTGGTGGGCTGGGACAAACTGTGGTGGGCTGTGGTGGGCTGGGATGAGCTGAGACAGGCTGGGACGGGTTGTGGTGGGCTGTGGTGGGCTGGGACGGGCTGTAGTGGGCTGTGGTGTGCTGTGGAGGGCTGGGACGGGCTGTGATGTGCCGTGGTGCGCTGGGACGGGCCGTGGTGGGCTGGGATGGGCTGTGCTGGGCTGGGACGGGCCGTGGTGGGCTGGGACGGGTTGTGGCGGGCTGTGGTGGGCTGGGATGAGCTGGGACAAGCTGTGGTGGGCCGGGACGGGCTCTGGTGGGCTGGGACGGGCTGTGTTTGGCTTCTATGGGCTGTTACTTTATGTGGTGGGCTGGGACGGGCTGTGGTGGCCTGTGGTGGGCTGGGACGGGCTGTGGTGGTCTGGGATGGGCTGGGAAAGGCTGTGGTGGGCCGTGGTAAGCCATGGTCGGCTGTGGTGGGCTGGGACGGGCTGTGGTGGGCTGTGGTGTGCCATGGTGGGCTGGGACAGGCTGCGGTGGGCTGGAAGGGGCTGTGGGGGGCTGGGACAGGCTGTGGTGGGACGGGGACGGGCTGTGGTTGGTTGTGGTGGGCTGGGACGGGCTGGGACGCCTTGGAAGGGCTGTGGTGGGCGGTGACGGGTTGTGGTGTTCTGTGACGGGCTGGGACTTTCTGTGGTGAGCTGCGACGGTCTGTGGTGGTCTGGAACGGGCTGTGGTGGGCCGGGACGGGCCGCGGCGGTCCGGGACGGGCCGTGCTGGGCTGGGACGGGCTGTGGCGAGCTGGGACGGGTTGTGGCGGGCTGGGACTGGTTGTGGCGGGCTGGGACGAACTGTGGTGGTCTGTGGTGGGCTGGGACGGCCCGTGGTGGGCTGGGACAGGCTGTGGTGGGCTGGGACGGGCTGTGGTGGGCCGGGATGGGCTGTGGTGGGCCGTAGTGGGCTGTGGTGGGCTGGGACGGGCTGTGGTGGTCTGTGACAAGCTCTTGTGGGCTGTGGTGGGCTGGGACGAGCTGTGGTGGGCTCTGGTGGGCTCTGGTGGGCTGGGACGGGCTGTCGTGGGCTGGGACGGGCTGTCGTTGGTTGGGGCGGGCTGGGACGGGCCGTGGTGGGCTGGGACGGGCCGTGGTGGGCTGGGACGGATTGGGGATAGGCTGTGGTGGGCCGTGGTGTGCTGTGGTGGGCCGTGGTGGGCTGGGATAGGCTGTGGTGAGCTGAGACGGGCTCTGGAGGTCTGTGGTGGGCTAGGACGGCTTGTGGTGGGCTGGGACGGTCTGTGGTGGGCTGGGACGGGCTGTGGTGGGCCGTGGTGGGCTTTCGTGGGCCGTGGTGGGCTGGGACGGGCTGTGGTGGGCTGGGACGGTCTGTGGTGGGCTGGGACGGTCTGTGGTGGGCTGTGGTAAGCTGGGACGGGCTGTGGTGGGCTGTGGTGTGCTGGGATGGGCTGTGGTGGGCCGGGACGGGCCGTGGTGGGCTGTGGTGCGCCGTGTTTATCTGGGACGAGCTGTGGTGGGCCATGGCGGGCCGTGGTGGGCTGGGACGGGCCGTGGTTTGCCGTGGTGGGCTGAAACAGGCTGTGGTGACCTGTGGTGGGCTGTGGTGACCGGTGGTGGGCTGTGGTGACCTGTGGTGGGCTGGGACGGGTTGCGGTGGGCTGGGACGGGTTTCGGTGGGCTGGGATAAGCTGTGTTGGGCTGCAACGGGGTCTGGTGGGCTGGGATGAGCTGTGGAGGGTTGGGACGGGCTGTGGAGGGTTGTGGAGGGCTGTGCTGGGCTTGGACAGGCTGTGGTGGGCTGAGATGCGCCGTGGTGGTCCGTGGTGGGCTGGGACGGGCCATGCTGGGCTAGGACGGGCTGTGGTGAACTGTGGTGGGCTGGGACGGGCCGTGGTGGGCTGGGACGGGCCGTGGTGGGCTGGGACGGGCCGTGGTGGGCTGGAACGGGCTGTGGTGAGCTGGGACGGGCTGTGGTGGGGCGTGGTGGGCTGGGACGGGCCGTGGTGAACCGTGGTGGGCTGTGGTGGGCCATGGTGGGCCGTTTTGGGCTGGTATGGGAAGGGATGGGCTGTGGTGGGCCGTGGTGGGCTGGGACAGGTCATGGTGGGCTGAGACGGCCCGTGGTGAACTGTGGTGGGCCGTGGTGGGCTGTGGTGGGCCGTGGTGGGCTGGGAAAGGCTGTGGTGGGCTGTGGTGGGCCGTGGTGGTCTGGGGCAGGCTGTGGTGGGCTTTGGTGGGTTCTTGTGAGCTTGAGATGGGCTGTGGTGGGCTGTGGTGGGCTGGGACGGGCTGTGGTGGGCTGGGACGGGCTGTGGTGGGCTGGGACGGGCTGGGATAGGCTCTGGTGGTCTGGAACAGGCTGGGACGGGCTGGGACGGGCTGTGGTGGGCTGGGATGGGCTGGCACGGGCTGTGGTGTGCTGGGATGGGCTGTGGTGGGCTGGGACGGGCTGTGGTGGGCTGGGACGGGCTGTGGTGGGCTGGGACGGGCTGGGACGGGCTGTGGTGTGCTGGGACGGGCTGTGGTGGGCTGGGACGGGCTGTGGTGGGCTGGGACGGGCTGTGGTGGGCTGGGACGGGCTGGGACGGTCTGTGGTGGGCTGGGACGGGCTGTGGTGGGCTGGGACGGGCTGTGGTGGGCTGGGACGGGCTGTGGTTGGCTGGGACGGGCTGTGGTGGGCTGGGACGGGCTGGTACGTGCTGTGGTGTGCTCGGATGGGCTGTGGTGTGCTGGGACGGGCTGTGGTGGGCGGAGACGGGCTGTGCTGAGCTGTGGTGGGTTCTCCTGAGCTTGAGACGGGCTGTGGTAGGCCGGGGCGGGCTGTGGTGGGCCAGGCCGGGCTGTGTAGGGCCGGGGCGGGCTGTGGTGGGCCGGGACGAGCTGTGGTTGGTGGGGACGGGTTCTGGTGGTCTGGAATGGGCTGTGGTGGGCTGGGACGGGCTGGGAAGTGCTGGGAAGGTCTGTAGTGGGCTGTGGTGGGCTGGCACGGGCTGGGACAGGCTGTGGTGAGCTGGGACGGGCTGTGGTGGGCTGGGACGAGCTGTGGTGAGCTGGGACGGGCCGTGGTGAGCTGGGACGGGCCGTGGTGGGCTGGGACGGGCCGTGGTGGGCTGGGACGGGCCGTGGTGGGCGGAGACAGGCCGTGGTGGGCGGGGACGGGCCGTGGTGGGCGGGGACGGGCCGTGGTGGGCGGGGACAGGCCGTGGTGGGCGGGGACGGGCTGTGGTGGGCAGGGACAGGCTCTGGTGGTCTGGAATGGTCTGTGGTGGGCTGGGACGGGCTGTGGTGGGCGGGGACGGGCTTTGGTGGGCTCTGGTGGGCTGGAACGGGCTCTGGTGGGCTGGGACGGGCTGTGGTAAGCTGTAATGGGCTGTGGTGGGCTTGGACGGGCTGTGGTGGGTTGTGGTGAGCTGAGATGGGCTGGGACGGGCTGGGACGGGCTGTGGTGGGCTGTGGTGGGCTGGGACGGGCTGGGACGGGCTGTGGTGGGCTGTGGTGGGACGGGACAGGCTGTGGTGGGCTGGGACGGGCTGTGGTGGGCTGGGACGGGCTGGGATGGGCTCTGGTGGTCTGGAACAGGCTGGGACGGGCTGGGACGGGCTGTGGTGGGCTGGGACGGGCTGTGGTGGGCTGGGACGGGCTGGTACGTGCTGTGGTGTGCTCGGATGGGCTGTGGTGTGCTGGGACGGGCTGTGGTGGGCGGAGACGGGCTGTGCTGAGCTGTGGTGGGTTCTCCTGAGCTTGAGACGGGCTGTGGTGGGCTGGGACGGGCTGAGACGAGGTCTGGTTGTCTGGAACGAGCTGGGACGGGCTGTGATGGGCTGGGACAGGCTGTGGTGGGCGGGGACGGGCTGTGGTGGGCTGGGACGGGCTGTGGTGGTCTGGAACAGGCTGTGGTGGGTTGGGACAGGCTGGGCCATGCTGGGACGGTGTGTGGTGGACTGGGATGGTCTGTGGTGGGGCGTGGTGGGCTGGGACGGGCCGTGGTGAACCATGGTGGGCTGTGGTGGGCCGTGGTGGGCCGTTTTGAGGCGGTATGGGAAGGGATGGGCTGTGGTGGGCCATGGTGGGCTGGGACAGGTCATGGTGGTCTGAGACAGCCCGTGGTGAACTGTGGTGGGCTGTGGTGGGCCGTGGTGGGCTGGGACGGGCCATGGTGGGCTGTGGTGGGCCGTTTAGAGCCGGTATGGGAAGGGATGGGCTGTGGTGGGCTGGGACAGGTCATGGTGGTCTGAGATGGCCCGTGGTGAACTGTGGTGGGCTGTGGTGGGCCATGGTGGGCTGGGATGGGCCGTGGTGGGCCGTGGTGGTCTGGGACAGGCTGTGGTGGGCTGTGGTGGGTTCTGGTGAGCTTGAGACGGGCTGTGGTGGGCTGGGACGGGCTGTGGTGGGCTGGGACGGGCTGGGACGGGCTGTGGTGTGCTGGGACGGGCTGTGGTGGGCTGGGACGGGCTCTGGTGTGCTGGGACGGGCTGTGGTGGGCTTGGACGAGCTGTGGTGGGCTGGGCCGTGGTGGGACGGGCTGGGACGGGCTGGGGTGGGCTGGGACAAACTGTAGTGTGCTGGGACGGGCTGCGGTGGGCGGGGACGGGCTGCGGTGGGCGGGGACGGGCTGGGACAGGCTGGGACGGGTTGTGGTGGGCTGGGACGGGCTGTGTTGGGCTGGGACGGGCTGGGACAGGCTGTGTTGGGCTGGGACGGGCTGGGACAGGCTGTGGTAAGCTGGGACGGGCTGTGGTGGGCCGTGGTGGGCTGTGGTGGGCCGTGGTGGGCTGTGGCGGGCCGTGGTGGGCTGTGGCGGGCCGTGGTGGGCTGGGACGGGCTGTGGTGAACTGTGGTGGGCCGTGGTGGGCTGTGGTGGGCCGTTTTGCGTTGGTATGGGAAGGGATGGTCTGTGCTGGGCCGTGGTGGGCTGGGACAGGTCATGGTGGGCTGAGACAGCCCGTGGTGGGCTGTGGTAGGCTGTGGTGGGCCGTGGTTGGCTGTGACGGGCCGTGGTGGTCTGTGGTGGGCCGTGGTGGTCTGGGACAGGCTGTGCTGGGCTGGGACAGGCTCCGGTGGGCTGGGACGGGCTCCGGTGGGCTGGGATGGGCTGCGGTGGGCTGGGACGGGCTGCGGTGGGGTGTGGTGGGCTGCGGTGGGCTGGGACGGGCTGTGGTGGGATATTTCGGGCTGGGACGGGCTGTGGTGGGCTGTGGTGTGCTGGGACAGGCTGTGATTGGCTGGGACGGGCTGCGGTGGGCTGGGACGGGCTGCGGTGGGCTGGGACGGGCTGCGGTGGGCTAGGACGGGCTGTGGTTTGCTGGGATCATGTGTGAATGGCTGGGACGGGCTGTGGTGGACTGCGATAAGCTGTGGTGCGCTGGGACGGGCTGTGGTGGGCTGGGACGGGCTGTGGTGGGCTGGGACGGGCTGTGATGGGCTGGGACGGTCTGCGGTGGGCTGTGGTGGGCCGTGGTGGGCCGGGATGGTCTGTGGTGGTCTGGGAAGGGCTGGGACGGGCTGTGGTGGGCTGGGACGGGCTGTGGTTGGCTGGGATGGGCTGTGGTGGGCTGGGACGGGCTGGGACAGGCCGTGGTGGGCTGTGGTGGTCTGTGGTAAGCTGGGACGGGCTCTGGTGGGCTGGGACGGTCTGTGGTGATCTGTGGTGGGCTGGGACGGGCTGTGGTGGTCTGGGACAAGCTGTGGTGGGCTGTGGTGGGCTGGGACGGGTTGTGGTGGGCTGTGGTGGGCTGGGACGGGCTGTGGTGGGCTGGGAAGGGCTGTGGTGGGCTGGGACAGGCTGGCACGGGCTGTGGTGGACTGGTATTGGCTGGCACGGGCTGGGACGGGCCGTGGTGGGCTGGGATGGGCCGTGGTGGGCTGGGATGGGCCGTGGTGGGCTGGGACGGGCTGCGGTGGGTCGTGGTGGGCTGGGACAGGCTGTGGTGAGCTGAGACGGGCTATGGTGGGTTGGGACGTGCCGTGGTGGGCCGTGGTGAACTGTGGTGTGCTGTGGTGGGCTGTGGTGGGACTTAGTGGGCTGGGACAAGCTGTGGTGTGCTGGGAGATGCTGTGGTGGGCTGGGACGGGCTGTGGTAGGCCGGGGCGGGCTGTGGTGGGCCAGGCCGGGCTGTGTAGGGCCGGGGCGGGCTGTGGTGGGCCGGGACGAGCTGTGGTTGGTGGGGACGGGTTCTGGTGGTCTGGAATGGGCTGTGGTGGGCTGGGACGGGCTGGGAAGTGCTGGGACGGTCTGTAGTGGGCTGTGGTGGGCTGGCACGGGCTGGGACGGGCTGTGGTGAGCTGGGATGGGCTGTGGTGGGCTGGGACGGGCTGTGGTGGGCCGGGACGGGCCGTGGTGGGCTGTGGTGCGCCTTGTTTATCTGGGACGAGCTGTGGTGGGCCATGGCGGGCCGTGGTGGGCTGGGACGGGCCGTGGTTTGCCGTGGTGGGCTGAAACAGGCTGTGGTGGGCTGTGGTGACCTGTGGTGGGCTGTGGTGGGCTGGGACGGGTTGGGATAGGCTGCGGTGGGCCGTGGTGTGTTGTGGTGGGCCGTGGTGGGCTGGGATAGGCTGTGGTGAGCTGAGACGGGCTCTGGAGGTCTGTGGTGGGCTGGGACGGTCTGTGGTGGGCTGGGACGGTCTGTGGTGGGCTGGGACGGGCTGTGGTGAGCTGGGACGGGCTGTGGTGGGCCGTGGTGGGCTTTCGTGGGCCGTGGTGGGCTGGGACGGGCTGTGGTGGGCTGGGACGGGCTGGGAAGGGCTGGGACGGTCTGTGGTGGGCTGGGACGGTCTGTGGTGGGCTGTGGTAAGCTGGGACGGGCTGTGGTGGGCTGTGGTAAGCTGGGACGGGCTGTGGTGGGCCGGGACGGGCCGTGGTGGGCTGTGGTGCGCCTTGTTTATCTGGGACGAGCTGTGGTGGGCCATGGCGGGCCGTGGTGGGCTGCGGTTGGCCGTGGTTTGCCGTGGTGGGCTGAAACAGGCTGTGGTGACCTGTGGTGGGCTGTGGTGACCGGTGGTGGGCTGTGGTGACCTGTGGTGGGCTGTGGTGGGCTGGGATGGGTTGCGGTGGGCTGGGACGGGTTTCGGTGGGCTGGGATAAGCTGTGTTGGGCTGCGACGGGCTGTGGTAGGCTGGGATGAGCTGTGGAGGGTTGGGACGGGCTGTGGAGGGTTGTGGAGGGCTGTGCTGGGCTTGGACAGGCTGTGGTGGGCTGAGATGCGCCGTGGTGGTCCGTGGTGGGCTGGGACGGGCCGTGCTGGGCTAGGACGGGCTGTGGTGAACTGTGGTGGGCTGGGACGGGCCGTGGTGGGCTGGGACGGGCCGTGGTGGGATGGGGTGGGCCGTGGTGGGCTGGGACGGGCCGTGGTGGGCTGGGACAGGCTGTGGTGGGCTGTGGTGGACTGGGAAGGGCCGTGGTGGGCCGTGGTGTGCTCTGGTGGGCCATGGTGGACAGTGGTTGGCCGTGCTGGGCTAGGACAGGCCGTGGTTAGCCGTGCTGGGCTGAAACAGGCTGGGACGGGCTCTGGTGGGCTGGGACGGGATGTGGTGGGCTGGGACGGGATGTGGTGGGCTGGGACGGGCCGTGGTGGGCTGGGACGGGCTGTGGTCGTCTGGGACGGGTTGTGGTGAGCTGAGACGGGCCGTGGTGGGCTGAGACGGGCCGTGGTGGGCTGGGACGGGCTGGTACTTTCTGTGGTGGGCTGTTACAGGCTGTGGTGTGCTGTGAGAGGCTGTGGTCGTCTGGGACGAGCTGGGACGGGCTGTGGTGGGCTGGGACGGGCTGTGGTGGGCTGGGACGGGCTGTGGAGGGCCGTAGTGGGCTGTGCTGGGCTGGGACGGGCTGTGGTGGTCTGTGACAAGCTCTTGTGGGCTGTGGTGGGCTGGGACGAGCTGTGGTGGGCTCTGGTGAGCTCTGGTGGGCTGGGACGGGCTGTCGTGGGCTGGGGCGGGTTGGGACGGGCTGGGACTGGCTTTGGTGGGCTGTGGTGGGCTGGGACGGGCTGTGGTGGGCTGGGACGGGCTGGGACGGGCCGTGGTGGGCTGGGACGGGCTGTGGTGGGCTGGGACGGGCTCTGGTGGGCTGGGACGGGCCGTGGTTGGCTGGGACGAGCCGTAGTGGGCCGGGACGGGCCGTGCTGGGCCGGGTCGGGCCGTGCTGGGCCGGGTCGGGCCGTGGTGGGCCGGGTCGGGCCGTGGTGGGCCGGGACGGGCCGTGGTGGGCTGCGATGGGCCGTGGTGGGCTGTGGTGGGCTGGGACAGGCCGTGGTGGGCTGTGGTGGGCCGTGGTGGTCTGGGACAGGCTGTGGTGGGCTTTGGTGGGTTCTTGTGAGCTTGAGATGGGCTGTGGTGGGCTGGGACGGGCTGGGAGGGGCTGTGGTGGTCTGGAACGAGCTGTGATGCGCTGCAATGGGCTGTGGTGGGCTGGGACGGGCTCTGGTGGGCTGGGACGGGCTGTGGTGGGCTGTGGTGGGCTGGGACGGGCTGTGGTGTGCTGGGACGGGCTGTGGTCGACGGGGACGGGCGGGGACGGGCTGTGGTGGGCTGTGGCGGGCTGGAACGGGCTGTGGCAAGCTGGGACGGGCTGTGGTGGACTGGGACGGGCTGTGGTGGACAGGGACGGGCGGGGATGAGCTGTGGTGGGCTGGGACGGGCTGTGGTGTGCTGGGACGGGCTGTGGTGAGCTTTGGTGGGCCGTGGTTCGCTGTGGTCAGCCGTGGTGGGCTGGGACAAGCCATGGTGGGCTGTGGTGGGCCGTGGTGGTCTGGGACAGGCTGTGGTGGGCTGTGGTGGGTTCTGGTGAGCTTGAGACGGGCTGTGGTGGGCTGGGACGGGCTGGGATGGGCTCTGGTGGTCTGGAACAGGCTGGGACGGGCTGGGACGGGCTGTGGTGGGCTGGGATGGGCTGGCACGGGCTGTGGTGTGCTGGGATGGGCTGTGGTGGGCTGGGACGGGCTGTGGTGGGCTGGGATGGGCTGTGGTGGGCTGGGACGGGCTGGGACGGTCTGTGGTGGGCTGGGATGGGCTGTGGTGGGCTGGGACTGGCTGTGGTGGGCTGGGACGGGCTGTGGTTGGCTGGGACGGGCTGTGGTGGGCTGGGACGGGCTGGTATGTGCTGTGGTGTGCTCGGATGGGCTGTGGTGTGCTGGGACGGGCTGTGGTGGGCAGAGACGGGCTGTGCTGAGCTGTGGTGGGTTCTCCTGAGCTTGAGACGGGCTGTGGTAGGCCGGGGCGGGCTGTGGTGGGCTGGGACGGGCTGTGTAGGGCCGGGGCGGGCTGTGGTGGGCCGGGACGAGCTGTGGTTGGTGGGGACGGGTTCTGGTGGTCTGGAATGGGCTGTGGTGGGCTGGGACGGGCTGGGAAGTGCTGGGACGGTCTGTAGTGGGCTGTGGTGGGTTGGCACGGGCTGGGACGGGCTGTGGTGAGCTGGGACGGGCTGTGGTGGGCTGGGACGAGCTGTGGTGAGCTGGGACGGGCCGTGGTGAGCTGGGACGGGCCGTGGTGGGCTGGGACGGGCCGTGGTGGGCGGAGACAGGCCGTGGTGGGCGGGGACGGGCCGTGGTGGGCGGGGACGGGCCGTGGTGGGCGGGGACAGGCCGTGGTGGGCGGGGACGGGCTGTGGTGGGCAGGGACAGGCTCTGCTGGTCTGGAATGGTCTGTTGTTGGCTGGGACGGGCTGTGGTGGGCGGGGACGGGCTTTGGTGGGCTCTGGTGGGCTGGAACGGGCTCTGGTGGGCTGGGACGGGCTGTGGTAAGCTGTAATGGGCTGTGGTGGGCTTGGACGGGCTGTGGTGGGTTGTGGTGAGCTGAGATGGGCTGGGACGGGCTGGGACGGGCTGTGGTGGGCTGTGGTGGGCTAGGACGGGCTGGGACGGGACAGGCTGTGGTGGGCTGGGACGGGCTGTGGTGGGCTGGGACGGGCTGGGATGGGCTCTGGTGGTCTGGAACAGGCTGGGACGGGCTGGGACGGGCTGTGGTGGGCTGGGACGGGCTGTGGTGGGCTGGGACGGGCTGTGGTGGGCTGGGACAGGCTGGTACGTGCTGTGGTGTGCTCGGATGGGCTGTGGTGTGCTGGGACGGGCTGTGGTGGGCGGAGACGGGCTGTGCTGAGCTGTGGTGGGTTCTCCTGAGCTTGAGACGGGCTGTGGTGGGCTGGGACGGGCTGAGACGAGGTCTGGTTGTCTGGAACGAGCTGGGACGGGCTGTGATGGGCTGGGACGGGCTGTGGTGGGCGGGGACGGGCTGTGGTGGGCGGGGACGGGCTGTGGTGGTCTGGAACAGGCTGTGGTGGGTTGGGACAGGCTGGGCCATGCTGGGACGGTGTGTGGTGGACTGGGATGGTCTGTGGTGGGGCGTGGTGGGCTGGGACGGGCCGTGGTGAACCGTGGTGGGCTGTGGTGGGCCGTGGTGGGCCGTTTTGAGCCGGTATGGGAAGGGATGGGCTGTGGTGGGCCGTGGTGGGCTGGGACAGGTCATGGTGGTCTGAGACAGCCCGTGGTGAACTGTGGTGGGCTGTGGTGGGCCGTGGTGGGCTGGTACGGCCCGTGGTGGGCTGTGGTGGGCCGTTTAGAGCCCGTATGGGAAGGGATGGGCTGTGGTGGGCCGTGGTGGGCTGGGACAGGTCATGGTGGTCTGAGATGTCCCGTGGTGAACTGTGGTGGGCTGTGGTGGGCCATGGTGGGCTGGGATGGGCCGTGGTGGGCCGTGGTGGTCTGGGACAGGCTGTGGTGGGCTGTGGTGGGTTCTGGTGAGCTTGAGACGGGCTGTGGTGGGCTGGGACGGGCTCTGGTGGGCTGCGACGGGCTGGGACGGGCTGTGGTGTGCTGGGACGGGCTGTGGTGGGCTGGGACGGGCTCTGGTGTGCTGGGACGGGCTGTGGTGGGCTTGGACGGGCTGTGGTGGGCTGGGCCGTGGTGGGACGGGCTGGGACGGGCTGGGGTGTGCTGGGACAAACTGTAGTGTGCTGGGACGGGCTGCGGTGGGCGGGGACGGGCTGCGGTGGGCGGGGACGGGCTGGGACAGGCTGGGACGGGCTGTGGTGGGCTGGGACGGGCTGTGTTGGGCTGGGACGGGCTGTGTTGGGCTGGGACGGGCTGGGACAGGCTGTGGTGGGCTGGGACGGGCTGGGATAGGCTGTGGTGGGCTGGGACGGGCTGTGGTGGGCCGTGGTGGGCTGTGGTGGGCCGTGGTGGGCTGTGGCGGGCCGTGGTGGGCTGTGGCGGGCCGTGGTGGGCTGGGACGGGCCGTGGTGAACTGTGGTGGGCCGTGGTGGGCTGTGGTGGGCCGTTTTGCGCCGGGATGGGAAGGGATGGTCTGTGCTGGGCCGTGGTGGGCTGGGACAGGTCATGGTGGGCTGAGACAGCCCGTGGTGGGCTGTGGTAGGCTGTGGTGGGCCGTGGTTGGCTGGGACGGGCCGTGGTGGTCTGTGGTGGGCCCTGGTGGTCTGGGACAGGCTGTGCTGGGCTGGGACAGGCTGTGGTGGGCTGGGACGGGCTGCGGTGGGCTGGGATGGGCTGCGGTGGGCTGGGACGGGCTGCGGTGGGGTGTGGTGGGCTGCGGTGGGCTGGGACGGGCTGTGGTGGGATATTTCGGGCTGGGACGGGCTGTGGTGGGCTGTGGTGTGCTGGGACAGGCTGTGATTGGCTGGGACGGGCTGTGGTGGGCTGGGACGGGCTGTGGTGGGCTGGGACGGGCTGCGGTGGGCTGGGACGGGCTGTGGTTTGCTGGGATCATGTGTGAATGGCTGGGACGGGCTGTGGTGGACTGCGATAAGCTGTGGTGCGCTGGGACGGGCTGTGGTGGGCTGGGACGGGCTGTGGTGGGCTGGGACGGGCTGTGATGGGCTGGGACGGACTGCGGTGGGCTGTGGTGGGCCGTGGTGGGCCGGGATGGTCTGTGGTGGGCTGGGAAGGGCTGGGACAGGCTGTGATGTGCTAGGACGGACTGCGGTGGGCTGTGGTGGGCCGTGGTGGGCCGGGATGGTCTGTGGTGGGCTGGGAAGGGCTGGGACAGGCTGTGGTGGGCTGGGACGGGCTGTGGTTGGCTGGGACGGGCTGCGGTGGGTCGTGGTGGGCTGGGACGGGCTGTGGTGAGCTGAGACGGGCTATGGTGGGTTGGGACGTGCCGTGGTGGGCCATGGTGAACTGTGGTGGGCTGTGGTGGGCTGTGGTGGGACTTAGTGGGCTGGGACAAGCTGTGGTGGGCTGGGAGAAGCTGTGGTGGGCTGGGACGGGCTGTGGTAGGCCGGGGCGGGCTGTGGTGGGCCAGGCCGGGCTGTGTAGGGCCGGGGCGGGCTGTGGTGGGCCGGGACGAGCTGTGGTTGGTGGGGACGGGTTCTGGTGGTCTGGAATGGGCTGTGGTGGGCTGGGACGGGCTGGGAAGTGCTGGGACGGTCTGTGGTGGGCTGTGGTGGGCTGGCACGGGCTGGGACGGGCTGTGGTGAGCTGGGACGGGCTGTGGTGGGCTGGGACGAGCTGTGGTGAGCTGGGACGGGCCGTGGTGAGCTGGGACGGGCCGTGGTGGGCTGGGACGGGCTATGGTGGCCCGGGACAAGCTGTGGTAGGTTGGGACGGGCTCTGGTGGACTGGAACGGCCTCTGCTGGGCTGGAACAGGCCGTGGTGGGCTGGGATGGGCTGTGGTGGGCTGGGACGGGCTGCGGTGGGCGAGGACGTTCTGGGACGGGCTGTGGTGGGTTGTGGGGAGCTGCGACGGGCTGTGACGGGCTGTGGTGGGCTGCGACGGGCTCTGGTGGTCTGGGACGGGCTGGGACAGGCTGGGGCGGGCTGTGGTGGGCTGAGACGGGCTGGGAGGGGCTGGGACGGGCTGTGGTGGGCTGGGACTTGCTGTGGTGTGCTGTGGTTTGTCCATCAAACAGCTTCTCTGTTTTTCTGTCTCTCAGGCCAACAGTTTTACCGTCTCCTCGGTCTCTGCCCCCTCTTGGCTTCATCGTTCATTATTGGAAAGAAAGGACAGAACCTGGCCAAAATAACTCAGCAGATGCCAAAGGGTATGGGGGTGAGCTGGTTAGCTTAGCACCCCCGGCGTAGAAAAAGGTTTAGTCCAGATCACTCGTCACGAAAGAGAGAGGTGTATTCTAGCGTGGGTAAAACCAGGGGGAAATGACACAGATCTTTGCTGTTCAAGGGAACCCTCTCTTTTACTGCTGCAAACACTGCTCCTCCTATGTTATTGTCATGGGTTGAGCCCTTCCAAGGAAGCTTTATGTGGTGCTGTTTTGAGAACTGATGTAGTAGGATACCTGGAAATGGCGAGTGCAGCAAGGCTTCTCCCTGGGGAGTTAGACGGTATCTAGATAAAGGCTAGATGAGTAAACTTCTCCAAAGCCCTTGCAGAAACCGGGACGGCACCAGAGCCTTGGGCTCTAGGCACTGCCATATGGCCGAAATTGTTAAGTTTCTGACTTGTAAAATTGTGGGGATTTGGTCTGGGCTTTTTGGGAAGGAGCACATCTCTCAGTGGCAGGGATCGATGGTGTAGGCCTGACCAAAAGCATTGGCCTGGCTTGGATCTTGGCAAATTCTGAAGAGATTCATTGTCCTTCACCTCAAGGTTCACATCAAATTCACTGGAGGAGAGGATAACATCACTTTGGAAGGACCTACAGAAGATGTGCATGTGGCTCAGGAACAGATTGAAGCCATGCTCAAGGAACTGGTGAGCTGCAGTTACTAGTTCCAGTAAGAAACTGGGGGAAGAAGGGGCAACAGAGCAGTGGTGATGAGGTGTTTGTCACATCCATAGGATGTCTTGGCATGCTTAATCGAACTTGCAGGAGACAAATTGTGTGGCCAGGTGGATGACACCCCTTGGTCATCCATAGCATCCTTGAAAAGTCAGCATTAATTTTTTTGGTGCGGAGAAGGAAGGATTCTCTTGGTTATAGCTGGAGAGGCATAGAAGTCAGTCTTTTCAATGTTTCATGAGCACAATGCTCTCTTCTCAAAGCAGAGGAATGCTTGTGCTCTGCTGAAGAGCAGAAGTGCTTGTAGCTGACCGCTGGTGAGTCAGTGCCAATACTGGCAGTAGGCAGTTACTTAGGGCACGAGACAGAAGCGGTGGCCTGTCCTACCTGGCCCTATATAATATAATATATAATATTGGACATACATACATATATAGATATAGATATAAAAATATAATTCTTTTTAGATCCACGGGATGGATTACGCAATAATCAAGGCTGACCACCAATTCCACCGACACCTCATTGGCAAGAAAGCAGCTAAACGGTAAGTGGAGTGCCTTTCTAGTCCTTCCCATGCTCACACTCTTCGTGTTTAGTAGATGGTATCAGGGGCTCTGTAGCTCACCCAGTGTGCTGTCTCCATCACGTTTCCTCTGCTTTCCTGGAGTGGTGGTGGTACAAGGAGAGAAATGGGCCGTGAGGCCTTGCGATGGCTTTAACGTGTGAAAGTACCTTGGGAGCCTGAACAGTAGTGGAATTACTTTGATGTGTCCTGGAGGAATTTATTTATTTATTTATTTTCCACACGTTGCTCTGTGCGAATGACATTTTAGCAGCCAGTTGTGGGTGGTGGAAATGTGCTTGGTGAGCTTCTCCCTGTAGAGGAATGAAGGCGGTGGGTTGATTAGCATTGATAACACGCAGCTGTGGCCTTGCCTCAGAAGCAGTAGGTTGATTGACGTGGACGACGTGCAGGTGTAGCTGGCTCCCGCTAAGGGGTTAAATAGCCCTGTGGCTTGTGGGAGAGGGTGTCAGCTGGAGGAGGAGCAGTGTGGTCTGGCCTCTGGAGGAAGGCGCTACAGCACCGGCAGTAGAATATGGTCAACGGTAAAGCCTTGTTGCGGTCTGCTAGTTTGATAGCACTGCAACGTGTCCCCAGCCAAGAGTTTGGGGTAGAAAGGAACGATTATCCTCTGCTCTAAATGTGATACTGTTTGGGGAAGAAACACGCCTGGCTCTGACAAGGGAACAATGGGCTCTGTAGATGCCACGGTATTTACTTGGACAGGCTCTCGTGTGGCACAGGTCTGCTCTCGCTGAACTCCAGGGGGAAGAGGCAATTTCCCCTGGCTCAACCCTACCCCACTGAGCCCTTCCCAGAGGTGGCTTTACTTCTTCAACAGCCTCTGAGCAGTGATAATCAAGGTGCCTTGCTTCCAGGTCTTTGCCTAGCAGATGGCGTCACCACAGTCCTTGCCTCGAAGTGAACAGGATGAAGGATCTGTACAAGGTGTCTGTGCGCATTCCCCCGGACAACGAGAAGAGCAACCCGATCAGAATGGAAGGAGACCCACAGGGGGTCCCACAGGCCAAGAAAGAGCTGCTGGAACTCGCTTCCCGTATGGTGAGTGGGTAGGACGTGATGTTTGGGAGACTGCAGGGTTTGCGCTCTCGTGTTCCCTTGTAACCTTCTGGTGCGAGTGTGTGCCCCTTGCCCACGGAGCACTTGGATCTCATGACAAGTGCAAGTTCCTCTTCACAAATGTCTTCCCCTGTTCCCTCGGGTAGCCCTTCTCTGTCAACGCAGAGTGAATTTTGTCTGGAGAAAAGAGGGACAGTGCTGGCAAGTAAACCGTTGGGCAGCAAACCGCTAAGTCAAAGTAGACGGCTCTCCGGCTGAACACTCAGTGTGCCCTCTGTTCCCATCAGGAAAATGAACACGCTGCGGACCTAATCGTCGAGCAGAAATTCCACCGGACCATCATTGGGCAGAAGGCTGAGCGGGTCTGGGAAATCCGGGAGCAATTCCCAGAGGTAAGGCTTTGTAGGAGAGGAGGAATCCAGAGGGGTTCTTTCCTACATGGGTAGTAGGCCTGTCGTCACAGAAGTCGTAACTTTAGTGGCTCTGTAGCGCAAGTGTCTGAGAAGATAGTTCTTTTAGCCAGAGGCCGCTAACACGGTTCCCCGTTTCTGAATGGGAAAAGGGCATGAGTAGGATCCCCCCAACCTTTGCATGTGTCTGACACAAGGGTTCTTGCTTTTGCTTGAGCTAACTAGAAATGACCGCTCCTGCAGGTTATCATCAGCTTCCCAGACCCTGCACACAAGAGTGACATCGTCCAACTCCGAGGTCCCAAAAACGAGGTGGAGAAGTGCACCGAGTACATGCAAAAGACGGTGGCAGACCTGGTAAGGAGGTCTTCTGCCTGCTCTTCCCTCCTACGTGCCTGGATAACCCTGGGGCAAAGCAGAGCTCTACTGGCTTGGGTAGAGCTAAAACACCTCAAGAGGAGGGAGCTGTCGGCGCTGTTTTGGCTGAATGGAGGCAGGGGGATAGTACCTGTTATGGGAAGGCTATAGGGGAACGTCCTTGCCTTTGTTTAGTCTTACAAAAGTCCCTCGTATAGAGAACTTCCTTGGGTCTAAGCCTCTTTTCAAAAGCTCGTTTATCAGAGCTCCTGAAGTCGGGCCTCCCTTGCCACGACAGTGTAAACTTCATGTCTCCCTTCCTTTCTCCCTTAGGTTGAAAACAGCTTTTCTATTTCTGTCCCCATCTGCAAAGAGTTCCACAAGAACATCATAGCGAAAGGAGGTGCCAAAATCAAGAAGGTGAGATACTGTTCCTAACACAGGTGGGCCGGGACGGGCCGCGGTGGGCCGGGACGGGCTGGGACAGGCTGTGGTGGGCTGGTGTGGGCTGGGACGGGCTGGTGTGGGCTGGGACGGGCTGTGGTGTGCTGGGACGGGCAGTGGTGGCCTGGGACGGGCTGTGGAGGGCTGTAGTGGGCTGGGACAGTCTGTGGTGGACTGGGACGGGCTGTGGCGGGCCGTGGTGGGCTGGGACAGGTTGTGGTGAGCTGAGATGGGCTGTGATGGGCTGCGCTGGGCTGGGACGGGCTGCGCTGGGCTGGGACGGGCTGCGCTGGGCTGGGACGGGCTGCGGTGGGCGGGGACGGGCTGCGGTGGGCGGGGACGGGCTGCAGTGGGCGGGGACGGTCTGCGGTGGGCGGGGATGGGCTGTGGTGGGTTGGTACTTCATGTGGTGGGCTGGGACGGGCTGTGATAAGCTTTAACCGGCTGTGGTGGTCTGTGCTGCTCTGGGACGGGTTGTGGTGAGCTGAGATGGGCTATGATGGGCTGCGCTGGGCTGGGACGGGCTGCGCTGGGCTGGGACGGGCTGCGGTGGGCGGGGACGGGCTGCGGTGGCATGGGACAGGCTGCGGTGGGCGGGGACGGGCTGCTGTAGGCTGAGACAGGCTGGTACGGGCTGTGGTGAGCGGAGACGGGTCGTGGTGGGCTGGGACGGCCCGTGGTGGGCTGGGACGGACTGGTACTTGATGTGGTGGGCTGGGACGGGCTGTGGTGGGCTGGGACGGGCTGTGGTGGGCTGGGACGCGCTGTGGTGGGCTGGGACAGGCTGTGGTGGGCTGGGACGGGCTGTGGTGGGCTGGGACGGGCTGTGGTGGGCTGGGACGGGCTGTGGTGGGCTGGGACGGGCTGTGGTGGGCTGGGACGGGCTGTGGTGGGCTGGGACGGGCTTGGACGGGCAGGGACGGGCTGTGGTAGGCTGGTACGGGCTGTGGTGGGCTAGAAGGGGTTTTGTTGGGGGGGGACAGTTTGTGGTGGGCGGGGACGGGCTGTGGTGGGCTGTGGAAGGCTGGGACAGGCTGTGGTGGACTGTGGTGAGCTGGGACGGGCTGTGGTGGGCTGGGACAGGCCGTGGTGGGCTGTGGTGGACTGGGACGGGCTGCGATGGGCGGTCTGTGGTGGGCTGGGACAGTCTGTGGTGGGCTGTGGTGTGCTGGGACGGGCTGGGATGGGCTGGGATGAGCTGTGGTGGGCTGGGACGGGCTGTGGTGGGCTGGGACGGGCTGTGGTGGGCTGGGACGGGCTGTGGTGGGCTGGGACGGGCTGTGGTTGGCTGGGACGGGCTGCTGTGGACTGGGACGGGCTGGTACGGGCTGGGACGAGCAGGGAAGGGCTGTGGAGGGCTGGGACGGGGTGTGGTGGGCTGGGACGGGCTGTGGTGGTCTGGAACGGGCTGTGGTGGGCTGTGAAGCGCTGTGGTGGGCTGGGACGGGCTGTGGTGTGCTGGGACGGGCTGTGGTGGGCTGTGGTGGGCTGTGGTTGGCTGGGAAGGGCTGTGGTGTGCTGGGACGGGCTGTGACGAGCTGGGACGGGCTGGGACAAGCTGTAGTGTGCTGGGACGAGCTGCGGTGAGCGGGGACGGGCCGTGGTGAGCTGGGACGGGCTGTGGTGGGCTGGGACGGGCTGGGACGTGCTGGGACGGGCTGTGGTGGAATGGGACGGGCTGGGACAGGCTGTGGTGGGCTTTGGTGGGTTCTAGTGAGCTTGAGAAGAGTTGTGGTGGGCTGGGACGGGCTGGGACGAGCTCTGGTGGTCTGTGACAGGCTGTGGTGGGCTCAGACGGGCTGGGACGGACCGTGGTGGGCCGTGGTGGGCTTGGACGGGCTGTGGTGGGCTGGGACGGGCTGTGGTGGGTCGTGGTGGGCCGGTATGGGAAGGGATGGTCTATGTTGGGCCGTGGTGGGCTGGGACAGGTCATGGTGGGCTGAGACGGCCCGTGGTGAACTGTGGTGGGCTGTGGTGGGCCGTGGTTGGCTGTGGTTGGCCGTGGTGGGCTGGGACGGGCCGTGGTGGGCTGTGGTGGGCTGTGGTGGTCTGGGACAGGCTGTGGTGGGCTTTGGTGGGTTCTTGTGAGCTTGAGATGGGCTGTGGTGGGATATTTCGGGCTGGGACGGGCTGTGGTGGTCTGGAACGAGCTGTGATGTGCTGCAATGGGCTGTGGTGGGCTGGGAAAGGCTGTGGTGGGCTGGGACGGGCTCTGGTGGGCTGGAACGGGCTGTGGTGGGCTGGAACGGGCTGTGGTGGGCTGGGACGGGCTGTGGTGTGCTGGGATGGGCTGTGGTGGGCTGGGACGGGCTGGGACGGGATGGGACGAGCTGTGGTGTGCTGGGATGGGCTGTGGTGGGCGGGGACGGGGCTGTGGTGGACGGGGACGGGCTGTGGTGGACGGGGACGGGCTGTGGTGGGCTGGGACGGGCTGTGGTGGGCTGGGACGGGCTGTGGTGGGCTGGGACGGGCTGTGGTGGGCTGGGACGGGCTGGGACGGGCTGTGGTGGGCTGGGACGGGCTGTGGTGGGCTGGGACGGGCTGTGGTGGGCTGTGGCAGGCTGGAACGGGCTGTGGTGGGTTGTGGTGAGCTGGGACGGGCTGACACGGGCTGTGGTGGGCTGGGATGGACAGGCACGAGCTGTGGTGGGCTTGGACGGGCTGTGGTGGGCTGGGACGGGCTCTGGTGGTCTGGGACGGGCTGTGGTGGGCTTGGACGGGCTGTGGGGGGCTGGGACTGGCTATGGTGGGCTGGGACTGGCTATGGTGGGCTGGGACGGGCTGTGGTGTGCTGGGATGGGCTGTGGTGGGCTGGGACGGGATGGGACGAGCTGTGGTGTGCTGGGATGGGCTGTGGTGGGCGGGGACGGGGCTGTGGTGGACGGGGACGGGCTGTGGTGGGCTGGGACGGGCTCTGGTGGGCTGGGACGGGCTCTGGTGGGCTGTGGTGGGCTGGAACGGGCTGTGGTGGGCTGGGACGGGCTGTGGTGTGCTGGGATGGGCTGTGGTGGGCTGGGACGGGCTCTGGTGGGCTGTGGTGGGCTGGAACGGGCTGTGGTGGGCTGGGACGGGCTGTGGTGTGCTGGGATGGGCTGTGGTGGGCTGGGACGGGCTGTGGTGGGATGGGACGAGCTGTGGTGGGATGGGATGGGCTGTGGTGGTCGGGGACGGGCTGTGGTGGTCGGGGACGGGCTGTGGTGGGCTGGGACGGGCTGTGGTGGGCTGGGACGGGCTGTGGTGGGCTGGGACGGGCTGTGGTGTGCTGGGACGGGCTGTGGTGGGCTGGGACGGGCTGTGGTGGGCTGTGGCAGGCTGGAACGGGCTGTGGTGGGTTGTGGTGAGCTGGGACGGGCTGACACGGGCTGTGGTGGGCTGGGACGGGCTGTGGTGGGCTGGGACGGGCTGTGGTGTGCTGGGACGGGCTGTGGTGGGCTGGGACGGGCTGTGGTGGGCTGTGGCAGGCTGGAACGGGCTGTGGTGGGCTGTGGTGGGCTGGGACGGGCTGGGACGGGATGGGACGAGCTGTGGTGTGCTGGGATGGGCTGTGGTGGGCGGGGACGGGGCTGTGGTGGACGGGGACGGGCTGTGGTGGGCTGGGATGGGCTGTGGTGGGCTGGGAAAGGCTGTGGTGGGCTGGGACGGGCTGTGGTGGGCTGGGACGGGCTGTGGTGGGCTGGGACGGGCTGTGGTGGGCTGGGACGGGTTTCGGTGGGCTAGGACGGGTTGCGGTGGGCTGGGACGGGCTGGTACGGGCTGGGATAAGCTGTGTTGGGCTGTGGTAAGCTGGGACGGGCTGTGGTGGTCTGGAACGGGCTGTGGTGGGCTGTGAAGCGCTGTGGTGGGCTGGGACGGGCTGTGGTGGGCTGTGGTGGGCTGTGGTGTGCTGGGACGGGCTGTGGTGTGCTGGGACGGGCTGTGGTGTGCTGGGAAGGGCTGTGACGGGCTGGGACGAGCTGGGATGGGCTGGGACAAGCTGTAGTGTGCTGGGACGGGCTGCGGTGGGCGGGGATGGGCTGTGGTGAGCTGGGACGGGCTGTGGTGGGCTGGGACGGGCTGGGACGTGCTGGGACAGGCTGTGGTGGAATGGGACGGGCTGGGACAGGCTGTGGTGGGCTTTGGTGGGTTCTAGTGAGCTTGAGAAGGGTTGTGGTGGGCTGGGACGGGCTGGGACGAGCTCTGGCGGTCTGTGACAGGCTGTGGTGGGCTCAGACGGGCTGGGACGGACCGTGGTGGGCCGTGGTGGGCTTGGACGGGCTGTGGTGGGCTGGGACGGGCTGTGGTAGGCTGGGACGGGCTGTGGTGGGTCGTGGTGGGCCGTTTTGGGCCGGTATGGGAAGGGATGGTCTATGTTGGGCCGTGGTGGGCTGGGACAGGTCATGGTGGGCTGAGACGGCCCGTGGTGAACTGTGGTGGGCTGTGGTGGCCCGTGGTGGGCTGTGGTGGGCCGTGGTGGGCTGGGACGGGCCGTGGTGGGCTGTGGTGGGCTGGGACGGGCTGCGGTGGGCTTATATGGGCTGGGACGGGCTGTGGTGGGCTGGGACGGGCTGTGGTGGGCCGGGACGGGCTGTGGTGGGCCGGGACGGGCTGTGGTGGGCCGGGACGGGCTGTGGTGGTCCGTGGTGAGCAGGGACGGGCTGTGGTGGGCTGTGGTGGGCCGTTTTGGGCCTGGATGGGAAGGGGTGGGCTGTGGTGGGCCGTGGTGGGCTGTGGCAGGCCGTGGTGGGCTGGGACGTGCCGTGGTGGGCTGTGGTTGGCCGTGGCTCGCTGCGGTGGGCCGTGGAGGGCTGTGGTGGGCTGGGACGGGCTGTGGTGGGCTGGGACGAGCTGTGGTGGGCTGGGACGGGCTGTGGTGGGCTGGGACGGACTGTGGTGTGCTGGGACGGGCTGTGGTGTTCTGGGACGGGCTGTGGTAGGCTGTGGTGGACTGGGACGGGCTGGGACGGTCTGTGGTGGGCTGGGACAGTCTGTGGTGGGCTGGGACGGGCTGTGGTGGGCGGGGATGGGCTGGGACAGGCTGGGACGGGCTGGGATGAGCTGTGGTCGGCTGGGATGGGCTGTGGTGGGCTGGGACGGGCTGTGGTTGGCTGGGACGGGCTGCTGTGGGCTGGGACGGGCTGGGACGAGCAGGGAAGGGCTGTGGAGGGCTGGGACGGGCTGTGGTGGGCTGGGACGGGCTGTGGTGGTCTGGAACGGGCTGTGGTGGGCTGGGACGTGCTGTGGTGTGCTGGGACGGGCTGTGGTGTGCTGGGACGGGCTGCGGTGGGCTGGGACGGGCTGCGGTGGGCTGGGACGGGCTGCGGTGGGCTGGGACGGGCTGCGGTGGGCTGGGACGGGCTGGGACGGGCTGGGATAGGCTGAGATAGGCTGTGGTTGCCTGGGAAATTCTGTGGTGGGCTGTGGTGGGCTCTGGTGGTCTGGAACGGGCTGTGGTTGGGCTGGGACGGGCTGCGGTGGGCTGGGACGGGCTGTGGTGGGCGGTGCCGGGCTGTGGTGGGCGGTGCCTGGCTGTGGTGGGCGGTGACGGGCTGTGGTGGTCTGGGACCGGCTGGGAAGGGCTGTGGTGGGCGGTGACGGTCTGTGGTGAGCTGGGACAGGCTGGGAAGGGCTGTGGTGGGCTGTGGTGGGCTGGAACGGGCTGTGGTGGTCTGGAACGGGTTGTGATGGGCTGGGACGGGCTGGGACATGCTGGGACGGGCTGTGGTGGGCTGCGACGGGCTGTGGTGGGCTGCGACGGGCTGGGATGTGCTGGGACGGGCTGGGGCGGGCTGTGGTGTGCTGGGACGGGCTGTGGTGGGCTGGGACGGGCTGGGACGGGCTGTGGTGGGTTGTGGTGGACTGGGACGGTCTGTGGTGTGCAGGGACGGGCTGTGGTGGGCTGCGACGGGCTTCGATGGGCTGAGAGGGGCTGGAACGGGCTGTGGTGGGCTGTGGTGGGCTGGGATGGGCTGGGACGGGCGGTGGTGGGCTGTGGTGAGCTGGGACGGGCTGTGGTGGGCTGGGACAGGCTGGGATAGGCTGACACAGGCTGTGGTGGGCTGGGACGGGCTGTGGTGTGCTGGGATGGGCTGTGGTGGGCTGGGACGGGCTGGGACAGGCGGTGGTGGGCTGTGGTGTGCTGGGATGGGCTGGCACGGACTGTGGTAGGCTGGGACGGGCCGTGGTGGGCTGTGGTGGGCCGTGGTTCGCTGTGGTGGGCTGGGACGGGCTGTGGTGTGCTGGGACGGGCTGTGGTGTGCTGGGACGGGCTGGGATGAGCTGTGGTGGGCTGGGACGGGCTGTGGTACGGGCTGGGACGGGCTGTGGTGTGCTGGGACGGGCTGTGGTGTGCTGGGACGGGCTGTGGTAAGCTGTAACCGGCTGTGGTGGGCTGGGACGGGCTGTGGTAAAGTGGGACGGGCTGGTACGAGCTGTGGTGTGCTGGGACGGGCTGTGGTGTGCTGGGACGGGCTTGGATGGGCTGGGACGGTCTGTGGTGGGCTGTGGTAAGCTGGGACGGGCTCTGGTGGGCTGGGACGGTCTGTGGTGTGCTGTGGTGGGCTAAGACGGGCTGTGGTGGGCTGAGACGGGCTGTGGTGGGCTGTGGTGGGCTGGGACGGGCTGTGGTGGGCTGGGACGGGCTGTGGTTGGCTGGGACGGGCTGTGCTGGTCTGTGGTGGGCTGGGACGGGCGGGGACGGGCTGTGGTGGGCTGGGACGGGCTGGCACGGGCTGGCACGGGCTGGGACGGGCTGTGGTGGGCTAGGGACGGGCTGTGGTGTGCTGGGACGGGCTGTGGTGTGCTGGGACGAGCTGTGGTAAGCTGTAACCGGCTGTGGTGGGCTGGGACGGGCTGTGGTGGGCGGTGACGGGCTGTGGTGTGCTGGGACGGGCTGGGACGGGCTGTGGTGGGCTGGGATGGGCTGTGGTGGGCTGGGACGGGCTGTGGTGGGCTGTGGCAGGCTGGAACGGGCTGTGGTGGGTTGTGGTGAGCTGGGACGGGCTGACACGGGCTGTGGTGGGCTGGGATGGACAGGTACGAGCTGTGGTGGGCTTGGACGGGCTGTGGTGGGCTGGGACTGGCTCTGGTGGTCTGGGACGGGCTGTGGTGGGCTTGGACGGGCTGTGGTGGGCTTGGACGGGCTGTGGTGGGCTGGGACTGGCTATGGTGGGCTGGGACGGGCTATGGTGGGCTGCGACGGGCTGTGGTGGGCTGTGGTGGGCTGGGACGGGCCGTGGTAATCCGGGACGGGCTCTTGTAGGCCCGGACGGGCTGTGGTGGGCTGTGGTGAGTTGGGACGGGCTGTGGTGGACTGTGGTGGGCTGGGACGGGCTGCGGTGGGCTGGGACAGGATGTGATGGACAGGGACGGGCTGTGGTGTGCGGGGACGGTCTGTGGTAGGCTTGGACGGGCTGGGATGTGCTGGGATGGTCTGTAGTGGGCTGTGGTGGGCTGGCACGGTCTGGGACGGGATGTGGTGAGCTGGGACGGGCTGTGGGCTGGGACGGGCTGGGACGGGCCATGGTGGGCCGGGACGGGCCGTGGTGGGCCGGCACGGGCTGTGGTAAGCCGGGATGGGCTCTGGTGGGCCAGGACGGGCTGTGGTGTGCTATGGTGGGTTGGGACTGGCTGTGGTGGGCTGGGACGGGCTGTGGTGAGCTGGGACGGGCCGTGGTGGGCTGTGGTGGGCCGTGGCTCGCTGCGGTGGGCCGTGGAGGGCTGGGACGGGCTGGGATGTCTCTGGTGGTCTGGGACGGGCTGTGGTGGGCTGGGACGGACTGTGGTGTGCTGGGACGGGCTGTGGTGTTCTGGGACGGGCTGTAGTAGGCTGTGGTGGGCTGGGACGGGCTGGGACGGGCTGTGGTGGGCTGGGACGGGCTGTGGTGGGCGCGGACGGGCTGGGACGGGCTGGGATGAGCTGTGGTCGGCTGGGACGGGCTGGGACAAGCTGGGATAGGTTGAGATAGGCTGTGGTGGCCTGGGACATTCTGTGGTGGGCTGTGGTGAGCTCTGGTGGTCTGGATCGGGCTGTGGTTGGGCTGGGACAGGCTGGGACAAGCTGTGGTGGGCTGGGACAAGCTGTGGTTTGCGGGGACAGGCTGCGGTGGGCTGGGACGGGCTGTGGTGGGCGGTGACGGGCTGTGGTGTGCTGGGACGGGCTGGGACGGGCTGTGGTGGGCTGGGACAAGCTGTGGTGGGCGGTGACGGGCTGTGGTGGGCGGTGACGGGCTGTGGTGGGCGGTGACGGGCTGTGGTGGGCTGGGACCGGCTGGGAAGGGCTGTGGTGGGCGGTGACGGTCTGTGGTGAGCTGGGACAGGCTGGGAAGGGCTGTGGTGGGCTGTGGTGGGCCGGAACGGGCTGTGGTGGTCTGGAACGGGCTGTGATGGGCTGGGACTGGCTGGGACATGCTGGGACGGTCTGTGGTGGACTGGGACGGTCTGTGGTGTGCTGGGACGGGCTGTGGTGGGCTGCGACGGGCTGGGATGGGCTGGGACGGGCTGGGGTGGGCTGTGGTGTGCTGGGACGGGCTGTGGTGGGCTGGTACGGGCTGGGACGGGCTGTGGTGGGTTGTGGTGGACTGGGACGGTCTGTGGTGTGCAGGGAAGGGCTGTGGTGGGCTGTGGTGGGCTGTGCTGGTCTGTGGTGTGCTGGAACGGGCTGTGATGGGCTGTGGTGGGCTGGGACGGGCTGGGACGGGCGGTGGTGGGCTGTGGTGAGCTGGGACGGGCTGTGGTGGGCTGGGACAGGCTGGGATAGGCTGACACAGGCTGTGGTGGGCTGGGACGGGCTGTGGTGTGCTGGGACGGGCTGTGGTGGGCTGGGACGGGCTGGGACAGGCGGTGGTGGGCTGTGGTGTGCTGGGATGGGCTGGCACGGACTGTGGTAGGCTGGGACGGGCTCTGGTGGGCTGTGGTGGGCCGTGGTTCGCTGTGGTGGGCTGGGACAGGCTGTGGTGGGCTGGGACGGGCTGTGGTGTGCTGGGACGGGCTGTGGTGGGATGGGACGGGCTGTGGTGTGCTGGGACGGGTTGGGACGGGCTGGGACGAGCTGTGGTGGCCTGTGGTGGGCTGTGGTAGGCTGGGACGGGTTGTGGTGGGCTGGGACAGGCCGTGGTGGGCTGTGGTGTGCTGGGACGGGCTGTGGTGTGCTGGGACGGGCTGTGGTGTGCTGGGACGGGCTCTGGTGGGCTGGGACGGTCTGTGGTGGGATGTGGTAAGCTGGGACGGGCTCTGGTGGGCTGGGACGGTCTGTGGTGTGCTGTGGTGGGCTAAGACGGGCTGTGGTGGGCTGTGGTGGGCTGGGACAGGCTGTGGTGGGCTGGGACGGGCTGTGGTGGGCTGGGCTGGGCCGTGGTGGGCTGGGACGGGCTGTGGTGCTCAGGGAGGGGCTGTGGTGGGCTGGGACGGGCTGTGGTGGGCTGTGGTGGGCTTGGACGAGTTGTAGTGGGCCAGGACGGACTGTGGTGGGCTGTGGTGGGCTGGGACGGGCTGTGGAGGTTTGGGACGGGCTGTGGTGGTCTGTGGTGGTCTGTATTGGGCTGTGGTGGGCTGGGACGGGTTGTGGTGGGCTGGGACGGGCTATAGTGCTCAGGGACGGGCTGTGGTGGGCCGGGACGGGCTGTGGTGGGCTGTGGTGGGCTGGGACGAGTTGTATTGGGCCGGGACGGGCTGTGGTGGGCTGTGGTGTGCTGGGACGGGCTGTGGTGGGCTGGGACGGGCCCTGGTGGGCTGGGACGGGCCGTGGTGGTCTGCGGTAGGCTGTGGTGGGCTGGGACGGGCTGTGGTGGGCTGGGACGGCCTGTGGTGGCATGGGACGGGCTGTGGTGGCATGGGACGGTCTGTGGTTTTCTGTATTGGGCTGTGGTGGGCTGGGACGGGCTGTGGTGGGCTGTGGTTGTCTAGAACAGGCTGGGACGGGCTGGGACGGGCTGTTGTGTGCTGGGACGGGCTGTGGAGGGCGGTGACGGACTGTGGTGGGCGGTGACGGGCTGTGGTGGGCTGGGACCGGCTGGGAAGGGCTGTGGTGGGCGGTGACGGTCTGTGGTGAGCTGGGACAGGCTGGGAAGGGCTGTGGTGGGCTGTGGTGGGCTGGAACGGGCTGTGGTGGTCTGGAACGGGCTGTGATGGGCTGGGACGGGCTGGGACATGCTGGGACGGTCTGTGGTGGACTGGGACGGTCTGTGGTGTGCTGGGATGGGCTGCGACGGGCTGGGATGGGCTGGGATGGGCTGTGGTGGGCTGGGACGGGCTGTGGTGTGCTGGGACGGGCTGTGGTGGGCTGGTACGGGCTGGGACGGGCTGTGGTGGGTTGTGGTGGACTGGGACGGTCTGTGGTGTGCAGGGAAGGGCTGTGGTGGGCTGTGGTGGGCTGGAACGGGCAGTGGTGGTCTGGAACGGGCTGTGATGGGCTGTGGTGGGCTGGGACGGGCGGTGGTGGGCTGTGGTGAGCTGGGACGGGCTGTGGTGGGCTGGGACAGGCTGGGATAGGCTGACACAGGCTGTGGTGGGCTGGGACGGGCTGTGGTGTGCTGGGACGGGCTGTGGTGGGCTGGGACGGGCTGGGACAGGCGGTGGTGGGCTGTGGTGTGCTGGGATGGGCTGGCACGGACTGTGGTAGGCTGGGACGGGCCGTGGTGGGCTGTGGTGGGCCGTGGTTCGCTGTGGTGGGCTGGGACAGGCTGTGGTGTGCTGGGACGGGCTGTGATGTGCTGGGACGGGCTGTGGTGGGATGGGACGGGCTGTGGTGTGCTGGGCCGGGTTGGGACGGGCTGGGAAGAGCTGTGGTGGCCTGTGATGGGCTGTGGTAGGCTGGGACGGGTTGTGGTGGGCTGGGACAGGCCGTGGTGGGCTGTGGTGGCCTGTGGTGGGCTGGGACAGGCTGTGGTGCTCAGGGACAGGCTGTGGTGGGCCGGGACGGGCTGTGGTGGGCTGGGACGAGTTGTATTGGGCCGGGACGGGCTGTGGTGGGCTGTGGTAAGCTGGGACGGGCTGTGGTGGGCTGGGACGGGCTGTGGTGGGCTGGGACGGGCTGTGGTAGGCTGGACGGGCTGTGGTGGGCTGGGATGGGCTGTGGTGGGCTGTGGTGGGTTGTGGTGAGCTGGGACGGGCTGGGACGGGCTGTGTTGGGCTGGGACGGGCTGTGGTGGTCTGGGAGGGGCTGTGTTGGGCGGGGACGGGCTGTGGTGGGCTGGGACCGACTGGGTGGGCTGTGGTGGCCTGTGGTGGGCTGGGACGAGTTGTAGTGGGCCGGGATGGGTTGTGGTGGTTTGTGGTGGGCCGGGACAGGCTGTGGTGGGCTGTGGTAAGCTGGGACGGGCTGTGGTGGGCTGGGACGGGCTGTGGTGGGCTGGGACGGGCTGTGGTGGGGTGTGGTGAGCTGGGACGGGCTGGGAAGGGCTGTGTTGGGCTGGGACGGGTTGGGACGGGCTGGGAGGGGCTGTGTTGGGCGGGGACGGGCTGTGGTGGGCTGGGACCGACTGGGTGGGCTGTGGTGGCTTGTGGTGGGCTGGGACAAGTTGTAGTGGGCCAGGACGGGTTGTGGTGGTCTGTGGTGGGCCGGGACAGGCTGTGGTGGGCTGTGGTAGGCTGGGACGGGCTGTGGTGGGCTTGGACGGGCTATGGTGGGCTGGGACGGGCTGGGACGGGCTGTGGTAGGTAGGGATGGGCTGTGGTGGGCTGGCACGGGCTGTGGTGCTCTGGGACGGGCTCTGGTGGGCAGGAATGTGCTCTGTTGGGCTAGGACGGGCTGTGGTGGGTAGGGACGGGCTGTGGTGAGCTGAGACGGGCTGTGGTGGCCTGGGACGGGCTGTGGTGGGCTGGGACGGGCTGTGGTGGGCTGGGACAGGCTGTGGTGGGCTGGGACGGGCTTTGGTGTGCTGTGGTGGGCTGGGACGGGCTGTGGTGGGCTGGGACGGGCCTTGGTGGGCTGGGACAGGCCGTGGTGGGCTGGGACGGGCCGTGGTGGGCTGGGACGGGCCGTGGTGGGCTGGGACGGGCCGTGGTGGTCTGTGGTAGGCTGTGGAGGGCTGGGACGGGCTGTGGTGGGCTGGGACGGCCTGTGGTGGCATGGGACGGGCTGTGGTGGCATGGGACGGTCTGTGGTGTGCTGTATTGGGCTGTGGTGGGCTGGGACGGGCTGTGGTGGGCTGTGGTGGGCTGGGACGGACTGTGGTGGTCTGGGACGGGCCGTGGTGGCCTGGGACGGGTCGTGGTGGGCTGACTGGCCGTGGTGGGCTGGGACGGGCCGTGGTGGGCTGCGGTAGGCTGTGGTGGGCTGGGACGGGCTGTGGTGGCATGGGACGGGCTGTGGTGGCATGGGACGGGCTGTGGTGTGCTGTATTGGGCTGTGGTGGGCTGGGACGGGCTGTGGTGGGCTGGGACGAGCTGTGGTGGGCTGGGACGGGCCGTGGTGGGCTGGGACGGGCCGTGGTGGGCGGGGACGGGCCGTGGTGGGCTGGGACGGGCCGTGGTGGGCTGGGGTGGGCTGTGGTGGGCTGGGACGGGCTCAGGTGGGTTGGGACGGGCTGTGGTGCACTGTGGTTGGCTGGGACGGGCTGTGGTGGGCGGGGACGGGCTTTGGTGGGTTAGTGGTGGGCTGGGACGACCTCTGGTGGTCTGGGACGGGCTGTACTGGGCTGTGGTGAGCTGGGACGGGCTCTGGTGGGTTGGCACGGGGCGTGGTGGGCTGTGGTGGGCTGGGACGGGCTGTGGTGGGCTGGGACGGGCTCTGGTGGTCTGGGACATACTGTGGTGGGCTGGGACGGGCTGGGACGGGTTGTGGTGCTCTGTGGTGGGCTGGGACGTGCCGTGGTGGACCGTGGTGGTCTTGGATGGGCAGTGGTGGGCTTGGATGGGCCGTGGTGGGCTGTGGTCTGCCGTGGTGGGCTGGGATGGGCTGTGGTGGGCTGGGACGGGCTGTGGTGGGCTGGGACGGGCCGTGGTTGGCTGGGACGGGCTGTGGTGGGCTGTGGTGTGATGGGACGGGCTGTGGTGGGCTGGGACGGGCTCTGGTGGTCTGGGACATACTGTGGTGGGCTGGGACGGGCTGGGACGGGTTGTGGTGCTCTGTGGTGGGCTGGGACGTGCCGTGGTGGACCGTGGTGGTCTTGGATGGGCAGTGGTGGGCTTGGATGGGCCGTGGTGGGCTGTGGTCTGCCGTGGTGGGCTGGGATGGGCTGTGGTGGGCTGGGACGGGCTGTGGTGGGCTGGGACGGGCCGTGGTTGGCTGGGACGGGCTGTGGTGGGCTGTGGTTTTCTGGGACGGGCTGTGGTGGGCTGGGATCGGCTGGGATAGGCTGTGGTTGGTTATGGTGGGCTGGGAAGAGCTGTGGTGGTCTGGGACAAGCTGTGGTGGGCTGTGGTGGGCTGTGGTGGTCTGTGGTGGCCTTGGACGGGCTGTGGTGGGCTGGGGCGGGCTGTGGTGGGTTCTGAAGGGCTGTGGTGGGCTGTGGTGGGTTGGGACGCGCTGTGGTGGGTAGGGACGGGCTGTGGTGGGCTGTGGTGTGTTGTGACGGGTTGGCACGGGCTGGGACGGGCCGTGGTGGGCTGGGATGGGCTGCGGTTGGCTGTGGTGGGCTGGGACAGGCTGTGGTGAGCTGAGACGGGCTCTGGAGGGCTGTGGTGGGCTGGGACGGGCTGTGGTGGGCATGGCTGGGCCGTGGTGGGCTGGGACGTGCTGTGGTGCTCAGGGAGGGGCTGTGGTGGGCTGGGACGGGCTGTGGTGGGCTGTGGTGGGCTTGGACGAGTTGTAGTGGGCCGGGACGGACTGTGGTGGGCTGTGGTGGGCTGGGACGGGCTGTGGTGGTTTGGGACGGGCTGTGGTGGTCTGTGGTGGGCTGGGACGGGCTGTGGTGGGCTGGGACGGGTTGTGGTGGGCTGGGACGGGCTATAGTGCATCAGGGACGGGCTGTGGTGGGCTGGGACAGGCTGTGGTGGGCTGTGGTGGGCTGGGACGAGTTGTATTGGGCCGGGACCGGCTGTGGTGGGCTGTGGTAAGCTGGGACGGGCTGTGGTGTGCTGGGACGGGCTGTGGTGGGCTGGGACGGGCCGTGGTGGGCTGGGACGGGCCGTGGTGGTCTGCGGTAGGCTGTGGTGGGCTGGGACGGGCTGTGGTGGGCTGGGACGGCCTGTGGTGGCATGGGACGGGCTGTGGTGGCATGGGACGGTCTGTGGTGTTCTGTATTGGGCTGTGGTGGGCTGGGACGGGCTGTGGTGGGCTGTGGTGGTCTGGAACAGGCTGGGACGGGCTGGGACGGGCTGTGGTGTGCTGGGACGGGCTGTGGTGTGCTGGGACGGGCTGTGGTAAACTGGAACGGGCTGGGACGAGCTGTGGTGGGATGGGACGGGCTGTGGTGGGATGGGACGGGCTGTGGTGTGCTGGGACGGGTTGGGACGGGCTGGGACGAGCTGTGGTGGCCTGTGGTGGGCTGTGGTAGGCTGGGACGGGTTGTGGTGGGCTGGGACAGGCCGTGGTGGGTTGTGACGGGCTGTGACGGGCTGTGGTGTGCTGGGACGGGCTTGGATGGGCTGGGACGGTCTGTGGTGGGCTGTGGTAAGCTGGGACGGGCTCTGGTGGGCTGGGACGGTCTGTGGTGTGTTGTGGTGGGCTAAGACGGGCTGTGGTGGGCTGAGACGGGCTGTGGTGGGCTGGGACGGGCTGTGGTGGGCTGGGATGGGCTGTGGTGGGCTGTGGTGGGCTGGGACGAGTTGTACTGGGTTGGGACGGACTGTGGTGGGCTGTGGTGGGCTGGGAAGGGCTGTGGTGGTCTGGGACGGGCTGTGGTGGGCTGGGACGGGCCGTGGTGGGCTGGGACGGCCTGTGGTCAGTCGTCGTGGGCTGGGACGGGCCGTGGTGGCTTGGGACGGACTCTGGTGGGCCGGGACAAGCTCTGGTGGCCTCTGACGGGCTGTGATGGGCTGTGGTGTGCTGTATTGGGCTGTGGTGGGCTGGGACGGCCTGTGGTGGGCTGGGACGGGCTGGGTGGGCTGTGGTGGCCTGTGGTGGGCTGGGACGAGTTGTAGTGGGCTGGGACGGCCTGTGGTGGGCTGAGACGGGCTGTGGTGGGCTGTGGTAAGCTGGGACGGGCTCTGGTGGGCTGGGACGGTCTGTGGTGTGCTGTGGTGGGCTGAGACGGGCTGTGGTGGGCTGAGACGGGCTGTGGTGGGCTGTGGTGGGCTGGGACGGGCTGTGGTGGACTGGGACGGGCTGTGGTGGGCTTCGACGGGCCGTGGTGGCCTGGGACGGGCCGTGGTGGGCTGGGATGGGCCGTGGTGGGCTGGGACGGGCTGTGGTGCTTCAGGGACGGGCTGTGGTGGGCTGTGGTGGGCTGGGACGAGTTGCAGTGGGCCGGGACAGACTGTGGTGGGCTGTGGTAGGCTGGGACGGGCTGTGGTGGTCTGTGGTGGGCTGGGACGGGCTGTAGTGGGCTGGGACGGGCTGTGGTGGGCTGGGACAGGCTATGGTGGGCCGGGACAGACTCTGGTGCGCTGTGGTGGGCTGTGGTGGGCTATGGTGCGCTGTGGTGGGATTTGGTGAGCTAGAACGGGTTGTGGTGGGATGGGATGGGCTATAGTGGGCTGGAACGGGATTGTGGTGGGCTGGGACAGGCTCTGATGGTCTGCGGCGGCCTTGGTGGGCTGGGACAGGCTGGGAAGGGCTGTGGTGGGTTGTGGTGGGCTGGGACGGGCTGTGGTGAGCTGGGACGACCTCTGGTGGGCTGGGACGGGCTGTGACGGGCTGTGGTGGGCTGTGGTAAGCTGGGACGGGCTCAGGTGGGTTGGGACGGGCTGTGGTGCACTGTGGTTGGCTGGGACGGGCTGTGGTGGGCGGGGACGGGCTTTGGTGGGTTAGTGGTGGGCTGGGACGACCTCTGGTGGTCTGGGACGGGCTGTGGTGGGCTGTGGTGAGCTGGGACGGGCTCTGGTGGGTTGGCACGGGGCGTGGTGGGCTGTGGTGGGCTGGGACGGGCTGTGGTGGGCTGGGACGGGCTCTGGTGGTCTGGGACATACTGTGGTGGGCTGGGACGGGCTGGGACGGGCTGTGGTGCTCTGTGGTGGGCTGGGACGTGCCGTGGTGGACCGTGGTGGTCTTAGATGGGCCGTGGTGGGCTTGGATGGGCCGTGGTGGGCTGTGGTCGGCCGTGGTGGGCTGTAGTCGGCCGTGGTGGGCTGTGGTGGGCCGTGGTGGGCTGGGATGGGCTGTGGTGGGCTGGGACGGGCTGTGGTGGGCTGGGACGGGCCGTGGTTGGCTGGGACGGGCTGTGGTGGGCTGTGGTGTGATGGGACGGGCTGTGGTGGGCTGGGATCGGCTGGGATAGGCTGTGGTTGGTTATGGTGGGCTGGGAAGAGCTGTGGTGGTCTGGGACAAGCTGTGGTGGGCTGTGGTGGGCTGGCACGGGCTGTGGTGGGCTGTGGTGGTCTGTGGTGGCCTGGGACGGGCTGTGGTGGGCTGGGACGGGCTGTGGTGGGTTCTGAAGGGCTGTGATGGGCTGTGGTGGGTTGGGACGGGCTGTGGTGGGCTGGGACAGGCTGTGGTGGGCTGAGATGGGATGTGGTGGTCTGGGACAGGCTGTAATGGGCTGGGATGGGCTGTGGTGCTCCTTGGTGGGCCGTGGTGGGCTGGGACGGGCCGTGGTGGGCTGGGACGGGCTGTAGTGGGCTGTGGTGTGATGGGACGGGCTGTGGTGGGCTGGGACGGGCTGTGGTGGGCTGGGACGGGCTGTGGTGGGCTGGGACGGGCTGTAGTGGGCTGAGACGGGCTGTGGTGGGCTGGCACGGGCTGCGGTGTGAGGCGACGGGCTGTGGTAAGCTGTAATGGACTGTGGTGGGTTGGGACGGGCTGGGACGGGCTGGGACGGGCGCTGGTGAGTCTGGGACGGGCTGTGGTGGGTTGTGGTGAGTTGAGACGGGCTGGGACAGGCTGTGGTGGGCTGGGACAGGCTGGGCTGGGCTGAGGTGGGCCGTGGTGGGCGGGGACGGGCCGTGGTGGGCGGGGGACGGGCCGTGGTGGGCCGGGACGGGCCGTGGTGGGCTGGGACGGGCCGTGGTGGGCTGGCTCGGGCCGTGGTGGACTGTGGTGGGCAGTGGTGGGCCGTGGTGGGCTGTGGCGGGCTGGGACGGGCTCTGGTGGGCTGTGGTTTGATGGGACGGGCTGGGACGGGCTGTGGTGGGCTGTGACAGGCTGGGACATGCTGGGACGGGCTGGGACGGGCTGGGACAAGCTGTAGTGTGTTGGGACGGGCTGCGGTGGGCTGGGACGGGCTGCGGTGGGCGGGGACGGGCTGGAACGGGCTGGTGTGGGCTGGGACGGGCCGTGGTGGGCTGGTACAGTCTGACACGGGCTGGGACGGGCTGTGGTGGGCTGGGAAGAGCTGTGTTGGGCTTAGGCAGGCTGTGGTGGGCTGGGACGGGATGTGGTGGGCTGTGGTGGGCTGGAACAGGCTGTGTTGGGCTGGGATGGGCTGTGGTGGGCTGGGACGGGCTGTGGTCGTCTGGAACGGGCTGTGGTGGGCTGGGACGGCCTGGGACGTGCTGGGACAGCCTGTGGTGGGCTGGGACGGGGTGTTGTGGGACGGGACGGGCTGGGACGGGCTCTAGTGGGCTGCGGTGGGCTGTGGTGGGCTGGGACGGGCTGTGGCGGACTGGGAAGGGGCGTGGTGGGCTGAGGTGGGCCGTGGTGGGCCGCGACGGGCCGTGGTGGGCTGGCTCGGGCCGTGGTGGACTGTGGTGGGAAGTGGTGGGCCGTGGTGGGCTGTGGTGGGCCGTGGTGGGCCGTTTTGGGCCGGGATGGGAAGGGGTGGGCTGTGGTGGGTCGTGGTGGGCTGGAACAGGTCATGGTGGGCTGAGACGGCCGTGGTGAGCTGTGGTGGGCCGTGGTGGGCTGGGACGGGCCGTGGTGGGCTGGGATGGGCCGTGGTGGGCTGGGACGGGCTGTGACGGGCTGTGACGGGCTGTGACGAGCTGTGGAGGGCTGTGGTGGGCTGGGACGGTCTGGGACGGGCTGTGGTGTGCTGGGACGGGCTGTGGTGTGCTGGGACGGGCTGTGGAGGGCTGTGGTGGCCTGTGGTGGGCTGTGGTTGGCTGGTACGGGCTGTGGTGTGCTGGGGCGGGCAGTGGTGGGCTGGGACGGGCTGTGGAGGGCTCTAGTGGGCTGGGACAGTCTGTGGTGGACTGGGACGGGCTGTGGTGGGCTGGGACGGGCTGGGATGGGCCGTGGCAGGCCAGGGTGGGGCGTGGTGGGCTGGGACGGGCTTTGGCAGGCTGCGGTGGGCTGTAGTGGGCTGGGACGGGCTGTGGTGTGCTGGGACGGGCTGGGACGGGCTGTGGTGGGCTGGGACTGGCTGTGGTGGGCTGGGACTGGCTGTGGTGAGCTGGGACGGGTTGGAACGAGCTGGGATGGGCTGGGACGGGCTGTGGTGGGCTGGGACTGGCTGTGGTGGGCTGGGTCGGGCTGTGGTGTTCTGGGATGAGCTAGGACGAGCTGGGACGGGCTGGGACGGGCTGGGATGGGCTGTGGTGGGCGGGGACGGGCTGGGACGGGCTCTGGTGGTCTGGAACGGGCTGTGGTGGGCTGGGACGGGCTGTGGTGGGCTGTGGTGGGTGGGACGGGTTGGGACGGGCTGTGGTGGGCTGTGATGGGCTGTGGTGTGCTGGGATGGGCTGTGGTGGGCTGGGACGGGCTGGCACCGCCTGGGACGGGCTGTGGTGGGCTCGGACAGGCTAGGACGGTCTGTGGTGGACTGGGACGGGCCGTGGTGGGCTGGGACAGTCTGTGGTGGGCTGGAACGGGCTGTGGTGGGCTGGGACGGGCTAGGACGGTCTGTGGTGGACTGGGACGGGCCGTGGTGGGCTGGGACAGTCTGTGGTGGACTGGGACGGGCCGTGGTGGGCTGGGACAGTCTGTGGTGGGCTGGGACGGGCTGTGGTGGGCTGGGACAGTCTGGGATAGGCTGAGACAGGCTGTGGTGGCCTGGGATATTCTGTGGTGGGCTCTGGTGGTCTGGAACGGGTTGTGGTGGGCTGGGACGGGCTGTGGTGGGCTGGGACGGGCTGTGGTGTGCTGGAACGGGCTGTGGTGTGCTGGGACGGGCTGTGGTGTGCTGAGACGGGCTGTGGTGTGCTGGGACGGGCTGTGGTGGGCTGGGACGGGCTGTGGTGGGCTGGGACGGGCTGTGGTGGGCTGTGGTGTGCTGGGACGGGCTGTGGTGGTCTGGGACGGGCTGTGGTGGGCTGGGACGGGCTGTGGTGGGCTGGGACGGGCTGTGGTGGGCTGGGACGGGCTGTGGTGGGCTGGGAGGGGCTGTGGTGGGCTGACACGGGCTGTGGTGGGCTGGGACGGGCTGTGGTGGGCTGGGATTGGCTGTGGTGAGCTGGGACGAGCTGGGACTGCCTGGGATGGGCTGGGATGGGCTGTGGTGGTCTGGGACGGGCTGCGGTGGGCCGTGGTGGGCAGGGACGGGCCGTGGTGAACCGTGGTGGGCTGTGGTGGGCCGTTTTGGGCCGGGATGGGAAGGGGTGGGCTGTGGTGGGCCGTGGTGGGCTGGGACGGGCCGCGGTGGGCTGTGGTGGGCCGTGGTTCCTTGGACGGGCCGTGGTGGGCTGGGACTGGCTGTGGTGAGCTGGGACGGGCTGTGGTGGTCTGGGATGGGCTGTGGTGGGCTGGGACGGGATGTGGTGGGCCGTGGTGGGCTGTGGCGGGCCGTGGTGGACTAGGACGGGCCGTGGTGGGCTGTGGTGGGCCATGGTGGTCTGGGACGGGCTGTGGTGGGCTGTGGTGGGTTCTGGTGAGCTTGAGACGGGCTGTGGTGGTCTGGGACGGGCTGGGATGGGCTGTAATAGGCGGGGACGGCCTGTGGTGGGCTGTGATGGGCTGTGGTGTGCTGGGATGGGCTGTGGTGGGCTGGGACGGGCTGTGGTGTGCTGGGACGGGCTGTGCTGTTCTGGGACGGGCTGGCACCGCCTGGGACGGGCTGTGGTGGGCTGGGACAGGCTGTGGTGGGCTGGAACGGGCTGTGGTGGGCTGGAACGGGCTGTGGTGGGCTGGGACGGGCTGTGGTAAGCTGGGACTGGCTGTGGTGGGCTGGGTCGGGCTGTGGTGTTCTGGGATGAGCTAGGACGAGCTGGGACGGGCTGGGACAGGCTGGGATGGGCTGTGGTGGGCGGGGACGGGCTGGGACGGGCTCTGGTGGTCTGGAACGGGCTGTGGTGGGCTGGGAAGGGCTGTGGTGGGCTGGGACGGGCTGTGGTGTTCTGGGACGAGCTGTGACGGGCTGGGATGGGCTGTGGTGTGCTGGGACGGGCTGTGGTGTGCTGAGACGGGCTGTGGTGTGCTGGGACGGGCTGTGGTGGGCTGGGACGGGCTGTGGTGGGCTGGGACGGGCTGTGGTGGGCTGGGACAGGCTGTGGTGGGCTGGGACGGGCCGTGGTGGCTCGGGGCAGGCTCTGGTGGGCCGGGACGGGCTCTGGTGGGCTGTGGCGGGCTGTGCTGGGCTGTGCCGGGCTGTGGTGTGCTGTGCCGGGCTATGGTGGGCTAGGACGGGCTGGGAAGGGCTGGGACAGGCTGGGACGGTCTGTGGTGGGCTGTGGTGGGCTGGGACGGGCTGTGGTGGGCTGGGACGGGCTGTGGTGGGCTGGGACGGGCTGTGGTGGGCTGGGATGGGCTGTGGTAGGCTGGGACGGGCTGTGGTGGGCTAGAAGGGGTTTTGTTCAGCGGGGACAGTTTGTGGTGGGCGGGGACGGGCTGTGGTTGGCTGTGGAAGGCTGGGACGGGCTGTGGTGGGCTGTGGTGGGCTGTGGTGAGCTGGGACGGGCTGTGGTGGGCTGTGGTGGGCTGTGGTGGGCTGGGACGGGCTGTGGTGGGCTGGGACGGGCTGGGATGGGCTGCGGTGGGCTGTGGCTGCCTGGGACGGGCTGTGATGTGCTGGGACAAGCTGTCGTGGGCTGGGATGGGCTGTGGTGGTCTGGGATGGGTCGTGGTGGGCTGGGACAGGCCGTGGTGAACTGGGACGGGCCGTAGTGGGCTGCGGTGGTTTGTGGTGGCCTGGGAAGGGCTGTGGTGAACTGTGATGGGCTGTGGTGGGCCTTGGTGGCCTGGCACGGGCTGTGGTCAGCCGTGGTGGGCTGGCACGGGCTGTGGTTGGCTGTGGCGGGCTGTGCTGGGCTGTGCCGGGCTGTGGTGGGCTGTGGCGGGCTATGGTGGGCTAGGATGGGCTGGGAAGGGCTGCGACAGGCTGGGACGGTCTGTGGTGGGCTGGGACGGGCTGGGACGGGCTGTGGTGGGCTGGGACGGGCTGTGGTGGGCTGGGACAGGCTGTGGTGGGCTGAGATGGGCTGTGGTAGGCTGGGACGGGCTGTGGTGGGCTGGGACGGGCTGTGGTGGGCTGGGACGGGCTGTGGTGGGCTGGGACAAGCTGTGGTGGGCTGTGGTGGGCGGTGGTGGGCTGTGTCGGGCTGGTACGAGCTGTGACGGGGTGGGACGGGCTGTGGTGGTCTGCGCTAGGCTGTGGTGTGCTGTAGTGGCCTGTGATGGGCTGGGTGGGGCTGTGGTGGGCTGGGACGGGCTGTGGTGGGCTGAGATGGGCTGTGGAAGGCTGGGACGGGCTGTGGTGGGCTGTGGTGAGCTGGGACGGGCTGTGGTGGGCTGTGGTGGGCTGTGTTAGGCTGGGACGGGCTGTGGTGGGCTGGGACGGGCTGCGGTGGGCTGGGATGGGCTGCAGTGGGCTGTGGCTGCCTGGGACGGGCTGTGATGTGCTGGGACAAGCTGTCGTGGGCTGGGATGGGCTGTGGTGGTCTGGGATGGGTCGTGGTGGGCTGGGACAGGCCGTGGTGAACTGGGACGGGCCATGGTGGGCTGCGGTGGTTTGTGGTGGGCTGGGAAGGGCCGTGGTGAACTGTGATGGGCTGTGGTGGGCCTTGGTGGCCTGGCAGGGGCTGTGGTCAGCCGTGGTGAGCTGGCACGGGCTGTGGTGGGCTGTGCCGGGCTGTGGTGGGCTGTGCCGGGCTATGGTGGGCTAGGACGGGCTGGGAAGGGCTGGGACAGGCTGGGACCGTCTGTGGTGGGCTGGGACGGTCTGTGGTGGGCTGGGACGGGCTGTGGTGGGCTGAGATGGGCTGTGGTAGGCTGGGACGGGCTGTGGTGGGCTAGAAGGGGTTTTGTTCAGCGGGGACAGTTTGTGGTGGGCGGGGGACGGGCTGTGGTGGGCTGTGGAAGGCTGGGACGGGCTGTGGTGGGCTGTGGTGGGCTGTGGTGAGCTGGGACGGGCTGTGATGGGCTGTGGTGGGCTGTGGTGGGCTGTGGAGGGCTGGGACGGGCTGTGGTGGGCTGGGACGGGCTGCGGTGTGCTGGGACGGGCTGCGGTGGGCTGGGATGGGCTGTGGTGGGCTTTGGCTGCCTGGGACGGGCTGTGATGTGCTGGGACAAGCTGTCGTGGGCTGGGACGGGCTGTGGTGGTCTAGCATGGGCCGTGGTGGGCTGGGACAGGCCGTGGTGAACTGGGACGGTCCGTGGTGGGCTGCGGTGGTTTGTGGTGGGCTGGGAAGGGCCGTGGTGAACTGTGATGGGCTGTGGTGGGCCGTGGTGGCCTGGCACGGGCTGTGGTCAGCCGTGGTGGGCTGGCACGGTCTGTGGTGGGCTGGGACGGGCCGTGGTGGGCTGGGACGGGCTGTGGTGTGCTGGGACGGGCTGTGGTGTGCTGGGACGGGCTGTGGTGTGCTGAGACGGGCTGTGGTGGGCTGGGACGGGCTGTGGTGGGCTGGGACGGGCTGTGGTGGGCTGGGACGGGCTGTGGTGGGCTGGGAGGGGCTGTGGTGGGCTGGGAGGGGCTTTGGTGGGCTGGGACGGGCTGTGGTGGGCTGGGACTGGCTGTGGTGGGCTGGGACGGGCTGTGCTGGGCTGGGATTGGCTGTGGTGAGCTGGGACGAGCTGGGACTGGCTGGGATGGGCTGGGATGGGCTGTGGTGGGCGGGGACGGGCCGTGGTGAACCGTGGTGGGCTGTGGTGGGCCGTTGTGGGACGGGATGGGAAGGGGTGGGCTGTGGTGGGCCGTGGTGGGCTGGGACGGGCCGCGGTGGACTGTGGTGGGCCGTGGTACCTTGGAGGGGCCGTGGTGGGCTGGGACTGGCTGTGGTGAGCTGGGACAGGCTGTGGTGGTCTGGGATGGGCTGTGGTGGGCTGGGACGGGATGTGGTGGGCCGTGGTGGGCTGTGGCGGGCCGTGGTGGACTAGGACGGGCCGTGGTGGGCTGTGGTGGGCCATGGTGGTCTGGGACGGGCTGTGGTGGGCTGTAGTGGGTTCTGGTGAGCTTGAGACGGGCTGTGGTGGTCTGGGACCGGCTGGGATGGGCTGTAATGGGCGGGGACGGCCTGTGGTGGGCTGTGATGGGCTGTGGTGTGCTGGGATGGGCTGTGGTGGGCTGGGACGGGCTGTGGTGTGCTGGGACGGGCTGTGCTGTTCTGGGACGGGCTGGCACCGCCTGGGACGAGCTGTGGTGGGCTGGGACAGGCTGGGACGGTCTGTGGTGGACTGGGACGGGCCGTGGTGGGCTGGGACAGTCTGTGGTGGGCTGGGACAGTCTGTGGTGGGCTGGAACGGGCTGTGGTGGGCTGGGACGGGCTGGGACAGGCTGGGACGGGCTGTGGTGGGCTGGGACAGTCTGTGGTGGGCTGGTACGGGCTGTGGTGGGCTGGGACAGGCTGGGACGGGCTGTGGTGGGCTGAGACAGGCTGTGGTGGCCTGGGATATTCTGTGGTGGGCTCTGGTGGTCTGGAACGGGCTGTGGTGGGCTGGGACGGGCTGTGGTGGGCTGGGACGGGCTCTGGTGGGTTGGGACGGGGCGTGGTGGGCTGTGGTGTGCTGGTACGGGCTGTGGTTGGCTGGGACAGGCTGGGACGGGCTGTGGTGGTCTGGGACGGGCTGTGGTGGGCTGTGGTGAGCTGGGACAGGCTCTGGTGGGTTGGGACGGGGCGTGGTGGGCTGTGGTGTGCTGGGACGGGCTGTGGTGGGCTGGGACGGGCTGTGGTGTTCTGGGACGAGCTGTGACGGGCTGGGATGGGCTGTGGTGTGCTTGGATGGGCTGTGGTGGGCTGGGACGGGCTGTGGTGGGCCGTGGTGGGCCGGGACCGGCCGTGGTGGGCTGCGACGGGCTCTGGTGGGCTGTGGTGGGCTGTCACCGGCTGTAGTGGGCTGGGACAGGCTGTGGTCAGCCGTGGTGGGCTGGGACGGGCCGTGGTGGCTCAGGGCAGGCTCTGGTGGGCCGGGACGGGCTCTGGTGGGCTGTGGCGGGCTGTGCTGGGCTGTGCCGGGCTGTGGTGGGCTGTGCCGGGCTATGGTGGGCTAGGACGGGCTGGGAAGGGCTGGGACAGGCTGGGACGGTCTGTGGTGGGCTGGGACGGGCTGTGGTGGGCTGGGACGGGCTGTGGTGGGCTGGGACAGGCTGTGGTGGGCTGGGATGGGCTGTGGTAGGCTGGGACGGGCTGTGGTGGGCTAGAAGGGGTTTTGTTCAGCGGGGACAGTTTGTGGTGGGCGGGGACGGGCTGTGGTTGGCTGTGGAAGGCTGGGACGGGCTGTGGTGGGCTGTGGTGAGCTGGGACGGGCTGTGGTGGGCTGTGGTGGGCTGTGGTGGGCTGTGGTGGGCTGTGGTGGGCTGTGGTGGGCTGGGACGGGCTGTGGTGGGCTGGGACGGGCTGCGGTGGGCTGGGATGGGCTGCGGTGGGCTGTGGCTGCCTGGGACGGGCTGTGATGTGCTGGGACAAGCTGTCGTGGGCTGGGATGGGCTGTGGTGGTCTGGGATGGGTCGTGGTGGGCTGGGACAGGCCGTGGTGAACTGGGACGGGCCATGGTGGGCTGCGGTGTTTTGTGGTGGGCTGGGAAGGGCCGTGGTGAACTGTGATGGGCTGTGGTGGGCCTTGGTGGCCTGGCACGGGCTGTGGTCAGCCGTGGTGGGCTGTGCCGGGCTGTGGTGGGCTGTGCCGGGCTGTGGTGGGCTGTGCCGGGCTATGGTGGGCTAGGACGGGCTGGGAAGGGCTGGGACAGGCTGGGACGGTCTGTGGTGGGCTGGGACGGGCTGTGGTGGGCTGGGACGGGCTGTGGTGGGCTGGGACAGGCTGTGGTGGGCTGGGATGGGCTGTGGTAGGCTGGGACGGGCTGTGGTGGGCTAGAAGGGGTTTTGTTCAGCGGGGACAGTTTGTGGTGGGCGGGGGACGGGCTGTGGTTGGCTGTGGAAGGCTGGGACGGGCTGTGGTGGGCTGTGGTGAGCTGGGACGGGCTGTGGTGGGCTGTGGTGGGCTGTGGTGGGCTGTGGTGGGCTGGGACGGGCTGTGGTGGGCTGGGACGGGCTGCGGTGGGCTGGGATGGGCTGCGGTGGGCTGTGGCTGCCTGGGACGGGCTGTGATGTGCTGGGACAAGCTGTCGTGGGCTGGGATGGGCTGTGGTGGTCTGGGATGGGTCGTGGTGGGCTGGGACAGGCCGTGGTGAACTGGGACGGGCCATGGTGGGCTGCGGTGTTTTGTGGTGGGCTGGGAAGGGCCGTGGTGAACTGTGATGGGCTGTGGTGGGCCTTGGTGGCCTGGCACGGGCTGTGGTCAGCCGTGGTGGGCTGTGCCGGGCTGTGGTGGGCTGTGCCGGGCTGTGGTGGGCTGTGGCGGGCTATGGTGGGCTAGGACGGGCTGGGAAGGGCTGGGACAGGCTGGGACGGTCTGTGGTGGGCTGGGACGGGCTGTGGTGGGCTGGGACGGGCTGTGGTAGGCTGGGACGGGCTGTGGTGGGCTAGAAGGGGTTTTGTTCAGCGGGGACAGTTTGTGGTGGGCGGGGACGGGCTGTGGTGGGCTGTGGAAGGCTGGGACGGGCTGTGGTGGGCTGTGGTGGGCTGTGGTGAGCTGGGACGGGCTGTGATGGGCTGGGGTGGGCTGTGGTGGGCTGTGGAGGGCTGGGACGGGCTGTGGTGGGCTGGGACGGGCTGCGGTGGGCTGGGATGGGCTGTGGTGGGCTTTGGCTGCCTGGGACGGGCTGTGATGTGCTGGGACAAGCTGTCGTGGGCTGGGACGGGCTGTGGTGGTCTGGGATGGGCCGTGGTGGGCTGGGACAGGCCGTGGTGAACTGGGACAGTCCGTGGTGGGCTGCGGTGGTTTGTGGTGGGCTGGGAAGGGCCGTGGTGAACTGTGATGGGCTGTGGTGGGCCGTGGTGGCCTGGCACGGGCTGTGGTCAGCCGTGGTGGGCTGGGACGAGCTGTGGTGGGCTGGGACAGGCTGTGATGTGCTGGGACGGGCTGTGGTGGGCCGTGGCGGGCCGGGACCGGCCGTGGTGGGCTGGGACGGGCTCTGGTGGGCTGTGGTGGGCTGGCACCGGCTGTAGTGGGCTGGGACAGGCTGTGGTCAGCCGTGGTGGGCTGGGACGGGCTGTGGTGGCTCGGGGCGGGCTGTGGTGGGCTGGGACAGGCTCTGGTGGGCTGTGCCGGGCTATGGTGGGCTAGGACGTGCTGGGAAGGGCTGGGACCGGCTGGGACGGTCTGTGGTGGGATGGGACGGGCTGGGACAGGCTGTGGTGGGCTGGGACGGGCTGTGGTGGGCTGTGGTGAGCTTGGACGGGCTGGGACGGGCTGTGGTAGGCTGGGACGGGCTGTGGTGGGCTAGAAGGGGTTTTGTTGGGCGGGGACCGGCTGTGGTGGGCGGGGACATTTTGTGGTGGGCGGGGACGGGCTGTGGTGGGCTGTGGAAGGCTGGGACGGGCTGTGGTGGGCTGTGGTGAGCTGGGACGGGCTGTGGTGGGCTGTGGTGGGCTGTGGTGGGCTGGGACGGGCTGTGGTGGGCTTGGACGGGCTGGGACGGGCTGTGGTGGGCTGTGGTGGGCTGTGGTGGGCTGGGACAGGCTGTGGTGGGCTGTGGTGGGCTGTGGTGGGCTGTGGTGGGCTGTGACGGGCTGTGGTGGGCTGTTGTGGGCTGTGGTGTGCTGGGACGGGCTGGGATGTGCTGGGACGGGCTGTGGTGGGCTGGGACAAGCTGTGGTGGGCTGTGGTGGGTTCTGGTGAGCTTAGACGGGCTGTGGTGGGTTGGGACGGTCTGTGGTGGGTTGTTGTGGGCTGGGATGGGCTGTGGTGAACTGGGACGGGTTGGGACAGACTGTGGTGGGCTGGGACAGGCTGTGGTGGGCGGGGAGGGATTTTGTTGGGCGGGGACAGACTGTGGTGGGCGGGGACAAGTTGTGGTGGGCGGGGACGGGCTGGGACGGGCTGTGGTGGGCTGGGACGGGCTGTGGTGGGCTGGGACGGGCTGTGGTGGGCTGTGGTGGGCTGGGACGGGCTGTGGTGGGCTTGGACGGGCTGGGACGGGCTGTGGTGGGCTGTGGTGGGCTGGGACGGGCTGTGGTGGGCTGTGGTGGGCTGTGACGGGCTGTGGTGGGCTGTTGTGGGCTGTGGTGTGCTGGGACGGGCTGGGATGTGCTGGGACGGGCTGTGGTGGGCTGGGACAAGCTGTGGTGGGCTGTGGTGGGTTCTGGTGAGCTTAGACGGGCTGTGGTGGGTTGGGACGGTCTGTGGTGGGTTGTGGTGGGCTGGGACGGGCTGTGGTGAACTGGGACGGGTTGGGACAGACTGTGGTGGGCTGGGACAGGCTGTGGTGGGCGGGGAGGGATTTTGTTGGGCGGGGACAGACTGTGGTGGGCGGGGACAAGTTGTGGTGGGCGGGGACGGGCTGGGACGGGCTGTGGTGGGCTGGGACGGGCTGTGGTGGGCGGGGAGGGGTTTTGTTGGGCGGGGACAGGCTGTGGTGGGCGGGGACGGGCTGTTGCTAGCTGGGACGGGCTCTCGCAGTCTGGAACGGGCTGTGTTGGGCTGACACTGGCCCTGGTAGGCTGTGCTGGGCTGTGGTGGGCTGTGGTGAGCTGGGACGTACTGTGGTGGGCTGTGACCAGCTGTGGTGGGCTGTCGTGGGCTGGGATGGGTTGTGGTGGGCTGGGACGGAACGTGGTGGGATGGGACGGGCCGTGGTGGGCTGGGACGGGCCGTGGTGGGCTGGGATGGGCTGGTACTTGATGTGGTGGGCTGGGACGGGCTGTGGTGTGCTGTGACGGGCTGTGGTGGTCTGGGACAAGCTAGGAAAAGCTGTGGGGGGCCGGGACGGGACGTGGTGGGCTGGGACGGGCCGTGGTGAGCCCGAACGGGCCGTGGTGGGCTGTGGTGGGCTTTGGTGGGCTGTGGTGGGCTGGGACAGGCTGTGATGAGCTGAGACGGCCTGTGGTGGGCCGTGTTGGGCCGGGACAGGCCCTGGTGGGCTGTGGAGTGCTGGGACGGGCTGTGGTGGGCGGGACGGACTTGGACGCACTGTGGTGTGATGGGACGGGCTGGGACGGCCTGTGTTGGGCTGGGACGGGCTGTGGTGGGCTGTGGTGGACTGGGAAGGGCTGTGGTGGGCCATGGTGGGCCGTGGTGGGCTGGGACGGGCCGTGGAGGGCTGGGACGGGCCGTGGTTGTCTGGGACAGGCTGTGGTGGACCGTAGTGGGCTGTGGTGGGCTGTGTTGGGCTGGGACGGGCTGTGGTGAGCCGGGATGGGCTGGGACGGGTTGCAGTGGTCTGGGACGGGCTGCGGTGGTCTGGGACGGGCTGTGGTGGGCTGGGACGGGCCTTGGTGGGCTGGGACGGACTGGTACTTGATGTGGTGGGCTGGGACGGGCTGTGGTGGGCTGGGACGGGCTGTGGTGGGCTGGGACAAGCTGGGACTGGCTGTGGTGGGCTGTGACGGGCTGTCGTGGGCTGGGATGGGCTGGGACAGGCTGTGGTGGGCTGTGGTGGGCTCTGGTGGGCTGGGACGAGCTGGGACGGGCTGTGACGGGCTGTCGTGGGCTGGGATAAGCTGGGACAGGCTCTGGTGGGCTTGGACGGGCTGTGGTGGGCGGGGACGGGCTGTGGTGGGCGGGGACGGGCTGTGGTGGGCTGGGACGGGCTGTGGTGGGCGGGGACGGGCTGTGGTGGGCTGGGACGGGCCGCGGTGGGCTGGGACGGGCTGCGGTGGGCTGGGACGGGCTGCGGTGGGCTGGTACTTCATGTGGTGGGCTGGGACGGGCTGTGATAAGCTGTAACCGGCTGTGGTGGGCTGTGGTGATCTGGGACGGGTTGTGGTGAGCTGAGATGGGCTGTGGTGGGCTTTGGTGGGCTGTGGTGGGCTTTGGTGGCCTGTGGTGGGCTGCGGTGGGCTGGGACGGGCTGCGGTGGGCTGGGACGGGCTGCGGTGGGCTGGGAAGGCCTGGGACGGGCTGGGACAAACTGGGACGGGCTGGGACGAGCTGGGACGGGCTGGGACGAACTGGGACGGGCTGGGACGGGCTGTGGTGGACTGTGGTGGGCGGGAACGGGCTGTGGTGAGCTGGGACGGGCTGTGGTGGGCTGGGAAGGGCTGTGGTGGGCTGGGACGGGCTCTGGTGGTCTCAAACCGGCTGTGGTGGGTTGGGAAGGGCTGGAATGGGCTTTGGTGGGTTGGGACAGGCTGTGGTGGGCTGGGACGGGCTGTGGTGGGCTTGGACCTGCTGTGGTGGTCAGGGACGGGGTCTGGTAGGTCCGGGGCGGGCTGTTGTGGTCCAGGACGGGCTGTGGTGGGCTGGGAAGTGCTGGGATGGTCTGGGACGAGCTGGGATGGGCTGTGGTGGATTGTGGTGAGCTGGGACGGGCTGACACAGGCTGTGGTGGGCTGGGACGGGCCGTGGCGGGCCGTGGTGGGCCGTGGTAAGTTGTGACGGGTTGTGGTGGGCTGGGACGGACTCTGGTGTGGTGGGACGGGCGGTGGTGGGCTGGGACTGGGTTCAGTGTGGCTGTGGTGGGCTGGGACCGGCTGCAGTGGGCTGTGGTGGGCTGGGACGGGCTGTGGTGGGTTGTGGTGGGCTGTGGTGGGTTGTGGTGAGCTGGAACGGGCTGGGACGGGCTGTGGTGGGTGTGGTGGGCTGGGACGCGCTGTGGTGAGCTGAGACGGGCTGTGGTGGGCTGGGATTTGCTGGAACAGCTGGGACGGTCTGCGGTGGGCTGGGACGGGCTGGGACGGACTGGGACGGGCTATGGTGGGCTATGGTGGCCTGGGACATGCTGTGGTGGGCTGGGACGGGCTGGGACGACCTGTGACGGGCTGGGACGGGCTGTGGTGGGCTGCGGTAGGCTGTGGTGTGCTGTAGTGGTCTGTGGTGGGCTGGGACGGGCTGTGGTGGGCTGTGGTGGGCTGGGACGGGCTGTCGTGGGTTGGGACGGGCTGTGGGGGGCTGTGGGGGCCTGGGATATGCTGTGGTGGGCTGGGAAGGGCTGGGACAAGCTGTGGCGGGCTGCGACGAGCTGTGACGGCCTGTGGTGTGCTGTAGTGGCCTGTGGTGTGCTGTGGTGGCCTGTGGTGGGCTGTGGTGGGCTGGGACGGGCTGTGGTGGGCTGGGACAAACTGTGGTGGGCTGTGGTGGGCTGTGGTGGGCTGGGATGAGCTAGGACAGGCTGGGACGGGCTGGGACGGGCTGTGGTGGGCTGTGACGGTCTGTTGTGGGCTGGGACAGGCTGTGGTGGCCTGTGGTGAGCTGTGGAGGGTTGGGACGGGCTCTAGTGTGCCGTGGTGGGCTGGGACGGGCCGTGGTAGGCTGGGATGGACTGGGACGGGCAGTGGTGGGCTGGGGTGGGCTGTGGTGGGCTGGGACGGGCTGGGACTGGCTGTGGTGGGCTGTGGGTGGCTGGGATGGGCTGTGGTGGGCTGCGACGGGCCGGGACGGGCTGTGGTGGGCCTGTACAGGCTGTGGTGGGTTGGGAAGGGCTGTGGTGGGCTGGGACGGGCTGGGACGGGCCGTGGTGAGCTGGGACGGGCCGTGGTGGGCTGGAACGGTCTCTGGTGGGCTGGGACAGGCTGTGGTGGGCTGGGACGAGCCATAGTAGGCCGGGACGGGCCCTGGTGGGCCGGGACGGGCCATGGTGGGTTGTTATGGGCCGTGGTGGGCTGGGACAGGCTGTGGTGGGCTGTGGTGGACCGTGGTGGGCTGGGATAGGCTGTGGTGGGCTGTGGTGGACCGTGGTGGGCTGGGACGGGATGTGGTAAGCTGGGACGGGATGTGGTAAGCTGGGACAGGCTTTCGTGGGCTGAGACGGGCTGGGACGGGCCGTGGTGAGCTGGGACGGGCCTTGGTGAGCTGGGACGGGCCGTGGTGGGCTGGGCTGGGCCGTGGTGGGCCGGGACGGGCCGTGGTGGGCCGGGACGGGCCGTGGTGGGCTGGGACGGGCCGTGGCGGGCTGGGACGAACTATGGTGGGCTGGGACGAACTGTGGCGGGCTGGAACGGGCCGTGGCGGGCTGGGACGGGCCGTGGCGGGCTGGGACGGGCCGTGGCGGGCTGGGAAGGGCTGTGGTGGGCTTGGACCTGCTGTGGTGGTCAGGGACGGGTTCTGGTAGGTCTGGGACGGGCTGTTGTGGTCCAGGACGGGCTGTGGTGGGCTGGGAAGTGCTGGGATGGTCTGGGACGAGCTGGGATGGGCTGTGGTGGGTTGTGGTGAGCTGGGATGGGCTGACTCAGGCTGTGGTGGGCCGGGACGGGCCGTGGTGGGCCGGTCCAGGCCGTGGTGGGCCGGAACGGGCCGTGGTGGGCCGGGCCGGGCTGTGGTGGGCTGGGACGGGTTGTGGCGGGCTGGGACGAACTGTGGTGGTCTGTGGTGGGCTGGGACGGGTCGTGGTGGGCCGGGACGGGCCGTGGTGGGCCGGGACGGGCCGTGGTGGGCCGGGACGGGCCGTGGCGGGCTGGGACGAACTGTGGTGGGCTGGGACGGACTGTGTTGGTCTGTGGTGGGCTGGGACGGGCTGTGGTGAGCTGGGACGGGCTGTGGTGGGCTGGAACAAACTGTGGCGGGCTGGGACGGGCCGTGGCGGGCTGGGACGGGCCGTGGCGGGTTGGGACGGGCCGTGGTGGGCTGGGAAGGGCTGTGGTGGGCTGGGATGGGCCGTGGCAAGCCGTGGTGGGCCGTGGTAAGCTGTGACGGGCCGTGGTGGGCTGGGACGGGCTGCGCTGGGCTGGGACAGGCTGCGCTGGGCTGGGACGGTCTGCGCTGGGACGCGCTGCGCTGGGCTGGGACGGGCTGCGCTGCCCTTGGACGGGCTGCGGTGGGCAGGGACGGGCTGTGGTGGGCGGGGACGGGCTGTGGTAGGCTCAGACAGGCTGGTACGTGCTGTGGTGAGCGGAGACGGGCCATGGTGGGCTGGGATGGGCCGTGGTGGGCTGGGACGGACTGGTACTTGATGTGGTGGGCTGGTACGGGCTGTGGTAGGCGGGGACGATCTGTGGTGGGCTGGGACGGGCTGCGGTGGGCTGGGACGGGCTGGGACGCACTGTGGTGGGCTGGGACAGGCTGTGGTGGGCGGGGAGGGATTTTGTTGGGCGGGGACAGGTTGTGGTGGGCGGCGACGGGTTGTGGTGGGCGGGGACGGGCTGTGGTGGGCGGGGACGGGACGTGGTGGGCGGGGACGGGCTGTGGTGGGCGGGGACGGGCTGTTGTAAGCTGTGACGGACTGTGATGAGCTGAGACGGCCTGTGGTGGGCCGTGTTGGGCCGGGACAGGCCCTGGTGGGCTGTGGAGCGCTGGGACGGGCTGTGGTGGGCTGGGACTGACTTGGACGCACTGTGGTGTGATGGGACGGGCTGGGACGGCCTCTGTTGGGCTGGGACGGGCGGTGGTGGGCTGTGGTGGAGTGGGAAGGGCTGTGGTGGGCCATAGTGGGCCGTGGTGGGCTGGGACGGGCCGTGGAGGGCTGGGACGGGCCGTGGTTGGCTGGGACAGGCTGTGGTGGACCGTAGTGGGCTGTGGTGGGCTGTGTTGGGCCGGGACGAGCTGTGGTGGGCTGTGGTGGGTTCTGGTGAGCTTAGACGGGCTGTGGTGGGTTGGGACGGTCTGTGGTGGGTTGTGGTGGGCTGGGACGGGCTGTGGTGACCTGGGACGGGTTGGGACAGACTGTGGTGGGCTGGGACAGGCTGTGGTGGGCGGGGAGGGATTTTGTTGGGCGGGGACAGACTGTGGTGGGCGGGGACAAGTTGTGGTGGGCGGGGACGGGCTGGGACGGGCTGTGGTGGGCTGGGACGGGCTGTGGTGGGCTGGGACGGGCTGTGGTGGGCTGGGACGGGCTGTGGTGGGCTTGGACGGGCTGGGACGGGCTGTGGTGGGCTGTGGTGGGCTGTGGTGGGCTGGGACGGGCTGTGGTGGGCTGTGGTGGGCTGTGGTGGGCTGTGACGGGCTGTGGTGGGCTGTTGTGGGCTGTGGTGTGCTGGGACGGGCTGGGATGTGCTGGGACGGGCTGTGGTGGGCTGGGACAAGCTGTGGTGGGCTGTGGTGGGTTCTGGTGAGCTTAGACGGGCTGTGGTGGGTTGGGACGGTCTGTGGTGGGTTGTGGTGGGCTGGGACGGGCTGTGGTGAACTGGGACGGGTTGGGACAGACTGTGGTGGGCTGGGACAGGCTGTGGTGGGCGGGGAGGGATTTTGTTGGGCGGGGACAGACTGTGGTGGGCGGGGACAAGTTGTGGTGGGCGGGGACGGGCTGGGACGGGCTGTGGTGGGCTGGGACGGGCTGTGGTGGGCGGGGAGGGGTTTTGTTGGGCGGGGACAGGCTGTGGTGGGCGGGGACGGGCTGTTGCTAGCTGGGACGGGCTCTCGCAGTCTGGAACGGGCTGTGTTGGGCTGACACTGGCCCTGGTAGGCTGTGCTGGGCTGTGGTGGGCTGTGGTGAGCTGGGACGTACTGTGGTGGGCTGTGACCAGCTGTGGTGGGCTGTCGTGGGCTGGGATGGGTTGTGGTGGGCTGGGACGGAACGTGGTGGGATGGGACGGGCCGTGGTGGGCTGGGACGGGCCGTGGTGGGCTAGGACGAGCTGGGACAGGCTGTGGTGGGCTGGGACGGGCTGTGGTGGGTTGGGACGGGCTGTGGTGAGCTGGGACGGGCTGTGGTGGGCTGGGACGAGCTGGGGTGGGCTGGGACAAGCTGGGACGGGCTGTGGTGGGCTGGGATGAGCTGGGACGGGCTGTGGTGGGCTGGGACGAGCTGGGACGGGCTGTGGTGGGCTGGGACGAGCTGGGACGGGCTGGCACGGGCTGTGGTGGGCTGATACTGTCTGACACTGGCTGGGACGGGCTGTGGTGGGCTGGGACGGGCTGTGGTGGCCTGGGAAGAGCTGTTTTGTGGTGAGGCGACTTCTGGTGGGCTGGGACAGGCTGTGGTGGGCTGTGGTGGGCTGGGACGGGCTGTGGTGGGCTGGGACGGGCTGTGGTGGGCTGGGAAGGGCCGTGGTGGGCTGAGGTGGGCCATGGTGGGCTGCGACGGACCGTGGTTGGCCAGGACGGACCGCTGTGGGCCGTGGTGGTCTGTGGTGGGCTGGGACGGGCCGTGCTGGGCTAGGACGGGCTGTGGTGAACTGTGGTGGGCTGGGACGGGCCGTGGTGGGCTGTGGTGGGCCGTGGTGGGCTGGGACGGGCCGTGGTGGGCTGGGGTGGGCCGTGGTGGGCTGGGACGGGCTGTGGTGGAGTGTGGTGTACTGGGAAGGGCCGTGGTGGACCGTGGTGTGCTGTGGTGGGCCATGGTGGACCATGGTTGGCCGTGGTGGGCCGGGACAGGCCGTGGTTAGCCGTGGTGGGCTGAAACAGGCTGGGACGGGCTCTGGTGGGCTGGGATGGGTTGTGGTTAGCTGAGACAGGCCGTGGTGGGCTGAGACGGGCCGTGGTGGGCTGAGACGGGCCGTGGTGGGCTGGGACGGGCTGGTACTTGCTGTGGTGGGCTGTTACGGGCTGTGGTGTGCTGTGAGAGGCTGTGGTGGTCTGGGACGAGCTGGGACGGGCTGTGGTGGGCTGGGACGGGCTGTGGTGGGCTGGGACGGGCTGTGGTGGGCTGGGACGGGCTGTGGTGGGCCGTAGTGGGCTGTGATGGGCTGGGACGGGCTGTGGTGGTCTGTGACAAGCTCTTGTGGGCTGTGGTGGGCTGGGACGAGCTGTGGTGGGCTCTGGTGGGCTCTGGTGGGCTGGGACGGGCTGTGTTGGGCTGGGACGGGCCGTGGTGGGCTGGGACGGGCTGTGGTGGGCTGCAGTGAGTAGGGACGGGCTGTGGTGGGCTGGGACAGGCTGTGGTCGGCCGTGGTGGGCTGGGAGGGGCCGCGGTTGGCTGGGACGGGCCGCGGTTGTCTGGGACGGGCCGTGGTGGGCTGGGACGGGCCGTGGTGGAATGGGATGGGCTGTGGTGGGCTGGGACGGGCTGTGGTGGGCTGGGACGGGCTGTGATGGGCGCGGACGGGCTGGGATGGTCTGTGGTGTGCTGGGACGAGCTGTGGTGGGTTGTGGAGAGCTGGGATGGGCTGTGACGGCCTGTGGTGGGCTGCGACGGTCTCTGGTGGTCTGGGACGAGCTGGGACGGGCTGTGGTGGGCTGGGACAAGCTGGGACGGGCTGCGGTGGGCTGGGATGGGCTGCGGTGGGCTGGGACGAGCTGCGGTGGCTGGGACGGGCTGTGGTGTGCTGGGACGGGCTGTGGTGGGTTGGGACGGGTTGTGGTGGGCGGGGACAGGTTGTGGTGGGCGGGGACGGGCTGGGACGTGCTGGGACGATCTGTAGTGGGCTGTGGTGGGCGGGGACGGGCTTTGGTGGGCGGGGACGGGCTGTGGTGGGCGGGTACAGGCTAGGACGGGCTCTGGTGGTTTGGAATGAGCTGGGACGTGCTGGGACGGGCTGTGGTGGGCTGGGATGGCCTTGGACGGGCTGTGGTGGGCGGGGACGGGCTGTGGTGGGCGGGGACGGGCTGTGGTGGGCTGGGACGGGTTGTGGTGGGCTGTGACGGGCTGTGGTGGGCTAGGACGGGTTGTGGTGGGCTGAGACGGGCTATGGTGGGCTGGGACAGGCTGTGGTGGGTTGTGGTGAGCTGGGACAGGCTGGGACGGGATCTGGTGGGCCGGGACGGGCTGTGGTAGGCTGGGACAGGCTCTGGTGGGCTGGGACGGGCTCTGGTGCACTGTGGTGGGCTGTGGTGTGCTGTGGTGGGTTGTGGTGAAGCTGAGACGGGCTGTGGTGGGCTGTGGTGTGCTGGGATGGGCTGTGGTGGCCTGGGATTGGCTCTGGTGGTCTGCGGCTGCCGTGGTAGGCTGGGACGGGCTGGGTCCAGCTGTGGTGGGCTGGGACGGGCTGTGGTGGGTTGTGGTGGGCTGGGACAAGCTCTGGTGGGCTGGGACGGGCTGTGGTGGGATCGGACTGGCTGGGACAGGCTGTGGTGGGCTGTGGTAAGCTGCGACGGGCTGTGGTGGGCTGCGACGGGCTGTGGTGGGCTGTGGTGGGCTGGGACGGGCTGTGGTGGGTTGTGGTGAGCTGAGACGGGCTGTGGTGAAATTGGACGGGCTGTGGTGGGCTGTGGTGTGCTGGGACATGCTGTGGTGAACTGGGAAGGGCTCTGGTGGTCTGGAATGGGCTGTGGTGGGCTGGGACGGGCCGTGGCGGGCTGCGGTGGGCTGGGACGGGCTGTGGTGGGCTGGGACAGGCTCTGGTGGACCGGGACAGACTCTGGTGGGCTGTGGTGGGCTATGGTGTGCTGTGGTGGGTTGTGGTGAGCTAGAACGGGTTGTGGTGGGCTGGGACGGGCTATAGTGGGCTGGGACGGGATTGTGGTGGGCTGGGACGGGCACTGATGGTCTGCGGCAGCCGTGGTGGGCTGGGACGGGCTGGGACGGGCTGTGGTGGGCTGGGACGGGCTGGGAAGGGCTGTGGTGGGTTGTGGTGGGCTGGAATGGGCTGTGGTGAGCTGGGACGACCTCTGGTGGGCTGGGACGGGCTGTGACGGGCTGTGGTGGGTGGTGGGCTGGGACGGGCTAGCGTGGGCTGGGACGGGATTGTGGTGGGCTGGGACGGGCTCTGATGGTCTGCGGCGGCCGTGGTGGGCTGTGACGGGCTGGGACGGGCTATGGTGGGCTGGGACGGGCTGGGAAGGGCTGTGGTGGGTTGTGGTGGGCTGGGACGGGCTGTGGTGGGCGGGGACGGGCGTTGGTGGGTTAGTGGTGGGCTGGGACGACCTCTGGTGGTCTGGGACGGGCTGTGGTGGACTGTGGTGGGCTGGGACGGGCTGTGGTGGGCTGGGACGGGCTCTGGTGGTCTGGGACATACTGTGGTGGGCTGGGACGGGGTGGGACGGGCTGTGGTGGTCTGTGGTGGGCTGGGACGTGCCGTGGTGGGCAGTGGTCGGCCGTGGTGGGCCGTGGTGGGCTGGGACGGGCCGTGGTGGGCTGGGCCGGGTTGTGGTGGGCTGGGACGGGCTGTGGTGGGCTGTGGTGTGATGGGACGGGCTGTGGTGGGCTGGGATCGGCTGGGATAGGCTGTGGTTGGTTATGGTGGGCTGGGAAGAGCTGTGGTGGTCTGGGACAAGCTGTGGTGGGCTGTGGTGGGCTGGGACGGGCTGTGGTGGGCTGGGACGGGCTGTAGTGGGCTGAGGCGGGCTGTGGAGGGCTGGCACAGGCCGGGTGGGCTGGGACGGGCTGTGGTGGGCTGTGGTGGGTTCTGAAGGGCTGTGGTGGGCTGTGGTGGGTTGGGACGCGCTGTGGTGGGTAGGGACGGGCTGTGGTGGGCTGTGGTTTGTTGTGACGGGTTGGCACGGGCTGGGACGGGCCGTGGTGGGCTGGGAATGGCTGCGGTGGGCTGTGGTGGGCTGGGACAGACTGTGGTGAGCTGAGACGGGCTCTGGAGGGCTGTGGTGGGCTGGGACGGGCTGTGGTGAGCTGGGACGACCTCTGGTGGGCTGGGACGGGCTGTGACGGGCTGTGGTGGGCTGTGGTAAGCTGGGACGGGCTCTGGTGGGTTGGGACGGGCTGTGGTGCGCTGTGGTTGGCTGGGACGGGCTGTGGTGGGCGGGGACGGGCGTTGGTGGGTTAGTGGTGGGCTGGGATGATTTCTGGTGGTCTGGGACGGGCTGTGGTGGGCTGTGGTGAGCTGGGACGGGCTCTGGTGGGCTGGGACGGGGCGTGGTGGGCTGTGGTGGGCTGGGACGGGCTGTGGTGGGCTGGGACGGGCTCTGGTGGTCTGGGACATACTGTGGTGGGCTGGGACGGGCTGTGGTGGGCTGTGGTGGGCTGGGACGTGCCGTGGTGGGCTGTGGTCGGCCGTGGTGGGCTGTGGTGGGCCGTGGTGGGCCGTAGTGGGCTGGGACGGGCCGTGGTGGCCTGGGACGGGTTGTGGTGGGCTGGGACGGGCTGTGGTGGGCTGTGGTGTGATGGGACGGGCTGTGGTGGGCTGGGATCGGCTGGGATAGGCTGTGGTTGGTTATGGTGGGCTGGGAAGAGCTGTGGTGGTCTGGGACAAGCTGTGGTGGGCTGTGGTGGGCTGGGACGGGCTGTGGTGGGCTGGGACGGGCTGTAGTGGGCTGAGGCGGGCTGTGGTGGGCTGGCACGGGCTGTGGTGTGCTGGGACGGGCTGTGGTGGGCTGTGGTGGGTTCTGAAGGGCTGTGGTGGGCTGTGGTGGGTTGGGACGGGCTGTGGTGGGCTGGGACGGGCTGTAGTGGGCTGAGGCGGGCTGTGGAGTGCTGGCACAGGCCGGGTGGGCTGGGACGGGCTGTGGTGGGCTGTGGTGGGTTCTGAAGGGCTGTGGTGGGCTGTGGTGGGTTGGGACGCGCTGTGGTGGGTAGGGACGGGCTGTGGTGGGCTGTGGTTTGTTGTGACGGGTTGGCACGGGCTGGGACGGGCCGTGGTGGGCTGGGAATGGCTGCGGTGGGCTGTGGTGGGCTGGGACAGACTGTGGTGAGCTGAGACGGGCTCTGGAGGGCTGTGGTGGGCTGGGACGGGCTGTGGTGAGCTGGGACGACCTCTGGTGGGCTGGGACGGGCTGTGACGGGCTGTGGTGGGCTGTGGTAAGCTGGGACGGGCTCTGGTGGGTTGGGACGGGCTGTGGTGCGCTGTGGTTGGCTGGGACGGGCTGTGGTGGGCGGGGACGGGCGTTGGTGGGTTAGTGGTGGGCTGGGATGATTTCTGGTGGTCTGGGACGGGCTGTGGTGGGCTGTGGTGAGCTGGGACGGGCTCTGGTGGGCTGGGACGGGGCGTGGTGGGCTGTGGTGGGCTGGGACGGGCTGTGGTGGGCTGGGACGGGCTCTGGTGGTCTGTGGTGTGATGGGACGGGCTGTGGTGGGCTGGGATCGGCTGGGATAGGCTGTGGTTGGTTATGGTGGGCTGGGAAGAGCTGTGGTGGTCTGGGACAAGCTGTGGTGGGCTGTGGTGGGCTGGGACGGGCTGTGGTGGGCTGGGACGGGCTGTAGTGGGCTGAGGCGGGCTGTGGTGGGCTGGCACGGGCTGTGGTGTGCTGGGACGGGCTGTGGTGGGCTGTGGTGGGTTCTGAAGGGCTGTGGTGGGCTGTGGTGGGTTGGGACGCGCTGTGGTGGGTAGGGACGGGCTGTGGTGGGCTGTGGTGTGTTGTGACGGGTTGGCACGGGCTGGGACGGGCCGTGGTGGGCTGGGATGGGCTGCGGTGGGCTGTGGTGGGCTGGGACAGGCTGTGGTGAGCTGAGACAGGCTCTGGAGGGCTGTGGTGGGCTGGGACGGGCTGTGGTGAACTGTGGTGGGCTGTGGTGGGCTTTCGTGGGCTGTGGTGGGCTGGGACGGGCTGTGGTGGGCGAGGACGGGCTGGGACGGGCTGTGGTGGGTTGTGGAGAGCTGGGAAGGGCTGTGGTGGGCTGTGGTGGGCTGCGACGGGCTCTGGTGGTCTGGGACGGGCTGGGACAGGCTGGGACGGGCTGTGGTGGGCTGAGACGGGCTGGGACGGGCTGTGGTGGTCTGGGACGGGCTGTGTTGGGCGGGGACAGGCTGTGGTGGGCGGGAACGGGCTGTGGTGGTCCGGGACGGGCTCTGGTGGGCTGTGGTGGGCTGGGATGGGCTGTGGTGAGCTGGGACGGGCTTGGACGGGCTGTGGGTGGCTGGGACGGGCTGTGGTGGGCTGGAACTTGCTGTGGTGGGTTTTGGTTTGTCCATCAAACAGCTTCTCTGTTTTTCTGTCTCTCAGGCCAACAGTTTTACCGTCTCCTCGGTCTCTGCCCCCTCTTGGCTTCGTCGTTTCATTATTGGAAAGAAAGGACAGAACCTGGCCAAAATAACTCAGCAGATGCCAAAGGTATGGGTGAGCTGGTTAGCTTAGCACCCCCGGCGTAGAAAAAGGTTTAGTCCAGATCACTCGTCACGAAAGAGAGAGGTGTATTCTAGCGTGGGTAAAACCAGGGGGAAATGACACAGTTCTTTGCTGTTCAAGGGAACCCTCTCTTTTACTGCTGCAAACACTGCTCCTCCTATGTTATTGTCATGGGTTGAGCCCTTCCATGGAAGCTTTATGTGGTGCTGTTTTGAGAACTGATGTAGTAGGATACCTGGAAATGGCGAGTGCAGCAAGGCTTCTCCCTGGGGAGTTAGATGGTATCTAGATAAAGGCTAAATGAGTAAACTTCTCCAAAGCCCTTGCAGAAACCGGGACGGCACCAGAGCCTTGGGCTCTAGGCACTGCCATATGGCCGAAATTGTTAAGTTTCTGACTTGTAAAATTGTGGGGATTTGGTCTGGGCTTTTTGGGAAGGAGCACATCTCTCAGTGGCAGGGATCGATGGTGTAAGGCCTGACCAAAAGCATTGGCCTGGCTTGGATCTTGGCAAATTCTGAAGAGATTCATTGTCCTTCACCTCAAGGTTCACATCAAATTCACTGGAGGAGAGGATAACATCACTTTGGAAGGACCTACAGAAGATGTGCATGTGGCTCAGGAACCGATTGAAGCCATGCTCAAGGAACTGGTGAGCTGGAGTTACTAGTTCCAGTAAGAAACTGGGGGAAGAAGGGGCAACAGAGCAGAGGTGATGAGGTGTTTGTCACATCCATAGGATGTCTTGGCATGCTTAATCGAACTTGCAGGAGACAAATTGTGTGGCCAGGTGGATGACACCCCTTGGTTATGAACCTCATCCATAGCATCCTTGAAAAGTCAGCATTAATTTTTTTGGTGCGGAGAAGGAAGGATTCTCTTGGTTATAGCTGGAGAGGCGTAGAAGTCAGTCTTTTCAATGTTTCATGAGCACAATGCTCTCTTCTCAAAGCAGAGGAATGCTTGTGCTCTGCTGAAGAGCAGAAGTGCTTGTAGCTGACCGCTGGTGAGTCAGTGCCAATACTGGCAGTAGGCAGTTACTTAGGGCACGAGACAGAAGCGGTGGCCTGTCCTACCTGGCCCTATATATTATAATATAAAATAATGTACATCCATACATATATAGATAGATATAAAAAATATAATTCTTTTTAGATCCACGGGACGGATTACGCAATAATCAAGGCTGACCACCAATTCCACCGACACCTCATTGGCAAGAAAGCAGCTAAACGGTAAGTGGAGTGCCTTTCTAGTCCTTCCCATGCTCACACTCTTCGTGTTTAGTAGATGGTATCAGGGGCTCTGTAGCTCACCCAGTGTGCTGTCTCCATCACATTTCCTCTGCTTTTCTGGAGTGGTGGTGGTACAAGGAGAGAAATGGGCCGTGAGGCCTTGCGATGGCTTTAACGTGTGAAAGTACCTTGGGAGCCTGAACAGTAGTGGAATTACTTTGATGTGTCCTGGAGGAATTTTTTTTTTTTTTTTTTTCACACGTTGCTCTGTGCGAATGACATTTTAGCAGCCAGTTGTGGGTGGTGGAAATGTGCTTGGTGAGCTTGTCCCTGTAGAGGAATGAAGGCGGTGGGTTGATTAGCATTGATAACACGCAGCTGTGGCCTTGCCTCAGAGGCAGTGGGTTGATTGACATGGGCGATGTGCAGGTGTAGCTGGTTCCCGCTAAGGGGTTAAATAGCCCTGTGGCTTGTGGGAGAGGGTGTCAGCTGGAGGAGGAGCAGTGTGGTCTGGCCTCTGGAGGAAGGTGCTACAGCACCGGCAGTAGAATACGGCCAACGCTAAAGCCTTGTTGCGGTCTGCTAGTTTGATAGCACTGCAACGTGTCCCCAGCCAAGAGTTTGGGGTAGAAAGGAACAATTATCCTCTGCTCTAAATGTGATACTGTTTGGGGAAGAAACACGCCTGGCTCTGACAAGGGAACAATGGGCTCTGTAGATGCCACGGTATTTACTTGGACAGGCTCTCGTGTGGCACAGGTCTGCTCTCGCTGAACTCCAGGGGGAAGAGGCAATTTCCCCTGGCTCAACCCTACCCCACCGAGCCCTTCCCAGAGGCGGCTTTACTTCTTCATCAGCCTCTGAGCAGTGATAATCCAGGTGCCTTGCTTCCAGGTCTTTGCCTAGCAGACGGCGTCACCACAGTCCTTGCCTCGAAGTGAACAGGATGAAGGATCTGTACAAGGTGTCTGTGCGCATTCCCCCGGACAACGAGAAGAGCAACCCGATCAGAATGGAAGGAGACCCACAGCGGGTCCCACAGGCCAAGAAAGAGCTGCTGGAACTCGCTTCCCGTATGGTGAGTGGGTAGGACGTGATGTTTGGGAGACTGCAGGGTTTGGGCTCTCGTGTTCCCTTGTAACCTTCTGGTGCGAGTGTGTGCCCCTTGCCCACGGAGCACTTGGATCTCATGACAAGTGCAAGTTCCTCTTCACAAATGTCTTCCCCTGTTCCCTCGGGTAGCCCTTCTCTGTCAACGCAGAGTGAATTTGGTCTGGAGAAAAGAGGGACAGTGCTGGCAAGTAAACCGTCGGGCAGCAAACCGCTAAGTCAAAGTAGATGGCTCTCCGGCTGAACACTCAGTGTGCCCTCTGTTCCCGTCAGGAAAATGAACACGCTGCGGACCTAATCGTTGAGCAGAAATTCCACCGGACCATCACTGGGCAGAAGGCTGAGCGGGTCTGGGAAATCCGGGAGCAATTCCCAGAGGTAAGGCTTTGTAGGAGAGGAGGAATCCAGAGGGGTTCTTTCCTACATGGGTAGTAGGCCTGTCGTCACAGAAGTCGTAACTTTAGTGGCTCTGTAGCGCAAGTGTCTGAGAAGATAGTTCTTTTAGCCAGAGGCCGCTAACACGGTTCCCCGTTTCTGAATGGGAAAAGGGCATGTGTAGGATCCCCCCAACCTTTGCATGTGTCTGACACAAGGGTTCTTGCTTTTGCTTGAGCTAACTCTAAATGACCGCTCCTGCAGGTTATCATCAACTTCCCAGACCCTGCACACAAGAGTGACATCGTCCAACTCCGAGGTCCCAAAAACGAGGTGGAGAAGTGCACCGAGTACATGCAAAAGACGGTGGCAGACCTGGTAAGGAGGTCTTCTGCCTGCACTTCCCTCCTCCGTGCCTGGATAACCCTGGGGCAAAGCAGAGCTCTACTGGCTTGGGTAGAGCTAAAACACCTCAAGAGGAGGGAGCTGTCGACGCTGTTTTGGCTGAATGGAGGCAGGGGGTAGTACCTGTTATGGGAAGGCTATAGGGGAACGTCCTTGCCTTTGTTTAGTCTTACAAGTCCCTCGTATAGAGAACTTCCTTGGGTCTAAGCCTCTTTTCAAAAGCTCGTTTATCAGAGTTCCTGAAGTCGGGCCTCCCTTGCCACGACAGTGTAATCTTCAGTTCTCCCTTCCTTTCTCCCTTAGGTTGAAAACAGCTTTTCTATTTCTGTCCCCATCTGCAAACAGTTCCACAAGAACATCGTAGGGAAAGGAGGTGCCAACATCAAGAAGGTGAGATATTGCTCCTAACTCAAGTGCTCGTGATGATCACTGCCTGCAGCAAAATCCCACTGGATGCTCTCTCCTGCCCATTGGTGATGTCCAATATAGCCTGCGAGGGTTTTTCTTCTGACATGGGACACTTCTGAGATGATTTTTTTTTTTTTTCCCTTTGTGGCAGATCCGTAAAGAAAGCAACACCAAAATTGATCTCCCAGCAAAGAACAGCAACTCGGAGACAATTGTTATCACAGGCAAGAGGGCAAACTGTGAGGCTGCTCGCCACAGGATAACATCACTTTGGAAGGACCTACAGAAGATGTGCATGTGGCTCAGGAACCGATTGAAGCCATGCTCAAGGAACTGGTGAGCTGGAGTTACTAGTTCCAGTAAGAAACTGGGGGAAGAAGGGGCAACAGAGCAGAGGTGATGAGGTGTTTGTCACATCCATAGGATGTCTTGGCATGCTTAATCGAACTTGCAGGAGACAAATTGTGTGGCCAGGTGGATGACACCCCTTGGTTATGAACCTCATCCATAGCATCCTTGAAAAGTCAGCATTAATTTTTTTGGTGCGGAGAAGGAAGGATTCTCTTGGTTATAGCTGGAGAGGCATAGAAGTCAGTCTTTTCAATGTTTCATGAGCACAATGCTCTCTTCTCAAAGCAGAGGAATGCTTGTGCTCTGCTGAAGAGCAGAAGTGCTTGTAGCTGACCGCTGGTGAGTCAGTGCCAATACTGGCAGTAGGCAGTTACTTAGGGCACGAGACAGAAGCGGTGGCCTGTCCTACCTGGCCCTATATAATATATATATGTATGTATGTGCGTACAATATTATATATATATAAAATTCTTTTTAGATCCACGGGATGGATTACGCAGTAATCAAGGCTGAGCACCAATTCCACCGACACCTTATTGGCAAGTGTGAAGAGGAAGATGAAGCCCAAGGCTCACAGTATCGGTGGATCTCATTTGATGGTGCCTCCGTGTGGTGTGGCTAGTCAGCTGAATACCTGAATGCCGGTTGGGATGGCGATGATTATAGTGGCGGAGATGAAGTATGATCGGCTGTCTACGTCTATTCCGACAGTGAATATGTGGTGGGCTCATATGACAAAGCCCAGGAATCCAATCGATAGTATAGCTCAGACTATTCCTATGTAGCCGAATGGTTCTTTTTTGCCTGCGTAATACGTTACAACATGTGAGATGATTCCAAAGCCGTGAAGGATTAAGATGTAAACTTCCTGGTGGCCAAAGAATCAGAACAGGTGCTGGTAGAGAATGGGGTCTCCCCCTCCAGCGGGGTCAAAGAATGTAGTGTTTAGGTTTCGGTCGGTCAGTAGTATGGTGATGCCGGCGGCCAGGACTGGAAGTGAGGGCACTAGGAGTATGGATCATACGAATAGGGGAATTGGATATTGCGATAAGGCAGGGGGGGTTATGTTAATGGCTGTTGTGTTAAAGTTGATGGCCCCTAAGATGGAAGACACACCTGCGAGGTGTAGGGAGAAGATGGCTAGGTCTACTGAGGCGCCAGCATGGGCTAGGTTGCCTGCTAGGGGCGGGTATATGGTTCATCCTGTTCCGACTCCAGCTTCTACTGTGGAGGACGCTAGGAGCAGTAGGAAGGACGGAGGAAGTAGTTCAGAAACTGATGTTGTTTATGCGGGGGAATGCTATGTCTGGGGCTCCAATTATAAGGGGGACTAGTCAGTTTCCAAACCCTTCGATTATAATAGCTATAACTGTGAAGAAGATTCTTACGAAGGCATGGGCGGTGATGATGACATTGTAGATTTGGTCGTCTCCTAGGAGAGTTCCTGGTTGGCCAAGTTCTGCTCGAATAAGGAGGCTGAGGGCGGTACTCGGCTATGCCTGCCCATGCTCCGAAGAGTAGGTATAGGGTGCCGATGTCATTGTGGTTTGTTGAAACTAGTCATCGGTTGATGAAGGTCACGGGTCAGGTGGCTGAGTGTTTAGGCGTTAGGCTGTAGTCCTTTTTACAGAGGTTGAATTCCTCTTCTTATCGACTCTGTGGTGAAGTTCATGTTGAGTTGCAAACTCATTGATGTACGCTGAGAGTGTGCCGGAGTCTGGTAGACAGAAGCTCGTTGGTTTGAGCGTCTAGCTGTTAATTAGAAGTTTATGGGATCGAGGCCCGTCTGTCTAGGCTTATCGTGGAGGCCCTAGCTGAATTAGAGTATCTGCGTTGCATTTAGATGGTGCAGGTTTAGTGTCCTGCGGGCCTTAGTGGTGTGGGCAGAAACTAAGAGGATTTAACTCTTAGTTAAGGCTTTGAAGGCCTTCGGTTTGGTAGGCAGGGGATCCTAAGTTTCTTAGGTAACGGTCAGGATTGCGGGAGAAGGGGGGAGAAGGAGGACTGACAGAGAAATTAAGGTAGCAATTGGTGTGCCTGTGGATTTGTTATTGTATCATTGTTTTATGAAGCTTGTAGTGTTTGGTGGGAGTGTGGAGCAATATGCAAGGCGTAGGTAGAAAAATAAACCTTGTAGGGAGAGTATTGAAATAATTATGGCTGCGGTTGATATCTCTTGCTTAGTTAGTTCCTGGATAATGAGTCATTTTGGTAAAAAGCCAGGGAGTGGGGGCAGGCCGGCTAGGGATAGTAGTGCTAGCGTCAAGGATGCGTTTAGTGATGGTATTTTTGTTCAGGAGGTTATTATTGTGGATAGTTTTGAGGAGTTGGTTGTGTTGAGGGCTAAGAAAATGGAGGCGGTTCTTAAGGAGTATGGGTAGAAGGTTATTAATGTTAGCTTGGGGTTGTATATGAGGATGATGGTTATTCAGCCTAGGTGGGCGATCGATGAGAAAGCTAGGACTTTTCGGATTTGTGTTTGGTTAAGTCCTGTTCGCCCTCCGATGGCTGCGGATGCAATGGCCACGGTTGTCAGTAGGAGTGGGTTCAGTGAGGGGGCAGTTAAGAAAAGAAGAGTGAGTGGGGGGAGTTTTATTCATGTAGAGACGAGTAGGGCAGTGGTTATAGGTGAGCCTTGTATGACCTCTGGACATCAGGAGTGAAAGGGTACTAGGCCTAGTTTTATTGCGACTGCTGTAGTTAGTAGTAGGGAGGCTGTTGGGTGGCTTAGTCGCGGAATGTCTCATTGTCCGGTGAACGGTGCGTTGATTGTGCTTGAGAAGAGGATTAATGCGGAGGCGGTTGCTTGGACGAGAAAGTATTTGATTGCAGCTTCCATAGCTCGAGGGTGGTGTGATTTTGAAAGGAAGGGGATAATGGCAAGGGTGTTGATTTCTAGTCCAGGCCAGGCTAGCAGTCAGTGGTTGCTTGAAATTGTGATGGTTGTTCCTAGTAGAAGGCTTAAGGAGAACGTTAGTTTTGTGACGGGGCTCATTTAGTAGAGGAAGAGGTTAAACCATCATTTTCGGGGTATGGGCCCGATAGCTTTTGTTTAGCTGACCCTACTGGGAAGTAATATAAGGGGAGTATGGAGCGCTTTGATCTCTTCTGTGCAGGTTCAATTCCTGTCTTCCTAAGGTTTTCAACGGAGACAATGGGATTCGGACATAGAGACGGTCTCCGGTTCACCTCAAACAGGAGAACTGAATGCAGTTGTTCGTGTTTTCCGAGAATGGAATGTACCACTCCACCTTGTTACTGATTCTGCTTATGTTGCAGGTATTGTTCCACGAGCTGAAGCTTCTGTGCTGCGGAGTGTTTCGCATTCACAACCCTTTACCCTGTTACAGGAACTTATTTTCCTTTTGGACTCTCGATCTGCGCCTTATTTTGTTATGCATATTAGGTCTCATACCTCGCTACCTGGTTTTCTTGCAGAAGGCAATCGACGAGCTGACCTATTGCCGTGACCAGTTCAAGTACTGCCAGACCGTATTGCACAAGCTAAGCGAAGGCACTCTTTTTTTCCATCGAAACGCTGGAGCTCTTAAGCGACAGTTTGGCCTTGCTGCTCAACAAGCATCAAGTATTATTGCTGTCTGTCCCGATTGTCAAAAACATTCTTTCCCATCAGTTGCTGCAGGAGTTAATCCTAGAGGATTACAAAGCCTACCGTTATGGCAAACAGATGTCACGCATGATTCTGAATTTGGTAGCCTTAAATATATCCACTCTTCCATTGATACATTTTCAGGTGCCTTGGTTGCCTCGTGTCACACAGGAGAAAAGGCACGAGCTGTTCGTAGACATTTAATGCGTGCTTTTGCTGCTTTAGGTATTCCCTTAAGCTGGACCGTTATCGGTCTTTATCTTTACGTTTCAACAACTGTAAAAACCTCTTTTGCCCTATGGGGTAGAACTCACATTACCGGCATTGCTCATTCCCCCACCGGTCGATCTCTCATTGAAGGGTCTCATCGGTCTCTGAAACGTTTATGACAACAACAAAAAGGGGGAATGGGCATGGCTATTCCCGAGGAACGGTTACAGAAAGCGTTGTATGTTTTTAATTTTTTGAATTGTTCTTGAATAGATAACGACCCACCGATAGGTCGACGTTTCACTGCAGCTACCTCCGTCGAGGCACGGGTTAAAGGCCCGGTATCGGTCCGAGATGCAGAAACAGGTAAAATTATGGGACCATATCCTCTTGTTACACGGGGAAAAGGTTATGCTTGTGTCTCTACAGAAAAAGGACCTAGATGGATCCCAGCAAAGAATGTAAGACCTTTCCGTGAACCTTTACCGCAGGCAGCCGATACCGACACCGACACTACAGAATGAAATAAAAACTGTGTGAGGATTACTGTTTTGCATTAATGTTAGATACCCAAAATCAGGACATAGGATATAGATTTCGCTTTTTACAGCGCCTAGAACGAGCACTATCACCCTGGATCAAGCCACTGAACAGAGGTAATACTCTCGGACCAAGCGGGGGAACGGGACGACTCATTGTCCATGGAACGATGATTCCATTGACACTGATAAGGGGAAGGGAGGATTCATCATGAGAGAACAACTAGGTATTACGAAGGAGAACAGGAACGATAAACATGGTTATTTAGTGTTTAATAGGTGTCTGCACGCTTGTCGAGATATCTAGTTAGGTAACTACAGGAGTGGTTTCTGCCCTGAGCCTGGTGGCGCGCACAGCTGCGGCTTGTGTCCTGGCTCAGAGATGTAAACAGGGGCTTCTCTGTTAGGGTAAAGTGTCTCTCTTTGCATCAAAAGGAGGGAATGAAGGGGATGACCCCAGAGGTATGTTCAGAGAAGGCATGCTATGTTTCGAACTTTTTGACGGAAACGGTTCTTGTTTGGTGTGCCCTTCCGCCTACGTATAACGTTAATCCAAAAGAAGGTGATGTTGTTTACACTTTGCATGTCGAGCATTGTCTTTCTGTAGATGCTAATGTAGTAGGAGGCTAGGATGGGAACGTGTCGCAGCGCTTCTTCTCTTATGCAGAGTAACAGCAGGGAAAGCATTAAAGAGTTCAATCACCTTGTTTGGTAGGCAGTTAAGCATGTGAGTCAAAATTGCCGCTGCTTTTTGTTGTTGGTTCAAGGACGTGGCTGTGAGGATTTTGATGGTATGTGCTGCGTGGATTTTAGGCGCCCCACTGCAGCAACATGTTATCAAAATCTGAGAAAATTTCAGCCTTTTCTGGCATCCATTCACTCGATTGGCAGTGTTGTTTGTTTGCTATTACCTTGGTTGCTGTCATGTTTGCAAGGGCCCTGCGGAACATGGCAAACCTGGTACTAGCTGTTCAAAAACAAAAAGGGGAAATTGTAGAATTGTACGGAACAAAGGCAGTGGGTTATTTTGACAGTGATAATATGTCTTAGTTGGTTTTTTATTTGTTCTGTTGCTTAGGCCTTGTTTTTCCTCGTTCGCTTTCAAAGGTTCTTTTGTGCAACAGGAAGGGGGGGAGGTGCAGGAGCGGGCTGGAAACTAGGACCACGCGTGGCAATCGGTCAGCTGAGGGGAGTGTGCTCGAGCTTGTCTAGACAACAATTAACAACATGATGGGGCATGGTTACAGAGCACAGGGGAGTGGGAGACGGATGGCGCCAAGGAAAGGTAACACCTTGCTGTTAAGTGCCGGTAGTTAACCACCAATCAGGGATTGCCTAGTATGCAAGGCTTAGCCTCAAGAAGCAATTGGTTTAAAACGCGCAGCTTCTGCAAGCGTATAAAACCTCGTGCTTCTGCACAACGCATTGACATTTGCTTGCATCAAGCTGCGTCCCGTCTCTTCATTGGCCGCAGTCAGGTTTACTAGGATCATCTTTAGGTTGGCCTTAGGGGTATCTCGGGCTTACGACAGCTTAGCTGTGTTTCGGTTTCCTAGTTATTCTGACAGGCTCTGGTCCACTCTCTACGCCGTGTGACTGTTGGCTTGGGTTTCTGGTGTGACCGCGGCGGCTGGCACGAGATTTACCAACCCTGAAGGTTGCCGTGACTAAGTCAAGCTTGCGCTTCTTGCTTACTGTTAATTACTGCTGAGTGCCCGTGGGGGTGTGGCTGAGCAAGGCGTCTTGGGCTACAGTTGGTAGCGTGTGCCTGATGCCTGCTCCTTCGGTCTTAGCAGGAGGCCTAGGGCATTTACACTGGGCCGCAGATACTTGCACGTCTAGGTCTAGCAGGAGCCAACCGTAAGGTTAGGGCTAAGTCTTTTGTCCTCGGCTTTCATATTGGACGCCATCTTGGCATCTTCAGTGCCACGCTTTGGATTGTAAGCTACGGGGACGTGGTTTCGTTGGTTTCGTTGGTTTCGTTGGCTGTTTGGGCGCCTACAGTCTTAGGGGCGTGTGTGTATGGGGGGTTTGGGTTAATATGATTTTAGTGCTGGGGTTTTGGGTAGGTGGTGTTTATGGGATATATAAGATGTTAAGGAGAAGGCTAGGTTTGAGCGGTAAAGGTGTTAGAGGTTCTCGTGGTTGAATTGTACAGCAATAGTTTGTCAAGCTGTAGGTCCCGGGGAGGTGCCGGGCGAGAACATACAGGTCGAATAACTTCCCATCCACCTTCACACAAACTGTTTAACGTTGATTTTCGTCTGATGTTAAACCCCAGAAGAAGCGAACAACCCTTACCGGCGCTTACTGTGTTTACAGATGGATCGGGCCAATCGCATAAATCTGTTCTTCTGTGGTGGGATGATCAACGGAGGCAATGGGATTCGGACATAGAGACGGTCTCCGGTTCACCTCAAACAGGAGAACTGAATGCAGTTGTTCGTGTTTTCCGAGAATGGAATGTACCACTCCACCTTGTTACTGATTCTGCTTATGTTGCAGGTATTGTTCCACGAGCTGAAGCTTCTGTGCTGCGGAGTGTTTCGCATTCACAACCCTTTACCCTGTTACAGGAACTTATTTTCCTTTTGGACTCTCGATCTGCGCCTTATTTTGTTATGCATATTAGGTCTCATACCTCGCTACCTGGTTTTCTTGCAGAAGGCAATCGACGAGCTGACCTATTGCCGTGACCAGTTCAAGTACTGCCAGACCGTATTGCACAAGCTAAGCGAAGGCACTCTTTTTTTCCATCGAAACGCTGGAGCTCTTAAGCGACAGTTTGGCCTTGCTGCTCAACAAGCATCAAGTATTATTGCTGTCTGTCCCGATTGTCAAAAACATTCTTTCCCATCAGTTGCTGCAGGAGCTAATCCTAGAGGATTACAAAGCCTACCGTTATGGCAAACAGATGTCACGCATGATTCTGAATTTGGTAGCCTTAAATATATCCACTCTTCCATTGATACATTTTCAGGTGCCTTGGTTGCCTCGTGTCACACAGGAGAAAAGGCACGAGCTGTTCGTAGACATTTAATGCGTGCTTTTGCTGCTTTAGGTATTCCCTTAAGCTGGACCGTTATCGGTCTTTATCTTTACGTTTCAACAACTGTAAAAACCTCTTTTGCCCTATGGGGTAGAACTCACATTACCGGCATTGCTCATTCCCCCACCGGTCGATCTCTCATTGAAGGGTCTCATCGGTCTCTGAAACGTTTATGACAACAACAAAAAGGGGGAATGGGCATGGCTATTCCCGAGGAACGGTTACAGAAAGCGTTGTATGTTTTTAATTTTTTGAATTGTTCTTGAATAGATAACGACCCACCGATAGGTCGACGTTTCACTGCAGCTACCTCCGTCGAGGCACGGGTTAAAGGCCCGGTATCGGTCCGAGATGCAGAAACAGGTAAAATTATGGGACCATATCCTCTTGTTACACGGGGAAAAGGTTATGCTTGTGTCTCTACAGAAAAAGGACCTAGATGGATCCCAGCGAAGAATGTAAGACCTTCCCGTGAACCTTTACCGCAGGCAGCTGATAGCGACACCGACGCTACAGAATGAAATAAAAACTGTGTGAGGATTACTGTTTTGCATTAATGTTAGATACCCAAAATCAGGACATAGGATATAGATTTCGCTTTTTACAGCGCCTAGAACGAGCACTATCACCCTGGATCAAGCCACTGAACAGAGGTAATACTCTCGGACCAAGCGGGGGAAAGGGACGACTCATTGTCCATGGAACGATGATTCCATTGACACTGATAAGGGGAAGGGAGGATTCATAATGAGAGAACAACTAGGTATTATGAAGGAGAACAGGAACTCGGGGAAGAAGGGGCAACAGAGCAGAGGTGATGAGGTGTTTGTCACATCCATAGGATGTCTTGGCATGCTTAATCGAACTTGCAGGAGACAAATTGTGTGGCCAGGTGGATGACACCCCTTGGTTATGAAACTCATCCATAGCATCCTTGAAAAGTCAGCATTAATTTTTTTGGTGCGGAGAAGGAAGGATTCTCTTGGTTATAGCTGGAGAGGCATAGAAGTCAGTCTTTTCAATGTTTCATGAGCACAATGCTCTCTTCTCAAAGCAGAGGAATGCTTGTGCTCTGCTGAAGAGCAGAAGTGCTTGTAGCTGACCGCTGGTGAGTCAGTGCCAATAGTGGCAGTAGGCAGTTACTTAGGGCACGAGACAGAAGCGGTGGCCTGTCCTACCTGGCCCTATATATTATAATATAAAATAATGTACATCCATACATATATAGATAGATATAAAAAATATAATTCTTTTTAGATCCACGGGACGGATTACGCAATAATCAAGGCTGACCACCAATTCCACCGACACCTCATTGGCAAGAAAGCAGCTAAACGGTAAGTGGAGTGCCTTTCTAGTCCTTCCCATGCTCACACTCTTCGTGTTTAGTAGATGGTATCAGGGGCTCTGTAGCTCACCCAGTGTGCTGTCTCCATCACATTTCCTCTGCTTTTCTGGAGTGGTGGTGGTACAAGGAGAGAAATGGGCCGTCAGGCCTTGCGATGGCTTGAACGGGTGAAAGTACCTTGGGAGCCTGAACAGTAGTGGAATTACTTTGATGTGTCCTGGAGGAATTTTTTTTTTTTTTTTTTTTTTCCACACGTTGCTCTGTGCGAATGACAGTTTAGCAGCCAGTTGTGGGTGGTGGAAATGTGCTTGGTGAGCTTGTCCCTGTAGAGGAATGAAGGCGGTGGGTTGATTAGCATTGATAACACGCAGCTGTGGCCTTGCCTCAGAGGCAGTGGGTTGATTGACATGGGCGATGTGCAGGTGTAGCTGGTTCCCGCTAAGGGGTTAAATAGCCCTGTGGCTTGTGGGAGAGGGTGTCAGCTGGAGGAGGAGCAGTGTGGTCTGGCCTCTGGAGGAAGGTGCTACAGCACCGGCAGTAGAATATGGCCAACGCTAAAGCCTTGTTGCGGTCTGCTAGTTTGATAGCACTGCAACGTGTCCCCAGCCAAGAGTTTGGGTTAGAAAGGAACGATTATCCTCTGCTCTAAATGTGATACTGTTTGGGGAAGAAACACGCCTGGCTCTGACAAGGGAACAATGGGCTCTGTAGATGCCACGGTATTTACTTGGACAGGCTCTCGTGTGGCACAGGTCTGCTCTCGCTGAACTCCAGGGGGAAGAGGCAATTTCCCCTGGCTCAACCCTACCCCTCCGAGCCCTTCCCAGAGGCGGCTTTACTTCTTCATCAGCCTCTGAGCAGTGATAATCCAGGTGCCTTGCTTCCAGGTCTTTGCCTAGCAGACGGCGTCACCACAGTCCTTGCCTCGAAGTGAACAGGATGAAGGATCTGTACAAGGTGTCTGTGCGCATTCCCCCGGACAACGAGAAGAGCAACCCGATCAGAATGGAAGGAGACCCACAGGGGGTCCCACAGGCCAAGAGCGAGCTGCTGGAACTCGCTTCCCGTATGGTGAGTGGGTAGGACGTGATGTTTGGGAGACTGCAGGGTTTGGGCTCTCGTGTTCCCTTGTAACCTTCTGGTGCGAGTGTGTGCCCCTTGCCCACGGAGCACTTGGATCTCATGACAAGTGCAAGTTCCTCTTCACAAATGTCTTCCCCTGTTCCCTCGGGTAGCCCTTCTCTGTCAACGCAGAGTGAATTTGGTCTGGAGAAAAGAGGGACAGTGCTGGCAAGTAAACCATCGGGCAGCAAACCGCTAAGTCAAAGTAGACGGCTCTCCGGCTGAACACTCAGTGTGCCCTCTGTTCCCGTCAGGAAAATGAACACGCTGCGGACCTAATCGTTGAGCAGAAATTCCACCGGACCATCACTGGGCAGAAGGCTGAGCGGGTCTGGGAAATCCGGGAGCAATTCCCAGAGGTAAGGCTTTGTAGGAGAGGAGGAATCCAGAGGGGTTCTTTCCTACATGGGTAGTAGGCCTGTCGTCACAGAAGTCGTAACTTTAGTGGCTCTGTAGCGCAAGTGTCTGAGAAGATAGTTCTTTTAGCCAGAGGCCGCTAACACGGTTCCCCTTTTCTGAATGGGAAAAGGGCATGTGTAGGATCCCCCCAACCTTTGCATGTGTCTGACACAAGGGTTCTTGCTTTTGCTTGAGCTAACTCTAAATGACCGTCCCTGCAGGTTATCATCAACTTCCCAGACCCTGCACACAAGAGTGACATCGTCCAACTCCGAGGTCCCAAAAACGAGGTGGAGAAGTGCACCGAGTACATGCAAAAGACGGTGGCAGACCTGGTAAGGAGGTCTTCTGCCTGCACTTCCCTCCTCCGTGCCTGGATAACCCTGGGGCAAAGCAGAGCTCTACTGGCTTGGGTAGAGCTAAAACACCTCAAGAGGAGGGAGCTGTCGACGCTGTTTTGGCTGAATGGAGGCAGGGGGTAGTACCTGTTATGGGAAGGCTATAGGGGAACGTCCTTGCCTTTGTTTAGTCTTACAAGTCCCTCGTATAGAGAACTTCCTTGGGTCTAAGCCTCTTTTCAAAAGCTCGTTTATCAGAGTTCCTGAAGTCGGGCCTCCCTTGCCACGACAGTGTAATCTTCAGTTCTCCCTTCCTTTCTCCCTTAGGTTGAAAACAGCTTTTCTATTTCTGTCCCCATCTGCAAACAGTTCCACAAGAACATCGTAGGGAAAGGAGGTGCCAACATCAAGAAGGTGAGATATTGCTCCTAACTCAAGTGCTCGTGATGATCACTGCCTGCAGCAAAATCCCACTGGATGCTCTCTCCTGCCCATTGGTGATGTCCAATATAGCCTGCGAGGGTTTTTCTTCTGACATGGGACGCTTCTGAGATGATTTTTTTTTTTTTTTTTCTTTTGTGGCAGATCCGTAAAGAAAGCAACACCAAAATTGATCTCCCAGCAAAGAACAGCAACTCGGAGACAATTGTTATCACAGGCAAGAGGGCAAACTGTGAGGCTGCTCGCCACAGGATAACATCACTTTGGAAGGACCTACAGAAGATGTGCATGTGGCTCAGGAACCGATTGAAGCCATGCTCAAGGAACTGGTGAGCTGGAGTTACTAGTTCCAGTAAGAAACTGGGGGAAGAAGGGGCAACAGAGCAGAGGTGATGAGGTGTTTGTCACATCCATAGGATGTCTTGGCATGCTTAATCGAACTTGCAGGAGACAAATTGTGTGGCCAGGTGGATGACACCCCTTGGTTATGAACCTCATCCATAGCATCCTTGAAAAGTCAGCATTAATTTTTTTGGTGCGGAGAAGGAAGGATTCTCTTGGTTATAGCTGGAGAGGCATAGAAGTCAGTCTTTTCAATGTTTCATGAGCACAATGCTCTCTTCTCAAAGCAGAGGAATGCTTGTGCTCTGCTGAAGAGCAGAAGTGCTTGTAGCTGACCGCTGGTGAGTCAGTGCCAATACTGGCAGTAGGCAGTTACTTAGGGCACGAGACAGAAGCGGTGGCCTGTCCTACCTGGCCCTATATATTATAATATAAAATAATGTACATCCATACATATATAGATAGATATAAAAGATATAATTCTTTTTAGATCCACGGGACGGATTACGCAATAATCAAGGCTGACCACCAATTCCACCGACACCTCATTGGCAAGAAAGCACTAAACGGTAAGTGGAGTGCCTTTCTAGTCCTTCCCATGCTCACACTCTTCGTGTTTAGTAGATGGTATCAGGGGCTCTGTAGCTCACCCAGTGTGCTGTCTCCATCACATTTCCTCTGCTTTTCTGGAGTGGTGGTGGTACAAGGAGAGAAATGGGCCGTCAGGCCTTGCGATGGCTTGAACGGGTGAAAGTACCTTGGGAGCCTGAACAGTAGTGGAATTACTTTGATGTGTCCTGGAGGATTTTTTTTTTTTTTTTTTTCCACACGTTGCTCTGTGCGAATGACATTTTAGCAGCCAGTTGTGGGTGGTGGAAATGTGCTTGGTGAGCTTGTCCCTGTAGAGGAATGAAGGCGGTGGGTTGATTAGCATTGATAACACGCAGCTGTGGCCTTGCCTCAGAGGCAGTGGGTTGATTGACATGGACGATGTGCAGGTGTAGCTGGTTCCCGCTAAGGGGTTAAATAGCCCTGTGGCTTGTGGGAGAGGGTGTCAGCTGGAGGAGGAGCAGTGTGGTCTGGCCTCTGGAGGAAGGTGCTACAGCACCGGCAGTAGAATATGGCCAACGCTAAAGCCTTGTTGCGGTCTGCTAGTTTGATAGCACTGCAACGTGTCCCCAGCCAAGAGTTTGGGGTAGAAAGGAACGATTATCCTCTGCTCTAAATGTGATACTGTTTGGGGAATGTGAGAAACTATGGACTAGGGTATTGTTTATTAAGATTTATGTTAAGCCCAATGTAAAGGTCAGACAGTGTGAGAAACTATGGACTAGGGTATTGTTTATAAAGATTTATGTTAGGCCCAATGTAAAGGTCAGACAGCAAAAGATATAAACAGCCACAAGATACCGCTTGTGCAAGATAAGATAACCACCAGATGTCCACGAACCGACAGAAACAGGACAAACTACCCCATATAAGGACATATGAGTGAGGGGTCAACTATGGGACAAAGGAGGAAGACTTCTTACTTCGGCCTCAACGACCACCAGAAGGCAGAAAACGACCCCCTAACAACAACTGAAGCATGCGCAGAGTACCTCCACTACCTCATGAACACGGGAGTAAAGATGTATAAAAAGGGACTGTTTGAACTGCTCAGGACGGCAGTGGGCGGAGCGCAGACTCCCCTGTCGTCCAGCGCTGTTTTTGCTCATATTCTACTTGCTATAATTAATAAAATTTTAATTGGATTATGATCCGTTGTGGTCTCAATTTATAACAATTTCTGGTGCCGTGACTCGGATAAGGAACGGTGGGCTTTGGTCCTCCGGGGAGGCGCCCCGCGACATTTCGCGGCCCCGCGACCAACAGCTTACTCCAACCTTACCGACGAACCTAAATTCTAGAATAATGAGCAAAGGAGAAACCGGTAAAATCCCATAAAAATTCTGTGCACGGGAGTCCGGACGAAGACGCAGGACGCGTAAGTATATTGCGAATTTGTTTGCGGGTTTGCCGTTCGGGCGGGATTGGGTTTCCTGGGATATAACGAGTGAGAGGTTCGATATACTGAACCAAGCGAGTGCGGACTCTTAAGTACTGCGTTTCCCATCTCCCGTGAGGGACTGGGCCAGGAACAAGGGGAGCGAGTGAGTGTATGTTTGTGGATATTCCAGAAGATGGGGGCGAAGGGCAGCAAGCCTTCGACTCCCATGGGAAGGGTACCCACTGTACCTAAGAATACCCCTCTGGCATATATCTTAGACAATTGGAGATATTTCCTTGGAACCCTAGGGAAAGATAAGCAGAAGATGATAGAATATTGTACTAAGGTATGGGGAGGGAAGAAGATTTCTAAAAATGTCTTTTGGCCAGTCTATGGGTCAGAAGAAGATTGGGTAAGACAGCAATTAAACCTCTGGGTTAATAATAAAAAACCCCTTAACCCGGAGGAGAGTCGATATGCGGAAGTGTGGCTAGAAAGACCGGGAGCTAGACTTTACCCACTGAATGAAATGAAAACTAAACAAAAGAAAAAGCAGGAAGAGTTGGACGAAACCCTTCTAACCCCCCCTCCTTACATTCCTCCTCCTGCTCCCGCAGAGGTCCCCAGAGCGCCCACTCCCCCACCAGAGTCGGAACAAGGGTCTCCCCCTCTTCCTAGACGCATAACTAGAAGTCAGAAAGGGGCAGCTCAAATGTACCCCCTAAGGGAAATACCCATGGGGGGACCTCAACCTGTGATCGGATATATTTCCGTACCCCTAAACTCGGCTGACCTACGAGATTTTAAAAGAACCGAGATGGGAAACTTAATTGAAGACCCACTCGGAGTGGCAGAAAGATTAAATCCATTTTTGGGACCAAACCTTTATACTTGGGATGAGATGCAATCTATCCTTGGTCAATTATTTACTACCGAGGAAAGAGATATGATTAGACGAGCAGGAATGAGACTGTGGGATGCTCAGCATGCCCAGGGACCCCAAGCAGATATTAAATGGCCACTCCAAAGACCTCATTGGGATAATCAGGATCCAGTGCATAGAACTCATATGCAGGACCTGAGAACTATAGTAATCCAGGGGATTAGGGAAGCAGTACCCCGTGGCCAGAATATCAATAAAGCATTTAATGAAATGCAAAAGAAAGATGAAAGCCCTACTGAGTGGCTGGAACGACTGAGGAAAGCCCTTCAGCTGTACTCTGGGGTAAATCCAGACGACCCTTTAGGGCAAGCGCTCCTCAAAACTCAGTTTGTGGCAAAATCATGGGAAGATATCAGAAAGAAGATTGAAAAGTTAGAAGACTGGCAGAATAGAGGCTTGGATGAATTATTGAGGGAAGCTCAGAAAGTCTACGTAAGGCGGGAAGAAGAGAGCAGCAAGCGACAAGTAAAAATGATGGTAGCAGCAGTCAGAGAGGATCGCAAAGGGCAAACTGGTGAACACAGATCTGCTGGAACGAAACAAGGGAACGTAGTAGTGAAGAAGGAACAGAGATGTTGTTTTTACTGTGGAAAAAGGGGACATATAAAACAGAATTGCAGAGAAAGGATCAGGGATGAGGAAATATTGAAAACGGATTAGGAGAGTCAGGGGCTCTATATCTTAGGGGACCGGAGTCATCATGAGCCCTTGATAAAATTAAAAATAGGTCCCCATAAACAAGAGTTCACCTTTTTAGTAGACACTGGGGCTGAGAAATCAACTATTAAGCAAATACCTGAGGGATGTAAAGTTTCCCCTGAAAAAGTACAAGTAATTGGGGCAAAAGGAGAACCCTTTAAAGTAAGCAAAATCAAAAATGTGGTATTCGAAACTGAAAATAAATTTGGAATGGGTGAACTCTTGCTCGTCCCTGAAGCAGAATTTAATCTGTTAGGACGAGATTTAATTGTTGAATTGCAATTAGAAATTAAAGTGAAAAATCAAGAGCTAACAGTGTCTGCTTATCCTTTGACCGTGGATGATCAAAAACAAATTAACCCCGGTGTCTGGTACTCTCCGGACACAATTAGTAGACTGGAAATCCCACCGATTAAAATCCAAATTTCCGAACCCCACATACCTGTGAGGGTAAGGCAATATCCCATATCCCTAGAAGGACGGAGGGGATTAAAACCAGAAATCGATCGATTGTTAGCACAAGGAATTCTTAGAGCCTTGTATGTCACCCTTTAACACCCCCATTCTGCCTGTGAAGAAACCAAATGGGAAATATCGGCTCGTACATGATCTAAGGGAAATAAACAAAAGAACTATCGCCCGGTTCCCTGTAGTAGCAAATCCATACACACTGCTAAGCAAGCTAGGACCCCATAACTCCTGGTATAGTGTGGCTGATTTAAAGGATGCCTTTTGGGCCTGTCCACTGGCAGAAGAATGCCGTGATTATTTTGCCTTTGAATGGGAAGACATAGAGACAGGCCGTAAACAGCAATTGAGATGGACCGTGCTCCCCCAAGGGTTCACTGAGTCCCCTAATCTGTTTGGACAGGCCCTGGAAGAGCTCTTAAAAGAATACCAGGTACAAATGGGAAACGTGCTGTTACAGTATGTAGATGATCTGCTCATAGCAGGGAATAATAAGGAGGATGTAAGAAAAGAAAGCATTCGGCTCCTAAACTTTCTTGCACAAAAGGGACTACGGGTATCACAAGAAAAGTTACAATTTGTGGAGGAAAAAGTGAAATATTTGGGGCATTATTTGTTTAACGGCAAGAAGATATTGGATCCAGAGCGCATTAAAGGAATTCTGGAATTACCTATGCCTGTCACTAAGAGGCAAATTCGGCAGGCATTAGGGCTATTTGGGTATTGTAGGCAACGGATAGAGAACTACAGCTTTAAAGTTAAATTCTTATATGAACAACTGTCTAAAGACAAAATGCCCAAGTGGACCCCTCAGGATCAAGAGCAGTTTGCCAGTCTCAAAAGGGAGCTAAGCCAAGCACCGGTTTTAAGCCTCCCAGATTTAAAGCGGCCATTCCATTTATTTGTTAACATATATGAAGGAACGGCATTCGGAGTATTAACTCAGGAATGGGCCGGACAAAAGAAACCGGTGGCATACTTATCAAAGCTGTTGGACCCTGTGAGCAGGGGTTGGCCGAGTTGTTTACAAATCATTGTTGCTGCTGCCTTATTACTTGAGGAAACGAATCGCATTACCTTTAATGGAGAAGTTGTCTTATATGCGCCTCATAATATCAGGGGAGTGTTACAACAAAAAGCAGAAAAATGGCTTACAGATAGCCGATTATTAAAGTATGAGGGAATACTTATAGAATCCCCTAAACTATCTTTGAAAACTATTGGAGCAGTTAACCCCGCTGAATTTTTGTACCCAGGAGAAGGTAATGAACTATTGCACAATTGTTTTCAAACAATTGAACAGCAGACACGCATTAGGCCAGACTTAGAAGAAGAAGAACTACAATGTGGAGAAGTATTATTTACAGATGGGTCATCACGAATAGTGGAAGGTAAACGATTGTCCGGATATGCCATCGTTAAGTTGGAAAAAAGAGAATTTAAGACAATAGAATCAGGCCCCCTGAGTGCCAGCTGGTCGGCTCAAGCCTGTGAGCTGTATGCATTGTGGAAAGCATTAGTGTCACTGAAGGGAAAGGATGGAACTATATATACAGACTCACGCTATGCGTTCGGAGTAGTGCACACTTTTGGGAAAATATGGGAAGACAGAGGATTCGTTAACTCACAGGGAAAAGAACTGATACACCCGGAATTAATTCGGCGAGTTCTGGAGGCATTAAAAATGCCGAATAAAATAGCAGTTGTACATATAAAGGGACACCAGCGAGGTACGAGTTACCAAGTTAGGGGAAATAATGCAGCTGATACAGAAGCAAAACGAGTGGCAGGCAATTATAGTACGATTTTAACTATACAACAAATACCTGTTAGTAAAAATTTGAGGTTTGAGTCTGCAGAAAAGGAAAAACGAGAACAAATGGGAGCTAAGGAACAGGATGGTAAGTACATATTGCCAGATGGGAGAGAAGTTTTGCCGAAGGGCATAGCACTTGAAATATTTTCAAAAATACATAGTAAAACACACTGGGGAACCCAGGCGTTAGTTGATCATTTCAATCAACAGTTTGCCTGTATAGGCGTATATAACATAGCAAAGACAGTCACGGCAGCCTGCGAGACCTGTCAAAAGGTTAATCGAAACAACATGAGACAAAAGCCTCTTGGAGGACGTTCCCCAGCATACAGACCTTTCTCACACATACAAGTGGATTTTACTGAACTACCCAGGGTAGGGCGTTACAAATATTTATTAGTAATGGTGGATCATTTAACACATTATGTTGAGGCTTTTCCTACCTCCAAGGCAACTGCTAACCAAGTTACTAAAGTGTTACTTGAACACATTATACCTCGATATGGAGTACCTGAAGTAATCGACTCGGACAGAGGAACACACTTTGTGTCAAAAATTGTTAGAGATCTAACAGAAAGCTTGGGTATTAAGTGGGAATACCATACGCCATGGCATCCACAAAGTTCGGGAAAAGTTGAAAGGATGAATGGAGAAATCAAAACTATTTTGACTAAATTAAGGATAGAAACCAAATTATCATGGATTAAGTGCCTACCCATGGCGCTATTCATTCTCAGAACCAGACCCCGAGCAGATGTAGGAATATCAGCGTTTGAAATGGTGTATGGAATGTCCTATAGAATTGAAAGTCCACAAACAAATGTTTTAATTCGAGACCGTGTGATTAATGAATACGTTTCACGATTAGCAGAACATCGTAACAAGCTTTGGGAACATGGACTGATTGTACAACGACCACCGTTGGACTTAAACATTCATACTCTTAAACCTGGGGACTGGGTATTGGTTAAAACGTGGAAAGAAGAAACCCTAAAACCCAATTGGGAGGGACCTTATCTTGTTCTGCTTACAACAGAAACGGCTGTCCGGACTGCTGAGCGTGGATGGACTCATGCTAGTCGCATTAAAGGCCCAGTGACGAGACCCCACTGGAAAGTAATCAGTACTCCAGGTGACACCAAGATAACCCTGAAAAGATAACGTAATGATAGAGACTTTATTTGATTATTTTGCCGCATTACCTTTTGGTATAAAGTGTGTATTGTTGTTTATATTTGCTATAATTATTTCTTTTTTTATCTATTATATATGGAAGCGTACAAAGTGTGTTGAAGGAAATTGCTAAACTTATGCAACCACACAATATCAAGTATAAGAAGATATGCTGATGCAAATAATGTATGCACTCTAGATATATGAATTAGATGTAATAATTTGAACTGCAATTGTTATCCATTTGCTTGTTTCAGGTGTAAGGTATGCCAGAATAAATGGTGGACACACTGTGAATATGGATACCCTCCAACAGGAGTTTGCACACAGTGTTGGAAAATTCAAAGAACTCTTACGGAGTGGAAATTAAAACAATTAGAGTCTAAACAAGAAATTATTCGAGAATCCCATGAGTGGTGGGAAATTTTTGCCAAAGGAATAAACCCTCAATATTATTGTTACCACTCCACCGAACCAGTCCCCTTTGTAGCTGAAATCTTGGCTATAAAGTGCAGGAGGGAAGTACTAACCGTGTCTTGCTCGGCCCCATTAATTAAAGCTGCGAAGTAGGAAGCCTATGTAAACAGGCAAAAAGCCCGCAACAGCTATTCTCCTGAAGAATTCCCTTGCTGCCGAGAAGATGGTACACCCCGTGGCTCGAAGCAACCGAGTCGACGGGCGAGGCAGAGGAGAAACAAACCGTGGAGAAAAGAGCCAGAAAAATGGGATGCAAAAGCAGCCATGGCCGAACTTCCCCAGGACTGGTAAGAATATACTTAAATTAACAAAATTAACAAACACCCTTTTTCCTGGTATACCATTAATTGTGCTATTGATAATAACCCAAGCAAAAGGGGGAAACCCACATGAACCATTTAAGTGGGAACTAATATCTTGGGAAGGAACGAAAACAATAGCCACTTTTAGCAACCCAGGGCCACCTGAATGTGTAGTGAAACTTTGTAATTTAGTACCAATACCTTGTGAAAAAGGACCTCCATTTTATTTATGCCCGGCCTCTGGACAGCCTTACTGTAATTATCCCGGACACTATTATTGTGGTTATTGGGGATGTGAGACAATAGCCTCGGGCTGGACAGTAAAGGCTCCTGATAAATATATAAAAGCAACCTGGACTCCTAACGGATGTGTACCTGAACAAACGGGTGTAGATCTTACAGGTCTGCGCGACGTGGATTATGTAGCTCCACGTAACAAAAAAGTCTGTACCCACATCAAATTTCAAGTATTGCATCCCCTAGAAGACGAACATGTTAGTAGGACGAACATGGGGAATACGTGTCTATGCAGGAATTCCTAAGGATTGGGGAGGGCACTTTCTCATAAGAAAAATTAAAATACCATATGATTCACTCCCTGTTGGGCCGAATAAAGTATTGAATTCACCCACTTTCCCTAAGAAAAAGATTGTCCCCACAAGTGTTACAACCACTCGTCCAAACTCCCTATCAGTAACAGATAAAACAACTAATGACACGGTGACTGAGTTCTCTTTAGTTAGGGATTCAGGAGTGTCAGAGTCTAAAGACCCCTTATGGGATTTAATGCAAGCCTCTTATCATACCCTTAATGAAAGCAAACCAAATTTAACTAAGGAGTGCTGGTTATGTTACAATGTTAGACCCCCATATTTTGAGGCAATCGGAATACCAGATAGGATTCAATGGTCTAGTGGTTCAAACCCACAAGAATGCCCATGGGATGACCAGAGGAACCATACGCAAGGAATTACTATTCAATTGCTAACAGGTCAAGGAAAATGTATAGGTACAGTGCCCGAACAATATCAGCCCTTGTGTAATCAAACAATCACTAAAGCTAACATAAAGAAACACAAGAATCAAAATGACAAATGGGCTATCCCGACACCAGGAGCTAAATGGGTTTGTTCAGACTTCGGAGTAACGCCTTGCCTATCCCTAAACGTGTTTAATCAATCTCAGTTTTGCGTACAGGTGATTATTGTTCCTCGTCTGATCTATCACACCTCTGAGGAGGTGTTACGCCACTTTGAAGGAGACCTGAATAGGCAAAAACGAGAGCCAATTACAGTGGTAACCCTAGCTACACTGCTGATAGCGGGCGGAGTTGGAGCAGGTACAGGCATAGCCTCCCTAGTAAAAGGTCAGGAATTACAAAGTTTGCAGATGGCTGTAAATGAGGATTTAACAAGAATAGAACAATCTATTAAAAATTTAGCCACTTCAGTGAAGTCTTTATCAGAAGTAGTGCTGCAAAATAGAAGAGGATTAGATCTATTGTTCTTAAAAGAAGGAGGGTTATGTGTAGCTCTCAAAGAGGAACGTTGTTCTTTTGCTGACCATACGGGAGTAGTCCTGGATGCCATGTCTGAACTCCGGAAAAGGTTGGAACAACGTAAAAAGAGTCTTGAGGCGGGCAGGTCATGGTATGAAAACTGGTTTAATATCTCACCTTGGCTAACCACTTTGTTGTCTGCTTTAGCAGGACCACTTATTATGTTGATTCTAGGACTGATATTTGGGCCTTGTATATTACGCTATATTTTACATTTTATTAAAGAACGGTTTGACATAGCTCAATTGCTTATTTTAACTACGAGGGCTGGGGCAAAGTATAAGAGTGTATCGATTAATGAGGATGAAGATTGTTGCGAATGCATTATGCCACGTGAGAACTATGCCTATTGTAATTGTGAGGTATTACCTTGTGAGTGTTATGATAAATGTTGGGATTGTGGAAAAAGGTTTGTTCGCAGTGCCGAGAATGAAAGTAGCGTCTAATAAACAATAATAGGATAAAAAGAAAAAGGGGGGATTGTGAGAAACTATGGACTTAGGGTATTGTTTATTAAGATTTATGTTAAGCCCAATGTAAAGGTCAGACAGTGTGAGAAACTATGGACTAGGGTATTGTAGGGTATATGGTTCATCCTGTTCCGACTTCAGCTTCTACTGTGGAGGACGCTAGGAGCAGTAGGAAGGACGGAGGAAGTAGTTCAGAAACCGATGTTGTTTATGCGGGGGAATGCTATGTCTGGGGCTCCAGTTATAAGGGGGACTAGTCAGTTTCCAAACCCTTCGATTATAATGGCTATAACTGTGAAGAAGATTCTTACGAAGGCATGGGCGGTGATGATGACATTGTAGATTTGGTCGTCTCCTAGGAGAGTTCCTGGTTGGCCAAGTTCTGCTCGAATAAGGAGGCTGAGGGCGGTACTCGGCTATGCCTGCCCATGCTCCGAAGAGTAGGTATAGGGTGCCGATGTCATTGTGGTTGTTGAAACTAGTCATCGGTTGATGAAGGTCACGGGTCAGGTGGCTGAGTGTTTAGGCGTTAGGCTGTAGTCCTTTTTACAGAGGTTGAATTCCTCTTCTTATCGACTCTGTGGTGAAGTTCATGTTGAGTTGCAAACTCATTGATGTACGCTGAGAGTGTGCCGGAGTCTGGTAGACAGAAGCTCGTTGGTTTGAGCGTCTAGCTGTTAATTAGAAGTTTATGGGATCGAGGCCCGTCTGTCTAGGCTTATCGTGGAGGCCCTAGCTGAATTAGAGTATCTGCGTTGCATTTAGATGGTGCAGGTTTAGTGTCCTGCGGGCCTTAGTGGTGTGGGCAGAAACTAAGAGGATTTAACTCTTAGTTAAGGCTTTGAAGGCCTTCGGTTTGGTAGGCAGGGGATCCTAAGTTTCTTAGGTAACGGTCAGGATTGCGGGAGAAGGGGGGAGAAGGAGGACTGACAGAGAAATTAAGGTAGCAATTGGTGTGCCTGTGGATTTGTTATTGTATCATTGTTTTATGAAGCTTGTAGAGTTTGGTGGGAGTGTGGAGCAATATGCAAGGCGTAGGTAGAAAAATAAACCTAGTAGGGAGAGTATTGAAATAATTATGGCTGCGGTTGATATCTCTTGCTTAGTTAGTTCCTGGATAATGAGTCATTTTGGTAAAAAGCCAGGGAGTGGGGGCAGGCCGGCTAGGGATAGTAGTGCTAGCGTCAAGGATGCGTTTAGTGATGGTATTTTTGTTCAGGAGGTTATTATTGTGGATAGTTTTGAGGAGTTGGTTGTGTTGAGGGCTAAGAAAATGGAGGCGGTTCTTAAGGAGTATGGGTAGAAGGTTATTAATGTTAGCTTGGGGTTGTATATGAGGATGATGGTTATTCAGCCTAGGTGGGCGATCGATGAGAAAGCTAGGACTTTTCGGATTTGTGTTTGGTTAAGTCCTGTTCGCCCTCCGATGGCTGCGGATGCAATGGCCACGGTTGTCAGTAGGAGTGGGTTCAGTGAGGGGGCAGTTAAGAAAAGAAGAGTGAGTGGGGGGAGTTTTATTCATGTAGAGACGAGTAGGGCAGTGGTTATAGGTGAGCCTTGTATGACCTCTGGACATCAGGAGTGAAAGGGTACTAGGCCTAGTTTTATTGCGACTGCTGTAGTTAGTAGTAGGGAGGCTGTTGGGTGGCTTAGTCGCGGAATGTCTCATTGTCCGGTGAACTGTGCGTTGATTGTGCTTGAGAAGAGGATTAATGCGGAGGCGGTTGCTTGGACGAGAAAGTATTTGATTGCAGCTTCCATAGCTCGAGGGTGGTGTGATTTTGAAAGGAAGGGGATAATGGCAAGGGTGTTGATTTCTAGTCCAGGCCAGGCTAGCAGTCAGTGGTTGCTTGAAATTGTGATGGTTGTTCCTAGTAGAAGGCTTAAGGAGAACGTTAGTTTTGTGACGGGGCTCATTTAGTAGAGGAAGAGGTTAAACCATCATTTTCGGGGTATGGGCCCGATAGCTTTTGTTTAGCTGACCCTACTGGGAAGTAATATAAGGGGAGTATGGAGCGCTTTGATCTCTTCTGTGCAGGTTCAATTCCTGTCTTCCTAAGGTTTTCAACGGAGACAATGGGATTCGGACATAGAGACGGTCTCCGGTTCACCTCAAACAGGAGAACTGAATGCAGTTGTTCGTGTTTTCCGAGAATGGAATGTACCACTCCACCTTGTTACTGATTCTGCTTATGTTGCAGGTATTGTTCCACGAGCTGAAGCTTCTGTGCTGCGGAGTGTTTCGCATTCACAACCCTTTACCCTGTTACAGGAACTTATTTTCCTTTTGGACTCTCGATCTGCGCCTTATTTTGTTATGCATATTAGGTCTCATACCTCGCTACCTGGTTTTCTTGCAGAAGGCAATCGACGAGCTGACCTATTGCCGTGACCAGTTCAAGTACTGCCAGACCGTATTGCACAAGCTAAGCGAAGGCACTCTTTTTTTCCATCGAAACGCTGGAGCTCTTAAGCGACAGTTTGGCCTTGCTGCTCAACAAGCATCAAGTATTATTGCTGTCTGTCCCGATTGTCAAAAACATTCTTTCCCATCAGTTGCTGCAGGAGTTAATCCTAGAGGATTACAAAGCCTACCGTTATGGCAAACAGATGTCACGCATGATTCTGAATTTGGTAGCCTTAAATATATCCACTCTTCCATTGATACATTTTCAGGTGCCTTGGTTGCCTCGTGTCACACAGGAGAAAAGGCACGAGCTGTTCGTAGACATTTAATGCGTGCTTTTGCTGCTTTAGGTATTCCCTTAAGCTGGACCGTTATCGGTCTTTATCTTTACGTTTCAACAACTGTAAAAACCTCTTTTGCCCTATGGGGTAGAACTCACATTACCGGCATTGCTCATTCCCCCACCGGTCGATCTCTCATTGAAGGGTCTCATCGGTCTCTGAAACGTTTATGACAACAACAAAAAGGGGGAATGGGCATGGCTATTCCCGAGGAACGGTTACAGAAAGCGTTGTATGTTTTTAATTTTTTGAATTGTTCTTGAATAGATAACGGCCCACCGATAGGTCGACGTTTCACTGCAGCTACCTCCGTCGAGGCACGGGTTAAAGGCCCGGTATCGGTCCGAGATGCAGAAACAGGTAAAATTATGGGACCATATCCTCTTGTTACACGGGGAAAAGGTTATGCTTGTGTCTCTACAGAAAAAGGACCTCGATGGATCCCAGCGAAGAATGTAAGACCTTCCCGTGAACCTTTACCGCAGGCAGCTGATAGCGACACCGACGCTACAGAATGAAATAAAAACTGTGTGAGGATTACTGTTTTGCATTAATGTTAGATACCCAAAATCAGGACATAGGATATAGATTTCGCTTTTTACAGCGCCTAGAACGAGCACTATCACCCTGGATCAAGCCACTGAACAGAGGTAATACTCTCGGACCAAGCGGGGGAACGGGACGACTCATTGTCCATGGAACGATGATTCCATTGACACTGATAAGGGGAAGGGAGGATTCATCATGAGAGAACAACTAGGTATTACGAAGGAGAACAGGAACGATAAACATGGTTATTTAGTGTTTAATAGGTGTCTGCACGCTTGTCGAGATATCTAGTTAGGTAACTACAGGAGTGGTTTCTGCCCTGAGCCTGGTGGCGCGCACAGCTGCGGCTTGTGTCCTGGCTCAGAGATGTAAACAGGGGCTTCTCTGTTAGGGTAAAGTGTCTCTCTTTGCATCAAAAGGAGGGAATGAAGGGGATGACCCCAGAGGTATGTTCAGAGAAGGCATGCTATGTTTCGAACTTTTTGACGGAAACGGTTCTTGTTTGGTGTGCCCTTCCGCCTACGTATAACGTTAATCCAAAAGAAGGTGATGTTGTTTACACTTTGCATGTCGAGCATTGTCTTTCTGTAGATGCTAATGTAGTAGGAGGCTAGGATGGGAACGTGTCGCAGCGCTTCTTCTCTTATGCAGAGTAACAGCAGGGAAAGCATTAAAGAGTTCAATCACCTTGTTTGGTAGGCAGTTAAGCATGTGAGTCAAAATTGCCGCTGCTTTTTGTTGTTGGTTCAAGGACGTGGCTGTGAGGATTTTGATGGTATGTGCTGCGTGGATTTTAGGTGCCCCACTGCAGCAACATGTTATCAAAATCTGAGAAAATTTCAGCCTTTTCTGGCATCCATTCACTCGATTGGCAGTGTTGTTTGTTTGCTATTACCTTGGTTGCTGTCATGTTTGCAAGGGCCCTGCGGAACATGGCAAACCTGGTACTAGCTGTTCAAAAACAAAAAGGGGAAATTGTAGAATTGTACGGAACAAAGGCAGTGGGTTATTTTGACAGTGATAATATGTCCTGGTTGGTTTTTTATTTGTTCTGTTGCTTAGGCCTTGTTTTTCCTCGTTCGCTTTCAAAGGTTCTTTTGTGCAACAGGAAGGGGGAGGTGCAGGAGCGGGCTGGAAACTAGGACCACGCGTGGCAATCGGTCAGCTGAGGGGAGTGTGCTCGAGCTTGTCTAGACAACAATTAACAACATGATGGGGAATGGTTACAGAGCACAGGGGAGTGGGAGACGGATGGCGCCAAGGAAAGGTAACACCTTGCTGTTAAGTGCCGGTAGTTAACCACCAATCAGGGATTGCCTAGTATGCAAGGCTTAGCCTCAAGAAGCAATTGGTTTAAAACGCGCAGCTTCTGCAAGCGTATAAAACCTCGTGCTTCTGCACAACGCATTGACATTTGCTTGCATCAAGCTGCGTCCCGTCTCTTCATTGGCCGCAGTCAGGTTTACTAGGATCATCTTTAGGTTGGCCTTAGGGGTATCTCGGGCTTACGACAGCTTAGCTGTGTTTCGGTTTCCTAGTTATTCTGACAGGCTCTGGTCCGCTCTCTACGCCGTGTGACTGTTGGCTTGGGTTTCTGGTGTGACCGCGGCGGCTGGCACGAGATTTACCAACCCTGAAGGTTGCCGTGACTAAGTCAAGCTTGCGCTTCTTGCTTACTGTTAATTACTGCTGAGTGCCCGTGGGGGTGTGGCTGAGCAAGGCGTCTTGGGCTGCAGTTGGTAGCGTGTGCCTGATGCCTGCTCCTTCGGTCTTAGCAGGAGGCCTAGGGCATTTACACTGGGCCGCAGATACTTGCACGTCTAGGTCTAGCAGGAGCCAACCGTAAGGTTAGGGCTAAGTCTTTTGTCCTCGGCTTTCATATTGGACGCCATCTTGGCATCTTCAGTGCCACGCTTTGGATTGTAAGCTACGGGGACGTGGTTTCGTTGGTTTCGTTGGTTTCGTTGGCTGTTTGGGCGCCTATAGTCTTAGGGGCGTGTGTGTATGGGGGGTTTGGGTTAATATGATTTTAGTGCTGAGGTTTTGGGTAGGTGGTGTTTATGGGATATACAAGATGTTAAGGAGAAGGCTAGGTTTGAGCGGTAAAGGTGTTAGAGGTTCTCGTGGTTGAATTGTACAGCAATAGTTTGTCAAGCTGTAGGTCCCGGGGAGGTGCCGGGCGAGAACATACAGGTCGAATAACTTCCCATCCACCTTCACACAAACTGTTTAACGTTGATTTTCGTCTGATGTTAAACCCCAGAAGAAGCGAACAACCCTTACCGGCGCTTACTGTGTTTACAGATGGATCGGGCCAATCGCATAAATCTGTTCTTCTGTGGTGGGATGATCAACGGAGGCAATGGGATTCGGACATAGAGACGGTCTCCGGTTCACCTCAGACAGGAGAACTGAATGCAGTTGTTCGTGTTTTCCGAGAATGGAATGTACCACTCCACCTTGTTACTGATTCTGCTTATGTTGCAGGTATTGTTCCACGAGCTGAAGCTTCTGTGCTGCGGAGTGTTTCGCATTCACAACCCTTTACCCTGTTACAGGAACTTATTTTCCTTTTGGACTCTCGATCTGCGCCTTATTTTGTTATGCATATTAGGTCTCATACCTCGCTACCTGGTTTTCTTGCAGAAGGCAATCGACGAGCTGACCTATTGCCGTGACCAGTTCAAGTACTGCCAGACCGTATTGCACAAGCTAAGCGAAGGCACTCTTTTTTTCCATCGAAACGCTGGAGCTCTTAAGCGACAGTTTGGCCTTGCTGCTCAACAAGCATCAAGTATTATTGCTGTCTGTCCCGATTGTCAAAAACATTCTTTCCCATCAGTTGCTGCAGGAGTTAATCCTAGAGGATTACAAAGCCTACCGTTATGGCAAACAGATGTCACGCATGATTCTGAATTTGGTAGCCTTAAATATATCCACTCTTCCATTGATACATTTTCAGGTGCCTTGGTTGCCTCGTGTCACACAGGAGAAAAGGCACGAGCTGTTCGTAGACATTTAATGCGTGCTTTTGCTGCTTTAGGTATTCCCTTAAGCTGGGCCGTTGTCGGTCTTTATCTTTACGTTTCAACAACTGTAAAAACCTCTTTTGCCCTATGGGGTAGAACTCACATTACCGGCATTGCTCATTCCCCCACCGGTCGATCTCTCATTGAAGGGTCTCATCGGTCTCTGAAACGTTTATGACAACAACAAAAAGGGGGAATGGGCATGGCTATTCCCGAGGAACGGTTACAGAAAGCGTTGTATGTTTTTAATTTTTTGAATTGTTCTTGAATAGATAACGACCCACCGATAGGTCGACGTTTCACTGCAGCTACCTCCGTCGAGGCACAGGTTAAAGGCCCGGTATCGGTCCGAGATGCAGAAACAGGTAAAATTATGGGACCATATCCTCTTGTTACACGGGGAAAAGGTTATGCTTGTGTCTCTACAGAAAAAGGACCTAGATGGATCCCAGCGAAGAATGTAAGACCTTCCCGTGAACCTTTACCGCAGGCAGCCGATACCGACACCGACGCTACAGAATGAAATAAAAACTGTGTGAGGATTACTGTTTTGCATTAATGTTAGATACCCAAAATCAGGACATAGGATATAGATTTCGCTTTTTACAGCGCCTAGAACGAGCACTATCACCCTGGATCAAGCCACTGAACAGAGGTAATACTCTCGGACCAAGCGGGGGAACGGGACGACTCATTGTCCATGGAACGATGATTCCATTGACACTGATAAGGGGAAGGGAGGATTCATCATGAGAGAACAACTAGGTATTACGAAGGAGAACAGGAACGATAAACATGGTTATTTAGTGTTTAATAGGTGTCTGCACGCTTGTCGAGATATCTAGTTAGGTAACTACAGGAGTGGTTTCTGCCCTGAGCCTGGTGGCGCGCACAGCTGCGGCTTGTGTCCTGGCTCAGAGATGTAAACAGGGGCTTCTCTGTTAGGGTAAAGTGTCTCTCTTTGCATCAAAAGGAGGGAATGAAGGGGATGACCCCAGAGGTATGTTCAGAGAAGGCATGCTATGTTTCGAACTTTTTGACGGAAACGGTTCTTGTTTGGTGTGCCCTTCCGCCTACGTATAACGTTAATCCAAAAGAAGGTGATGTTGTTTACACTTTGCATGTCGAGCATTGTCTTTCTGTAGATGCTAATGTAGTAGGAGGCTAGGATGGGAACGTGTCGCAGCGCTTCTTCTCTTATGCAGAGTAACAGCAGGGAAAGCATTAAAGAGTTCAATCACCTTGTTTGGTAGGCAGTTAAGCATGTGAGTCAAAATTGCCGCTGCTTTTTGTTGTTGGTTCAAGGACGTGGCTGTGAGGATTTTGATGGTATGTGCTGCGTGGATTTTAGGCGCCCCACTGCAGCAACATGTTATCAAAATCTGAGAAAATTTCAGCCTTTTCTGGCATCCATTCACTCGATTGGCAGTGTTGTTTGTTTGCTATTACCTTGGTTGCTGTCATGTTTGCAAGGGCCCTGCGGAACATGGCAAACCTGGTACTAGCTGTTCAAAAACAAAAAGGGGAAATTGTAGAATTGTACGGAACAAAGGCAGTGGGTTATTTTGACAGTGATAATATGTCCTGGTTGGTTTTTTATTTGTTCTGATGCTTAGGCCTTGTTTTTCCTCGTTCGCTTTCAAAGGTTCTTTTGTGCAACAGGAAGGGGGAGGTGCAGGAGCGGGCTGGAAACTAGGACCACGCGTGGCAATCGGTCAGCTGAGGGGAGTGTGCTCGAGCTTGTCTAGACAACAATTAACAACATGATGGGGCATGTTTACAGAGCACAGGGGAGTGGGAGACGGATGGCGCCAAGGAAAGGTAACACCTTGCTGTTAAGTGCCGGTAGTTAACCACCAATCAGGGATTGCCTAGTATGCAAGGCTTAGCCTCAAGAAGCAATTGGTTTAAAACGCGCAGCTTCTGCAAGCGTATAAAACCTCGTGCTTCTGCACAACGCATTGACATTTGCTTGCATCAAGCTGCGTCCCGTCTCTTCATTGGCCGCAGTCAGGTTTACTAGGATCATCTTTAGGTTGGCCTTAGGGGTATCTCGGGCTTACGACAGCTTAGCTGTGTTTCGGTTTCCTAGTTATTCTGACAGGCTCTGGTCCGCTCTCTACGCCGTGTGACTGTTGGCTTGGGTTTCTGGTGTGACCGCGGCGGCTGGCACGAGATTTACCAACCCTGAAGGTTGCCGTGACTAAGTCAAGCTTGCGCTTCTTGCTTACTGTTAATTACTGCTGAGTGCCCGTGGGGGTGTGGCTGAGCAAGGCGTCTTGGGCTACAGTTGGTAGCGTGTGCCTGATGCCTGCTCCTTCGGTCTTAGCAGGAGGCCTAGGGCATTTACACTGGGCCGCAGATACTTGCACGTCTAGGTCTAGCAGGAGCCAACCGTAAGGTTAGGGCTAAGTCTTTTGTCCTCGGCTTTCATATTGGACGCCATCTTGGCATCTTCAGTGCCACGCTTTGGATTGTAAGCTACGGGGACGTGGTTTCGTTGGTTTCGTTGGCTGTTTGGGCGCCTATAGTCTTAGGGGCGTGTGTGTATGGGGGGTTTGGGTTAATATGATTTTAGTGCTGAGGTTTTGGGTAGGTGGTGTTTATGGGATATACAAGATGTTAAGGAGAAGGCTAGGTTTGAGCGGTAAAGGTGTTAGAGGTTCTCGTGGTTGAATTGTACAGCAATAGTTTGTCAAGCTGTAGGTCCCGGGGAGGTGCCGGGCGAGAACATACAGGTCGAATAACTTCCCATCCACCTTCACACAAACTGTTTAACGTTGATTTTCGTCTGATGTTAAAACCCAGAAGAAGCGAACAACCCTTACCGGCGCTTACTGTGTTTACAGATGGATCGGGCCAATCGCATAAATCTGTTCTTCTGTGGTGGGATGATCAACGGAGGCAATGGGATTCGGACATAGAGACGGTCTCCGGTTCACCTCAGACAGGAGAACTGAATGCAGTTGTTCGTGTTTTCCGAGAATGGAATGTACCACTCCACCTTGTTACTGATTCTGCTTATGTTGCAGGTATTGTTCCACGAGCTGAAGCTTCTGTGCTGCGGAGTGTTTCGCATTCACAACCCTTTACCCTGTTACAGGAACTTATTTTCCTTTTGGACTCTCGATCTGCGCCTTATTTTGTTATGCATATTAGGTCTCATACCTCGCTACCTGGTTTTCTTGCAGAAGGCAATCGACGAGCTGACCTATTGCCGTGACCAGTTCAAGTACTGCCAGACCGTATTGCACAAGCTAAGCGAAGGCACTCTTTTTTTCCATCGAAACGCTGGAGCTCTTAAGCGACAGTTTGGCCTTGCTGCTCAACAAGCATCAAGTATTATTGCTGTCTGTCCCGATTGTCAAAAACATTCTTTCCCATCAGTTGCTGCAGGAGTTAATCCTAGAGGATTACAAAGCCTACCGTTATGGCAAACAGATGTCACGCATGATTCTGAATTTGGTAGCCTTAAATATATCCACTCTTCCATTGATACATTTTCAGGTGCCTTGGTTGCCTCGTGTCACACAGGAGAAAAGGCACGAGCTGTTCGTAGACATTTAATGCGTGCTTTTGCTGCTTTAGGTATTCCCTTAAGCTGGGCCGTTGTCGGTCTTTATCTTTACGTTTCAACAACTGTAAAAACCTCTTTTGCCCTATGGGGTAGAACTCACATTACCGGCATTGCTCATTCCCCCACCGGTCGATCTCTCATTGAAGGGTCTCATCGGTCTCTGAAACGTTTATGACAACAACAAAAAGGGGGAATGGGCATGGCTATTCCCGAGGAACGGTTACAGAAAGCGTTGTATGTTTTTAATTTTTTGAATTGTTCTTGAATAGATAACGACCCACCGATAGGTCGACGTTTCACTGCAGCTACCTCCGTCGAGGCACGGGTTAAAGGCCCGGTATCGGTCCGAGATGCAGAAACAGGTAAAATTATGGGACCATATCCTCTTGTTACACGGGGAAAAGGTTATGCTTGTGTCTCTACAGAAAAAGGACCTAGATGGATCCCAGCGAAGAATGTAAGACCTTCCCGTGAACCTTTACCGCAGGCAGCCGATACCGACACCGACGCTACAGAATGAAATAAAAACTGTGTGAGGATTACTGTTTTGCATTAATGTTAGATACCCAAAATCAGGACATAGGATATAGATTTCGCTTTTTACAGCGCCTAGAATGAGCACTATCACCCTGGATCAAGCCACTGAACAGAGGTAATACTCTCGGACCAAGCGGGGGAACGGGACGACTCATTGTCCATGGAACGATGATTCCATTGACACTGATAAGGGGAAGGGAGGATTCATCATGAGAGAACAACTAGGTATTACGAAGGAGAACAGGAACGATAAACATGGTTATTTAGTGTTTAATAGGTGTCTGCACGCTTGTCGAGATATCTAGTTAGGTAACTACAGGAGTGGTTTCTGCCCTGAGCCTGGTGGCGCGCACAGCTGCGGCTTGTGTCCTGGCTCAGAGATGTAAACAGGGGCTTCTCTGTTAGGGTAAAGTGTCTCTCTTTGCATCAAAAGGAGGGAATGAAGGGGATGACCCCAGAGGTATGTTCAGAGAAGGCATGCTATGTTTCGAACTTTTTGACGGAAACGGTTCTTGTTTGGTGTGCCCTTCCGCCTACGTATAACGTTAATCCAAAAGAAGGTGATGTTGTTTACACTTTGCATGTCGAGCATTGTCTTTCTGTAGATGCTAATGTAGTAGGAGGCTAGGATGGGAACGTGTCGCAGCGCTTCTTCTCTTATGCAGAGTAACAGCAGGGAAAGCATTAAAGAGTTCAATCACCTTGTTTGGTAGGCAGTTAAGCATGTGAGTCAAAATTGCCGCTGCTTTTTGTTGTTGGTTCAAGGACGTGGCTGTGAGGATTTTGATGGTATGTGCTGCGTGGATTTTAGGCGCCCCACTGCAGCAACATGTTATCAAAATCTGAGAAAATTTCAGCCTTTTCTGGCATCCATTCACTCGATTGGCAGTGTTGTTTGTTTGCTATTACCTTGGTTGCTGTCATGTTTGCAAGGGCCCTGCGGAACATGGCAAACCTGGTACTAGCTGTTCAAAAACAAAAAGGGGAAATTGTAGAATTGTACGGAACAAAGGCAGTGGGTTATTTTGACAGTGATAATATGTCCTGGTTGGTTTTTTATTTGTTCTGATGCTTAGGCCTTGTTTTTCCTCGTTCGCTTTCAAAGGTTCTTTTGTGCAACAGGAAGGGGGAGGTGCAGGAGCGGGCTGGAAACTAGGACCACGCGTGGCAATCGGTCAGCTGAGGGGAGTGTGCTCGAGCTTGTCTAGACAACAATTAACAACATGATGGGGCATGTTTACAGAGCACAGGGGAGTGGGAGACGGATGGCGCCAAGGAAAGGTAACACCTTGCTGTTAAGTGCCGGTAGTTAACCACCAATCAGGGATTGCCTAGTATGCAAGGCTTAGCCTCAAGAAGCAATTGGTTTAAAACGCGCAGCTTCTGCAAGCGTATAAAACCTCGTGCTTCTGCACAACGCATTGACATTTGCTTGCATCAAGCTGCGTCCCGTCTCTTCATTGGCCACAGTCAGGTTTACTAGGATCATCTTTAGGTTGGCCTTAGGGGTATCTCGGGCTTACGACAGCTTAGCTGTGTTTCGGTTTCCTAGTTATTCTGACAGGCTCTGGTCCGCTCTCTACGCCGTGTGACTGTTGGCTTGGGTTTCTGGTGTGACCGCGGCGGCTGGCACGAGATTTACCAACCCTGAAGGTTGCCGTGACTAAGTCAAGCTTGCGCTTCTTGCTTACTGTTAATTACTGCTGAGTGCCCGTGGGGGTGTGGCTGAGCAAGGCGTCTTGGGCTGCAGTTGGTAGCGTGTGCCTGATGCCTGCTCCTTCGGTCTTAGCAGGAGGCCTAGGGCATTTACACTGGGCCGCAGATACTTGCACGTCTAGGTCTAGCAGGAGCCAACCGTAAGGTTAGGGCTAAGTCTTTTGTCCTCGGCTTTCATATTGGACGCCATCTTGGCATCTTCAGTGCCACGCTTTGGATTGTAAGCTACGGGGACGTGGTTTCGTTGGTTTCGTTGGTTTCGTTGGCTGTTTGGGCGCCTATAGTCTTAGGGGCGTGTGTGTATGGGGGGTTTGGGTTAATATGATTTTAGTGCTGAGGTTTTGGGTAGGTGGTGTTTATGGGATATACAAGATGTTAAGGAGAAGGCTAGGTTTGAGCGGTAAAGGTGTTAGAGGTTCTCGTGGTTGAATTGTACAGCAATAGTTTGTCAAGCTGTAGGTCCCGGGGAGGTGCCGGGCGAGAACATACAGGTCGAATAACTTCCCATCCACCTTCACACAAACTGTTTAACGTTGATTTTCGTCTGATGTTAAACCCCAGAAGAAGCGAACAACCCTTACCGGCGCTTACTGTGTTTACAGATGGATCGGGCCAATCGCATAAATCTGTTCTTCTGTGGTGGGATGATCAACGGAGGCAATGGGATTCGGACATAGAGACGGTCTCCGGTTCACCTCAAACAGGAGAACTGAATGCAGTTGTTCGTGTTTTCCGAGAATGGAATGTACCACTCCACCTTGTTACTGATTCTGCTTATGTTGCAGGTATTGTTCCACGAGCTGAAGCTTCTGTGCTGCGGAGTGTTTCGCATTCACAACCCTTTACCCTGTTACAGGAACTTATTTTCCTTTTGGACTCTCGATCTGCGCCTTATTTTGTTATGCATATTAGGTCTCATACCTCGCTACCTGGTTTTCTTGCAGAAGGCAATCGACGAGCTGACCTATTGCCGTGACCAGTTCAAGTACTGCCAGACCGTATTGCACAAGCTAAGCGAAGGCACTCTTTTTTTCCATCGAAACGCTGGAGCTCTTAAGCGACAGTTTGGCCTTGCTGCTCAACAAGCATCAAGTATTATTGCTGTCTGTCCCGATTGTCAAAAACATTCTTTCCCATCAGTTGCTGCAGGAGTTAATCCTAGAGGATTACAAAGCCTACCGTTATGGCAAACAGATGTCACGCATGATTCTGAATTTGGTAGCCTTAAATATATCCACTCTTCCATTGATACATTTTCAGGTGCCTTGGTTGCCTCGTGTCACACAGGAGAAAAGGCACGAGCTGTTCGTAGACATTTAATGCGTGCTTTTGCTGCTTTAGGTATTCCCTTAAGCTGGGCCGTTGTCGGTCTTTATCTTTACGTTTCAACAACTGTAAAAACCTCTTTTGCCCTATGGGGTAGAACTCACATTACCGGCATTGCTCATTCCCCCACCGGTCGATCTCTCATTGAAGGGTCTCATCGGTCTCTGAAACGTTTATGACAACAACAAAAAGGGGGAATGGGCATGGCTATTCCCGAGGAACGGTTACAGAAAGCGTTGTATGTTTTTAATTTTTTGAATTGTTCTTGAATAGATAACGACCCACCGATAGGTCGACGTTTCACTGCAGCTACCTCCGTCGAGGCACAGGTTAAAGGCCCGGTATCGGTCCGAGATGCAGAAACAGGTAAAATTATGGGACCATATCCTCTTGTTACACGGGGAAAAGGTTATGCTTGTGTCTCTACAGAAAAAGGACCTAGATGGATCCCAGCGAAGAATGTAAGACCTTCCCGTGAACCTTTACCGCAGGCAGCCGATACCGACACCGACGCTACAGAATGAAATAAAAACTGTGTGAGGATTACTGTTTTGCATTAATGTTAGATACCCAAAATCAGGACATAGGATATAGATTTCGCTTTTTACAGCGCCTAGAACGAGCACTATCACCCTGGATCAAGCCACTGAACAGAGGTAATACTCTCGGACCAAGCGGGGGAACGGGACGACTCATTGTCCATGGAACGATGATTCCATTGACACTGATAAGGGGAAGGGAGGATTCATCATGAGAGAACAACTAGGTATTACGAAGGAGAACAGGAACTGGGGGAAGAAGGGGCAACAGAGCAGAGGTGATGAGGTGTTTGTCACATCCATAGGATGTCTTGGCATGCTTAATCGTACTTGCAGGAGACAAATTGTGTGGCCAGGTGGATGACACCCCTTGGTTATGAACCTCATCCATAGCATCCTTGAAAAGTCAGCATTAATTTTTTTGGTGCGGAGAAGGAAGGATTCTCTTGGTTATAGCTGGAGAGGCATAGAAGTCAGTCTTTTCAATGTTTCATGAGCACAATGCTCTCTTCTCAAAGCAGAGGAATGCTTGTGCTCTGCTGAAGAGCAGAAGTGCTTGTAGCTGACCGCTGGTGAGTCAGTGCCAATAGTGGCAGTAGGCAGTTACTTAGGGCACGAGACAGAAGCGGTGGCCTGTCCTACCTGGCCCTATATATTATAATATAAAATAATGTACATCCATACATATATAGATAGATATAAAAGATATAATTCTTTTTAGATCCACGGGACGGATTACGCAATAATCAAGGCTGACCACCAATTCCACCGACACCTCATTGGCAAGAAAGCAGCTAAACGGTAAGTGGAGTGCCTTTCTAGTCCTTCCCATGCTCACACTCTTCGTGTTTAGTAGATGGTATCAGGGGCTCTGTAGCTCACCCAGTGTGCTGTCTCCATCACATTTCCTCTGCTTTTCTGGAGTGGTGGTGGTACAAGGAGAGAAATGGGCCGTCAGGCCTTGCGATGGCTTTAACGGGTGAAAGTACCTTGGGAGCCTGAACAGTAGTGGAATTACTTTGATGTGTCCTGGAGGAATTTAGGAATTTTTTTTTTTTTTTTTTCCACACGTTGCTCTGTGTGAATGACATTTTAGCAGCCAGTTGTGGGTGGTGGAAATGTGCTTGGTGAGCTTGTCCCTGTAGAGGAATGAAGGCGGTGGGTTGATTAGCATTGATAACACGCAGCTGTGGCCTTGCCTCAGAGGCAGTGGGTTGATTGACATGGACGATGTGCAGGTGTAGCTGGTTCCCGCTAAGGGGTTAAATAGCCCTGTGGCTTGTGGGAGAGGGTGTCAGCTGGAGGAGGAGCAGTGTGGTCTGGCCTCTGGAGGAAGGTGCTACAGCACCGGCAGTAGAATATGGCCAACGCTAAAGCCTTGTTGCGGTCTGCTAGTTTGATAGCACTGCAACGTGTCCCCAGCCAAGAGTTTGGGGTAGAAAGGAACGATTATCCTCTGCTCTAAATGTGATACTGTTTGGGAAGAAACACGCCTCGCTCTGACAAGGGAACAATGGGCTCTGTAGATGCCACGGTATTTACTTGGACAGGCTCTCGTGTGGCACAGGTCTGCTCTCGCTGAACTCCAGGGGGAAGAGGCAATTTCCCCTGGCTCAACCCTACCCCACTGAGCCCTTCCCAGAGGCGGCTTTACTTCTTCATCAGCCTCTGAGCAGTGATAATCCAGGTGCCTTGCTTCCAGGTCTTTGCCTAGCAGATGGCGTCACCACAGTCCTTGCCTCGAAGTTAACAGGATGAAGGATCTGTACAAGGTGTCTGTGCGCATTCCCCCGGACGAGAAGAGCAACCCGATCAGAATGGAAGGAGACCCACAGCGGGTCCCACAGGCCAAGAAAGAGCTGCTGGAACTCGCTTCCCGTATGGTGAGTGGGTAGGATGTGATGTTTGGGAGACTGCAGGGTTTGGGCTCTCGTGTTCCCTTGTAACCTTCTGGCGCGAGTGTGTGCCCCTTGCCCACCGGGCACTTGGATCTCATGACAAGTGCAAGTTCCTCTTCACAAATGTCTTCCCCTGTTCCCTCGGGTAGCCCTTCTCTGTCAACGCAGAGTGAATTTGGTCTGGAGAAAAGAGGGACAGTGGTGGCAAGTAAACCGTCGGGCAGCAAACCGCTAAGTCAAAGTAGATGGCTCTCCAGCTGAACACTCAGTGTGCCCTCTGTTCCCATCAGGAAAATGAACACGCTGCGGACCTAATCGTTGAGCAGAAATTCCACCGGACCATCACTGGGCAGAAGGCTGAGCGGATCTGGGAAATCCGGGAGCAATTCCCAGAGGTAAGGCTTTGTAGGAGAGGAGGAATCCAGAGGGGTTCTTTCCTCCATGGGTAGTAGGCCTGTCGTCACAGAAGTCGTAACTTTAGTGGCTCTGTAGCGCAAGTGTCTGAGAAGATAGTTCTTTTAGCCAGAGGCCGCTAACACGGTTCCCCGTTTCTGAATGGGAAAAGGGCATGAGTAGGATCCCCCCAACCTTTGCATGTGTCTGACACAAGGGTTCTTGCTTTTGCTTGAGCTAACTCTAAATGACCGCTCCTGCAGGTTATCATCAACTTCCCAGACCCTGCACACAAGAGTGACATCGTCCAACTCCGAGGTCCCAAAAACGAGGTGGAGAAGTGCACCGAGTACATGCAAAAGACGGTGGCAGACCTGGTAAGGAGGTCTTCTGCCTGCACTTCCCTCCTCCGTGCCTGGATAACCCTGGGGCAAAGCAGAGCTCTACTGGCTTGGGTAGAGCTAAAACACCTCAAGAGGAGGGAGCTGTCGACGCTGTTTTGGCTGAATGGAGGCAGGGGGTAGTACCTGTTATGGGAAGGCTATAGGGGAACGTCCTTGCCTTTGTTTAGTCTTACAAGTCCCTCGTATAGAGAACTTCCTTGGGTCTAAGCCTCTTTTCAAAAGCTCGTTTATCAGAGTCCCTGAAGTCGGGCCTCCCTTGCCACGACAGTGTAATCTTCAGTTCTCCCTTCCTTTCTCCCTTAGGTTGAAAACAGCTTTTCTATTTCTGTCCCCATCTGCAAACAGTTCCACAAGAACATCGTAGGGAAAGGAGGTGCCAACATCAAGAAGGTGAGATATTGCTCCTAACTCAAGTGCTCGTGATGATCACTGCCTGCAGCAAAATCCCACTGGATGCTCTCTCCTGCCCATTGGTGATGTCCAATATAGCCTGCGAGGGTTTTTCTTCTGACATGGGACGCTTCTGAGATGATTTTTTTTTTTTTTTTCCTTTGTGGCAGATCCGTAAAGAAAGCAACACCAAAATTGATCTCCCAGCAAAGAACAGCAACTCGGAGACAATTGTTATCACAGGCAAGAGGGCAAACTGTGAGGCTGCTCGCCACAGGATAACATCACTTTGGAAGGACCTACAGAAGATGTGCATGTGGCTCAGGAACCGATTGAAGCCATGCTCAAGGAACTGGTGAGCTGGAGTTACTAGTTCCAGTAAGAAACTGGGGGAAGAAGGGGCAACAGAGCAGAGGTGATGAGGTGTTTGTCACATCCATAGGATGTCTTGGCATGCTTAATCGAACTTGCAGGAGACAAATTGTGTGGCCAGGTGGATGACACCCCTTGGTTATGAACCTCATCCATAGCATCCTTGAAAAGTCAGCATTAATTTTTTTGGTGCGGAGAAGGAAGGATTCCCTTGGTTATAGCTGGAGAGGCATAGAAGTGAGTCTTTTCAATGTTTCATGTGCACAATGCTCTCTTCTCAAAGCAGAGGAATGCTTGTGCTCTGCTGAAGAGCAGAAGTGCTTGTAGCTGACCGCTGGCGAGTCAGTGCCAATACTGGCAGTAGGCAGTTACTTAGGGCACGAGACAGAAGCGGTGGCCTGTCCTACCTGGCCCTATATATTATAATATAAAATAATGTACATCCATACATATATAGATAGATATAAAAAATATAATTCTTTTTAGATCCACGGGACGGATTACGCAATAATCAAGGCTGACCACCAATTCCACCGACACCTCATTGGCAAGAAAGCACTAAACGGTAAGTGGAGTGCCTTTCTAGTCCTTCCCATGCTCACACTCTTCGTGTTTAGTAGATGGTATCAGGGGCTCTGTAGCTCACCCAGTGTGCTGTCTCCATCACATTTCCTCTGCTTTTCTGGAGTGGTGGTGGTACAAGGAGAGAAATGGGCCGTGAGGCCTTGCGATGGCTTTAACGGGTGAAAGTACCTTGGGAGCCTGAACAGTAGTGGAATTACTTTGATGTGTCCTGGAGGAATTTTTTTTTTTTTTTTTCCACACGCTGCTCTGTGCGAATGACAGTTTAGCAGCCAGTTGTGGGTGGTGGAAATGTGCTTGGTGAGCTTCTCCCTGTAGAGGAATGAAGGCGGTGGGTTGATTAGCATTGATAACACGCAGCTGTGGCCTTGCCTCAGAGGCAGTGGGTTGATTGACATGGGCGATGTGCAGGTGTAGCTGGTTCCCGCTAAGGGGTTAAATAGCCCTGTGGCTTGTGGGAGAGGGTGTCAGCTGGAGGAGGAGCAGTGTGGTCTGGCCTCTGGAGGAAGGTGCTACAGCACCGGCAGTAGAATATGGCCAACGGTAAAGCCTTGTTGCGGTCTGCTAGTTTGATAGCACTGCAACGTGTCCCCAGCCAAGAGTTTGGGGTAGAAAGGAACGATTATCCTCTGCTCTAAATGTGATACTGTTTGGGGAATGTGAGAAACTATGGACTAGGGTATTGTTTATTAAGATTTATGTTAAGCCCAATGTAAAGGTCAGACAGTGTGAGAAACTATGGACTAGGGTATTGTTTATAAAGATTTATGTTAGGCCCAATGTAAAGGTCAGACAGCAAAAGATATAAACAGCCACAAGATACCGCTTGTGCAAGATAAGATAACCACCAGATGTCCACGAACCGACAGAAACAGGACAAACTACCCCATATAAGGACATATGAGTGAGGGGTCAACTATGGGACAAAGGAGGAAGACTTCTTACTTCGGCCTCAACGACCACCAGAAGGCAGAAAACGACCCCCTAACAACAACTGAAGCATGCGCAGAGTACCTCCACTACCTCATGAACACGGGAGTAAAGATGTATAAAAAGGGACTGTTTGAACTGCTCAGGACGGCAGTGGGCGGAGCGCAGACTCCCCTGTCGTCCAGCGCTGTTTTTGCTCATATTCTACTTGCTATAATTAATAAAATTTTAATTGGATTATGATCCGTTGTGGTCTCAATTTATAACAATTTCTGGTGCCGTGACTCGGATAAGGAACGGTGGGCTTTGGTCCTCCGGGGAGGCGCCCCGCGACATTTCGCGGCCCCGCGACCAACAGCTTACTCCAACCTTACCGACGAACCTAAATTCTAGAATAATGAGCAAAGGAGAAACCGGTAAAATCCCATAAAAATTCTGTGCACGGGAGTCCGGACGAAGACGCAGGACGCGTAAGTATATTGCGAATTTGTTTGCGGGTTTGCCGTTCGGGCGGGATTGGGTTTCCTGGGATATAACGAGTGAGAGGTTCGATATACTGAACCAAGCGAGTGCGGACTCTTAAGTACTGCGTTTCCCATCTCCCGTGAGGGACTGGGCCAGGAACAAGGGGAGCGAGTGAGTGTATGTTTGTGGATATTCCAGAAGATGGGGGCGAAGGGCAGCAAGCCTTCGACTCCCATGGGAAGGGTACCCACTGTACCTAAGAATACCCCTCTGGCATATATCTTAGACAATTGGAGATATTTCCTTGGAACCCTAGGGAAAGATAAGCAGAAGATGATAGAATATTGTACTAAGGTATGGGGAGGGAAGAAGATTTCTAAAAATGTCTTTTGGCCAGTCTATGGGTCAGAAGAAGATTGGGTAAGACAGCAATTAAACCTCTGGGTTAATAATAAAAAACCCCTTAACCCGGAGGAGAGTCGATATGCGGAAGTGTGGCTAGAAAGACCGGGAGCTAGACTTTACCCACTGAATGAAATGAAAACTAAACAAAAGAAAAAGCAGGAAGAGTTGGACGAAACCCTTCTAACCCCCCCTCCTTACATTCCTCCTCCTGCTCCCGCAGAGGTCCCCAGAGCGCCCACTCCCCCACCAGAGTCGGAACAAGGGTCTCCCCCTCTTCCTAGACGCATAACTAGAAGTCAGAAAGGGGCAGCTCAAATGTACCCCCTAAGGGAAATACCCATGGGGGGACCTCAACCTGTGATCGGATATATTTCCGTACCCCTAAACTCGGCTGACCTACGAGATTTTAAAAGAACCGAGATGGGAAACTTAATTGAAGACCCACTCGGAGTGGCAGAAAGATTAAATCCATTTTTGGGACCAAACCTTTATACTTGGGATGAGATGCAATCTATCCTTGGTCAATTATTTACTACCGAGGAAAGAGATATGATTAGACGAGCAGGAATGAGACTGTGGGATGCTCAGCATGCCCAGGGACCCCAAGCAGATATTAAATGGCCACTCCAAAGACCTCATTGGGATAATCAGGATCCAGTGCATAGAACTCATATGCAGGACCTGAGAACTATAGTAATCCAGGGGATTAGGGAAGCAGTACCCCGTGGCCAGAATATCAATAAAGCATTTAATGAAATGCAAAAGAAAGATGAAAGCCCTACTGAGTGGCTGGAACGACTGAGGAAAGCCCTTCAGCTGTACTCTGGGGTAAATCCAGACGACCCTTTAGGGCAAGCGCTCCTCAAAACTCAGTTTGTGGCAAAATCATGGGAAGATATCAGAAAGAAGATTGAAAAGTTAGAAGACTGGCAGAATAGAGGCTTGGATGAATTATTGAGGGAAGCTCAGAAAGTCTACGTAAGGCGGGAAGAAGAGAGCAGCAAGCGACAAGTAAAAATGATGGTAGCAGCAGTCAGAGAGGATCGCAAAGGGCAAACTGGTGAACACAGATCTGCTGGAACGAAACAAGGGAACGTAGTAGTGAAGAAGGAACAGAGATGTTGTTTTTACTGTGGAAAAAGGGGACATATAAAACAGAATTGCAGAGAAAGGATCAGGGATGAGGAAATATTGAAAACGGATTAGGAGAGTCAGGGGCTCTATATCTTAGGGGACCGGAGTCATCATGAGCCCTTGATAAAATTAAAAATAGGTCCCCATAAACAAGAGTTCACCTTTTTAGTAGACACTGGGGCTGAGAAATCAACTATTAAGCAAATACCTGAGGGATGTAAAGTTTCCCCTGAAAAAGTACAAGTAATTGGGGCAAAAGGAGAACCCTTTAAAGTAAGCAAAATCAAAAATGTGGTATTCGAAACTGAAAATAAATTTGGAATGGGTGAACTCTTGCTCGTCCCTGAAGCAGAATTTAATCTGTTAGGACGAGATTTAATTGTTGAATTGCAATTAGAAATTAAAGTGAAAAATCAAGAGCTAACAGTGTCTGCTTATCCTTTGACCGTGGATGATCAAAAACAAATTAACCCCGGTGTCTGGTACTCTCCGGACACAATTAGTAGACTGGAAATCCCACCGATTAAAATCCAAATTTCCGAACCCCACATACCTGTGAGGGTAAGGCAATATCCCATATCCCTAGAAGGACGGAGGGGATTAAAACCAGAAATCGATCGATTGTTAGCACAAGGAATTCTTAGAGCCTTGTATGTCACCCTTTAACACCCCCATTCTGCCTGTGAAGAAACCAAATGGGAAATATCGGCTCGTACATGATCTAAGGGAAATAAACAAAAGAACTATCGCCCGGTTCCCTGTAGTAGCAAATCCATACACACTGCTAAGCAAGCTAGGACCCCATAACTCCTGGTATAGTGTGGCTGATTTAAAGGATGCCTTTTGGGCCTGTCCACTGGCAGAAGAATGCCGTGATTATTTTGCCTTTGAATGGGAAGACATAGAGACAGGCCGTAAACAGCAATTGAGATGGACCGTGCTCCCCCAAGGGTTCACTGAGTCCCCTAATCTGTTTGGACAGGCCCTGGAAGAGCTCTTAAAAGAATACCAGGTACAAATGGGAAACGTGCTGTTACAGTATGTAGATGATCTGCTCATAGCAGGGAATAATAAGGAGGATGTAAGAAAAGAAAGCATTCGGCTCCTAAACTTTCTTGCACAAAAGGGACTACGGGTATCACAAGAAAAGTTACAATTTGTGGAGGAAAAAGTGAAATATTTGGGGCATTATTTGTTTAACGGCAAGAAGATATTGGATCCAGAGCGCATTAAAGGAATTCTGGAATTACCTATGCCTGTCACTAAGAGGCAAATTCGGCAGGCATTAGGGCTATTTGGGTATTGTAGGCAACGGATAGAGAACTACAGCTTTAAAGTTAAATTCTTATATGAACAACTGTCTAAAGACAAAATGCCCAAGTGGACCCCTCAGGATCAAGAGCAGTTTGCCAGTCTCAAAAGGGAGCTAAGCCAAGCACCGGTTTTAAGCCTCCCAGATTTAAAGCGGCCATTCCATTTATTTGTTAACATATATGAAGGAACGGCATTCGGAGTATTAACTCAGGAATGGGCCGGACAAAAGAAACCGGTGGCATACTTATCAAAGCTGTTGGACCCTGTGAGCAGGGGTTGGCCGAGTTGTTTACAAATCATTGTTGCTGCTGCCTTATTACTTGAGGAAACGAATCGCATTACCTTTAATGGAGAAGTTGTCTTATATGCGCCTCATAATATCAGGGGAGTGTTACAACAAAAAGCAGAAAAATGGCTTACAGATAGCCGATTATTAAAGTATGAGGGAATACTTATAGAATCCCCTAAACTATCTTTGAAAACTATTGGAGCAGTTAACCCCGCTGAATTTTTGTACCCAGGAGAAGGTAATGAACTATTGCACAATTGTTTTCAAACAATTGAACAGCAGACACGCATTAGGCCAGACTTAGAAGAAGAAGAACTACAATGTGGAGAAGTATTATTTACAGATGGGTCATCACGAATAGTGGAAGGTAAACGATTGTCCGGATATGCCATCGTTAAGTTGGAAAAAAGAGAATTTAAGACAATAGAATCAGGCCCCCTGAGTGCCAGCTGGTCGGCTCAAGCCTGTGAGCTGTATGCATTGTGGAAAGCATTAGTGTCACTGAAGGGAAAGGATGGAACTATATATACAGACTCACGCTATGCGTTCGGAGTAGTGCACACTTTTGGGAAAATATGGGAAGACAGAGGATTCGTTAACTCACAGGGAAAAGAACTGATACGCCCGGAATTAATTCGGCGAGTTCTGGAGGCATTAAAAATGCCGAATAAAATAGCAGTTGTACATATAAAGGGACACCAGCGAGGTACGAGTTACCAAGTTAGGGGAAATAATGCAGCTGATACAGAAGCAAAACGAGTGGCAGGCAATTATAGTACGATTTTAACTATACAACAAATACCTGTTAGTAAAAATTTGAGGTTTGAGTCTGCAGAAAAGGAAAAACGAGAACAAATGGGAGCTAAGGAACAGGATGGTAAGTACATATTGCCAGATGGGAGAGAAGTTTTGCCGAAGGGCATAGCACTTGAAATATTTTCAAAAATACATAGTAAAACACACTGGGGAACCCAGGCGTTAGTTGATCATTTCAATCAACAGTTTGCCTGTATAGGCGTATATAACATAGCAAAGACAGTCACGGCAGCCTGCGAGACCTGTCAAAAGGTTAATCGAAACAACATGAGACAAAAGCCTCTTGGAGGACGTTCCCCAGCATACAGACCTTTCTCACACATACAAGTGGATTTTACTGAACTACCCAGGGTAGGGCGTTACAAATATTTATTAGTAATGGTGGATCATTTAACACATTATGTTGAGGCTTTTCCTACCTCCAAGGCAACTGCTAACCAAGTTACTAAAGTGTTACTTGAACACATTATACCTCGATATGGAGTACCTGAAGTAATCGACTCGGACAGAGGAACACACTTTGTGTCAAAAATTGTTAGAGATCTAACAGAAAGCTTGGGTATTAAGTGGGAATACCATACGCCATGGCATCCACAAAGTTCGGGAAAAGTTGAAAGGATGAATGGAGAAATCAAAACTATTTTGACTAAATTAAGGATAGAAACCAAATTATCATGGATTAAGTGCCTACCCATGGCGCTATTCATTCTCAGAACCAGACCCCGAGCAGATGTAGGAATATCAGCGTTTGAAATGGTGTATGGAATGTCCTATAGAATTGAAAGTCCACAAACAAATGTTTTAATTCGAGACCGTGTGATTAATGAATACGTTTCACGATTAGCAGAACATCGTAACAAGCTTTGGGAACATGGACTGATTGTACAACGACCACCGTTGGACTTAAACATTCATACTCTTAAACCTGGGGACTGGGTATTGGTTAAAACGTGGAAAGAAGAAACCCTAAAACCCAATTGGGAGGGACCTTATCTTGTTCTGCTTACAACAGAAACGGCTGTCCGGACTGCTGAGCGTGGATGGACTCATGCTAGTCGCATTAAAGGCCCAGTGACGAGACCCCACTGGAAAGTAATCAGTACTCCAGGTGACACCAAGATAACCCTGAAAAGATAACGTAATGATAGAGACTTTATTTGATTATTTTGCCGCATTACCTTTTGGTATAAAGTGTGTATTGTTGTTTATATTTGCTATAATTATTTCTTTTTTTATCTATTATATATGGAAGCGTACAAAGTGTGTTGAAGGAAATTGCTAAACTTATGCAACCACACAATATCAAGTATAAGAAGATATGCTGATGCAAATAATGTATGCACTCTAGATATATGAATTAGATGTAATAATTTGAACTGCAATTGTTATCCATTTGCTTGTTTCAGGTGTAAGGTATGCCAGAATAAATGGTGGACACACTGTGAATATGGATACCCTCCAACAGGAGTTTGCACACAGTGTTGGAAAATTCAAAGAACTCTTACGGAGTGGAAATTAAAACAATTAGAGTCTAAACAAGAAATTATTCGAGAATCCCATGAGTGGTGGGAAATTTTTGCCAAAGGAATAAACCCTCAATATTATTGTTACCACTCCACCGAACCAGTCCCCTTTGTAGCTGAAATCTTGGCTATAAAGTGCAGGAGGGAAGTACTAACCGTGTCTTGCTCGGCCCCATTAATTAAAGCTGCGAAGTAGGAAGCCTATGTAAACAGGCAAAAAGCCCGCAACAGCTATTCTCCTGAAGAATTCCCTTGCTGCCGAGAAGATGGTACACCCCGTGGCTCGAAGCAACCGAGTCGACGGGCGAGGCAGAGGAGAAACAAACCGTGGAGAAAAGAGCCAGAAAAATGGGATGCAAAAGCAGCCATGGCCGAACTTCCCCAGGACTGGTAAGAATATACTTAAATTAACAAAATTAACAAACACCCTTTTTCCTGGTATACCATTAATTGTGCTATTGATAATAACCCAAGCAAAAGGGGGAAACCCACATGAACCATTTAAGTGGGAACTAATATCTTGGGAAGGAACGAAAACAATAGCCACTTTTAGCAACCCAGGGCCACCTGAATGTGTAGTGAAACTTTGTAATTTAGTACCAATACCTTGTGAAAAAGGACCTCCATTTTATTTATGCCCGGCCTCTGGACAGCCTTACTGTAATTATCCCGGACACTATTATTGTGGTTATTGGGGATGTGAGACAATAGCCTCGGGCTGGACAGTAAAGGCTCCTGATAAATATATAAAAGCAACCTGGACTCCTAACGGATGTGTACCTGAACAAACGGGTGTAGATCTTACAGGTCTGCGCGACGTGGATTATGTAGCTCCACGTAACAAAAAAGTCTGTACCCACATCAAATTTCAAGTATTGCATCCCCTAGAAGACGAACATGTTAGTAGGACGAACATGGGGAATACGTGTCTATGCAGGAATTCCTAAGGATTGGGGAGGGCACTTTCTCATAAGAAAAATTAAAATACCATATGATTCACTCCCTGTTGGGCCGAATAAAGTATTGAATTCACCCACTTTCCCTAAGAAAAAGATTGTCCCCACAAGTGTTACAACCACTCGTCCAAACTCCCTATCAGTAACAGATAAAACAACTAATGACACGGTGACTGAGTTCTCTTTAGTTAGGGATTCAGGAGTGTCAGAGTCTAAAGACCCCTTATGGGATTTAATGCAAGCCTCTTATCATACCCTTAATGAAAGCAAACCAAATTTAACTAAGGAGTGCTGGTTATGTTACAATGTTAGACCCCCATATTTTGAGGCAATCGGAATACCAGATAGGATTCAATGGTCTAGTGGTTCAAACCCACAAGAATGCCCATGGGGTGACCAGAGGAACCATACGCAAGGAATTACTATTCAATTGCTAACAGGTCAAGGAAAATGTATAGGTACAGTGCCCGAACAATATCAGCCCTTGTGTAATCAAACAATCACTAAAGCTAACATAAAGAAACACAAGAATCAAAATGACAAATGGGCTATCCCGACACCAGGAGCTAAATGGGTTTGTTCAGACTTCGGAGTAACGCCTTGCCTATCCCTAAACGTGTTTAATCAATCTCAGTTTTGCGTACAGGTGATTATTGTTCCTCGTCTGATCTATCACACCTCTGAGGAGGTGTTACGCCACTTTGAAGGAGACCTGAATAGGCAAAAACGAGAGCCAATTACAGTGGTAACCCTAGCTACACTGCTGATAGCGGGCGGAGTTGGAGCAGGTACAGGCATAGCCTCCCTAGTAAAAGGTCAGGAATTACAAAGTTTGCAGATGGCTGTAAATGAGGATTTAACAAGAATAGAACAATCTATTAAAAATTTAGCCACTTCAGTGAAGTCTTTATCAGAAGTAGTGCTGCAAAATAGAAGAGGATTAGATCTATTGTTCTTAAAAGAAGGAGGGTTATGTGTAGCTCTCAAAGAGGAACGTTGTTCTTTTGCTGACCATACGGGAGTAGTCCTGGATGCCATGTCTGAACTCCGGAAAAGGTTGGAACAACGTAAAAAGAGTCTTGAGGCGGGCAGGTCATGGTATGAAAACTGGTTTAATATCTCACCTTGGCTAACCACTTTGTTGTCTGCTTTAGCAGGACCACTTATTATGTTGATTCTAGGACTGATATTTGGGCCTTGTATATTACGCTATATTTTACATTTTATTAAAGAACGGTTTGACATAGCTCAATTGCTTATTTTAACTACGAGGGCTGGGGCAAAGTATAAGAGTGTATCGATTAATGAGGATGAAGATTGTTGCGAATGCATTATGCCACGTGAGAACTATGCCTATTGTAATTGTGAGGTATTACCTTGTGAGTGTTATGATAAATGTTGGGATTGTGGAAAAAGGTTTGTTCGCAGTGCCGAGAATGAAAGTAGCGTCTAATAAACAATAATAGGATAAAAAGAAAAAGGGGGGATTGTGAGAAACTATGGACTTAGGGTATTGTTTATTAAGATTTATGTTAAGCCCAATGTAAAGGTCAGACAGTGTGAGAAACTATGGACTAGGGTATTGTAGGGTATATGGTTCATCCTGTTCCGACTTCAGCTTCTACTGTGGAGGACGCTAGGAGCAGTAGGAAGGACGGAGGAAGTAGTTCAGAAACCGATGTTGTTTATGCGGGGGAATGCTATGTCTGGGGCTCCAGTTATAAGGGGGACTAGTCAGTTTCCAAACCCTTCGATTATAATGGCTATAACTGTGAAGAAGATTCTTACGAAGGCATGGGCGGTGATGATGACATTGTAGATTTGGTCGTCTCCTAGGAGAGTTCCTGGTTGGCCAAGTTCTGCTCGAATAAGGAGGCTGAGGGCGGTACTCGGCTATGCCTGCCCATGCTCCGAAGAGTAGGTATAGGGTGCCGATGTCATTGTGGTTGTTGAAACTAGTCATCGGTTGATGAAGGTCACGGGTCAGGTGGCTGAGTGTTTAGGCGTTAGGCTGTAGTCCTTTTTACAGAGGTTGAATTCCTCTTCTTATCGACTCTGTGGTGAAGTTCATGTTGAGTTGCAAACTCATTGATGTACGCTGAGAGTGTGCCGGAGTCTGGTAGACAGAAGCTCGTTGGTTTGAGCGTCTAGCTGTTAATTAGAAGTTTATGGGATCGAGGCCCGTCTGTCTAGGCTTATCGTGGAGGCCCTAGCTGAATTAGAGTATCTGCGTTGCATTTAGATGGTGCAGGTTTAGTGTCCTGCGGGCCTTAGTGGTGTGGGCAGAAACTAAGAGGATTTAACTCTTAGTTAAGGCTTTGAAGGCCTTCGGTTTGGTAGGCAGGGGATCCTAAGTTTCTTAGGTAACGGTCAGGATTGCGGGAGAAGGGGGGAGAAGGAGGACTGACAGAGAAATTAAGGTAGCAATTGGTGTGCCTGTGGATTTGTTATTGTATCATTGTTTTATGAAGCTTGTAGAGTTTGGTGGGAGTGTGGAGCAATATGCAAGGCGTAGGTAGAAAAATAAACCTAGTAGGGAGAGTATTGAAATAATTATGGCTGCGGTTGATATCTCTTGCTTAGTTAGTTCCTGGATAATGAGTCATTTTGGTAAAAAGCCAGGGAGTGGGGGCAGGCCGGCTAGGGATAGTAGTGCTAGCGTCAAGGATGCGTTTAGTGATGGTATTTTTGTTCAGGAGGTTATTATTGTGGATAGTTTTGAGGAGTTGGTTGTGTTGAGGGCTAAGAAAATGGAGGCGGTTCTTAAGGAGTATGGGTAGAAGGTTATTAATGTTAGCTTGGGGTTGTATATGAGGATGATGGTTATTCAGCCTAGGTGGGCGATCGATGAGAAAGCTAGGACTTTTCGGATTTGTGTTTGGTTAAGTCCTGTTCGCCCTCCGATGGCTGCGGATGCAATGGCCACGGTTGTCAGTAGGAGTGGGTTCAGTGAGGGGGCAGTTAAGAAAAGAAGAGTGAGTGGGGGGAGTTTTATTCATGTAGAGACGAGTAGGGCAGTGGTTATAGGTGAGCCTTGTATGACCTCTGGACATCAGGAGTGAAAGGGTACTAGGCCTAGTTTTATTGCGACTGCTGTAGTTAGTAGTAGGGAGGCTGTTGGGTGGCTTAGTCGCGGAATGTCTCATTGTCCGGTGAACTGTGCGTTGATTGTGCTTGAGAAGAGGATTAATGCGGAGGCGGTTGCTTGGACGAGAAAGTATTTGATTGCAGCTTCCATAGCTCGAGGGTGGTGTGATTTTGAAAGGAAGGGGATAATGGCAAGGGTGTTGATTTCTAGTCCAGGCCAGGCTAGCAGTCAGTGGTTGCTTGAAATTGTGATGGTTGTTCCTAGTAGAAGGCTTAAGGAGAACGTTAGTTTTGTGACGGGGCTCATTTAGTAGAGGAAGAGGTTAAACCATCATTTTCGGGGTATGGGCCCGATAGCTTTTGTTTAGCTGACCCTACTGGGAAGTAATATAAGGGGAGTATGGAGCGCTTTGATCTCTTCTGTGCAGGTTCAATTCCTGTCTTCCTAAGGTTTTCAACGGAGACAATGGGATTCGGACATAGAGACGGTCTCCGGTTCACCTCAAACAGGAGAACTGAATGCAGTTGTTCGTGTTTTCCGAGAATGGAATGTACCACTCCACCTTGTTACTGATTCTGCTTATGTTGCAGGTATTGTTCCACGAGCTGAAGCTTCTGTGCTGCGGAGTGTTTCGCATTCACAACCCTTTACCCTGTTACAGGAACTTATTTTCCTTTTGGACTCTCGATCTGCGCCTTATTTTGTTATGCATATTAGGTCTCATACCTCGCTACCTGGTTTTCTTGCAGAAGGCAATCGACGAGCTGACCTATTGCCGTGACCAGTTCAAGTACTGCCAGACCGTATTGCACAAGCTAAGCGAAGGCACTCTTTTTTTCCATCGAAACGCTGGAGCTCTTAAGCGACAGTTTGGCCTTGCTGCTCAACAAGCATCAAGTATTATTGCTGTCTGTCCCGATTGTCAAAAACATTCTTTCCCATCAGTTGCTGCAGGAGTTAATCCTAGAGGATTACAAAGCCTACCGTTATGGCAAACAGATGTCACGCATGATTCTGAATTTGGTAGCCTTAAATATATCCACTCTTCCATTGATACATTTTCAGGTGCCTTGGTTGCCTCGTGTCACACAGGAGAAAAGGCACGAGCTGTTCGTAGACATTTAATGCGTGCTTTTGCTGCTTTAGGTATTCCCTTAAGCTGGACCGTTATCGGTCTTTATCTTTACGTTTCAACAACTGTAAAAACCTCTTTTGCCCTATGGGGTAGAACTCATATTACCGGCATTGCTCATTCCCCCACCGGTCGATCTCTCATTGAAGGGTCTCATCGGTCTCTGAAACGTTTATGACAACAACAAAAAGGGGGAATGGGCATGGCTGTTCCCGAGGAACGGTTACAGAAAGCGTTGTATGTTTTTAATTTTTTGAATTGTTCTTGAATAGATAACGGCCCACCGATAGGTCGACGTTTCACTGCAGCTACCTCCGTCGAGGCACGGGTTAAAGGCCCGGTATCGGTCCGAGATGCAGAAACAGGTAAAATTATGGGACCATATCCTCTTGTTACACGGGGAAAAGGTTATGCTTGTGTCTCTACAGAAAAAGGACCTAGATGGATCCCAGCGAAGAATGTAAGACCTTCCCGTGAACCTTTACCGCAGGCAGCCGATACCGACACCGACGCTACAGAATGAAATAAAAACTGTGTGAGGATTACTGTTTTGCATTAATGTTAGATACCCAAAATCAGGACATAGGATATAGATTTCGCTTTTTACAGCGCCTAGAACGAGCACTATCACCCTGGATCAAGCCACTGAACAGAGGTAATACTCTCGGACCAAGCGGGGGAACGGGACGACTCATTGTCCATGGAACGATGATTCCATTGACACTGATAAGGGGAAGGGAGGATTCATCATGAGAGAACAACTAGGTATTACGAAGGAGAACAGGAACGATAAACATGGTTATTTAGTGTTTAATAGGTGTCTGCACGCTTGTCGAGATATCTAGTTAGGTAACTACAGGAGTGGTTTCTGCCCTGAGCCTGGTGGCGCGCACAGCTGCGGCTTGTGTCCTGGCTCAGAGATGTAAACAGGGGCTTCTCTGTTAGGGTAAAGTGTCTCTCTTTGCATCAAAAGGAGGGAATGAAGGGGATGACCCCAGAGGTATGTTCAGAGAAGGCATGCTATGTTTCGAACTTTTTGACGGAAACGGTTCTTGTTTGGTGTGCCCTTCCGCCTACGTATAACGTTAATCCAAAAGAAGGTGATGTTGTTTACACTTTGCATGTCGAGCATTGTCTTTCTGTAGATGCTAATGTAGTAGGAGGCTAGGATGGGAACGTGTCGCAGCGCTTCTTCTCTTATGCAGAGTAACAGCAGGGAAAGCATTAAAGAGTTCAATCACCTTGTTTGGTAGGCAGTTAAGCATGTGAGTCAAAATTGCCGCTGCTTTTTGTTGTTGGTTCAAGGACGTGGCTGTGAGGATTTTGATGGTATGTGCTGCGTGGATTTTAGGCGCCCCACTGCAGCAACATGTTATCAAAATCTGAGAAAATTTCAGCCTTTTCTGGCATCCATTCACTCGATTGGCAGTGTTGTTTGTTTGCTATTACCTTGGTTGCTGTCATGTTTGCAAGGGCCCTGCGGAACATGGCAAACCTGGTACTAGCTGTTCAAAAACAAAAAGGGGAAATTGTAGAATTGTACGGAACAAAGGCAGTGGGTTATTTTGACAGTGATAATATGTCCTGGTTGGTTTTTTATTTGTTCTGTTGCTTAGGCCTTGTTTTTCCTCGTTCGCTTTCAAAGGTTCTTTTGTGCAACAGGAAGGGGGAGGTGCAGGAGCGGGCTGGAAACTAGGACCACGCGTGGCAATCGGTCAGCTGAGGGGAGTGTGCTCGAGCTTGTCTAGACAACAATTAACAACATGATGGGGAATGGTTACAGAGCACAGGGGAGTGGGAGACGGATGGCGCCAAGGAAAGGTAACACCTTGCTGTTAAGTGCCGGTAGTTAACCACCAATCAGGGATTGCCTAGTATGCAAGGCTTAGCCTCAAGAAGCAATTGGTTTAAAACGCGCAGCTTCTGCAAGCGTATAAAACCTCGTGCTTCTGCACAACGCATTGACATTTGCTTGCATCAAGCTGCGTCCCGTCTCTTCATTGGCCGCAGTCAGGTTTACTAGGATCATCTTTAGGTTGGCCTTAGGGGTATCTCGGGCTTACGACAGCTTAGCTGTGTTTCGGTTTCCTAGTTATTCTGACAGGCTCTGGTCCGCTCTCTACGCCGTGTGACTGTTGGCTTGGGTTTCTGGTGTGACCGCGGCGGCTGGCACGAGATTTACCAACCCTGAAGGTTGCCGTGACTAAGTCAAGCTTGCGCTTCTTGCTTACTGTTAATTACTGCTGAGTGCCCGTGGGGGTGTGGCTGAGCAAGGCGTCTTGGGCTGCAGTTGGTAGCGTGTGCCTGATGCCTGCTCCTTCGGTCTTAGCAGGAGGCCTAGGGCATTTACACTGGGCCGCAGATACTTGCACGTCTAGGTCTAGCAGGAGCCAACCGTAAGGTTAGGGCTAAGTCTTTTGTCCTCGGCTTTCATATTGGACGCCATCTTGGCATCTTCAGTGCCACGCTTTGGATTGTAAGCTACGGGGACGTGGTTTCGTTGGTTTCGTTGGTTTCGTTGGCTGTTTGGGCGCCTATAGTCTTAGGGGCGTGTGTGTATGGGGGGTTTGGGTTAATATGATTTTAGTGCTGAGGTTTTGGGTAGGTGGTGTTTATGGGATATACAAGATGTTAAGGAGAAGGCTAGGTTTGAGCGGTAAAGGTGTTAGAGGTTCTCGTGGTTGAATTGTACAGCAATAGTTTGTCAAGCTGTAGGTCCCGGGGAGGTGCCGGGCGAGAACATACAGGTCGAATAACTTCCCATCCACCTTCACACAAACTGTTTAACGTTGATTTTCGTCTGATGTTAAACCCCAGAAGAAGCGAACAACCCTTACCGGCGCTTACTGTGTTTACAGATGGATCGGGCCAATCGCATAAATCTGTTCTTCTGTGGTGGGATGATCAACGGAGGCAATGGGATTCGGACATAGAGACGGTCTCCGGTTCACCTCAGACAGGAGAACTGAATGCAGTTGTTCGTGTTTTCCGAGAATGGAATGTACCACTCCACCTTGTTACTGATTCTGCTTATGTTGCAGGTATTGTTCCACGAGCTGAAGCTTCTGTGCTGCGGAGTGTTTCGCATTCACAACCCTTTACCCTGTTACAGGAACTTATTTTCCTTTTGGACTCTCGATCTGCGCCTTATTTTGTTATGCATATTAGGTCTCATACCTCGCTACCTGGTTTTCTTGCAGAAGGCAATCGACGAGCTGACCTATTGCCGTGACCAGTTCAAGTACTGCCAGACCGTATTGCACAAGCTAAGCGAAGGCACTCTTTTTTTCCATCGAAACGCTGGAGCTCTTAAGCGACAGTTTGGCCTTGCTGCTCAACAAGCATCAAGTATTATTGCTGTCTGTCCCGATTGTCAAAAACATTCTTTCCCATCAGTTGCTGCAGGAGTTAATCCTAGAGGATTACAAAGCCTACCGTTATGGCAAACAGATGTCACGCATGATTCTGAATTTGGTAGCCTTAAATATATCCACTCTTCCATTGATACATTTTCAGGTGCCTTGGTTGCCTCGTGTCACACAGGAGAAAAGGCACGAGCTGTTCGTAGACATTTAATGCGTGCTTTTGCTGCTTTAGGTATTCCCTTAAGCTGGGCCGTTGTCGGTCTTTATCTTTACGTTTCAACAACTGTAAAAACCTCTTTTGCCCTATGGGGTAGAACTCACATTACCGGCATTGCTCATTCCCCCACCGGTCGATCTCTCATTGAAGGGTCTCATCGGTCTCTGAAACGTTTATGACAACAACAAAAAGGGGGAATGGGCATGGCTATTCCCGAGGAACGGTTACAGAAAGCGTTGTATGTTTTTAATTTTTTGAATTGTTCTTGAATAGATAACGACCCACCGATAGGTCGACGTTTCACTGCAGCTACCTCCGTCGAGGCACAGGTTAAAGGCCCGGTATCGGTCCGAGATGCAGAAACAGGTAAAATTATGGGACCATATCCTCTTGTTACACGGGGAAAAGGTTATGCTTGTGTCTCTACAGAAAAAGGACCTAGATGGATCCCAGCGAAGAATGTAAGACCTTCCCGTGAACCTTTACCGCAGGCAGCCGATACCGACACCGACGCTACAGAATGAAATAAAAACTGTGTGAGGATTACTGTTTTGCATTAATGTTAGATACCCAAAATCAGGACATAGGATATAGATTTCGCTTTTTACAGCGCCTAGAATGAGCACTATCACCCTGGATCAAGCCACTGAACAGAGGTAATACTCTCGGACCAAGCGGGGGAACGGGACGACTCATTGTCCATGGAACGATGATTCCATTGACACTGATAAGGGGAAGGGAGGATTCATCATGAGAGAACAACTAGGTATTACGAAGGAGAACAGGAACGATAAACATGGTTATTTAGTGTTTAATAGGTGTCTGCACGCTTGTCGAGATATCTAGTTAGGTAACTACAGGAGTGGTTTCTGCCCTGAGCCTGGTGGCGCGCACAGCTGCGGCTTGTGTCCTGGCTCAGAGATGTAAACAGGGGCTTCTCTGTTAGGGTAAAGTGTCTCTCTTTGCATCAAAAGGAGGGAATGAAGGGGATGACCCCAGAGGTATGTTCAGAGAAGGCATGCTATGTTTCGAACTTTTTGACGGAAACGGTTCTTGTTTGGTGTGCCCTTCCGCCTACGTATAACGTTAATCCAAAAGAAGGTGATGTTGTTTACACTTTGCATGTCGAGCATTGTCTTTCTGTAGATGCTAATGTAGTAGGAGGCTAGGATGGGAACGTGTCGCAGCGCTTCTTCTCTTATGCAGAGTAACAGCAGGGAAAGCATTAAAGAGTTCAATCACCTTGTTTGGTAGGCAGTTAAGCATGTGAGTCAAAATTGCCGCTGCTTTTTGTTGTTGGTTCAAGGACGTGGCTGTGAGGATTTTGATGGTATGTGCTGCGTGGATTTTAGGCGCCCCACTGCAGCAACATGTTATCAAAATCTGAGAAAATTTCAGCCTTTTCTGGCATCCATTCACTCGATTGGCAGTGTTGTTTGTTTGCTATTACCTTGGTTGCTGTCATGTTTGCAAGGGCCCTGCGGAACATGGCAAACCTGGTACTAGCTGTTCAAAAACAAAAAGGGGAAATTGTAGAATTGTACGGAACAAAGGCAGTGGGTTATTTTGACAGTGATAATATGTCCTGGTTGGTTTTTTATTTGTTCTGATGCTTAGGCCTTGTTTTTCCTCGTTCGCTTTCAAAGGTTCTTTTGTGCAACAGGAAGGGGGAGGTGCAGGAGCGGGCTGGAAACTAGGACCACGCGTGGCAATCGGTCAGCTGAGGGGAGTGTGCTCGAGCTTGTCTAGACAACAATTAACAACATGATGGGGCATGGTTACAGAGCACAGGGGAGTGGGAGACGGATGGCGCCAAGGAAAGGTAACACCTTGCTGTTAAGTGCCGGTAGTTAACCACCAATCAGGGATTGCCTAGTATGCAAGGCTTAGCCTCAAGAAGCAATTGGTTTAAAACGCGCAGCTTCTGCAAGCGTATAAAACCTCGTGCTTCTGCACAACGCATTGACATTTGCTTGCATCAAGCTGCGTCCCGTCTCTTCATTGGCTGCAGTCAGGTTTACTAGGATCATCTTTAGGTTGGCCTTAGGGGTATCTCGGGCTTACGACAGCTTAGCTGTGTTTCGGTTTCCTAGTTATTCTGACAGGCTCTGGTCCGCTCTCTACGCCGTGTGACTGTTGGCTTGGGTTTCTGGTGTGACCGCGGCGGCTGGCACGAGATTTACCAACCCTGAAGGTTGCCGTGACTAAGTCAAGCTTGCGCTTCTTGCTTACTGTTAATTACTGCTGAGTGCCCGTGGGGGTGTGGCTGAGCAAGGCGTCTTGGGCTGCAGTTGGTAGCGTGTGCCTGATGCCTGCTCCTTCGGTCTTAGCAGGAGGCCTAGGGCATTTACACTGGGCCGCAGATACTTGCACGTCTAGGTCTAGCAGGAGCCAACCGTAAGGTTAGGGCTAAGTCTTTTGTCCTCGGCTTTCATATTGGACGCCATCTTGGCATCTTCAGTGCCACGCTTTGGATTGTAAGCTACGGGGACGTGGTTTCGTTGGTTTCGTTGGCTGTTTGGGCGCCTATAGTCTTAGGGGCGTGTGTGTATGGGGGGTTTGGGTTAATATGATTTTAGTGCTGGGGTTTTGGGTAGGTGGTGTTTATGGGATATACAAGATGTTAAGGAGAAGGCTAGGTTTGAGCGGTAAAGGTGTTAGAGGTTCTCGTGGTTGAATTGTACAGCAATAGTTTGTCAAGCTGTAGGTCCCGGGGAGGTGCCGGGCGAGAACATACAGGTCGAATAACTTCCCATCCACCTTCACACAAACTGTTTAACGTTGATTTTCGTCTGATGTTAAACCCCAGAAGAAGCGAACAACCCTTACCGGCGCTTACTGTGTTTACAGATGGATCGGGCCAATCGCATAAATCGGTTCTTCTGTGGTGGGATGATCAACGGAGGCAATGGGATTCGGACATAGAGACGGTCTCCGGTTCACCTCAAACAGGAGAACTGAATGCAGTTGTTCGTGTTTTCCGAGAATGGAATGTACCACTCCACCTTGTTACTGATTCTGCTTATGTTGCAGGTATTGTTCCACGAGCTGAAGCTTCTGTGCTGCGGAGTGTTTCGCATTCACAACCCTTTACCCTGTTACAGGAACTTATTTTCCTTTTGGACTCTCGATCTGCGCCTTATTTTGTTATGCATATTAGGTCTCATACCTCGCTACCTGGTTTTCTTGCAGAAGGCAATCGACGAGCTGACCTATTGCCGTGACCAGTTCAAGTACTGCCAGACCGTATTGCACAAGCTAAGCGAAGGCACTCTTTTTTTCCATCGAAACGCTGGAGCTCTTAAGCGACAGTTTGGCCTTGCTGCTCAACAAGCATCAAGTATTATTGCTGTCTGTCCCGATTGTCAAAAACATTCTTTCCCATCAGTTGCTGCAGGAGTTAATCCTAGAGGATTACAAAGCCTACCGTTATGGCAAACAGATGTCACGCATGATTCTGAATTTGGTAGCCTTAAATATATCCACTCTTCCATTGATACATTTTCAGGTGCCTTGGTTGCCTCGTGTCACACAGGAGAAAAGGCACGAGCTGTTCGTAGACATTTAATGCGTGCTTTTGCTGCTTTAGGTATTCCCTTAAGCTGGGCCGTTGTCGGTCTTTATCTTTACGTTTCAACAACTGTAAAAACCTCTTTTGCCCTATGGGGTAGAACTCACATTACCGGCATTGCTCATTCCCCCACCGGTCGATCTCTCATTGAAGGGTCTCATCGGTCTCTGAAACGTTTATGACAACAACAAAAAGGGGGAATGGGCATGGCTATTCCCGAGGAACGGTTACAGAAAGCGTTGTATGTTTTTAATTTTTTGAATTGTTCTTGAATAGATAACGACCCACCGATAGGTCGACGTTTCACTGCAGCTACCTCCGTCGAGGCACAGGTTAAAGGCCCGGTATCGGTCCGAGATGCAGAAACAGGTAAAATTATGGGACCATATCCTCTTGTTACACGGGGAAAAGGTTATGCTTGTGTCTCTACAGAAAAAGGACCTAGATGGATCCCAGCGAAGAATGTAAGACCTTCCCGTGAACCTTTACCGCAGGCAGCCGATACCGACACCGACGCTACAGAATGAAATAAAAACTGTGTGAGGATTACTGTTTTGCATTAATGTTAGATACCCAAAATCAGGACATAGGATATAGATTTCGCTTTTTACAGCGCCTAGAACGAGCACTATCACCCTGGATCAAGCCACTGAACAGAGGTAATACTCTCGGACCAAGCGGGGGAACGGGACGACTCATTGTCCATGGAACGATGATTCCATTGACACTGATAAGGGGAAGGGAGGATTCATCATGAGAGAACAACTAGGTATTACGAAGGAGAACAGGAACGATAAACATGGTTATTTAGTGTTTAATAGGTGTCTGCACGCTTGTCGAGATATCTAGTTAGGTAACTACAGGAGTGGTTTCTGCCCTGAGCCTGGTGGCGCGCACAGCTGCGGCTTGTGTCCTGGCTCAGAGATGTAAACAGGGGCTTCTCTGTTAGGGTAAAGTGTCTCTCTTTGCATCAAAAGGAGGGAATGAAGGGGATGACCCCAGAGGTATGTTCAGAGAAGGCATGCTATGTTTCGAACTTTTTGACGGAAACGGTTCTTGTTTGGTGTGCCCTTCCGCCTACGTATAACGTTAATCCAAAAGAAGGTGATGTTGTTTACACTTTGCATGTCGAGCATTGTCTTTCTGTAGATGCTAATGTAGTAGGAGGCTAGGATGGGAACGTGTCGCAGCGCTTCTTCTCTTATGCAGAGTAACAGCAGGGAAAGCATTAAAGAGTTCAATCACCTTGTTTGGTAGGCAGTTAAGCATGTGAGTCAAAATTGCCGCTGCTTTTTGTTGTTGGTTCAAGGACGTGGCTGTGAGGATTTTGATGGTATGTGCTGCGTGGATTTTAGGCGCCCCACTGCAGCAACATGTTATCAAAATCTGAGAAAATTTCAGCCTTTTCTGGCATCCATTCACTCGATTGGCAGTGTTGTTTGTTTGCTATTACCTTGGTTGCTGTCATGTTTGCAAGGGCCCTGCGGAACATGGCAAACCTGGTACTAGCTGTTCAAAAACAAAAAGGGGAAATTGTAGAATTGTACGGAACAAAGGCAGTGGGTTATTTTGACAGTGATAATATGTCTTAGTTGGTTTTTTATTTGTTCTGTTGCTTAGGCCTTGTTTTTCCTCGTTCGCTTTCAAAGGTTCTTTTGTGCAACAGGAAGGGGGAGGTGCAGGAGCGGGCTGGAAACTAGGACCACGCGTGGCAATCGGTCAGCTGAGGGGAGTGTGCTCGAGCTTGTCTAGACAACAATTAACAACATGATGGGGCATGGTTACAGAGCACAGGGGAGTGGGAGACGGATGGCGCCAAGGAAAGGTAACACCTTGCTGTTAAGTGCCGGTAGTTAACCACCAATCAGGGATTGCCTAGTATGCAAGGCTTAGCCTCAAGAAGCAATTGGTTTAAAACGCGCAGCTTCTGCAAGCGTATAAAACCTCGTGCTTCTGCACAACGCATTGACATTTGCTTGCATCAAGCTGCGTCCCGTCTCTTCATTGGCCGCAGTCAGGTTTACTAGGATCATCTTTAGGTTGGCCTTAGGGGTATCTCGGGCTTACGACAGCTTAGCTGTGTTTCGGTTTCCTAGTTATTCTGACAGGCTCTGGTCCACTCTCTACGCCGTGTGACTGTTGGCTTGGGTTTCTGGTGTGACCGCGGCGGCTGGCACGAGATTTACCAACCCTGAAGGTTGCCGTGACTAAGTCAAGCTTGCGCTTCTTGCTTACTGTTAATTACTGCTGAGTGCCCGTGGGGGTGTGGCTGAGCAAGGCGTCTTGGGCTACAGTTGGTAGCGTGTGCCTGATGCCTGCTCCTTCGGTCTTAGCAGGAGGCCTAGGGCATTTACACTGGGCCGCAGATACTTGCACGTCTAGGTCTAGCAGGAGCCAACCGTAAGGTTAGGGCTAAGTCTTTTGTCCTCGGCTTTCATATTGGACGCCATCTTGGCATCTTCAGTGCCACGCTTTGGATTGTAAGCTACGGGGACGTGGTTTCGTTGGTTTCGTTGGCTGTTTGGGCGCCTATAGTCTTAGGGGCGTGTGTGTATGGGGGGTTTGGGTTAATATGATTTTAGTGCTGGGGTTTTGGGTAGGTGGTGTTTATGGGATATACAAGATGTTAAGGAGAAGGCTAGGTTTGAGCGGTAAAGGTGTTAGAGGTTCTCGTGGTTGAATTGTACAGCAATAGTTTGTCAAGCTGTAGGTCCCGGGGAGGTGCCGGGCGAGAACATACAGGTCGAATAACTTCCCATCCACCTTCACACAAACTGTTTAACGTTGATTTTCGTCTGATGTTAAACCCCAGAAGAAGCGAACAACCCTTACCGGCGCTTACTGTGTTTACAGATGGATCGGGCCAATCGCATAAATCTGTTCTTCTGTGGTGGGATGATCAACGGAGGCAATGGGATTCGGACATAGAGACGGTCTCCGGTTCACCTCAGACAGGAGAACTGAATGCAGTTGTTCGTGTTTTCCGAGAATGGAATGTACCACTCCACCTTGTTACTGATTCTGCTTATGTTGCAGGTATTGTTCCACGAGCTGAAGCTTCTGTGCTGCGGAGTGTTTCGCATTCACAACCCTTTACCCTGTTACAGGAACTTATTTTCCTTTTGGACTCTCGATCTGCGCCTTATTTTGTTATGCATATTAGGTCTCATACCTCGCTACCTGGTTTTCTTGCAGAAGGCAATCGACGAGCTGACCTATTGCCGTGACCAGTTCAAGTACTGCCAGACCGTATTGCACAAGCTAAGCGAAGGCACTCTTTTTTTCCATCGAAACGCTGGAGCTCTTAAGCGACAGTTTGGCCTTGCTGCTCAACAAGCATCAAGTATTATTGCTGTCTGTCCTGACTGTCAAAAACATTCTTTCCCATCAGTTGCTGCAGGAGTTAATCCTAGAGGATTACAAAGCCTACCATTATGGCAAACAGATGTCACGCATGATTCTGAATTTGGTAGCCTTAAATATATCCACTCTTCCATTGATACATTTTCAGGTGCCTTGGTTGCCTCGTGTCACACAGGAGAAAAGGCACGAGCTGTTCGTAGACATTTAATGCGTGCTTTTGCTGCTTTAGGTATTCCCTTAAGCTGGACCGTTATCGGTCTTTATCTTTACGTTTCAACAACTGTAAAAACCTCTTTTGCCCTATGGGGTAGAACTCATATTACCGGCATTGCTCATTCCCCCACCGGTCGATCTCTCATTGAAGGGTCTCATCGGTCTCTGAAACGTTTATGACAACAACAAAAAGGGGGAATGGGCATGGCTATTCCCGAGGAACGGTTACAGAAAGCGTTGTATGTTTTTAATTTTTTGAATTGTTCTTGAATAGATAACGACCCACCGATAGGTCGACGTTTCACTGCAGCTACCTCCGTCGAGGCACGGGTTAAAGGCCCGGTATCGGTCCGAGATGCAGAAACAGGTAAAATTATGGGACCATATCCTCTTGTTACACGGGGAAAAGGTTATGCTTGTGTCTCTACAGGAAAAGGACCTAGATGGATCCCAGCGAAGAATGTAAGACCTTTCCGTGAACCTTTACCGCAGGCAGTCGATACCGACACCGACGCTACAGAATGAAATAAAAACTGTGTGAGGATTACTGTTTTGCATTAATGTTAGATACCCAAAATCAGGACATAGGATATAGATTTCGCTTTTTACAGCGCCTAGAACGAGCACTATCACCCTGGATCAAGCCACTGAACAGAGGTAATACTCTCGGACCAAGCGGGGGAACGGGACGACTCATTGTCCATGGAACGATGATTCCATTGACACTGATAAGGGGAAGGGAGGATTCATAATGAGAGAACAACTAGGTATTATGAAGGAGAACAGGAACTGGGGGAAGAAGGGGCAACAGAGCAGAGGTGATGAGGTGTTTGTCACATCCATAGGATGTCTTGGCATGCTTAATCGTACTTGCAGGAGACAAATTGTGTGGCCAGGTGGATGACACCCCTTGGTTATGAACCTCATCCATAGCATCCTTGAAAAGTCAGCATTAATTTTTTTGGTGCGGAGAAGGAAGGATTCTCTTGGTTATAGCTGGAGAGGCATAGAAGTCAGTCTTTTCAATGTTTCATGAGCACAATGCTCTCTTCTCAAAGCAGAGGAATGCTTGTGCTCTGCTGAAGAGCAGAAGTGCTTGTAGCTGACCGCTGGTGAGTCAGTGCCAATAGTGGCAGTAGGCAGTTACTTAGGGCACGAGACAGAAGCGGTGGCCTGTCCTACCTGGCCCTATATATTATAATATAAAATAATGTACATCCATACATATATAGATAGATATAAAAGATATAATTCTTTTTAGATCCACGGGACGGATTACGCAATAATCAAGGCTGACCACCAATTCCACCGACACCTCATTGGCAAGAAAGCAGCTAAACGGTAAGTGGAGTGCCTTTCTAGTCCTTCCCATGCTCACACTCTTCGTGTTTAGTAGATGGTATCAGGGGCTCTGTAGCTCACCCAGTGTGCTGTCTCCATCACATTTCCTCTGCTTTTCTGGAGTGGTGGTGGTACAAGGAGAGAAATGGGCCGTCAGGCCTTGCGATGGCTTTAACGGGTGAAAGTACCTTGGGAGCCTGAACAGTAGTGGAATTACTTTGATGTGTCCTGGAGGAATTTAGGAATTTTTTTTTTTTTTTTTTTCCACACGTTGCTCTGTGTGAATGACATTTTAGCAGCCAGTTGTGGGTGGTGGAAATGTGCTTGGTGAGCTTGTCCCTGTAGAGGAATGAAGGCGGTGGGTTGATTAGCATTGATAACACGCAGCTGTGGCCTTGCCTCAGAGGCAGTGGGTTGATTGACATGGGCGATGTGCAGGTGTAGCTGGTTCCCGCTAAGGGGTTAAATAGCCCTGTGGCTTGTGGGAGAGGGTGTCAGCTGGAGGAGGAGCAGTGTGGTCTGGCCTCTGGAGGAAGGTGCTACAGCACCGGCAGTAGAATATGGCCAACGCTAAAGCCTTGTTGCGGTCTGCTAGTTTGATAGCACTGCAACGTGTCCCCAGCCAAGAGTTTGGGGTAGAAAGGAACGATTATCCTCTGCTCTAAATGTGATACTGTTTGGGAAGAAACACGCCTCGCTCTGACAAGGGAACAATGGGCTCTGTAGATGCCACGGTATTTACTTGGACAGGCTCTCGTGTGGCACAGGTCTGCTCTCGCTGAACTCCAGGGGGAAGAGGCAATTTCCCCTGGCTCAACCCTACCCCACTGAGCCCTTCCCAGAGGCGGCTTTACTTCTTCATCAGCCTCTGAGCAGTGATAATCCAGGTGCCTTGCTTCCAGGTCTTTGCCTAGCAGATGGCGTCACCACAGTCCTTGCCTCGAAGTGAACAGGATGAAGGATCTGTACAAGGTGTCTGTGCGCATTCCCCCGGACGAGAAGAGCAACCCGATCAGAATGGAAGGAGACCCACAGCGGGTCCCACAGGCCAAGAGCGAGCTGCTGGAACTCGCTTCCCGTATGGTGAGTGGGTAGGACGTGATGTTTGGGAGACTGCAGGGTTTGGGCTCTCGTGTTCCCTTGTAACCTTCTGGCGCGAGTGTGTGCCCCTTGCCCACCGGGCACTTGGATCTCATGACAAGTGCAAGTTCCTCTTCACAAATGTCTTCCCCTGTTCCCTCGGGTAGCCCTTCTCTGTCAACGCAGAGTGAATTTGGTCTGGAGAAAAGAGGGACAGTGCTGGCAAGTAAACCGTCGGGCAGCAAACCGCTAAGTCAAAGTAGATGGCTCTCCGGCTGAACACTCAGTGTGCCCTCTGTTCCCATCAGGAAAATGAACACGCTGCGGACCTAATCGTTGAGCAGAAATTCCACCGGACCATCACTGGGCAGAAGGCTGAGCGGATCTGGGAAATCCGGGAGCAATTCCCAGAGGTAAGGCTTTGTAGGAGAGGAGGAATCCAGAGGGGTTCTTTCCTCCATGGGTAGTAGGCCTGTCGTCACAGAAGTCGTAACTTTAGTGGCTCTGTAGCGCAAGTGTCTGAGAAGATAGTTCTTTTAGCCAGAGGCCGCTAACACGGTTCCCCGTTTCTGAATGGGAAAAGGGCATGAGTAGGATCCCCCCAACCTTTGCATGTGTCTGACACAAGGGTTCTTGCTTTTGCTTGAGCTAACTCTAAATGACCGCTCCTGCAGGTTATCATCAACTTCCCAGACCCTGCACACAAGAGTGACATCGTCCAACTCCGAGGTCCCAAAAACGAGGTGGAGAAGTGCACCGAGTACATGCAAAAGACGGTGGCAGACCTGGTAAGGAGGTCTTCTGCCTGCACTTCCCTCCTCCGTGCCTGGATAACCCTGGGGCAAAGCAGAGCTCTACTGGCTTGGGTAGAGCTAAAACACCTCAAGAGGAGGGAGCTGTCGACGCTGTTTTGGCTGAATGGAGGCAGGGGGTAGTACCTGTTATGGGAAGGCTATAGGGGAACGTCCTTGCCTTTGTTTAGTCTTACAAGTCCCTCGTATAGAGAACTTCCTTGGGTCTAAGCCTCTTTTCAAAAGCTCGTTTATCAGAGTCCCTGAAGTCGGGCCTCCCTTGCCACGACAGTGTAATCTTCAGTTCTCCCTTCCTTTCTCCCTTAGGTTGAAAACAGCTTTTCTATTTCTGTCCCCATCTGCAAACAGTTCCACAAGAACATCGTAGGGAAAGGAGGTGCCAACATCAAGAAGGTGAGATATTGCTCCTAACTCAAGTGCTCGTGATGATCACTGCCTGCAGCAAAATCCCACTGGATGCTCTCTCCTGCCCATTGGTGATGTCCAATATAGCCTGCGAGGGTTTTTCTTCTGACATGGGACGCTTCTGAGATGATTTTTTTTTTTTTTTTCCTTTGTGGCAGATCCGTAAAGAAAGCAACACCAAAATTGATCTCCCAGCAAAGAACAGCAACTCGGAGACAATTGTTATCACAGGCAAGAGGGCAAACTGTGAGGCTGCTCGCCACAGGATAACATCACTTTGGAAGGACCTACAGAAGATGTGCATGTGGCTCAGGAACCGATTGAAGCCATGCTCAAGGAACTGGTGAGCTGGAGTTACTAGTTCCAGTAAGAAACTGGGGGAAGAAGGGGCAACAGAGCAGAGGTGATGAGGTGTTTGTCACATCCATAGGATGTCTTGGCATGCTTAATCGAACTTGCAGGAGACAAATTGTGTGGCCAGGTGGATGACACCCCTTGGTTATGAACCTCATCCATAGCATCCTTGAAAAGTCAGCATTAATTTTTTTGGTGCGGAGAAGGAAGGATTCCCTTGGTTATAGCTGGAGAGGCATAGAAGTGAGTCTTTTCAATGTTTCATGTGCACAATGCTCTCTTCTCAAAGCAGAGGAATGCTTGTGCTCTGCTGAAGAGCAGAAGTGCTTGTAGCTGACCGCTGGCGAGTCAGTGCCAATACTGGCAGTAGGCAGTTACTTAGGGCACGAGACAGAAGCGGTGGCCTGTCCTACCTGGCCCTATATATTATAATATAAAATAATGTACATCCATACATATATAGATAGATATAAAAAATATAATTCTTTTTAGATCCACGGGACGGATTACGCAATAATCAAGGCTGACCACCAATTCCACCGACACCTCATTGGCAAGAAAGCACTAAACGGTAAGTGGAGTGCCTTTCTAGTCCTTCCCATGCTCACACTCTTCGTGTTTAGTAGATGGTATCAGGGGCTCTGTAGCTCACCCAGTGTGCTGTCTCCATCACATTTCCTCTGCTTTTCTGGAGTGGTGGTGGTACAAGGAGAGAAATGGGCCGTCAGGCCTTGCGATGGCTTTAACGGGTGAAAGTACCTTGGGAGCCTGAACAGTAGTGGAATTACTTTGATGTGTCCTGGAGGAATTTTTTTTTTTTTTTTTCCACACGCTGCTCTGTGCGAATGACAGTTTAGCAGCCAGTTGTGGGTGGTGGAAATGTGCTTGGTGAGCTTGTCCCTGTAGAGGAATGAAGGCGGTGGGTTGATTAGCATTGATAACACGCAGCTGTGGCCTTGCCTCAGAGGCAGTGGGTTGATTGACATGGGCGATGTGCAGGTGTAGCTGGTTCCCGCTAAGGGGTTAAATAGCCCTGTGGCTTGTGGGAGAGGGTGTCAGCTGGAGGAGGAGCAGTGTGGTCTGGCCTCTGGAGGAAGGTGCTACAGCACCGGCAGTAGAATATGGCCAACGGTAAAGCCTTGTTGCGGTCTGCTAGTTTGATAGCACTGCAACGTGTCCCCAGCCAAGAGTTTGGGGTAGAAAGGAACGATTATCCTCTGCTCTAAATGTGATACTGTTTGGGGAATGTGAGAAACTATGGACTAGGGTATTGTTTATTAAGATTTATGTTAAGCCCAATGTAAAGGTCAGACAGTGTGAGAAACTATGGACTAGGGTATTGTTTATAAAGATTTATGTTAGGCCCAATGTAAAGGTCAGACAGCAAAAGATATAAACAGCCACAAGATACCGCTTGTGCAAGATAAGATAACCACCAGATGTCCACGAACCGACAGAAACAGGACAAACTACCCCATATAAGGACATATGAGTGAGGGGTCAACTATGGGACAAAGGAGGAAGACTTCTTACTTCGGCCTCAACGACCACCAGAAGGCAGAAAACGACCCCCTAACAACAACTGAAGCATGCGCAGAGTACCTCCACTACCTCATGAACACGGGAGTAAAGATGTATAAAAAGGGACTGTTTGAACTGCTCAGGACGGCAGTGGGCGGAGCGCAGACTCCCCTGTCGTCCAGCGCTGTTTTTGCTCATATTCTACTTGCTATAATTAATAAAATTTTAATTGGATTATGATCCGTTGTGGTCTCAATTTATAACAATTTCTGGTGCCGTGACTCGGATAAGGAACGGTGGGCTTTGGTCCTCCGGGGAGGCGCCCCGCGACATTTCGCGGCCCCGCGACCAACAGCTTACTCCAACCTTACCGACGAACCTAAATTCTAGAATAATGAGCAAAGGAGAAACCGGTAAAATCCCATAAAAATTCTGTGCACGGGAGTCCGGACGAAGACGCAGGACGCGTAAGTATATTGCGAATTTGTTTGCGGGTTTGCCGTTCGGGCGGGATTGGGTTTCCTGGGATATAACGAGTGAGAGGTTCGATATACTGAACCAAGCGAGTGCGGACTCTTAAGTACTGCGTTTCCCATCTCCCGTGAGGGACTGGGCCAGGAACAAGGGGAGCGAGTGAGTGTATGTTTGTGGATATTCCAGAAGATGGGGGCGAAGGGCAGCAAGCCTTCGACTCCCATGGGAAGGGTACCCACTGTACCTAAGAATACCCCTCTGGCATATATCTTAGACAATTGGAGATATTTCCTTGGAACCCTAGGGAAAGATAAGCAGAAGATGATAGAATATTGTACTAAGGTATGGGGAGGGAAGAAGATTTCTAAAAATGTCTTTTGGCCAGTCTATGGGTCAGAAGAAGATTGGGTAAGACAGCAATTAAACCTCTGGGTTAATAATAAAAAACCCCTTAACCCGGAGGAGAGTCGATATGCGGAAGTGTGGCTAGAAAGACCGGGAGCTAGACTTTACCCACTGAATGAAATGAAAACTAAACAAAAGAAAAAGCAGGAAGAGTTGGACGAAACCCTTCTAACCCCCCCTCCTTACATTCCTCCTCCTGCTCCCGCAGAGGTCCCCAGAGCGCCCACTCCCCCACCAGAGTCGGAACAAGGGTCTCCCCCTCTTCCTAGACGCATAACTAGAAGTCAGAAAGGGGCAGCTCAAATGTACCCCCTAAGGGAAATACCCATGGGGGGACCTCAACCTGTGATCGGATATATTTCCGTACCCCTAAACTCGGCTGACCTACGAGATTTTAAAAGAACCGAGATGGGAAACTTAATTGAAGACCCACTCGGAGTGGCAGAAAGATTAAATCCATTTTTGGGACCAAACCTTTATACTTGGGATGAGATGCAATCTATCCTTGGTCAATTATTTACTACCGAGGAAAGAGATATGATTAGACGAGCAGGAATGAGACTGTGGGATGCTCAGCATGCCCAGGGACCCCAAGCAGATATTAAATGGCCACTCCAAAGACCTCATTGGGATAATCAGGATCCAGTGCATAGAACTCATATGCAGGACCTGAGAACTATAGTAATCCAGGGGATTAGGGAAGCAGTACCCCGTGGCCAGAATATCAATAAAGCATTTAATGAAATGCAAAAGAAAGATGAAAGCCCTACTGAGTGGCTGGAACGACTGAGGAAAGCCCTTCAGCTGTACTCTGGGGTAAATCCAGACGACCCTTTAGGGCAAGCGCTCCTCAAAACTCAGTTTGTGGCAAAATCATGGGAAGATATCAGAAAGAAGATTGAAAAGTTAGAAGACTGGCAGAATAGAGGCTTGGATGAATTATTGAGGGAAGCTCAGAAAGTCTACGTAAGGCGGGAAGAAGAGAGCAGCAAGCGACAAGTAAAAATGATGGTAGCAGCAGTCAGAGAGGATCGCAAAGGGCAAACTGGTGAACACAGATCTGCTGGAACGAAACAAGGGAACGTAGTAGTGAAGAAGGAACAGAGATGTTGTTTTTACTGTGGAAAAAGGGGACATATAAAACAGAATTGCAGAGAAAGGATCAGGGATGAGGAAATATTGAAAACGGATTAGGAGAGTCAGGGGCTCTATATCTTAGGGGACCGGAGTCATCATGAGCCCTTGATAAAATTAAAAATAGGTCCCCATAAACAAGAGTTCACCTTTTTAGTAGACACTGGGGCTGAGAAATCAACTATTAAGCAAATACCTGAGGGATGTAAAGTTTCCCCTGAAAAAGTACAAGTAATTGGGGCAAAAGGAGAACCCTTTAAAGTAAGCAAAATCAAAAATGTGGTATTCGAAACTGAAAATAAATTTGGAATGGGTGAACTCTTGCTCGTCCCTGAAGCAGAATTTAATCTGTTAGGACGAGATTTAATTGTTGAATTGCAATTAGAAATTAAAGTGAAAAATCAAGAGCTAACAGTGTCTGCTTATCCTTTGACCGTGGATGATCAAAAACAAATTAACCCCGGTGTCTGGTACTCTCCGGACACAATTAGTAGACTGGAAATCCCACCGATTAAAATCCAAATTTCCGAACCCCACATACCTGTGAGGGTAAGGCAATATCCCATATCCCTAGAAGGACGGAGGGGATTAAAACCAGAAATCGATCGATTGTTAGCACAAGGAATTCTTAGAGCCTTGTATGTCACCCTTTAACACCCCCATTCTGCCTGTGAAGAAACCAAATGGGAAATATCGGCTCGTACATGATCTAAGGGAAATAAACAAAAGAACTATCGCCCGGTTCCCTGTAGTAGCAAATCCATACACACTGCTAAGCAAGCTAGGACCCCATAACTCCTGGTATAGTGTGGCTGATTTAAAGGATGCCTTTTGGGCCTGTCCACTGGCAGAAGAATGCCGTGATTATTTTGCCTTTGAATGGGAAGACATAGAGACAGGCCGTAAACAGCAATTGAGATGGACCGTGCTCCCCCAAGGGTTCACTGAGTCCCCTAATCTGTTTGGACAGGCCCTGGAAGAGCTCTTAAAAGAATACCAGGTACAAATGGGAAACGTGCTGTTACAGTATGTAGATGATCTGCTCATAGCAGGGAATAATAAGGAGGATGTAAGAAAAGAAAGCATTCGGCTCCTAAACTTTCTTGCACAAAAGGGACTACGGGTATCACAAGAAAAGTTACAATTTGTGGAGGAAAAAGTGAAATATTTGGGGCATTATTTGTTTAACGGCAAGAAGATATTGGATCCAGAGCGCATTAAAGGAATTCTGGAATTACCTATGCCTGTCACTAAGAGGCAAATTCGGCAGGCATTAGGGCTATTTGGGTATTGTAGGCAACGGATAGAGAACTACAGCTTTAAAGTTAAATTCTTATATGAACAACTGTCTAAAGACAAAATGCCCAAGTGGACCCCTCAGGATCAAGAGCAGTTTGCCAGTCTCAAAAGGGAGCTAAGCCAAGCACCGGTTTTAAGCCTCCCAGATTTAAAGCGGCCATTCCATTTATTTGTTAACATATATGAAGGAACGGCATTCGGAGTATTAACTCAGGAATGGGCCGGACAAAAGAAACCGGTGGCATACTTATCAAAGCTGTTGGACCCTGTGAGCAGGGGTTGGCCGAGTTGTTTACAAATCATTGTTGCTGCTGCCTTATTACTTGAGGAAACGAATCGCATTACCTTTAATGGAGAAGTTGTCTTATATGCGCCTCATAATATCAGGGGAGTGTTACAACAAAAAGCAGAAAAATGGCTTACAGATAGCCGATTATTAAAGTATGAGGGAATACTTATAGAATCCCCTAAACTATCTTTGAAAACTATTGGAGCAGTTAACCCCGCTGAATTTTTGTACCCAGGAGAAGGTAATGAACTATTGCACAATTGTTTTCAAACAATTGAACAGCAGACACGCATTAGGCCAGACTTAGAAGAAGAAGAACTACAATGTGGAGAAGTATTATTTACAGATGGGTCATCACGAATAGTGGAAGGTAAACGATTGTCCGGATATGCCATCGTTAAGTTGGAAAAAAGAGAATTTAAGACAATAGAATCAGGCCCCCTGAGTGCCAGCTGGTCGGCTCAAGCCTGTGAGCTGTATGCATTGTGGAAAGCATTAGTGTCACTGAAGGGAAAGGATGGAACTATATATACAGACTCACGCTATGCGTTCGGAGTAGTGCACACTTTTGGGAAAATATGGGAAGACAGAGGATTCGTTAACTCACAGGGAAAAGAACTGATACGCCCGGAATTAATTCGGCGAGTTCTGGAGGCATTAAAAATGCCGAATAAAATAGCAGTTGTACATATAAAGGGACACCAGCGAGGTACGAGTTACCAAGTTAGGGGAAATAATGCAGCTGATACAGAAGCAAAACGAGTGGCAGGCAATTATAGTACGATTTTAACTATACAACAAATACCTGTTAGTAAAAATTTGAGGTTTGAGTCTGCAGAAAAGGAAAAACGAGAACAAATGGGAGCTAAGGAACAGGATGGTAAGTACATATTGCCAGATGGGAGAGAAGTTTTGCCGAAGGGCATAGCACTTGAAATATTTTCAAAAATACATAGTAAAACACACTGGGGAACCCAGGCGTTAGTTGATCATTTCAATCAACAGTTTGCCTGTATAGGCGTATATAACATAGCAAAGACAGTCACGGCAGCCTGCGAGACCTGTCAAAAGGTTAATCGAAACAACATGAGACAAAAGCCTCTTGGAGGACGTTCCCCAGCATACAGACCTTTCTCACACATACAAGTGGATTTTACTGAACTACCCAGGGTAGGGCGTTACAAATATTTATTAGTAATGGTGGATCATTTAACACATTATGTTGAGGCTTTTCCTACCTCCAAGGCAACTGCTAACCAAGTTACTAAAGTGTTACTTGAACACATTATACCTCGATATGGAGTACCTGAAGTAATCGACTCGGACAGAGGAACACACTTTGTGTCAAAAATTGTTAGAGATCTAACAGAAAGCTTGGGTATTAAGTGGGAATACCATACGCCATGGCATCCACAAAGTTCGGGAAAAGTTGAAAGGATGAATGGAGAAATCAAAACTATTTTGACTAAATTAAGGATAGAAACCAAATTATCATGGATTAAGTGCCTACCCATGGCGCTATTCATTCTCAGAACCAGACCCCGAGCAGATGTAGGAATATCAGCGTTTGAAATGGTGTATGGAATGTCCTATAGAATTGAAAGTCCACAAACAAATGTTTTAATTCGAGACCGTGTGATTAATGAATACGTTTCACGATTAGCAGAACATCGTAACAAGCTTTGGGAACATGGACTGATTGTACAACGACCACCGTTGGACTTAAACATTCATACTCTTAAACCTGGGGACTGGGTATTGGTTAAAACGTGGAAAGAAGAAACCCTAAAACCCAATTGGGAGGGACCTTATCTTGTTCTGCTTACAACAGAAACGGCTGTCCGGACTGCTGAGCGTGGATGGACTCATGCTAGTCGCATTAAAGGCCCAGTGACGAGACCCCACTGGAAAGTAATCAGTACTCCAGGTGACACCAAGATAACCCTGAAAAGATAACGTAATGATAGAGACTTTATTTGATTATTTTGCCGCATTACCTTTTGGTATAAAGTGTGTATTGTTGTTTATATTTGCTATAATTATTTCTTTTTTTATCTATTATATATGGAAGCGTACAAAGTGTGTTGAAGGAAATTGCTAAACTTATGCAACCACACAATATCAAGTATAAGAAGATATGCTGATGCAAATAATGTATGCACTCTAGATATATGAATTAGATGTAATAATTTGAACTGCAATTGTTATCCATTTGCTTGTTTCAGGTGTAAGGTATGCCAGAATAAATGGTGGACACACTGTGAATATGGATACCCTCCAACAGGAGTTTGCACACAGTGTTGGAAAATTCAAAGAACTCTTACGGAGTGGAAATTAAAACAATTAGAGTCTAAACAAGAAATTATTCGAGAATCCCATGAGTGGTGGGAAATTTTTGCCAAAGGAATAAACCCTCAATATTATTGTTACCACTCCACCGAACCAGTCCCCTTTGTAGCTGAAATCTTGGCTATAAAGTGCAGGAGGGAAGTACTAACCGTGTCTTGCTCGGCCCCATTAATTAAAGCTGCGAAGTAGGAAGCCTATGTAAACAGGCAAAAAGCCCGCAACAGCTATTCTCCTGAAGAATTCCCTTGCTGCCGAGAAGATGGTACACCCCGTGGCTCGAAGCAACCGAGTCGACGGGCGAGGCAGAGGAGAAACAAACCGTGGAGAAAAGAGCCAGAAAAATGGGATGCAAAAGCAGCCATGGCCGAACTTCCCCAGGACTGGTAAGAATATACTTAAATTAACAAAATTAACAAACACCCTTTTTCCTGGTATACCATTAATTGTGCTATTGATAATAACCCAAGCAAAAGGGGGAAACCCACATGAACCATTTAAGTGGGAACTAATATCTTGGGAAGGAACGAAAACAATAGCCACTTTTAGCAACCCAGGGCCACCTGAATGTGTAGTGAAACTTTGTAATTTAGTACCAATACCTTGTGAAAAAGGACCTCCATTTTATTTATGCCCGGCCTCTGGACAGCCTTACTGTAATTATCCCGGACACTATTATTGTGGTTATTGGGGATGTGAGACAATAGCCTCGGGCTGGACAGTAAAGGCTCCTGATAAATATATAAAAGCAACCTGGACTCCTAACGGATGTGTACCTGAACAAACGGGTGTAGATCTTACAGGTCTGCGCGACGTGGATTATGTAGCTCCACGTAACAAAAAAGTCTGTACCCACATCAAATTTCAAGTATTGCATCCCCTAGAAGACGAACATGTTAGTAGGACGAACATGGGGAATACGTGTCTATGCAGGAATTCCTAAGGATTGGGGAGGGCACTTTCTCATAAGAAAAATTAAAATACCATATGATTCACTCCCTGTTGGGCCGAATAAAGTATTGAATTCACCCACTTTCCCTAAGAAAAAGATTGTCCCCACAAGTGTTACAACCACTCGTCCAAACTCCCTATCAGTAACAGATAAAACAACTAATGACACGGTGACTGAGTTCTCTTTAGTTAGGGATTCAGGAGTGTCAGAGTCTAAAGACCCCTTATGGGATTTAATGCAAGCCTCTTATCATACCCTTAATGAAAGCAAACCAAATTTAACTAAGGAGTGCTGGTTATGTTACAATGTTAGACCCCCATATTTTGAGGCAATCGGAATACCAGATAGGATTCAATGGTCTAGTGGTTCAAACCCACAAGAATGCCCATGGGGTGACCAGAGGAACCATACGCAAGGAATTACTATTCAATTGCTAACAGGTCAAGGAAAATGTATAGGTACAGTGCCCGAACAATATCAGCCCTTGTGTAATCAAACAATCACTAAAGCTAACATAAAGAAACACAAGAATCAAAATGACAAATGGGCTATCCCGACACCAGGAGCTAAATGGGTTTGTTCAGACTTCGGAGTAACGCCTTGCCTATCCCTAAACGTGTTTAATCAATCTCAGTTTTGCGTACAGGTGATTATTGTTCCTCGTCTGATCTATCACACCTCTGAGGAGGTGTTACGCCACTTTGAAGGAGACCTGAATAGGCAAAAACGAGAGCCAATTACAGTGGTAACCCTAGCTACACTGCTGATAGCGGGCGGAGTTGGAGCAGGTACAGGCATAGCCTCCCTAGTAAAAGGTCAGGAATTACAAAGTTTGCAGATGGCTGTAAATGAGGATTTAACAAGAATAGAACAATCTATTAAAAATTTAGCCACTTCAGTGAAGTCTTTATCAGAAGTAGTGCTGCAAAATAGAAGAGGATTAGATCTATTGTTCTTAAAAGAAGGAGGGTTATGTGTAGCTCTCAAAGAGGAACGTTGTTCTTTTGCTGACCATACGGGAGTAGTCCTGGATGCCATGTCTGAACTCCGGAAAAGGTTGGAACAACGTAAAAAGAGTCTTGAGGCGGGCAGGTCATGGTATGAAAACTGGTTTAATATCTCACCTTGGCTAACCACTTTGTTGTCTGCTTTAGCAGGACCACTTATTATGTTGATTCTAGGACTGATATTTGGGCCTTGTATATTACGCTATATTTTACATTTTATTAAAGAACGGTTTGACATAGCTCAATTGCTTATTTTAACTACGAGGGCTGGGGCAAAGTATAAGAGTGTATCGATTAATGAGGATGAAGATTGTTGCGAATGCATTATGCCACGTGAGAACTATGCCTATTGTAATTGTGAGGTATTACCTTGTGAGTGTTATGATAAATGTTGGGATTGTGGAAAAAGGTTTGTTCGCAGTGCCGAGAATGAAAGTAGCGTCTAATAAACAATAATAGGATAAAAAGAAAAAGGGGGGATTGTGAGAAACTATGGACTTAGGGTATTGTTTATTAAGATTTATGTTAAGCCCAATGTAAAGGTCAGACAGTGTGAGAAACTATGGACTAGGGTATTGTAGGGTATATGGTTCATCCTGTTCCGACTTCAGCTTCTACTGTGGAGGACGCTAGGAGCAGTAGGAAGGACGGAGGAAGTAGTTCAGAAACCGATGTTGTTTATGCGGGGGAATGCTATGTCTGGGGCTCCAGTTATAAGGGGGACTAGTCAGTTTCCAAACCCTTCGATTATAATGGCTATAACTGTGAAGAAGATTCTTACGAAGGCATGGGCGGTGATGATGACATTGTAGATTTGGTCGTCTCCTAGGAGAGTTCCTGGTTGGCCAAGTTCTGCTCGAATAAGGAGGCTGAGGGCGGTACTCGGCTATGCCTGCCCATGCTCCGAAGAGTAGGTATAGGGTGCCGATGTCATTGTGGTTTGTTGAAACTAGTCATCGGTTGATGAAGGTCACGGGTCAGGTGGCTGAGTGTTTAGGCGTTAGGCTGTAGTCCTTTTTACAGAGGTTGAATTCCTCTTCTTATCGACTCTGTGGTGAAGTTCATGTTGAGTTGCAAACTCATTGATGTACGCTGAGAGTGTGCCGGAGTCTGGTAGACAGAAGCTCGTTGGTTTGAGCGTCTAGCTGTTAATTAGAAGTTTATGGGATCGAGGCCCGTCTGTCTAGGCTTATCGTGGAGGCCCTAGCTGAATTAGAGTATCTGCGTTGCATTTAGATGGTGCAGGTTTAGTGTCCTGCGGGCCTTAGTGGTGTGGGCAGAAACTAAGAGGATTTAACTCTTAGTTAAGGCTTTGAAGGCCTTCGGTTTGGTAGGCAGGGGATCCTAAGTTTCTTAGGTAACGGTCAGGATTGCGGGAGAAGGGGGGAGAAGGAGGACTGACAGAGAAATTAAGGTAGCAATTGGTGTGCCTGTGGATTTGTTATTGTATCATTGTTTTATGAAGCTTGTAGAGTTTGGTGGGAGTGTGGAGCAATATGCAAGGCGTAGGTAGAAAAATAAACCTAGTAGGGAGAGTATTGAAATAATTATGGCTGCGGTTGATATCTCTTGCTTAGTTAGTTCCTGGATAATGAGTCATTTTGGTAAAAAGCCAGGGAGTGGGGGCAGGCCGGCTAGGGATAGTAGTGCTAGCGTCAAGGATGCGTTTAGTGATGGTATTTTTGTTCAGGAGGTTATTATTGTGGATAGTTTTGAGGAGTTGGTTGTGTTGAGGGCTAAGAAAATGGAGGCGGTTCTTAAGGAGTATGGGTAGAAGGTTATTAATGTTAGCTTGGGGTTGTATATGAGGATGATGGTTATTCAGCCTAGGTGGGCGATCGATGAGAAAGCTAGGACTTTTCGGATTTGTGTTTGGTTAAGTCCTGTTCGCCCTCCGATGGCTGCGGATGCAATGGCCACGGTTGTCAGTAGGAGTGGGTTCAGTGAGGGGGCAGTTAAGAAAAGAAGAGTGAGTGGGGGGAGTTTTATTCATGTAGAGACGAGTAGGGCAGTGGTTATAGGTGAGCCTTGTATGACCTCTGGACATCAGGAGTGAAAGGGTACTAGGCCTAGTTTTATTGCGACTGCTGTAGTTAGTAGTAGGGAGGCTGTTGGGTGGCTTAGTCGCGGAATGTCTCATTGTCCGGTGAACTGTGCGTTGATTGTGCTTGAGAAGAGGATTAATGCGGAGGCGGTTGCTTGGACGAGAAAGTATTTGATTGCAGCTTCCATAGCTCGAGGGTGGTGTGATTTTGAAAGGAAGGGGATAATGGCAAGGGTGTTGATTTCTAGTCCAGGCCAGGCTAGCAGTCAGTGGTTGCTTGAAATTGTGATGGTTGTTCCTAGTAGAAGGCTTAAGGAGAACGTTAGTTTTGTGACGGGGCTCATTTAGTAGAGGAAGAGGTTAAACCATCATTTTCGGGGTATGGGCCCGATAGCTTTTGTTTAGCTGACCCTACTGGGAAGTAATATAAGGGGAGTATGGAGCGCTTTGATCTCTTCTGTGCAGGTTCAATTCCTGTCTTCCTAAGGTTTTCAACGGAGACAATGGGATTCGGACATAGAGACGGTCTCCGGTTCACCTCAAACAGGAGAACTGAATGCAGTTGTTCGTGTTTTCCGAGAATGGAATGTACCACTCCACCTTGTTACTGATTCTGCTTATGTTGCAGGTATTGTTCCACGAGCTGAAGCTTCTGTGCTGCGGAGTGTTTCGCATTCACAACCCTTTACCCTGTTACAGGAACTTATTTTCCTTTTGGACTCTCGATCTGCGCCTTATTTTGTTATGCATATTAGGTCTCATACCTCGCTACCTGGTTTTCTTGCAGAAGGCAATCGACGAGCTGACCTATTGCCGTGACCAGTTCAAGTACTGCCAGACCGTATTGCACAAGCTAAGCGAAGGCACTCTTTTTTTCCATCGAAACGCTGGAGCTCTTAAGCGACAGTTTGGCCTTGCTGCTCAACAAGCATCAAGTATTATTGCTGTCTGTCCCGATTGTCAAAAACATTCTTTCCCATCAGTTGCTGCAGGAGTTAATCCTAGAGGATTACAAAGCCTACCGTTATGGCAAACAGATGTCACGCATGATTCTGAATTTGGTAGCCTTAAATATATCCACTCTTCCATTGATACATTTTCAGGTGCCTTGGTTGCCTCGTGTCACACAGGAGAAAAGGCACGAGCTGTTCGTAGACATTTAATGCGTGCTTTTGCTGCTTTAGGTATTCCCTTAAGCTGGACCGTTGTCGGTCTTTATCTTTACGTTTCAACAACTGTAAAAACCTCTTTTGCCCTATGGGGTAGAACTCACATTACCGGCATTGCTCATTCCCCCACCGGTCGATCTCTCATTGAAGGGTCTCATCGGTCTCTGAAACGTTTATGACAACAACAAAAAGGGGGAATGGGCATGGCTGTTCCCGAGGAACGGTTACAGAAAGCGTTGTATGTTTTTAATTTTTTGAATTGTTCTTGAATAGATAACGACCCACCGATAGGTCGACGTTTCACTGCAGCTACCTCCGTCGAGGCACGGGTTAAAGGCCCGGTATCGGTCCGAGATGCAGAAACAGGTAAAATTATGGGACCATATCCTCTTGTTACACGGGGAAAAGGTTATGCTTGTGTCTCTACAGAAAAAGGACCTAGATGGATCCCAGCGAAGAATGTAAGACCTTTCCGTGAACCTTTACCGCAGGCAGCCGATACCGACACCGACGCTACAGAATGAAATAAAAACTGTGTGAGGATTACTGTTTTGCATTAATGTTAGATACCCAAAATCAGGACATAGGATATAGATTTTGCTTTTTACAGCGCCTAGAACGAGCACTATCACCCTGGATCAAGCCACTGAACAGAGGTAATACTCTCGGACCAAGCGGGGGAACGGGACGACTCATTGTCCATGGAACGATGATTCCATTGACACTGATAAGGGGAAGGGAGGATTCATCATGAGAGAACAACTAGGTATTACGAAGGAGAACAGGAACGATAAACATGGTTATTTAGTGTTTAATAGGTGTCTGCACGCTTGTCGAGATATCTAGTTAGGTAACTACAGGAGTGGTTTCTGCCCTGAGCCTGGTGGCGCGCACAGCTGCGGCTTGTGTCCTGGCTCAGAGATGTAAACAGGGGCTTCTCTGTTAGGGTAAAGTGTCTCTCTTTGCATCAAAAGGAGGGAATGAAGGGGATGACCCCAGAGGTATGTTCAGAGAAGGCATGCTATGTTTCGAACTTTTTGACGGAAACGGTTCTTGTTTGGTGTGCCCTTCCGCCTACGTATAACGTTAATCCAAAAGAAGGTGATGTTGTTTACACTTTGCATGTCGAGCATTGTCTTTCTGTAGATGCTAATGTAGTAGGAGGCTAGGATGGGAACGTGTCGCAGCGCTTCTTCTCTTATGCAGAGTAACAGCAGGGAAAGCATTAAAGAGTTCAATCACCTTGTTTGGTAGGCAGTTAAGCATGTGAGTCAAAATTGCCGCTGCTTTTTGTTGTTGGTTCAAGGACGTGGCTGTGAGGATTTTGATGGTATGTGCTGCGTGGATTTTAGGCGCCCCACTGCAGCAACATGTTATCAAAATCTGAGAAAATTTCAGCCTTTTCTGGCATCCATTCACTCGATTGGCAGTGTTGTTTGTTTGCTATTACCTTGGTTGCTGTCATGTTTGCAAGGGCCCTGCGGAACATGGCAAACCTGGTACTAGCTGTTCAAAAACAAAAAGGGGAAATTGTAGAATTGTACGGAACAAAGGCAGTGGGTTATTTTGACAGTGATAATATGTCTTAGTTGGTTTTTTATTTGTTCTGTTGCTTAGGCCTTGTTTTTCCTCGTTCGCTTTCAAAGGTTCTTTTGTGCAACAGGAAGGGGGAGGTGCAGGAGCGGGCTGGAAACTAGGACCACGCGTGGCAATCGGTCAGCTGAGGGGAGTGTGCTCGAGCTTGTCTAGACAACAATTAACAACATGATGGGGCATGGTTACAGAGCACAGGGGAGTGGGAGACGGATGGCGCCAAGGAAAGGTAACACCTTGCTGTTAAGTGCCGGTAGTTAACCACCAATCAGGGATTGCCTAGTATGCAAGGCTTAGCCTCAAGAAGCAATTGGTTTAAAACGCGCAGCTTCTGCAAGCGTATAAAACCTCGTGCTTCTGCACAACGCATTGACATTTGCTTGCATCAAGCTGCGTCCCGTCTCTTCATTGGCCGCAGTCAGGTTTACTAGGATCATCTTTAGGTTGGCCTTAGGGGTATCTCGGGCTTACGACAGCTTAGCTGTGTTTCGGTTTCCTAGTTATTCTGACAGGCTCTGGTCCACTCTCTACGCCGTGTGACTGTTGGCTTGGGTTTCTGGTGTGACCGCGGCGGCTGGCACGAGATTTACCAACCCTGAAGGTTGCCGTGACTAAGTCAAGCTTGCGCTTCTTGCTTACTGTTAATTACTGCTGAGTGCCCGTGGGGGTGTGGCTGAGCAAGGCGTCTTGGGCTACAGTTGGTAGCGTGTGCCTGATGCCTGCTCCTTCGGTCTTAGCAGGAGGCCTAGGGCATTTACACTGGGCCGCAGATACTTGCACGTCTAGGTCTAGCAGGAGCCAACCGTAAGGTTAGGGCTAAGTCTTTTGTCCTCGGCTTTCATATTGGACGCCATCTTGGCATCTTCAGTGCCACACTTTGGATTGTAAGCTACGGGGACGTGGTTTCGTTGGTTTCGTTGGCTGTTTGGGCGCCTATAGTCTTAGGGGCGTGTGTGTATGGGGGGTTTGGGTTAATATGATTTTAGTGCTGAGGTTTTGGGTAGGTGGTGTTTATGGGATATACAAGATGTTAAGGAGAAGGCTAGGTTTGAGCGGTAAAGGTGTTAGAGGTTCTCGTGGTTGAATTGTACAGCAATAGTTTGTCAAGCTGTAGGTCCCGGGGAGGTGCCGGGCGAGAACATACAGGTCGAATAACTTCCCATCCACCTTCACACAAACTGTTTAACGTTGATTTTCGTCTGATGTTAAACCCCAGAAGAAGCGAACAACCCTTACCGGCGCTTACTGTGTTTACAGATGGATCGGGCCAATCGCATAAATCTGTTCTTCTGTGGTGGGATGATCAACGGAGGCAATGGGATTCGGACATAGAGACGGTCTCCGGTTCACCTCAGACAGGAGAACTGAATGCAGTTGTTCGTGTTTTCCGAGAATGGAATGTACCACTCCACCTTGTTACTGATTCTGCTTATGTTGCAGGTATTGTTCCACGAGCTGAAGCTTCTGTGCTGCGGAGTGTTTCGCATTCACAACCCTTTACCCTGTTACAGGAACTTATTTTCCTTTTGGACTCTCGATCTGTGCCTTATTTTGTTATGCATATTAGGTCTCATACCTCGCTACCTGGTTTTCTTGCAGAAGGCAATCGACGAGCTGACCTATTGCCGTGACCAGTTCAAGTACTGCCAGACCGTATTGCACAAGCTAAGCGAAGGCACTCTTTTTTTCCATCGAAACGCTGGAGCTCTTAAGCGACAGTTTGGCCTTGCTGCTCAACAAGCATCAAGTATTATTGCTGTCTGTCCCGATTGTCAAAAACATTCTTTCCCATCAGTTGCTGCAGGAGTTAATCCTAGAGGATTACAAAGCCTACCGTTATGGCAAACAGATGTCACGCATGATTCTGAATTTGGTAGCCTTAAATATATCCACTCTTCCATTGATACATTTTCAGGTGCCTTGGTTGCCTCGTGTCACACAGGAGAAAAGGCACGAGCTGTTCGTAGACATTTAATGCGTGCTTTTGCTGCTTTAGGTATTCCCTTAAGCTGGGCCGTTGTCGGTCTTTATCTTTACGTTTCAACAACTGTAAAAACCTCTTTTGCCCTATGGGGTAGAACTCACATTACCGGCATTGCTCATTCCCCCACCGGTCGATCTCTCATTGAAGGGTCTCATCGGTCTCTGAAACGTTTATGACAACAACAAAAAGGGGGAATGGGCATGGCTATTCCCGAGGAACGGTTACAGAAAGCGTTGTATGTTTTTAATTTTTTGAATTGTTCTTGAATAGATAACGACCCACCGATAGGTCGACGTTTCACTGCAGCTACCTCCGTCGAGGCACGGGTTAAAGGCCCGGTATCGGTCCGAGATGCAGAAACAGGTAAAATTATGGGACCATATCCTCTTGTTACACGGGGAAAAGGTTATGCTTGTGTCTCTACAGAAAAAGGACCTAGATGGATCCCAGCGAAGAATGTAAGACCTTTCCGTGAACCTTTACCGCAGGCAGCCGATACCGACACCGACGCTACAGAATGAAATAAAAACTGTGTGAGGATTACTGTTTTGCATTAATGTTAGATACCCAAAATCAGGACATAGGATATAGATTTTGCTTTTTACAGCGCCTAGAACGAGCACTATCACCCTGGATCAAGCCACTGAACAGAGGTAATACTCTCGGACCAAGCGGGGGAACGGGACGACTCATTGTCCATGGAACGATGATTCCATTGACACTGATAAGGGGAAGGGAGGATTCATCATGAGAGAACAACTAGGTATTACGAAGGAGAACAGGAACGATAAACATGGTTATTTAGTGTTTAATAGGTGTCTGCACGCTTGTCGAGATATCTAGTTAGGTAACTACAGGAGTGGTTTCTGCCCTGAGCCTGGTGGCGCGCACAGCTGCGGCTTGTGTCCTGGCTCAGAGATGTAAACAGGGGCTTCTCTGTTAGGGTAAAGTGTCTCTCTTTGCATCAAAAGGAGGGAATGAAGGGGATGACCCCAGAGGTATGTTCAGAGAAGGCATGCTATGTTTCGAACTTTTTGACGGAAACGGTTCTTGTTTGGTGTGCCCTTCCGCCTACGTATAACGTTAATCCAAAAGAAGGTGATGTTGTTTACACTTTGCATGTCGAGCATTGTCTTTCTGTAGATGCTAATGTAGTAGGAGGCTAGGATGGGAACGTGTCGCAGCGCTTCTTCTCTTATGCAGAGTAACAGCAGGGAAAGCATTAAAGAGTTCAATCACCTTGTTTGGTAGGCAGTTAAGCATGTGAGTCAAAATTGCCGCTGCTTTTTGTTGTTGGTTCAAGGACGTGGCTGTGAGGATTTTGATGGTATGTGCTGCGTGGATTTTAGGCGCCCCACTGCAGCAACATGTTATCAAAATCTGAGAAAATTTCAGCCTTTTCTGGCATCCATTCACTCGATTGGCAGTGTTGTTTGTTTGCTATTACCTTGGTTGCTGTCATGTTTGCAAGGGCCCTGCGGAACATGGCAAACCTGGTACTAGCTGTTCAAAAACAAAAAGGGGAAATTGTAGAATTGTACGGAACAAAGGCAGTGGGTTATTTTGACAGTGATAATATGTCCTGGTTGGTTTTTTATTTGTTCTGTTGCTTAGGCCTTGTTTTTCCTCGTTCGCTTTCAAAGGTTCTTTTGTGCAACAGGAAGGGGGAGGTGCAGGAGCGGGCTGGAAACTAGGACCACGCGTGGCAATCGGTCAGCTGAGGGGAGTGTGCTCGAGCTTGTCTAGACAACAATTAACAACATGATGGGGCATGTTTACAGAGCACAGGGGAGTGGGAGACGGATGGCGCCAAGGAAAGGTAACACCTTGCTGTTAAGTGCCGGTAGTTAACCACCAATCAGGGATTGCCTAGTATGCAAGGCTTAGCCTCAAGAAGCAATTGGTTTAAAACGCGCAGCTTCTGCAAGCGTATAAAACCTCGTGCTTCTGCACAACGCATTGACATTTGCTTGCATCAAGCTGCGTCCCGTCTCTTCATTGGCCGCAGTCAGGTTTACTAGGATCATCTTTAGGTTGGCCTTAGGGGTATCTCGGGCTTACGACAGCTTAGCTGTGTTTCGGTTTCCTAGTTATTCTGACAGGCTCTGGTCCACTCTCTACGCCGTGTGACTGTTGGCTTGGGTTTCTGGTGTGACCGCGGCGGCTGGCACGAGATTTACCAACCCTGAAGGTTGCCGTGACTAAGTCAAGCTTGCGCTTCTTGCTTACTGTTAATTACTGCTGAGTGCCCGTGGGGGTGTGGCTGAGCAAGGCGTCTTGGGCTACAGTTGGTAGCGTGTGCCTGATGCCTGCTCCTTCGGTCTTAGCAGGAGGCCTAGGGCATTTACACTGGGCCGCAGATACTTGCACGTCTAGGTCTAGCAGGAGCCAACCGTAAGGTTAGGGCTAAGTCTTTTGTCCTCGGCTTTCATATTGGACGCCATCTTGGCATCTTCAGTGCCACACTTTGGATTGTAAGCTACGGGGACGTGGTTTCGTTGGTTTCGTTGGCTGTTTGGGCGCCTATAGTCTTAGGGGCGTGTGTGTATGGGGGGTTTGGGTTAATATGATTTTAGTGCTGAGGTTTTGGGTAGGTGGTGTTTATGGGATATACAAGATGTTAAGGAGAAGGCTAGGTTTGAGCGGTAAAGGTGTTAGAGGTTCTCGTGGTTGAATTGTACAGCAATAGTTTGTCAAGCTGTAGGTCCCGGGGAGGTGCCGGGCGAGAACATACAGGTCGAATAACTTCCCATCCACCTTCACACAAACTGTTTAACGTTGATTTTCGTCTGATGTTAAACCCCAGAAGAAGCGAACAACCCTTACCGGCGCTTACTGTGTTTACAGATGGATCGGGCCAATCGCATAAATCTGTTCTTCTGTGGTGGGATGATCAACGGAGGCAATGGGATTCGGACATAGAGACGGTCTCCGGTTCACCTCAAACAGGAGAACTGAATGCAGTTGTTCGTGTTTTCCGAGAATGGAATGTACCACTCCACCTTGTTACTGATTCTGCTTATGTTGCAGGTATTGTTCCACGAGCTGAAGCTTCTGTGCTGCGGAGTGTTTCGCATTCACAACCCTTTACCCTGTTACAGGAACTTATTTTCCTTTTGGACTCTCGATCTGCGCCTTATTTTGTTATGCATATTAGGTCTCATACCTCGCTACCTGGTTTTCTTGCAGAAGGCAATCGACGAGCTGACCTATTGCCGTGACCAGTTCAAGTACTGCCAGACCGTATTGCACAAGCTAAGCGAAGGCACTCTTTTTTTCCATCGAAACGCTGGAGCTCTTAAGCGACAGTTTGGCCTTGCTGCTCAACAAGCATCAAGTATTATTGCTGTCTGTCCCGATTGTCAAAAACATTCTTTCCCATCAGTTGCTGCAGGAGTTAATCCTAGAGGATTACAAAGCCTACCGTTATGGCAAACAGATGTCACGCATGATTCTGAATTTGGTAGCCTTAAATATATCCACTCTTCCATTGATACATTTTCAGGTGCCTTGGTTGCCTCGTGTCACACAGGAGAAAAGGCACGAGCTGTTCGTAGACATTTAATGCGTGCTTTTGCTGCTTTAGGTATTCCCTTAAGCTGGGCCGTTGTCGGTCTTTATCTTTACGTTTCAACAACTGTAAAAACCTCTTTTGCCCTATGGGGTAGAACTCACATTACCGGCATTGCTCATTCCCCCACCGGTCGATCTCTCATTGAAGGGTCTCATCGGTCTCTGAAACGTTTATGACAACAACAAAAAGGGGGAATGGGCATGGCTATTCCCGAGGAACGGTTACAGAAAGCGTTGTATGTTTTTAATTTTTTGAATTGTTCTTGAATAGATAACGACCCACCGATAGGTCGACGTTTCACTGCAGCTACCTCCGTCGAGGCACGGGTTAAAGGCCCGGTATCGGTCCGAGATGCAGAAACAGGTAAAATTATGGGACCATATCCTCTTGTTACACGGGGAAAAGGTTATGCTTGTGTCTCTACAGAAAAAGGACCTAGATGGATCCCAGCGAAGAATGTAAGACCTTTCCGTGAACCTTTACCGCAGGCAGCCGATACCGACACCGACGCTACAGAATGAAATAAAAACTGTGTGAGGATTACTGTTTTGCATTAATGTTAGATACCCAAAATCAGGACATAGGATATAGATTTCGCTTTTTACAGCGCCTAGAACGAGCACTATCACCCTGGATCAAGCCACTGAACAGAGGTAATACTCTCGGACCAAGCGGGGGAACGGGACGACTCATTGTCCATGGAACGATGATTCCATTGACACTGATAAGGGGAAGGGAGGATTCATCATGAGAGAACAACTAGGTATTACGAAGGAGAACAGGAACGATAAACATGGTTATTTAGTGTTTAATAGGTGTCTGCACGCTTGTCGAGATATCTAGTTAGGTAACTACAGGAGTGGTTTCTGCCCTGAGCCTGGTGGCGCGCACAGCTGCGGCTTGTGTCCTGGCTCAGAGATGTAAACAGGGGCTTCTCTGTTAGGGTAAAGTGTCTCTCTTTGCATCAAAAGGAGGGAATGAAGGGGATGACCCCAGAGGTATGTTCAGAGAAGGCATGCTATGTTTCGAACTTTTTGACGGAAACGGTTCTTGTTTGGTGTGCCCTTCCGCCTACGTATAACGTTAATCCAAAAGAAGGTGATGTTGTTTACACTTTGCATGTCGAGCATTGTCTTTCTGTAGATGCTAATGTAGTAGGAGGCTAGGATGGGAACGTGTCGCAGCGCTTCTTCTCTTATGCAGAGTAACAGCAGGGAAAGCATTAAAGAGTTCAATCACCTTGTTTGGTAGGCAGTTAAGCATGTGAGTCAAAATTGCCGCTGCTTTTTGTTGTTGGTTCAAGGACGTGGCTGTGAGGATTTTGATGGTATGTGCTGCGTGGATTTTAGGCGCCCCACTGCAGCAACATGTTATCAAAATCTGAGAAAATTTCAGCCTTTTCTGGCATCCATTCACTCGATTGGCAGTGTTGTTTGTTTGCTATTACCTTGGTTGCTGTCATGTTTGCAAGGGCCCTGCGGAACATGGCAAACCTGGTACTAGCTGTTCAAAAACAAAAAGGGGAAATTGTAGAATTGTACGGAACAAAGGCAGTGGGTTATTTTGACAGTGATAATATGTCTTAGTTGGTTTTTTATTTGTTCTGTTGCTTAGGCCTTGTTTTTCCTCGTTCGCTTTCAAAGGTTCTTTTGTGCAACAGGAAGGGGGAGGTGCAGGAGCGGGCTGGAAACTAGGACCACGCGTGGCAATCGGTCAGCTGAGGGGAGTGTGCTCGAGCTTGTCTAGACAACAATTAACAACATGATGGGGCATGTTTACAGAGCACAGGGGAGTGGGAGACGGATGGCGCCAAGGAAAGGTAACACCTTGCTGTTAAGTGCCGGTAGTTAACCACCAATCAGGGATTGCCTAGTATGCAAGGCTTAGCCTCAAGAAGCAATTGGTTTAAAACGCGCAGCTTCTGCAAGCGTATAAAACCTCGTGCTTCTGCACAACGCATTGACATTTGCTTGCATCAAGCTGCGTCCCGTCTCTTCATTGGCCGCAGTCAGGTTTACTAGGATCATCTTTAGGTTGGCCTTAGGGGTATCTCGGGCTTACGACAGCTTAGCTGTGTTTCGGTTTCCTAGTTATTCTGACAGGCTCTGGTCCACTCTCTACGCCGTGTGACTGTTGGCTTGGGTTTCTGGTGTGACCGCGGCGGCTGGCACGAGATTTACCAACCCTGAAGGTTGCCGTGACTAAGTCAAGCTTGCGCTTCTTGCTTACTGTTAATTACTGCTGAGTGCCCGTGGGGGTGTGGCTGAGCAAGGCGTCTTGGGCTACAGTTGGTAGCGTGTGCCTGATGCCTGCTCCTTCGGTCTTAGCAGGAGGCCTAGGGCATTTACACTGGGCCGCAGATACTTGCACGTCTAGGTCTAGCAGGAGCCAACCGTAAGGTTAGGGCTAAGTCTTTTGTCCTCGGCTTTCATATTGGACGCCATCTTGGCATCTTCAGTGCCACACTTTGGATTGTAAGCTACGGGGACGTGGTTTCGTTGGTTTCGTTGGCTGTTTGGGCGCCTATAGTCTTAGGGGCGTGTGTGTATGGGGGGTTTGGGTTAATATGATTTTAGTGCTGAGGTTTTGGGTAGGTGGTGTTTATGGGATATACAAGATGTTAAGGAGAAGGCTAGGTTTGAGCGGTAAAGGTGTTAGAGGTTCTCGTGGTTGAATTGTACAGCAATAGTTTGTCAAGCTGTAGGTCCCGGGGAGGTGCCGGGCGAGAACATACAGGTCGAATAACTTCCCATCCACCTTCACACAAACTGTTTAACGTTGATTTTCGTCTGATGTTAAACCCCAGAAGAAGCGAACAACCCTTACCGGCGCTTACTGTGTTTACAGATGGATCGGGCCAATCGCATAAATCTGTTCTTCTGTGGTGGGATGATCAACGGAGGCAATGGGATTCGGACATAGAGACGGTCTCCGGTTCACCTCAAACAGGAGAACTGAATGCAGTTGTTCGTGTTTTCCGAGAATGGAATGTACCACTCCACCTTGTTACTGATTCTGCTTATGTTGCAGGTATTGTTCCACGAGCTGAAGCTTCTGTGCTGCGGAGTGTTTCGCATTCACAACCCTTTACCCTGTTACAGGAACTTATTTTCCTTTTGGACTCTCGATCTGCGCCTTATTTTGTTATGCATATTAGGTCTCATACCTCGCTACCTGGTTTTCTTGCAGAAGGCAATCGACGAGCTGACCTATTGCCGTGACCAGTTCAAGTACTGCCAGACCGTATTGCACAAGCTAAGCGAAGGCACTCTTTTTTTCCATCGAAACGCTGGAGCTCTTAAGCGACAGTTTGGCCTTGCTGCTCAACAAGCATCAAGTATTATTGCTGTCTGTCCCGATTGTCAAAAACATTCTTTCCCATCAGTTGCTGCAGGAGTTAATCCTAGAGGATTACAAAGCCTACCGTTATGGCAAACAGATGTCACGCATGATTCTGAATTTGGTAGCCTTAAATATATCCACTCTTCCATTGATACATTTTCAGGTGCCTTGGTTGCCTCGTGTCACACAGGAGAAAAGGCACGAGCTGTTCGTAGACATTTAATGCGTGCTTTTGCTGCTTTAGGTATTCCCTTAAGCTGGACCGTTGTCGGTCTTTATCTTTACGTTTCAACAACTGTAAAAACCTCTTTTGCCCTATGGGGTAGAACTCACATTACCGGCATTGCTCATTCCCCCACCGGTCGATCTCTCATTGAAGGGTCTCATCGGTCTCTGAAACGTTTATGACAACAACAAAAAGGGGGAATGGGCATGGCTATTCCCGAGGAACGGTTACAGAAAGCGTTGTATGTTTTTAATTTTTTGAATTGTTCTTGAATAGATAACGACCCACCGATAGGTCGACGTTTCACTGCAGCTACCTCCGTCGAGGCACGGGTTAAAGGCCCGGTATCGGTCCGAGATGCAGAAACAGGTAAAATTATGGGACCATATCCTCTTGTTACACGGGGAAAAGGTTATGCTTGTGTCTCTACAGAAAAAGGACCTAGATGGATCCCAGCGAAGAATGTAAGACCTTTCCGTGAACCTTTACCGCAGGCAGCCGATACCGACACCGACGCTACAGAATGAAATAAAAACTGTGTGAGGATTACTGTTTTGCATTAATGTTAGATACCCAAAATCAGGACATAGGATATAGATTTCGCTTTTTACAGCGCCTAGAACGAGCACTATCACCCTGGATCAAGCCACTGAACAGAGGTAATACTCTCGGACCAAGCGGGGGAACGGGACGACTCATTGTCCATGGAACGATGATTCCATTGACACTGATAAGGGGAAGGGAGGATTCATCATGAGAGAACAACTAGGTATTACGAAGGAGAACAGGAACGATAAACATGGTTATTTAGTGTTTAATAGGTGTCTGCACGCTTGTCGAGATATCTAGTTAGGTAACTACAGGAGTGGTTTCTGCCCTGAGCCTGGTGGCGCGCACAGCTGCGGCTTGTGTCCTGGCTCAGAGATGTAAACAGGGGCTTCTCTGTTAGGGTAAAGTGTCTCTCTTTGCATCAAAAGGAGGGAATGAAGGGGATGACCCCAGAGGTATGTTCAGAGAAGGCATGCTATGTTTCGAACTTTTTGACGGAAACGGTTCTTGTTTGGTGTGCCCTTCCGCCTACGTATAACGTTAATCCAAAAGAAGGTGATGTTGTTTACACTTTGCATGTCGAGCATTGTCTTTCTGTAGATGCTAATGTAGTAGGAGGCTAGGATGGGAACGTGTCGCAGCGCTTCTTCTCTTATGCAGAGTAACAGCAGGGAAAGCATTAAAGAGTTCAATCACCTTGTTTGGTAGGCAGTTAAGCATGTGAGTCAAAATTGCCGCTGCTTTTTGTTGTTGGTTCAAGGACGTGGCTGTGAGGATTTTGATGGTATGTGCTGCGTGGATTTTAGGCGCCCCACTGCAGCAACATGTTATCAAAATCTGAGAAAATTTCAGCCTTTTCTGGCATCCATTCACTCGATTGGCAGTGTTGTTTGTTTGCTATTACCTTGGTTGCTGTCATGTTTGCAAGGGCCCTGCGGAACATGGCAAACCTGGTACTAGCTGTTCAAAAACAAAAAGGGGAAATTGTAGAATTGTACGGAACAAAGGCAGTGGGTTATTTTGACAGTGATAATATGTCTTAGTTGGTTTTTTATTTGTTCTGTTGCTTAGGCCTTGTTTTTCCTCGTTCGCTTTCAAAGGTTCTTTTGTGCAACAGGAAGGGGGAGGTGCAGGAGCGGGCTGGAAACTAGGACCACGCGTGGCAATCGGTCAGCTGAGGGGAGTGTGCTCGAGCTTGTCTAGACAACAATTAACAACATGATGGGGCATGGTTACAGAGCACAGGGGAGTGGGAGACGGATGGCGCCAAGGAAAGGTAACACCTTGCTGTTAAGTGCCGGTAGTTAACCACCAATCAGGGATTGCCTAGTATGCAAGGCTTAGCCTCAAGAAGCAATTGGTTTAAAACGCGCAGCTTCTGCAAGCGTATAAAACCTCGTGCTTCTGCACAACGCATTGACATTTGCTTGCATCAAGCTGCGTCCCGTCTCTTCATTGGCCGCAGTCAGGTTTACTAGGATCATCTTTAGGTTGGCCTTAGGGGTATCTCGGGCTTACGACAGCTTAGTTGTGTTTCGGTTTCCTAGTTATTCTGACAGGCTCTGGTCCACTCTCTACGCCGTGTGACTGTTGGCTTGGGTTTCTGGTGTGACCGCGGCGGCTGGCACGAGATTTACCAACCCTGAAGGTTGCCGTGACTAAGTCAAGCTTGCGCTTCTTGCTTACTGTTAATTACTGCTGAGTGCCCGTGGGGGTGTGGCTGAGCAAGGCGTCTTGGGCTACAGTTGGTAGCGTGTGCCTGATGCCTGCTCCTTCGGTCTTAGCAGGAGGCCTAGGGCATTTACACTGGGCCGCAGATACTTGCACGTCTAGGTCTAGCAGGAGCCAACCGTAAGGTTAGGGCTAAGTCTTTTGTCCTCGGCTTTCATATTGGACGCCATCTTGGCATCTTCAGTGCCACGCTTTGGATTGTAAGCTACGGGGACGTGGTTTCGTTGGTTTCGTTGGCTGTTTGGGCGCCTATAGTCTTAGGGGCGTGTGTGTATGGGGGGTTTGGGTTAATATGATTTTAGTGCTGAGGTTTTGGGTAGGTGGTGTTTATGGGATATATAAGATGTTAAGGAGAAGGCTAGGTTTGAGCGGTAAAGGTGTTAGAGGTTCTCGTGGTTGAATTGTACAGCAATAGTTTGTCAAGCTGTAGGTCCCGGGGAGGTGCCGGGCGAGAACATACAGGTCGAATAACTTCCCATCCACCTTCACACAAACTGTTTAACGTTGATTTTCGTCTGATGTTAAACCCCAGAAGAAGCGAACAACCCTTACCGGCGCTTACTGTGTTTACAGATGGATCGGGCCAATCGCATAAATCTGTTCTTCTGTGGTGGGATGATCAACGGAGGCAATGGGATTCGGACATAGAGACGGTCTCCGGTTCACCTCAAACAGGAGAACTGAATGCAGTTGTTCGTGTTTTCCGAGAATGGAATGTACCACTCCACCTTGTTACTGATTCTGCTTATGTTGCAGGTATTGTTCCACGAGCTGAAGCTTCTGTGCTGCGGAGTGTTTCGCATTCACAACCCTTTACCCTGTTACAGGAACTTATTTTCCTTTTGGACTCTCGATCTGCGCCTTATTTTGTTATGCATATTAGGTCTCATACCTCGCTACCTGGTTTTCTTGCAGAAGGCAATCGACGAGCTGACCTATTGCCGTGACCAGTTCAAGTACTGCCAGACCGTATTGCACAAGCTAAGCGAAGGCACTCTTTTTTTCCATCGAAACGCTGGAGCTCTTAAGCGACAGTTTGGCCTTGCTGCTCAACAAGCATCAAGTATTATTGCTGTCTGTCCCGATTGTCAAAAACATTCTTTCCCATCAGTTGCTGCAGGAGTTAATCCTAGAGGATTACAAAGCCTACCGTTATGGCAAACAGATGTCACGCATGATTCTGAATTTGGTAGCCTTAAATATATCCACTCTTCCATTGATACATTTTCAGGTGCCTTGGTTGCCTCGTGTCACACAGGAGAAAAGGCACGAGCTGTTCGTAGACATTTAATGCGTGCTTTTGCTGCTTTAGGTATTCCCTTAAGCTGGACCGTTGTCGGTCTTTATCTTTACGTTTCAACAACTGTAAAAACCTCTTTTGCCCTATGGGGTAGAACTCACATTACCGGCATTGCTCATTCCCCCACCGGTCGATCTCTCATTGAAGGGTCTCATCGGTCTCTGAAACGTTTATGACAACAACAAAAAGGGGGAATGGGCATGGCTATTCCCGAGGAACGGTTACAGAAAGCGTTGTATGTTTTTAATTTTTTGAATTGTTCTTGAATAGATAACGACCCACCGATAGGTCGACGTTTCACTGCAGCTACCTCCGTCGAGGCACGGGTTAAAGGCCCGGTATCGGTCCGAGATGCAGAAACAGGTAAAATTATGGGACCATATCCTCTTGTTACACGGGGAAAAGGTTATGCTTGTGTCTCTACAGAAAAAGGACCTAGATGGATCCCAGCGAAGAATGTAAGACCTTTCCGTGAACCTTTACCGCAGGCAGCCGATACCGACACCGACGCTACAGAATGAAATAAAAACTGTGTGAGGATTACTGTTTTGCATTAATGTTAGATACCCAAAATCAGGACATAGGATATAGATTTCGCTTTTTACAGCGCCTAGAACGAGCACTATCACCCTGGATCAAGCCACTGAACAGAGGTAATACTCTCGGACCAAGCGGGGGAACGGGACGACTCATTGTCCATGGAACGATGATTCCATTGACACTGATAAGGGGAAGGGAGGATTCATAATGAGAGAACAACTAGGTATTACGAAGGAGAACAGGAACGATAAACATGGTTATTTAGTGTTTAATAGGTGTCTGCACGCTTGTCGAGATATCTAGTTAGGTAACTACAGGAGTGGTTTCTGCCCTGAGCCTGGTGGCGCGCACAGCTGCGGCTTGTGTCCTGGCTCAGAGATGTAAACAGGGGCTTCTCTGTTAGGGTAAAGTGTCTCTCTTTGCATCAAAAGGAGGGAATGAAGGGGATGACCCCAGAGGTATGTTCAGAGAAGGCATGCTATGTTTCGAACTTTTTGACGGAAACGGTTCTTGTTTGGTGTGCCCTTCCGCCTACGTATAACGTTAATCCAAAAGAAGGTGATGTTGTTTACACTTTGCATGTCGAGCATTGTCTTTCTGTAGATGCTAATGTAGTAGGAGGCTAGGATGGGAACGTGTCACAGCGCTTCTTCTCTTATGCAGAGTAACAGCAGGGAAAGCATTAAAGAGTTCAATCACCTTGTTTGGTAGGCAGTTAAGCATGTGAGTCAAAATTGCCGCTGCTTTTTGTTGTTGGTTCAAGGACGTGGCTGTGAGGATTTTGATGGTATGTGCTGCGTGGATTTTAGGCGCCCCACTGCAGCAACATGTTATCAAAATCTGAGAAAATTTCAGCCTTTTCTGGCATCCATTCACTCGATTGGCAGTGTTGTTTGTTTGCTATTACCTTGGTTGCTGTCATGTTTGCAAGGGCCCTGCGGAACATGGCAAACCTGGTACTAGCTGTTCAAAAACAAAAAGGGGAAATTGTAGAATTGTACGGAACAAAGGCAGTGGGTTATTTTGACAGTGATAATATGTCCTGGTTGGTTTTTTATTTGTTCTGTTGCTTAGGCCTTGTTTTTCCTCGTTCGCTTTCAAAGGTTCTTTTGTGCAACAGGAAGGGGGAGGTGCAGGAGCGGGCTGGAAACTAGGACCACGCGTGGCAATCGGTCAGCTGAGGGGAGTGTGCTCGAGCTTGTCTAGACAACAATTAACAACATGATGGGGCATGGTTACAGAGCACAGGGGAGTGGGAGACGGATGGCGCCAAGGAAAGGTAACACCTTGCTGTTAAGTGCCGGTAGTTAACCACCAATCAGGGATTGCCTAGTATGCAAGGCTTAGCCTCAAGAAGCAATTGGTTTAAAACGCGCAGCTTCTGCAAGCGTATAAAACCTCGTGCTTCTGCACAACGCATTGACATTTGCTTGCATCAAGCTGCGTCCCGTCTCTTCATTGGCCGCAGTCAGGTTTACTAGGATCATCTTTAGGTTGGCCTTAGGGGTATCTCGGGCTTACGACAGCTTAGCTGTGTTTCGGTTTCCTAGTTATTCTGACAGGCTCTGGTCCACTCTCTACGCCGTGTGACTGTTGGCTTGGGTTTCTGGTGTGACCGCGGCGGCTGGCACGAGATTTACCAACCCTGAAGGTTGCCGTGACTAAGTCAAGCTTGCGCTTCTTGCTTACTGTTAATTACTGCTGAGTGCCCGTGGGGGTGTGGCTGAGCAAGGCGTCTTGGGCTACAGTTGGTAGCGTGTGCCTGATGCCTGCTCCTTCGGTCTTAGCAGGAGGCCTAGGGCATTTACACTGGGCCGCAGATACTTGCACGTCTAGGTCTAGCAGGAGCCAACCGTAAGGTTAGGGCTAAGTCTTTTGTCCTCGGCTTTCATATTGGACGCCATCTTGGCATCTTCAGTGCCACGCTTTGGATTGTAAGCTACGGGGACGTGGTTTCGTTGGTTTCGTTGGCTGTTTGGGCGCCTATAGTCTTAGGGGCGTGTGTGTATGGGGGGTTTGGGTTAATATGATTTTAGTGCTGAGGTTTTGGGTAGGTGGTGTTTATGGGATATACAAGATGTTAAGGAGAAGGCTAGGTTTGAGCGGTAAAGGTGTTAGAGGTTCTCGTGGTTGAATTGTACAGCAATAGTTTGTCAAGCTGTAGGTCCCGGGGAGGTGCCGGGCGAGAACATACAGGTCGAATAACTTCCCATCCACCTTCACACAAACTGTTTAACGTTGATTTTCGTCTGATGTTAAACCCCAGAAGAAGCGAACAACCCTTACCGGCGCTTACTGTGTTTACAGATGGATCGGGCCAATCGCATAAATCTGTTCTTCTGTGGTGGGATGATCAACGGAGGCAATGGGATTCGGACATAGAGACGGTCTCCGGTTCACCTCAAACAGGAGAACTGAATGCAGTTGTTCGTGTTTTCCGAGAATGGAATGTACCACTCCACCTTGTTACTGATTCTGCTTATGTTGCAGGTATTGTTCCACGAGCTGAAGCTTCTGTGCTGCGGAGTGTTTCGCATTCACAACCCTTTACCCTGTTACAGGAACTTATTTTCCTTTTGGACTCTCGATCTGCGCCTTATTTTGTTATGCATATTAGGTCTCATACCTCGCTACCTGGTTTTCTTGCAGAAGGCAATCGACGAGCTGACCTATTGCCGTGACCAGTTCAAGTACTGCCAGACCGTATTGCACAAGCTAAGCGAAGGCACTCTTTTTTTCCATCGAAACGCTGGAGCTCTTAAGCGACAGTTTGGCCTTGCTGCTCAACAAGCATCAAGTATTATTGCTGTCTGTCCCGATTGTCAAAAACATTCTTTCCCATCAGTTGCTGCAGGAGTTAATCCTAGAGGATTACAAAGCCTACCGTTATGGCAAACAGATGTCACGCATGATTCTGAATTTGGTAGCCTTAAATATATCCACTCTTCCATTGATACATTTTCAGGTGCCTTGGTTGCCTCGTGTCACACAGGAGAAAAGGCACGAGCTGTTCGTAGACATTTAATGCGTGCTTTTGCTGCTTTAGGTATTCCCTTAAGCTGGACCGTTGTCGGTCTTTATCTTTACGTTTCAACAACTGTAAAAACCTCTTTTGCCCTATGGGGTAGAACTCACATTACCGGCATTGCTCATTCCCCCACCGGTCGATCTCTCATTGAAGGGTCTCATCGGTCTCTGAAACGTTTATGACAACAACAAAAAGGGGGAATGGGCATGGCTATTCCCGAGGAACGGTTACAGAAAGCGTTGTATGTTTTTAATTTTTTGAATTGTTCTTGAATAGATAACGACCCACCGATAGGTCGACGTTTCACTGCAGCTACCTCCGTCGAGGCACGGGTTAAAGGCCCGGTATCGGTCCGAGATGCAGAAACAGGTAAAATTATGGGACCATATCCTCTTGTTACACGGGGAAAAGGTTATGCTTGTGTCTCTACAGAAAAAGGACCTAGATGGATCCCAGCGAAGAATGTAAGACCTTTCCGTGAACCTTTACCGCAGGCAGCCGATACCGACACCGACGCTACAGAATGAAATAAAAACTGTGTGAGGATTACTGTTTTGCATTAATGTTAGATACCCAAAATCAGGACATAGGATATAGATTTCGCTTTTTACAGCGCCTAGAACGAGCACTATCACCCTGGATCAAGCCACTGAACAGAGGTAATACTCTCGGACCAAGCGGGGGAACGGGACGACTCATTGTCCATGGAACGATGATTCCATTGACACTGATAAGGGGAAGGGAGGATTCATAATGAGAGAACAACTAGGTATTACGAAGGAGAACAGGAACGATAAACATGGTTATTTAGTGTTTAATAGGTGTCTGCACGCTTGTCGAGATATCTAGTTAGGTAACTACAGGAGTGGTTTCTGCCCTGAGCCTGGTGGCGCGCACAGCTGCGGCTTGTGTCCTGGCTCAGAGATGTAAACAGGGGCTTCTCTGTTAGGGTAAAGTGTCTCTCTTTGCATCAAAAGGAGGGAATGAAGGGGATGACCCCAGAGGTATGTTCAGAGAAGGCATGCTATGTTTCGAACTTTTTGACGGAAACGGTTCTTGTTTGGTGTGCCCTTCCGCCTACGTATAACGTTAATCCAAAAGAAGGTGATGTTGTTTACACTTTGCATGTCGAGCATTGTCTTTCTGTAGATGCTAATGTAGTAGGAGGCTAGGATGGGAACGTGTCGCAGCGCTTCTTCTCTTATGCAGAGTAACAGCAGGGAAAGCATTAAAGAGTTCAATCACCTTGTTTGGTAGGCAGTTAAGCATGTGAGTCAAAATTGCCGCTGCTTTTTGTTGTTGGTTCAAGGACGTGGCTGTGAGGATTTTGATGGTATGTGCTGCGTGGATTTTAGGCGCCCCACTGCAGCAACATGTTATCAAAATCTGAGAAAATTTCAGCCTTTTCTGGCATCCATTCACTCGATTGGCAGTGTTGTTTGTTTGCTATTACCTTGGTTGCTGTCATGTTTGCAAGGGCCCTGCGGAACATGGCAAACCTGGTACTAGCTGTTCAAAAACAAAAAGGGGAAATTGTAGAATTGTACGGAACAAAGGCAGTGGGTTATTTTGACAGTGATAATATGTCTTAGTTGGTTTTTTATTTGTTCTGTTGCTTAGGCCTTGTTTTTCCTCGTTCGCTTTCAAAGGTTCTTTTGTGCAACAGGAAGGGGGAGGTGCAGGAGCGGGCTGGAAACTAGGACCACGCGTGGCAATCGGTCAGCTGAGGGGAGTGTGCTCGAGCTTGTCTAGACAACAATTAACAACATGATGGGGCATGTTTACAGAGCACAGGGGAGTGGGAGACGGATGGCGCCAAGGAAAGGTAACACCTTGCTGTTAAGTGCCGGTAGTTAACCACCAATCAGGGATTGCCTAGTATGCAAGGCTTAGCCTCAAGAAGCAATTGGTTTAAAACGCGCAGCTTCTGCAAGCGTATAAAACCTCGTGCTTCTGCACAACGCATTGACATTTGCTTGCATCAAGCTGCGTCCCGTCTCTTCATTGGCCGCAGTCAGGTTTACTAGGATCATCTTTAGGTTGGCCTTAGGGGTATCTCGGGCTTACGACAGCTTAGCTGTGTTTCGGTTTCCTAGTTATTCTGACAGGCTCTGGTCCGCTCTCTACGCCGTGTGACTGTTGGCTTGGGTTTCTGGTGTGACCGCGGCGGCTGGCACGAGATTTACCAACCCTGAAGGTTGCCGTGACTAAGTCAAGCTTGCGCTTCTTGCTTACTGTTAATTACTGCTGAGTGCCCGTGGGGGTGTGGCTGAGCAAGGCGTCTTGGGCTACAGTTGGTAGCGTGTGCCTGATGCCTGCTCCTTCGGTCTTAGCAGGAGGCCTAGGGCATTTACACTGGGCCGCAGATACTTGCACGTCTAGGTCTAGCAGGAGCCAACCGTAAGGTTAGGGCTAAGTCTTTTGTCCTCGGCTTTCATATTGGACGCCATCTTGGCATCTTCAGTGCCACGCTTTGGATTGTAAGCTACGGGGACGTGGTTTCGTTGGTTTCGTTGGCTGTTTGGGCGCCTATAGTCTTAGGGGCGTGTGTGTATGGGGGGTTTGGGTTAATATGATTTTAGTGCTGAGGTTTTGGGTAGGTGGTGTTTATGGGATATACAAGATGTTAAGGAGAAGGCTAGGTTTGAGCGGTAAAGGTGTTAGAGGTTCTCGTGGTTGAATTGTACAGCAATAGTTTGTCAAGCTGTAGGTCCCGGGGAGGTGCCGGGCGAGAACATACAGGTCGAATAACTTCCCATCCACCTTCACACAAACTGTTTAACGTTGATTTTCGTCTGATGTTAAACCCCAGAAGAAGCGAACAACCCTTACCGGCGCTTACTGTGTTTACAGATGGATCGGGCCAATCGCATAAATCTGTTCTTCTGTGGTGGGATGATCAACGGAGGCAATGGGATTCGGACATAGAGACGGTCTCCGGTTCACCTCAAACAGGAGAACTGAATGCAGTTGTTCGTGTTTTCCGAGAATGGAATGTACCACTCCACCTTGTTACTGATTCTGCTTATGTTGCAGGTATTGTTCCACGAGCTGAAGCTTCTGTGCTGCGGAGTGTTTCGCATTCACAACCCTTTACCCTGTTACAGGAACTTATTTTCCTTTTGGACTCTCGATCTGCGCCTTATTTTGTTATGCATATTAGGTCTCATACCTCGCTACCTGGTTTTCTTGCAGAAGGCAATCGACGAGCTGACCTATTGCCGTGACCAGTTCAAGTACTGCCAGACCGTATTGCACAAGCTAAGCGAAGGCACTCTTTTTTTCCATCGAAACGCTGGAGCTCTTAAGCGACAGTTTGGCCTTGCTGCTCAACAAGCATCAAGTATTATTGCTGTCTGTCCCGATTGTCAAAAACATTCTTTCCCATCAGTTGCTGCAGGAGCTAATCCTAGAGGATTACAAAGCCTACCGTTATGGCAAACAGATGTCACGCATGATTCTGAATTTGGTAGCCTTAAATATATCCACTCTTCCATTGATACATTTTCAGGTGCCTTGGTTGCCTCGTGTCACACAGGAGAAAAGGCACGAGCTGTTCGTAGACATTTAATGCGTGCTTTTGCTGCTTTAGGTATTCCCTTAAGCTGGGCCGTTGTCGGTCTTTATCTTTACGTTTCAACAACTGTAAAAACCTCTTTTGCCCTATGGGGTAGAACTCACATTACCGGCATTGCTCATTCCCCCACCGGTCGATCTCTCATTGAAGGGTCTCATCGGTCTCTGAAACGTTTATGACAACAACAAAAAGGGGGAATGGGCATGGCTATTCCCGAGGAACGGTTACAGAAAGCGTTGTATGTTTTTAATTTTTTGAATTGTTCTTGAATAGATAACGACCCACCGATAGGTCGACGTTTCACTGCAGCTACCTCCGTCGAGGCACGGGTTAAAGGCCCGGTATCGGTCCGAGATGCAGAAACAGGTAAAATTATGGGACCATATCCTCTTGTTACACGGGGAAAAGGTTATGCTTGTGTCTCTACAGAAAAAGGACCTAGATGGATCCCAGCGAAGAATGTAAGACCTTTCCGTGAACCTTTACCGCAGGCAGCCGATACCGACACCGACGCTACAGAATGAAATAAAAACTGTGTGAGGATTACTGTTTTGCATTAATGTTAGATACCCAAAATCAGGACATAGGATATAGATTTCGCTTTTTACAGCGCCTAGAACGAGCACTATCACCCTGGATCAAGCCACTGAACAGAGGTAATACTCTCGGACCAAGCGGGGGAACGGGACGACTCATTGTCCATGGAACGATGATTCCATTGACACTGATAAGGGGAAGGGAGGATTCATCATGAGAGAACAACTAGGTATTACGAAGGAGAACAGGAACGATAAACATGGTTATTTAGTGTTTAATAGGTGTCTGCACGCTTGTCGAGATATCTAGTTAGGTAACTACAGGAGTGGTTTCTGCCCTGAGCCTGGTGGCGCGCACAGCTGCGGCTTGTGTCCTGGCTCAGAGATGTAAACAGGGGCTTCTCTGTTAGGGTAAAGTGTCTCTCTTTGCATCAAAAGGAGGGAATGAAGGGGATGACCCCAGAGGTATGTTCAGAGAAGGCATGCTATGTTTCGAACTTTTTGACGGAAACGGTTCTTGTTTGGTGTGCCCTTCCGCCTACGTATAACGTTAATCCAAAAGAAGGTGATGTTGTTTACACTTTGCATGTCGAGCATTGTCTTTCTGTAGATGCTAATGTAGTAGGAGGCTAGGATGGGAACGTGTCGCAGCGCTTCTTCTCTTATGCAGAGTAACAGCAGGGAAAGCATTAAAGAGTTCAATCACCTTGTTTGGTAGGCAGTTAAGCATGTGAGTCAAAATTGCCGCTGCTTTTTGTTGTTGGTTCAAGGACGTGGCTGTGAGGATTTTGATGGTATGTGCTGCGTGGATTTTAGGCGCCCCACTGCAGCAACATGTTATCAAAATCTGAGAAAATTTCAGCCTTTTCTGGCATCCATTCACTCGATTGGCAGTGTTGTTTGTTTGCTATTACCTTGGTTGCTGTCATGTTTGCAAGGGCCCTGCGGAACATGGCAAACCTGGTACTAGCTGTTCAAAAACAAAAAGGGGAAATTGTAGAATTGTACGGAACAAAGGCAGTGGGTTATTTTGACAGTGATAATATGTCCTGGTTGGTTTTTTATTTGTTCTGTTGCTTAGGCCTTGTTTTTCCTCGTTCGCTTTCAAAGGTTCTTTTGTGCAACAGGAAGGGGGAGGTGCAGGAGCGGGCTGGAAACTAGGACCACGCGTGGCAATCGGTCAGCTGAGGGGAGTGTGCTCGAGCTTGTCTAGACAACAATTAACAACATGATGGGGCATGGTTACAGAGCACAGGGGAGTGGGAGACGGATGGCGCCAAGGAAAGGTAACACCTTGCTGTTAAGTGCCGGTAGTTAACCACCAATCAGGGATTGCCTAGTATGCAAGGCTTAGCCTCAAGAAGCAATTGGTTTAAAACGCGCAGCTTCTGCAAGCGTATAAAACCTCGTGCTTCTGCACAACGCATTGACATTTGCTTGCATCAAGCTGCGTCCCGTCTCTTCATTGGCCGCAGTCAGGTTTACTAGGATCATCTTTAGGTTGGCCTTAGGGGTATCTCGGGCTTACGACAGCTTAGTTGTGTTTCGGTTTCCTAGTTATTCTGACAGGCTCTGGTCCACTCTCTACGCCGTGTGACTGTTGGCTTGGGTTTCTGGTGTGACCGCGGCGGCTGGCACGAGATTTACCAACCCTGAAGGTTGCCGTGACTAAGTCAAGCTTGCGCTTCTTGCTTACTGTTAATTACTGCTGAGTGCCCGTGGGGGTGTGGCTGAGCAAGGCGTCTTGGGCTACAGTTGGTAGCGTGTGCCTGATGCCTGCTCCTTCGGTCTTAGCAGGAGGCCTAGGGCATTTACACTGGGCCGCAGATACTTGCACGTCTAGGTCTAGCAGGAGCCAACCGTAAGGTTAGGGCTAAGTCTTTTGTCCTCGGCTTTCATATTGGACGCCATCTTGGCATCTTCAGTGCCACGCTTTGGATTGTAAGCTACGGGGACGTGGTTTCGTTGGTTTCGTTGGCTGTTTGGGCGCCTATAGTCTTAGGGGCGTGTGTGTATGGGGGGTTTGGGTTAATATGATTTTAGTGCTGAGGTTTTGGGTAGGTGGTGTTTATGGGATATATAAGATGTTAAGGAGAAGGCTAGGTTTGAGCGGTAAAGGTGTTAGAGGTTCTCGTGGTTGAATTGTACAGCAATAGTTTGTCAAGCTGTAGGTCCCGGGGAGGTGCCGGGCGAGAACATACAGGTCGAATAACTTCCCATCCACCTTCACACAAACTGTTTAACGTTGATTTTCGTCTGATGTTAAACCCCAGAAGAAGCGAACAACCCTTACCGGCGCTTACTGTGTTTACAGATGGATCGGGCCAATCGCATAAATCTGTTCTTCTGTGGTGGGATGATCAACGGAGGCAATGGGATTCGGACATAGAGACGGTCTCCGGTTCACCTCAAACAGGAGAACTGAATGCAGTTGTTCGTGTTTTCCGAGAATGGAATGTACCACTCCACCTTGTTACTGATTCTGCTTATGTTGCAGGTATTGTTCCACGAGCTGAAGCTTCTGTGCTGCGGAGTGTTTCGCATTCACAACCCTTTACCCTGTTACAGGAACTTATTTTCCTTTTGGACTCTCGATCTGCGCCTTATTTTGTTATGCATATTAGGTCTCATACCTCGCTACCTGGTTTTCTTGCAGAAGGCAATCGACGAGCTGACCTATTGCCGTGACCAGTTCAAGTACTGCCAGACCGTATTGCACAAGCTAAGCGAAGGCACTCTTTTTTTCCATCGAAACGCTGGAGCTCTTAAGCGACAGTTTGGCCTTGCTGCTCAACAAGCATCAAGTATTATTGCTGTCTGTCCCGATTGTCAAAAACATTCTTTCCCATCAGTTGCTGCAGGAGTTAATCCTAGAGGATTACAAAGCCTACCGTTATGGCAAACAGATGTCACGCATGATTCTGAATTTGGTAGCCTTAAATATATCCACTCTTCCATTGATACATTTTCAGGTGCCTTGGTTGCCTCGTGTCACACAGGAGAAAAGGCACGAGCTGTTCGTAGACATTTAATGCGTGCTTTTGCTGCTTTAGGTATTCCCTTAAGCTGGACCGTTATCGGTCTTTATCTTTACGTTTCAACAACTGTAAAAACCTCTTTTGCCCTATGGGGTAGAACTCACATTACCGGCATTGCTCATTCCCCCACCGGTCGATCTCTCATTGAAGGGTCTCATCGGTCTCTGAAACGTTTATGACAACAACAAAAAGGGGGAATGGGCATGGCTATTCCCGAGGAACGGTTACAGAAAGCGTTGTATGTTTTTAATTTTTTGAATTGTTCTTGAATAGATAACGACCCACCGATAGGTCGACGTTTCACTGCAGCTACCTCCGTCGAGGCACGGGTTAAAGGCCCGGTATCGGTCCGAGATGCAGAAACAGGTAAAATTATGGGACCATATCCTCTTGTTACACGGGGAAAAGGTTATGCTTGTGTCTCTACAGAAAAAGGACCTAGATGGATCCCAGCGAAGAATGTAAGACCTTTCCGTGAACCTTTACCGCAGGCAGCCGATACCGACACCGACGCTACAGAATGAAATAAAAACTGTGTGAGGATTACTGTTTTGCATTAATGTTAGATACCCAAAATCAGGACATAGGATATAGATTTCGCTTTTTACAGCGCCTAGAACGAGCACTATCACCCTGGATCAAGCCACTGAACAGAGGTAATACTCTCGGACCAAGCGGGGGAACGGGACGACTCATTGTCCATGGAACGATGATTCCATTGACACTGATAAGGGGAAGGGAGGATTCATAATGAGAGAACAACTAGGTATTACGAAGGAGAACAGGAACGATAAACATGGTTATTTAGTGTTTAATAGGTGTCTGCACGCTTGTCGAGATATCTAGTTAGGTAACTACAGGAGTGGTTTCTGCCCTGAGCCTGGTGGCGCGCACAGCTGCGGCTTGTGTCCTGGCTCAGAGATGTAAACAGGGGCTTCTCTGTTAGGGTAAAGTGTCTCTCTTTGCATCAAAAGGAGGGAATGAAGGGGATGACCCCAGAGGTATGTTCAGAGAAGGCATGCTATGTTTCGAACTTTTTGATGGAAACGGTTCTTGTTTGGTGTGCCCTTCCGCCTACGTATAACGTTAATCCAAAAGAAGGTGATGTTGTTTACACTTTGCATGTCGAGCATTGTCTTTCTGTAGATGCTAATGTAGTAGGAGGCTAGGATGGGAACGTGTCGCAGCGCTTCTTCTCTTATGCAGAGTAACAGCAGGGAAAGCATTAAAGAGTTCAATCACCTTGTTTGGTAGGCAGTTAAGCATGTGAGTCAAAATTGCCGCTGCTTTTTGTTGTTGGTTCAAGGACGTGGCTGTGAGGATTTTGATGGTATGTGCTGCGTGGATTTTAGGCGCCCCACTGCAGCAACATGTTATCAAAATCTGAGAAAATTTCAGCCTTTTCTGGCATCCATTCACTCGATTGGCAGTGTTGTTTGTTTGCTATTACCTTGGTTGCTGTCATGTTTGCAAGGGCCCTGCGGAACATGGCAAACCTGGTACTAGCTGTTCAAAAACAAAAAGGGGAAATTGTAGAATTGTACGGAACAAAGGCAGTGGGTTATTTTGACAGTGATAATATGTCCTGGTTGGTTTTTTATTTGTTCTGTTGCTTAGGCCTTGTTTTTCCTCGTTCGCTTTCAAAGGTTCTTTTGTGCAACAGGAAGGGGGAGGTGCAGGAGCGGGCTGGAAACTAGGACCACGCGTGGCAATCGGTCAGCTGAGGGGAGTGTGCTCGAGCTTGTCTAGACAACAATTAACAACATGATGGGGCATGGTTACAGAGCACAGGGGAGTGGGAGACGGATGGCGCCAAGGAAAGGTAACACCTTGCTGTTAAGTGCCGGTAGTTAACCACCAATCAGGGATTGCCTAGTATGCAAGGCTTAGCCTCAAGAAGCAATTGGTTTAAAACGCGCAGCTTCTGCAAGCGTATAAAACCTCGTGCTTCTGCACAACGCATTGACATTTGCTTGCATCAAGCTGCGTCCCGTCTCTTCATTGGCCGCAGTCAGGTTTACTAGGATCATCTTTAGGTTGGCCTTAGGGGTATCTCGGGCTTACGACAGCTTAGCTGTGTTTCGGTTTCCTAGTTATTCTGACAGGCTCTGGTCCACTCTCTACGCCGTGTGACTGTTGGCTTGGGTTTCTGGTGTGACCGCGGCGGCTGGCACGAGATTTACCAACCCTGAAGGTTGCCGTGACTAAGTCAAGCTTGCGCTTCTTGCTTACTGTTAATTACTGCTGAGTGCCCGTGGGGGTGTGGCTGAGCAAGGCGTCTTGGGCTACAGTTGGTAGCGTGTGCCTGATGCCTGCTCCTTCGGTCTTAGCAGGAGGCCTAGGGCATTTACACTGGGCCGCAGATACTTGCACGTCTAGGTCTAGCAGGAGCCAACCGTAAGGTTAGGGCTAAGTCTTTTGTCCTCGGCTTTCATATTGGACGCCATCTTGGCATCTTCAGTGCCACGCTTTGGATTGTAAGCTACGGGGACGTGGTTTCGTTGGTTTCGTTGGCTGTTTGGGCGCCTATAGTCTTAGGGGCGTGTGTGTATGGGGGGTTTGGGTTAATATGATTTTAGTGCTGAGGTTTTGGGTAGGTGGTGTTTATGGGATATACAAGATGTTAAGGAGAAGGCTAGGTTTGAGCGGTAAAGGTGTTAGAGGTTCTCGTGGTTGAATTGTACAGCAATAGTTTGTCAAGCTGTAGGTCCCGGGGAGGTGCCGGGCGAGAACATACAGGTCGAATAACTTCCCATCCACCTTCACACAAACTGTTTAACGTTGATTTTCGTCTGATGTTAAAACCCAGAAGAAGCGAACAACCCTTACCGGCGCTTACTGTGTTTACAGATGGATCGGGCCAATCGCATAAATCTGTTCTTCTGTGGTGGGATGATCAACGGAGGCAATGGGATTCGGACATAGAGACGGTCTCCGGTTCACCTCAAACAGGAGAACTGAATGCAGTTGTTCGTGTTTTCCGAGAATGGAATGTACCACTCCACCTTGTTACTGATTCTGCTTATGTTGCAGGTATTGTTCCACGAGCTGAAGCTTCTGTGCTGCGGAGTGTTTCGCATTCACAACCCTTTACCCTGTTACAGGAACTTATTTTCCTTTTGGACTCTCGATCTGCGCCTTATTTTGTTATGCATATTAGGTCTCATACCTCGCTACCTGGTTTTCTTGCAGAAGGCAATCGACGAGCTGACCTATTGCCGTGACCAGTTCAAGTACTGCCAGACCGTATTGCACAAGCTAAGCGAAGGCACTCTTTTTTTCCATCGAAACGCTGGAGCTCTTAAGCGACAGTTTGGCCTTGCTGCTCAACAAGCATCAAGTATTATTGCTGTCTGTCCCGACTGTCAAAAACATTCTTTCCCATCAGTTGCTGCAGGAGCTAATCCTAGAGGATTACAAAGCCTACCGTTATGGCAAACAGATGTCACGCATGATTCTGAATTTGGTAGCCTTAAATATATCCACTCTTCCATTGATACATTTTCAGGTGCCTTGGTTGCCTCGTGTCACACAGGAGAAAAGGCACGAGCTGTTCGTAGACATTTAATGCGTGCTTTTGCTGCTTTAGGTATTCCCTTAAGCTGGACCGTTGTCGGTCTTTATCTTTACGTTTCAACAACTGTAAAAACCTCTTTTGCCCTATGGGGTAGAACTCACATTACCGGCATTGCTCATTCCCCCACCGGTCGATCTCTCATTGAAGGGTCTCATCGGTCTCTGAAACGTTTATGACAACAACAAAAAGGGGGAATGGGCATGGCTATTCCCGAGGAACGGTTACAGAAAGCGTTGTATGTTTTTAATTTTTTGAATTGTTCTTGAATAGATAACGACCCACCGATACGTCGACGTTTCACTGCAGCTACCTCCGTCGAGGCACGGGTTAAAGGCCCGGTATCGGTCCGAGATGCAGAAACAGGTAAAATTATGGGACCATATCCTCTTGTTACACGGGGAAAAGGTTATGCTTGTGTCTCTACAGAAAAAGGACCTCGATGGATCCCAGCGAAGAATGTAAGACCTTCCCGTGAACCTTTACCGCAGGCAGCTGATAGCGACACCGACGCTACAGAATGAAATAAAAACTGTGTGAGGATTACTGTTTTGCATTAATGTTAGATACCCAAAATCAGGACATAGGATATAGATTTCGCTTTTTACAGCGCCTAGAACGAGCACTATCACCCTGGATCAAGCCACTGAACAGAGGTAATACTCTCGGACCAAGCGGGGGAAAGGGACGACTCATTGTCCATGGAACGATGATTCCATTGACACTGATAAGGGGAAGGGAGGATTCATAATGAGAGAACAACTAGGTATTATGAAGGAGAACAGGAACTCGGGGAAGAAGGGGCAACAGAGCAGAGGTGATGAGGTGTTTGTCACATCCATAGGATGTCTTGGCATGCTTAATCGTACTTGCAGGAGACAAATTGTGTGGCCAGGTGGATGACACCCCTTGGTTATGAACCTCATCCATAGCATCCTTGAAAAGTCAGCATTAATTTTTTTGGTGCGGAGAAGGAAGGATTCTCTTGGTTATAGCTGGAGAGGCATAGAAGTCAGTCTTTTCAATGTTTCATGAGCACAATGCTCTCTTCTCAAAGCAGAGGAATGCTTGTGCTCTGCTGAAGAGCAGAAGTGCTTGTAGCTGACCGCTGGCGAGTCAGTGCCAATACTGGCAGTAGGCAGTTACTTAGGGCACGAGACAGAAGCGGTGGCCTGTCCTACCTGGCCCTATATATTATAATATAAAATAATGTACATCCATACATATATAGATAGATATAAAAAATATAATTCTTTTTAGATCCACGGGACGGATTACGCAATAATCAAGGCTGACCACCAATTCCACCGACACCTCATTGGCAAGAAAGCAGCTAAACGGTAAGTGGAGTGCCTTTCTAGTCCTTCCCATGCTCACACTCTTCGTGTTTAGTAGATGGTATCAGGGGCTCTGTAGCTCACCCAGTGTGCTGTCTCCATCACATTTCCTCTGCTTTTCTGGAGTGGTGGTGGTACAAGGAGAGAAATGGGCCGTCAGGCCTTGCGATGGCTTGAACGGGTGAAAGTACCTTGGGAGCCTGAACAGTAGTGGAATTACTTTGATGTGTCCTGGAGGAATTTTTTTTTTTTTTTTTTTTTCCACACGCTGCTCTGTGCGAATGACATTTTAGCAGCCAGTTGTGGGTGGTGGAAATGTGCTTGGTGAGCTTGTCCCTGTAGAGGAATGAAGGCGGTGGGTTGATTAGCATTGATAACACGCAGCTGTGGCCTTGCCTCAGAGGCAGTGGGTTGATTGACATGGGCGATGTGCAGGTGTAGCTGGTTCCCGCTAAGGGGTTAAATAGCCCTGTGGCTTGTGGGAGAGGGTGTCAGCTGGAGGAGGAGCAGTGTGGTCTGGCCTCTGGAGGAAGGTGCTACAGCACCGGCAGTAGAATATGGCCAACGCTAAAGCCTTGTTGCGGTCTGCTAGTTTGATAGCACTGCAACGTGTCCCCAGCCAAGAGTTTGGGGTAGAAAGGAACGATTATCCTCTGCTCTAAATGTGATACTGTTTGGGGAAGAAACACGCCTGGCTCTGACAAGGGAACAATGGGCTCTGTAGATGCCACGGTATTTACTTGGACAGGCTCTCGTGTGGCACAGGTCTGCTCTCGCTGAACTCCAGGGGGAAGAGGCAATTTCCCCTGGCTCAACCCTACCCCACCGAGCCCTTCCCAGAGGCGGCTTTACTTCTTCATCAGCCTCTGAGCAGTGATAATCCAGGTGCCTTGCTTCCAGGTCTTTGCCTAGCAGACGGCGTCACCACAGTCCTTGCCTCGAAGTGAACAGGATGAAGGATCTGTACAAGGTGTCTGTGCGCATTCCCCCGGACAACGAGAAGAGCAACCCGATCAGAATGGAAGGAGACCCACAGGGGGTCCCACAGGCCAAGAGCGAGCTGCTGGAACTCGCTTCCCGTATGGTGAGTGGGTAGGACGTGATGTTTGGGAGACTGCAGGGTTTGGGCTCTCGTGTTCCCTTGTAACCTTCTGGTGCGAGTGTGTGCCCCTTGCCCACGGAGCACTTGGATCTCATGACAAGTGCAAGTTCCTCTTCACAAATGTCTTCCCCTGTTCCCTCGGGTAGCCCTTCTCTGTCAACGCAGAGTGAATTTGGTCTGGAGAAAAGAGGGACAGTGCTGGCAAGTAAACCGTCGGGCAGCAAACCGCTAAGTCAAAGTAGATGGCTCTCCGGCTGAACACTCAGTGTGCCCTCTGTTCCCGTCAGGAAAATGAACACGCTGCGGACCTAATCGTTGAGCAGAAATTCCACCGGACCATCACTGGGCAGAAGGCTGAGCGGGTCTGGGAAATCCGGGAGCAATTCCCAGAGGTAAGGCTTTGTAGGAGAGGAGGAATCCAGAGGGGTTCTTTCCTACATGGGTAGTAGGCCTGTCGTCACAGAAGTCGTAACTTTAGTGGCTCTGTAGCGCAAGTGTCTGAGAAGATAGTTCTTTTAGCCAGAGGCCGCTAACACGGTTCCCCTTTTCTGAATGGGAAAAGGGCATGTGTAGGATCCCCCCAACCTTTGCATGTGTCTGACACAAGGGTTCTTGCTTTTGCTTGAGCTAACTCTAAATGACCGCTCCTGCAGGTTATCATCAACTTCCCAGACCCTGCACACAAGAGTGACATCGTCCAACTCCGAGGTCCCAAAAACGAGGTGGAGAAGTGCACCGAGTACATGCAAAAGACGGTGGCAGACCTGGTAAGGAGGTCTTCTGCCTGCACTTCCCTCCTCCGTGCCTGGATAACCCTGGGGCAAAGCAGAGCTCTACTGGCTTGGGTAGAGCTAAAACACCTCAAGAGGAGGGAGCTGTCGACGCTGTTTTGGCTGAATGGAGGCAGGGGGTAGTACCTGTTATGGGAAGGCTATAGGGGAACGTCCTGCCTTTGTTTAGTCTTACAAGTCCCTCGTATAGAGAACTTCCTTGGGTCTAAGCCTCTTTTCAAAAGCTCGTTTATCAGAGTCCCTGAAGTCGGGCCTCCCTTGCCACGACAGTGTAATCTTCAGTTCTCCCTTCCTTTCTCCCTTAGGTTGAAAACAGCTTTTCTATTTCTGTCCCCATCTGCAAACAGTTCCACAAGAACATCGTAGGGAAAGGAGGTGCCAACATCAAGAAGGTGAGATACTGCTCCTAACTCAAGTGCTCGTGATGATCACTGCCTGCAGCAAAATCCCACTGGATGCTCTCTCCTGCCCATTGGTGATGTCCAATATAGCCTGCGAGGGTTTTTCTTCTGACATGGGACGCTTCTGAGATGATTTTTTTTTTTTTTTCTTTTGTGGCAGATCCGTAAAGAAAGCAACACCATAATTGATCTCCCAGCAAAGAACAGCAACTCGGAGACAATTGTTAGCACAGGCAAGAGGGCAAACTGTGAGGCTGCTCGCCACAGGATAACATCACTTTGGAAGGACCTACAGAAGATGTGCATGTGGCTCAGGAACCGATTGAAGCCATGCTCAAGGAACTGGTGAGCTGGAGTTACTAGTTCCAGTAAGAAACTGGGGGAAGAAGGGGCAACAGAGCAGAGGTGATGAGGTGTTTGTCACATCCATAGGATGTCTTGGCATGCTTAATCGAACTTGCAGGAGAAAAATTGTGTGGCCAGGTGGATGACACCCCTTGGTTATGAACCTCATCCATAGCATCCTTGAAAAGTCAGCATTAATTTTTTTGGTGCGGAGAAGGAAGGATTCTCTTGGTTATAGCTGGAGAGGCATAGAAGTCAGTCTTTTCAATGTTTCATGAGCACAATGCTCTCTTCTCAAAGCAGAGGAATGCTTGTGCTCTGCTGAAGAGCAGAAGTGCTTGTAGCTGACCGCTGGTGAGTCAGTGCCAATACTGGCAGTAGGCAGTTACTTAGGGCACGAGACAGAAGCGGTGGCCTGTCCTACCTGGCCCTATATAATATATATATGTATGTATGTGCGTACAATATTATATATATATAAAATTCTTTTTAGATCCACGGGATGGATTACGCAGTAATCAAGGCTGAGCACCAATTCCACCGACACCTTATTGGCAAGTGTGAAGAGGAAGATGAAGCCCAAGGCTCACAGTATCGGTGGATCTCATTTGATGGTGCCTCCGTGTGGTGTGGCTAGTCAGCTGAATACCTGAATGCCGGTTGGGATGGCGATGATTATAGTGGCGGAGATGAAGTATGATCGGCTGTCTACGTCTATTCCGACAGTGAATATGTGGTGGGCTCATATGACAAAGCCCAGGAATCCAATCGATAGTATAGCTCAGACTATTCCTATGTAGCCGAATGGTTCTTTTTTGCCTGCGTAATACGTTACAACATGTGAGATGATTCCAAAGCCGTGAAGGATTAAGATGTAAACTTCCTGGTGGCCAAAGAATCAGAACAGGTGCTGGTAGAGAATGGGGTCTCCCCCTCCAGCGGGGTCAATGAAAAGTGTTTAGGTTTCGGTCGGTCAGTAGTATGGTGATGCCGGCGGCCAGGACTGGAAGTGAGGGCACTAGGAGTATGGATCATACGAATAGGGGAGTTGGATATTGCGATAAGGCAGGGGGGGTTATGTTAATGGCTGTTGTGTTAAAGTTGATGGCCCCTAAGATGGAAGACACACCTGCGAGGTGTAGGGAGAAGATGGCTAGGTCTACTGAGGCGCCAGCATGGGCTAGGTTGCCTGCTAGGGGCGGGTATATGGTTCATCCTGTTCCGACTCCAGCTTCTACTGTGGAGGACGCTAGGAGCAGTAGGAAGGACGGAGGAAGTAGTTCAGAAACTGATGTTGTTTATGCGGGGGAATGCTATGTCTGGGGCTCCAATTATAAGGGGGACTAGTCAGTTTCCAAACCCTTCGATTATAATAGCTATAACTGTGAAGAAGATTCTTACGAAGGCATGGGCGGTGATGATGACATTGTAGATTTGGTCGTCTCCTAGGAGAGTTCCTGGTTGGCCAAGTTCTGCTCGAATAAGGAGGCTGAGGGCGGTACTCGGCTATGCCTGCCCATGCTCCGAAGAGTAGGTATAGGGTGCCGATGTCATTGTGGTTTGTTGAAACTAGTCATCGGTTGATGAAGGTCACGGGTCAGGTGGCTGAGTGTTTAGGCGTTAGGCTGTAGTCCTTTTTACAGAGGTTGAATTCCTCTTCTTATCGACTCTGTGGTGAAGTTCATGTTGAGTTGCAAACTCATTGATGTACGCTGAGAGTGTGCCGGAGTCTGGTAGACAGAAGCTCGTTGGTTTGAGCGTCTAGCTGTTAATTAGAAGTTTATGGGATCGAGGCCCGTCTGTCTAGGCTTATCGTGGAGGCCCTAGCTGAATTAGAGTATCTGCGTTGCATTTAGATGGTGCAGGTTTAGTGTCCTGCGGGCCTTAGTGGTGTGGGCAGAAACTAAGAGGATTTAACTCTTAGTTAAGGCTTTGAAGGCCTTCGGTTTGGTAGGCAGGGGATCCTAAGTTTCTTAGGTAACGGTCAGGATTGCGGGAGAAGGGGGGAGAAGGAGGACTGACAGAGAAATTAAGGTAGCAATTGGTGTGCCTGTGGATTTGTTATTGTATCATTGTTTTATGAAGCTTGTAGTGTTTGGTGGGAGTGTGGAGCAATATGCAAGGCGTAGGTAGAAAAATAAACCTTGTAGGGAGAGTATTGAAATAATTATGGCTGCGGTTGATATCTCTTGCTTAGTTAGTTCCTGGATAATGAGTCATTTTGGTAAAAAGCCAGGGAGTGGGGGCAGGCCGGCTAGGGATAGTAGTGCTAGCGTCAAGGATGCGTTTAGTGATGGTATTTTTGTTCAGGAGGTTATTATTGTGGATAGTTTTGAGGAGTTGGTTGTGTTGAGGGCTAAGAAAATGGAGGCGGTTCTTAAGGAGTATGGGTAGAAGGTTATTAATGTTAGCTTGGGGTTGTATATGAGGATGATGGTTATTCAGCCTAGGTGGGCGATCGATGAGAAAGCTAGGACTTTTCGGATTTGTGTTTGGTTAAGTCCTGTTCGCCCTCCGATGGCTGCGGATGCAATGGCCACGGTTGTCAGTAGGAGTGGGTTCAGTGAGGGGGCAGTTAAGAAAAGAAGAGTGAGTGGGGGGAGTTTTATTCATGTAGAGACGAGTAGGGCAGTGGTTATAGGTGAGCCTTGTATGACCTCTGGACATCAGGAGTGAAAGGGTACTAGGCCTAGTTTTATTGCGACTGCTGTAGTTAGTAGTAGGGAGGCTGTTGGGTGGCTTAGTCGCGGAATGTCTCATTGTCCGGTGAACTGTGCGTTGATTGTGCTTGAGAAGAGGATTAATGCGGAGGCGGTTGCTTGGACGAGAAAGTATTTGATTGCAGCTTCCATAGCTCGAGGGTGGTGTGATTTTGAAAGGAAGGGGATAATGGCAAGGGTGTTGATTTCTAGTCCAGGCCAGGCTAGCAGTCAGTGGTTGCTTGAAATTGTGATGGTTGTTCCTAGTAGAAGGCTTAAGGAGAACGTTAGTTTTGTGACGGGGCTCATTTAGTAGAGGAAGAGGTTAAACCATCATTTTCGGGGTATGGGCCCGATAGCTTTTGTTTAGCTGACCCTACTGGGAAGTAATATAAGGGGAGTATGGAGCGCTTTGATCTCTTCTGTGCAGGTTCAATTCCTGTCTTCCTAAGGTTTTCAACGGAGACAATGGGATTCGGACATAGAGACGGTCTCTGGTTCACCTCAAACAGGAGAACTGAATGCAGTTGTTCGTGTTTTCCGAGAATGGAATGTACCACTCCACCTTGTTACTGATTCTGCTTATGTTGCAGGTATTGTTCCACGAGCTGAAGCTTCTGTGCTGCGGAGTGTTTCGCATTCACAACCCTTTACCCTGTTACAGGAACTTATTTTCCTTTTGGACTCTCGATCTGCGCCTTATTTTGTTATGCATATTAGGTCTCATACCTCGCTACCTGGTTTTCTTGCAGAAGGCAATCGACGAGCTGACCTATTGCCGTGACCAGTTCAAGTACTGCCAGACCGTATTGCACAAGCTAAGCGAAGGCACTCTTTTTTTCCATCGAAACGCTGGAGCTCTTAAGCGACAGTTTGGCCTTGCTGCTCAACAAGCATCAAGTATTATTGCTGTCTGTCCCGATTGTCAAAAACATTCTTTCCCATCAGTTGCTGCAGGAGTTAATCCTAGAGGATTACAAAGCCTACCGTTATGGCAAACAGATGTCACGCATGATTCTGAATTTGGTAGCCTTAAATATATCCACTCTTCCATTGATACATTTCCAGGTGCCTTGGTTGCCTCGTGTCACACAGGAGAAAAGGCACGAGCTGTTCGTAGACATTTAATGCGTGCTTTTGCTGCTTTAGGTATTCCCTTAAGCTGGACCGTTGTCGGTCTTTATCTTTACGTTTCAACAACTGTAAAAACCTCTTTTGCCCTATGGGGTAGAACTCACATTACCGGCATTGCTCATTCCCCCACCGGTCGATCTCTCATTGAAGGGTCTCATCGGTCTCTGAAACGTTTATGACAACAACAAAAAGGGGGAATGGGCATGGCTATTCCCGAGGAACGGTTACAGAAAGCGTTGTATGTTTTTAATTTTTTGAATTGTTCTTGAATAGATAACGACCCACCGATAGGTCGACGTTTCACTGCAGCTACCTCCGTCGAGGCACGGGTTAAAGGCCCGGTATCGGTCCGAGATGCAGAAACAGGTAAAATTATGGGACCATATCCTCTTGTTACACGGGGAAAAGGTTATGCTTGTGTCTCTACAGAAAAAGGACCTAGATGGATCCCAGCGAAGAATGTAAGACCTTTCCGTGAACCTTTACCGCAGGCAGCCGATACCGACACCGACGCTACAGAATGAAATAAAAACTGTGTGAGGATTACTGTTTTGCATTAATGTTAGATACCCAAAATCAGGACATAGGATATAGATTTCGCTTTTTACAGCGCCTAGAACGAGCACTATCACCCTGGATCAAGCCACTGAACAGAGGTAATACTCTCGGACCAAGCGGGGGAACGGGACGACTCATTGTCCATGGAACGATGATTCCATTGACACTGATAAGGGGAAGGGAGGATTCATAATGAGAGAACAACTAGGTATTACGAAGGAGAACAGGAACGATAAACATGGTTATTTAGTGTTTAATAGGTGTCTGCACGCTTGTCGAGATATCTAGTTAGGTAACTACAGGAGTGGTTTCTGCCCTGAGCCTGGTGGCGCGCACAGCTGCGGCTTGTGTCCTGGCTCAGAGATGTAAACAGGGGCTTCTCTGTTAGGGTAAAGTGTCTCTCTTTGCATCAAAAGGAGGGAATGAAGGGGATGACCCCAGAGGTATGTTCAGAGAAGGCATGCTATGTTTCGAACTTTTTGACGGAAACGGTTCTTGTTTGGTGTGCCCTTCCGCCTACGTATAACGTTAATCCAAAAGAAGGTGATGTTGTTTACACTTTGCATGTCGAGCATTGTCTTTCTGTAGATGCTAATGTAGTAGGAGGCTAGGATGGGAACGTGTCGCAGCGCTTCTTCTCTTATGCAGAGTAACAGCAGGGAAAGCATTAAAGAGTTCAATCACCTTGTTTGGTAGGCAGTTAAGCATGTGAGTCAAAATTGCCGCTGCTTTTTGTTGTTGGTTCAAGGACGTGGCTGTGAGGATTTTGATGGTATGTGCTGCGTGGATTTTAGGCGCCCCACTGCAGCAACATGTTATCAAAATCTGAGAAAATTTCAGCCTTTTCTGGCATCCATTCACTCGATTGGCAGTGTTGTTTGTTTGCTATTACCTTGGTTGCTGTCATGTTTGCAAGGGCCCTGCGGAACATGGCAAACCTGGTACTAGCTGTTCAAAAACAAAAAGGGGAAATTGTAGAATTGTACGGAACAAAGGCAGTGGGTTATTTTGACAGTGATAATATGTCTTAGTTGGTTTTTTATTTGTTCTGTTGCTTAGGCCTTGTTTTTCCTCGTTCGCTTTCAAAGGTTCTTTTGTGCAACAGGAAGGGGGAGGTGCAGGAGCGGGCTGGAAACTAGGACCACGCGTGGCAATCGGTCAGCTGAGGGGAGTGTGCTCGAGCTTGTCTAGACAACAATTAACAACATGATGGGGCATGGTTACAGAGCACAGGGGAGTGGGAGACGGATGGCGCCAAGGAAAGGTAACACCTTGCTGTTAAGTGCCGGTAGTTAACCACCAATCAGGGATTGCCTAGTATGCAAGGCTTAGCCTCAAGAAGCAATTGGTTTAAAACGCGCAGCTTCTGCAAGCGTATAAAACCTCGTGCTTCTGCACAACGCATTGACATTTGCTTGCATCAAGCTGCGTCCCGTCTCTTCATTCGCCGCAGTCAGGTTTACTAGGATCATCTTTAGGTTGGCCTTAGGGGTATCTCGGGCTTACGACAGCTTAGCTGTGTTTCGGTTTCCTAGTTATTCTGACAGGCTCTGGTCCACTCTCTACGCCGTGTGACTGTTGGCTTGGGTTTCTGGTGTGACCGCGGCGGCTGGCACGAGATTTACCAACCCTGAAGGTTGCCGTGACTAAGTCAAGCTTGCGCTTCTTGCTTACTGTTAATTACTGCTGAGTGCCCGTGGGGGTGTGGCTGAGCAAGGCGTCTTGGGCTACAGTTGGTAGCGTGTGCCTGGTGCCTGCTCCTTCGGTCTTAGCAGGAGGCCTAGGGCATTTACACTGGGCTGCAGATAATTGCACGTCTAGGTCTAGAAGGAGCCAACCGTAAGGTTAGGGCTAAGTCTTTTGTCCTCGGCTTTCATATTGGACGCCATCTTGGCATCTTCAGTGCCACGCTTTGGATTGTAAGCTACGGGGACGTGGTTTCGTTGGTTTCGTTGGCTGTTTGGGCGCCTTTAGTCTTAGGGGCGTGTGTGTATGGGGGGTTTGGGTTAATATGATTTTAGTGCTGGGGTTTTGGGTAGGTGGTGTTTATGGGATATATAAGATGTTAAGGAGAAGGCTAGGTTTGAGCGGTAAAGGTGTTAGAGGTTCTCGTGGTTGAATTGTACAGCAATAGTTTGTCAAGCTGTAGGTCCCGGGGAGGTGCCGGGCGAGAACATACAGGTCGAATAACTTCCCATCCACCTTCACACAAACTGTTTAACGTTGATTTTCGTCTGATGTTAAAACCCAGAAGAAGCGAACAACCCTTACCGGCGCTTACTGTGTTTACAGATGGATCGGGCCAATCGCATAAATCTGTTCTTCTGTGGTGGGATGATCAACGGAGGCAATGGGATTCGGACATAGAGACGGTCTCCGGTTCACCTCAAACAGGAGAACTGAATGCAGTTGTTCGTGTTTTCCGAGAATGGAATGTACCACTCCACCTTGTTACTGATTCTGCTTATGTTGCAGGTATTGTTCCACGAGCTGAAGCTTCTGTGCTGCGGAGTGTTTCGCATTCACAACCCTTTACCCTGTTACAGGAACTTATTTTCCTTTTGGACTCTCGATCTGCGCCTTATTTTGTTATGCATATTAGGTCTCATACCTCGCTACCTGGTTTTCTTGCAGAAGGCAATCGACGAGCTGACCTATTGCCGTGACCAGTTCAAGTACTGCCAGACCGTATTGCACACGCTAAGCGAAGTCACTCTTTTTTTCCATCGAAACGCTGGAGCTCTTAAGCGACAGTTTGGCCTTGCTGCTCAACAAGCATCAAGTATTATTGCTGTCTGTCCCGACTGTCAAAAACATTCTTTCCCATCAGTTGCTGCAGGAGTTAATCCTAGAGGATTACAAAGCCTACCGTTATGGCAAACAGATGTCACGCATGATTCTGAATTTGGTAGCCTTAAATATATCCACTCTTCCATTGATACATTTCCAGGTGCCTTGGTTGCCTCGTGTCACACAGGAGAAAAGGCACGAGCTGTTCGTAGACATTTAATGCGTGCTTTTGCTGCTTTAGGTATTCCCTTAAGCTGGACCGTTATCGGTCTTTATCTTTACGTTTCAACAACTGTAAAAACCTCTTTTGCCCTATGGGGTAGAACTCACATTACCGGCATTGCTCATTCCCCCACCGGTCGATCTCTCATTGAAGGGTCTCATCGGTCTCTGAAACGTTTATGACAACAACAAAAAGGGGGAATGGGCATGGCTATTCCCGAGGAACGGTTACAGAAAGCGTTGTATGTTTTTAATTTTTTGAATTGTTCTTGAATAGATAACGACCCACCGATAGGTCGACGTTTCACTGCAGCTACCTCCGTCGAGGCACGGGTTAAAGGCCCGGTATCGGTCCGAGATGCAGAAACAGGTAAAATCATGGGACCATCTCCTCTTGTTACACGGGGAAAAGGTTATGCTTGTGTCTCTACAGAAAAAGGACCTCGATGGATCCCAGCGAAGAATGTAAGACCTTTCCGTGAACCTTTACTGCAGGCAGCTGATACCGACACCGACGCTACAGAATGAAATAAAAACTGTGTGAGGATTACTGTTTTGCATTAATGTTAGATACCCAAAATCAGGACATAGGATATAGATTTCGCTTTTTACAGCGCCTAGAACGAGCACTATCACCCTGGATCAAGCCACTGAACAGAGGTAATACTCTCGGACCAAGCGGGGGAAAGGGACGACTCATTGTCCATGGAACGATGATTCCATTGACACTGATAAGGGGAAGGGAGGATTCATAATGAGAGAACAACTAGGTATTATGAAGGAGAACAGGAACTCGGGGAAGAAGGGGCAACAGAGCAGAGGTGATGAGGTGTTTGTCACATCCATAGGATGTCTTGGCATGCTTAATCGAACTTGCAGGAGACAAATTGTGTGGCCAGGTGGATGGCACCCCTTGGTTATGAACCTCATCCATAGCATCCTTGAAAAGTCAGCATTAATTTTTTTGGTGCGGAGAAGGAAGGATTCTCTTGGTTATAGCTGGAGAGGCATAGAAGTAAGTGTTTTCAATGTTTCATGAGCACAATGCTCTCTTCTCAAAGCAGAGGAATGCTTGTGCTCTGCTGAAGAGCAGAAGTGCTTGTAGCTGACCGCTGGTGAGTCAGTGCCAATACTGGCAGTAGGCAGTTACTTAGGGCACGAGACAGAAGCGGTGGCCTGTCCTTCCTGGCCCTATATAATATATATATATGTATGTATGTGCGTACAATATTATATATATATAAAATTCTTTTTAGATCCACGGGATGGATTACTCAGTAATCAAGGCTGACCACCAATTCCACCGACACCTCATTGGCAAGTGTGAAGAGGAAGATGAAGCCCAAGGCTCACAGTATCGGTGGACCTCATTTGATGGTGCCTCCGTGTAGTGTGGCTAGTCAGCTGAATACCTGAATGCCGGTTGTGATGGCGATGATTATAGTGGCGGAGATGAAGTATGCTCGGCTGTCTACGTCTATTCCGACAGTGAATATGTGGTGGGCTCATACGACAAAGCCCAGGAATCCAATTGATAGTATAGCTCAGACTATTCCTATGTAGCCGAATGGTTCTTTTTTGCCTGCGTAATACGTTACAACATGTGAGATGATTCCAAAGCCGTGAAGGATTAAGATGTAAACTTCCTGGTGGCCAAAGAATCAGAACAGGTGCTGGTAGAGAATGGGGTCTCCCCCTCCAGCGGGGTCACAGAATGTAGTGTTTAGGTTTCGGTCGGTCAGTAGTATGGTGATGCCGGCGGCCAGGACTGGAAGTGAGGGCAATAGGAGTACGGATCATACGAATAGGGGAGTTGGATATTGCGATAAGGCAGGGGGGGTTATGTTAATGGCTGTTGTGTTAAAGTTGATGGCCCCTAAGATGGAAGACACACCTGCGAGGTGTAGGGAGAAGATGGCTAGGTCTACTGAGGCGCCAGCATGGGCTAGGTTGCCTGCTAGGGGCGGGTATATGGTTCATCCTGTTCCGACTCCAGCTTCTACTGTGGAGGACGCTAGGAGCAGTAGGAAGGACGGAGGAAGTAGTTCAGAAACTGATGTTGTTTATGCGGGGGAATGCTATGTCTGGGGCTCCAATTATAAGGGGGACTAGTCAGTTTCCAAACCCTTCGATTATAATAGCTATAACTGTGAAGAAGATTCTTACGAAGGCATGGGCGGTGATGATGACATTGTAGATTTGGTCGTCTCCTAGGAGAGTTCCTGGTTGGCCAAGTTCTGCTCGAATAAGGAGGCTGAGGGCGGTACTCGGCTATGCCTGCCCATGCTCCGAAGAGTAGGTATAGGGTGCCGATGTCATTGTGGTTTGTTGAAACTAGTCATCGGTTGATGAAGGTCACGGGTCAGGTGGCTGAGTGTTTAGGCGTTAGGCTGTAGTCCTTTTTACAGAGGTTGAATTCCTCTTCTTATCGACTCTGTGGTGAAGTTCATGTTGAGTTGCAAACTCATTGATGTACGCTGAGAGTGTGCCGGAGTCTGGTAGACAGAAGCTCGTTGGTTTGAGCGTCTAGCTGTTAATTAGAAGTTTATGGGATCGAGGCCCGTCTGTCTAGGCTTATCGTGGAGGCCCTAGCTGAATTAGAGTATCTGAGTTGCATTTAGATGGTGCAGGTTTAGTGTCCTGCGGGCCTTAGTGGTGTGGGCAGAAACTAAGAGGATTTAACTCTTAGTTAAGGCTTTGAAGGCCTTCGGTTTGGTAGGCAGGGGATCCTAAGTTTCTTAGGTAACGGTCAGGATTGCAGGAGAAGGGGGGAGAAGGAGGACTGACAGAGAAATTAAGGTAGCAATTGGTGTGCCTGTGGATTTGTTATTGTATCATTGTTTTATGAAGCTTGTAGTGTTTGGTGGGAGTGTGGAGCAATATGCAAGGCGTAGGTAGAAAAATAAACCTTGTAGGGAGAGTATTGAAATAATTATGGCTGCGGTTGATATCTCTTGCTTAGTTAGTTCCTGGATAATGAGTCATTTTGGTAAAAAGCCAGGGAGTGGGGGCAGGCCGGCTAGGGATAGTAGTGCTAGCGTCAAGGATGCGTTTAGTGATGGTATTTTTGTTCAGGAGGTTATTATTGTGGATAGTTTTGAGGAGTTGGTTGTGTTGAGGGCTAAGAAAATGGAGGCGGTTCTTAAGGAGTATGGGTAGAAGGTTATTAATGTTAGCTTGGGGTTGTATATGAGGATGATGGTTATTCAGCCTAGGTGGGCGATCGATGAGAAAGCTAGGACTTTTCGGATTTGTGTTTGGTTAAGTCCTGTTCGCCCTCCGATGGCTGCGGATGCAATGGCCACGGTTGTCAGTAGGAGTGGGTTCAGTGAGGGGGCAGTTAAGAAAAGAAGAGTGAGTGGGGGGAGTTTTATTCATGTAGAGACGAGTAGGGCAGTGGTTATAGGTGAGCCTTGTATGACCTCTGGACATCAGAAGTGAAAGGGTACTAGGCCTAGTTTTATTGCGACTGCTGTAGTTAGTAGTAGGGAGGCTGTTGGGTGGCTTAGTCGCGGAATGTCTCATTGTCCGGTGAACTGTGCGTTGATTGTGCTTGAGAAGAGGATTAATGCGGAGGCGGTTGCTTGGACGAGAAAGTATTTGATTGCAGCTTCCATAGCTCGAGGGTGGTGTGATTTTGAAAGGAAGGGGATAATGGCAAGGGTGTTGATTTCTAGTCCAGGCCAGGCTAGCAGTCAGTGGTTGCTTGAAATTGTGATGGTTGTTCCTAGTAGAAGGCTTAAGGAGAACGTTAGTTTTGTGACGGGGCTCATTTAGTAGAGGAAGAGGTTAAACCATCATTTTCGGGGTATGGGCCCGATAGCTTTTGTTTAGCTGACCCTACTGGGAAGTAATATAAGGGGAGTATGGAGCGCTTTGATCTCTTCTGTGCAGGTTCAATTCCTGTCTTCCTAAGGTTTTCAACGGAGACAATGGGATTCGGACATAGAGACGGTCTCCGGTTCACCTCAAACAGGAGAACTGAATGCAGTTGTTCGTGTTTTCCGAGAATGGAATGTACCACTCCACCTTGTTACTGATTCTGCTTATGTTGCAGGTATTGTTCCACGAGCTGAAGCTTCTGTGCTGCGGAGTGTTTCGCATTCACAACCCTTTACCCTGTTACAGGAACTTATTTTCCTTTTGGACTCTCGATCTGCGCCTTATTTTGTTATGCATATTAGGTCTCATACCTCGCTACCTGGTTTTCTTGCAGAAGGCAATCGACGAGCTGACCTATTGCCGTGACCAGTTCAAGTACTGCCAGACCGTATTGCACAAGCTAAGCGAAGGCACTCTTTTTTTCCATCGAAACGCTGGAGCTCTTAAGCGACAGTTTGGCCTTGCTGCTCAACAAGCATCAAGTATTATTGCTGTCTGTCCCGATTGTCAAAAACATTCTTTCCCATCAGTTGCTGCAGGAGTTAATCCTAGAGGATTACAAAGCCTACCGTTATGGCAAACAGATGTCACGCATGATTCTGAATTTGGTAGCCTTAAATATATCCACTCTTCCATTGATACATTTTCAGGTGCCTTGGTTGCCTCGTGTCACACAGGAGAAAAGGCACGAGCTGTTCGTAGACATTTAATGCGTGCTTTTGCTGCTTTAGGTATTCCCTTAAGCTGGACCGTTGTCGGTCTTTATCTTTACGTTTCAACAACTGTAAAAACCTCTTTTGCCCTATGGGGTAGAACTCACATTACCGGCATTGCTCATTCCCCCACCGGTCGATCTCTCATTGAAGGGTCTCATCGGTCTCTGAAACGTTTATGACAACAACAAAAAGGGGGAATGGGCATGGCTATTCCCGAGGAACGGTTACAGAAAGCGTTGTATGTTTTTAATTTTTTGAATTGTTCTTGAATAGATAACGGCCCACCGATAGGTCGACGTTTCACTGCAGCTACCTCCGTCGAGGCACGGGTTAAAGGCCCGGTATCGGTCCGAGATGCAGAAACAGGTAAAATTATGGGACCATATCCTCTTGTTACACGGGGAAAAGGTTATGCTTGTGTCTCTACAGAAAAAGGACCTCGATGGATCCCAGCGAAGAATGTAAGACCTTTCCGTGAACCTTTACCGCAGGCAGCCGATACCGACACCGACGCTACAGAATGAAATAAAAACTGTGTGAGGATTACTGTTTTGCATTAATGTTAGATACCCAAAATCAGGACATAGGATATAGATTTCGCTTTTTACAGCGCCTAGAACGAGCACTATCACCCTGGATCAAGCCACTGAACAGAGGTAATACTCTCGGACCAAGCGGGGGAAAGGGACGACTCATTGTCCATGGAACGATGATTCCATTGACACTGATAAGGGGAAGGGAGGATTCATAATGAGAGAACAACTAGGTATTATGAAGGAGAACAGGAACTCGGGGAAGAAGGGGCAACAGAGCAGAGGTGATGAGGTGTTTGTCACATCCATAGGATGTCTTGGCATGCTTAATCGAACTTGCAGGAGACAAATTGTGTGGCCAGGTGGATGACACCCCTTGGTTATGAACCTCATCCATAGCATCCTTGAAAAGTCAGCATTAATTTTTTTGGTGCGGAGAAGGAAGGATTCTCTTGGTTATAGCTGGAGAGGCATAGAAGTCAGTCTTTTCAATGTTTCATGAGCACAATGCTCTCTTCTCAAAGCAGAGGAATGCTTGTGCTCTGCTGAAGAGCAGAAGTGCTTGTAGCTGACCGCTGGTGAGTCAGTGCCAATACTGGCAGTAGGCAGTTACTTAGGGCACGAGACAGAAGCGGTGGCCTGTCCTACCTGGCCCTATATAATATATATATGTATGTATGTGCGTACAATATTATATATATATAAAATTCTTTTTAGATCCACGGGATGGATTACGCAGTAATCAAGGCTGAGCACCAATTCCACCGACACCTTATTGGCAAGTGTGAAGAGGAAGATGAAGCCCAAGGCTCACAGTATCGGTAGATCTCATTTGATGGTGCCTCCGTGTGGTGTGGCTAGTCAGCTGAATACCTGAATGCCGGTTGGGATGGCGATGATTATAGTGGCGGAGATGAAGTATGATCGGCTGTCTACGTCTATTCCGACAGTGAATATGTGGTGGGCTCATATGACAAAGCCCAGGAATCCAATCGATAGTATAGCTCAGACTATTCCTATGTAGCCGAATGGTTCTTTTTTGCCTGCGTAATACGTTACAACATGTGAGATGATTCCAAAGCCGTGAAGGATTAAGATGTAAACTTCCTGGTGGCCAAAGAATCAGAACAGGTGCTGGTAGAGAATGGGGTCTCCCCCTCCAGCGGGGTCACAGAATGTAGTGTTTAGGTTTCGGTCGGTCAGTAGTATGGTGATGCCGGTGGCCAGGACTGGAAGTGAGGGCAATAGGAGTACGGATCATACGAATAGGGGAGTTGGATATTGCGATAAGGCAGGGGGGGTTATGTTAATGGCTGTTGTGTTAAAGTTGATGGCCCCTAAGATGGAAGACACACCTGCGAGGTGTAGGGAGAAGATGGCTAGGTCTACTGAGGCGCCAGCATGGGCTAGGTTGCCTGCTAGGGGCGGGTATATGGTTCATCCTGTTCCGACTCCAGCTTCTACTGTGGAGGACGCTAGGAGCAGTAGGAAGGACGGAGGAAGTAGTTCAGAAACCGATGTTGTTTATGCGGGGGAATGCTATGTCTGGGGCTCCAATTATAAGGGGGACTAGTCAGTTTCCAAACCCTTCGATTATAATGGCTATAACTGTGAAGAAGATTCTTACGAAGGCATGGGCGGTGATGATGACATTGTAGATTTGGTCGTCTCCTAGGAGAGTTCCTGGTTGGCCAAGTTCTGCTCGAATAAGGAGGCTGAGGGCGGTACTCGGCTATGCCTGCCCATGCTCCGAAGAGTAGGTATAGGGTGCCGATGTCATTGTGGTTTGTTGAAACTAGTCATCGGTTGATGAAGGTCACGGGTCAGGTGGCTGAGTGTTTAGGCGTTAGGCTGTAGTCCTTTTTACAGACGTTGAATTCCTCTTCTTATCGACTCTGTGGTGAAGATCATGTTGAGTTGCAAACTCATTGATGTACGCTGAGAGTGTGCCGGAGTCTGGTAGACAGAAGCTCGTTGGTTTGAGCGTCTAGCTGTTAATTAGAAGTTTATGGGATCGAGGCCCGTCTGTCTAGGCTTATCGTGGAGGCCCTAGCTGAATTAGAGTATCTGCGTTGCATTTAGATGGTGCAGGTTTAGTGTCCTGCGGGCCTTAGTGGTGTGGGCAGAAACTAAGAGGATTTAACTCTTAGTTAAGGCTTTGAAGGCCTTCGGTTTGGTAGGCAGGGGATCCTAAGTTTCTTAGGTAACGGTCAGGATTGCGGGAGAAGGGGGGAGAAGGAGGACTGACAGAGAAATTAAGGTAGCAATTGGTGTGCCTGTGGATTTGTTATTGTATCATTGTTTTATGAAGCTTGTAGTGTTTGGTGGGAGTGTGGAGCAATATGCAAGGCGTAGGTAGAAAAATAAACCTTGTAGGGAGAGTATTGAAATAATTATGGCTGCGGTTGATATCTCTTGCTTAGTTAGTTCCTGGATAATGAGTCATTTTGGTAAAAAGCCAGGGAGTGGGGGCAGGCCGGCTAGGGATAGTAGTGCTAGCGTCAAGGATGCGTTTAGTGATGGTATTTTTGTTCAGGAGGTTATTATTGTGGATAGTTTTGAGGAGTTGGTTGTGTTGAGGGCTAAGAAAATGGAGGCGGTTCTTAAGGAGTATGGGTAGAAGGTTATTAATGTTAGCTTGGGGTTGTATATGAGGATGATGGTTATTCAGCCTAGGTGGGCGATCGATGAGAAAGCTAGGACTTTTCGGATTTGTGTTTGGTTAAGTCCTGTTCGCCCTCCGATGGCTGCGGATGCAATGGCCACGGTTGTCAGTAGGAGTGGGTTCAGTGAGGGGGCAGTTAAGAAAAGAAGAGTGAGTGGGGGGAGTTTTATTCATGTAGAGACGAGTAGGGCAGTGGTTATAGGTGAGCCTTGTATGACCTCTGGACATCAGGAGTGAAAGGGTACTAGGCCTAGTTTTATTGCGACTGCTGTAGTTAGTAGTAGGGAGGCTGTTGGGTGGCTTAGTCGCGGAATGTCTCATTGTCCGGTGAACTGTGCGTTGATTGTGCTTGAGAAGAGGATTAATGCGGAGGCGGTTGCTTGGACGAGAAAGTATTTGATTGCAGCTTCCATAGCTCGAGGGTGGTGTGATTTTGAAAGGAAGGGGATAATGGCAAGGGTGTTGATTTCTAGTCCAGGCCAGGCTAGCAGTCAGTGGTTGCTTGAAATTGTGATGGTTGTTCCTAGTAGAAGGCTTAAGGAGAACGTTAGTTTTGTGACGGGGCTCATTTAGTAGAGGAAGAGGTTAAACCATCATTTTCGGGGTATGGGCCCGATAGCTTTTGTTTAGCTGACCCTACTGGGAAGTAATATAAGGGGAGTATGGAGCGCTTTGATCTCTTCTGTGCAGGTTCAATTCCTGTCTTCCTAAGGTTTTCAACGGAGACAATGGGATTCGGACATAGAGACGGTCTCCGGTTCACCTCAAACAGGAGAACTGAATGCAGTTGTTCGTGTTTTCCGAGAATGGAATGTACCACTCCACCTTGTTACTGATTCTGCTTATGTTGCAGGTATTGTTCCACGAGCTGAAGCTTCTGTGCTGCGGAGTGTTTCGCATTCACAACCCTTTACCCTGTTACAGGAACTTATTTTCCTTTTGGACTCTCGATCTGCGCCTTATTTTGTTATGCATATTAGGTCTCATACCTCGCTACCTGGTTTTCTTGCAGAAGGCAATCGACGAGCTGACCTATTGCCGTGACCAGTTCAAGTACTGCCAGACCGTATTGCACAAGCTAAGCGAAGGCACTCTTTTTTTCCATCGAAACGCTGGAGCTCTTAAGCGACAGTTTGGCCTTGCTGCTCAACAAGCATCAAGTATTATTGCTGTCTGTCCCGATTGTCAAAAACATTCTTTCCCATCAGTTGCTGCAGGAGTTAATCCTAGAGGATTACAAAGCCTACCGTTATGGCAAACAGATGTCACGCATGATTCTGAATTTGGTAGCCTTAAATATATCCACTCTTCCATTGATACATTTCCAGGTGCCTTGGTTGCCTCGTGTCACACAGGAGAAAAGGCACGAGCTGTTCGTAGACATTTAATGCGTGCTTTTGCTGCTTTAGGTATTCCCTTAAGCTGGACCGTTGTCGGTCTTTATCTTTACGTTTCAACAACTGTAAAAACCTCTTTTGCCCTATGGGGTAGAACTCACATTACCGGCATTGCTCATTCCCCCACCGGTCGATCTCTCATTGAAGGGTCTCATCGGTCTCTGAAACGTTTATGACAACAACAAAAAGGGGGAATGGGCATGGCTATTCCCGAGGAACGGTTACAGAAAGCGTTGTATGTTTTTAATTTTTTGAATTGTTCTTGAATAGATAACGGCCCACCGATAGGTCGACGTTTCACTGCAGCTACCTCCGTCGAGGCACGGGTTAAAGGCCCGGTATCGGTCCGAGATGCAGAAACAGGTAAAATTATGGGACCATATCCTCTTGTTACACGGGGAAAAGGTTATGCTTGTGTCTCTACAGAAAAAGGACCTAGATGGATCCCAGCGAAGAATGTAAGACCTTTCCGTGAACCTTTACCGCAGGCAGCCGATACCGACACCGACGCTACAGAATGAAATAAAAACTGTGTGAGGATTACTGTTTTGCATTAATGTTAGATACCCAAAATCAGGACATAGGATATAGATTTCGCTTTTTACAGCGCCTAGAACGAGCACTATCACCCTGGATCAAGCCACTGAACAGAGGTAATACTCTCGGACCAAGCGGGGGAAAGGGACGACTCATTGTCCATGGAACGATGATTCCATTGACACTGATAAGGGGAAGGGAGGATTCATAATGAGAGAACAACTAGGTATTATGAAGGAGAACAGGAACTCGGGGAAGAAGGGGCAACAGAGCAGAGGTGATGAGGTGTTTGTCACATCCATAGGATGTCTTGGCATGCTTAATCGAACTTGCAGGAGACAAATTGTGTGGCCAGGTGGATGACACCCCTTGGTTATGAACCTCATCCATAGCATCCTTGAAAAGTCAGCATTATTTTTTTTGGTGCGGAGAAGGAAGGATTCTCTTGGTTATAGCTGGAGAGGCATAGAAGTCAGTCTTTTCAATGTTTCATGAGCACAATGCTCTCTTCTCAAAGCAGAGGAATGCTTGTGCTCTGCTGAAGAGCAGAAGTGCTTGTAGCTGACCGCTGGTGAGTCAGTGCCAATACTGGCAGTAGGCAGTTACTTAGGGCACGAGACAGAAGCGGTGGCCTGTCCTACCTGGCCCTATATAATATATATATGTATGTATGTGCGTACAATATTATATATATATAAAATTCTTTTTAGATCCACGGGACGGATTACGCAGTAATCAAGGCTGAGCACCAATTCCACCGACACCTTATTGGCAAGTGTGAAGAGGAAGATGAAGCCCAAGGCTCACAGTATCGGTAGATCTCATTTGATGGTGCCTCCGTGTGGTGTGGCTAGTCAGCTGAATACCTGAATGCCGGTTGGGATGGCGATGATTATAGTGGCGGAGATGAAGTATGATCGGCTGTCTACGTCTATTCCGACAGTGAATATGTGGTGGGCTCATATGACAAAGCCCAGGAATCCAATCGATAGTATAGCTCAGACTATTCCTATGTAGCCGAATGGTTCTTTTTTGCCTGCGTAATACGTTACAACATGTGAGATGATTCCAAAGCCGTGAAGGATTAAGATGTAAACTTCCTGGTGGCCAAAGAATCAGAACAGGTGCTGGTAGAGAATGGGGTCTCCCCCTCCAGCGGGGTCACAGAATGTAGTGTTTAGGTTTCGGTCGGTCAGTAGTATGGTGATGCCGGCGGCCAGGACTGGAAGTGAGGGCACTAGGAGTATGGATCGTACGAATAGGGGAGTTGGATATTGCGATAAGGCAGGGGGGGTTATGTTAATGGCTGTTGTGTTAAAGTTGATGGCCCCTAAGATGGAAGACACACCTGCGAGGTGTAGGGAGAAGATGGCTAGGTCTACTGAGGCGCCAGCATGGGCTAGGTTGCCTGCTAGGGGCGGGTATATGGTTCATCCTGTTCCGACTCCAGCTTCTACTGTGGAGGACGCTAGGAGCAGTAGGAAGGACGGAGGAAGTAGTTCAGAAACCGATGTTGTTTATGCGGGGGAATGCTATGTCTGGGGCTCCAATTATAAGGGGGACTAGTCAGTTTCCAAACCCTTCGATTATAATGGCTATAACTGTGAAGAAGATTCTTACGAAGGCATGGGCGGTGATGATGACATTGTAGATTTGGTCGTCTCCTAGGAGAGTTCCTGGTTGGCCAAGTTCTGCTCGAATAAGGAGGCTGAGGGCGGTACTCGGCTATGCCTGCCCATGCTCCGAAGAGTAGGTATAGGGTGCCGATGTCATTGTGGTTTGTTGAAACTAGTCATCGGTTGATGAAGGTCACGGGTCAGGTGGCTGAGTGTTTAGGCGTTAGGCTGTAGTCCTTTTTACAGAGGTTGAATTCCTCTTCTTATCGACTCTGTGGTGAAGTTCATGTTGAGTTGCAAACTCATTGATGTACGCTGAGAGTGTGCCGGAGTCTGGTAGACAGAAGCTCGTTGGTTTGAGCGTCTAGCTGTTAATTAGAAGTTTATGGGATCGAGGCCCGTCTGTCTAGGCTTATCGTGGAGGCCCTAGCTGAATTAGAGTATCTGCGTTGCATTTAGATGGTGCAGGTTTAGTGTCCTGCGGGCCTTAGTGGTGTGGGCAGAAACTAAGAGGATTTAACTCTTAGTTAAGGCTTTGAAGGCCTTCGGTTTGGTAGGCAGGGGATCCTAAGTTTCTTAGGTAACGGTCAGGATTGCGGGAGAAGGGGGGAGAAGGAGGACTGACAGAGAAATTAAGGTAGCAATTGGTGTGCCTGTGGATTTGTTATTGTATCATTGTTTTATGAAGCTTGTAGTGTTTGGTGGGAGTGTGGAGCAATATGCAAGGCGTAGGTAGAAAAATAAACCTTGTAGGGAGAGTATTGAAATAATTATGGCTGCGGTTGATATCTCTTGCTTAGTTAGTTCCTGGATAATGAGTCATTTTGGTAAAAAGCCAGGGAGTGGGGGCAGGCCGGCTAGGGATAGTAGTGCTAGCGTCAAGGATGCGTTTAGTGATGGTATTTTTGTTCAGGAGGTTATTATTGTGGATAGTTTTGAGGAGTTGGTTGTGTTGAGGGCTAAGAAAATGGAGGCGGTTCTTAAGGAGTATGGGTAGAAGGTTAATAATGTTAGCTTGGGGTTGTATATGAGGATGATGGTTATTCAGCCTAGGTGGGCGATCGATGAGAAAGCTAGGACTTTTCGGATTTGTGTTTGGTTAAGTCCTGTTCGCCCTCCGATGGCTGCGGATGCAATGGCCACGGTTGTCAGTAGGAGTGGGTTCAGTGAGGGGGCAGTTAAGAAAAGAAGAGTGAGTGGGGGGAGTTTTATTCATGTAGAGACGAGTAGGGCAGTGGTTATAGGTGAGCCTTGTATGACCTCTGGACATCAGAAGTGAAAGGGTACTAGGCCTAGTTTTATTGCGACTGCTGTAGTTAGTAGTAGGGAGGCTGTTGGGTGGCTTAGTCGCGGAATGTCTCATTGTCCGGTGAACTGTGCGTTGATTGTGCTTGAGAAGAGGATTAATGCGGAGGCGGTTGCTTGGACGAGAAAGTATTTGATTGCAGCTTCCATAGCTCGAGGGTGGTGTGATTTTGAAAGGAAGGGGATAATGGCAAGGGTGTTGATTTCTAGTCCAGGCCAGGCTAGCAGTCAGTGGTTGCTTGAAATTGTGATGGTTGTTCCTAGTAGAAGGCTTAAGGAGAACGTTAGTTTTGTGACGGGGCTCATTTAGTAGAGGAAGAGGTTAAACCATCATTTTCGGGGTATGGGCCCGATAGCTTTTGTTTAGCTGACCCTACTGGGAAGTAATATAAGGGGAGTATGGAGCGCTTTGATCTCTTCTGTGCAGGTTCAATTCCTGTCTTCCTAAGGTTTTCAACGGAGACAATGGGATTCGGACATAGAGACGGTCTCCGGTTCACCTCAAACAGGAGAACTGAATGCAGTTGTTCGTGTTTTCCGAGAATGGAATGTACCACTCCACCTTGTTACTGATTCTGCTTATGTTGCAGGTATTGTTCCACGAGCTGAAGCTTCTGTGCTGCGGAGTGTTTCGCATTCACAACCCTTTACCCTGTTACAGGAACTTATTTTCCTTTTGGACTCTCGATCTGCGCCTTATTTTGTTATGCATATTAGGTCTCATACCTCGCTACCTGGTTTTCTTGCAGAAGGCAATCGACGAGCTGACCTATTGCCGTGACCAGTTCAAGTACTGCCAGACCGTATTGCACAAGCTAAGCGAAGGCACTCTTTTTTTCCATCGAAACGCTGGAGCTCTTAAGCGACAGTTTGGCCTTGCTGCTCAACAAGCATCAAGTATTATTGCTGTCTGTCCCGATTGTCAAAAACATTCTTTCCCATCAGTTGCTGCAGGAGTTAATCCTAGAGGATTACAAAGCCTACCGTTATGGCAAACAGATGTCACGCATGATTCTGAATTTGGTAGCCTTAAATATATCCACTCTTCCATTGATACATTTTCAGGTGCCTTGGTTGCCTCGTGTCACACAGGAGAAAAGGCACGAGCTGTTCGTAGACATTTAATGCGTGCTTTTGCTGCTTTAGGTATTCCCTTAAGCTGGGCCGTTGTCGGTCTTTATCTTTACGTTTCAACAACTGTAAAAACCTCTTTTGCCCTATGGGGTAGAACTCACATTACCGGCATTGCTCATTCCCCCACCGGTCGATCTCTCATTGAAGGGTCTCATCGGTCTCTGAAACGTTTATGACAACAACAAAAAGGGGGAATGGGCATGGCTATTCCCGAGGAACGGTTACAGAAAGCGTTGTATGTTTTTAATTTTTTGAATTGTTCTTGAATAGATAACGACCCACCGATAGGTCGACGTTTCACTGCAGCTACCTCCGTCGAGGCACGGGTTAAAGGCCCGGTATCGGTCCGAGATGCAGAAACAGGTAAAATTATGGGACCATATCCTCTTGTTACACGGGGAAAAGGTTATGCTTGTGTCTCTACAGAAAAAGGACCTCGATGGATCCCAGCGAAGAATGTAAGACCTTCCCGTGAACCTTTACCGCAGGCAGCTGATAGCGACACCGACGCTACAGAATGAAATAAAAACTGTGTGAGGATTACTGTTTTGCATTAATGTTAGATACCCAAAATCAGGACATAGGATATAGATTTCGCTTTTTACAGCGCCTAGAACGAGCACTATCACCCTGGATCAAGCCACTGAACAGAGGTAATACTCTCGGACCAAGCGGGGGAACGGGACGACTCATTGTCCATGGAACGATGATTCCATTGACACTGATAAGGGGAAGGGAGGATTCATAATGAGAGAACAACTAGGTATTATGAAGGAGAACAGGAACGATAAACATGGTTATTTAGTGTTTAATAGGTGTCTGCACGCTTGTCGAGATATCTAGTTAGGTAACTACAGGAGTGGTTTCTGCCCTGAGCCTGGTGGCGCGCACAGCTGCGGCTTGTGTCCTGGCTCAGAGATGTAAACAGGGGCTTCTCTGTTAGGGTAAAGTGTCTCTCTTTGCATCAAAAGGAGGGAATGAAGGGGATGACCCCAGAGGTATGTTCAGAGAAGGCATGCTATGTTTCGAACTTTTTGACGGAAACGGTTCTTGTTTGGTGTGCCCTTCCGCCTACGTATAACGTTAATCCAAAAGAAGGTGATGTTGTTTACACTTTGCATGTCGAGCATTGTCTTTCTGTAGATGCTAATGTAGTAGGAGGCTAGGATGGGAACGTGTCGCAGCGCTTCTTCTCTTATGCAGAGTAACAGCAGGGAAAGCATTAAAGAGTTCAATCACCTTGTTTGGTAGGCAGTTAAGCATGTGAGTCAAAATTGCCGCTGCTTTTTGTTGTTGGTTCAAGGACGTGGCTGTGAGGATTTTGATGGTATGTGCTGCGTGGATTTTAGGCGCCCCACTGCAGCAACATGTTATCAAAATCTGAGAAAATTTCAGCCTTTTCTGGCATCCATTCACTCGATTGGCAGTGTTGTTTGTTTGCTATTACCTTGGTTGCTGTCATGTTTGCAAGGGCCCTGCGGAACATGGCAAACCTGGTACTAGCTGTTCAAAAACAAAAAGGGGAAATTGTAGAATTGTACGGAACAAAGGCAGTGGGTTATTTTGACAGTGATAATATGTCTTAGTTGGTTTTTTATTTGTTCTGTTGCTTAGGCCTTGTTTTTCCTCGTTCGCTTTCAAAGGTTCTTTTGTGCAACAGGAAGGGGGGGAGGTGCAGGAGCGGGCTGGAAACTAGGACCACGCGTGGCAATCGGTCAGCTGAGGGGAGTGTGCTCGAGCTTGTCTAGACAACAATTAACAACATGATGGGGCATGGTTACAGAGCACAGGGGAGTGGGAGACGGATGGCGCCAAGGAAAGGTAACACCTTGCTGTTAAGTGCCGGTAGTTAACCACCAATCAGGGATTGCCTAGTATGCAAGGCTTAGCCTCAAGAAGCAATTGGTTTAAAACGCGCAGCTTCTGCAAGCGTATAAAACCTCGTGCTTCTGCACAACGCATTGACATTTGCTTGCATCAAGCTGCGTCCCGTCTCTTCATTCGCCGCAGTCAGGTTTACTAGGATCATCTTTAGGTTGGCCTTAGGGGTATCTCGGGCTTACGACAGCTTAGCTGTGTTTCGGTTTCCTAGTTATTCTGACAGGCTCTGGTCCACTCTCTACGCCGTGTGACTGTTGGCTTGGGTTTCTGGTGTGACCGCGGCGGCTGGCACGAGATTTACCAACCCTGAAGGTTGCCGTGACTAAGTCAAGCTTGCGCTTCTTGCTTACTGTTAATTACTGCTGAGTGCCCGTGGGGGTGTGGCTGAGCAAGGCGTCTTGGGCTACAGTTGGTAGCGTGTGCCTGATGCCTGCTCCTTCGGTCTTAGCAGGAGGCCTAGGGCATTTACACTGGGCCGCAGATACTTGCACGTCTAGGTCTAGCAGGAGCCAACCGTAAGGTTAGGGCTAAGTCTTTTGTCCTCGGCTTTCATATTGGACGCCATCTTGGCATCTTCAGTGCCACGCTTTGGATTGTAAGCTACGGGGACGTGGTTTCGTTGGTTTCGTTGGCTTCGTTGGCTGTTTGGGCGCCTATAGTCTTAGGGGCGTGTGTGTATGGGGGGTTTGGGTTAATATGATTTTAGTGCTGGGGTTTTGGGTAGGTGGTGTTTATGGGATATACAAGATGTTAAGGAGAAGGCTAGGTTTGAGCGGTAAAGGTGTTAGAGGTTCTCGTGGTTGAATTGTACAGCAATAGTTTGTCAAGCTGTAGGTCCCGGGGAGGTGCCGGGCGAGAACATACAGGTCGAATAACTTCCCATCCACCTTCACACAAACTGTTTAACGTTGATTTTCGTCTGATGTTAAAACCCAGAAGAAGCGAACAACCCTTACCGGCGCTTACTGTGTTTACAGATGGATCGGGCCAATCGCATAAATCTGTTCTTCTGTGGTGGGATGATCAACGGAGGCAATGGGATTCGGACATAGAGACGGTCTCCGGTTCACCTCAAACAGGAGAACTGAATGCAGTTGTTCGTGTTTTCCGAGAATGGAATGTACCACTCCACCTTGTTACTGATTCTGCTTATGTCGCAGGTATTGTTCCACGAGCTGAAGCTTCTGTGCTGCGGAGTGTTTCGCATTCACAACCCTTTACCCTGTTACAGGAACTTATTTTCCTTTTGGACTCTCGATCTGCGCCTTATTTTGTTATGCATATTAGGTCTCATACCTCGCTACCTGGTTTTCTTGCAGAAGGCAATCGACGAGCTGACCTATTGCCGTGACCAGTTCAAGTACTGCCAGACCGTATTGCACAAGCTAAGCGAAGGCACTCTTTTTTTCCATCGAAACGCTGGAGCTCTTAAGCGACAGTTTGGCCTTGCTGCTCAACAAGCATCAAGTATTATTGCTGTCTGTCCCGATTGTCAAAAACATTCTTTCCCATCAGTTGCTGCAGGAGTTAATCCTAGAGGATTACAAAGCCTACCGTTATGGCAAACAGATGTCACGCATGATTCTGAATTTGGTAGCCTTAAATATATCCACTCTTCCATTGATACATTTTCAGGTGCCTTGGTTGCCTCGTGTCACACAGGAGAAAAGGCACGAGCTGTTCGTAGACATTTAATGCGTGCTTTTGCTGCTTTAGGTATTCCCTTAAGCTGGACCGTTATCAGTCTTTATCTTTACGTTTCAACAACTGTAAAAACCTCTTTTGCCCTATGGGGTAGAACTCACATTACCGGCATTGCTCATTCCCCCACCGGTCGATCTCTCATTGAAGGGTCTCATCGGTCTCTGAAACGTTTATGACAACAACAAAAAGGGGGAATGGGCATGGCTATTCCCGAGGAACGGTTACAGAAAGCGTTGTATGTTTTTAATTTTTTGAATTGTTCTTTAATAGATAACGGCCCACCGATAGGTCGACGTTTCACTGCAGCTACCTCCGTCGAGGCACGGGTTAAAGGCCCGGTATCGGTCCGAGATGCAGAAACAGGTAAAATTATGGGACCATATCCTCTTGTTACACGGGGAAAAGGTTATGCTTGTGTCTCTACAGAAAAAGGACCTAGATGGATCCCAGCGAAGAATGTAAGACCTTCCCGTGAACCTTTACCGCAGGCAGCTGATAGCGACACCGACGCTACAGAATGAAATAAAAACTGTGTGAGGATTACTGTTTTGCATTAATGTTAGATACCCAAAATCAGGACATAGGATATAGATTTCGCTTTTTACAGCGCCTAGAACGAGCACTATCACCCTGGATCAAGCCACTGAACAGAGGTAATATTCTCGGACCAAGCGGGGGAAAGGGACGACTCATTGTCCATGGAACGATGATTCCATTGACACTGATAAGGGGAAGGGAGGATTCATAATGAGAGAACAACTAGGTATTATGAAGGAGAACAGGAACTCGGGGAAGAAGGGGCAACAGAGCAGAGGTGATGAGGTGTTTGTCACATCCATAGGATGTCTTGGCATGCTTAATCGAACTTGCAGGAGACAAATTGTGTGGCCAGGTGGATGACACCCCTTGGTTATGAAACTCATCCATAGCATCCTTGAAAAGTCAGCATTAATTTTTTTGGTGCGGAGAAGGAAGGATTCTCTTGGTTATAGCTGGAGAGGCATAGAAGTGAGTCTTTTCAATGTTTCATGAGCACAATGCTCTCTTCTCAAAGCAGAGGAATGCTTGTGCTCTGCTGAAGAGCAGAAGTGCTTGTAGCTGACCGCTGGTGAGTCAGTGCCAATAGTGGCAGTAGGCAGTTACTTAGGGCACGAGACAGAAGCGGTGGCCTGTCCTACCTGGCCCTATATATTATAATATAAAATAATGTACATCCATACATATATAGATAGATATAAAAGATATAATTCTTTTTAGATCCACGGGACGGATTACGCAATAATCAAGGCTGACCACCAATTCCACCGACACCTCATTGGCAAGAAAGCAGCTAAACGGTAAGTGGAGTGCCTTTCTAGTCCTTCCCATGCTCACACTCTTCGTGTTTAGTAGATGGTATCAGGGGCTCTGTAGCTCACCCAGTGTGCTGTCTCCATCACATTTCCTCTGCTTTTCTGGAGTGGTGGTGGTACAAGGAGAGAAATGGGCCGTCAGGCCTTGCGATGGCTTTAACGGGTGAAAGTACCTTGGGAGCCTGAACAGTAGTGGAATTACTTTGATGTGTCCTGGAGGAATTTTTTTTTTTTTTTTTTCCACACGTTGCTCTGTGTGAATGACATTTTAGCAGCCAGTTGTGGGTGGTGGAAATGTGCTTGGTGAGCTTCTCCCTGTAGAGGAATGAAGGCGGTGGGTTGATTAGCATTGATAACACGCAGCTGTGGCCTTGCCTCAGAGGCAGTGGGTTGATTGACATGGGCGATGTGCAGGTGTAGCTGGTTCCCGCTAAGGGGTTAAATAGCCCTGTGGCTTGTGGGAGAGGGTGTCAGCTGGAGGAGGAGCAGTGTGGTCTGGCCTCTGGAGGAAGGTGCTACAGCACCGGCAGTAGAATATGGCCAACGCTAAAGCCTTGTTGTGGTCTGCTAGTTTGATAGCACTGCAACGTGTCCCCAGCCAAGAGTTTGGGGTAGAAAGGAACGATTATCCTCTGCTCTAAATGTGATCCTGTTTGGGGAAGAAACACGCCTGGCTCTGACAAGGGAACAATGGGCTCTGTAGATGCCACGGTATTTACTTGGACAGGCTCTCGTGTGGCACAGGTCTGCTCTCGCTGAACTCCAGGGGGAAGAGGCAATTTCCCCTGGCTCAACCCTACCCCACCGAGCCCTTCCCAGAGGCGGCTTTACTTCTTCATCAGCCTCTGAGCAGTGATAATCCAGGTGCCTTGCTTCCAGGTCTTTGCCTAGCAGACGGCGTCACCACAGTCCTTGCCTCGAAGTGAACAGGATGAAGGATCTGTACAAGGTGTCTGTGCGCATTCCCCCGGACAACGAGAAGAGCAACCCGATCAGAATGGAAGGAGACCCACAGGGGGTCCCACAGGCCAAGAGCGAGCTGCTGGAACTCGCTTCCCGTATGGTGAGTGGGTAGGACGTGATGTTTGGGAGACTGCAGGGTTTGGGCTCTCGTGTTCCCTTGTAACCTTCTGGTGCGAGTGTGTGCCCCTTGCCCACGGAGCACTTGGATCTCATGACAAGTGCAAGTTCCTCTTCACAAATGTCTTCCCCTGTTCCCTCGGGTAGCCCTTCTCTGTCAACGCAGAGTGAATTTGGTCTGGAGAAAAGAGGGACAGTGCTGGCAAGTAAACCGTCGGGCAGCAAACCGCTAAGTCAAAGTAGACGGCTCTCCGGCTGAACACTCAGTGTGCCCTCTGTTCCCGTCAGGAAAATGAACACGCTGCGGACCTAATCGTTCAGCAGAAATTCCACCGGACCATCACTGGGCAGAAGGCTGAGCGGGTCTGGGAAATCCGGGAGCAATTCCCAGAGGTAAGGCTTTGTAGGAGAGGAGGAATCCAGAGGGGTTCTTTCCTACATGGGTAGTAGGCCTGTCGTCACAGAAGTCGTAACTTTAGTGGCTCTGTAGCGCAAGTGTCTGAGAAGATAGTTCTTTTAGCCAGAGGCCGCTAACACGGTTCCCCGTTTCTGAATGGGAAAAGGGCATGTGTAGGATCCCCCCAACCTTTGCATGTGTCTGACACAAGGGTTCTTGCTTTTGCTTGAGCTAACTCTAAATGACCGCTCCTGCAGGTTATCATCAACTTCCCAGACCCTGCACACAAGAGTGACATCGTCCAACTCCGAGGTCCCAAAAACGAGGTGGAGAAGTGCACCGAGTACATGCAAAAGACGGTGGCAGACCTGGTAAGGAGGTCTTCTGCCTGCACTTCCCTCCTCCGTGCCTGGATAACCCTGGGGCAAAGCAGAGCTCTACTGGCTTGGGTAGAGCTAAAACACCTCAAGAGGAGGGAGCTGTCGACGCTGTTTTGGCTGAATGGAGGCAGGGGGTAGTACCTGTTATGGGAAGGCTATAGGGGAACGTCCTTGCCTTTGTTTAGTCTTACAAGTCCCTCGTATAGAGAACTTCCTTGGGTCTAAGCCTCTTTTCAAAAGCTCGTTTATCAGAGTTCCTGAAGTCGGGCCTCCCTTGCCACGACAGTGTAATCTTCAGTTCTCCCTTCCTTTCTCCCTTAGGTTGAAAACAGCTTTTCTATTTCTGTCCCCATCTGCAAACAGTTCCACAAGAACATCGTAGGGAAAGGAGGTGCCAACATCAAGAAGGTGAGATATTGCTCCTAACTCAAGTGCTCGTGATGATCACTGCCTGCAGCAAAATCCCACTGGATGCTCTCTCCTGCCCATTGGTGATGTCCAATATAGCCTGCGAGGGTTTTTCTTCTGACATGGGACGCTTCTGAGATTATTTTTTTTTTTTTTTCCTTTGTGGCAGATCCGTAAAGAAAGCAACACCAAAATTGATCTCCCAGCAAAGAACAGCAACTCGGAGACAATTGTTATCACAGGCAAGAGGGCAAACTGTGAGGCTGCTCGCCACAGGATAACATCACTTTGGAAGGACCTACAGAAGATGTGCATGTGGCTCAGGAACCGATTGAAGCCATGCTCAAGGAACTGGTGAGCTGGAGTTACTAGTTCCAGTAAGAAACTGGGGGAAGAAGGGGCAACAGAGCAGAGGTGATGAGGTGTTTGTCACATCCATAGGATGTCTTGGCATGCTTAATCGTACTTGCAGGAGACAAATTGTGTGGCCAGGTGGATGACACCCCTTGGTTATGAACCTCATCCATAGCATCCTTGAAAAGTCAGCATTATTTTTTTTGGTGCGGAGAAGGAAGGATTCTCTTGGTTATAGCTGGAGAGGCGTAGAAGTCAGTCTTTTCAATGTTTCATGAGCACAATGCTCTCTTCTCAAAGCAGAGGAATGCTTGTGCTCTGCTGAAGAGCAGAAGTGCTTGTAGCTGACCGCTGGTGAGTCAGTGCCAATACTGGCAGTAGGCAGTTACTTAGGGCACGAGACAGAAGCGGTGGCCTGTCCTACCTGGCCCTATATATTATAATATAAAATAATGTACATCCATACATATATAGATAGATATAAAAGATATAATTCTTTTTAGATCCACGGGACGGATTACGCAATAATCAAGGCTGACCACCAATTCCACCGACACCTCATTGGCAAGAAAGCAGCTAAACGGTAAGTGGAGTGCCTTTCTAGTCCTTCCCATGCTCACACTCTTCGTGTTTAGTAGATGGTATCAGGGGCTCTGTAGCTCACCCAGTGTGCTGTCTCCATCACATTTCCTCTGCTTTTCTGGAGTGGTGGTGGTACAAGGAGAGAAATGGGCCGTCAGGCCTTGCGATGGCTTGAACGGGTGAAAGTACCTTGGGAGCCTGAACAGTAGTGGAATTACTTTGATGTGTCCTGGAGGAATTTTTTTTTTTTTTTTTTTTCCACACGCTGCTCTGTGCGAATGACATTTTAGCAGCCAGTTGTGGGTGGTGGAAATGTGCTTGGTGAGCTTGTCCCTGTAGAGGAATGAAGGCGGTGGGTTGATTAGCATTGATAACACGCAGCTGTGGCCTTGCCTCAGAGGCAGTGGGTTGATTGACATGGGCGATGTGCAGGTGTAGCTGGTTCCCGCTAAGGGGTTAAATAGCCCTGTGGCTTGTGGGAGAGGGTGTCAGCTGGAGGAGGAGCAGTGTGGTCTGGCCTCTGGAGGAAGGTGCTACAGCACCGGCAGTAGAATATGGCCAACGCTAAAGCCTTGTTGCGGTCTGCTAGTTTGATAGCACTGCAACGTGTCCCCAGCCAAGAGTTTGGGGTAGAAAGGAACGATTATCCTCTGCTCTAAATGTGATACTGTTTGGGGAAGAAACACGCCTGGCTCTGACAAGGGAACAATGGGCTCTGTAGATGCCACGGTATTTACTTGGACAGGCTCTCGTGTGGCACAGGTCTGCTCTCGCTGAACTCCAGGGGGAAGAGGCAATTTCCCCTGGCTCAACCCTACCCCACCGAGCCCTTCCCAGAGGCGGCTTTACTTCTTCATCAGCCTCTGAGCAGTGATAATCCAGGTGCCTTGCTTCCAGGTCTTTGCCTAGCAGACGGCGTCACCACAGTCCTTGCCTCGAAGTTAACAGGATGAAGGATCTGTACAAGGTGTCTGTGCGCATTCCCCCGGACAACGAGAAGAGCAACCCGATCAGAATGGAAGGAGACCCACAGGGGGTCCCACAGGCCAAGAGCGAGCTGCTGGAACTCGCTTCCCGTATGGTGAGTGGGTAGGACGTGATGTTTGGGAGACTGCAGGGTTTGGGCTCTCGTGTTCCCTTGTAACCTTCTGGTGCGAGTGTGTGCCCCTTGCCCACGGAGCACTTGGATCTCATGACAAGTGCAAGTTCCTCTTCACAAATGTCTTCCCCTGTTCCCTCGGGTAGCCCTTCTCTGTCAACGCAGAGTGAATTTGGTCTGGAGAAAAGAGGGACAGTGCTGGCAAGTAAACCGTCGGGCAGCAAACCGCTAAGTCAAAGTAGACGGCTCTCCGGCTGAACACTCAGTGTGCCCTCTGTTCCCGTCAGGAAAATGAACACGCTGCGGACCTAATCGTTCAGCAGAAATTCCACCGGACCATCACTGGGCAGAAGGCTGAGCGGGTCTGGGAAATCCGGGAGCAATTCCCAGAGGTAAGGCTTTGTAGGAGAGGAGGAATCCAGAGGGGTTCTTTCCTACATGGGTAGTGGGCCTGTCGTCACAGAAGTCGTAACTTTAGTGGCTCTGTAGCGCAAGTGTCTGAGAAGATAGTTCTTTTAGCCAGAGGCCGCTAACACGGTTCCCCTTTTCTGAATGGGAAAAGGGCATGTGTAGGATCCCCCCAACCTTTGCATGTGTCTGACACAAGGGTTCTTGCTTTTGCTTGAGCTAACTCTAAATGACCGCTCCTGCAGGTTATCATCAACTTCCCAGACCCTGCACACAAGAGTGACATCGTCCAACTCCGAGGTCCCAAAAACGAGGTGGAGAAGTGCACCGAGTACATGCAAAAGACGGTGGCAGACCTGGTAAGGAGGTCTTCTGCCTGCACTTCTCTCCTCCGTGCCTGGATAACCCTGGGGCAAAGCAGAGCTCTACTGGCTTGGGTAGAGCTAAAACACCTCAAGAGGAGGGAGCTGTCGACGCTGTTTTGGCTGAATGGAGGCAGGGGGTAGTACCTGTTATGGGAAGGCTATAGGGGAACGTCCTTGCCTTTGTTTAGTCTTACAAGTCCCTCGTATAGAGAACTTCCTTGGGTCTAAGCCTCTTTTCAAAAGCTCGTTTATCAGAGTTCCTGAAGTCGGGCCTCCCTTGCCACGACAGTGTAATCTTCAGTTCTCCCTTCCTTTCTCCCTTAGGTTGAAAACAGCTTTTCTATTTCTGTCCCCATCTGCAAACAGTTCCACAAGAACATCGTAGGGAAAGGAGGTGCCAACATCAAGAAGGTGAGATATTGCTCCTAACTCAAGTGCTCGTGATGATCACTGCCTGCAGCAAAATCCCACTGGATGCTCTCTCCTCCCCATTGGTGATGTCCAATATAGCCTGCGAGGGTTTTTCTTCTGACATGGGACGCTTCTGAGATGATTTTTTTTTTTTTTTTCTTTTGTGGCAGATCCGTAAAGAAAGCAACACCAAAATTGATCTCCCAGCAAAGAACAGCAACTCGGAGACAATTGTTATCACAGGCAAGAGGGCAAACTGTGAGGCTGCTCGCCACAGGATAACATCACTTTGGAAGGACCTACAGAAGATGTGCATGTGGCTCAGGAACCGATTGAAGCCATGCTCAAGGAACTGGTGAGCTGGAGTTACTAGTTCCAGTAAGAAACTGGGGGAAGAAGGGGCAACAGAGCAGAGGTGATGAGGTGTTTGTCACATCCATAGGATGTCTTGGCATGCTTAATCGAACTTGCAGGAGACAAATTGTGTGGCCAGGTGGATGACACCCCTTGGTTATGAACCTCATCCATAGCATCCTTGAAAAGTCAGCATTAATTTTTTTGGTGCGGAGAAGGAAGGATTCTCTTGGTTATAGCTGGAGAGGCATAGAAGTCAGTCTTTTCAATGTTTCATGAGCACAATGCTCTCTTCTCAAAGCAGAGGAATGCTTGTGCTCTGCTGAAGAGCAGAAGTGCTTGTAGCTGACCGCTGGTGAGTCAGTGCCAATAGTGGCAGTAGGCAGTTACTTAGGGCACGAGACAGAAGCGGTGGCCTGTCCTACCTGGCCCTATATATTATAATATAAAATAATGTACATCCATACATATATAGATAGATATAAAAAATATAATTCTTTTTAGATCCACGGGACGGATTACGCAATAATCAAGGCTGACCACCAATTCCACCGACACCTCATTGGCAAGAAAGCAGCTAAACGGTAAGTGGAGTGCCTTTCTAGTCCTTCCCATGCTCACACTCTTCGTGTTTAGTAGATGGTATCAGGGGCTCTGTAGCTCACCCAGTGTGCTGTCTCCATCACATTTCCTCTGCTTTTCTGGAGTGGTGGTGGTACAAGGAGAGAAATGGGCCGTCAGGCCTTGCGATGGCTTGAACGGGTGAAAGTACCTTGGGAGCCTGAACAGTAGTGGAATTACTTTGATGTGTCCTGGAGGAATTTTTTTTTTTTTTTTTTTTTCCACACGCTGCTCTGTGCGAATGACATTTTAGCAGCCAGTTGTGGGTGGTGGAAATGTGCTTGGTGAGCTTGTCCCTGTAGAGGAATGAAGGCGGTGGGTTGATTAGCATTGATAACACGCAGCTGTGGCCTTGCCTCAGAGGCAGTGGGTTGATTGACATGGGCGATGTGCAGGTGTAGCTGGTTCCCGCTAAGGGGTTAAATAGCCCTGTGGCTTGTGGGAGAGGGTGTCAGCTGGAGGAGGAGCAGTGTGGTCTGGCCTCTGGAGGAAGGTGCTACAGCACCGGCAGTAGAATATGGCCAACGCTAAAGCCTTGTTGTGGTCTGCTAGTTTGATAGCACTGCAACGTGTCCCCAGCCAAGAGTTTGGGGTAGAAAGGAACGATTATCCTCTGCTCTAAATGTGATCCTGTTTGGGGAAGAAACACGCCTGGCTCTGACAAGGGAACAATGGGCTCTGTAGATGCCACGGTATTTACTTGGACAGGCTCTCGTGTGGCACAGGTCTGCTCTCGCTGAACTCCAGGGGGAAGAGGCAATTTCCCCTGGCTCAACCCTACCCCACCGAGCCCTTCCCAGAGGCGGCTTTACTTCTTCATCAGCCTCTGAGCAGTGATAATCCAGGTGCCTTGCTTCCAGGTCTTTGCCTAGCAGACGGCGTCACCACAGTCCTTGCCTCGAAGTGAACAGGATGAAGGATCTGTACAAGGTGTCTGTGCGCATTCCCCCGGACAACGAGAAGAGCAACCCGATCAGAATGGAAGGAGACCCACAGGGGGTCCCACAGGCCAAGAGCGAGCTGCTGGAACTCGCTTCCCGTATGGTGAGTGGGTAGGACGTGATGTTTGGGAGACTGCAGGGTTTGGGCTCTCGTGTTCCCTTGTAACCTTCTGGTGCGAGTGTGTGCCCCTTGCCCACGGAGCACTTGGATCTCATGACAAGTGCAAGTTCCTCTTCACAAATGTCTTCCCCTGTTCCCTCGGGTAGCCCTTCTCTGTCAACGCAGAGTGAATTTGGTCTGGAGAAAAGAGGGACAGTGCTGGCAAGTAAACCGTCGGGCAGCAAACCGCTAAGTCAAAGTAGATGGCTCTCCGGCTGAACACTCAGTGTGCCCTCTGTTCCCGTCAGGAAAATGAACACGCTGCGGACCTAATCGTTGAGCAGAAATTCCACCGGACCATCACTGGGCAGAAGGCTGAGCGGGTCTGGGAAATCCGGGAGCAATTCCCAGAGGTAAGGCTTTGTAGGAGAGGAGGAATCCAGAGGGGTTCTTTCCTACATGGGTAGTAGGCCTGTCGTCACAGAAGTCGTAACTTTAGTGGCTCTGTAGCGCAAGTGTCTGAGAAGATAGTTCTTTTAGCCAGAGGCCGCTAACACGGTTCCCCTTTTCTGAATGGGAAAAGGGCATGTGTAGGATCCCCCCAACCTTTGCATGTGTCTGACACAAGGGTTCTTGCTTTTGCTTGAGCTAACTCTAAATGACCGCTCCTGCAGGTTATCATCAACTTCCCAGACCCTGCACACAAGAGTGACATCGTCCAACTCCGAGGTCCCAAAAACGAGGTGGAGAAGTGCACCGAGTACATGCAAAAGACGGTGGCAGACCTGGTAAGGAGGTCTTCTGCCTGCACTTCCCTCCTCCGTGCCTGGATAACCCTGGGGCAAAGCAGAGCTCTACTGGCTTGGGTAGAGCTAAAACACCTCAAGAGGAGGGAGCTGTCGACGCTGTTTTGGCTGAATGGAGGCAGGGGGTAGTACCTGTTATGGGAAGGCTATAGGGGAACGTCCTTGCCTTTGTTTAGTCTTACAAGTCCCTCGTATAGAGAACTTCCTTGGGTCTAAGCCTCTTTTCAAAAGCTCGTTTATCAGAGTTCCTGAAGTCGGGCCTCCCTTGCCACGACAGTGTAATCTTCAGTTCTCCCTTCCTTTCTCCCTTAGGTTGAAAACAGCTTTTCTATTTCTGTCCCCATCTGCAAACAGTTCCACAAGAACATCGTAGGGAAAGGAGGTGCCAACATCAAGAAGGTGAGATATTGCTCCTAACTCAAGTGCTCGTGATGATCACTGCCTGCAGCAAAATCCCACTGGATGCTCTCTCCTGCCCATTGGTGATGTCCAATATAGCCTGCGAGGGTTTTTCTTCTGACATGGGACGCTTCTGAGATGATTTTTTTTTTTTTTCTTTTGTGGCAGATCCGTAAAGAAAGCAACACCAAAATTGATCTCCCAGCAAAGAACAGCAACTCGGAGACAATTGTTATCACAGGCAAGAGGGCAAACTGTGAGGCTGCTCGCCACAGGATAACATCACTTTGGAAGGACCTACAGAAGATGTGCATGTGGCTCAGGAACCGATTGAAGCCATGCTCAAGGAACTGGTGAGCTGGAGTTACTAGTTCCAGTAAGAAACTGGGGGAAGAAGGGGCAACAGAGCAGAGGTGATGAGGTGTTTGTCACATCCATAGGATGTCTTGGCATGCTTAATCGAACTTGCAGGAGACAAATTGTGTGGCCAGGTGGATGACACCCCTTGGTTATGAACCTCATCCATAGCATCCTTGAAAAGTCAGCATTAATTTTTTTGGTGCGGAGAAGGAAGGATTCTCTTGGTTATAGCTGGAGAGGCATAGAAGTGAGTCTTTTCAATGTTTCATGAGCACAATGCTCTCTTCTCAAAGCAGAGGAATGCTTGTGCTCTGCTGAAGAGCAGAAGTGCTTGTAGCTGACCGCTGGTGAGTCAGTGCCAATAGTGGCAGTAGGCAGTTACTTAGGGCACGAGACAGAAGCGGTGGCCTGTCCTACCTGGCCCTATATATTATAATATAAAATAATGTACATCCATACATATATAGATAGATATAAAAAATATAATTCTTTTTAGATCCACGGGACGGATTACGCAATAATCAAGGCTGACCACCAATTCCACCGACACCTCATTGGCAAGAAAGCAGCTAAACGGTAAGTGGAGTGCCTTTCTAGTCCTTCCCATGCTCACACTCTTCGTGTTTAGTAGATGGTATCAGGGGCTCTGTAGCTCACCCAGTGTGCTGTCTCCATCACATTTCCTCTGCTTTTCTGGAGTGGTGGTGGTACAAGGAGAGAAATGGGCCGTCAGGCCTTGCGATGGCTTGAACGGGTGAAAGTACCTTGGGAGCCTGAACAGTAGTGGAATTACTTTGATGTGTCCTGGAGGAATTTTTTTTTTTTTTTTTTTTCCACACGCTGCTCTGTGCGAATGACATTTTAGCAGCCAGTTGTGGGTGGTGGAAATGTGCTTGGTGAGCTTCTCCCTGTAGAGGAATGAAGGCGGTGGGTTGATTAGCATTGATAACACGCAGCTGTGGCCTTGCCTCAGAGGCAGTGGGTTGATTGACATGGGCGATGTGCAGGTGTAGCTGGTTCCCGCTAAGGGGTTAAATAGCCCTGTGGCTTGTGGGAGAGGGTGTCAGCTGGAGGAGGAGCAGTGTGGTCTGGCCTCTGGAGGAAGGTGCTACAGCACCGGCAGTAGAATATGGCCAACGCTAAAGCCTTGTTGCGGTCTGCTAGTTTGATAGCACTGCAACGTGTCCCCAGCCAAGAGTTTGGGGTAGAAAGGAACGATTATCCTCTGCTCTAAATGTGATACTGTTTGGGGAAGAAACACGCCTGGCTCTGACAAGGGAACAATGGGCTCTGTAGATGCCACGGTATTTACTTGGACAGGCTCTCGTGTGGCACAGGTCTGCTCTCGCTGAACTCCAGGGGGAAGAGGCAATTTCCCCTGGCTCAACCCTACCCCACCGAGCCCTTCCCAGAGGCGGCTTTACTTCTTCATCAGCCTCTGAGCAGTGATAATCCAGGTGCCTTGCTTCCAGGTCTTTGCCTAGCAGACGGCGTCACCACAGTCCTTGCCTCGAAGTGAACAGGATGAAGGATCTGTACAAGGTGTCTGTGCGCATTCCCCCAGACAACGAGAAGAGCAACCCGATCAGAATGGAAGGAGACCCACAGGGGGTCCCACAGGCCAAGAGCGAGCTGCTGGAACTCGCTTCCCGTATGGTGAGTGGGTAGGACGTGATGTTTGGGAGACTGCAGGGTTTGGGCTCTCGTGTTCCCTTGTAACCTTCTGGTGCGAGTGTGTGCCCCTTGCCCACGGAGCACTTGGATCTCATGACAAGTGCAAGTTCCTCTTCACAAATGTCTTCCCCTGTTCCCTCGGGTAGCCCTTCTCTGTCAACGCAGAGTGAATTTGGTCTGGAGAAAAGAGGGACAGTGCTGGCAAGTAAACCGTCGGGCAGCAAACCGCTAAGTCAAAGTAGACGGCTCTCCGGCTGAACACTCAGTGTGCCCTCTGTTCCCGTCAGGAAAATGAACACGCTGCGGACCTAATCGTTGAGCAGAAATTCCACCGGACCATCACTGGGCAGAAGGCTGAGCGGGTCTGGGAAATCCGGGAGCAATTCCCAGAGGTAAGGCTTTGTAGGAGAGGAGGAATCCAGAGGGGTTCTTTCCTACATGGGTAGTAGGCCTGTCGTCACAGAAGTCGTAACTTTAGTGGCTCTGTAGCGCAAGTGTCTGAGAAGATAGTTCTTTTAGCCAGAGGCCGCTAACACGGTTCCCCGTTTCTGAATGGGAAAAGGGCATGTGTAGGATCCCCCCAACCTTTGCATGTGTCTGACACAAGGGTTCTTGCTTTTGCTTGAGCTAACTCTAAATGACCGCTCCTGCAGGTTATCATCAACTTCCCAGACCCTGCACACAAGAGTGACATCGTCCAACTCCGAGGTCCCAAAAACGAGGTGGAGAAGTGCACCGAGTACATGCAAAAGACGGTGGCAGACCTGGTAAGGAGGTCTTCTGCCTGCACTTCCCTCCTCCGTGCCTGGATAACCCTGGGGCAAAGCAGAGCTCTACTGGCTTGGGTAGAGCTAAAACACCTCAAGAGGAGGGAGCTGTCGACGCTGTTTTGGCTGAATGGAGGCAGGGGGTAGTACCTGTTATGGGAAGGCTATAGGGGAACGTCCTTGCCTTTGTTTAGTCTTACAAGTCCCTCGTATAGAGAACTTCCTTGGGTCTAAGCCTCTTTTCAAAAGCTCGTTTATCAGAGTTCCTGAAGTCGGGCCTCCCTTGCCACGACAGTGTAATCTTCAGTTCTCCCTTCCTTTCTCCCTTAGGTTGAAAACAGCTTTTCTATTTCTGTCCCCATCTGCAAACAGTTCCACAAGAACATCGTAGGGAAAGGAGGTGCCAACATCAAGAAGGTGAGATATTGCTCCTAACTCAAGTGCTCGTGATGATCACTGCCTGCAGCAAAATCCCACTGGATGCTCTCTCCTGCCCATTGGTGATGTCCAATATAGCCTGCGAGGCTTTTTCTTCTGACATGGGACGCTTCTGAGATGATTTTTTTTTTTTTTTCTTTTGTGGCAGATCCGTAAAGAAAGCAACACCAAAATTGATCTCCCAGCAAAGAACAGCAACTCGGAGACAATTGTTAGCACAGGCAAGAGGGCAAACTGTGAGGCTGCTCGCCACAGGATAACATCACTTTGGAAGGACCTACAGAAGATGTGCATGTGGCTCAGGAACCGATTGAAGCCATGCTCAAGGAACTGGTGAGCTGGAGTTACTAGTTCCAGTAAGAAACTGGGGGAAGAAGGGGCAACAGAGCAGAGGTGATGAGGTGTTTGTCACATCCATAGGATGTCTTGGCATGCTTAATCGAACTTGCAGGAGACAAATTGTGTGGCCAGGTGGATGACACCCCTTGGTTATGAACCTCATCCATAGCATCCTTGAAAAGTCAGCATTAATTTTTTTGGTGCGGAGAAGGAAGGATTCTCTTGGTTATAGCTGGAGAGGCATAGAAGTCAGTCTTTTCAATGTTTCATGAGCACAATGCTCTCTTCTCAAAGCAGAGGAATGCTTGTGCTCTGCTGAAGAGCAGAAGTGCTTGTAGCTGACCGCTGGTGAGTCAGTGCCAATACTGGCAGTAGGCAGTTACTTAGGGCACGAGACAGAAGCGGTGGCCTGTCCTACCTGGCCCTATATATTATAATATAAAATAATGTACATCCATACATATATAGATAGATATAAAAAATATAATTCTTTTTAGATCCACGGGACGGATTACGCAATAATCAAGGCTGACCACCAATTCCACCGACACCTCATTGGCAAGAAAGCAGCTAAACGGTAAGTGGAGTGCCTTTCTAGTCCTTCCCATGCTCACACTCTTCGTGTTTAGTAGATGGTATCAGGGGCTCTGTAGCTCACCCAGTGTGCTGTCTCCATCACATTTCCTCTGCTTTTCTGGAGTGGTGGTGGTACAAGGAGAGAAATGGGCCGTCAGGCCTTGCGATGGCTTGAACGGGTGAAAGTACCTTGGGAGCCTGAACAGTAGTGGAATTACTTTGATGTGTCCTGGAGGAATTTTTTTTTTTTTTTTTTTTTCCACACGCTGCTCTGTGCGAATGACATTTTAGCAGCCAGTTGTGGGCGGTGGAAATGTGCTTGGTGAGCTTGTCCCTGTAGAGGAATGAAGGCGGTGGGTTGATTAGCATTGATAACACGCAGCTGTGGCCTTGCCTCAGAGGCAGTGGGTTGATTGACATGGGCGATGTGCAGGTGTAGCTGGTTCCCGCTAAGGGGTTAAATAGCCCTGTGGCTTGTGGGAGAGGGTGTCAGCTGGAGGAGGAGCAGTGTGGTCTGGCCTCTGGAGGAAGGTGCTACAGCACCGGCAGTAGAATATGGCCAACGCTAAAGCCTTGTTGTGGTCTGCTAGTTTGATAGCACTGCAACGTGTCCCCAGCCAAGAGTTTGGGGTAGAAAGGAACGATTATCCTCTGCTCTAAATGTGATCCTGTTTGGGGAAGAAACACGCCTGGCTCTGACAAGGGAACAATGGGCTCTGTAGATGCCACGGTATTTACTTGGACAGGCTCTCGTGTGGCACAGGTCTGCTCTCGCTGAACTCCAGGGGGAAGAGGCAATTTCCCCTGGCTCAACCCTACCCCACCGAGCCCTTCCCAGAGGCGGCTTTACTTCTTCATCAGCCTCTGAGCAGTGATAATCCAGGTGCCTTGCTTCCAGGTCTTTGCCTAGCAGACGGCGTCACCACAGTCCTTGCCTCGAAGTGAACAGGATGAAGGATCTGTACAAGGTGTCTGTGCGCATTCCCCCGGACAACGAGAAGAGCAACCCGATCAGAATGGAAGGAGACCCACAGGGGGTCCCACAGGCCAAGAGCGAGCTGCTGGAACTCGCTTCCCGTATGGTGAGTGGGTAGGACGTGATGTTTGGGAGACTGCAGGGTTTGGGCTCTCGTGTTCCCTTGTAACCTTCTGGTGCGAGTGTGTGCCCCTTGCCCACGGAGCACTTGGATCTCATGACAAGTGCAAGTTCCTCTTCACAAATGTCTTCCCCTGTTCCCTCGGGTAGCCCTTCTCTGTCAACGCAGAGTGAATTTGGTCTGGAGAAAAGAGGGACAGTGCTGGCAAGTAAACCGTCGGGCAGCAAACCGCTAAGTCAAAGTAGACGGCTCTCCGGCTGAACACTCAGTGTGCCCTCTGTTCCCGTCAGGAAAATGAACACGCTGCGGACCTAATCGTTGAGCAGAAATTCCACCGGACCATCACTGGGCAGAAGGCTGAGCGGGTCTGGGAAATCCGGGAGCAATTCCCAGAGGTAAGGCTTTGTAGGAGAGGAGGAATCCAGAGGGGTTCTTTCCTACATGGGTAGTAGGCCTGTCGTCACAGAAGTCGTAACTTTAGTGGCTCTGTAGCGCAAGTGTCTGAGAAGATAGTTCTTTTAGCCAGAGGCCGCTAACACGGTTCCCCTTTTCTGAATGGGAAAAGGGCATGTGTAGGATCCCCCCAACCTTTGCATGTGTCTGACACAAGGGTTCTTGCTTTTGCTTGAGCTAACTCTAAATGACCGCTCCTGCAGGTTATCATCAACTTCCCAGACCCTGCACACAAGAGTGACATCGTCCAACTCCGAGGTCCCAAAAACGAGGTGAAGTGCACCGAGTACATGCAAAAGACGGTGGCAGACCTGGTAAGGAGGTCTTCTGCCTGCACTTCCCTCCTCCGTGCCTGGATAACCCTGGGGCAAAGCAGAGCTCTACTGGCTTGGGTAGAGCTAAAACACCTCAAGAGGAGGGAGCTGTCGACGCTGTTTTGGCTGAATGGAGGCAGGGGGTAGTACCTGTTATGGGAAGGCTATAGGGGAACGTCCTTGCCTTTGTTTAGTCTTACAAGTCCCTCGTATAGAGAACTTCCTTGGGTCTAAGCCTCTTTTCAAAAGCTCGTTTATCAGAGTTCCTGAAGTCGGGCCTCCCTTGCCACGACAGTGTAATCTTCAGTTCTCCCTTCCTTTCTCCCTTAGGTTGAAAACAGCTTTTCTATTTCTGTCCCCATCTGCAAACAGTTCCACAAGAACATCGTAGGGAAAGGAGGTGCCAACATCAAGAAGGTGAGATATTGCTCCTAACTCAAGTGCTCGTGATGATCACTGCCTGCAGCAAAATCCCACTGGATGCTCTCTCCTGCCCATTGGTGATGTCCAATATAGCCTGCGAGGGTTTTTCTTCTGACATGGGACGCTTCTGAGATGATTTTTTTTTTTTTTTTCTTTTGTGGCAGATCCGTAAAGAAAGCAACACCAAAATTGATCTCCCAGCAAAGAACAGCAACTCGGAGACAATTGTTATCACAGGCAAGAGGGCAAACTGTGAGGCTGCTCGCCACAGGATAACATCACTTTGGAAGGACCTACAGAAGATGTGCATGTGGCTCAGGAACCGATTGAAGCCATGCTCAAGGAACTGGTGAGCTGGAGTTACTAGTTCCAGTAAGAAACTGGGGGAAGAAGGGGCAACAGAGCAGAGGTGATGAGGTGTTTGTCACATCCATAGGATGTCTTGGCATGCTTAATCGTACTTGCAGGAGACAAATTGTGTGGCCAGGTGGATGACACCCCTTGGTTATGAACCTCATCCATAGCATCCTTGAAAAGTCAGCATTATTTTTTTTCGTGCGGAGAAGGAAGGATTCTCTTGGTTATAGCTGGAGAGGCGTAGAAGTAAGTCTTTTCAATGTTTCATGAGCACAATGCTCTCTTCTCAAAGCAGAGGAATGCTTGTGCTCTGCTGAAGAGCAGAAGTGCTTGTAGCTGACCGCTGGTGAGTCAGTGCCAATAGTGGCAGTAGGCAGTTACTTAGGGCACGAGACAGAAGCGGTGGCCTGTCCTACCTGGCCCTGTATATTATAATATAAAATAATGTACATCCATACATATATAGATAGATATAAAAAATATAATTCTTTTTAGATCCACGGGACGGATTACGTAATAATCAAGGCTGACCACCAATTCCACCGACACCTCATTGGCAAGAAAGCAGCTAAACGGTAAGTGGAGTGCCTTTCTAGTCCTTCCCATGCTCACACTCTTCGTGTTTAGTAGATGGTATCAGGGGCTCTGTAGCTCACCCAGTGTGCTGTCTCCATCACATTTCCTCTGCTTTTCTGGAGTGGTGGTGGTACAAGGAGAGAAATGGGCCGTCAGGCCTTGCGATGGCTTGAACGGGTGAAAGTACCTTGGGAGCCTGAACAGTAGTGGAATTACTTTGATGTGTCCTGGAGGAATTTATTTTTTTTTTTTTTTTTTCCACACGCTGCTCTGTGCGAATGACATTTTAGCAGCCAGTTGTGGGTGGTGGAAATGTGCTTGGTGAGCTTGTCCCTGTAGAGGAATGAAGGCGGTGGGTTGATTAGCATTGATAACACGCAGCTGTGGCCTTGCCTCAGAGGCAGTGGGTTGATTGACATGGACGATGTGCAGGTGTAGCTGGTTCCCGCTAAGGGGTTAAATAGCCCTGTGGCTTGTGGGAGAGGGTGTCAGCTGGAGGAGGAGCAGTGTGGTCTGGCCTCTGGAGGAAGGTGCTACAGCACCGGCAGTAGAATATGGCCAACGCTAAAGCCTTGTTGCGGTCTGCTAGTTTGATAGCACTGCAACGTGTCCCCAGCCAAGAGTTTGGGGTAGAAAGGAACGATTATCCTCTGCTCTAAATGTGATACTGTTTGGGGAAGAAACACGCCTGGCTCTGACAAGGGAACAATGGGCTCTGTAGATGCCACGGTATTTACTTGGACAGGCTCTCGTGTGGCACAGGTCTGCTCTCGCTGAACTCCAGGGGGAAGAGGCAATTTCCCCTGGCTCAACCCTACCCCACCGAGCCCTTCCCAGAGGCGGCTTTACTTCTTCATCAGCCTCTGAGCAGTGATAATCCAGGTGCCTTGCTTCCAGGTCTTTGCCTAGCAGACGGCGTCACCACAGTCCTTGCCTCGAAGTGAACAGGATGAAGGATCTGTACAAGGTGTCTGTGCGCATTCCCCCGGACAACGAGAAGAGCAACCCGATCAGAATGGAAGGAGACCCACAGGGGGTCCCACAGGCCAAGAGCGAGCTGCTGGAACTCGCTTCCCGTATGGTGAGTGGGTAGGACGTGATGTTTGGGAGACTGCAGGGTTTGGGCTCTCGTGTTCCCTTGTAACCTTCTGGTGCGAGTGTGTGCCCCTTGCCCACGGAGCACTTGGATCTCATGACAAGTGCAAGTTCCTCTTCACAAATGTCTTCCCCTGTTCCCTCGGGTAGCCCTTCTCTGTCAACGCAGAGTGAATTTGGTCTGGAGAAAAGAGGGACAGTGCTGGCAAGTAAACCGTCGGGCAGCAAACCGCTAAGTCAAAGTAGACGGCTCTCCGGCTGAACACTCAGTGTGCCCTCTGTTCCCGTCAGGAAAATGAACACGCTGCGGACCTAATCGTTGAGCAGAAATTCCACCGGACCATCACTGGGCAGAAGGCTGAGCGGGTCTGGGAAATCCGGGAGCAATTCCCAGAGGTAAGGCTTTGTAGGAGAGGAGGAATCCAGAGGGGTTCTTTCCTACATGGGTAGTAGGCCTGTCGTCACAGAAGTCGTAACTTTAGTGGCTCTGTAGCGCAAGTGTCTGAGAAGATAGTTCTTTTAGCCAGAGGCCGCTAACACGGTTCCCCTTTTCTGAATGGGAAAAGGGCATGTGTAGGATCCCCCCAACCTTTGCATGTGTCTGACACAAGGGTTCTTGCTTTTGCTTGAGCTAACTCTAAATGACCGCTCCTGCAGGTTATCATCAACTTCCCAGACCCTGCACACAAGAGTGACATCGTCCAACTCCGAGGTCCCAAAAACGAGGTGGAGAAGTGCACCGAGTACATGCAAAAGACGGTGGCAGACCTGGTAAGGAGGTCTTCTGCCTGCACTTCCCTCCTCCGTGCCTGGATAACCCTGGGGCAAAGCAGAGCTCTACTGGCTTGGGTAGAGCTAAAACACCTCAAGAGGAGGGAGCTGTCGACGCTGTTTTGGCTGAATGGAGGCAGGGGGTAGTACCTGTTATGGGAAGGCTATAGGGGAACGTCCTTGCCTTTGTTTAGTCTTACAAGTCCCTCGTATAGAGAACTTCCTTGGGTCTAAGCCTCTTTTCAAAAGCTCGTTTATCAGAGTTCCTGAAGTCGGGCCTCCCTTGCCACGACAGTGTAATCTTCAGTTCTCCCTTCCTTTCTCCCTTAGGTTGAAAACAGCTTTTCTATTTCTGTCCCCATCTGCAAACAGTTCCACAAGAACATCGTAGGGAAAGGAGGTGCCAACATCAAGAAGGTGAGATATTGCTCCTAACTCAAGTGCTCGTGATGATCACTGCCTGCAGCAAAATCCCACTGGATGCTCTCTCCTGCCCATTGGTGATGTCCAATATAGCCTGCGAGGGTTTTTCTTCTGACATGGGACGCTTCTGAGATGATTTTTTTTTTTTTTTCTTTTGTGGCAGATCCGTAAAGAAAGCAACACCAAAATTGATCTCCCAGCAAAGAACAGCAACTCGGAGACAATTGTTAGCACAGGCAAGAGGGCAAACTGTGAGGCTGCTCGCCACAGGATAACATCACTTTGGAAGGACCTACAGAAGATGTGCATGTGGCTCAGGAACCGATTGAAGCCATGCTCAAGGAACTGGTGAGCTGGAGTTACTAGTTCCAGTAAGAAACTGGGGGAAGAAGGGGCAACAGAGCAGAGGTGATGAGGTGTTTGTCACATCCATAGGATGTCTTGGCATGCTTAATCGAACTTGCAGGAGACAAATTGTGTGGCCAGGTGGATGACACCCCTTGGTTATGAACCTCATCCATAGCATCCTTGAAAAGTCAGCATTAATTTTTTTGGTGCGGAGAAGGAAGGATTCTCTTGGTTATAGCTGGAGAGGCATAGAAGTCAGTCTTTTCAATGTTTCATGAGCACAATGCTCTCTTCTCAAAGCAGAGGAATGCTTGTGCTCTGCTGAAGAGCAGAAGTGCTTGTAGCTGACCGCTGGTGAGTCAGTGCCAATAGTGGCAGTAGGCAGTTACTTAGGGCACGAGACAGAAGCGGTGGCCTGTCCTACCTGGCCCTATATATTATAATATAAAATAATGTACATCCATACATATATAGATAGATATAAAAAATATAATTCTTTTTAGATCCACGGGACGGATTACGCAATAATCAAGGCTGACCACCAATTCCACCGACACCTCATTGGCAAGAAAGCAGCTAAACGGTAAGTGGAGTGCCTTTCTAGTCCTTCCCATGCTCACACTCTTCGTGTTTAGTAGATGGTATCAGGGGCTCTGTAGCTCACCCAGTGTGCTGTCTCCATCACATTTCCTCTGCTTTTCTGGAGTGGTGGTGGTACAAGGAGAGAAATGGGCCGTCAGGCCTTGCGATGGCTTGAACGGGTGAAAGTACCTTGGGAGCCTGAACAGTAGTGGAATTACTTTGATGTGTCCTGGAGGAATTTTTTTTTTTTTTTTTTTTTCCACACGCTGCTCTGTGCGAATGACATTTTAGCAGCCAGTTGTGGGTGGTGGAAATGTGCTTGGTGAGCTTGTCCCTGTAGAGGAATGAAGGCGGTGGGTTGATTAGCATTGATAACACGCAGCTGTGGCCTTGCCTCAGAGGCAGTGGGTTGATTGACATGGGCGATGTGCAGGTGTAGCTGGTTCCCGCTAAGGGGTTAAATAGCCCTGTGGCTTGTGGGAGAGGGTGTCAGCTGGAGGAGGAGCAGTGTGGTCTGGCCTCTGGAGGAAGGTGCTACAGCACCGGCAGTAGAATATGGCCAACGCTAAAGCCTTGTTGCGGTCTGCTAGTTTGATAGCACTGCAACGTGTCCCCAGCCAAGAGTTTGGGGTAGAAAGGAACGATTATCCTCTGCTCTAAATGTGATACTGTTTGGGGAAGAAACACGCCTGGCTCTGACAAGGGAACAATGGGCTCTGTAGATGCCACGGTATTTACTTGGACAGGCTCTCGTGTGGCACAGGTCTGCTCTCGCTGAACTCCAGGGGGAAGAGGCAATTTCCCCTGGCTCAACCCTACCCCACCGAGCCCTTCCCAGAGGCGGCTTTACTTCTTCATCAGCCTCTGAGCAGTGATAATCCAGGTGCCTTGCTTCCAGGTCTTTGCCTAGCAGACGGCGTCACCACAGTCCTTGCCTCGAAGTTAACAGGATGAAGGATCTGTACAAGGTGTCTGTGCGCATTCCCCCGGACAACGAGAAGAGCAACCCGATCAGAATGGAAGGAGACCCACAGGGGGTCCCACAGGCCAAGAGCGAGCTGCTGGAACTCGCTTCCCGTATGGTGAGTGGGTAGGACGTGATGTTTGGGAGACTGCAGGGTTTGGGCTCTCGTGTTCCCTTGTAACCTTCTGGTGCGAGTGTGTGCCCCTTGCCCACGGAGCACCTGGATCTCATGACAAGTGCAAGTTCCTCTTCACAAATGTCTTCCCCTGTTCCCTCGGGTAGCCCTTCTCTGTCAACGCAGAGTGAATTTGGTCTGGAGAAAAGAGGGACAGTGCTGGCAAGTAAACCGTCGGGCAGCAAACCGCTAAGTCAAAGTAGACGGCTCTCCGGCTGAACACTCAGTGTGCCCTCTGTTCCCGTCAGGAAAATGAACACGCTGCGGACCTAATCGTTGAGCAGAAATTCCACCGGACCATCACTGGGCAGAAGGCTGAGCGGGTCTGGGAAATCCGGGAGCAATTCCCAGAGGTAAGGCTTTGTAGGAGAGGAGGAATCCAGAGGGGTTCTTTCCTACATGGGTAGTAGGCCTGTCGTCACAGAAGTCGTAACTTTAGTGGCTCTGTAGCGCAAGTGTCTGAGAAGATAGTTCTTTTAGCCAGAGGCCGCTAACACGGTTCCCCTTTTCTGAATGGGAAAAGGGCATGTGTAGGATCCCCCCAACCTTTGCATGTGTCTGACACAAGGGTTCTTGCTTTTGCTTGAGCTAACTCTAAATGACCGCTCCTGCAGGTTATCATCAACTTCCCAGACCCTGCACACAAGAGTGACATCGTCCAACTCCGAGGTCCCAAAAACGAGGTGAAGTGCACCGAGTACATGCAAAAGACGGTGGCAGACCTGGTAAGGAGGTCTTCTGCCTGCACTTCCCTCCTCCGTGCCTGGATAACCCTGGGGCAAAGCAGAGCTCTACTGGCTTGGGTAGAGCTAAAACACCTCAAGAGGAGGGAGCTGTCGACGCTGTTTTGGCTGAATGGAGGCAGGGGGTAGTACCTGTTATGGGAAGGCTATAGGGGAACGTCCTTGCCTTTGTTTAGTCTTACAAGTCCCTCGTATAGAGAACTTCCTTGGGTCTAAGCCTCTTTTCAAAAGCTCGTTTATCAGAGTTCCTGAAGTCGGGCCTCCCTTGCCACGACAGTGTAATCTTCAGTTCTCCCTTCCTTTCTCCCTTAGGTTGAAAACAGCTTTTCTATTTCTGTCCCCATCTGCAAACAGTTCCACAAGAACATCGTAGGGAAAGGAGGTGCCAACATCAAGAAGGTGAGATATTGCTCCTAACTCAAGTGCTCGTGATGATCACTGCCTGCAGCAAAATCCCACTGGATGCTCTCTCCTGCCCATTGGTGATGTCCAATATAGCCTGCGAGGGTTTTTCTTCTGACATGGGACGCTTCTGAGATGATTTTTTTTTTTTTTTTCTTTTGTGGCAGATCCGTAAAGAAAGCAACACCAAAATTGATCTCCCAGCAAAGAACAGCAACTCGGAGACAATTGTTATCACAGGCAAGAGGGCAAACTGTGAGGCTGCTCGCCACAGGATAACATCACTTTGGAAGGACCTACAGAAGATGTGCATGTGGCTCAGGAACCGATTGAAGCCATGCTCAAGGAACTGGTGAGCTGGAGTTACTAGTTCCAGTAAGAAACTGGGGGAAGAAGGGGCAACAGAGCAGAGGTGATGAGGTGTTTGTCACATCCATAGGATGTCTTGGCATGCTTAATCGTACTTGCAGGAGACAAATTGTGTGGCCAGGTGGATGACACCCCTTGGTTATGAACCTCATCCATAGCATCCTTGAAAAGTCAGCATTATTTTTTTTCGTGCGGAGAAGGAAGGATTCTCTTGGTTATAGCTGGAGAGGCGTAGAAGTAAGTCTTTTCAATGTTTCATGAGCACAATGCTCTCTTCTCAAAGCAGAGGAATGCTTGTGCTCTGCTGAAGAGCAGAAGTGCTTGTAGCTGACCGCTGGTGAGTCAGTGCCAATAGTGGCAGTAGGCAGTTACTTAGGGCACGAGACAGAAGCGGTGGCCTGTCCTACCTGGCCCTATATATTATAATATAAAATAATGTACATCCATACATATATAGATAGATATAAAAAATATAATTCTTTTTAGATCCACGGGACGGATTACGTAATAATCAAGGCTGACCACCAATTCCACCGACACCTCATTGGCAAGAAAGCAGCTAAACGGTAAGTGGAGTGCCTTTCTAGTCCTTCCCATGCTCACACTCTTCGTGTTTAGTAGATGGTATCAGGGGCTCTGTAGCTCACCCAGTGTGCTGTCTCCATCACATTTCCTCTGCTTTTCTGGAGTGGTGGTGGTACAAGGAGAGAAATGGGCCGTCAGGCCTTGCGATGGCTTGAACGGGTGAAAGTACCTTGGGAGCCTGAACAGTAGTGGAATTACTTTGATGTGTCCTGGAGGAATTTTTTTTTTTTTTTTTTTTTTCCACACGCTGCTCTGTGCGAATGACATTTTAGCAGCCAGTTGTGGGTGGTGGAAATGTGCTTGGTGAGCTTGTCCCTGTAGAGGAATGAAGGCGGTGGGTTGATTAGCATTGATAACACGCAGCTGTGGCCTTGCCTCAGAGGCAGTGGGTTGATTGACATGGACGATGTGCAGGTGTAGCTGGTTCCCGCTAAGGGGTTAAATAGCCCTGTGGCTTGTGGGAGAGGGTGTCAGCTGGAGGAGGAGCAGTGTGGTCTGGCCTCTGGAGGAAGGTGCTACAGCACCGGCAGTAGAATATGGCCAACGCTAAAGCCTTGTTGCGGTCTGCTAGTTTGATAGCACTGCAACGTGTCCCCAGCCAAGAGTTTGGGGTAGAAAGGAACGATTATCCTCTGCTCTAAATGTGATACTGTTTGGGGAAGAAACACGCCTGGCTCTGACAAGGGAACAATGGGCTCTGTAGATGCCACGGTATTTACTTGGACAGGCTCTCGTGTGGCACAGGTCTGCTCTCGCTGAACTCCAGGGGGAAGAGGCAATTTCCCCTGGCTCAACCCTACCCCACCGAGCCCTTCCCAGAGGCGGCTTTACTTCTTCATCAGCCTCTGAGCAGTGATAATCCAGGTGCCTTGCTTCCAGGTCTTTGCCTAGCAGACGGCGTCACCACAGTCCTTGCCTCGAAGTGAACAGGATGAAGGATCTGTACAAGGTGTCTGTGCGCATTCCCCCGGACAACGAGAAGAGCAACCCGATCAGAATGGAAGGAGACCCACAGGGGGTCCCACAGGCCAAGAGCGAGCTGCTGGAACTCGCTTCCCGTATGGTGAGTGGGTAGGACGTGATGTTTGGGAGACTGCAGGGTTTGGGCTCTCGTGTTCCCTTGTAACCTTCTGGTGCGAGTGTGTGCCCCTTGCCCACGGAGCACTTGGATCTCATGACAAGTGCAAGTTCCTCTTCACAAATGTCTTCCCCTGTTCCCTCGGGTAGCCCTTCTCTGTCAACGCAGAGTGAATTTGGTCTGGAGAAAAGAGGGACAGTGCTGGCAAGTAAACCGTCGGGCAGCAAACCGCTAAGTCAAAGTAGATGGCTCTCCGGCTGAACACTCAGTGTGCCCTCTGTTCCCGTCAGGAAAATGAACACGCTGCGGACCTAATCGTTGAGCAGAAATTCCACCGGACCATCACTGGGCAGAAGGCTGAGCGGGTCTGGGAAATCCGGGAGCAATTCCCAGAGGTAAGGCTTTGTAGGAGAGGAGGAATCCAGAGGGGTTCTTTCCTACATGGGTAGTAGGCCTGTCGTCACAGAAGTCGTAACTTTAGTGGCTCTGTAGCGCAAGTGTCTGAGAAGATAGTTCTTTTAGCCAGAGGCCGCTAACACGGTTCCCCTTTTCTGAATGGGAAAAGGGCATGTGTAGGATCCCCCCAACCTTTGCATGTGTCTGACACAAGGGTTCGTGCTTTTGCTTGAGCTAACTCTAAATGACCGCTCCTGCAGGTTATCATCAACTTCCCAGACCCTGCACACAAGAGTGACATCGTCCAACTCCGAGGTCCCAAAAACGAGGTGGAGAAGTGCACCGAGTACATGCAAAAGACGGTGGCAGACCTGGTAAGGAGGTCTTCTGCCTGCACTTCCCTCCTCCGTGCCTGGATAACCCTGGGGCAAAGCAGAGCTCTACTGGCTTGGGTAGAGCTAAAACACCTCAAGAGGAGGGAGCTGTCGACGCTGTTTTGGCTGAATGGAGGCAGGGGGTAGTACCTGTTATGGGAAGGCTATAGGGGAACGTCCTTGCCTTTGTTTAGTCTTACAAGTCCCTCGTATAGAGAACTTCCTTGGGTCTAAGCCTCTTTTCAAAAGCTCGTTTATCAGAGTTCCTGAAGTCGGGCCTCCCTTGCCACGACAGTGTAATCTTCAGTTCTCCCTTCCTTTCTCCCTTAGGTTGAAAACAGCTTTTCTATTTCTGTCCCCATCTGCAAACAGTTCCACAAGAACATCGTAGGGAAAGGAGGTGCCAACATCAAGAAGGTGAGATATTGCTCCTAACTCAAGTGCTCGTGATGATCACTGCCTGCAGCAAAATCCCACTGGATGCTCTCTCCTGCCCATTGGTGGTGTCCAATATAGCCTGCGAGGGTTTTTCTTCTGACATGGGACACTTCTGAGATGATTTTTTTTTTTTTTCCTTTGTGGCAGATCCGTAAAGAAAGCAACACCAAAATTGATCTCCCAGCAAAGAACAGCAACTCGGAGACAATTGTTATCACAGGCAAGAGGGCAAACTGTGAGGCTGCTCGCCACAGGATAACATCACTTTGGAAGGACCTACAGAAGATGTGCATGTGGCTCAGGAACCGATTGAAGCCATGCTCAAGGAACTGGTGAGCTGGAGTTACTAGTTCCAGTAAGAAACTGGGGGAAGAAGGGGCAACAGAGCAGAGGTGATGAGGTGTTTGTCACATCCATAGGATGTCTTGGCATGCTTAATCGAACTTGCAGGAGACAAATTGTGTGGCCAGGTGGATGACACCCCTTGGTTATGAACCTCATCCATAGCATCCTTGAAAAGTCAGCATTAATTTTTTTGGTGCGGAGAAGGAAGGATTCTCTTGGTTATAGCTGGAGAGGCATAGAAGTCAGTCTTTTCAATGTTTCATGAGCACAATGCTCTCTTCTCAAAGCAGAGGAATGCTTGTGCTCTGCTGAAGAGCAGAAGTGCTTGTAGCTGACCGCTGGTGAGTCAGTGCCAATACTGGCAGTAGGCAGTTACTTAGGGCACGAGACAGAAGCGGTGGCCTGTCCTACCTGGCCCTATATAATATATATATATGTATGTATGTGCGTACAATATTATATATATATAAAATTCTTTTATATCCACGGGATGGATTACGCAGTAATCAAGGCTGAGCACCAATTCCACCGACACCTCATTGGCAAGTGTGAAGAGGAAGATGAAGCCCAAGGCTCACAGTATCGGTGGACCTCATTTGATGGTGCCTCCGTGTGGTTTGGCTATTCAGCTGAATACCTGAATGCCGGTTGGGATGGCGATGATTATAGTGGCGGAGATGAAGTATGATCGGCTGTCTACGTCTATTCCGACAGTGAATATGTGGTGGGCTCATACGACAAAGCCCAGGAATCCAATCGATAGTATAGCTCAGACTATTCCTATGTAGCCGAATGGTTCTTTTTTGCCTGCGTAATACGTTACAACATGTGAGATGATTCCAAAGCCGTGAAGGATTAAGATGTAAACTTCCTGGTGGCCAAAGAATCAGAACAGGTGCTGGTAGAGAATGGGGTCTCCCCCTCCAGCGGGGTCAAAGAATGTAGTGTTTAGGTTTCGGTCGGTCAGTAGTATGGTGATGCCGGCGGCCAGGACTGGAAGTGAGGGCACTAGGAGTATGGATCATACGAATAGGGGAGTTGGATATTGCGATAAGGCAGGGGGGGTTATGTTAATGGCTGTTGTGTTAAAGTTGATGGCCCCTAAGATGGAAGACACACCTGCGAGGTGTAGGGAGAAGATGGCTAGGTCTACTGAGGCGCCAGCATGGGCTAGGTTGCCTGCTAGGGGCGGGTATATGGTTCATCCTGTTCCGACTCCAGCTTCTACTGTGGAGGACGCTAGGAGCAGTAGGAAGGACGGAGGAAGTAGTTCAGAAACCGATGTTGTTTATGCGGGGGAATGCTATGTCTGGGGCTCCAGTTATAAGGGGGACTAGTCAGTTTCCAAACCCTTCGATTATAATGGCTATAACTGTGAAGAAGATTCTTACGAAGGCATGGGCGGTGATGATGACATTGTAGATTTGGTCGTCTCCTAGGAGAGTTCCTGGTTGGCCAAGTTCTGCTCGAATAAGGAGGCTGAGGGCGGTACTCGGCTATGCCTGCCCATGCTCCGAAGAGTAGGTATAGGGTGCCGATGTCATTGTGGTTTGTTGAAACTAGTCATCGGTTGATGAAGGTCACGGGTCAGGTGGCTGAGTGTTTAGGCGTTAGGCTGTAGTCCTTTTTACAGAGGTTGAATTCCTCTTCTTATCGACTCTGTGGTGAAGTTCATGTTGAGTTGCAAACTCATTGATGTACGCTGAGAGTGTGCCGGAGTCTGGTAGACAGAAGCTCGTTGGTTTGAGCGTCTAGCTGTTAATTAGAAGTTTATGGGATCGAGGCCCGTCTGTCTAGGCTTATCGTGGAGGCCCTAGCTGAATTAGAGTATCTGCGTTGCATTTAGATGGTGCAGGTTTAGTGTCCTGCGGGCCTTAGTGGTGTGGGCAGAAACTAAGAGGATTTAACTCTTAGTTAAGGCTTTGAAGGCCTTCGGTTTGGTAGGCAGGGGATCCTAAGTTTCTTAGGTAACGGTCAGGATTGCGGGAGAAGGGGGGAGAAGGAGGACTGACAGAGAAATTAAGGTAGCAATTGGTGTGCCTGTGGATTTGTTATTGTATCATTGTTTTATGAAGCTTGTAGAGTTTGGTGGGAGTGTGGAGCAATATGCAAGGCGTAAGTAGAAAAATAAACCTTGTAGGGAGAGTATTGAAATAATTATGGCTGCGGTTGATATCTCTTGCTTAGTTAGTTCCTGGATAATGAGTCATTTTGGTAAAAAGCCAGGGAGTGGGGGCAGGCCGGCTAGGGATAGTAGTGCTAGCGTCAAGGATGCGTTTAGTGATGGTATTTTTGTTCAGGAGGTTATTATTGTGGATAGTTTTGAGGAGTTGGTTGTGTTGAGGGCTAAGAAAATGGAGGCGGTTCTTAAGGAGTATGGGTAGAAGGTTATTAATGTTAGCTTGGGGTTGTATATGAGGATGATGGTTATTCAGCCTAGGTGGGCGATCGATGAGAAAGCTAGGACTTTTCGGATTTGTGTTTGGTTAAGTCCTGTTCGCCCTCCGATGGCTGCGGATGCAATGGCCACGGTTGTCAGTAGGAGTGGGTTCAGTGAGGGGGCAGTTAAGAAAAGAAGAGTGAGTGGGGGGAGTTTTATTCATGTAGAGACGAGTAGGGCAGTGGTTATAGGTGAGCCTTGTATGACCTCTGGACATCAGGAGTGAAAGGGTACTAGGCCTAGTTTTATTGCGACTGCTGTAGTTAGTAGTAGGGAGGCTGTTGGGTGGCTTAGTCGCGGAATGTCTCATTGTCCGGTGAACTGTGCGTTGATTGTGCTTGAGAAGAGGATTAATGCGGAGGCGGTTGCTTGGACGAGAAAGTATTTGATTGCAGCTTCCATAGCTCGAGGGTGGTGTGATTTTGAAAGGAAGGGGATAATGGCAAGGGTGTTGATTTCTAGTCCAGGCCAGGCTAGCAGTCAGTGGTTGCTTGAAATTGTGATGGTTGTTCCTAGTAGAAGGCTTAAGGAGAACGTTAGTTTTGTGACGGGGCTCATTTAGTAGAGGAAGAGGTTAAACCATCATTTTCGGGGTATGGGCCCGATAGCTTTTGTTTAGCTGACCCTACTGGGAAGTAATATAAGGGGAGTATGGAGCGCTTTGATCTCTTCTGTGCAGGTTCAATTCCTGTCTTCCTAAGGTTTTCAACGGAGACAATGGGATTCGGACATAGAGACGGTCTCCGGTTCACCTCAAACAGGAGAACTGAATGCAGTTGTTCGTGTTTTCCGAGAATGGAATGTACCACTCCACCTTGTTACTGATTCTGCTTATGTTGCAGGTATTGTTCCACAAGCTGAAGCTTCTGTGCTGCGGAGTGTTTCGCATTCACAACCCTTTACCCTGTTACAGGAACTTATTTTCCTTTTGGACTCTCGATCTGCGCCTTATTTTGTTATGCATATTAGGTCTCATACCTCGCTACCTGGTTTTCTTGCAGAAGGCAATCGACGAGCTGACCTATTGCCGTGACCAGTTCAAGTACTGCCAGACCGTATTGCACAAGCTAAGCGAAGGCACTCTTTTTTTCCATCGAAACGCTGGAGCTCTTAAGCGACAGTTTGGCCTTGCTGCTCAACAAGCATCAAGTATTATTGCTGTCTGTCCCGATTGTCAAAAACATTCTTTCCCATCAGTTGCTGCAGGAGCTAATCCTAGAGGATTACAAAGCCTACCGTTATGGCAAACAGATGTCACGCATGATTCTGAATTTGGTAGCCTTAAATATATCCACTCTTCCATTGATACATTTCCAGGTGCCTTGGTTGCCTCGTGTCACACAGGAGAAAAGGCACGAGCTGTTCGTAGACATTTAATGCGTGCTTTTGCTGCTTTAGGTATTCCCTTAAGCTGGACCGTTGTCGGTCTTTATCTTTACGTTTCAACAACTGTAAAAACCTCTTTTGCCCTATGGGGTAGAACTCACATTACCGGCATTGCTCATTCCCCCACCGGTCGATCTCTCATTGAAGGGTCTCATCGGTCTCTGAAACGTTTATGACAACAACAAAAAGGGGGAATGGGCATGGCTATTCCCGAGGAACGGTTACAGAAAGCGTTGTATGTTTTTAATTTTTTGAATTGTTCTTGAATAGATAACGACCCACCGATAGGTCGACGTTTCACTGCAGCTACCTCCGTCGAGGCACGGGTTAAAGGCCCGGTATCGGTCCGAGATGCAGAAACAGGTAAAATTATGGGACCATATCCTCTTGTTACACGGGGAAAAGGTTATGCTTGTGTCTCTACAGAAAAAGGACCTAGATGGATCCCAGCGAAGAATGTAAGACCTTTCCGTGAACCTTTACCGCAGGCAGCCGATACCGACACCGACGCTACAGAATGAAATAAAAACTGTGTGAGGATTACTGTTTTGCATTAATGTTAGATACCCAAAATCAGGACATAGGATATAGATTTCGCTTTTTACAGCGCCTAGAACGAGCACTATCACCCTGGATCAAGCCACTGAACAGAGGTAATACTCTCGGACCAAGCGGGGGAACGGGACGACTCATTGTCCATGGAACGATGATTCCATTGACACTGATAAGGGGAAGGGAGGATTCATAATGAGAGAACAACTAGGTATTACGAAGGAGAACAGGAACGATAAACATGGTTATTTAGTGTTTAATAGGTGTCTGCACGCTTGTCGAGATATCTAGTTAGGTAACTACAGGAGTGGTTTCTGCCCTGAGCCTGGTGGCGCGCACAGCTGCGGCTTGTGTCCTGGCTCAGAGATGTAAACAGGGGCTTCTCTGTTAGGGTAAAGTGTCTCTCTTTGCATCAAAAGGAGGGAATGAAGGGGATGACCCCAGAGGTATGTTCAGAGAAGGCATGCTATGTTTCGAACTTTTTGACGGAAACGGTTCTTGTTTGGTGTGCCCTTCCGCCTACGTATAACGTTAATCCAAAAGAAGGTGATGTTGTTTACACTTTGCATGTCGAGCATTGTCTTTCTGTAGATGCTAATGTAGTAGGAGGCTAGGATGGGAACGTGTCACAGCGCTTCTTCTCTTATGCAGAGTAACAGCAGGGAAAGCATTAAAGAGTTCAATCACCTTGTTTGGTAGGCAGTTAAGCATGTGAGTCAAAATTGCCGCTGCTTTTTGTTGTTGGTTCAAGGACGTGGCTGTGAGGATTTTGATGGTATGTGCTGCGTGGATTTTAGGCGCCCCACTGCAGCAACATGTTATCAAAATCTGAGAAAATTTCAGCCTTTTCTGGCATCCATTCACTCGATTGGCAGTGTTGTTTGTTTGCTATTACCTTGGTTGCTGTCATGTTTGCAAGGGCCCTGCGGAACATGGCAAACCTGGTACTAGCTGTTCAAAAACAAAAAGGTGAAATTGTAGAATTGTACGGAACAAAGGCAGTGGGTTATTTTGACAGTGATAATATGTCTTAGTTGGTTTTTTATTTGTTCTGTTGCTTAGGCCTTGTTTTTCCTCGTTCGCTTTCAAAGGTTCTTTTGTGCAACAGGAAGGGGGGGAGGTGCAGGAGCGGGCTGGAAACTAGGACCACGCGTGGCAATCGGTCAGCTGAGGGGAGTGTGCTCGAGCTTGTCTAGACAACAATTAACAACATGATGGGGCATGTTTACAGAGCACAGGGGAGTGGGAGACGGATGGCGCCAAGGAAAGGTAACACCTTGCTGTTAAGTGCCGGTAGTTAACCACCAATCAGGGATTGCCTAGTATGCAAGGCTTAGCCTCAAGAAGCAATTGGTTTAAAACGCGCAGCTTCTGCAAGCGTATAAAACCTCGTGCTTCTGCACAACGCATTGACATTTGCTTGCATCAAGCTGCGTCCCGTCTCTTCATTGGCCGCAGTCAGGTTTACTAGGATCATCTTTAGGTTGGCCTTAGGGGTATCTCGGGCTTACGACAGCTTAGCTGTGTTTCGGTTTCCTAGTTATTCTGACAGGCTCTGGTCCACTCTCTACGCCGTGTGACTGTTGGCTTGGGTTTCTGGTGTGACCGCGGCGGCTGGCACGAGATTTACCAACCCTGAAGGTTGCCGTGACTAAGTCAAGCTTGCGCTTCTTGCTTACTGTTAATTACTGCTGAGTGCCCGTGGGGGTGTGGCTGAGCAAGGCGTCTTGGGCTACAGTTGGTAGCGTGTGCCTGATGCCTGCTCCTTCGGTCTTAGCAGGAGGCCTAGGGCATTTACACTGGGCCGCAGATACTTGCACGTCTAGGTCTAGCAGGAGCCAACCGTAAGGTTAGGGCTAAGTCTTTTGTCCTCGGCTTTCATATTGGACGCCATCTTGGCATCTTCAGTGCCACGCTTTGGATTAAGCTACGGGGACGTGGTTTCGTTGGTTTCGTTGGCTTCGTTGGCTGTTTGGGCGCCTATAGTCTTAGGGGCGTGTGTGTATGGGGGGTTTGGGTTAATATGATTTTAGTGCTGAGGTTTTGGGTAGGTGGTGTTTATGGGATATATAAGATGTTAAGGAGAAGGCTAGGTTTGAGCGGTAAAGGTGTTAGAGGTTCTCGTGGTTGAATTGTACAGCAATAGTTTGTCAAGCTGTAGGTCCCGGGGAGGTGCCGGGCGAGAACATACAGGTCGAATAACTTCCCATCCACCTTCACACAAACTGTTTAACGTTGATTTTCGTCTGATGTTAAAACCCAGAAGAAGCGAACAACCCTTACCGGCGCTTACTGTGTTTACAGATGGATCGGGCCAATCGCATAAATCTGTTCTTCTGTGGTGGGATGATCAACGGAGGCAATGGGATTCGGACATAGAGACGGTCTCCGGTTCACCTCAAACAGGAGAACTGAATGCAGTTGTTCGTGTTTTCCGAGAATGGAATGTACCACTCCACCTTGTTACTGATTCTGCTTATGTTGCAGGTATTGTTCCACAAGCTGAAGCTTCTGTGCTGCGGAGTGTTTCGCATTCACAACTCTTTACCCTGTTACAGGAACTTATTTTCCTTTTGGACTCTCGATCTGCGCCTTATTTTGTTATGCATATTAGGTCTCATACCTCGCTACCTGGTTTTCTTGCAGAAGGCAATCGACGAGCTGACCTATTGCCGTGACCAGTTCAAGTACTGCCAGACCGTATTGCACAAGCTAAGCGAAGGCACTCTTTTTTTCCATTGAAACGCTGGAGCTCTTAAGCGACAGTTTGGCCTTGCTGCTCAACAAGCATCAAGTATTATTGCTGTCTGTCCCGACTGTCAAAAACATTCTTTCCCATCAGTTGCTGCAGGAGCTAATCCTAGAGGATTACAAAGCCTACCGTTATGGCAAACAGATGTCACGCATGATTCTGAATTTGGTAGCCTTAAATATATCCACTCTTCCATTGATACATTTTCAGGTGCCTTGGTTGCCTCGTGTCACACAGGAGAAAAGGCACGAGCTGTTCGTAGACATTTAATGCGTGCTTTTGCTGCTTTAGGTATTCCCTTAAGCTGGACCGTTATCGGTCTTTATCTTTACGTTTCAACAACTGTAAAAACCTCTTTTGCCCTATGGGGTAGAACTCACATTACCGGCATTGCTCATTCCCCCACCGGTCGATCTCTCATTGAAGGGTCTCATCGGTCTCTGAAACGTTTATGACAACAACAAAAAGGGGGAATGGGCATGGCTATTCCCGAGGAACGGTTACAGAAAGCGTTGTATGTTTTTAATTTTTTGAATTGTTCTTGAATAGATAACGACCCACCGATAGGTCGACGTTTCACTGCAGCTACCTCCGTCGAGGCACGGGTTAAAGGCCCGGTATCGGTCCGAGATGCAGAAACAGGTAAAATTATGGGACCATATCCTCTTGTTACACGGGGAAAAGGTTATGCTTGTGTCTCTACAGAAAAAGGACCTAGATGGATCCCAGCGAAGAATGTAAGACCTTTCCGTGAACCTTTACCGCAGGCAGCCGATACCGACACCGACGCTACAGAATGAAATAAAAACTGTGTGAGGATTACTGTTTTGCATTAATGTTAGATACCCAAAATCAGGACATAGGATATAGATTTCGCTTTTTACAGCGCCTAGAACGAGCACTATCACCCTGGATCAAGCCACTGAACAGAGGTAATACTCTCGGACCAAGCGGGGGAACGGGACGACTCATTGTCCATGGAACGATGATTCCATTGACACTGATAAGGGGAAGGGAGGATTCATAATGAGAGAACAACTAGGTATTACGAAGGAGAACAGGAACGATAAACATGGTTATTTAGTGTTTAATAGGTGTCTGCACGCTTGTCGAGATATCTAGTTAGGTAACTACAGGAGTGGTTTCTGCCCTGAGCCTGGTGGCGCGCACAGCTGCGGCTTGTGTCCTGGCTCAGAGATGTAAACAGGGGCTTCTCTGTTAGGGTAAAGTGTCTCTCTTTGCATCAAAAGGAGGGAATGAAGGGGATGACCCCAGAGGTATGTTCAGAGAAGGCATGCTATGTTTCGAACTTTTTGACGGAAACGGTTCTTGTTTGGTGTGCCCTTCCGCCTACGTATAACGTTAATCCAAAAGAAGGTGATGTTGTTTACACTTTGCATGTCGAGCATTGTCTTTCTGTAGATGCTAATGTAGTAGGAGGCTAGGATGGGAACGTGTCGCAGCGCTTCTTCTCTTATGCAGAGTAACAGCAGGGAAAGCATTAAAGAGTTCAATCACCTTGTTTGGTAGGCAGTTAAGCATGTGAGTCAAAATTGCCGCTGCTTTTTGTTGTTGGTTCAAGGACGTGGCTGTGAGGATTTTGATGGTATGTGCTGCGTGGATTTTAGGCGCCCCACTGCAGCAACATGTTATCAAAATCTGAGAAAATTTCAGCCTTTTCTGGCATCCATTCACTCGATTGGCAGTGTTGTTTGTTTGCTATTACCTTGGTTGCTGTCATGTTTGCAAGGGCCCTGCGGAACATGGCAAACCTGGTACTAGCTGTTCAAAAACAAAAAGGGGAAATTGTAGAATTGTACGGAACAAAGGCAGTGGGTTATTTTGACAGTGATAATATGTCTTAGTTGGTTTTTTATTTGTTCTGTTGCTTAGGCCTTGTTTTTCCTCGTTTGCTTTCAAAGGTTCTTTTGTGCAACAGGAAGGGGGAGGTGCAGGAGCGGGCTGGAAACTAGGACCACGCGTGGCAATCGGTCAGCTGAGGGGAGTGTGCTCGAGCTTGTCTAGACAACAATTAACAACATGATGGGGCATGTTTACAGAGCACAGGGGAGTGGGAGACGGATGGCGCCAAGGAAAGGTAACACCTTGCTGTTAAGTGCCGGTAGTTAACCACCAATCAGGGATTGCCTAGTATGCAAGGCTTAGCCTCAAGAAGCAATTGGTTTAAAACGCGCAGCTTCTGCAAGCGTATAAAACCTCGTGCTTCTGCACAACGCATTGACATTTGCTTGCATCAAGCTGCGTCCCGTCTCTTCATTGGCCGCAGTCAGGTTTACTAGGATCATCTTTAGGTTGGCCTTAGGGGTATCTCGGGCTTACGACAGCTTAGCTGTGTTTCGGTTTCCTAGTTATTCTGACAGGCTCTGGTCCACTCTCTACGCCGTGTGACTGTTGGCTTGGGTTTCTGGTGTGACCGCGGCGGCTGGCACGAGATTTACCAACCCTGAAGGTTGCCGTGACTAAGTCAAGCTTGCGCTTCTTGCTTACTGTTAATTACTGCTGAGTGCCCGTGGGGGTGTGGCTGAGCAAGGCGTCTTGGGCTACAGTTGGTAGCGTGTGCCTGATGCCTGCTCCTTCGGTCTTAGCAGGAGGCCTAGGGCATTTACACTGGGCCGCAGATACTTGCACGTCTAGGTCTAGCAGGAGCCAACCGTAAGGTTAGGGCTAAGTCTTTTGTCCTCGGCTTTCATATTGGACGCCATCTTGGCATCTTCAGTGCCACGCTTTGGATTGTAAGCTACGGGGACGTGGTTTCGTTGGTTTCGTTGGCTTCGTTGGCTGTTTGGGCGCCTATAGTCTTAGGGGCGTGTGTGTATGGGGGGTTTGGGTTAATATGATTTTAGTGCTGAGGTTTTGGGTAGGTGGTGTTTATGGGATATATAAGATGTTAAGGAGAAGGCTAGGTTTGAGCGGTAAAGGTGTTAGAGGTTCTCGTGGTTGAATTGTACAGCAATAGTTTGTCAAGCTGTAGGTCCCGGGGAGGTGCCGGGCGAGAACATACAGGTCGAATAACTTCCCATCCACCTTCACACAAACTGTTTAACGTTGATTTTCGTCTGATGTTAAAACCCAGAAGAAGCGAACAACCCTTACCGGCGCTTACTGTGTTTACAGATGGATCGGGCCAATCGCATAAATCTGTTCTTCTGTGGTGGGATGATCAACGGAGGCAATGGGATTCGGACATAGAGACGGTCTCCGGTTCACCTCAAACAGGAGAACTGAATGCAGTTGTTCGTGTTTTCCGAGAATGGAATGTACCACTCCACCTTGTTACTGATTCTGCTTATGTTGCAGGTATTGTTCCACGAGCTGAAGCTTCTGTGCTGCGGAGTGTTTCGCATTCACAACCCTTTACCCTGTTACAGGAACTTATTTTCCTTTTGGACTCTCGATCTGCGCCTTATTTTGTTATGCATATTAGGTCTCATACCTCGCTACCTGGTTTTCTTGCAGAAGGCAATCGACGAGCTGACCTATTGCCGTGACCAGTTCAAGTACTGCCAGACCGTATTGCACAAGCTAAGCGAAGGCACTCTTTTTTTTCCATCGAAACGCTGGAGCTCTTAAGCGACAGTTTGGCCTTGCTGCTCAACAAGCATCAAGTATTATTGCTGTCTGTCCCGATTGTCAAAAACATTCTTTCCCATCAGTTGCTGCAGGAGTTAATCCTAGAGGATTACAAAGCCTACCGTTATGGGAAACAGATGTCACGCATGATTCTGAATTTGGTAGCCTTAAATATATCCACTCTTCCATTGATACATTTTCAGGTGCCTTGTTTGCCTCGTGTCACACAGGAGAAAAGGCACGAGCCGTTCGTAGACATTTAATGCGTGCTTTTGCTGCTTTAGGTATTCCCTTAAGCTGGACCGTTGTCGGTCTTTATCTTTACGTTTCAACAACTGTAAAAACCTCTTTTGCCCTATGGGGTAGAACTCACATTACCGGCATTGCTCATTCCCCCACCGGTCGATCTCTCATTGAAGGGTCTCATCGGTCTCTGAAACGTTTATGACAACAACAAAAAGGGGGAATGGGCATGGCTGTTCCCGAGGAACGGTTACAGAAAGCGTTGTATGTTTTTAATTTTTTGAATTGTTCTTGAATAGATAACGGCCCACCGATAGGTCGACGTTTCACTGCAGCTACCTCCGTCGAGGCACGGGTTAAAGGCCCGGTATCGGTCCGAGATGCAGAAACAGGTAAAATTATGGGACCATATCCTCTTGTTACACGGGGAAAAGGTTATGCTTGTGTCTCTACAGAAAAAGGACCTCGATGGATCCCAGCGAAGAATGTAAGACCTTCCCGTGAACCTTTACCGCAGGCAGCTGATAGCGACACCGACGCTACAGAATGAAATAAAAACTGTGTGAGGATTACTGTTTTGCATTAATGTTAGATACCCAAAATCAGGACATAGGATATAGATTTCACTTTTTACAGCGCCTAGAACGAGCACTATCACCCTGGATCAAGCCACTGAACAGAGGTAATACTCTCGGACCAAGCGGGGGAACGGGACGACTCATTGTCCATGGAACGATGATTCCATTGACACTGATAAGGGGAAGGGAGGATTCATAATGAGAGAACAACTAGGTATTACGAAGGAGAACAGGAACGATAAACATGGTTATTTAGTGTTTAATAGGTGTCTGCACGCTTGTCGAGATATCTAGTTAGGTAACTACAGGAGTGGTTTCTGCCCTGAGCCTGGTGGCGCGCACAGCTGCGGCTTGTGTCCTGGCTCAGAGATGTAAACAGGGGCTTCTCTGTTAGGGTAAAGTGTCTCTCTTTGCATCAAAAGGAGGGAATGAAGGGGATGACCCCAGAGGTATGTTCAGAGAAGGCATGCTATGTTTCGAACTTTTTGATGGAAACGGTTCTTGTTTGGTGTGCCCTTCCGCCTACGTATAACGTTAATCCAAAAGAAGGTGATGTTGTTTACACTTTGCATGTCGAGCATTGTCTTTCTGTAGATGCTAATGTAGTAGGAGGCTAGGATGGGAACGTGTCGCAGCGCTTCTTCTCTTATGCAGAGTAACAGCAGGGAAAGCATTAAAGAGTTCAATCACCTTGTTTGGTAGGCAGTTAAGCATGTGAGTCAAAATTGCCGCTGCTTTTTGTTGTTGGTTCAAGGACGTGGCTGTGAGGATTTTGATGGTATGTGCTGCGTGGATTTTAGGCGCCCCACTGCAGCAACATGTTATCAAAATCTGAGAAAATTTCAGCCTTTTCTGGCATCCATTCACTCGATTGGCAGTGTTGTTTGTTTGCTATTACCTTGGTTGCTGTCATGTTTGCAAGGGCCCTGCGGAACATGGCAAACCTGGTACTAGCTGTTCAAAAACAAAAAGGGGAAATTGTAGAATTGTACGGAACAAAGGCAGTGGGTTATTTTGACAGTGATAATATGTCTTAGTTGGTTTTTTATTTGTTCTGTTGCTTAGGCCTTGTTTTTCCTCGTTCGCTTTCAAAGGTTCTTTTGTGCAACAGGAAGGGGGAGGTGCAGGAGCGGGCTGGAAACTAGGACCACGCGTGGCAATCGGTCAGCTGAGGGGAGTGTGCTCGAGCTTGTCTAGACAACAATTAACAACATGATGGGGCATGTTTACAGAGCACAGGGGAGTGGGAGACGGATGGCGCCAAGGAAAGGTAACACCTTGCTGTTAAGTGCCGGTAGTTAACCACCAATCAGGGATTGCCTAGTATGCAAGGCTTAGCCTCAAGAAGCAATTGGTTTAAAACGCGCAGCTTCTGCAAGCGTATAAAACCTCGTGCTTCTGCACAACGCATTGACATTTGCTTGCATCAAGCTGCGTCCCGTCTCTTCATTGGCCGCAGTCAGGTTTACTAGGATCATCTTTAGGTTGGCCTTAGGGGTATCTCGGGCTTACGACAGCTTAGCTGTGTTTCGGTTTCCTAGTTATTCTGACAGGCTCTGGTCCACTCTCTACGCCGTGTGACTGTTGGCTTGGGTTTCTGGTGTGACCGCGGCGGCTGGCACGAGATTTACCAACCCTGAAGGTTGCCGTGACTAAGTCAAGCTTGCGCTTCTTGCTTACTGTTAATTACTGCTGAGTGCCCGTGGGGGTGTGGCTGAGCAAGGCGTCTTGGGCTACAGTTGGTAGCGTGTGCCTGATGCCTGCTCCTTCGGTCTTAGCAGGAGGCCTAGGGCATTTACACTGGGCCGCAGATACTTGCACGTCTAGGTCTAGCAGGAGCCAACCGTAAGGTTAGGGCTAAGTCTTTTGTCCTCGGCTTTCATATTGGACGCCATCTTGGCATCTTCAGTGCCACGCTTTGGATTGTAAGCTACGGGGACGTGGTTTCGTTGGTTTCGTTGGCTTCGTTGGCTGTTTGGGCGCCTATAGTCTTAGGGGCGTGTGTGTATGGGGGGTTTGGGTTAATATGATTTTAGTGCTGAGGTTTTGGGTAGGTGGTGTTTATGGGATATATAAGATGTTAAGGAGAAGGCTAGGTTTGAGCGGTAAAGGTGTTAGAGGTTCTCGTGGTTGAATTGTACAGCAATAGTTTGTCAAGCTGTAGGTCCCGGGGAGGTGCCGGGCGAGAACATACAGGTCGAATAACTTCCCATCCACCTTCACACAAACTGTTTAACGTTGATTTTCGTCTGATGTTAAACCCCAGAAGAAGCGAACAACCCTTACCGGCGCTTACTGTGTTTACAGATGGATCGGGCCAATCGCATAAATCTGTTCTTCTGTGGTGGGATGATCAACGGAGGCAATGGGATTCGGACATAGAGACGGTCTCCGGTTCACCTCAAACAGGAGAACTGAATGCAGTTGTTCGTGTTTTCCGAGAATGGAATGTACCACTCCACCTTGTTACTGATTCTGCTTATGTCGCAGGTATTGTTCCACGAGCTGAAGCTTCTGTGCTGCGGAGTGTTTCGCATTCACAACCCTTTACCCTGTTACAGGAACTTATTTTCCTTTTGGACTCTCGATCTGCGCCTTATTTTGTTATGCATATTAGGTCTCATACCTCGCTACCTGGTTTTCTTGCAGAAGGCAATCGACGAGCTGACCTATTGCCGTGACCAGTTCAAGTACTGCCAGACCGTATTGCACAAGCTAAGCGAAGGCACTCTTTTTTTCCATCGAAACGCTGGAGCTCTTAAGCGACAGTTTGGCCTTGCTGCTCAACAAGCATCAAATATTATTGCTGTCTGTCCCGATTGTCAAAAACATTCTTTCCCATCAGTTGCTGCAGGAGTTAATCCTAGAGGATTACAAAGCCTACCGTTATGGCAAACAGATGTCACGCATGATTCTGAATTTGGTAGCCTTAAATATATCCACTCTTCCATTGATACATTTTCAGGTGCCTTGGTTGCCTCGTGTCACACAGGAGAAAAGGCACGAGCTGTTCGTAGACATTTAATGCGTGCTTTTGCTGCTTTAGGTATTCCCTTAAGCTGGACCGTTATCGGTCTTTATCTTTACGTTTCAACAACTGTAAAAACCTCTTTTGCCCTATGGGGTAGAACTCACATTACCGGCATTGCTCATTCCCCCACCGGTCGATCTCTCATTGAAGGGTCTCATCGGTCTCTGAAACGTTTATGACAACAACAAAAAGGGGGAATGGGCATGGCTGTTCCCGAGGAACGGTTACAGAAAGCGTTGTATGTTTTTAATTTTTTGAATTGTTCTTGAATAGATAACGACCCACCGATAGGTCGACGTTTCACTGCAGCTACCTCCGTCGAGGCACGGGTTAAAGGCCCGGTATCGGTCCGAGATGCAGAAACAGGTAAAATTATGGGACCATATCCTCTTGTTACACGGGGAAAAGGTTATGCTTGTGTCTCTACAGAAAAAGGACCTCGATGGATCCCAGCGAAGAATGTAAGACCTTTCCGTGAACCTTTACCGCAGGCAGCTGATACCGACACCGACGCTACAGAATGAAATAAAAACTGTGTGAGGATTACTGTTTTGCATTAATGTTAGATACCCAAAATCAGGACATAGGATATAGATTTCGCTTTTTACAGCGCCTAGAACGAGCACTATCACCCTGGATCAAGCCACTGAACAGAGGTAATACTCTCGGACCAAGCGGGGGAAAGGGACGACTCATTGTCCATGGAACGATGATTCCATTGACACTGATAAGGGGAAGGGAGGATTCATAATGAGAGAACAACTAGGTATTATGAAGGAGAACAGGAACTCGGGGAAGAAGGGGTAACAGAGCAGAGGTGATGAGGTGTTTGTCACATCCATAGGATGTCTTGGCATGCTTAATCGTACTTGCAGGAGACAAATTGTGTGGCCAGGTGGATGACACCCCTTGGTTATGAACCTCATCCATAGCATCCTTGAAAAGTCAGCATTAATTTTTTTGGTGCGGAGAAGGAAGGATTCTCTTGGTTATAGCTGGAGAGGCATAGAAGTCAGTCTTTTCAATGTTTCATGAGCACAATGCTCTCTTCTCAAAGCAGAGGAATGCTTGTGCTCTGCTGAAGAGCAGAAGTGCTTGTAGCTGACCGCTGGTGAGTCAGTGCCAATAGTGGCAGTAGGCAGTTACTTAGGGCACGAGACAGAAGCGGTGGCCTGTCCTACCTGGCCCTATATATTATAATATAAAATAATGTACATCCATACATATATAGATAGATATAAAAGATATAATTCTTTTTAGATCCACGGGACGGATTACGCAATAATCAAGGCTGACCACCAATTCCACCGACACCTCATTGGCAAGAAAGCAGCTAAACGGTAAGTGGAGTGCCTTTCTAGTCCTTCCCATGCTCACACTCTTCGTGTTTAGTAGATGGTATCAGGGGCTCTGTAGCTCACCCAGTGTGCTGTCTCCATCACATTTCCTCTGCTTTTCTGGAGTGGTGGTGGTACAAGGAGAGAAATGGGCCATCAGGCCTTGCGATGGCTTGAACGGGTGAAAGTACCTTGGGAGCCTGAACAGTAGTGGAATTACTTTGATGTGTCCTGGAGGAATTTTTTTTTTTTTTTTTTTCCACACGTTGCTCTGTGCGAATGACATTTTAGCAGCCAGTTGTGGGTGGTGGAAATGTGCTTGGTGAGCTTGTCCCTGTAGAGGAATGAAGGCGGTGGGTTGATTAGCATTGATAACACGCAGCTGTGGCCTTGCCTCAGAGGCAGTGGGTTGATTGACATGGGCGATGTGCAGGTGTAGCTGGTTCCCGCTAAGGGGTTAAATAGCCCTGTGGCTTGTGGGAGAGGGTGTCAGCTGGAGGAGGAGCAGTGTGGTCTGGCCTCTGGAGGAAGGTGCTACAGCACCGGCAGTAGAATATGGCCAACGCTAAAGCCTTGTTGCGGTCTGCTAGTTTGATAGCACTGCAACGTGTCCCCAGCCAAGAGTTTGGGGTAGAAAGGAACGATTATCCTCTGCTCTAAATGTGATCCTGTTTGGGGAAGAAACACGCCTGGCTCTGACAAGGGAACAATGGGCTCTGTAGATGCCACGGTATTTACTTGGACAGGCTCTCGTGTGGCACAGGTCTGCTCTCGCTGAACTCCAGGGGGAAGAGGCAATTTCCCCTGGCTCAACCCTACCCCACCGAGCCCTTCCCAGAGGCGGCTTTACTTCTTCATCAGCCTCTGAGCAGTGATAATCCAGGTGCCTTGCTTCCAGGTCTTTGCCTAGCAGACGGCGTCACCACAGTCCTTGCCTCGAAGTGAACAGGATGAAGGATCTGTACAAGGTGTCTGTGCGCATTCCCCCGGACAACGAGAAGAGCAACCCGATCAGAATGGAAGGAGACCCACAGGGGGTCCCACAGGCCAAGAGCGAGCTGCTGGAACTCGCTTCCCGTATGGTGAGTGGGTAGGACGTGATGTTTGGGAGACTGCAGGGTTTGGGCTCTCGTGTTCCCTTGTAACCTTCTGGTGCGAGTGTGTGCCCCTTGCCCACGGAGCACTTGGATCTCATGACAAGTGCAAGTTCCTCTTCACAAATGTCTTCCCCTGTTCCCTCGGGTAGCCCTTCTCTGTCAACGCAGAGTGAATTTGGTCTGGAGAAAAGAGGGACAGTGCTGGCAAGTAAACCGTCGGGCAGCAAACCGCTAAGTCAAAGTAGACGGCTCTCCGGCTGAACACTCAGTGTGCCCTCTGTTCCCGTCAGGAAAATGAACACGCTGCGGACCTAATCGTTGAGCAGAAATTCCACCGGACCATCACTGGGCAGAAGGCTGAGCGGGTCTGGGAAATCCGGGAGCAATTCCCAGAGGTAAGGCTTTGTAGGAGAGGAGGAATCCAGAGGGGTTCTTTCCTACATGGGTAGTAGGCCTGTCGTCACAGAAGTCGTAACTTTAGTGGCTCTGTAGCGCAAGTGTCTGAGAAGATAGTTCTTTTAGCCAGAGGCCGCTAACACGGTTCCCCTTTTCTGAATGGGAAAAGGGCATGTGTAGGATCCCCCCAACCTTTGCATGTGTCTGACACAAGGGTTCTTGCTTTTGCTTGAGCTAACTCTAAATGACCGCTCCTGCAGGTTATCATCAACTTCCCAGACCCTGCACACAAGAGTGACATCGTCCAACTCCGAGGTCCCAAAAACGAGGTGGAGAAGTGCACCGAGTACATGCAAAAGACGGTGGCAGACCTGGTAAGGAGGTCTTCTGCCTGCACTTCCCTCCTCCGTGCCTGGATAACCCTGGGGCAAAGCAGAGCTCTACTGGCTTGGGTAGAGCTAAAACACCTCAAGAGGAGGGAGCTGTCGACGCTGTTTTGGCTGAATGGAGGCAGGGGGTAGTACCTGTTATGGGAAGGCTATAGGGGAACGTCCTTGCCTTTGTTTAGTCTTACAAGTCCCTCGTATAGAGAACTTCCTTGGGTCTAAGCCTCTTTTCAAAAGCTCGTTTATCAGAGTTCCTGAAGTCGGGCCTCCCTTGCCACGACAGTGTAATCTTCAGTTCTCCCTTCCTTTCTCCCTTAGGTTGAAAACAGCTTTTCTATTTCTGTCCCCATCTGCAAACAGTTCCACAAGAACATCGTAGGGAAAGGAGGTGCCAACATCAAGAAGGTGAGATATTGCTCCTAACTCAAGTGCTCGTGATGATCACTGCCTGCAGCAAAATCCCACTGGATGCTCTCTCCTGCCCATTGGTGATGTCCAATATAGCCTGCGAGGGTTTTTCTTCTGACATGGGACGCTTCTGAGATGATTTTTTTTTTTTTTTCTTTTGTGGCAGATCCGTAAAGAAAGCAACACCAAAATTGATCTCCCAGCAAAGAACAGCAACTCGGAGACAATTGTTATCACAGGCAAGAGGGCAAACTGTGAGGCTGCTCGCCACAGGATAACATCACTTTGGAAGGACCTACAGAAGATGTGCATGTGGCTCAGGAACCGATTGAAGCCATGCTCAAGGAACTGGTGAGCTGGAGTTACTAGTTCCAGTAAGAAACTGGGGGAAGAAGGGGCAACAGAGCAGAGGTGATGAGGTGTTTGTCACATCCATAGGATGTCTTGGCATGCTTAATCGAACTTGCAGGAGACAAATTGTGTGGCCAGGTGGATGACACCCCTTGGTTATGAACCTCATCCATAGCATCCTTGAAAAGTCAGCATTAATTTTTTTGGTGCGGAGAAGGAAGGATTCTCTTGGTTATAGCTGGAGAGGCATAGAAGTGAGTCTTTTCAATGTTTCATGAGCACAATGCTCTCTTCTCAAAGCAGAGGAATGCTTGTGCTCTGCTGAAGAGCAGAAGTGCTTGTAGCTGACCGCTGGTGAGTCAGTGCCAATAGTGGCAGTAGGCAGTTACTTAGGGCACGAGACAGAAGCGGTGGCCTGTCCTACCTGGCCCTATATATTATAATATAAAATAATGTACATCCATACATATATAGATAGATATAAAAGATATAATTCTTTTTAGATCCACGGGACGGATTACGCAATAATCAAGGCTGACCACCAATTCCACCGACACCTCATTGGCAAGAAAGCAGCTAAACGGTAAGTGGAGTGCCTTTCTAGTCCTTCCCATGCTCACACTCTTCGTGTTTAGTAGATGGTATCAGGGGCTCTGTAGCTCACCCAGTGTGCTGTCTCCATCACATTTCCTCTGCTTTTCTGGAGTGGTGGTGGTACAAGGAGAGAAATGGGCCGTCAGGCCTTGCGATGGCTTGAACGGGTGAAAGTACCTTGGGAGCCTGAACAGTAGTGGAATTACTTTGATGTGTCCTGGAGGAATTTTTTTTTTTTTTTTTTTTCCACACGCTGCTCTGTGCGAATGACATTTTAGCAGCCAGTTGTGGGTGGTGGAAATGTGCTTGGTGAGCTTGTCCCTGTAGAGGAATGAAGGCGGTGGGTTGATTAGCATTGATAACACGCAGCTGTGGCCTTGCCTCAGAGGCAGTGGGTTGATTGACATGGGCGATGTGCAGGTGTAGCTGGTTCCCGCTAAGGGGTTAAATAGCCCTGTGGCTTGTGGGAGAGGGTGTCAGCTGGAGGAGGAGCAGTGTGGTCTGGCCTCTGGAGGAAGGTGCTACAGCACCGGCAGTAGAATATGGCCAACGCTAAAGCCTTGTTGCGGTCTGCTAGTTTGATAGCACTGCAACGTGTCCCCAGCCAAGAGTTTGGGGTAGAAAGGAACGATTATCCTCTGCTCTAAATGTGATACTGTTTGGGGAAGAAACACGCCTGGCTCTGACAAGGGAACAATGGGCTCTGTAGATGCCACGGTATTTACTTGGACAGGCTCTCGTGTGGCACAGGTCTGCTCTCGCTGAACTCCAGGGGGAAGAGGCAATTTCCCCTGGCTCAACCCTACCCCACCGAGCCCTTCCCAGAGGCGGCTTTACTTCTTCATCAGCCTCTGAGCAGTGATAATCCAGGTGCCTTGCTTCCAGGTCTTTGCCTAGCAGACGGCGTCACCACAGTCCTTGCCTCGAAGTGAACAGGATGAAGGATCTGTACAAGGTGTCTGTGCGCATTCCCCCGGACAACGAGAAGAGCAACCCGATCAGAATGGAAGGAGACCCACAGGGGGTCCCACAGGCCAAGAGCGAGCTGCTGGAACTCGCTTCCCGTATGGTGAGTGGGTAGGACGTGATGTTTGGGAGACTGCAGGGTTTGGGCTCTCGTGTTCCCTTGTAACCTTCTGGTGCGAGTGTGTGCCCCTTGCCCACGGAGCACTTGGATCTCATGACAAGTGCAAGTTCCTCTTCACAAATGTCTTCCCCTGTTCCCTCGGGTAGCCCTTCTCTGTCAACGCAGAGTGAATTTGGTCTGGAGAAAAGAGGGACAGTGCTGGCAAGTAAACCGTCGGGCAGCAAACCGCTAAGTCAAAGTAGACGGCTCTCCGGCTGAACACTCAGTGTGCCCTCTGTTCCCGTCAGGAAAATGAACACGCTGCGGACCTAATCGTTCAGCAGAAATTCCACCGGACCATCACTGGGCAGAAGGCTGAGCGGATCTGGGAAATCCGGGAGCAATTCCCAGAGGTAAGGCTTTGTAGGAGAGGAGGAATCCAGAGGGGTTCTTTCCTACATGGGTAGTAGGCCTGTCGTCACAGAAGTCGTAACTTTAGTGGCTCTGTAGCGCAAGTGTCTGAGAAGATAGTTCTTTTAGCCAGAGGCCGCTAACACGGTTCCCCTTTTCTGAATGGGAAAAGGGCATGTGTAGGATCCCCCCAACCTTTGCATGTGTCTGACACAAGGGTTCTTGCTTTTGCTTGAGCTAACTCTAAATGACCGCTCCTGCAGGTTATCATCAACTTCCCAGACCCTGCACACAAGAGTGACATCGTCCAACTCCGAGGTCCCAAAAACGAGGTGGAGAAGTGCACCGAGTACATGCAAAAGACGGTGGCAGACCTGGTAAGGAGGTCTTCTGCCTGCACTTCCCTCCTCCGTGCCTGGATAACCCTGGGGCAAAGCAGAGCTCTACTGGCTTGGGTAGAGCTAAAACACCTCAAGAGGAGGGAGCTGTCGACGCTGTTTTGGCTGAATGGAGGCAGGGGGTAGTACCTGTTATGGGAAGGCTATAGGGGAACGTCCTTGCCTTTGTTTAGTCTTACAAGTCCCTCGTATAGAGAACTTCCTTGGGTCTAAGCCTCTTTTCAAAAGCTCGTTTATCAGAGTTCCTGAAGTCGGGCCTCCCTTGCCACGACAGTGTAATCTTCAGTTCTCCCTTCCTTTCTCCCTTAGGTTGAAAACAGCTTTTCTATTTCTGTCCCCATCTGCAAACAGTTCCACAAGAACATCGTAGGGAAAGGAGGTGCCAACATCAAGAAGGTGAGATATTGCTCCTAACTCAAGTGCTCGTGATGATCACTGCCTGCAGCAAAATCCCACTGGATGCTCTCTCCTGCCCATTGGTGATGTCCAATATAGCCTGCGAGGGTTTTTCTTCTGACATGGGACGCTTCTGAGATGATTTTTTTTTTTTTTTCTTTTGTGGCAGATCCGTAAAGAAAGCAACACCAAAATTGATCTCCCAGCAAAGAACAGCAACTCGGAGACAATTGTTATCACAGGCAAGAGGGCAAACTGTGAGGCTGCTCGCCACAGGATAACATCACTTTGGAAGGACCTACAGAAGATGTGCATGTGGCTCAGGAACCGATTGAAGCCATGCTCAAGGAACTGGTGAGCTGGAGTTACTAGTTCCAGTAAGAAACTGGGGGAAGAAGGGGCAACAGAGCAGAGGTGATGAGGTGTTTGTCACATCCATAGGATGTCTTGGCATGCTTAATCGAACTTGCAGGAGACAAATTGTGTGGCCAGGTGGATGACACCCCTTGGTTATGAAACTCATCCATAGCATCCTTGAAAAGTCAGCATTAATTTTTTTGGTGCGGAGAAGGAAGGATTCTCTTGGTTATAGCTGGAGAGGCATAGAAGTCAGTCTTTTCAATGTTTCATGAGCACAATGCTCTCTTCTCAAAGCAGAGGAATGCTTGTGCTCTGCTGAAGAGCAGAAGTGCTTGTAGCTGACCGCTGGTGAGTCAGTGCCAATAGTGGCAGTAGGCAGTTACTTAGGGCACGAGACAGAAGCGGTGGCCTGTCCTACCTGGCCCTATATATTATAATATAAAATAATGTACATCCATACATATATAGATAGATATAAAAGATATAATTCTTTTTAGATCCACGGGACGGATTACGCAATAATCAAGGCTGACCACCAATTCCACCGACACCTCATTGGCAAGAAAGCAGCTAAACGGTAAGTGGAGTGCCTTTCTAGTCCTTCCCATGCTCACACTCTTCGTGTTTAGTAGATGGTATCAGGGGCTCTGTAGCTCACCCAGTGTGCTGTCTCCATCACATTTCCTCTGCTTTTCTGGAGTGGTGGTGGTACAAGGAGAGAAATGGGCCGTCAGGCCTTGCGATGGCTTGAACGGGTGAAAGTACCTTGGGAGCCTGAACAGTAGTGGAATTACTTTGATGTGTCCTGGAGGAAATTTTTTTTTTTTTTTTTTCCACACGCTGCTCTGTGCGAATGACATTTTAGCAGCCAGTTGTGGGTGGTGGAAATGTGCTTGGTGAGCTTCTCCCTGTAGAGGAATGAAGGCGGTGGGTTGATTAGCATTGATAACACGCAGCTGTGGCCTTGCCTCAGAGGCAGTGGGTTGATTGACATGGGCGATGTGCAGGTGTAGCTGGTTCCCGCTAAGGGGTTAAATAGCCCTGTGGCTTGTGGGAGAGGGTGTCAGCTGGAGGAGGAGCAGTGTGGTCTGGCCTCTGGAGGAAGGTGCTACAGCACCGGCAGTAGAATATGGCCAACGCTAAAGCCTTGTTGCGGTCTGCTAGTTTGATAGCACTGCAACGTGTCCCCAGCCAAGAGTTTGGGGTAGAAAGGAACGATTATCCTCTGCTCTAAATGTGATACTGTTTGGGGAAGAAACACGCCTGGCTCTGACAAGGGAACAATGGGCTCTGTAGATGCCACGGTATTTACTTGGACAGGCTCTCGTGTGGCACAGGTCTGCTCTCGCTGAACTCCAGGGGGAAGAGGCAATTTCCCCTGGCTCAACCCTACCCCACCGAGCCCTTCCCAGAGGCGGCTTTACTTCTTCATCAGCCTCTGAGCAGTGATAATCCAGGTGCCTTGCTTCCAGGTCTTTGCCTAGCAGACGGCGTCACCACAGTCCTTGCCTCGAAGTGAACAGGATGAAGGATCTGTACAAGGTGTCTGTGCGCATTCCCCCGGACAACGAGAAGAGCAACCCGATCAGAATGGAAGGAGACCCACAGGGGGTCCCACAGGCCAAGAGCGAGCTGCTGGAACTCGCTTCCCGTATGGTGAGTGGGTAGGACGTGATGTTTGGGAGACTGCAGGGTTTGGGCTCTCGTGTTCCCTTGTAACCTTCTGGTGCGAGTGTGTGCCCCTTGCCCACGGAGCACTTGGATCTCATGACAAGTGCAAGTTCCTCTTCACAAATGTCTTCCCCTGTTCCCTCGGGTAGCCCTTCTCTGTCAACGCAGAGTGAATTTGGTCTGGAGAAAAGAGGGACAGTGCTGGCAAGTAAACCGTCGGGCAGCAAACCGCTAAGTCAAAGTAGACGGCTCTCCGGCTGAACACTCAGTGTGCCCTCTGTTCCCGTCAGGAAAATGAACACGCTGCGGACCTAATCGTTGAGCAGAAATTCCACCGGACCATCACTGGGCAGAAGGCTGAGCGGGTCTGGGAAATCCGGGAGCAATTCCCAGAGGTAAGGCTTTGTAGGAGAGGAGGAATCCAGAGGGGTTCTTTCCTACATGGGTAGTAGGCCTGTCGTCACAGAAGTCGTAACTTTAGTGGCTCTGTAGCGCAAGTGTCTGAGAAGATAGTTCTTTTAGCCAGAGGCCGCTAACACGGTTCCCCTTTTCTGAATGGGAAAAGGGCATGTGTAGGATCCCCCCAACCTTTGCATGTGTCTGACACAAGGGTTCTTGCTTTTGCTTGAGCTAACTCTAAATGACCGCTCCTGCAGGTTATCATCAACTTCCCAGACCCTGCACACAAGAGTGACATCGTCCAACTCCGAGGTCCCAAAAACGAGGTGGAGAAGTGCACCGAGTACATGCAAAAGACGGTGGCAGACCTGGTAAGGAGGTCTTCTGCCTGCACTTCCCTCCTCCGTGCCTGGATAACCCTGGGGCAAAGCAGAGCTCTACTGGCTTGGGTAGAGCTAAAACACCTCAAGAGGAGGGAGCTGTCGACGCTGTTTTGGCTGAATGGAGGCAGGGGGTAGTACCTGTTATGGGAAGGCTATAGGGGAACGTCCTTGCCTTTGTTTAGTCTTACAAGTCCCTCGTATAGAGAACTTCCTTGGGTCTAAGCCTCTTTTCAAAAGCTCGTTTATCAGAGTTCCTGAAGTCGGGCCTCCCTTGCCACGACAGTGTAATCTTCAGTTCTCCCTTCCTTTCTCCCTTAGGTTGAAAACAGCTTTTCTATTTCTGTCCCCATCTGCAAACAGTTCCACAAGAACATCGTAGGGAAAGGAGGTGCCAACATCAAGAAGGTGAGATACTGCTCCTAACTCAAGTGCTCGTGATGATCACTGCCTGCAGCAAAATCCCACTGGATGCTCTCTCCTGCCCATTGGTGGTGTCCAATATAGCCTGCGAGGGTTTTTCTTCTGACATGGGACACTTCTGAGATGATTTTTTTTTTTTTTCCTTTGTGGCAGATCCGTAAAGAAAGCAACACCAAAATTGATCTCCCAGCAAAGAACAGCAACTCGGAGACAATTGTTATCACAGGCAAGAGGGCAAACTGTGAGGCTGCTCGCCACAGGATAACATCACTTTGGAAGGACCTACAGAAGATGTGCATGTGGCTCAGGAACAGATTGAAGCCATGCTCAAGGAACTGGTGAGCTGGAGTTACTAGTTCCAGTAAGAAACTGGGGGAAGAAGGGGCAACAGAGCAGAGGTGATGAGGTGTTTGTCACATCCATAGGATGTCTTGGCATGCTTAATCGAACTTGCAGGAGACAAATTGTGTGGCCAGGTGGATGACACCCCTTGGTTATGAACCTCATCCATAGCATCCTTGAAAAGTCAGCATTAATTTTTTTGGTGCGGAGAAGGAAGGATTCTCTTGGTTATAGCTGGAGAGGCATAGAAGTCAGTCTTTTCAATGTTTCATGAGCACAATGCTCTCTTCTCAAAGCAGAGGAATGCTTGTGCTCTGCTGAAGAGCAGAAGTGCTTGTAGCTGACCGCTGGTGAGTCAGTGCCAATACTGGCAGTAGGCAGTTACTTAGGGCACGAGACAGAAGCGGTGGCCTGTCCTACCTGGCCCTATATAATATATATATGTATGTATGTGCGTACAATATTATATATATATAAAATTCTTTTTAGATCCACGGGATGGATTACGCAGTAATCAAGGCTGAGCACCAATTCCACCGACACCTTATTGGCAAGTGTGAAGAGGAAGATGAAGCCCAAGGCTCACAGTATCGGTGGATCTCATTTGATGGTGCCTCCGTGTGGTGTGGCTAGTCAGCTGAATACCTGAATGCCGGTTGGGATGGCGATGATTATAGTGGCGGAGATGAAGTATGATCGGCTGTCTACGTCTATTCCGACAGTGAATATGTGGTGGGCTCATATGACAAAGCCCAGGAATCCAATCGATAGTATAGCTCAGACTATTCCTATGTAGCCGAATGGTTCTTTTTTGCCTGCGTAATACGTTACAACATGTGAGATGATTCCAAAGCCGTGAAGGATTAAGATGTAAACTTCCTGGTGGCCAAAGAATCAGAACAGGTGCTGGTAGAGAATGGGGTCTCCCCCTCCAGCGGGGTCAATGAAAAGTGTTTAGGTTTCGGTCGGTCAGTAGTATGGTGATGCCGGCGGCCAGGACTGGAAGTGAGGGCACTAGGAGTATGGATCATACGAATAGGGGAGTTGGATATTGCGATAAGGCAGGGGGGGTTATGTTAATGGCTGTTGTGTTAAAGTTGATGGCCCCTAAGATGGAAGACACACCTGCGAGGTGTAGGGAGAAGATGGCTAGGTCTACTGAGGCGCCAGCATGGGCTAGGTTGCCTGCTAGGGGCGGGTATATGGTTCATCCTGTTCCGACTCCAGCTTCTACTGTGGAGGACGCTAGGAGCAGTAGGAAGGACGGAGGAAGTAGTTCAGAAACTGATGTTGTTTATGCGGGGGAATGCTATGTCTGGGGCTCCAATTATAAGGGGGACTAGTCAGTTTCCAAACCCTTCGATTATAATAGCTATAACTGTGAAGAAGATTCTTACGAAGGCATGGGCGGTGATGATGACATTGTAGATTTGGTCGTCTCCTAGGAGAGTTCCTGGTTGGCCAAGTTCTGCTCGAATAAGGAGGCTGAGGGCGGTACTCGGCTATGCCTGCCCATGCTCCGAAGAGTAGGTATAGGGTGCCGATGTCATTGTGGTTTGTTGAAACTAGTCATCGGTTGATGAAGGTCACGGGTCAGGTGGCTGAGTGTTTAGGCGTTAGGCTGTAGTCCTTTTTACAGAGGTTGAATTCCTCTTCTTATCGACTCTGTGGTGAAGTTCATGTTGAGTTGCAAACTCATTGATGTACGCTGAGAGTGTGCCGGAGTCTGGTAGACAGAAGCTCGTTGGTTTGAGCGTCTAGCTGTTAATTAGAAGTTTATGGGATCGAGGCCCGTCTGTCTAGGCTTATCGTGGAGGCCCTAGCTGAATTAGAGTATCTGCGTTGCATTTAGATGGTGCAGGTTTAGTGTCCTGCGGGCCTTAGTGGTGTGGGCAGAAACTAAGAGGATTTAACTCTTAGTTAAGGCTTTGAAGGCCTTCGGTTTGGTAGGCAGGGGATCCTAAGTTTCTTAGGTAACGGTCAGGATTGCGGGAGAAGGGGGGAGAAGGAGGACTGACAGAGAAATTAAGGTAGCAATTGGTGTGCCTGTGGATTTGTTATTGTATCATTGTTTTATGAAGCTTGTAGTGTTTGGTGGGAGTGTGGAGCAATATGCAAGGCGTAGGTAGAAAAATAAACCTTGTAGGGAGAGTATTGAAATAATTATGGCTGCGGTTGATATCTCTTGCTTAGTTAGTTCCTGGATAATGAGTCATTTTGGTAAAAAGCCAGGGAGTGGGGGCAGGCCGGCTAGGGATAGTAGTGCTAGCGTCAAGGATGCGTTTAGTGATGGTATTTTTGTTCAGGAGGTTATTATTGTGGATAGTTTTGAGGAGTTGGTTGTGTTGAGGGCTAAGAAAATGGAGGCGGTTCTTAAGGAGTATAGGTAGAAGGTTATTAATGTTAGCTTGGGGTTGTATATGAGGATGATGGTTATTCAGCCTAGGTGGGCGATCGATGAGAAAGCTAGGACTTTTCGGATTTGTGTTTGGTTAAGTCCTGTTCGCCCTCCGATGGCTGCGGATGCAATGGCCACGGTTGTCAGTAGGAGTGGGTTCAGTGAGGGGGCAGTTAAGAAAAGAAGAGTGAGTGGGGGGAGTTTTATTCATGTAGAGACGAGTAGGGCAGTGGTTATAGGTGAGCCTTGTATGACCTCTGGACATCAGAAGTGAAAGGGTACTAGGCCTAGTTTTATTGCGACTGCTGTAGTTAGTAGTAGGGAGGCTGTTGGGTGGCTTAGTCGCGGAATGTCTCATTGTCCGGTGAACTGTGCGTTGATTGTGCTTGAGAAGAGGATTAATGCGGAGGCGGTTGCTTGGACGAGAAAGTATTTGATTGCAGCTTCCATAGCTCGAGGGTGGTGTGATTTTGAAAGGAAGGGGATAATGGCAAGGGTGTTGATTTCTAGTCCAGGCCAGGCTAGCAGTCAGTGGTTGCTTGAAATTGTGATGGTTGTTCCTAGTAGAAGGCTTAAGGAGAACGTTAGTTTTGTGACGGGGCTCATTTAGTAGAGGAAGAGGTTAAACCATCATTTTCGGGGTATGGGCCCGATAGCTTTTGTTTAGCTGACCCTACTGGGAAGTAATATAAGGGGAGTATGGAGCGCTTTGATCTCTTCTGTGCAGGTTCAATTCCTGTCTTCCTAAGGTTTTCAACGGAGACAATGGGATTCGGACATAGAGACGGTCTCCGGTTCACCTCAAACAGGAGAACTGAATGCAGTTGTTCGTGTTTTCCGAGAATGGAATGTACCACTCCACCTTGTTACTGATTCTGCTTATGTTGCAGGTATTGTTCCACGAGCTGAAGCTTCTGTGCTGCGGAGTGTTTCGCATTCACAACCCTTTACCCTGTTACAGGAACTTATTTTCCTTTTGGACTCTCGATCTGCGCCTTATTTTGTTATGCATATTAGGTCTCATACCTCGCTACCTGGTTTTCTTGCAGAAGGCAATCGACGAGCTGACCTATTGCCGTGACCAGTTCAAGTACTGCCAGACCGTATTGCACAAGCTAAGCGAAGGCACTCTTTTTTTCCATCGAAACGCTGGAGCTCTTAAGCGACAGTTTGGCCTTGCTGCTCAACAAGCATCAAGTATTATTGCTGTCTGTCCCGATTGTCAAAAACATTCTTTCCCATCAGTTGCTGCAGGAGTTAATCCTAGAGGATTACAAAGCCTACCGTTATGGCAAACAGATGTCACGCATGATTCTGAATTTGGTAGCCTTAAATATATCCACTCTTCCATTGATACATTTTCAGGTGCCTTGGTTGCCTCGTGTCACACAGGAGAAAAGGCACGAGCTGTTTGTAGACATTTAATGCGTGCTTTTGCTGCTTTAGGTATTCCCTTAAGCTGGACCGTTGTCGGTCTTTATCTTTACGTTTCAACAACTGTAAAAACCTCTTTTGCCCTATGGGGTAGAACTCACATTACCGGCATTGCTCATTCCCCCACCGGTCGATCTCTCATTGAAGGGTCTCATCGGTCTCTGAAACGTTTATGACAACAACAAAAAGGGGGAATGGGCATGGCTATTCCCGAGGAACGGTTACAGAAAGCGTTGTATGTTTTTAATTTTTTGAATTGTTCTTTAATAGATAACGACCCACCGATAGGTCGACGTTTCACTGCAGCTACCTCCGTCGAGGCACGGGTTAAAGGCCCGGTATCGGTCCGAGATGCAGAAACAGGTAAAATTATGGGACCATATCCTCTTGTTACACGGGGAAAAGGTTATGCTTGTGTCTCTACAGAAAAAGGACCTAGATGGATCCCAGCGAAGAATGTAAGACCTTTCCGTGAACCTTTACCGCAGGCAGCCGATACCGACACCGACGCTACAGAATGAAATAAAAACTGTGTGAGGATTACTGTTTTGCATTAATGTTAGATACCCAAAATCAGGACATAGGATATAGATTTCGCTTTTTACAGCGCCTAGAACGAGCACTATCACCCTGGATCAAGCCACTGAACAGAGGTAATACTCTCGGACCAAGCGGGGGAACGGGACGACTCATTGTCCATGGAACGATGATTCCATTGACACTGATAAGGGGAAGGGAGGATTCATAATGAGAGAACAACTAGGTATTACGAAGGAGAACAGGAACGATAAACATGGTTATTTAGTGTTTAATAGGTGTCTGCACGCTTGTCGAGATATATAGTTAGGTAACTACAGGAGTGGTTTCTGCCCTGAGCCTGGTGGCGCGCACAGCTGCGGCTTGTGTCCTGGCTCAGAGATGTAAACAGGGGCTTCTCTGTTAGGGTAAAGTGTCTCTCTTTGCATCAAAAGGAGGGAATGAAGGGGATGACCCCAGAGGTATGTTCAGAGAAGGCATGCTATGTTTCGAACTTTTTGACGGAAACGGTTCTTGTTTGGTGTGCCCTTCCGCCTACGTATAACGTTAATCCAAAAGAAGGTGATGTTGTTTACACTTTGCATGTCGAGCATTGTCTTTCTGTAGATGCTAATGTAGTAGGAGGCTAGGATGGGAACGTGTCGCAGCGCTTCTTCTCTTATGCAGAGTAACAGCAGGGAAAGCATTAAAGAGTTCAATCACCTTGTTTGGTAGGCAGTTAAGCATGTGAGTCAAAATTGCCGCTGCTTTTTGTTGTTGGTTCAAGGACGTGGCTGTGAGGATTTTGATGGTATGTGCTGCGTGGATTTTAGGCGCCCCACTGCAGCAACATGTTATCAAAATCTGAGAAAATTTCAGCCTTTTCTGGCATCCATTCACTCGATTGGCAGTGTTGTTTGTTTGCTATTACCTTGGTTGCTGTCATGTTTGCAAGGGCCCTGCGGAACATGGCAAACCTGGTACTAGCTGTTCAAAAACAAAAAGGGGAAATTGTAGAATTGTACGGAACAAAGGCAGTGGGTTATTTTGACAGTGATAATATGTCTTAGTTGGTTTTTTATTTGTTCTGTTGCTTAGGCCTTGTTTTTCCTCGTTCGCTTTCAAAGGTTCTTTTGTGCAACAGGAAGGGGGAGGTGCAGGAGCGGGCTGGAAACTAGGACCACGCGTGGCAATCGGTCAGCTGAGGGGAGTGTGCTCGAGCTTGTCTAGACAACAATTAACAACATGATGGGGCATGTTTACAGAGCACAGGGGAGTGGGAGACGGATGGCGCCAAGGAAAGGTAACACCTTGCTGTTAAGTGCCGGTAGTTAACCACCAATCAGGGATTGCCTAGTATGCAAGGCTTAGCCTCAAGAAGCAATTGGTTTAAAACGCGCAGCTTCTGCAAGCGTATAAAACCTCGTGCTTCTGCACAACGCATTGACATTTGCTTGCATCAAGCTGCGTCCCGTCTCTTCATTCGCCGCAGTCAGGTTTACTAGGATCATCTTTAGGTTGGCCTTAGGGGTATCTCGGGCTTACGACAGCTTAGCTGTGTTTCGGTTTCCTAGTTATTCTGACAGGCTCTGGTCCACTCTCTACGCCGTGTGACTGTTGGCTTGGGTTTCTGGTGTGACCGCGGCGGCTGGCACGAGATTTACCAACCCTGAAGGTTGCCGTGACTAAGTCAAGCTTGCGCTTCTTGCTTACTGTTAATTACTGCTGAGTGCCCGTGGGGGTGTGGCTGAGCAAGGCGTCTTGGGCTGCAGTTGGTAGCGTGTGCCTGATGCCTGCTCCTTCGGTCTTAGCAGGAGGCCTAGGGCATTTACACTGGGCTGCAGATAATTGCACGTCTAGGTCTAGAAGGAGCCAACCGTAAGGTTAGGGCTAAGTCTTTTGTCCTCGGCTTTCATATTGGACGCCATCTTGGCATCTTCAGTGCCACGCTTTGGATTGTAAGCTACGGGGACGTGGTTTCGTTGGTTTCGTTGGCTGTTTGGGCGCCTTTAGTCTTAGGGGCGTGTGTGTATGGGGGGTTTGGGTTAATATGATTTTAGTGCTGGGGTTTTGGGTAGGTGGTGTTTATGGGATATACAAGATGTTAAGGAGAAGGCTAGGTTTGAGCGGTAAAGGTGTTAGAGGTTCTCGTGGTTGAATTGTACAGCAATAGTTTGTCAAGCTGTAGGTCCCGGGGAGGTGCCGGGCGAGAACATACAGGTCGAATAACTTCCCATCCACCTTCACACAAACTGTTTAACGTTGATTTTCGTCTGATGTTAAAACCCAGAAGAAGCGAACAACCCTTACCGGCGCTTACTGTGTTTACAGATGGATCGGGCCAATCGCATAAATCTGTTCTTCTGTGGTGGGATGATCAACGGAGGCAATGGGATTCGGACATAGAGACGGTCTCCGGTTCACCTCAAACAGGAGAACTGAATGCAGTTGTTCGTGTTTTCCGAGAATGGAATGTACCACTCCACCTTGTTACTGATTCTGCTTATGTTGCAGGTATTGTTCCACGAGCTGAAGCTTCTGTGCTGCGGAGTGTTTCGCATTCACAACCCTTTACCCTGTTACAGGAACTTATTTTCCTTTTGGACTCTCGATCTGCGCCTTATTTTGTTATGCATATTAGGTCTCATACCTCGCTACCTGGTTTTCTTGCAGAAGGCAATCGACGAGCTGACCTATTGCCGTGACCAGTTCAAGTACTGCCAGACCGTATTGCACACGCTAAGCGAAGTCACTCTTTTTTTCCATCGAAACGCTGGAGCTCTTAAGCGACAGTTTGGCCTTGCTGCTCAACAAGCATCAAGTATTATTGCTGTCTGTCCCGATTGTCAAAAACATTCTTTCCCATCAGTTGCTGCAGGAGTTAATCCTAGAGGATTACAAAGCCTACCGTTATGGCAAACAGATGTCACGCATGATTCTGAATTTGGTAGCCTTAAATATATCCACTCTTCCATTGATACATTTTCAGGTGCCTTGGTTGCCTCGTGTCACACAGGAGAAAAGGCACGAGCTGTTCGTAGACATTTAATGCGTGCTTTTGCTGCTTTAGGTATTCCCTTAAGCTGGACCGTTATCAGTCTTTATCTTTACGTTTCAACAACTGTAAAAACCTCTTTTGCCCTATGGGGTAGAACTCACATTACCGGCATTGCTCATTCCCCCACCGGTCGATCTCTCATTGAAGGGTCTCATCGGTCTCTGAAACGTTTATGACAACAACAAAAAGGGGGAATGGGCATGGCTATTCCCGAGGAACGGTTACAGAAAGCGTTGTATGTTTTTAATTTTTTGAATTGTTCTTTAATAGATAACGGCCCACCGATAGGTCGACGTTTCACTGCAGCTACCTCCGTCGAGGCACGGGTTAAAGGCCCGGTATCGGTCCGAGATGCAGAAACAGGTAAAATTATGGGACCATATCCTCTTGTTACACGGGGAAAAGGTTATGCTTGTGTCTCTACAGGAAAAGGACCTAGATGGATCCCAGCGAAGAATGTAAGACCTTCCCGTGAACCTTTACCGCAGGCAGCTGATAGCGACACCGACGCTACAGAATGAAATAAAAACTGTGTGAGGATTACTGTTTTGCATTAATGTTAGATACCCAAAATCAGGACATAGGATATAGATTTCGCTTTTTACAGCGCCTAGAACGAGCACTATCACCCTGGATCAAGCCACTGAACAGAGGTAATATTCTCGGACCAAGCGGGGGAAAGGGACGACTCATTGTCCATGGAACGATGATTCCATTGACACTGATAAGGGGAAGGGAGGATTCATAATGAGAGAACAACTAGGTATTATGAAGGAGAACAGGAACTGGGGGAAGAAGGGGCAACAGAGCAGAGGTGATGAGGTGTTTGTCACATCCATAGGATGTCTTGGCATGCTTAATCGTACTTGCAGGAGACAAATTGTGTGGCCAGGTGGATGACACCCCTTGGTTATGAAACTCATCCATAGCATCCTTGAAAAGTCAGCATTAATTTTTTTGGTGCGGAGAAGGAAGGATTCTCTTGGTTATAGCTGGAGAGGCATAGAAGTGAGTCTTTTCAATGTTTCATGAGCACAATGCTCTCTTCTCAAAGCAGAGGAATGCTTGTGCTCTGCTGAAGAGCAGAAGTGCTTGTAGCTGACCGCTGGTGAGTCAGTGCCAATAGTGGCAGTAGGCAGTTACTTAGGGCACGAGACAGAAGCGGTGGCCTGTCCTACCTGGCCCTATATATTATAATATAAAATAATGTACATCCATACATATATAGATAGATATAAAAAATATAATTCTTTTTAGATCCACGGGACGGATTACGCAATAATCAAGGCTGACCACCAATTCCACCGACACCTCATTGGCAAGAAAGCAGCTAAACGGTAAGTGGAGTGCCTTTCTAGTCCTTCCCATGCTCACACTCTTCGTGTTTAGTAGATGGTATCAGGGGCTCTGTAGCTCACCCAGTGTGCTGTCTCCATCACATTTCCTCTGCTTTTCTGGAGTGGTGGTGGTACAAGGAGAGAAATGGGCCGTCAGGCCTTGCGATGGCTTGAACGGGTGAAAGTACCTTGGGAGCCTGAACAGTAGTGGAATTACTTTGATGTGTCCTGGAGGAATTTTTTTTTTTTTTTTTTTTTCCACACGCTGCTCTGTGCGAATGACATTTTAGCAGCCAGTTGTGGGTGGTGGAAATGTGCTTGGTGAGCTTGTCCCTGTAGAGGAATGAAGGCGGTGGGTTGATTAGCATTGATAACACGCAGCTGTGGCCTTGCCTCAGAGGCAGTGGGTTGATTGACATGGGCGATGTGCAGGTGTAGCTGGTTCCCGCTAAGGGGTTAAATAGCCCTGTGGCTTGTGGGAGAGGGTGTCAGCTGGAGGAGGAGCAGTGTGGTCTGGCCTCTGGAGGAAGGTGCTACAGCACCGGCAGTAGAATATGGCCAACGCTAAAGCCTTGTTGCGGTCTGCTAGTTTGATAGCACTGCAACGTGTCCCCAGCCAAGAGTTTGGGGTAGAAAGGAACGATTATCCTCTGCTCTAAATGTGATACTGTTTGGGGAAGAAACACGCCTGGCTCTGACAAGGGAACAATGGGCTCTGTAGATGCCACGGTATTTACTTGGACAGGCTCTCGTGTGGCACAGGTCTGCTCTCGCTGAACTCCAGGGGGAAGAGGCAATTTCCCCTGGCTCAACCCTACCCCACCGAGCCCTTCCCAGAGGCGGCTTTACTTCTTCATCAGCCTCTGAGCAGTGATAATCCAGGTGCCTTGCTTCCAGGTCTTTGCCTAGCAGACGGCGTCACCACAGTCCTTGCCTCGAAGTGAACAGGATGAAGGATCTGTACAAGGTGTCTGTGCGCATTCCCCCGGACAACGAGAAGAGCAACCCGATCAGAATGGAAGGAGACCCACAGCGGGTCCCACAGGCCAAGAGCGAGCTGCTGGAACTCGCTTCCCGTATGGTGAGTGGGTAGGACGTGATGTTTGGGAGACTGCAGGGTTTGGGCTCTCGTGTTCCCTTGTAACCTTCTGGTGCGAGTGTGTGCCCCTTGCCCACGGAGCACTTGGATCTCATGACAAGTGCAAGTTCCTCTTCACAAATGTCTTCCCCTGTTCCCTCGGGTAGCCCTTCTCTGTCAACGCAGAGTGAATTTGGTCTGGAGAAAAGAGGGACAGTGCTGGCAAGTAAACCGTCGGGCAGCAAACCGCTAAGTCAAAGTAGACGGCTCTCCGGCTGAACACTCAGTGTGCCCTCTGTTCCCGTCAGGAAAATGAACACGCTGCGGACCTAATCGTTGAGCAGAAATTCCACCGGACCATCACTGGGCAGAAGGCTGAGCGGGTCTGGGAAATCCGGGAGCAATTCCCAGAGGTAAGGCTTTGTAGGAGAGGAGGAATCCAGAGGGGTTCTTTCCTACATGGGTAGTAGGCCTGTCGTCACAGAAGTCGTAACTTTAGTGGCTCTGTAGCGCAAGTGTCTGAGAAGATAGTTCTTTTAGCCAGAGGCCGCTAACACGGTTCCCCGTTTCTGAATGGGAAAAGGGCATGTGTAGGATCCCCCCAACCTTTGCATGTGTCTGACACAAGGGTTCTTGCTTTTGCTTGAGCTAACTCTAAATGACCGCTCCTGCAGGTTATCATCAACTTCCCAGACCCTGCACACAAGAGTGACATCGTCCAACTCCGAGGTCCCAAAAACGAGGTGGAGAAGTGCACCGAGTACATGCAAAAGACGGTGGCAGACCTGGTAAGGAGGTCTTCTGCCTGCACTTCCCTCCTCCGTGCCTGGATAACCCTGGGGCAAAGCAGAGCTCTACTGGCTTGGGTAGAGCTAAAACACCTCAAGAGGAGGGAGCTGTCGACGCTGTTTTGGCTGAATGGAGGCAGGGGGTAGTACCTGTTATGGGAAGGCTATAGGGGAACGTCCTTGCCTTTGTTTAGTCTTACAAGTCCCTCGTATAGAGAACTTCCTTGGGTCTAAGCCTCTTTTCAAAAGCTCGTTTATCAGAGTTCCTGAAGTCGGGCCTCCCTTGCCACGACAGTGTAATCTTCAGTTCTCCCTTCCTTTCTCCCTTAGGTTGAAAACAGCTTTTCTATTTCTGTCCCCATCTGCAAACAGTTCCACAAGAACATCGTAGGGAAAGGAGGTGCCAACATCAAGAAGGTGAGATATTGCTCCTAACTCAAGTGCTCGTGATGATCACTGCCTGCAGCAAAATCCCACTGGATGCTCTCTCCTGCCCATTGGTGATGTCCAATATAGCCTGCGAGGGTTTTTCTTCTGACATGGGACGCTTCTGAGATGATTTTTTTTTTTTTTTTTCTTTTGTGGCAGATCCGTAAAGAAAGCAACACCAAAATTGATCTCCCAGCAAAGAACAGCAACTCGGAGACAATTGTTATCACAGGCAAGAGGGCAAACTGTGAGGCTGCTCGCCACAGGATAACATCACTTTGGAAGGACCTACAGAAGATGTGCATGTGGCTCAGGAACCGATTGAAGCCATGCTCAAGGAACTGGTGAGCTGGAGTTACTAGTTCCAGTAAGAAACTGGGGGAAGAAGGGGCAACAGAGCAGAGGTGATGAGGTGTTTGTCACATCCATAGGATGTCTTGGCATGCTTAATCGTACTTGCAGGAGACAAATTGTGTGGCCAGGTGGATGACACCCCTTGGTTATGAACCTCATCCATAGCATCCTTGAAAAGTCAGCATTAATTTTTTTGGTGCGGAGAAGGAAGGATTCTCTTGGTTATAGCTGGAGAGGCATAGAAGTCAGTCTTTTCAATGTTTCATGAGCACAATGCTCTCTTCTCAAAGCAGAGGAATGCTTGTGCTCTGCTGAAGAGCAGAAGTGCTTGTAGCTGACCGCTGGTGAGTCAGTGCCAATACTGGCAGTAGGCAGTTACTTAGGGCACGAGACAGAAGCGGTGGCCTGTCCTACCTGGCCCTATATATTATAATATAAAATAATGTACATCCATACATATATAGATAGATATAAAAGATATAATTCTTTTTAGATCCACGGGACGGATTACGCAATAATCAAGGCTGACCACCAATTCCACCGACACCTCATTGGCAAGAAAGCAGCTAAACGGTAAGTGGAGTGCCTTTCTAGTCCTTCCCATGCTCACACTCTTCGTGTTTAGTAGATGGTATCAGGGGCTCTGTAGCTCACCCAGTGTGCTGTCTCCATCACATTTCCTCTGCTTTTCTGGAGTGGTGGTGGTACAAGGAGAGAAATGGGCCGTCAGGCCTTGCGATGGCTTGAACGGGTGAAAGTACCTTGGGAGCCTGAACAGTAGTGGAATTACTTTGATGTGTCCTGGAGGAATTTTTTTTTTTTTTTTGTTTCCACACGTTGCTCTGTGCGAATGACATTTTAGCAGCCAGTTGTGGGTGGTGGAAATGTGCTTGGTGAGCTTCTCCCTGTAGAGGAATGAAGGCGGTGGGTTGATTAGCATTGATAACACGCAGCTGTGGCCTTGCCTCAGAGGCAGTGGGTTGATTGACATGGGCGATGTGCAGGTGTAGCTGGTTCCCGCTAAGGGGTTAAATAGCCCTGTGGCTTGTGGGAGAGGGTGTCAGCTGGAGGAGGAGCAGTGTGGTCTGGCCTCTGGAGGAAGGTGCTACAGCACCGGCAGTAGAATATGGCCAACGCTAAAGCCTTGTTGCGGTCTGCTAGTTTGATAGCACTGCAACGTGTCCCCAGCCAAGAGTTTGGGGTAGAAAGGAACGATTATCCTCTGCTCTAAATGTGATACTGTTTGGGGAAGAAACACGCCTGGCTCTGACAAGGGAACAATGGGCTCTGTAGATGCCACGGTATTTACTTGGACAGGCTCTCGTGTGGCACAGGTCTGCTCTCGCTGAACTCCAGGGGGAAGAGGCAATTTCCCCTGGCTCAACCCTACCCCACCGAGCCCTTCCCAGAGGCGGCTTTACTTCTTCATCAGCCTCTGAGCAGTGATAATCCAGGTGCCTTGCTTCCAGGTCTTTGCCTAGCAGACGGCGTCACCACAGTCCTTGCCTCGAAGTGAACAGGATGAAGGATCTGTACAAGGTGTCTGTGCGCATTCCCCCGGACAACGAGAAGAGCAACCCGATCAGAATGGAAGGAGACCCACAGCGGGTCCCACAGGCCAAGAGCGAGCTGCTGGAACTCGCTTCCCGTATGGTGAGTGGGTAGGACGTGATGTTTGGGAGACTGCAGGGTTTGGGCTCTCGTGTTCCCTTGTAACCTTCTGGTGCGAGTGTGTGCCCCTTGCCCACGGAGCACTTGGATCTCATGACAAGTGCAAGTTCCTCTTCACAAATGTCTTCCCCTGTTCCCTCGGGTAGCCCTTCTCTGTCAACGCAGAGTGAATTTGGTCTGGAGAAAAGAGGGACAGTGCTGGCAAGTAAACCGTCGGGCAGCAAACCGCTAAGTCAAAGTAGACGGCTCTCCGGCTGAACACTCAGTGTGCCCTCTGTTCCCGTCAGGAAAATGAACACGCTGCGGACCTAATCGTTGAGCAGAAATTCCACCGGACCATCACTGGGCAGAAGGCTGAGCGGGTCTGGGAAATCCGGGAGCAATTCCCAGAGGTAAGGCTTTGTAGGAGAGGAGGAATCCAGAGGGGTTCTTTCCTACATGGGTAGTAGGCCTGTCGTCACAGAAGTCGTAACTTTAGTGGCTCTGTAGCGCAAGTGTCTGAGAAGATAGTTCTTTTAGCCAGAGGCCGCTAACACGGTTCCCCTTTTCTGAATGGGAAAAGGGCATGTGTAGGATCCCCCCAACCTTTGCATGTGTCTGACACAAGGGTTCTTGCTTTTGCTTGAGCTAACTCTAAATGACCGCTCCTGCAGGTTATCATCAACTTCCCAGACCCTGCACACAAGAGTGACATCGTCCAACTCCGAGGTCCCAAAAACGAGGTGGAGAAGTGCACCGAGTACATGCAAAAGACGGTGGCAGACCTGGTAAGGAGGTCTTCTGCCTGCACTTCCCTCCTCCGTGCCTGGATAACCCTGGGGCAAAGCAGAGCTCTACTGGCTTGGGTAGAGCTAAAACACCTCAAGAGGAGGGAGCTGTCGACGCTGTTTTGGCTGAATGGAGGCAGGGGGTAGTACCTGTTATGGGAAGGCTATAGGGGAACGTCCTTGCCTTTGTTTAGTCTTACAAGTCCCTCGTATAGAGAACTTCCTTGGGTCTAAGCCTCTTTTCAAAAGCTCGTTTATCAGAGTTCCTGAAGTCGGGCCTCCCTTGCCACGACAGTGTAATCTTCAGTTCTCCCTTCCTTTCTCCCTTAGGTTGAAAACAGCTTTTCTATTTCTGTCCCCATCTGCAAACAGTTCCACAAGAACATCGTGGGGAAAGGAGGTGCCAACATCAAGAAGGTGAGATATTGCTCCTAACTCAAGTGCTCGTGATGATCACTGCCTGCAGCAAAATCCCACTGGATGCTCTCTCCTGCCCATTGGTGATGTCCAATATAGCCTGCGAGGCTTTTTCTTCTGACATGGGACGCTTCTGAGATGATTTTTTATTTTTTTTTCCTTTGTGGCAGATCCGTAAAGAAAGCAACACCATAATTGATCTCCCAGCAAAGAACAGCAACTCGGAGACAATTGTTAGCACAGGCAAGAGGGCAAACTGTGAGGCTGCTCGCCACAGGATAACATCACTTTGGAAGGACCTACAGAAGATGTGCATGTGGCTCAGGAACCGATTGAAGCCATGCTCAAGGAACTGGTGAGCTGGAGTTACTAGTTCCAGTAAGAAACTGGGGGAAGAAGGGGCAACAGAGCAGAGGTGATGAGGTGTTTGTCACATCCATAGGATGTCTTGGCATGCTTAATCGAACTTGCAGGAGACAAATTGTGTGGCCAGGTGGATGACACCCCTTGGTTATGAACCTCATCCATAGCATCCTTGAAAAGTCAGCATTAATTTTTTTGGTGCGGAGAAGGAAGGATTCTCTTGGTTATAGCTGGAGAGGCATAGAAGTCAGTCTTTTCAATGTTTCATGAGCACAATGCTCTCTTCTCAAAGCAGAGGAATGCTTGTGCTCTGCTGAAGAGCAGAAGTGCTTGTAGCTGACCGCTGGTGAGTCAGTGCCAATACTGGCAGTAGGCAGTTACTTAGGGCACGAGACAGAAGCGGTGGCCTGTCCTACCTGGCCCTATATATTATAATATAAAATAATGTACATCCATACATATATAGATAGATATAAAAAATATAATTCTTTTTAGATCCACGGGACGGATTACGCAATAATCAAGGCTGACCACCAATTCCACCGACACCTCATTGGCAAGAAAGCAGCTAAACGGTAAGTGGAGTGCCTTTCTAGTCCTTCCCATGCTCACACTCTTCGTGTTTAGTAGATGGTATCAGGGGCTCTGTAGCTCACCCAGTGTGCTGTCTCCATCACATTTCCTCTGCTTTTCTGGAGTGGTGGTGGTACAAGGAGAGAAATGGGCCGTGAGGCCTTGCGATGGCTTGAACGGGTGAAAGTACCTTGGGAGCCTGAACAGTAGTGGAATTACTTTGATGTGTCCTGGAGGAAATTTTTTTTTTTTTTTTTTTTCCACACGCTGCTCTGTGCGAATGACATTTTAGCAGCCAGTTGTGGGTGGTGGAAATGTGCTTGGTGAGCTTCTCCCTGTAGAGGAATGAAGGCGGTGGGTTGATTAGCATTGATAACACGCAGCTGTGGCCTTGCCTCAGAGGCAGTGGGTTGATTGACATGGGCGATGTGCAGGTGTAGCTGGTTCCCGCTAAGGGGTTAAATAGCCCTGTGGCTTGTGGGAGAGGGTGTCAGCTGGAGGAGGAGCAGTGTGGTCTGGCCTCTGGAGGAAGGTGCTACAGCACCGGCAGTAGAATATGGCCAACGCTAAAGCCTTGTTGCGGTCTGCTAGTTTGATAGCACTGCAACGTGTCCCCAGCCAAGAGTTTGGGGTAGAAAGGAACGATTATCCTCTGCTCTAAATGTGATACTGTTTGGGGAAGAAACACGCCTGGCTCTGACAAGGGAACAATGGGCTCTGTAGATGCCACGGTATTTACTTGGACAGGCTCTCGTGTGGCACAGGTCTGCTCTCGCTGAACTCCAGGGGGAAGAGGCAATTTCCCCTGGCTCAACCCTACCCCACCGAGCCCTTCCCAGAGGCGGCTTTACTTCTTCATCAGCCTCTGAGCAGTGATAATCCAGGTGCCTTGCTTCCAGGTCTTTGCCTAGCAGACGGCGTCACCACAGTCCTTGCCTCGAAGTGAACAGGATGAAGGATCTGTACAAGGTGTCTGTGCGCATTCCCCCGGACAACGAGAAGAGCAACCCGATCAGAATGGAAGGAGACCCACAGCGGGTCCCACAGGCCAAGAGCGAGCTGCTGGAACTCGCTTCCCGTATGGTGAGTGGGTAGGACGTGATGTTTGGGAGACTGCAGGGTTTGGGCTCTCGTGTTCCCTTGTAACCTTCTGGTGCGAGTGTGTGCCCCTTGCCCACGGAGCACTTGGATCTCATGACAAGTGCAAGTTCCTCTTCACAAATGTCTTCCCCTGTTCCCTCGGGTAGCCCTTCTCTGTCAACGCAGAGTGAATTTGGTCTGGAGAAAAGAGGGACAGTGCTGGCAAGTAAACCGTCGGGCAGCAAACCGCTAAGTCAAAGTAGACGGCTCTCCGGCTGAACACTCAGTGTGCCCTCTGTTCCCGTCAGGAAAATGAACACGCTGCGGACCTAATCGTTGAGCAGAAATTCCACCGGACCATCACTGGGCAGAAGGCTGAGCGGGTCTGGGAAATCCGGGAGCAATTCCCAGAGGTAAGGCTTTGTAGGAGAGGAGGAATCCAGAGGGGTTCTTTCCTACATGGGTAGTAGGCCTGTCGTCACAGAAGTCGTAACTTTAGTGGCTCTGTAGCGCAAGTGTCTGAGAAGATAGTTCTTTTAGCCAGAGGCCGCTAACACGGTTCCCCTTTTCTGAATGGGAAAAGGGCATGTGTAGGATCCCCCCAACCTTTGCATGTGTCTGACACAAGGGTTCTTGCTTTTGCTTGAGCTAACTCTAAATGACCGCTCCTGCAGGTTATCATCAACTTCCCAGACCCTGCACACAAGAGTGACATCGTCCAACTCCGAGGTCCCAAAAACGAGGTGGAGAAGTGCACCGAGTACATGCAAAAGACGGTGGCAGACCTGGTAAGGAGGTCTTCTGCCTGCACTTCCCTCCTCCGTGCCTGGATAACCCTGGGGCAAAGCAGAGCTCTACTGGCTTGGGTAGAGCTAAAACACCTCAAGAGGAGGGAGCTGTCGACGCTGTTTTGGCTGAATGGAGGCAGGGGGTAGTACCTGTTATGGGAAGGCTATAGGGGAACGTCCTTGCCTTTGTTTAGTCTTACAAGTCCCTCGTATAGAGAACTTCCTTGGGTCTAAGCCTCTTTTCAAAAGCTCGTTTATCAGAGTTCCTGAAGTCGGGCCTCCCTTGCCACGACAGTGTAATCTTCAGTTCTCCCTTCCTTTCTCCCTTAGGTTGAAAACAGCTTTTCTATTTCTGTCCCCATCTGCAAACAGTTCCACAAGAACATCGTGGGGAAAGGAGGTGCCAACATCAAGAAGGTGAGATATTGCTCCTAACTCAAGTGCTCGTGATGATCACTGCCTGCAGCAAAATCCCACTGGATGCTCTCTCCTGCCCATTGGTGATGTCCAATATAGCCTGCGAGGCTTTTTCTTCTGACATGGGACGCTTCTGAGATGATTTTTTATTTTTTTTTCCTTTGTGGCAGATCCGTAAAGAAAGCAACACCATAATTGATCTCCCAGCAAAGAACAGCAACTCGGAGACAATTGTTAGCACAGGCAAGAGGGCAAACTGTGAGGCTGCTCGCCACAGGATAACATCACTTTGGAAGGACCTACAGAAGATGTGCATGTGGCTCAGGAACCGATTGAAGCCATGCTCAAGGAACTGGTGAGCTGGAGTTACTAGTTCCAGTAAGAAACTGGGGGAAGAAGGGGCAACAGAGCAGAGGTGATGAGGTGTTTGTCACATCCATAGGATGTCTTGGCATGCTTAATCGAACTTGCAGGAGACAAATTGTGTGGCCAGGTGGATGACACCCCTTGGTTATGAACCTCATCCATAGCATCCTTGAAAAGTCAGCATTAATTTTTTTGGTGCGGAGAAGGAAGGATTCTCTTGGTTATAGCTGGAGAGGCATAGAAGTCAGTCTTTTCAATGTTTCATGAGCACAATGCTCTCTTCTCAAAGCAGAGGAATGCTTGTGCTCTGCTGAAGAGCAGAAGTGCTTGTAGCTGACCGCTGGTGAGTCAGTGCCAATAGTGGCAGTAGGCAGTTACTTAGGGCACGAGACAGAAGCGGTGGCCTGTCCTACCTGGCCCTATATATTATAATATAAAATAATGTACATCCATACATATATAGATAGATATAAAAAATATAATTCTTTTTAGATCCACGGGACGGATTACGCAATAATCAAGGCTGACCACCAATTCCACCGACACCTCATTGGCAAGAAAGCAGCTAAACGGTAAGTGGAGTGCCTTTCTAGTCCTTCCCATGCTCACACTCTTCGTGTTTAGTAGATGGTATCAGGGGCTCTGTAGCTCACCCAGTGTGCTGTCTCCATCACATTTCCTCTGCTTTTCTGGAGTGGTGGTGGTACAAGGAGAGAAATGGGCCGTGAGGCCTTGCGATGGCTTGAACGGGTGAAAGTACCTTGGGAGCCTGAACAGTAGTGGAATTACTTTGATGTGTCCTGGAGGAAATTTTTTTTTTTTTTTTTTTTCCACACGCTGCTCTGTGCGAATGACATTTTAGCAGCCAGTTGTGGGTGGTGGAAATGTGCTTGGTGAGCTTCTCCCTGTAGAGGAATGAAGGCGGTGGGTTGATTAGCATTGATAACACGCAGCTGTGGCCTTGCCTCAGAGGCAGTGGGTTGATTGACATGGGCGATGTGCAGGTGTAGCTGGTTCCCGCTAAGGGGTTAAATAGCCCTGTGGCTTGTGGGAGAGGGTGTCAGCTGGAGGAGGAGCAGTGTGGTCTGGCCTCTGGAGGAAGGTGCTACAGCACCGGCAGTAGAATATGGCCAACGCTAAAGCCTTGTTGCGGTCTGCTAGTTTGATAGCACTGCAACGTGTCCCCAGCCAAGAGTTTGGGGTAGAAAGGAACGATTATCCTCTGCTCTAAATGTGATACTGTTTGGGGAAGAAACACGCCTGGCTCTGACAAGGGAACAATGGGCTCTGTAGATGCCACGGTATTTACTTGGACAGGCTCTCGTGTGGCACAGGTCTGCTCTCGCTGAACTCCAGGGGGAAGAGGCAATTTCCCCTGGCTCAACCCTACCCCACCGAGCCCTTCCCAGAGGCGGCTTTACTTCTTCATCAGCCTCTGAGCAGTGATAATCCAGGTGCCTTGCTTCCAGGTCTTTGCCTAGCAGACGGCGTCACCACAGTCCTTGCCTCGAAGTGAACAGGATGAAGGATCTGTACAAGGTGTCTGTGCGCATTCCCCCGGACAACGAGAAGAGCAACCCGATCAGAATGGAAGGAGACCCACAGGGGGTCCCACAGGCCAAGAGCGAGCTGCTGGAACTCGCTTCCCGTATGGTGAGTGGGTAGGACGTGATGTTTGGGAGACTGCAGGGTTTGGGCTCTCGTGTTCCCTTGTAACCTTCTGGTGCGAGTGTGTGCCCCTTGCCCACGGAGCACTTGGATCTCATGACAAGTGCAAGTTCCTCTTCACAAATGTCTTCCCCTGTTCCCTCGGGTAGCCCTTCTCTGTCAACGCAGAGTGAATTTGGTCTGGAGAAAAGAGGGACAGTGCTGGCAAGTAAACCGTCGGGCAGCAAACCGCTAAGTCAAAGTAGATGGCTCTCCGGCTGAACACTCAGTGTGCCCTCTGTTCCCGTCAGGAAAATGAACACGCTGCGGACCTAATCGTTGAGCAGAAATTCCACCGGACCATCACTGGGCAGAAGGCTGAGCGGGTCTGGGAAATCCGGGAGCAATTCCCAGAGGTAAGGCTTTGTAGGAGAGGAGGAATCCAGAGGGGTTCTTTCCTACATGGGTAGTAGGCCTGTCGTCACAGAAGTCGTAACTTTAGTGGCTCTGTAGCGCAAGTGTCTGAGAAGATAGTTCTTTTAGCCAGAGGCCGCTAACACGGTTCCCCTTTTCTGAATGGGAAAAGGGCATGTGTAGGATCCCCCCAACCTTTGCATGTGTCTGACACAAGGGTTCTTGCTTTTGCTTGAGCTAACTCTAAATGACCGCTCCTGCAGGTTATCATCAACTTCCCAGACCCTGCACACAAGAGTGACATCGTCCAACTCCGAGGTCCCAAAAACGAGGTGGAGAAGTGCACCGAGTACATGCAAAAGACGGTGGCAGACCTGGTAAGGAGGTCTTCTGCCTGCACTTCCCTCCTCCGTGCCTGGATAACCCTGGGGCAAAGCAGAGCTCTACTGGCTTGGGTAGAGCTAAAACACCTCAAGAGGAGGGAGCTGTCGACGCTGTTTTGGCTGAATGGAGGCAGGGGGTAGTACCTGTTATGGGAAGGCTATAGGGGAACGTCCTTGCCTTTGTTTAGTCTTACAAGTCCCTCGTATAGAGAACTTCCTTGGGTCTAAGCCTCTTTTCAAAAGCTCGTTTATCAGAGTTCCTGAAGTCGGGCCTCCCTTGCCACGACAGTGTAATCTTCAGTTCTCCCTTCCTTTCTCCCTTAGGTTGAAAACAGCTTTTCTATTTCTGTCCCCATCTGCAAACAGTTCCACAAGAACATCGTGGGGAAAGGAGGTGCCAACATCAAGAAGGTGAGATATTGCTCCTAACTCAAGTGCTCGTGATGATCACTGCCTGCAGCAAAATCCCACTGGATGCTCTCTCCTGCCCATTGGTGATGTCCAATATAGCCTGCGAGGCTTTTTCTTCTGACATGGGACGCTTCTGAGATGATTTTTTATTTTTTTTTCCTTTGTGGCAGATCCGTAAAGAAAGCAACACCATAATTGATCTCCCAGCAAAGAACAGCAACTCGGAGACAATTGTTAGCACAGGCAAGAGGGCAAACTGTGAGGCTGCTCGCCACAGGATAACATCACTTTGGAAGGACCTACAGAAGATGTGCATGTGGCTCAGGAACCGATTGAAGCCATGCTCAAGGAACTGGTGAGCTGGAGTTACTAGTTCCAGTAAGAAACTGGGGGAAGAAGGGGCAACAGAGCAGAGGTGATGAGGTGTTTGTCACATCCATAGGATGTCTTGGCATGCTTAATCGTACTTGCAGGAGACAAATTGTGTGGCCAGGTGGATGACACCCCTTGGTTATGAACCTCATCCATAGCATCCTTGAAAAGTCAGCATTAATTTTTTTGGTGCGGAGAAGGAAGGATTCTCTTGGTTATAGCTGGAGAGGCATAGAAGTCAGTCTTTTCAATGTTTCATGAGCACAATGCTCTCTTCTCAAAGCAGAGGAATGCTTGTGCTCTGCTGAAGAGCAGAAGTGCTTGTAGCTGACCGCTGGTGAGTCAGTGCCAATAGTGGCAGTAGGCAGTTACTTAGGGCACGAGACAGAAGCGGTGGCCTGTCCTACCTGGCCCTATATATTATAATATAAAATAATGTACATCCATACATATATAGATAGATATAAAAAATATAATTCTTTTTAGATCCACGGGACGGATTACGCAATAATCAAGGCTGACCACCAATTCCACCGACACCTCATTGGCAAGAAAGCAGCTAAACGGTAAGTGGAGTGCCTTTCTAGTCCTTCCCATGCTCACACTCTTCGTGTTTAGTAGATGGTATCAGGGGCTCTGTAGCTCACCCAGTGTGCTGTCTCCATCACATTTCCTCTGCTTTTCTGGAGTGGTGGTGGTACAAGGAGAGAAATGGGCCGTCAGGCCTTGCGATGGCTTGAACGGGTGAAAGTACCTTGGGAGCCTGAACAGTAGTGGAATTACTTTGATGTGTCCTGGAGGAATTTTTTTTTTTTTTTTTTTTTTCCACACGCTGCTCTGTGTGAATGACATTTTAGCAGCCAGTTGTGGGTGGTGGAAATGTGCTTGGTGAGCTTGTCCCTGTAGAGGAATGAAGGCGGTGGGTTGATTAGCATTGATAACACGCAGCTGTGGCCTTGCCTCAGAGGCAGTGGGTTGATTGACATGGGTGATGTGCAGGTGTAGCTGGTTCCCGCTAAGGGGTTAAATAGCCCTGTGGCTTGTGGGAGAGGGTGTCAGCTGGAGGAGGAGCAGTGTGGTCTGGCCTCTGGAGGAAGGTGCTACAGCACCGGCAGTAGAATATGGCCAACGCTAAAGCCTTGTTGCGGTCTGCTAGTTTGATAGCACTGCAACGTGTCCCCAGCCAAGAGTTTGGGGTAGAAAGGAACGATTATCCTCTGCTCTAAATGTGATCCTGTTTGGGGAAGAAACACGCCTGGCTCTGACAAGGGAACAATGGGCTCTGTAGATGCCACGGTATTTACTTGGACAGGCTCTCGTGTGGCACAGGTCTGCTCTCGCTGAACTCCAGGGGGAAGAGGCAATTTCCCCTGGCTCAACCCTACCCCACCGAGCCCTTCCCAGAGGCGGCTTTACTTCTTCATCAGCCTCTGAGCAGTGATAATCCAGGTGCCTTGCTTCCAGGTCTTTGCCTAGCAGACGGCGTCACCACAGTCCTTGCCTCGAAGTGAACAGGATGAAGGATCTGTACAAGGTGTCTGTGCGCATTCCCCCGGACAACGAGAAGAGCAACCCGATCAGAATGGAAGGAGACCCACAGGGGGTCCCACAGGCCAAGAGCGAGCTGCTGGAACTCGCTTCCCGTATGGTGAGTGGGTAGGACGTGATGTTTGGGAGACTGCAGGGTTTGGGCTCTCGTGTTCCCTTGTAACCTTCTGGTGCGAGTGTGTGCCCCTTGCCCACGGAGCACTTGGATCTCATGACAAGTGCAAGTTCCTCTTCACAAATGTCTTCCCCTGTTCCCTCGGGTAGCCCTTCTCTGTCAACGCAGAGTGAATTTGGTCTGGAGAAAAGAGGGACAGTGCTGGCAAGTAAACCGTCGGGCAGCAAACCGCTAAGTCAAAGTAGATGGCTCTCCGGCTGAACACTCAGTGTGCCCTCTGTTCCCGTCAGGAAAATGAACACGCTGCGGACCTAATCGTTGAGCAGAAATTCCACCGGACCATCACTGGGCAGAAGGCTGAGCGGGTCTGGGAAATCCGGGAGCAATTCCCAGAGGTAAGGCTTTGTAGGAGAGGAGGAATCCAGAGGGGTTCTTTCCTACATGGGTAGTAGGCCTGTCGTCACAGAAGTCGTAACTTTAGTGGCTCTGTAGCGCAAGTGTCTGAGAAGATAGTTCTTTTAGCCAGAGGCCGCTAACACGGTTCCCCTTTTCTGAATGGGAAAAGGGCATGTGTAGGATCCCCCCAACCTTTGCATGTGTCTGACACAAGGGTTCTTGCTTTTGCTTGAGCTAACTCTAAATGACCGCTCCTGCAGGTTATCATCAACTTCCCAGACCCTGCACACAAGAGTGACATCGTCCAACTCCGAGGTCCCAAAAACGAGGTGGAGAAGTGCACCGAGTACATGCAAAAGACGGTGGCAGACCTGGTAAGGAGGTCTTCTGCCTGCACTTCCCTCCTCCGTGCCTGGATAACCCTGGGGCAAAGCAGAGCTCTACTGGCTTGGGTAGAGCTAAAACACCTCAAGAGGAGGGAGCTGTCGACGCTGTTTTGGCTGAATGGAGGCAGGGGGTAGTACCTGTTATGGGAAGGCTATAGGGGAACGTCCTTGCCTTTGTTTAGTCTTACAAGTCCCTCGTATAGAGAACTTCCTTGGGTCTAAGCCTCTTTTCAAAAGCTCGTTTATCAGAGTTCCTGAAGTCGGGCCTCCCTTGCCACGACAGTGTAATCTTCAGTTCTCCCTTCCTTTCTCCCTTAGGTTGAAAACAGCTTTTCTATTTCTGTCCCCATCTGCAAACAGTTCCACAAGAACATCGTGGGGAAAGGAGGTGCCAACATCAAGAAGGTGAGATATTGCTCCTAACTCAAGTGCTCGTGATGATCACTGCCTGCAGCAAAATCCCACTGGATGCTCTCTCCTGCCCATTGGTGATGTCCAATATAGCCTGCGAGGCTTTTTCTTCTGACATGGGACGCTTCTGAGATGATTTTTTATTTTTTTTTCCTTTGTGGCAGATCCGTAAAGAAAGCAACACCATAATTGATCTCCCAGCAAAGAACAGCAACTCGGAGACAATTGTTAGCACAGGCAAGAGGGCAAACTGTGAGGCTGCTCGCCACAGGATAACATCACTTTGGAAGGACCTACAGAAGATGTGCATGTGGCTCAGGAACCGATTGAAGCCATGCTCAAGGAACTGGTGAGCTGGAGTTACTAGTTCCAGTAAGAAACTGGGGGAAGAAGGGGCAACAGAGCAGAGGTGATGAGGTGTTTGTCACATCCATAGGATGTCTTGGCATGCTTAATCGAACTTGCAGGAGACAAATTGTGTGGCCAGGTGGATGACACCCCTTGGTTATGAACCTCATCCATAGCATCCTTGAAAAGTCAGCATTAATTTTTTTGGTGCGGAGAAGGAAGGATTCTCTTGGTTATAGCTGGAGAGGCATAGAAGTCAGTCTTTTCAATGTTTCATGAGCACAATGCTCTCTTCTCAAAGCAGAGGAATGCTTGTGCTCTGCTGAAGAGCAGAAGTGCTTGTAGCTGACCGCTGGTGAGTCAGTGCCAATACTGGCAGTAGGCAGTTACTTAGGGCACGAGACAGAAGCGGTGGCCTGTCCTACCTGGCCCTATATAATATATATATGTATGTATGTGCGTACAATATTATATATATATAAAATTCTTTTTAGATCCACGGGATGGATTACGCAGTAATCAAGGCTGAGCACCAATTCCACCGACACCTTATTGGCAAGTGTGAAGAGGAAGATGAAGCCCAAGGCTCACAGTATCGGTGGATCTCATTTGATGGTGCCTCCGTGTGGTGTGGCTAGTCAGCTGAATACCTGAATGCCGGTTGGGATGGCGATGATTATAGTGGCGGAGATGAAGTATGATCAGCTGTCTACGTCTATTCCGACAGTGAATATGTGGTGGGCTCATACGACAAAGCCCAGGAATCCAATCGATAGTATAGCTCAGACTATTCCTATGTAGCCGAATGGTTCTTTTTTGCCTGCGTAATACGTTACAACATGTGAGATGATTCCAAAGCCGTGAAGGATTAAGATGTAAACTTCCTGGTGGCCAAAGAATCAGAACAGGTGCTGGTAGAGAATGGGGTCTCCCCCTCCAGCGGGGTCAATGAAAAGTGTTTAGGTTTCGGTCGGTCAGTAGTATGGTGATGCCGGCGGCCAGGACTGGAAGTGAGGGCACTAGGAGTATGGATCATACGAATAGGGGAGTTGGATGTTGCGATAAGGCAGGGGGGGTTATGTTAATGGCTGTTGTGTTAAAGTTGATGGCCCCTAAGATGGAAGACACACCTGCGAGGTGTAGGGAGAAGATGGCTAGGTCTACTGAGGCGCCAGCATGGGCTAGGTTGCCTGCTAGGGGCGGGTATATGGTTCATCCTGTTCCGACTCCAGCTTCTACTGTGGAGGACGCTAGGAGCAGTAGGAAGGACGGAGGAAGTAGTTCAGAAACTGATGTTGTTTATGCGGGGGAATGCTATGTCTGGGGCTCCAATTATAAGGGGGACTAGTCAGTTTCCAAACCCTTCGATTATAATAGCTATAACTGTGAAGAAGATTCTTACGAAGGCATGGGCGGTGATGATGACATTGTAGATTTGGTCGTCTCCTAGGAGAGTTCCTGGTTGGCCAAGTTCTGCTCGAATAAGGAGGCTGAGGGCGGTACTCGGCTATGCCTGCCCATGCTCCGAAGAGTAGGTATAGGGTGCCGATGTCATTGTGGTTTGTTGAAACTAGTCATCGGTTGATGAAGGTCACGGGTCAGGTGGCTGAGTGTTTAGGCGTTAGGCTGTAGTCCTTTTTACAGAGGTTGAATTCCTCTTCTTATCGACTCTGTGGTGAAGTTCATGTTGAGTTGCAAACTCATTGATGTACGCTGAGAGTGTGCCGGAGTCTGGTAGACAGAAGCTCGTTGGTTTGAGCGTCTAGCTGTTAATTAGAAGTTTATGGGATCGAGGCCCGTCTGTCTAGGCTTATCGTGGAGGCCCTAGCTGAATTAGAGTATCTGCGTTGCATTTAGATGGTGCAGGTTTAGTGTCCTGCGGGCCTTAGTGGTGTGGGCAGAAACTAAGAGGATTTAACTCTTAGTTAAGGCTTTGAAGGCCTTCGGTTTGGTAGGCAGGGGATCCTAAGTTTCTTAGGTAACGGTCAGGATTGCGGGAGAAGGGGGGAGAAGGAGGACTGACAGAGAAATTAAGGTAGCAATTGGTGTGCCTGTGGATTTGTTATTGTATCATTGTTTTATGAAGCTTGTAGTGTTTGGTGGGAGTGTGGAGCAATATGCAAGGCGTAGGTAGAAAAATAAACCTTGTAGGGAGAGTATTGAAATAATTATGGCTGCGGTTGATATCTCTTGCTTAGTTAGTTCCTGGATAATGAGTCATTTTGGTAAAAAGCCAGGGAGTGGGGGCAGGCCGGCTAGGGATAGTAGTGCTAGCGTCAAGGATGCGTTTAGTGATGGTATTTTTGTTCAGGAGGTTATTATTGTGGATAGTTTTGAGGAGTTGGTTGTGTTGAGGGCTAAGAAAATGGAGGCGGTTCTTAAGGAGTATGGGTAGAAGGTTATTAATGTTAGCTTGGGGTTGTATATGAGGATGATGGTTATTCAGCCTAGGTGGGCGATCGATGAGAAAGCTAGGACTTTTCGGATTTGTGTTTGGTTAAGTCCTGTTCGCCCTCCGATGGCTGCGGATGCAATGGCCACGGTTGTCAGTAGGAGTGGGTTCAGTGAGGGGGCAGTTAAGAAAAGAAGAGTGAGTGGGGGGAGTTTTATTCATGTAGAGACGAGTAGGGCAGTGGTTATAGGTGAGCCTTGTATGACCTCTGGACATCAGAAGTGAAAGGGTACTAGGCCTAGTTTTATTGCGACTGCTGTAGTTAGTAGTAGGGAGGCTGTTGGGTGGCTTAGTCGCGGAATGTCTCATTGTCCGGTGAACTGTGCGTTGATTGTGCTTGAGAAGAGGATTAATGCGGAGGCGGTTGCTTGGACGAGAAAGTATTTGATTGCAGCTTCCATAGCTCGAGGGTGGTGTGATTTTGAAAGGAAGGGGATAATGGCAAGGGTGTTGATTTCTAGTCCAGGCCAGGCTAGCAGTCAGTGGTTGCTTGAAATTGTGATGGTTGTTCCTAGTAGAAGGCTTAAGGAGAACGTTAGTTTTGTGACGGGGCTCATTTAGTAGAGGAAGAGGTTAAACCATCATTTTCGGGGTATGGGCCCGATAGCTTTTGTTTAGCTGACCCTACTGGGAAGTAATATAAGGGGAGTATGGAGCGCTTTGATCTCTTCTGTGCAGGTTCAATTCCTGTCTTCCTAAGGTTTTCAACGGAGACAATGGGATTCGGACATAGAGACGGTCTCCGGTTCACCTCAAACAGGAGAACTGAATGCAGTTGTTCGTGTTTTCCGAGAATGGAATGTACCACTCCACCTTGTTACTGATTCTGCTTATGTTGCAGGTATTGTTCCACGAGCTGAAGCTTCTGTGCTGCGGAGTGTTTCGCATTCACAACCCTTTACCCTGTTACAGGAACTTATTTTCCTTTTGGACTCTCGATCTGCGCCTTATTTTGTTATGCATATTAGGTCTCATACCTCGCTACCTGGTTTTCTTGCAGAAGGCAATCGACGAGCTGACCTATTGCCGTGACCAGTTCAAGTACTGCCAGACCGTATTGCACAAGCTAAGCAAAGGCACTCTTTTTTTCCATCGAAACGCTGGAGCTCTTAAGCGACAGTTTGGCCTTGCTGCTCAACAAGCATCAAGTATTATTGCTGTCTGTCCCGATTGTCAAAAACATTCTTTCCCATCAGTTGCTGCAGGAGTTAATCCTAGAGGATTACAAAGCCTACCGTTATGGCAAACAGATGTCACGCATGATTCTGAATTTGGTAGCCTTAAATATATCCACTCTTCCATTGATACATTTTCAGGTGCCTTGGTTGCCTCGTGTCACACAGGAGAAAAGGCACGAGCTGTTCGTAGACATTTAATGCGTGCTTTTGCTGCTTTAGGTATTCCCTTAAGCTGGGCCGTTGTCGGTCTTTATCTTTACGTTTCAACAACTGTAAAAACCTCTTTTGCCCTATGGGGTAGAACTCACATTACCGGCATTGCTCATTCCCCCACCGGTCGATCTCTCATTGAAGGGTCTCATCGGTCTCTGAAACGTTTATGACAACAACAAAAAGGGGGAATGGGCATGGCTATTCCCGAGGAACGGTTACAGAAAGCGTTGTATGTTTTTAATTTTTTGAATTGTTCTTGAATAGATAACGACCCACCGATAGGTCGACGTTTCACTGCAGCTACCTCCGTCGAGGCACAGGTTAAAGGCCCGGTATCGGTCCGAGATGCAGAAACAGGTAAAATTATGGGACCATATCCTCTTGTTACACGGGGAAAAGGTTATGCTTGTGTCTCTACAGAAAAAGGACCTAGATGGATCCCAGCGAAGAATGTAAGACCTTTCCGTGAACCTTTACCGCAGGCAGCCGATACCGACACCGACGCTACAGAATGAAATAAAAACTGTGTGAGGATTACTGTTTTGCATTAATGTTAGATACCCAAAATCAGGACATAGGATATAGATTTCGCTTTTTACAGCGCCTAGAACGAGCACTATCACCCTGGATCAAGCCACTGAACAGAGGTAATACTCTCGGACCAAGCGGGGGAAAGGGACGACTCATTGTCCATGGAACGATGATTCCATTGACACTGATAAGGGGAAGGGAGGATTCATAATGAGAGAGCAACTAGGTATTATGAAGGAGAACAGGAACTGGGGGAAGAAGGGGCAACAGAGCAGAGGTGATGAGGTGTTTGTCACATCCATAGGATGTCTTGGCATGCTTAATCGTACTTGCAGGAGACAAATTGTGTGGCCAGGTGGATGACACCCCTTGGTTATGAACCTCATCCATAGCATCCTTGAAAAGTCAGCATTAATTTTTTTGGTGCGGAGAAGGAAGGATTCCCTTGGTTATAGCTGGAGAGGCATAGAAGTCAGTCTTTTCAATGTTTCATGAGCACAATGCTCTCTTCTCAAAGCAGAGGAATGCTTGTGCTCTGCTGAAGAGCAGAAGTGCTTGTAGCTGACCGCTGGTGAGTCAGTGCCAATACTGGCAGTAGGCAGTTACTTAGGGCACGAGACAGAAGCGGTGGCCTGTCCTACCTGGCCCTATATAATATATATATGTATGTATGTGCGTACAATATTATATATATATAAAATTCTTTTTAGATCCACGGGATGGATTACGCAGTAATCAAGGCTGAGCACCAATTCCACCGACACCTTATTGGCAAGTGTGAAGAGGAAGATGAAGCCCAAGGCTCACAGTATCGGTGTATCTCATTTGATGGTGCCTCCGTGTGGTGTGGCTAGTCAGCTGAATACCTGAATGCCGGTTGGGATGGCGATGATTATAGTGGCGGAGATGAAGTATGATCGGCTGTCTACGTCTATTCCGACAGTGAATATGTGGTGGGCTCATATGACAAAGCCCAGGAATCCAATCGATAGTATAGCTCAGACTATTCCTATGTAGCCGAATGGTTCTTTTTTGCCTGCGTAATACGTTACAACATGTGAGATGATTCCAAAGCCGTGAAGGATTAAGATGTAAACTTCCTGGTGGCCAAAGAATCAGAACAGGTGCTGGTAGAGAATGGGGTCTCCCCCTCCAGCGGGGTCAAAGAATGTAGTGTTTAGGTTTCGGTCGGTCAGTAGTATGGTGATGCCGGCGGCCAGGACTGGAAGTGAGGGCACTAGGAGTATGGATCATACGAATAGGGGAGTTGGATGTTGCGATAAGGCAGGGGGGGTTATGTTAATGGCTGTTGTGTTAAAGTTGATGGCCCCTAAGATGGAAGACACACCTGCGAGGTGTAGGGAGAAGATGGCTAGGTCTACTGAGGCGCCAGCATGGGCTAGGTTGCCTGCTAGGGGCGGGTATATGGTTCATCCTGTTCCGACTCCAGCTTCTACTGTGGAGGACGCTAGGAGCAGTAGGAAGGACGGAGGAAGTAGTTCAGAAACTGATGTTGTTTATGCGGGGGAATGCTATGTCTGGGGCTCCAATTATAAGGGGGACTAGTCAGTTTCCAAACCCTTCGATTATAATAGCTATAACTGTGAAGAAGATTCTTACGAAGGCATGGGCGGTGATGATGACATTGTAGATTTGGTCGTCTCCTAGGAGAGTTCCTGGTTGGCCAAGTTCTGCTCGAATAAGGAGGCTGAGGGCGGTACTCGGCTATGCCTGCCCATGCTCCGAAGAGTAGGTATAGGGTGCCGATGTCATTGTGGTTTGTTGAAACTAGTCATCGGTTGATGAAGGTCACGGGTCAGGTGGCTGAGTGTTTAGGCGTTAGGCTGTAGTCCTTTTTACAGAGGTTGAATTCCTCTTCTTATCGACTCTGTGGTGAAGTTCATGTTGAGTTGCAAACTCATTGATGTACGCTGAGAGTGTGCCGGAGTCTGGTAGACAGAAGCTCGTTGGTTTGAGCGTCTAGCTGTTAATTAGAAGTTTATGGGATCGAGGCCCGTCTGTCTAGGCTTATCGTGGAGGCCCTAGCTGAATTAGAGTATCTGCGTTGCATTTAGATGGTGCAGGTTTAGTGTCCTGCGGGCCTTAGTGGTGTGGGCAGAAACTAAGAGGATTTAACTCTTAGTTAAGGCTTTGAAGGCCTTCGGTTTGGTAGGCAGGGGATCCTAAGTTTCTTAGGTAACGGTCAGGATTGCGGGAGAAGGGGGGAGAAGGAGGACTGACAGAGAAATTAAGGTAGCAATTGGTGTGCCTGTGGATTTGTTATTGTATCATTGTTTTATGAAGCTTGTAGTGTTTGGTGGGAGTGTGGAGCAATATGCAAGGCGTAGGTAGAAAAATAAACCTTGTAGGGAGAGTATTGAAATAATTATGGCTGCGGTTGATATCTCTTGCTTAGTTAGTTCCTGGATAATGAGTCATTTTGGTAAAAAGCCAGGGAGTGGGGGCAGGCCGGCTAGGGATAGTAGTGCTAGCGTCAAGGATGCGTTTAGTGATGGTATTTTTGTTCAGGAGGTTATTATTGTGGATAGTTTTGAGGAGTTGGTTGTGTTGAGGGCTAAGAAAATGGAGGCGGTTCTTAAGGAGTATGGGTAGAAGGTTATTAATGTTAGCTTGGGGTTGTATATGAGGATGATGGTTATTCAGCCTAGGTGGGCGATCGATGAGAAAGCTAGGACTTTTCGGATTTGTGTTTGGTTAAGTCCTGTTCGCCCTCCGATGGCTGCGGATGCAATGGCCACGGTTGTCAGTAGGAGTGGGTTCAGTGAGGGGGCAGTTAAGAAAAGAAGAGTGAGTGGGGGGAGTTTTATTCATGTAGAGACGAGTAGGGCAGTGGTTATAGGTGAGCCTTGTATGACCTCTGGACATCAGGAGTGAAAGGGTACTAGGCCTAGTTTTATTGCGACTGCTGTAGTTAGTAGTAGGGAGGCTGTTGGGTGGCTTAGTCGCGGAATGTCTCATTGTCCGGTGAACTGTGCGTTGATTGTGCTTGAGAAGAGGATTAATGCGGAGGCGGTTGCTTGGACGAGAAAGTATTTGATTGCAGCTTCCATAGCTCGAGGGTGGTGTGATTTTGAAAGGAAGGGGATAATGGCAAGGGTGTTGATTTCTAGTCCAGGCCAGGCTAGCAGTCAGTGGTTGCTTGAAATTGTGATGGTTGTTCCTAGTAGAAGGCTTAAGGAGAACGTTAGTTTTGTGACGGGGCTCATTTAGTAGAGGAAGAGGTTAAACCATCATTTTCGGGGTATGGGCCCGATAGCTTTTGTTTAGCTGACCCTACTGGGAAGTAATATAAGGGGAGTATGGAGCGCTTTGATCTCTTCTGTGCAGGTTCAATTCCTGTCTTCCTAAGGTTTTCAACGGAGACAATGGGATTCGGACATAGAGACGGTCTCCGGTTCACCTCAAACAGGAGAACTGAATGCAGTTGTTCGTGTTTTCCGAGAATGGAATGTACCACTCCACCTTGTTACTGATTCTGCTTATGTTGCAGGTATTGTTCCACGAGCTGAAGCTTCTGTGCTGCGGAGTGTTTCGCATTCACAACCCTTTACCCTGTTACAGGAACTTATTTTCCTTTTGGACTCTCGATCTGCGCCTTATTTTGTTATGCATATTAGGTCTCATACCTCGCTACCTGGTTTTCTTGCAGAAGGCAATCGACGAGCTGACCTATTGCCGTGACCAGTTCAAGTACTGCCAGACCGTATTGCACAAGCTAAGCGAAGGCACTCTTTTTTTCCATCGAAACGCTGGAGCTCTTAAGCGACAGTTTGGCCTTGCTGCTCAACAAGCATCAAGTATTATTGCTGTCTGTCCCGATTGTCAAAAACATTCTTTCCCATCAGTTGCTGCAGGAGTTAATCCTAGAGGATTACAAAGCCTACCGTTATGGCAAACAGATGTCACGCATGATTCTGAATTTGGTAGCCTTAAATATATCCACTCTTCCATTGATACATTTTCAGGTGCCTTGGTTGCCTCGTGTCACACAGGAGAAAAGGCACGAGCTGTTCGTAGACATTTAATGCGTGCTTTTGCTGCTTTAGGTATTCCCTTAAGCTGGACCGTTGTCGGTCTTTATCTTTACGTTTCAACAACTGTAAAAACCTCTTTTGCCCTATGGGGTAGAACTCACATTACCGGCATTGCTCATTCCCCCACCGGTCGATCTCTCATTGAAGGGTCTCATCGGTCTCTGAAACGTTTATGACAACAACAAAAAGGGGGAATGGGCATGGCTATTCCCGAGGAACGGTTACAGAAAGCGTTGTATGTTTTTAATTTTTTGAATTGTTCTTGAATAGATAACGACCCACCGATAGGTCGACGTTTCACTGCAGCTACCTCCGTCGAGGCACGGGTTAAAGGCCCGGTATCGGTCCGAGATGCAGAAACAGGTAAAATTATGGGACCATATCCTCTTGTTACACGGGGAAAAGGTTATGCTTGTGTCTCTACAGAAAAAGGACCTAGATGGATCCCAGCGAAGAATGTAAGACCTTTCCGTGAACCTTTACCGCAGGCAGCCGATACCGACACCGACGCTACAGAATGAAATAAAAACTGTGTGAGGATTACTGTTTTGCATTAATGTTAGATACCCAAAATCAGGACATAGGATATAGATTTCGCTTTTTACAGCGCCTAGAACGAGCACTATCACCCTGGATCAAGCCACTGAACAGAGGTAATACTCTCGGACCAAGCGGGGGAACGGGACGACTCATTGTCCATGGAACGATGATTCCATTGACACTGATAAGGGGAAGGGAGGATTCATAATGAGAGAACAACTAGGTATTACGAAGGAGAACAGGAACGATAAACATGGTTATTTAGTGTTTAATAGGTGTCTGCACGCTTGTCGAGATATATAGTTAGGTAACTACAGGAGTGGTTTCTGCCCTGAGCCTGGTGGCGCGCACAGCTGCGGCTTGTGTCCTGGCTCAGAGATGTAAACAGGGGCTTCTCTGTTAGGGTAAAGTGTCTCTCTTTGCATCAAAAGGAGGGAATGAAGGGGATGACCCCAGAGGTATGTTCAGAGAAGGCATGCTATGTTTCGAACTTTTTGACGGAAACGGTTCTTGTTTGGTGTGCCCTTCCGCCTACGTATAACGTTAATCCAAAAGAAGGTGATGTTGTTTACACTTTGCATGTCGAGCATTGTCTTTCTGTAGATGCTAATGTAGTAGGAGGCTAGGATGGGAACGTGTCGCAGCGCTTCTTCTCTTATGCAGAGTAACAGCAGGGAAAGCATTAAAGAGTTCAATCACCTTGTTTGGTAGGCAGTTAAGCATGTGAGTCAAAATTGCCGCTGCTTTTTGTTGTTGGTTCAAGGACGTGGCTGTGAGGATTTTGATGGTATGTGCTGCGTGGATTTTAGGCGCCCCACTGCAGCAACATGTTATCAAAATCTGAGAAAATTTCAGCCTTTTCTGGCATCCATTCACTCGATTGGCAGTGTTGTTTGTTTGCTATTACCTTGGTTGCTGTCATGTTTGCAAGGGCCCTGCGGAACATGGCAAACCTGGTACTAGCTGTTCAAAAACAAAAAGGGGAAATTGTAGAATTGTACGGAACAAAGGCAGTGGGTTATTTTGACAGTGATAATATGTCTTAGTTGGTTTTTTATTTGTTCTGTTGCTTAGGCCTTGTTTTTCCTCGTTCGCTTTCAAAGGTTCTTTTGTGCAACAGGAAGGGGGAGGTGCAGGAGCGGGCTGGAAACTAGGACCACGCGTGGCAATCGGTCAGCTGAGGGGAGTGTGCTCGAGCTTGTCTAGACAACAATTAACAACATGATGGGGCATGTTTACAGAGCACAGGGGAGTGGGAGACGGATGGCGCCAAGGAAAGGTAACACCTTGCTGTTAAGTGCCGGTAGTTAACCACCAATCAGGGATTGCCTAGTATGCAAGGCTTAGCCTCAAGAAGCAATTGGTTTAAAACGCGCAGCTTCTGCAAGCGTATAAAACCTCGTGCTTCTGCACAACGCATTGACATTTGCTTGCATCAAGCTGCGTCCCGTCTCTTCATTCGCCGCAGTCAGGTTTACTAGGATCATCTTTAGGTTGGCCTTAGGGGTATCTCGGGCTTACGACAGCTTAGCTGTGTTTCGGTTTCCTAGTTATTCTGACAGGCTCTGGTCCACTCTCTACGCCGTGTGACTGTTGGCTTGGGTTTCTGGTGTGACCGCGGCGGCTGGCACGAGATTTACCAACCCTGAAGGTTGCCGTGACTAAGTCAAGCTTGCGCTTCTTGCTTACTGTTAATTACTGCTGAGTGCCCGTGGGGGTGTGGCTGAGCAAGGCGTCTTGGGCTGCAGTTGGTAGCGTGTGCCTGATGCCTGCTCCTTCGGTCTTAGCAGGAGGCCTAGGGCATTTACACTGGGCCGCAGATACTTGCACGTCTAGGTCTAGCAGGAGCCAACCGTAAGGTTAGGGCTAAGTCTTTTGTCCTCGGCTTTCATATTGGACGCCATCTTGGCATCTTCAGTGCCACGCTTTGGATTGTAAGCTACGGGGACGTGGTTTCGTTGGTTTCGTTGGCTTCGTTGGCTGTTTGGGCGCCTATAGTCTTAGGGGCGTGTGTGTATGGGGGGTTTGGGTTAATATGATTTTAGTGCTGAGGTTTTGGGTAGGTGGTGTTTATGGGATATATAAGATGTTAAGGAGAAGGCTAGGTTTGAGCGGTAAAGGTGTTAGAGGTTCTCGTGGTTGAATTGTACAGCAATAGTTTGTCAAGCTGTAGGTCCCGGGGAGGTGCCGGGCGAGAACATACAGGTCGAAGAACTTCCCATCCACCTTCACACAAACTGTTTAACGTTGATTTTCGTCTGATGTTAAACCCCAGAAGAAGCGAACAACCCTTACCGGCGCTTACTGTGTTTACAGATGGATCGGGCCAATCGCATAAATCTGTTCTTCTGTGGTGGGATGATCAACGGAGGCAATGGGATTCGGACATAGAGACGGTCTCCGGTTCACCTCAAACAGGAGAACTGAATGCAGTTGTTCGTGTTTTCCGAGAATGGAATGTACCACTCCACCTTGTTACTGATTCTGCTTATGTTGCAGGTATTGTTCCACGAGCTGAAGCTTCTGTGCTGCGGAGTGTTTCGCATTCACAACCCTTTACCCTGTTACAGGAACTTATTTTCCTTTTGGACTCTCGATCTGCGCCTTATTTTGTTATGCATATTAGGTCTCATACCTCGCTACCTGGTTTTCTTGCAGAAGGCAATCGACGAGCTGACCTATTGCCGTGACCAGTTCAAGTACTGCCAGACCGTATTGCACAAGCTAAGCGAAGGCACTCTTTTTTTCCATCGAAACGCTGGAGCTCTTAAGCGACAGTTTGGCCTTGCTGCTCAACAAGCATCAAGTATTATTGCTGTCTGTCCCGACTGTCAAAAACATTCTTTCCCATCAGTTGCTGCAGGAGCTAATCCTAGAGGATTACAAAGCCTACCGTTATGGCAAACAGATGTCACGCATGATTCTGAATTTGGTAGCCTTAAATATATCCACTCTTCCATTGATACATTTTCAGGTGCCTTGGTTGCCTCGTGTCACACAGGAGAAAAGGCACGAGCTGTTCGTAGACATTTAATGCGTGCTTTTGCTGCTTTAGGTATTCCCTTAAGCTGGACCGTTATCGGTCTTTATCTTTACGTTTCAACAACTGTAAAAACCTCTTTTGCCCTATGGGGTAGAACTCACATTACCGGCATTGCTCATTCCCCCACCGGTCGATCTCTCATTGAAGGGTCTCATCGGTCTCTGAAACGTTTATGACAACAACAAAAAGGGGGAATGGGCATGGCTGTTCCCGAGGAACGGTTACAGAAAGCGTTGTATGTTTTTAATTTTTTGAATTGTTCTTGAATAGATAACGACCCACCGATAGGTCGACGTTTCACTGCAGCTACCTCCGTCGAGGCACGGGTTAAAGGCCCGGTATCGGTCCGAGATGCAGAAACAGGTAAAATTATGGGACCATATCCTCTTGTTACACGGGGAAAAGGTTATGCTTGTGTCTCTACAGAAAAAGGACCTAGATGGATCCCAGCGAAGAATGTAAGACCTTCCCGTTAACCTTTACCGCAGGCAGCTGATAGCGACACCGACGCTACAGAATGAAATAAAAACTGTGTGAGGATTACTGTTTTGCATTAATGTTAGATACCCAAAATCAGGACATAGGATATAGATTTCGCTTTTTACAGCGCCTAGAACGAGCACTATCACCCTGGATCAAGCCACTGAACAGAGGTAATACTCTCGGACCAAGCGGGGGAAAGGGACGACTCATTGTCCATGGAACGATGATTCCATTGACACTGATAAGGGGAAGGGAGGATTCATAATGAGAGAACAACTAGGTATTATGAAGGAGAACAGGAACTCGGGGAAGAAGGGGCAACAGAGCAGAGGTGATGAGGTGTTTGTCACATCCATAGGATGTCTTGGCATGCTTAATCGTACTTGCAGGAGACAAATTGTGTGGCCAGGTGGATGACACCCCTTGGTTATGAACCTCATCCATAGCATCCTTGAAAAGTCAGCATTAATTTTTTTGGTGCGGAGAAGGAAGGATTCTCTTGGTTATAGCTGGAGAGGCATAGAAGTCAGTCTTTTCAATGTTTCATGAGCACAATGCTCTCTTCTCAAAGCAGAGGAATGCTTGTGCTCTGCTGAAGAGCAGAAGTGCTTGTAGCTGACCGCTGGTGAGTCAGTGCCAATACTGGCAGTAGGCAGTTACTTAGGGCACGAGACAGAAGCGGTGGCCTGTCCTACCTGGCCCTATATATTATAATATAAAATAATGTACATCCATACATATATAGATAGATATAAAAGATATAATTCTTTTTAGATCCACGGGACGGATTACGCAATAATCAAGGCTGACCACCAATTCCACCGACACCTCATTGGCAAGAAAGCAGCTAAACGGTAAGTGGAGTGCCTTTCTAGTCCTTCCCATGCTCACACTCTTCGTGTTTAGTAGATGGTATCAGGGGCTCTGTAGCTCACCCAGTGTGCTGTCTCCATCACATTTCCTCTGCTTTTCTGGAGTGGTGGTGGTACAAGGAGAGAAATGGGCCGTCAGGCCTTGCGATGGCTTGAACGGGTGAAAGTACCTTGGGAGCCTGAACAGTAGTGGAATTACTTTGATGTGTCCTGGAGGAATTTTTTTTTTTTTTTTTTTTTTCCACACGCTGCTCTGTGCGAATGACATTTTAGCAGCCAGTTGTGGGTGGTGGAAATGTGCTTGGTGAGCTTGTCCCTGTAGAGGAATGAAGGCGGTGGGTTGATTAGCATTGATAACACGCAGCTGTGGCCTTGCCTCAGAGGCAGTGGGTTGATTGACATGGGCGATGTGCAGGTGTAGCTGGTTCCCGCTAAGGGGTTAAATAGCCCTGTGGCTTGTGGGAGAGGGTGTCAGCTGGAGGAGGAGCAGTGTGGTCTGGCCTCTGGAGGAAGGTGCTACAGCACCGGCAGTAGAATATGGCCAACGCTAAAGCCTTGTTGCGGTCTGCTAGTTTGATAGCACTGCAACGTGTCCCCAGCCAAGAGTTTGGGGTAGAAAGGAACGATTATCCTCTGCTCTAAATGTGATACTGTTTGGGGAAGAAACACGCCTGGCTCTGACAAGGGAACAATGGGCTCTGTAGATGCCACGGTATTTACTTGGACAGGCTCTCGTGTGGCACAGGTCTGCTCTCGCTGAACTCCAGGGGGAAGAGGCAATTTCCCCTGGCTCAACCCTACCCCACCGAGCCCTTCCCAGAGGCGGCTTTACTTCTTCATCAGCCTCTGAGCAGTGATAATCCAGGTGCCTTGCTTCCAGGTCTTTGCCTAGCAGACGGCGTCACCACAGTCCTTGCCTCGAAGTGAACAGGATGAAGGATCTGTACAAGGTGTCTGTGCGCATTCCCCCGGACAACGAGAAGAGCAACCCGATCAGAATGGAAGGAGACCCACAGGGGGTCCCACAGGCCAAGAGCGAGCTGCTGGAACTCGCTTCCCGTATGGTGAGTGGGTAGGACGTGATGTTTGGGAGACTGCAGGGTTTGGGCTCTCGTGTTCCCTTGTAACCTTCTGGTGCGAGTGTGTGCCCCTTGCCCACGGAGCACTTGGATCTCATGACAAGTGCAAGTTCCTCTTCACAAATGTCTTCCCCTGTTCCCTCGGGTAGCCCTTCTCTGTCAACGCAGAGTGAATTTGGTCTGGAGAAAAGAGGGACAGTGCTGGCAAGTAAACCGTCGGGCAGCAAACCGCTAAGTCAAAGTAGACGGCTCTCCGGCTGAACACTCAGTGTGCCCTCTGTTCCCGTCAGGAAAATGAACACGCTGCGGACCTAATCGTTGAGCAGAAATTCCACCGGACCATCACTGGGCAGAAGGCTGAGCGGGTCTGGGAAATCCGGGAGCAATTCCCAGAGGTAAGGCTTTGTAGGAGAGGAGGAATCCAGAGGGGTTCTTTCCTACATGGGTAGTAGGCCTGTCGTCACAGAAGTCGTAACTTTAGTGGCTCTGTAGCGCAAGTGTCTGAGAAGATAGTTCTTTTAGCCAGAGGCCGCTAACACGGTTCCCCGTTTCTGAATGGGAAAAGGGCATGTGTAGGATCCCCCCAACCTTTGCATGTGTCTGACACAAGGGTTCTTGCTTTTGCTTGAGCTAACTCTAAATGACCGCTCCTGCAGGTTATCATCAACTTCCCAGACCCTGCACACAAGAGTGACATCGTCCAACTCCGAGGTCCCAAAAACGAGGTGGAGAAGTGCACCGAGTACATGCAAAAGACGGTGGCAGACCTGGTAAGGAGGTCTTCTGCCTGCACTTCCCTCCTCCGTGCCTGGATAACCCTGGGGCAAAGCAGAGCTCTACTGGCTTGGGTAGAGCTAAAACACCTCAAGAGGAGGGAGCTGTCGACGCTGTTTTGGCTGAATGGAGGCAGGGGGTAGTACCTGTTATGGGAAGGCTATAGGGGAACGTCCTTGCCTTTGTTTAGTCTTACAAGTCCCTCGTATAGAGAACTTCCTTGGGTCTAAGCCTCTTTTCAAAAGCTCGTTTATCAGAGTTCCTGAAGTCGGGCCTCCCTTGCCACGACAGTGTAATCTTCAGTTCTCCCTTCCTTTCTCCCTTAGGTTGAAAACAGCTTTTCTATTTCTGTCCCCATCTGCAAACAGTTCCACAAGAACATCGTGGGGAAAGGAGGTGCCAACATCAAGAAGGTGAGATATTGCTCCTAACTCAAGTGCTCGTGATGATCACTGCCTGCAGCAAAATCCCACTGGATGCTCTCTCCTGCCCATTGGTGATGTCCAATATAGCCTGCGAGGCTTTTTCTTCTGACATGGGACGCTTCTGAGATGATTTTTTATTTTTTTTTCCTTTGTGGCAGATCCGTAAAGAAAGCAACACCATAATTGATCTCCCAGCAAAGAACAGCAACTCGGAGACAATTGTTAGCACAGGCAAGAGGGCAAACTGTGAGGCTGCTCGCCACAGGATAACATCACTTTGGAAGGACCTACAGAAGATGTGCATGTGGCTCAGGAACCGATTGAAGCCATGCTCAAGGAACTGGTGAGCTGGAGTTACTAGTTCCAGTAAGAAACTGGGGGAAGAAGGGGCAACAGAGCAGAGGTGATGAGGTGTTTGTCACATCCATAGGATGTCTTGGCATGCTTAATCGAACTTGCAGGAGACAAATTGTGTGGCCAGGTGGATGACACCCCTTGGTTATGAACCTCATCCATAGCATCCTTGAAAAGTCAGCATTAATTTTTTTGGTGCGGAGAAGGAAGGATTCTCTTGGTTATAGCTGGAGAGGCATAGAAGTCAGTCTTTTCAATGTTTCATGAGCACAATGCTCTCTTCTCAAAGCAGAGGAATGCTTGTGCTCTGCTGAAGAGCAGAAGTGCTTGTAGCTGACCGCTGGTGAGTCAGTGCCAATAGTGGCAGTAGGCAGTTACTTAGGGCACGAGACAGAAGCGGTGGCCTGTCCTACCTGGCCCTGTATATTATAATATAAAATAATGTACATCCATACATATATAGATAGATATAAAAAATATAATTCTTTTTAGATCCACGGGACGGATTACGCAATAATCAAGGCTGACCACCAATTCCACCGACACCTCATTGGCAAGAAAGCAGCTAAACGGTAAGTGGAGTGCCTTTCTAGTCCTTCCCATGCTCACACTCTTCGTGTTTAGTAGATGGTATCAGGGGCTCTGTAGCTCACCCAGTGTGCTGTCTCCATCACATTTCCTCTGCTTTTCTGGAGTGGTGGTGGTACAAGGAGAGAAATGGGCCGTCAGGCCTTGCGATGGCTTGAACGGGTGAAAGTACCTTGGGAGCCTGAACAGTAGTGGAATTACTTTGATGTGTCCTGGAGGAAATTTTTTTTTTTTTTTTTTTTCCACACGCTGCTCTGTGCGAATGACATTTTAGCAGCCAGTTGTGGGTGGTGGAAATGTGCTTGGTGAGCTTCTCCCTGTAGAGGAATGAAGGCGGTGGGTTGATTAGCATTGATAACACGCAGCTGTGGCCTTGCCTCAGAGGCAGTGGGTTGATTGACATGGGCGATGTGCAGGTGTAGCTGGTTCCCGCTAAGGGGTTAAATAGCCCTGTGGCTTGTGGGAGAGGGTGTCAGCTGGAGGAGGAGCAGTGTGGTCTGGCCTCTGGAGGAAGGTGCTACAGCACCGGCAGTAGAATATGGCCAACGCTAAAGCCTTGTTGCGGTCTGCTAGTTTGATAGCACTGCAACGTGTCCCCAGCCAAGAGTTTGGGGTAGAAAGGAACGATTATCCTCTGCTCTAAATGTGATACTGTTTGGGGAAGAAACACGCCTGGCTCTGACAAGGGAACAATGGGCTCTGTAGATGCCACGGTATTTACTTGGACAGGCTCTCGTGTGGCACAGGTCTGCTCTCGCTGAACTCCAGGGGGAAGAGGCAATTTCCCCTGGCTCAACCCTACCCCACCGAGCCCTTCCCAGAGGCGGCTTTACTTCTTCATCAGCCTCTGAGCAGTGATAATCCAGGTGCCTTGCTTCCAGGTCTTTGCCTAGCAGACGGCGTCACCACAGTCCTTGCCTCGAAGTGAACAGGATGAAGGATCTGTACAAGGTGTCTGTGCGCATTCCCCCGGACAACGAGAAGAGCAACCCGATCAGAATGGAAGGAGACCCACAGGGGGTCCCACAGGCCAAGAGCGAGCTGCTGGAACTCGCTTCCCGTATGGTGAGTGGGTAGGACGTGATGTTTGGGAGACTGCAGGGTTTGGGCTCTCGTGTTCCCTTGTAACCTTCTGGTGCGAGTGTGTGCCCCTTGCCCACGGAGCACTTGGATCTCATGACAAGTGCAAGTTCCTCTTCACAAATGTCTTCCCCTGTTCCCTCGGGTAGCCCTTCTCTGTCAACGCAGAGTGAATTTGGTCTGGAGAAAAGAGGGACAGTGCTGGCAAGTAAACCGTCGGGCAGCAAACCGCTAAGTCAAAGTAGACGGCTCTCCGGCTGAACACTCAGTGTGCCCTCTGTTCCCGTCAGGAAAATGAACACGCTGCGGACCTAATCGTTGAGCAGAAATTCCACCGGACCATCACTGGGCAGAAGGCTGAGCGGGTCTGGGAAATCCGGGAGCAATTCCCAGAGGTAAGGCTTTGTAGGAGAGGAGGAATCCAGAGGGGTTCTTTCCTACATGGGTAGTAGGCCTGTCGTCACAGAAGTCGTAACTTTAGTGGCTCTGTAGCGCAAGTGTCTGAGAAGATAGTTCTTTTAGCCAGAGGCCGCTAACACGGTTCCCCGTTTCTGAATGGGAAAAGGGCATGTGTAGGATCCCCCCAACCTTTGCATGTGTCTGACACAAGGGTTCTTGCTTTTGCTTGAGCTAACTCTAAATGACCGCTCCTGCAGGTTATCATCAACTTCCCAGACCCTGCACACAAGAGTGACATCGTCCAACTCCGAGGTCCCAAAAACGAGGTGGAGAAGTGCACCGAGTACATGCAAAAGACGGTGGCAGACCTGGTAAGGAGGTCTTCTGCCTGCACTTCCCTCCTCCGTGCCTGGATAACCCTGGGGCAAAGCAGAGCTCTACTGGCTTGGGTAGAGCTAAAACACCTCAAGAGGAGGGAGCTGTCGACGCTGTTTTGGCTGAATGGAGGCAGGGGGTAGTACCTGTTATGGGAAGGCTATAGGGGAACGTCCTTGCCTTTGTTTAGTCTTACAAGTCCCTCGTATAGAGAACTTCCTTGGGTCTAAGCCTCTTTTCAAAAGCTCGTTTATCAGAGTTCCTGAAGTCGGGCCTCCCTTGCCACGACAGTGTAATCTTCAGTTCTCCCTTCCTTTCTCCCTTAGGTTGAAAACAGCTTTTCTATTTCTGTCCCCATCTGCAAACAGTTCCACAAGAACATCGTGGGGAAAGGAGGTGCCAACATCAAGAAGGTGAGATATTGCTCCTAACTCAAGTGCTCGTGATGATCACTGCCTGCAGCAAAATCCCACTGGATGCTCTCTCCTGCCCATTGGTGATGTCCAATATAGCCTGCGAGGGTTTTTCTTCTGACATGGGACGCTTCTGAGATGATTTTTTTTTTTTTTTTTCTTTTGTGGCAGATCCGTAAAGAAAGCAACACCAAAATTGATCTCCCAGCAAAGAACAGCAACTCGGAGACAATTGTTATCACAGGCAAGAGGGCAAACTGTGAGGCTGCTCGCCACAGGATAACATCACTTTGGAAGGACCTACAGAAGATGTGCATGTGGCTCAGGAACCGATTGAAGCCATGCTCAAGGAACTGGTGAGCTGGAGTTACTAGTTCCAGTAAGAAACTGGGGGAAGAAGGGGCAACAGAGCAGAGGTGATGAGGTGTTTGTCACATCCATAGGATGTCTTGGCATGCTTAATCGAACTTGCAGGAGACAAATTGTGTGGCCAGGTGGATGACACCCCTTGGTTATGAACCTCATCCATAGCATCCTTGAAAAGTCAGCATTAATTTTTTTGGTGCGGAGAAGGAAGGATTCTCTTGGTTATAGCTGGAGAGGCATAGAAGTCAGTCTTTTCAATGTTTCATGAGCACAATGCTCTCTTCTCAAAGCAGAGGAATGCTTGTGCTCTGCTGAAGAGCAGAAGTGCTTGTAGCTGACCGCTGGTGAGTCAGTGCCAATAGTGGCAGTAGGCAGTTACTTAGGGCACGAGACAGAAGCGGTGGCCTGTCCTACCTGGCCCTATATATTATAATATAAAATAATGTACATCCATACATATATAGATAGATATAAAAAATATAATTCTTTTTAGATCCACGGGACGGATTACGCAATAATCAAGGCTGACCACCAATTCCACCGACACCTCATTGGCAAGAAAGCAGCTAAACGGTAAGTGGAGTGCCTTTCTAGTCCTTCCCATGCTCACACTCTTCGTGTTTAGTAGATGGTATCAGGGGCTCTGTAGCTCACCCAGTGTGCTGTCTCCATCACATTTCCTCTGCTTTTCTGGAGTGGTGGTGGTACAAGGAGAGAAATGGGCCGTCAGGCCTTGCGATGGCTTGAACGGGTGAAAGTACCTTGGGAGCCTGAACAGTAGTGGAATTACTTTGATGTGTCCTGGAGGAATTTTTTTTTTTTTTTTTTTTTCCACACGCTGCTCTGTGCGAATGACATTTTAGCAGCCAGTTGTGGGTGGTGGAAATGTGCTTGGTGAGCTTGTCCCTGTAGAGGAATGAAGGAGGTGGGTTGATTAGCATTGATAACACGCAGCTGTGGCCTTGCCTCAGAGGCAGTGGGTTGATTGACATGGGCGATGTGCAGGTGTAGCTGGTTCCCGCTAAGGGGTTAAATAGCCCTGTGGCTTGTGGGAGAGGGTGTCAGCTGGAGGAGGAGCAGTGTGGTCTGGCCTCTGGAGGAAGGTGCTACAGCACCGGCAGTAGAATATGGCCAACGCTAAAGCCTTGTTGCGGTCTGCTAGTTTGATAGCACTGCAACGTGTCCCCAGCCAAGAGTTTGGGGTAGAAAGGAACGATTATCCTCTGCTCTAAATGTGATACTGTTTGGGGAAGAAACACGCCTGGCTCTGACAAGGGAACAATGGGCTCTGTAGATGCCACGGTATTTACTTGGACAGGCTCTCGTGTGGCACAGGTCTGCTCTCGCTGAACTCCAGGGGGAAGAGGCAATTTCCCCTGGCTCAACCCTACCCCACCGAGCCCTTCCCAGAGGCGGCTTTACTTCTTCATCAGCCTCTGAGCAGTGATAATCCAGGTGCCTTGCTTCCAGGTCTTTGCCTAGCAGACGGCGTCACCACAGTCCTTGCCTCGAAGTGAACAGGATGAAGGATCTGTACAAGGTGTCTGTGCGCATTCCCCCGGACAACGAGAAGAGCAACCCGATCAGAATGGAAGGAGACCCACAGGGGGTCCCACAGGCCAAGAGCGAGCTGCTGGAACTCGCTTCCCGTATGGTGAGTGGGTAGGACGTGATGTTTGGGAGACTGCAGGGTTTGGGCTCTCGTGTTCCCTTGTAACCTTCTGGTGCGAGTGTGTGCCCCTTGCCCACGGAGCACTTGGATCTCATGACAAGTGCAAGTTCCTCTTCACAAATGTCTTCCCCTGTTCCCTCGGGTAGCCCTTCTCTGTCAACGCAGAGTGAATTTGGTCTGGAGAAAAGAGGGACAGTGCTGGCAAGTAAACCGTCGGGCAGCAAACCGCTAAGTCAAAGTAGACGGCTCTCCGGCTGAACACTCAGTGTGCCCTCTGTTCCCGTCAGGAAAATGAACACGCTGCGGACCTAATCGTTGAGCAGAAATTCCACCGGACCATCACTGGGCAGAAGGCTGAGCGGGTCTGGGAAATCCGGGAGCAATTCCCAGAGGTAAGGCTTTGTAGGAGAGGAGGAATCCAGAGGGGTTCTTTCCTACATGGGTAGTAGGCCTGTCGTCACAGAAGTCGTAACTTTAGTGGCTCTGTAGCGCAAGTGTCTGAGAAGATAGTTCTTTTAGCCAGAGGCCGCTAACACGGTTCCCCTTTTCTGAATGGGAAAAGGGCATGTGTAGGATCCCCCCAACCTTTGCATGTGTCTGACACAAGGGTTCTTGCTTTTGCTTGAGCTAACTCTAAATGACCGCTCCTGCAGGTTATCATCAACTTCCCAGACCCTGCACACAAGAGTGACATCGTCCAACTCCGAGGTCCCAAAAACGAGGTGGAGAAGTGCACCGAGTACATGCAAAAGACGGTGGCAGACCTGGTAAGGAGGTCTTCTGCCTGCACTTCCCTCCTCCGTGCCTGGATAACCCTGGGGCAAAGCAGAGCTCTACTGGCTTGGGTAGAGCTAAAACACCTCAAGAGGAGGGAGCTGTCGACGCTGTTTTGGCTGAATGGAGGCAGGGGGTAGTACCTGTTATGGGAAGGCTATAGGGGAACGTCCTTGCCTTTGTTTAGTCTTACAAGTCCCTCGTATAGAGAACTTCCTTGGGTCTAAGCCTCTTTTCAAAAGCTCGTTTATCAGAGTTCCTGAAGTCGGGCCTCCCTTGCCACGACAGTGTAATCTTCAGTTCTCCCTTCCTTTCTCCCTTAGGTTGAAAACAGCTTTTCTATTTCTGTCCCCATCTGCAAACAGTTCCACAAGAACATCGTGGGGAAAGGAGGTGCCAACATCAAGAAGGTGAGATATTGCTCCTAACTCAAGTGCTCGTGATGATCACTGCCTGCAGCAAAATCCCACTGGATGCTCTCTCCTGCCCATTGGTGATGTCCAATATAGCCTGCGAGGCTTTTTCTTCTGACATGGGACGCTTCTGAGATGATTTTTTATTTTTTTTTCCTTTGTGGCAGATCCGTAAAGAAAGCAACACCATAATTGATCTCCCAGCAAAGAACAGCAACTCGGAGACAATTGTTAGCACAGGCAAGAGGGCAAACTGTGAGGCTGCTCGCCACAGGATAACATCACTTTGGAAGGACCTACAGAAGATGTGCATGTGGCTCAGGAACCGATTGAAGCCATGCTCAAGGAACTGGTGAGCTGGAGTTACTAGTTCCAGTAAGAAACTGGGGGAAGAAGGGGCAACAGAGCAGAGGTGATGAGGTGTTTGTCACATCCATAGGATGTCTTGGCATGCTTAATCGAACTTGCAGGAGACAAATTGTGTGGCCAGGTGGATGACACCCCTTGGTTATGAACCTCATCCATAGCATCCTTGAAAAGTCAGCATTAATTTTTTTGGTGCGGAGAAGGAAGGATTCTCTTGGTTATAGCTGGAGAGGCATAGAAGTGAGTCTTTTCAATGTTTCATGAGCACAATGCTCTCTTCTCAAAGCAGAGGAATGCTTGTGCTCTGCTGAAGAGCAGAAGTGCTTGTAGCTGACCGCTGGTGAGTCAGTGCCAATAGTGGCAGTAGGCAGTTACTTAGGGCACGAGACAGAAGCGGTGGCCTGTCCTACCTGGCCCTATATATTATAATATAAAATAATGTACATCCATACATATATAGATAGATATAAAAGATATAATTCTTTTTAGATCCACGGGACGGATTACGCAATAATCAAGGCTGACCACCAATTCCACCGACACCTCATTGGCAAGAAAGCAGCTAAACGGTAAGTGGAGTGCCTTTCTAGTCCTTCCCATGCTCACACTCTTCGTGTTTAGTAGATGGTATCAGGGGCTCTGTAGCTCACCCAGTGTGCTGTCTCCATCACATTTCCTCTGCTTTTCTGGAGTGGTGGTGGTACAAGGAGAGAAATGGGCCGTCAGGCCTTGCGATGGCTTGAACGGGTGAAAGTACCTTGGGAGCCTGAACAGTAGTGGAATTACTTTGATGTGTCCTGGAGGAATTTTTTTTTTTTTTTTTTTTCCACACGCTGCTCTGTGCGAATGACATTTTAGCAGCCAGTTGTGGGTGGTGGAAATGTGCTTGGTGAGCTTCTCCCTGTAGAGGAATGAAGGCGGTGGGTTGATTAGCATTGATAACACGCAGCTGTGGCCTTGCCTCAGAGGCAGTGGGTTGATTGACATGGGCGATGTGCAGGTGTAGCTGGTTCCCGCTAAGGGGTTAAATAGCCCTGTGGCTTGTGGGAGAGGGTGTCAGCTGGAGGAGGAGCAGTGTGGTCTGGCCTCTGGAGGAAGGTGCTACAGCACCGGCAGTAGAATATGGCCAACGCTAAAGCCTTGTTGCGGTCTGCTAGTTTGATAGCACTGCAACGTGTCCCCAGCCAAGAGTTTGGGGTAGAAAGGAACGATTATCCTCTGCTCTAAATGTGATCCTGTTTGGGGAAGAAACACGCCTGGCTCTGACAAGGGAACAATGGGCTCTGTAGATGCCACGGTATTTACTTGGACAGGCTCTCGTGTGGCACAGGTCTGCTCTCGCTGAACTCCAGGGGGAAGAGGCAATTTCCCCTGGCTCAACCCTACCCCACCGAGCCCTTCCCAGAGGCGGCTTTACTTCTTCATCAGCCTCTGAGCAGTGATAATCCAGGTGCCTTGCTTCCAGGTCTTTGCCTAGCAGACGGCGTCACCACAGTCCTTGCCTCGAAGTGAACAGGATGAAGGATCTGTACAAGGTGTCTGTGCGCATTCCCCCGGACAACGAGAAGAGCAACCCGATCAGAATGGAAGGAGACCCACAGGGGGTCCCACAGGCCAAGAGCGAGCTGCTGGAACTCGCTTCCCGTATGGTGAGTGGGTAGGACGTGATGTTTGGGAGACTGCAGGGTTTGGGCTCTCGTGTTCCCTTGTAACCTTCTGGTGCGAGTGTGTGCCCCTTGCCCACGGAGCACTTGGATCTCATGACAAGTGCAAGTTCCTCTTCACAAATGTCTTCCCCTGTTCCCTCGGGTAGCCCTTCTCTGTCAACGCAGAGTGAATTTGGTCTGGAGAAAAGAGGGACAGTGCTGGCAAGTAAACCGTCGGGCAGCAAACCGCTAAGTCAAAGTAGACGGCTCTCCGGCTGAACACTCAGTGTGCCCTCTGTTCCCGTCAGGAAAATGAACACGCTGCGGACCTAATCGTTGAGCAGAAATTCCACCGGACCATCACTGGGCAGAAGGCTGAGCGGGTCTGGGAAATCCGGGAGCAATTCCCAGAGGTAAGGCTTTGTAGGAGAGGAGGAATCCAGAGGGGTTCTTTCCTACATGGGTAGTAGGCCTGTCGTCACAGAAGTCGTAACTTTAGTGGCTCTGTAGCGCAAGTGTCTGAGAAGATAGTTCTTTTAGCCAGAGGCCGCTAACACGGTTCCCCGTTTCTGAATGGGAAAAGGGCATGTGTAGGATCCCCCCAACCTTTGCATGTGTCTGACACAAGGGTTCTTGCTTTTGCTTGAGCTAACTCTAAATGACCGCTCCTGCAGGTTATCATCAACTTCCCAGACCCTGCACACAAGAGTGACATCGTCCAACTCCGAGGTCCCAAAAACGAGGTGGAGAAGTGCACCGAGTACATGCAAAAGACGGTGGCAGACCTGGTAAGGAGGTCTTCTGCCTGCACTTCCCTCCTCCGTGCCTGGATAACCCTGGGGCAAAGCAGAGCTCTACTGGCTTGGGTAGAGCTAAAACACCTCAAGAGGAGGGAGCTGTCGACGCTGTTTTGGCTGAATGGAGGCAGGGGGTAGTACCTGTTATGGGAAGGCTATAGGGGAACGTCCTTGCCTTTGTTTAGTCTTACAAGTCCCTCGTATAGAGAACTTCCTTGGGTCTAAGCCTCTTTTCAAAAGCTCGTTTATCAGAGTTCCTGAAGTCGGGCCTCCCTTGCCACGACAGTGTAATCTTCAGTTCTCCCTTCCTTTCTCCCTTAGGTTGAAAACAGCTTTTCTATTTCTGTCCCCATCTGCAAACAGTTCCACAAGAACATCGTAGGGAAAGGAGGTGCCAACATCAAGAAGGTGAGATATTGCTCCTAACTCAAGTGCTCGTGATGATCACTGCCTGCAGCAAAATCCCACTGGATGCTCTCTCCTGCCCATTGGTGATGTCCAATATAGCCTGCGAGGCTTTTTCTTCTGACATGGGACGCTTCTGAGATGATTTTTTTTTTTTTTTTCTTTTGTGGCAGATCCGTAAAGAAAGCAACACCAAAATTGATCTCCCAGCAAAGAACAGCAACTCGGAGACAATTGTTATCACAGGCAAGAGGGCAAACTGTGAGGCTGCTCGCCACAGGATAACATCACTTTGGAAGGACCTACAGAAGATGTGCATGTGGCTCAGGAACCGATTGAAGCCATGCTCAAGGAACTGGTGAGCTGGAGTTACTAGTTCCAGTAAGAAACTGGGGGAAGAAGGGGCAACAGAGCAGAGGTGATGAGGTGTTTGTCACATCCATAGGATGTCTTGGCATGCTTAATCGAACTTGCAGGAGACAAATTGTGTGGCCAGGTGGATGACACCCCTTGGTTATGAACCTCATCCATAGCATCCTTGAAAAGTCAGCATTAATTTTTTTGGTGCGGAGAAGGAAGGATTCTCTTGGTTATAGCTGGAGAGGCGTAGAAGTCAGTCTTTTCAATGTTTCATGAGCACAATGCTCTCTTCTCAAAGCAGAGGAATGCTTGTGCTCTGCTGAAGAGCAGAAGTGCTTGTAGCTGACCGCTGGTGAGTCAGTGCCAATACTGGCAGTAGGCAGTTACTTAGGGCACGAGACAGAAGCGGTGGCCTGTCCTACCTGGCCCTATATATTATAATATAAAATAATGTACATCCATACATATATAGATAGATATAAAAAATATAATTCTTTTTAGATCCACGGGACGGATTACGCAATAATCAAGGCTGACCACCAATTCCACCGACACCTCATTGGCAAGAAAGCAGCTAAACGGTAAGTGGAGTGCCTTTCTAGTCCTTCCCATGCTCACACTCTTCGTGTTTAGTAGATGGTATCAGGGGCTCTGTAGCTCACCCAGTGTGCTGTCTCCATCACATTTCCTCTGCTTTTCTGGAGTGGTGGTGGTACAAGGAGAGAAATGGGCCGTCAGGCCTTGCGATGGCTTGAACGGGTGAAAGTACCTTGGGAGCCTGAACAGTAGTGGAATTACTTTGATGTGTCCTGGAGGAATTTTTTTTTTTTTTTTTTTTCCACACGCTGCTCTGTGCGAATGACATTTTAGCAGCCAGTTGTGGGTGGTGGAAATGTGCTTGGTGAGCTTGTCCCTGTAGAGGAATGAAGGCGGTGGGTTGATTAGCATTGATAACACGCAGCTGTGGCCTTGCCTCAGAGGCAGTGGGTTGATTGACATGGGCGATGTGCAGGTGTAGCTGGTTCCCGCTAAGGGGTTAAATAGCCCTGTGGCTTGTGGGAGAGGGTGTCAGCTGGAGGAGGAGCAGTGTGGTCTGGCCTCTGGAGGAAGGTGCTACAGCACCGGCAGTAGAATATGGCCAACGCTAAAGCCTTGTTGCGGTCTGCTAGTTTGATAGCACTGCAACGTGTCCCCAGCCAAGAGTTTGGGGTAGAAAGGAACGATTATCCTCTGCTCTAAATGTGATCCTGTTTGGGGAAGAAACACGCCTGGCTCTGACAAGGGAACAATGGGCTCTGTAGGTGCCACGGTATTTACTTGGACAGGCTCTCGTGTGGCACAGGTCTGCTCTCGCTGAACTCCAGGGGGAAGAGGCAATTTCCCCTGGCTCAACCCTACCCCACCGAGCCCTTCCCAGAGGCGGCTTTACTTCTTCATCAGCCTCTGAGCAGTGATAATCCAGGTGCCTTGCTTCCAGGTCTTTGCCTAGCAGACGGCGTCACCACAGTCCTTGCCTCGAAGTGAACAGGATGAAGGATCTGTACAAGGTGTCTGTGCGCATTCCCCCGGACAACGAGAAGAGCAACCCGATCAGAATGGAAGGAGACCCACAGGGGGTCCCACAGGCCAAGAGCGAGCTGCTGGAACTCGCTTCCCGTATGGTGAGTGGGTAGGACGTGATGTTTGGGAGACTGCAGGGTTTGGGCTCTCGTGTTCCCTTGTAACCTTCTGGTGCGAGTGTGTGCCCCTTGCCCACGGAGCACTTGGATCTCATGACAAGTGCAAGTTCCTCTTCACAAATGTCTTCCCCTGTTCCCTCGGGTAGCCCTTCTCTGTCAACGCAGAGTGAATTTGGTCTGGAGAAAAGAGGGACAGTGCTGGCAAGTAAACCGTCGGGCAGCAAACCGCTAAGTCAAAGTAGATGGCTCTCCGGCTGAACACTCAGTGTGCCCTCTGTTCCCGTCAGGAAAATGAACACGCTGCGGACCTAATCGTTGAGCAGAAATTCCACCGGACCATCACTGGGCAGAAGGCTGAGCGGGTCTGGGAAATCCGGGAGCAATTCCCAGAGGTAAGGCTTTGTAGGAGAGGAGGAATCCAGAGGGGTTCTTTCCTACATGGGTAGTAGGCCTGTCGTCACAGAAGTCGTAACTTTAGTGGCTCTGTAGCGCAAGTGTCTGAGAAGATAGTTCTTTTAGCCAGAGGCCGCTAACACGGTTCCCCTTTTCTGAATGGGAAAAGGGCATGTGTAGGATCCCCCCAACCTTTGCATGTGTCTGACACAAGGGTTCTTGCTTTTGCTTGAGCTAACTCTAAATGACCGCTCCTGCAGGTTATCATCAACTTCCCAGACCCTGCACACAAGAGTGACATCGTCCAACTCCGAGGTCCCAAAAACGAGGTGGAGAAGTGCACCGAGTACATGCAAAAGACGGTGGCAGACCTGGTAAGGAGGTCTTCTGCCTGCACTTCCCTCCTCCGTGCCTGGATAACCCTGGGGCAAAGCAGAGCTCTACTGGCTTGGGTAGAGCTAAAACACCTCAAGAGGAGGGAGCTGTCGACGCTGTTTTGGCTGAATGGAGGCAGGGGGTAGTACCTGTTATGGGAAGGCTATAGGGGAACGTCCTTGCCTTTGTTTAGTCTTACAAGTCCCTCGTATAGAGAACTTCCTTGGGTCTAAGCCTCTTTTCAAAAGCTCGTTTATCAGAGTTCCTGAAGTCGGGCCTCCCTTGCCACGACAGTGTAATCTTCAGTTCTCCCTTCCTTTCTCCCTTAGGTTGAAAACAGCTTTTCTATTTCTGTCCCCATCTGCAAACAGTTCCACAAGAACATCGTAGGGAAAGGAGGTGCCAACATCAAGAAGGTGAGATATTGCTCCTAACTCAAGTGCTCGTGATGATCACTGCCTGCAGCAAAATCCCACTGGATGCTCTCTCCTGCCCATTGGTGATGTCCAATATAGCCTGCGAGGCTTTTTCTTCTGACATGGGACGCTTCTGAGATGATTTTTTTTTTTTTTCTTTTGTGGCAGATCCGTAAAGAAAGCAACACCAAAATTGATCTCCCAGCAAAGAACAGCAACTCGGAGACAATTGTTATCACAGGCAGGAGGGCAAACTGTGAGGCTGCTCGCCACAGGATAACATCACTTTGGAAGGACCTACAGAAGATGTGCATGTGGCTCAGGAACCGATTGAAGCCATGCTCAAGGAACTGGTGAGCTGGAGTTACTAGTTCCAGTAAGAAACTGGGGGAAGAAGGGGCAACAGAGCAGAGGTGATGAGGTGTTTGTCACATCCATAGGATGTCTTGGCATGCTTAATCGAACTTGCAGGAGACAAATTGTGTGGCCAGGTGGATGACACCCCTTGGTTATGAACCTCATCCATAGCATCCTTGAAAAGTCAGCATTATTTTTTTTGGTGCGGAGAAGGAAGGATTCTCTTGGTTATAGCTGGAGAGGCGTAGAAGTCAGTCTTTTCAATGTTTCATGAGCACAATGCTCTCTTCTCAAAGCAGAGGAATGCTTGTGCTCTGCTGAAGAGCAGAAGTGCTTGTAGCTGACCGCTGGTGAGTCAGTGCCAATACTGGCAGTAGGCAGTTACTTAGGGCACGAGACAGAAGCGGTGGCCTGTCCTACCTGGCCCTATATATTATAATATAAAATAATGTACATCCATACATATATAGATAGATATAAAAAATATAATTCTTTTTAGATCCACGGGACGGATTACGCAATAATCAAGGCTGACCACCAATTCCACCGACACCTCATTGGCAAGAAAGCAGCTAAACGGTAAGTGGAGTGCCTTTCTAGTCCTTCCCATGCTCACACTCTTCGTGTTTAGTAGATGGTATCAGGGGCTCTGTAGCTCACCCAGTGTGCTGTCTCCATCACATTTCCTCTGCTTTTCTGGAGTGGTGGTGGTACAAGGAGAGAAATGGGCCGTCAGGCCTTGCGATGGCTTGAACGGGTGAAAGTACCTTGGGAGCCTGAACAGTAGTGGAATTACTTTGATGTGTCCTGGAGGAATTTTTTTTTTTTTTTTTTTTCCACACGCTGCTCTGTGCGAATGACATTTTAGCAGCCAGTTGTGGGTGGTGGAAATGTGCTTGGTGAGCTTGTCCCTGTAGAGGAATGAAGGCGGTGGGTTGATTAGCATTGATAACACGCAGCTGTGGCCTTGCCTCAGAGGCAGTGGGTTGATTGACATGGGCGATGTGCAGGTGTAGCTGGTTCCCGCTAAGGGGTTAAATAGCCCTGTGGCTTGTGGGAGAGGGTGTCAGCTGGAGGAGGAGCAGTGTGGTCTGGCCTCTGGAGGAAGGTGCTACAGCACCGGCAGTAGAATATGGCCAACGCTAAAGCCTTGTTGCGGTCTGCTAGTTTGATAGCACTGCAACGTGTCCCCAGCCAAGAGTTTGGGGTAGAAAGGAACGATTATCCTCTGCTCTAAATGTGATCCTGTTTGGGGAAGAAACACGCCTGGCTCTGACAAGGGAACAATGGGCTCTGTAGGTGCCACGGTATTTACTTGGACAGGCTCTCGTGTGGCACAGGTCTGCTCTCGCTGAACTCCAGGGGGAAGAGGCAATTTCCCCTGGCTCAACCCTACCCCACCGAGCCCTTCCCAGAGGCGGCTTTACTTCTTCATCAGCCTCTGAGCAGTGATAATCCAGGTGCCTCGCTTCCAGGTCTTTGCCTAGCAGACGGCGTCACCACAGTCCTTGCCTCGAAGTGAACAGGATGAAGGATCTGTACAAGGTGTCTGTGCGCATTCCCCCGGACAACGAGAAGAGCAACCCGATCAGAATGGAAGGAGACCCACAGGGGGTCCCACAGGCCAAGAGCGAGCTGCTGGAACTCGCTTCCCGTATGGTGAGTGGGTAGGACGTGATGTTTGGGAGACTGCAGGGTTTGGGCTCTCGTGTTCCCTTGTAACCTTCTGGTGCGAGTGTGTGCCCCTTGCCCACGGAGCACTTGGATCTCATGACAAGTGCAAGTTCCTCTTCACAAATGTCTTCCCCTGTTCCCTCGGGTAGCCCTTCTCTGTCAACGCAGAGTGAATTTGGTCTGGAGAAAAGAGGGACAGTGCTGGCAAGTAAACCGTCGGGCAGCAAACCGCTAAGTCAAAGTAGACGGCTCTCCGGCTGAACACTCAGTGTGCCCTCTGTTCCCGTCAGGAAAATGAACACGCTGCGGACCTAATCGTTGAGCAGAAATTCCACCGGACCATCACTGGGCAGAAGGCTGAGCGGGTCTGGGAAATCCGGGAGCAATTCCCAGAGGTAAGGCTTTGTAGGAGAGGAGGAATCCAGAGGGGTTCTTTCCTACATGGGTAGTAGGCCTGTCGTCACAGAAGTCGTAACTTTAGTGGCTCTGTAGCGCAAGTGTCTGAGAAGATAGTTCTTTTAGCCAGAGGCCGCTAACACGGTTCCCCTTTTCTGAATGGGAAAAGGGCATGTGTAGGATCCCCCCAACCTTTGCATGTGTCTGACACAAGGGTTCTTGCTTTTGCTTGAGCTAACTCTAAATGACCGCTCCTGCAGGTTATCATCAACTTCCCAGACCCTGCACACAAGAGTGACATCGTCCAACTCCGAGGTCCCAAAAACGAGGTGGAGAAGTGCACCGAGTACATGCAAAAGACGGTGGCAGACCTGGTAAGGAGGTCTTCTGCCTGCACTTCCCTCCTCCGTGCCTGGATAACCCTGGGGCAAAGCAGAGCTCTACTGGCTTGGGTAGAGCTAAAACACCTCAAGAGGAGGGAGCTGTCGACGCTGTTTTGGCTGAATGGAGGCAGGGGGTAGTACCTGTTATGGGAAGGCTATAGGGGAACGTCCTTGCCTTTGTTTAGTCTTACAAGTCCCTCGTATAGAGAACTTCCTTGGGTCTAAGCCTCTTTTCAAAAGCTCGTTTATCAGAGTTCCTGAAGTCGGGCCTCCCTTGCCACGACAGTGTAATCTTCAGTTCTCCCTTCCTTTCTCCCTTAGGTTGAAAACAGCTTTTCTATTTCTGTCCCCATCTGCAAACAGTTCCACAAGAACATCGTAGGGAAAGGAGGTGCCAACATCAAGAAGGTGAGATACTGCTCCTAACTCAAGTGCTCGTGATGATCACTGCCTGCAGCAAAATCCCACTGGATGCTCTCTCCTGCCCATTGGTGATGTCCAATATAGCCTGCGAGGGTTTTTCTTCTGACATGGGACGCTTCTGAGATGATTTTTTTTTTTTTTCCCTTTGTGGCAGATCCGTAAAGAAAGCAACACCAAAATTGATCTCCCAGCAAAGAACAGCAACTCGGAGACAATTGTTATCACAGGCAAGAGGGCAAACTGTGAGGCTGCTCGCCACAGGATAACATCACTTTGGAAGGACCTACAGAAGATGTGCATGTGGCTCAGGAACCGATTGAAGCCATGCTCAAGGAACTGGTGAGCTGGAGTTACTAGTTCCAGTAAGAAACTGGGGGAAGAAGGGGCAACAGAGCAGAGGTGATGAGGTGTTTGTCACATCCATAGGATGTCTTGGCATGCTTAATCGAACTTGCAGGAGACAAATTGTGTGGCCAGGTGGATGACACCCCTTGGTTATGAACCTCATCCATAGCATCCTTGAAAAGTCAGCATTAATTTTTTTGGTGCGGAGAAGGAAGGATTCTCTTGGTTATAGCTGGAGAGGCATAGAAGTCAGTCTTTTCAATGTTTCATGAGCACAATGCTCTCTTCTCAAAGCAGAGGAATGCTTGTGCTCTGCTGAAGAGCAGAAGTGCTTGTAGCTGACCGCTGGCGAGTCAGTGCCAATACTGGCAGTAGGCAGTTACTTAGGGCACGAGACAGAAGCGGTGGCCTGTCCTACCTGGCCCTATATAATATATATATGTATGTATGTGCGTACAATATTATATATATATAAAATTCTTTTTAGATCCACGGGATGGATTACGCAGTAATCAAGGCTGAGCACCAATTCCACCGACACCTTATTGGCAAGTGTGAAGAGGAAGATGAAGCCCAAGGCTCACAGTATCGGTGGATCTCATTTGATGGTGCCTCCGTGTGGTGTGCCTAGTCAGCTGAATACCTGAATGCCGGTTGGGATGGCGATGATTATAGTGGCGGAGATGAAGTATGATCGGCTGTCTACGTCTATTCCGACAGTGAATATGTGGTGGGCTCATATGACAAAGCCCAGGAATCCAATCGATTGTATAGCTCAGACTATTCCTATGTAGCCGAATGGTTCTTTTTTGCCTGCGTAATACGTTACAACATGTGAGATGATTCCAAAGCCGTGAAGGATTAAGATGTAAACTTCCTGGTGGCCAAAGAATCAGAACAGGTGCTGGTAGAGAATGGGGTCTCCCCCTCCAGCGGGGTCAATGAAAAGTGTTTAGGTTTCGGTCGGTCAGTAGTATGGTGATGCCGGCGGCCAGGACTGGAAGTGAGGGCACTAGGAGTATGGATCATACGAATAGGGGAGTTGGATATTGCGATAAGGCAGGGGGGGTTATGTTAATGGCTGTTGTGTTAAAGTTGATGGCCCCTAAGATGGAAGACACACCTGCGAGGTGTAGGGAGAAGATGGCTAGGTCTACTGAGGCGCCAGCATGGGCTAGGTTGCCTGCTAGGGGCGGGTATATGGTTCATCCTGTTCCGACTCCAGCTTCTACTGTGGAGGACGCTAGGAGCAGTAGGAAGGACGGAGGAAGTAGTTCAGAAACCGATGTTGTTTATGTGGGGGAATGCTATGTCTGGGCTCCAATTATAAGGGGGACTAGTCAGTTTCCAAACCCTTCGATTATAATAGCTATAACTGTGAAGAAGATTCTTACGAAGGCATGGGCGGTGATGATGACATTGTAGATTTGGTCGTCTCCTAGGAGAGTTCCTGGTTGGCCAAGTTCTGCTCGAATAAGGAGGCTGAGGGCGGTACTCGGCTATGCCTGCCCATGCTCCGAAGAGTAGGTATAGGGTGCCGATGTCATTGTGGTTTGTTGAAACTAGTCATCGGTTGATGAAGGTCACGGGTCAGGTGGCTGAGTGTTTAGGCGTTAGGCTGTAGTCCTTTTTACAGAGGTTGAATTCCTCTTCTTATCGACTCTGTGGTGAAGTTCATGTTGAGTTGCAAACTCATTGATGTACGCTGAGAGTGTGCCGGAGTCTGGTAGACAGAAGCTCGTTGGTTTGAGCGTCTAGCTGTTAATTAGAAGTTTATGGGATCGAGGCCCGTCTGTCTAGGCTTATCGTGGAGGCCCTAGCTGAATTAGAGTATCTGCGTTGCATTTAGATGGTGCAGGTTTAGTGTCCTGCGGGCCTTAGTGGTGTGGGCAGAAACTAAGAGGATTTAACTCTTAGTTAAGGCTTTGAAGGCCTTCGGTTTGGTAGGCAGGGGATCCTAAGTTTCTTAGGTAACGGTCAGGATTGCGGGAGAAGGGGGGAGAAGGAGGACTGACAGAGAAATTAAGGTAGCAATTGGTGTGCCTGTGGATTTGTTATTGTATCATTGTTTTATGAAGCTTGTAGTGTTTGGTGGGAGTGTGGAGCAATATGCAAGGCGTAGGTAGAAAAATAAACCTTGTAGGGAGAGTATTGAAATAATTATGGCTGCGGTTGATATCTCTTGCTTAGTTAGTTCCTGGATAATGAGTCATTTTGGTAAAAAGCCAGGGAGTGGGGGCAGGCCGGCTAGGGATAGTAGTGCTAGCGTCAAGGATGCGTTTAGTGATGGTATTTTTGTTCAGGAGGTTATTATTGTGGATAGTTTTGAGGAGTTGGTTGTGTTGAGGGCTAAGAAAATGGAGGCGGTTCTTAAGGAGTATGGGTAGAAGGTTATTAATGTTAGCTTGGGGTTGTATATGAGGATGATGGTTATTCAGCCTAGGTGGGCGATCGATGAGAAAGCTAGGACTTTTCGGATTTGTGTTTGGTTAAGTCCTGTTCGCCCTCCGATGGCTGCGGATGCAATGGCCACGGTTGTCAGTAGGAGTGGGTTCAGTGAGGGGGCAGTTAAGAAAAGAAGAGTGAGTGGGGGGAGTTTTATTCATGTAGAGACGAGTAGGGCAGTGGTTATAGGTGAGCCTTGTATGACCTCTGGACATCAGGAGTGAAAGGGTACTAGGCCTAGTTTTATTGCGACTGCTGTAGTTAGTAGTAGGGAGGCTGTTGGGTGGCTTAGTCGCGGAATGTCTCATTGTCCGGTGAACTGTGCGTTGATTGTGCTTGAGAAGAGGATTAATGCGGAGGCGGTTGCTTGGACGAGAAAGTATTTGATTGCAGCTTCCATAGCTCGAGGGTGGTGTGATTTTGAAAGGAAGGGGATAATGGCAAGGGTGTTGATTTCTAGTCCAGGCCAGGCTAGCAGTCAGTGGTTGCTTGAAATTGTGATGGTTGTTCCTAGTAGAAGGCTTAAGGAGAACGTTAGTTTTGTGACGGGGCTCATTTAGTAGAGGAAGAGGTTAAACCATCATTTTCGGGGTATGGGCCCGATAGCTTTTGTTTAGCTGACCCTACTGGGAAGTAATATAAGGGGAGTATGGAGCGCTTTGATCTCTTCTGTGCAGGTTCAATTCCTGTCTTCCTAAGGTTTTCAACGGAGACAATGGGATTCGGACATAGAGACGGTCTCCGGTTCACCTCAAACAGGAGAACTGAATGCAGTTGTTCGTGTTTTCCGAGAATGGAATGTACCACTCCACCTTGTTACTGATTCTGCTTATGTTGCAGGTATTGTTCCACGAGCTGAAGCTTCTGTGCTGCGGAGTGTTTCGCATTCACAACCCTTTACCCTGTTACAGGAACTTATTTTCCTTTTGGACTCTCGATCTGCGCCTTATTTTGTTATGCATATTAGGTCTCATACCTCGCTACCTGGTTTTCTTGCAGAAGGCAATCGACGAGCTGACCTATTGCCGTGACCAGTTCAAGTACTGCCAGACCGTATTGCACAAGCTAAGCGAAGGCACTCTTTTTTTCCATTGAAACGCTGGAGCTCTTAAGCGACAGTTTGGCCTTGCTGCTCAACAAGCATCAAGTATTATTGCTGTCTGTCCCGATTGTCAAAAACATTCTTTCCCATCAGTTGCTGCAGGAGTTAATCCTAGAGGATTACAAAGCCTACCGTTATGGCAAACAGATGTCACGCATGATTCTGAATTTGATAGCCTTAAAGATATCCACTCTTCCATTGATACATTTTCAGGTGCCTTGGTTGCCTCGTGTCACACAGGAGAAAAGGCACGAGCTGTTCGTAGACATTTAATGCGTGCTTTTGCTGCTTTAGGTATTCCCTTAAGCTGGACCGTTGTCGGTCTTTATCTTTACGTTTCAACAACTGTAAAAACCTCTTTTGCCCTATGGGGTAGAACTCACATTACCGGCATTGCTCATTCCCCCACCGGTCGATCTCTCATTGAAGGGTCTCATCGGTCTCTGAAACGTTTATGACAACAACAAAAAGGGGGAATGGGCATGGCTATTCCCGAGGAACGGTTACAGAAAGCGTTGTATGTTTTTAATTTTTTGAATTGTTCTTGAATAGATAACGACCCACCGATAGGTCGACGTTTCACTGCAGCTACCTCCGTCGAGGCACGGGTTAAAGGCCCGGTATCGGTCCGAGATGCAGAAACAGGTAAAATTATGGGACCATATCCTCTTGTTACACGGGGAAAAGGTTATGCTTGTGTCTCTACAGAAAAAGGACCTAGATGGATCCCAGCGAAGAATGTAAGACCTTTCCGTGAACCTTTACCGCAGGCAGCCGATACCGACACCGACGCTACAGAATGAAATAAAAACTGTGTGAGGATTACTGTTTTGCATTAATGTTAGATACCCAAAATCAGGACATAGGATATAGATTTCGCTTTTTACAGCGCCTAGAACGAGCACTATCACCCTGGATCAAGCCACTGAACAGAGGTAATACTCTCGGACCAAGCGGGGGAACGGGACGACTCATTGTCCATGGAACGATGATTCCATTGACACTGATAAGGGGAAGGGAGGATTCATCATGAGAGAACAACTAGGTATTACGAAGGAGAACAGGAACGATAAACATGGTTATTTAGTGTTTAATAGGTGTCTGCACGCTTGTCGAGATATCTAGTTAGGTAACTACAGGAGTGGTTTCTGCCCTGAGCCTGGTGGCGCGCACAGCTGCGGCTTGTGTCCTGGCTCAGAGATGTAAACAGGGGCTTCTCTGTTAGGGTAAAGTGTCTCTCTTTGCATCAAAAGGAGGGAATGAAGGGGATGACCCCAGAGGTATGTTCAGAGAAGGCATGCTATGTTTCGAACTTTTTGACGGAAACGGTTCTTGTTTGGTGTGCCCTTCCGCCTACGTATAACGTTAATCCAAAAGAAGGTGATGTTGTTTACACTTTGCATGTCGAGCATTGTCTTTCTGTAGATGCTAATGTAGTAGGAGGCTAGGATGGGAACGTGTCGCAGCGCTTCTTCTCTTATGCAGAGTAACAGCAGGGAAAGCATTAAAGAGTTCAATCACCTTGTTTGGTAGGCAGTTAAGCATGTGAGTCAAAATTGCCGCTGCTTTTTGTTGTTGGTTCAAGGACGCGGCTGTGAGGATTTTGATGGTATGTGCTGCGTGGATTTTAGGCGCCCCACTGCAGCAACATGTTATCAAAATCTGAGAAAATTTCAGCCTTTTCTGGCATCCATTCACTCGATTGGCAGTGTTGTTTGTTTGCTATTACCTTGGTTGCTGTCATGTTTGCAAGGGCCCTGCGGAACATGGCAAACCTGGTACTAGCTGTTCAAAAACAAAAAGGGGAAATTGTAGAATTGTACGGAACAAAGGCAGTGGGTTATTTTGACAGTGATAATATGTCTTAGTTGGTTTTTTATTTGTTCTGTTGCTTAGGCCTTGTTTTTCCTCGTTCGCTTTCAAAGGTTCTTTTGTGCAACAGGAAGGGGGGGAGGTGCAGGAGCGGGCTGGAAACTAGGACCACGCGTGGCAATCGGTCAGCTGAGGGGAGTGTGCTCGAGCTTGTCTAGACAACAATTAACAACATGATGGGGCATGTTTACAGAGCACAGGGGAGTGGGAGACGGATGGCGCCAAGGAAAGGTAACACCTTGCTGTTAAGTGCCGGTAGTTAACCACCAATCAGGGATTGCCTAGTATGCAAGGCTTAGCCTCAAGAAGCAATTGGTTTAAAACGCGCAGCTTCTGCAAGCGTATAAAACCTCGTGCTTCTGCACAACGCATTGACATTTGCTTGCATCAAGCTGCGTCCCGTCTCTTCATTCGCCGCAGTCAGGTTTACTAGGATCATCTTTAGGTTGGCCTTAGGGGTATCTCGGGCTTACGACAGCTTAGCTGTGTTTCGGTTTCCTAGTTATTCTGACAGGCTCTGGTCCACTCTCTACGCCGTGTGACTGTTGGCTTGGGTTTCTGGTGTGACCGCGGCGGCTGGCACGAGATTTACCAACCCTGAAGGTTGCCGTGACTAAGTCAAGCTTGCGCTTCTTGCTTACTGTTAATTACTGCTGAGTGCCCGTGGGGGTGTGGCTGAGCAAGGCGTCTTGGGCTACAGTTGGTAGCGTGTGCCTGATGCCTGCTCCTTCGGTCTTAGCAGGAGGCCTAGGGCATTTACACTGGGCCGCAGATACTTGCACGTCTAGGTCTAGCAGGAGCCAACCGTAAGGTTAGGGCTAAGTCTTTTGTCCTCGGCTTTCATATTGGACGCCATCTTGGCATCTTCAGTGCCACGCTTTGGATTGTAAGCTACGGGGACGTGGTTTCGTTGGTTTCGTTGGCTTCGTTGGCTGTTTGGGCGCCTATAGTCTTAGGGGCGTGTGTGTATGGGGGGTTTGGGTTAATATGATTTTAGTGCTGAGGTTTTGGGTAGGTGGTGTTTATGGGATATATAAGATGTTATGGAGAAGGCTAGGTTTGAGCGGTAAAGGTGTTAGAGGTTCTCGTGGTTGAATTGTACAGCAATAGTTTGTCAAGCTGTAGGTCCCGGGGAGGTGCCGGGCGAGAACATACAGGTCGAATAACTTCCCATCCACCTTCACACAAACTGTTTAACGTTGATTTTCGTCTGATGTTAAAACCCAGAAGAAGCGAACAACCCTTACCGGCGCTTACTGTGTTTACAGATGGATCGGGCCAATCGCATAAATCTGTTCTTCTGTGGTGGGATGATCAACGGAGGCAATGGGATTCGGACATAGAGACGGTCTCCGGTTCACCTCAAACAGGAGAACTGAATGCAGTTGTTCGTGTTTTCCGAGAATGGAATGTACCACTCCACCTTGTTACTGATTCTGCTTATGTTGCAGGTATTGTTCCACGAGCTGAAGCTTCTGTGCTGCGGAGTGTTTCGCATTCACAACTCTTTACCCTGTTACAGGAACTTATTTTCCTTTTGGACTCTCGATCTGCGCCTTATTTTGTTATGCATATTAGGTCTCATACCTCGCTACCTGGTTTTCTTGCAGAAGGCAATCGACGAGCTGACCTATTGCCGTGACCAGTTCAAGTACTGCCAGACCGTATTGCACACGCTAAGCGAAGTCACTCTTTTTTTTCCATCGAAACGCTGGAGCTCTTAAGCGACAGTTTGGCCTTGCTGCTCAACAAGCATCAAGTATTATTGCTGTCTGTCCCGACTGTCAAAAACATTCTTTCCCATCAGTTGCTGCAGGAGTTAATCCTAGAGGATTACAAAGCCTACCGTTATGGCAAACAGATGTCACGCATGATTCTGAATTTGGTAGCCTTAAATATATCCACTCTTCCATTGATACATTTTCAGGTGCCTTGTTTGCCTCGTGTCACACAGGAGAAAAGGCACGAGCTGTTCGTAGACATTTAATGCGTGCTTTTGCTGCTTTAGGTATTCCCTTAAGCTGGACCGTTATCGGTCTTTATCTTTACGTTTCAACAACTGTAAAAACCTCTTTTGCCCTATGGGGTAGAACTCACATTACCGGCATTGCTCATTCCCCCACCGGTCGATCTCTCATTGAAGGGTCTCATCGGTCTCTGAAACGTTTATGACAACAACAAAAAGGGGGAATGGGCATGGCTATTCCCGAGGAACGGTTACAGAAAGCGTTGTATGTTTTTAATTTTTTGAATTGTTCTTGAATAGATAACGACCCACCGATAGGTCGACGTTTCACTGCAGCTACCTCCGTCGAGGCACGGGTTAAAGGCCCGGTATCGGTCCGAGATGCAGAAACAGGTAAAATTATGGGACCATATCCTCTTGTTACACGGGGAAAAGGTTATGCTTGTGTCTCTACAGAAAAAGGACCTAGATGGATCCCAGCGAAGAATGTAAGACCTTTCCGTGAACCTTTACCGCAGGCAGCTGATACCGACACCGACGCTACAGAATGAAATAAAAACTGTGTGAGGATTACTGTTTTGCATTAATGTTAGATACCCAAAATCAGGACATAGGATATAGATTTCGCTTCTACAGCGCCTAGAACGAGCACTATCACCCTGGATCAAGCCACTGAACAGAGGTAATACTCTCGGACCAAGCGGGGGAAAGGGACGACTCATTGTCCATGGAACGATGATTCCATTGACACTGATAAGGGGAAGGGAGGATTCATAATGAGAGAACAACTAGGTATTATGAAGGAGAACAGGAACTCGGGGAAGAAGGGGCAACAGAGCAGAGGTGATGAGGTGTTTGTCACATCCATAGGATGTCTTGGCATGCTTAATCGTACTTGCAGGAGACAAATTGTGTGGCCAGGTGGATGACACCCCTTGGTTATGAACCTCATCCATAGCATCCTTGAAAAGCCAGCATTAATTTTTTTGGTGCGGAGAAGGAAGGATTCTCTTGGTTATAGCTGGAGAGGCATAGAAGTCAGTCTTTTCAATGTTTCATGAGCACAATGCTCTCTTCTCAAAGCAGAGGAATGCTTGTGCTCTGCTGAAGAGCAGAAGTGCTTGTAGCTGACCGCTGGTGAGTCAGTGCCAATAGTGGCAGTAGGCAGTTACTTAGGGCACGAGACAGAAGCGGTGGCCTGTCCTACCTGGCCCTATATATTATAATATAAAATAATGTACATCCATACATATATAGATAGATATAAAAAATATAATTCTTTTTAGATCCACGGGACGGATTACGCAATAATCAAGGCTGACCACCAATTCCACCGACACCTCATTGGCAAGAAAGCAGCTAAACGGTAAGTGGAGTGCCTTTCTAGTCCTTCCCATGCTCACACTCTTCGTGTTTAGTAGATGGTATCAGGGGCTCTGTAGCTCACCCAGTGTGCTGTCTCCATCACATTTCCTCTGCTTTTCTGGAGTGGTGGTGGTACAAGGAGAGAAATGGGCCGTGAGGCCTTGCGATGGCTTGAACGGGTGAAAGTACCTTGGGAGCCTGAACAGTAGTGGAATTACTTTGATGTGTCCTGGAGGAATTTTTTTTTTTTTTTTTTTTCCACACGCTGCTCTGTGCGAATGACATTTTAGCAGCCAGTTGTGGGTGGTGGAAATGTGCTTGGTGAGCTTCTCCCTGTAGAGGAATGAAGGCGGTGGGTTGATTAGCATTGATAACACGCAGCTGTGGCCTTGCCTCAGAGGCAGTGGGTTGATTGACATGGGCGATGTGCAGGTGTAGCTGGTTCCTGCTAAGGGGTTAAATAGCCCTGTGGCTTGTGGGAGAGGGTGTCAGCTGGAGGAGGAGCAGTGTGGTCTGGCCTCTGGAGGAAGGTGCTACAGCACCGGCAGTAGAATATGGCCAACGCTAAAGCCTTGTTGCGGTCTGCTAGTTTGATAGCACTGCAACGTGTCCCCAGCCAAGAGTTTGGGGTAGAAAGGAACGATTATCCTCTGCTCTAAATGTGATACTGTTTGGGGAAGAAACACGCCTGGCTCTGACAAGGGAACAATGGGCTCTGTAGATGCCACGGTATTTACTTGGACAGGCTCTCGTGTGGCACAGGTCTGCTCTCGCTGAACTCCAGGGGGAAGAGGCAATTTCCCCTGGCTCAACCCTACCCCACCGAGCCCTTCCCAGAGGCGGCTTTACTTCTTCATCAGCCTCTGAGCAGTGATAATCCAGGTGCCTTGCTTCCAGGTCTTTGCCTAGCAGACGGCGTCACCACAGTCCTTGCCTCGAAGTGAACAGGATGAAGGATCTGTACAAGGTGTCTGTGCGCATTCCCCCGGACAACGAGAAGAGCAACCCGATCAGAATGGAAGGAGACCCACAGGGGGTCCCACAGGCCAAGAGCGAGCTGCTGGAACTCGCTTCCCGTATGGTGAGTGGGTAGGACGTGATGTTTGGGAGACTGCAGGGTTTGGGCTCTCGTGTTCCCTTGTAACCTTCTGGTGCGAGTGTGTGCCCCTTGCCCACGGAGCACTTGGATCTCATGACAAGTGCAAGTTCCTCTTCACAAATGTCTTCCCCTGTTCCCTCGGGTAGCCCTTCTCTGTCAACGCAGAGTGAATTTGGTCTGGAGAAAAGAGGGACAGTGCTGGCAAGTAAACCGTCGGGCAGCAAACCGCTAAGTCAAAGTAGATGGCTCTCCGGCTGAACACTCAGTGTGCCCTCTGTTCCCGTCAGGAAAATGAACACGCTGCGGACCTAATCGTTGAGCAGAAATTCCACCGGACCATCACTGGGCAGAAGGCTGAGCGGGTCTGGGAAATCCGGGAGCAATTCCCAGAGGTAAGGCTTTGTAGGAGAGGAGGAATCCAGAGGGGTTCTTTCCTACATGGGTAGTAGGCCTGTCGTCACAGAAGTCGTAACTTTAGTGGCTCTGTAGCGCAAGTGTCTGAGAAGATAGTTCTTTTAGCCAGAGGCCGCTAACACGGTTCCCCGTTTCTGAATGGGAAAAGGGCATGTGTAGGATCCCCCCAACCTTTGCATGTGTCTGACACAAGGGTTCTTGCTTTTGCTTGAGCTAACTCTAAATGACCGCTCCTGCAGGTTATCATCAACTTCCCAGACCCTGCACACAAGAGTGACATCGTCCAACTCCGAGGTCCCAAAAACGAGGTGGAGAAGTGCACCGAGTACATGCAAAAGACGGTGGCAGACCTGGTAAGGAGGTCTTCTGCCTGCACTTCCCTCCTCCGTGCCTGGATAACCCTGGGGCAAAGCAGAGCTCTACTGGCTTGGGTAGAGCTAAAACACCTCAAGAGGAGGGAGCTGTCGACGCTGTTTTGGCTGAATGGAGGCAGGGGGTAGTACCTGTTATGGGAAGGCTATAGGGGAACGTCCTTGCCTTTGTTTAGTCTTACAAGTCCCTCGTATAGAGAACTTCCTTGGGTCTAAGCCTCTTTTCAAAAGCTCGTTTATCAGAGTTCCTGAAGTCGGGCCTCCCTTGCCACGACAGTGTAATCTTCAGTTCTCCCTTCCTTTCTCCCTTAGGTTGAAAACAGCTTTTCTATTTCTGTCCCCATCTGCAAACAGTTCCACAAGAACATCGTGGGGAAAGGAGGTGCCAACATCAAGAAGGTGAGATATTGCTCCTAACTCAAGTGCTCGTGATGATCACTGCCTGCAGCAAAATCCCACTGGATGCTCTCTCCTGCCCATTGGTGATGTCCAATATAGCCTGCGAGGCTTTTTCTTCTGACATGGGACACTTCTGAGATGATTTTTTATTTTTTTTTCTTTTGTGGCAGATCCGTAAAGAAAGCAACACCATAATTGATCTCCCAGCAAAGAACAGCAACTCGGAGACAATTGTTAGCACAGGCAAGAGGGCAAACTGTGAGGCTGCTCGCCACAGGATAACATCACTTTGGAAGGACCTACAGAAGATGTGCATGTGGCTCAGGAACCGATTGAAGCCATGCTCAAGGAACTGGTGAGCTGGAGTTACTAGTTCCAGTAAGAAACTGGGGGAAGAAGGGGCAACAGAGCAGAGGTGATGAGGTGTTTGTCACATCCATAGGATGTCTTGGCATGCTTAATCGAACTTGCAGGAGACAAATTGTGTGGCCAGGTGGATGACACCCCTTGGTTATGAACCTCATCCATAGCATCCTTGAAAAGTCAGCATTAATTTTTTTGGTGCGGAGAAGGAAGGATTCTCTTGGTTATAGCTGGAGAGGCATAGAAGTCAGTCTTTTCAATGTTTCATGAGCACAATGCTCTCTTCTCAAAGCAGAGGAATGCTTGTGCTCTGCTGAAGAGCAGAAGTGCTTGTAGCTGACCGCTGGTGAGTCAGTGCCAATAGTGGCAGTAGGCAGTTACTTAGGGCACGAGACAGAAGCGGTGGCCTGTCCTACCTGGCCCTATATATTATAATATAAAATAATGTACATCCATACATATATAGATAGATATAAAAGATATAATTCTTTTTAGATCCACGGGACGGATTACGCAATAATCAAGGCTGACCACCAATTCCACCGACACCTCATTGGCAAGAAAGCAGCTAAACGGTAAGTGGAGTGCCTTTCTAGTCCTTCCCATGCTCACACTCTTCGTGTTTAGTAGATGGTATCAGGGGCTCTGTAGCTCACCCAGTGTGCTGTCTCCATCACATTTCCTCTGCTTTTCTGGAGTGGTGGTGGTACAAGGAGAGAAATGGGCCGTCAGGCCTTGCGATGGCTTGAACGGGTGAAAGTACCTTGGGAGCCTGAACAGTAGTGGAATTACTTTGATGTGTCCTGGAGGAATTTTTTTTTTTTTTTTTTTTTTCCACACGCTGCTCTGTGCGAATGACATTTTAGCAGCCAGTTGTGGGTGGTGGAAATGTGCTTGGTGAGCTTGTCCCTGTAGAGGAATGAAGGCGGTGGGTTGATTAGCATTGATAACACGCAGCTGTGGCCTTGCCTCAGAGGCAGTGGGTTGATTGACATGGGCGATGTGCAGGTGTAGCTGGTTCCCGCTAAGGGGTTAAATAGCCCTGTGGCTTGTGGGAGAGGGTGTCAGCTGGAGGAGGAGCAGTGTGGTCTGGCCTCTGGAGGAAGGTGCTACAGCACCGGCAGTAGAATATGGCCAACGCTAAAGCCTTGTTGCGGTCTGCTAGTTTGATAGCACTGCAACGTGTCCCCAGCCAAGAGTTTGGGGTAGAAAGGAACGATTATCCTCTGCTCTAAATGTGATCCTGTTTGGGGAAGAAACACGCCTGGCTCTGACAAGGGAACAATGGGCTCTGTAGATGCCACGGTATTTACTTGGACAGGCTCTCGTGTGGCACAGGTCTGCTCTCGCTGAACTCCAGGGGGAAGAGGCAATTTCCCCTGGCTCAACCCTACCCCACCGAGCCCTTCCCAGAGGCGGCTTTACTTCTTCATCAGCCTCTGAGCAGTGATAATCCAGGTGCCTTGCTTCCAGGTCTTTGCCTAGCAGACGGCGTCACCACAGTCCTTGCCTCGAAGTGAACAGGATGAAGGATCTGTACAAGGTGTCTGTGCGCATTCCCCCGGACAACGAGAAGAGCAACCCGATCAGAATGGAAGGAGACCCACAGGGGGTCCCACAGGCCAAGAGCGAGCTGCTGGAACTCGCTTCCCGTATGGTGAGTGGGTAGGACGTGATGTTTGGGAGACTGCAGGGTTTGGGCTCTCGTGTTCCCTTGTAACCTTCTGGTGCGAGTGTGTGCCCCTTGCCCACGGAGCACTTGGATCTCATGACAAGTGCAAGTTCCTCTTCACAAATGTCTTCCCCTGTTCCCTCGGGTAGCCCTTCTCTGTCAACGCAGAGTGAATTTGGTCTGGAGAAAAGAGGGACAGTGCTGGCAAGTAAACCGTCGGGCAGCAAACCGCTAAGTCAAAGTAGACGGCTCTCCGGCTGAACACTCAGTGTGCCCTCTGTTCCCGTCAGGAAAATGAACACGCTGCGGACCTAATCGTTGAGCAGAAATTCCACCGGACCATCACTGGGCAGAAGGCTGAGCGGGTCTGGGAAATCCGGGAGCAATTCCCAGAGGTAAGGCTTTGTAGGAGAGGAGGAATCCAGAGGGGTTCTTTCCTACATGGGTAGTAGGCCTGTCGTCACAGAAGTCGTAACTTTAGTGGCTCTGTAGCGCAAGTGTCTGAGAAGATAGTTCTTTTAGCCAGAGGCCGCTAACACGGTTCCCCTTTTCTGAATGGGAAAAGGGCATGTGTAGGATCCCCCCAACCTTTGCATGTGTCTGACACAAGGGTTCTTGCTTTTGCTTGAGCTAACTCTAAATGACCGCTCCTGCAGGTTATCATCAACTTCCCAGACCCTGCACACAAGAGTGACATCGTCCAACTCCGAGGTCCCAAAAACGAGGTGGAGAAGTGCACCGAGTACATGCAAAAGACGGTGGCAGACCTGGTAAGGAGGTCTTCTGCCTGCACTTCCCTCCTCCGTGCCTGGATAACCCTGGGGCAAAGCAGAGCTCTACTGGCTTGGGTAGAGCTAAAACACCTCAAGAGGAGGGAGCTGTCGACGCTGTTTTGGCTGAATGGAGGCAGGGGGTAGTACCTGTTATGGGAAGGCTATAGGGGAACGTCCTTGCCTTTGTTTAGTCTTACAAGTCCCTCGTATAGAGAACTTCCTTGGGTCTAAGCCTCTTTTCAAAAGCTCGTTTATCAGAGTTCCTGAAGTCGGGCCTCCCTTGCCACGACAGTGTAATCTTCAGTTCTCCCTTCCTTTCTCCCTTAGGTTGAAAACAGCTTTTCTATTTCTGTCCCCATCTGCAAACAGTTCCACAAGAACATCGTAGGGAAAGGAGGTGCCAACATCAAGAAGGTGAGATATTGCTCCTAACTCAAGTGCTCGTGATGATCACTGCCTGCAGCAAAATCCCACTGGATGCTCTCTCCTGCCCATTGGTGATGTCCAATATAGCCTGCGAGGCTTTTTCTTCTGACATGGGACGCTTCTGAGATGATTTTTTTTTTTTTTTTCTTTTGTGGCAGATCCGTAAAGAAAGCAACACCAAAATTGATCTCCCAGCAAAGAACAGCAACTCGGAGACAATTGTTAGCACAGGCAAGAGGGCAAACTGTGAGGCTGCTCGCCACAGGATAACATCACTTTGGAAGGACCTACAGAAGATGTGCATGTGGCTCAGGAACCGATTGAAGCCATGCTCAAGGAACTGGTGAGCTGGAGTTACTAGTTCCAGTAAGAAACTGGGGGAAGAAGGGGCAACAGAGCAGAGGTGATGAGGTGTTTGTCACATCCATAGGATGTCTTGGCATGCTTAATCGAACTTGCAGGAGACAAATTGTGTGGCCAGGTGGATGACACCCCTTGGTTATGAAACTCATCCATAGCATCCTTGAAAAGTCAGCATTAATTTTTTTGGTGCGGAGAAGGAAGGATTCTCTTGGTTATAGCTGGAGAGGCATAGAAGTCAGTCTTTTCAATGTTTCATGAGCACAATGCTCTCTTCTCAAAGCAGAGGAATGCTTGTGCTCTGCTGAAGAGCAGAAGTGCTTGTAGCTGACCGCTGGTGAGTCAGTGCCAATACTGGCAGTAGGCAGTTACTTAGGGCACGAGACAGAAGCGGTGGCCTGTCCTACCTGGCCCTATATATTATAATATAAAATAATGTACATCCATACATATATAGATAGATATAAAAAATATAATTCTTTTTAGATCCACGGGACGGATTACGCAATAATCAAGGCTGACCACCAATTCCACCGACACCTCATTGGCAAGAAAGCAGCTAAACGGTAAGTGGAGTGCCTTTCTAGTCCTTCCCATGCTCACACTCTTCGTGTTTAGTAGATGGTATCAGGGGCTCTGTAGCTCACCCAGTGTGCTGTCTCCATCACATTTCCTCTGCTTTTCTGGAGTGGTGGTGGTACAAGGAGAGAAATGGGCCGTCAGGCCTTGCGATGGCTTGAACGGGTGAAAGTACCTTGGGAGCCTGAACAGTAGTGGAATTACTTTGATGTGTCCTGGAGGAATTTTTTTTTTTTTTTTTTTTTTCCACACGCTGCTCTGTGCGAATGACATTTTAGCAGCCAGTTGTGGGTGGTGGAAATGTGCTTGGTGAGCTTGTCCCTGTAGAGGAATGAAGGCGGTGGGTTGATTAGCATTGATAACACGCAGCTGTGGCCTTGCCTCAGAGGCAGTGGGTTGATTGACATGGGCGATGTGCAGGTGTAGCTGGTTCCCGCTAAGGGGTTAAATAGCCCTGTGGCTTGTGGGAGAGGGTGTCAGCTGGAGGAGGAGCAGTGTGGTCTGGCCTCTGGAGGAAGGTGCTACAGCACCGGCAGTAGAATATGGCCAACGCTAAAGCCTTGTTGCGGTCTGCTAGTTTGATAGCACTGCAACGTGTCCCCAGCCAAGAGTTTGGGGTAGAAAGGAACGATTATCCTCTGCTCTAAATGTGATACTGTTTGGGGAAGAAACACGCCTGGCTCTGACAAGGGAACAATGGGCTCTGTAGATGCCACGGTATTTACTTGGACAGGCTCTCGTGTGGCACAGGTCTGCTCTCGCTGAACTCCAGGGGGAAGAGGCAATTTCCCCTGGCTCAACCCTACCCCACCGAGCCCTTCCCAGAGGCGGCTTTACTTCTTCATCAGCCTCTGAGCAGTGATAATCCAGGTGCCTTGCTTCCAGGTCTTTGCCTAGCAGACGGCGTCACCACAGTCCTTGCCTCGAAGTGAACAGGATGAAGGATCTGTACAAGGTGTCTGTGCGCATTCCCCCGGACAACGAGAAGAGCAACCCGATCAGAATGGAAGGAGACCCACAGGGGGTCCCACAGGCCAAGAGCGAGCTGCTGGAACTCGCTTCCCGTATGGTGAGTGGGTAGGACGTGATGTTTGGGAGACTGCAGGGTTTGGGCTCTCGTGTTCCCTTGTAACCTTCTGGTGCGAGTGTGTGCCCCTTGCCCACGGAGCACTTGGATCTCATGACAAGTGCAAGTTCCTCTTCACAAATGTCTTCCCCTGTTCCCTCGGGTAGCCCTTCTCTGTCAACGCAGAGTGAATTTGGTCTGGAGAAAAGAGGGACAGTGCTGGCAAGTAAACCGTCGGGCAGCAAACCGCTAAGTCAAAGTAGACGGCTCTCCGGCTGAACACTCAGTGTGCCCTCTGTTCCCGTCAGGAAAATGAACACGCTGCGGACCTAATCGTTGAGCAGAAATTCCACCGGACCATCACTGGGCAGAAGGCTGAGCGGGTCTGGGAAATCCGGGAGCAATTCCCAGAGGTAAGGCTTTGTAGGAGAGGAGGAATCCAGAGGGGTTCTTTCCTACATGGGTAGTAGGCCTGTCGTCACAGAAGTCGTAACTTTAGTGGCTCTGTAGCGCAAGTGTCTGAGAAGATAGTTCTTTTAGCCAGAGGCCGCTAACACGGTTCCCCGTTTCTGAATGGGAAAAGGGCATGTGTAGGATCCCCCCAACCTTTGCATGTGTCTGACACAAGGGTTCTTGCTTTTGCTTGAGCTAACTCTAAATGACCGCTCCTGCAGGTTATCATCAACTTCCCAGACCCTGCACACAAGAGTGACATCGTCCAACTCCGAGGTCCCAAAAACGAGGTGGAGAAGTGCACCGAGTACATGCAAAAGACGGTGGCAGACCTGGTAAGGAGGTCTTCTGCCTGCACTTCCCTCCTCCGTGCCTGGATAACCCTGGGGCAAAGCAGAGCTCTACTGGCTTGGGTAGAGCTAAAACACCTCAAGAGGAGGGAGCTGTCGACGCTGTTTTGGCTGAATGGAGGCAGGGGGTAGTACCTGTTATGGGAAGGCTATAGGGGAACGTCCTTGCCTTTGTTTAGTCTTACAAGTCCCTCGTATAGAGAACTTCCTTGGGTCTAAGCCTCTTTTCAAAAGCTCGTTTATCAGAGTTCCTGAAGTCGGGCCTCCCTTGCCACGACAGTGTAATCTTCAGTTCTCCCTTCCTTTCTCCCTTAGGTTGAAAACAGCTTTTCTATTTCTGTCCCCATCTGCAAACAGTTCCACAAGAACATCGTGGGGAAAGGAGGTGCCAACATCAAGAAGGTGAGATATTGCTCCTAACTCAAGTGCTCGTGATGATCACTGCCTGCAGCAAAATCCCACTGGATGCTCTCTCCTGCCCATTGGTGGTGTCCAATATAGCCTGCGAGGCTTTTTCTTCTGACATGGGACACTTCTGAGATGATTTTTTATTTTTTTTTCTTTTGTGGCAGATCCGTAAAGAAAGCAACACCAAAATTGATCTCCCAGCAAAGAACAGCAACTCGGAGACAATTGTTAGCACAGGCAAGAGGGCAAACTGTGAGGCTGCTCGCCACAGGATAACATCACTTTGGAAGGACCTACAGAAGATGTGCATGTGGCTCAGGAACCGATTGAAGCCATGCTCAAGGAACTGGTGAGCTGGAGTTACTAGTTCCAGTAAGAAACTGGGGGAAGAAGGGGCAACAGAGCAGAGGTGATGAGGTGTTTGTCACATCCATAGGATGTCTTGGCATGCTTAATCGAACTTGCAGGAGACAAATTGTGTGGCCAGGTGGATGACACCCCTTGGTTATGAACCTCATCCATAGCATCCTTGAAAAGTCAGCATTAATTTTTTTGGTGCGGAGAAGGAAGGATTCTCTTGGTTATAGCTGGAGAGGCATAGAAGTCAGTCTTTTCAATGTTTCATGAGCACAATGCTCTCTTCTCAAAGCAGAGGAATGCTTGTGCTCTGCTGAAGAGCAGAAGTGCTTGTAGCTGACCGCTGGTGAGTCAGTGCCAATACTGGCAGTAGGCAGTTACTTAGGGCACGAGACAGAAGCGGTGGCCTGTCCTACCTGGCCCTATATATTATAATATAAAATAATGTACATCCATACATATATAGATAGATATAAAAAATATAATTCTTTTTAGATCCACGGGACGGATTACGCAATAATCAAGGCTGACCACCAATTCCACCGACACCTCATTGGCAAGAAAGCAGCTAAACGGTAAGTGGAGTGCCTTTCTAGTCCTTCCCATGCTCACACTCTTCGTGTTTAGTAGATGGTATCAGGGGCTCTGTAGCTCACCCAGTGTGCTGTCTCCATCACATTTCCTCTGCTTTTCTGGAGTGGTGGTGGTACAAGGAGAGAAATGGGCCGTCAGGCCTTGCGATGGCTTGAACGGGTGAAAGTACCTTGGGAGCCTGAACAGTAGTGGAATTACTTTGATGTGTCCTGGAGGAATTTTTTTTTTTTTTTTTTTTTCCACACGCTGCTCTGTGCGAATGACATTTTAGCAGCCAGTTGTGGGTGGTGGAAATGTGCTTGGTGAGCTTCTCCCTGTAGAGGAATGAAGGCGGTGGGTTGATTAGCATTGATAACACGCAGCTGTGGCCTTGCCTCAGAGGCAGTGGGTTGATTGACATGGGCGATGTGCAGGTGTAGCTGGTTCCCGCTAAGGGGTTAAATAGCCCTGTGGCTTGTGGGAGAGGGTGTCAGCTGGAGGAGGAGCAGTGTGGTCTGGCCTCTGGAGGAAGGTGCTACAGCACCGGCAGTAGAATATGGCCAACGCTAAAGCCTTGTTGCGGTCTGCTAGTTTGATAGCACTGCAACGTGTCCCCAGCCAAGAGTTTGGGGTAGAAAGGAACGATTATCCTCTGCTCTAAATGTGATACTGTTTGGGGAAGAAACACGCCTGGCTCTGACAAGGGAACAATGGGCTCTGTAGATGCCACGGTATTTACTTGGACAGGCTCTCGTGTGGCACAGGTCTGCTCTCGCTGAACTCCAGGGGGAAGAGGCAATTTCCCCTGGCTCAACCCTACCCCACCGAGCCCTTCCCAGAGGCGGCTTTACTTCTTCATCAGCCTCTGAGCAGTGATAATCCAGGTGCCTTGCTTCCAGGTCTTTGCCTAGCAGACGGCGTCACCACAGTCCTTGCCTCGAAGTGAACAGGATGAAGGATCTGTACAAGGTGTCTGTGCGCATTCCCCCGGACAACGAGAAGAGCAACCCGATCAGAATGGAAGGAGACCCACAGGGGGTCCCACAGGCCAAGAGCGAGCTGCTGGAACTCGCTTCCCGTATGGTGAGTGGGTAGGACGTGATGTTTGGGAGACTGCAGGGTTTGGGCTCTCGTGTTCCCTTGTAACCTTCTGGTGCGAGTGTGTGCCCCTTGCCCACGGAGCACTTGGATCTCATGACAAGTGCAAGTTCCTCTTCACAAATGTCTTCCCCTGTTCCCTCGGGTAGCCCTTCTCTGTCAACGCAGAGTGAATTTGGTCTGGAGAAAAGAGGGACAGTGCTGGCAAGTAAACCGTCGGGCAGCAAACCGCTAAGTCAAAGTAGACGGCTCTCCGGCTGAACACTCAGTGTGCCCTCTGTTCCCGTCAGGAAAATGAACACGCTGCGGACCTAATCGTTGAGCAGAAATTCCACCGGACCATCACTGGGCAGAAGGCTGAGCGGGTCTGGGAAATCCGGGAGCAATTCCCAGAGGTAAGGCTTTGTAGGAGAGGAGGAATCCAGAGGGGTTCTTTCCTACATGGGTAGTAGGCCTGTCGTCACAGAAGTCGTAACTTTAGTGGCTCTGTAGCGCAAGTGTCTGAGAAGATAGTTCTTTTAGCCAGAGGCCGCTAACACGGTTCCCCGTTTCTGAATGGGAAAAGGGCATGTGTAGGATCCCCCCAACCTTTGCATGTGTCTGACACAAGGGTTCTTGCTTTTGCTTGAGCTAACTCTAAATGACCGCTCCTGCAGGTTATCATCAACTTCCCAGACCCTGCACACAAGAGTGACATCGTCCAACTCCAAGGTCCCAAAAACGAGGTGGAGAAGTGCACCGAGTACATGCAAAAGACGGTGGCAGACCTGGTAAGGAGGTCTTCTGCCTGCACTTCCCTCCTCCGTGCCTGGATAACCCTGGGGCAAAGCAGAGCTCTACTGGCTTGGGTAGAGCTAAAACACCTCAAGAGGAGGGAGCTGTCGACGCTGTTTTGGCTGAATGGAGGCAGGGGGTAGTACCTGTTATGGGAAGGCTATAGGGGAACGTCCTTGCCTTTGTTTAGTCTTACAAGTCCCTCGTATAGAGAACTTCCTTGGGTCTAAGCCTCTTTTCAAAAGCTCGTTTATCAGAGTTCCTGAAGTCGGGCCTCCCTTGCCACGACAGTGTAATCTTCAGTTCTCCCTTCCTTTCTCCCTTAGGTTGAAAACAGCTTTTCTATTTCTGTCCCCATCTGCAAACAGTTCCACAAGAACATCGTGGGGAAAGGAGGTGCCAACATCAAGAAGGTGAGATATTGCTCCTAACTCAAGTGCTCGTGATGATCACTGCCTGCAGCAAAATCCCACTGGATGCTCTCTCCTGCCCATTGGTGATGTCCAATATAGCCTGCGAGGCTTTTTCTTCTGACATGGGACGCTTCTGAGATGATTTTTTATTTTTTTTTCCTTTGTGGCAGATCCGTAAAGAAAGCAACACCATAATTGATCTCCCAGCAAAGAACAGCAACTCGGAGACAATTGTTAGCACAGGCAAGAGGGCAAACTGTGAGGCTGCTCGCCACAGGATAACATCACTTTGGAAGGACCTACAGAAGATGTGCATGTGGCTCAGGAACCGATTGAAGCCATGCTCAAGGAACTGGTGAGCTGGAGTTACTAGTTCCAGTAAGAAACTGGGGGAAGAAGGGGCAACAGAGCAGAGGTGATGAGGTGTTTGTCACATCCATAGGATGTCTTGGCATGCTTAATCGAACTTGCAGGAGACAAATTGTGTGGCCAGGTGGATGACACCCCTTGGTTATGAACCTCATCCATAGCATCCTTGAAAAGTCAGCATTAATTTTTTTGGTGCGGAGAAGGAAGGATTCTCTTGGTTATAGCTGGAGAGGCATAGAAGTCAGTCTTTTCAATGTTTCATGAGCACAATGCTCTCTTCTCAAAGCAGAGGAATGCTTGTGCTCTGCTGAAGAGCAGAAGTGCTTGTAGCTGACCGCTGGTGAGTCAGTGCCAATACTGGCAGTAGGCAGTTACTTAGGGCACGAGACAGAAGCGGTGGCCTGTCCTACCTGGCCCTATATATTATAATATAAAATAATGTACATCCATACATATATAGATAGATATAAAAGATATAATTCTTTTTAGATCCACGGGACGGATTACGCAATAATCAAGGCTGACCACCAATTCCACCGACACCTCATTGGCAAGAAAGCAGCTAAACGGTAAGTGGAGTGCCTTTCTAGTCCTTCCCATGCTCACACTCTTCGTGTTTAGTAGATGGTATCAGGGGCTCTGTAGCTCACCCAGTGTGCTGTCTCCATCACATTTCCTCTGCTTTTCTGGAGTGGTGGTGGTACAAGGAGAGAAATGGGCCGTCAGGCCTTGCGATGGCTTGAACGGGTGAAAGTACCTTGGGAGCCTGAACAGTAGTGGAATTACTTTGATGTGTCCTGGAGGAATTTTTTTTTTTTTTTTTTTTTCCACACGCTGCTCTGTGCGAATGACATTTTAGCAGCCAGTTGTGGGTGGTGGAAATGTGCTTGGTGAGCTTCTCCCTGTAGAGGAATGAAGGCGGTGGGTTGATTAGCATTGATAACACGCAGCTGTGGCCTTGCCTCAGAGGCAGTGGGTTGATTGACATGGGCGATGTGCAGGTGTAGCTGGTTCCCGCTAAGGGGTTAAATAGCCCTGTGGCTTGTGGGAGAGGGTGTCAGCTGGAGGAGGAGCAGTGTGGTCTGGCCTCTGGAGGAAGGTGCTACAGCACCGGCAGTAGAATATGGCCAACGCTAAAGCCTTGTTGCGGTCTGCTAGTTTGATAGCACTGCAACGTGTCCCCAGCCAAGAGTTTGGGGTAGAAAGGAACGATTATCCTCTGCTCTAAATGTGATCCTGTTTGGGGAAGAAACACGCCTGGCTCTGACAAGGGAACAATGGGCTCTGTAGATGCCACGGTATTTACTTGGACAGGCTCTCGTGTGGCACAGGTCTGCTCTCGCTGAACTCCAGGGGGAAGAGGCAATTTCCCCTGGCTCAACCCTACCCCACCGAGCCCTTCCCAGAGGCGGCTTTACTTCTTCATCAGCCTCTGAGCAGTGATAATCCAGGTGCCTTGCTTCCAGGTCTTTGCCTAGCAGACGGCGTCACCACAGTCCTTGCCTCGAAGTGAACAGGATGAAGGATCTGTACAAGGTGTCTGTGCGCATTCCCCCGGACAACGAGAAGAGCAACCCGATCAGAATGGAAGGAGACCCACAGGGGGTCCCACAGGCCAAGAGCGAGCTGCTGGAACTCGCTTCCCGTATGGTGAGTGGGTAGGACGTGATGTTTGGGAGACTGCAGGGTTTGGGCTCTCGTGTTCCCTTGTAACCTTCTGGTGCGAGTGTGTGCCCCTTGCCCACGGAGCACTTGGATCTCATGACAAGTGCAAGTTCCTCTTCACAAATGTCTTCCCCTGTTCCCTCGGGTAGCCCTTCTCTGTCAACGCAGAGTGAATTTGGTCTGGAGAAAAGAGGGACAGTGCTGGCAAGTAAACCGTCGGGCAGCAAACCGCTAAGTCAAAGTAGACGGCTCTCCGGCTGAACACTCAGTGTGCCCTCTGTTCCCGTCAGGAAAATGAACACGCTGCGGACCTAATCGTTGAGCAGAAATTCCACCGGACCATCACTGGGCAGAAGGCTGAGCGGGTCTGGGAAATCCGGGAGCAATTCCCAGAGGTAAGGCTTTGTAGGAGAGGAGGAATCCAGAGGGGTTCTTTCCTACATGGGTAGTAGGCCTGTCGTCACAGAAGTCGTAACTTTAGTGGCTCTGTAGCGCAAGTGTCTGAGAAGATAGTTCTTTTAGCCAGAGGCCGCTAACACGGTTCCCCTTTTCTGAATGGGAAAAGGGCATGTGTAGGATCCCCCCAACCTTTGCATGTGTCTGACACAAGGGTTCTTGCTTTTGCTTGAGCTAACTCTAAATGACCGCTCCTGCAGGTTATCATCAACTTCCCAGACCCTGCACACAAGAGTGACATCGTCCAACTCCGAGGTCCCAAAAACGAGGTGGAGAAGTGCACCGAGTACATGCAAAAGACGGTGGCAGACCTGGTAAGGAGGTCTTCTGCCTGCACTTCCCTCCTCCGTGCCTGGATAACCCTGGGGCAAAGCAGAGCTCTACTGGCTTGGGTAGAGCTAAAACACCTCAAGAGGAGGGAGCTGTCGACGCTGTTTTGGCTGAATGGAGGCAGGGGGTAGTACCTGTTATGGGAAGGCTATAGGGGAACGTCCTTGCCTTTGTTTAGTCTTACAAGTCCCTCGTATAGAGAACTTCCTTGGGTCTAAGCCTCTTTTCAAAAGCTCGTTTATCAGAGTTCCTGAAGTCGGGCCTCCCTTGCCACGACAGTGTAATCTTCAGTTCTCCCTTCCTTTCTCCCTTAGGTTGAAAACAGCTTTTCTATTTCTGTCCCCATCTGCAAACAGTTCCACAAGAACATCGTGGGGAAAGGAGGTGCCAACATCAAGAAGGTGAGATATTGCTCCTAACTCAAGTGCTCGTGATGATCACTGCCTGCAGCAAAATCCCACTGGATGCTCTCTCCTGCCCATTGGTGATGTCCAATATAGCCTGCGAGGCTTTTTCTTCTGACATGGGACGCTTCTGAGATGATTTTTTATTTTTTTTTCCTTTGTGGCAGATCCGTAAAGAAAGCAACACCATAATTGATCTCCCAGCAAAGAACAGCAACTCGGAGACAATTGTTAGCACAGGCAAGAGGGCAAACTGTGAGGCTGCTCGCCACAGGATAACATCACTTTGGAAGGACCTACAGAAGATGTGCATGTGGCTCAGGAACCGATTGAAGCCATGCTCAAGGAACTGGTGAGCTGGAGTTACTAGTTCCAGTAAGAAACTGGGGGAAGAAGGGGCAACAGAGCAGAGGTGATGAGGTGTTTGTCACATCCATAGGATGTCTTGGCATGCTTAATCGAACTTGCAGGAGACAAATTGTGTGGCCAGGTGGATGACACCCCTTGGTTATGAACCTCATCCATAGCATCCTTGAAAAGTCAGCATTAATTTTTTTGGTGCGGAGAAGGAAGGATTCTCTTGGTTATAGCTGGAGAGGCATAGAAGTCAGTCTTTTCAATGTTTCATGAGCACAATGCTCTCTTCTCAAAGCAGAGGAATGCTTGTGCTCTGCTGAAGAGCAGAAGTGCTTGTAGCTGACCGCTGGTGAGTCAGTGCCAATACTGGCAGTAGGCAGTTACTTAGGGCACGAGACAGAAGCGGTGGCCTGTCCTACCTGGCCCTATATATTATAATATAAAATAATGTACATCCATACATATATAGATAGATATAAAAGATATAATTCTTTTTAGATCCACGGGACGGATTACGCAATAATCAAGGCTGACCACCAATTCCACCGACACCTCATTGGCAAGAAAGCAGCTAAACGGTAAGTGGAGTGCCTTTCTAGTCCTTCCCATGCTCACACTCTTCGTGTTTAGTAGATGGTATCAGGGGCTCTGTAGCTCACCCAGTGTGCTGTCTCCATCACATTTCCTCTGCTTTTCTGGAGTGGTGGTGGTACAAGGAGAGAAATGGGCCGTCAGGCCTTGCGATGGCTTGAACGGGTGAAAGTACCTTGGGAGCCTGAACAGTAGTGGAATTACTTTGATGTGTCCTGGAGGAATTTTTTTTTTTTTTTTTTTTTCCACACGCTGCTCTGTGCGAATGACATTTTAGCAGCCAGTTGTGGGTGGTGGAAATGTGCTTGGTGAGCTTGTCCCTGTAGAGGAATGAAGGCGGTGGGTTGATTAGCATTGATAACACGCAGCTGTGGCCTTGCCTCAGAGGCAGTGGGTTGATTGACATGGGCGATGTGCAGGTGTAGCTGGTTCCCGCTAAGGGGTTAAATAGCCCTGTGGCTTGTGGGAGAGGGTGTCAGCTGGAGGAGGAGCAGTGTGGTCTGGCCTCTGGAGGAAGGTGCTACAGCACCGGCAGTAGAATATGGCCAACGCTAAAGCCTTGTTGCGGTCTGCTAGTTTGATAGCACTGCAACGTGTCCCCAGCCAAGAGTTTGGGGTAGAAAGGAACGATTATCCTCTGCTCTAAATGTGATACTGTTTGGGGAAGAAACACGCCTGGCTCTGACAAGGGAACAATGGGCTCTGTAGATGCCACGGTATTTACTTGGACAGGCTCTCGTGTGGCACAGGTCTGCTCTCGCTGAACTCCAGGGGGAAGAGGCAATTTCCCCTGGCTCAACCCTACCCCACCGAGCCCTTCCCAGAGGCGGCTTTACTTCTTCATCAGCCTCTGAGCAGTGATAATCCAGGTGCCTTGCTTCCAGGTCTTTGCCTAGCAGACGGCGTCACCACAGTCCTTGCCTCGAAGTGAACAGGATGAAGGATCTGTACAAGGTGTCTGTGCGCATTCCCCCGGACAACGAGAAGAGCAACCCGATCAGAATGGAAGGAGACCCACAGGGGGTCCCACAGGCCAAGAGCGAGCTGCTGGAACTCGCTTCCCGTATGGTGAGTGGGTAGGACGTGATGTTTGGGAGACTGCAGGGTTTGGGCTCTCGTGTTCCCTTGTAACCTTCTGGTGCGAGTGTGTGCCCCTTGCCCACGGAGCACTTGGATCTCATGACAAGTGCAAGTTCCTCTTCACAAATGTCTTCCCCTGTTCCCTCGGGTAGCCCTTCTCTGTCAACGCAGAGTGAATTTGGTCTGGAGAAAAGAGGGACAGTGCTGGCAAGTAAACCGTCGGGCAGCAAACCGCTAAGTCAAAGTAGATGGCTCTCCGGCTGAACACTCAGTGTGCCCTCTGTTCCCGTCAGGAAAATGAACACGCTGCGGACCTAATCGTTGAGCAGAAATTCCACCGGACCATCACTGGGCAGAAGGCTGAGCGGGTCTGGGAAATCCGGGAGCAATTCCCAGAGGTAAGGCTTTGTAGGAGAGGAGGAATCCAGAGGGGTTCTTTCCTACATGGGTAGTAGGCCTGTCGTCACAGAAGTCGTAACTTTAGTGGCTCTGTAGCGCAAGTGTCTGAGAAGATAGTTCTTTTAGCCAGAGGCCGCTAACACGGTTCCCCGTTTCTGAATGGGAAAAGGGCATGTGTAGGATCCCCCCAACCTTTGCATGTGTCTGACACAAGGGTTCTTGCTTTTGCTTGAGCTAACTCTAAATGACCGCTCCTGCAGGTTATCATCAACTTCCCAGACCCTGCACACAAGAGTGACATCGTCCAACTCCGAGGTCCCAAAAACGAGGTGGAGAAGTGCACCGAGTACATGCAAAAGACGGTGGCAGACCTGGTAAGGAGGTCTTCTGCCTGCACTTCCCTCCTCCGTGCCTGGATAACCCTGGGGCAAAGCAGAGCTCTACTGGCTTGGGTAGAGCTAAAACACCTCAAGAGGAGGGAGCTGTCGACGCTGTTTTGGCTGAATGGAGGCAGGGGGTAGTACCTGTTATGGGAAGGCTATAGGGGAACGTCCTTGCCTTTGTTTAGTCTTACAAGTCCCTCGTATAGAGAACTTCCTTGGGTCTAAGCCTCTTTTCAAAAGCTCGTTTATCAGAGTTCCTGAAGTCGGGCCTCCCTTGCCACGACAGTGTAATCTTCAGTTCTCCCTTCCTTTCTCCCTTAGGTTGAAAACAGCTTTTCTATTTCTGTCCCCATCTGCAAACAGTTCCACAAGAACATCGTGGGGAAAGGAGGTGCCAACATCAAGAAGGTGAGATATTGCTCCTAACTCAAGTGCTCGTGATGATCACTGCCTGCAGCAAAATCCCACTGGATGCTCTCTCCTGCCCATTGGTGATGTCCAATATAGCCTGCGAGGGTTTTTCTTCTGACATGGGACGCTTCTGAGATGATTTTTTATTTTTTTTTCCTTTGTGGCAGATCCGTAAAGAAAGCAACACCATAATTGATCTCCCAGCAAAGAACAGCAACTCGGAGACAATTGTTAGCACAGGCAAGAGGGCAAACTGTGAGGCTGCTCGCCACAGGATAACATCACTTTGGAAGGACCTACAGAAGATGTGCATGTGGCTCAGGAACCGATTGAAGCCATGCTCAAGGAACTGGTGAGCTGGAGTTACTAGTTCCAGTAAGAAACTGGGGGAAGAAGGGGCAACAGAGCAGAGGTGATGAGGTGTTTGTCACATCCATAGGATGTCTTGGCATGCTTAATCGAACTTGCAGGAGACAAATTGTGTGGCCAGGTGGATGACACCCCTTGGTTATGAACCTCATCCATAGCATCCTTGAAAAGTCAGCATTAATTTTTTTGGTGCGGAGAAGGAAGGATTCTCTTGGTTATAGCTGGAGAGGCATAGAAGTCAGTCTTTTCAATGTTTCATGAGCACAATGCTCTCTTCTCAAAGCAGAGGAATGCTTGTGCTCTGCTGAAGAGCAGAAGTGCTTGTAGCTGACCGCTGGTGAGTCAGTGCCAATACTGGCAGTAGGCAGTTACTTAGGGCACGAGACAGAAGCGGTGGCCTGTCCTACCTGGCCCTATATATTATAATATAAAATAATGTACATCCATACATATATAGATAGATATAAAAAATATAATTCTTTTTAGATCCACGGGACGGATTACGCAATAATCAAGGCTGACCACCAATTCCACCGACACCTCATTGGCAAGAAAGCAGCTAAACGGTAAGTGGAGTGCCTTTCTAGTCCTTCCCATGCTCACACTCTTCGTGTTTAGTAGATGGTATCAGGGGCTCTGTAGCTCACCCAGTGTGCTGTCTCCATCACATTTCCTCTGCTTTTCTGGAGTGGTGGTGGTACAAGGAGAGAAATGGGCCGTCAGGCCTTGCGATGGCTTGAACGGGTGAAAGTACCTTGGGAGCCTGAACAGTAGTGGAATTACTTTGATGTGTCCTGGAGGAATTTTTTTTTTTTTTTTTTTTCCACACGCTGCTCTGTGCGAATGACATTTTAGCAGCCAGTTGTGGGTGGTGGAAATGTGCTTGGTGAGCTTGTCCCTGTAGAGGAATGAAGGCGGTGGGTTGATTAGCATTGATAACACGCAGCTGTGGCCTTGCCTCAGAGGCAGTGGGTTGATTGACATGGGCGATGTGCAGGTGTAGCTGGTTCCCGCTAAGGGGTTAAATAGCCCTGTGGCTTGTGGGAGAGGGTGTCAGCTGGAGGAGGAGCAGTGTGGTCTGGCCTCTGGAGGAAGGTGCTACAGCACCGGCAGTAGAATATGGCCAACGCTAAAGCCTTGTTGCGGTCTGCTAGTTTGATAGCACTGCAACGTGTCCCCAGCCAAGAGTTTGGGGTAGAAAGGAACGATTATCCTCTGCTCTAAATGTGATACTGTTTGGGGAAGAAACACGCCTCGCTCTGACAAGGGAACAATGGGCTCTGTAGATGCCACGGTATTTACTTGGACAGGCTCTCGTGTGGCACAGGTCTGCTCTCGCTGAACTCCAGGGGGAAGAGGCAATTTCCCCTGGCTCAACCCTACCCCACTGAGCCCTTCCCAGAGGCGGCTTTACTTCTTCATCAGCCTCTGAGCAGTGATAATCCAGGTGCCTTGCTTCCAGGTCTTTGCCTAGCAGACGGCGTCACCACAGTCCTTGCCTCGAAGTGAACAGGATGAAGGATCTGTACAAGGTGTCTGTGCGCATTCCCCCGGACAACGAGAAGAGCAACCCGATCAGAATGGAAGGAGACCCACAGGGGGTCCCACAGGCCAAGAGCGAGCTGCTGGAACTCGCTTCCCGTATGGTGAGTGGGTAGGACGTGATGTTTGGGAGACTGCAGGGTTTGGGCTCTCGTGTTCCCTTGTAACCTTCTGGTGCGAGTGTGTGCCCCTTGCCCACGGAGCACTTGGATCTCATGACAAGTGCAAGTTCCTCTTCACAAATGTCTTCCCCTGTTCCCTCGGGTAGCCCTTCTCTGTCAACGCAGAGTGAATTTGGTCTGGAGAAAAGAGGGACAGTGCTGGCAAGTAAACCGTCGGGCAGCAAACCGCTAAGTCAAAGTAGATGGCTCTCCGGCTGAACACTCAGTGTGCCCTCTGTTCCCGTCAGGAAAATGAACACGCTGCGGACCTAATCGTTGAGCAGAAATTCCACCGGACCATCACTGGGCAGAAGGCTGAGCGGGTCTGGGAAATCCGGGAGCAATTCCCAGAGGTAAGGCTTTGTAGGAGAGGAGGAATCCAGAGGGGTTCTTTCCTACATGGGTAGTAGGCCTGTCGTCACAGAAGTCGTAACTTTAGTGGCTCTGTAGCGCAAGTGTCTGAGAAGATAGTTCTTTTAGCCAGAGGCCGCTAACACGGTTCCCCGTTTCTGAATGGGAAAAGGGCATGTGTAGGATCCCCCCAACCTTTGCATGTGTCTGACACAAGGGTTCTTGCTTTTGCTTGAGCTAACTCTAAATGACCGCTCCTGCAGGTTATCATCAACTTCCCAGACCCTGCACACAAGAGTGACATCGTCCAACTCCGAGGTCCCAAAAACGAGGTGGAGAAGTGCACCGAGTACATGCAAAAGACGGTGGCAGACCTGGTAAGGAGGTCTTCTGCCTGCACTTCCCTCCTCCGTGCCTGGATAACCCTGGGGCAAAGCAGAGCTCTACTGGCTTGGGTAGAGCTAAAACACCTCAAGAGGAGGGAGCTGTCGACGCTGTTTTGGCTGAATGGAGGCAGGGGGTAGTACCTGTTATGGGAAGGCTATAGGGGAACGTCCTTGCCTTTGTTTAGTCTTACAAGTCCCTCGTATAGAGAACTTCCTTGGGTCTAAGCCTCTTTTCAAAAGCTCGTTTATCAGAGTTCCTGAAGTCGGGCCTCCCTTGCCACGACAGTGTAATCTTCAGTTCTCCCTTCCTTTCTCCCTTAGGTTGAAAACAGCTTTTCTATTTCTGTCCCCATCTGCAAACAGTTCCACAAGAACATTGTGGGGAAAGGAGGTGCCAACATCAAGAAGGTGAGATATTGCTCCTAACTCAAGTGCTCGTGATGATCACTGCCTGCAGCAAAATCCCACTGGATGCTCTCTCCTGCCCATTGGTGATGTCCAATATAGCCTGCGAGGCTTTTTCTTCTGACATGGGACACTTCTGAGATGATTTTTTATTTTTTTTTCTTTTGTGGCAGATCCGTAAAGAAAGCAACACCATAATTGATCTCCCAGCAAAGAACAGCAACTCGGAGACAATTGTTATCACAGGCAAGAGGGCAAACTGTGAGGCTGCTCGCCACAGGATAACATCACTTTGGAAGGACCTACAGAAGATGTGCATGTGGCTCAGGAACCGATTGAAGCCATGCTCAAGGAACTGGTGAGCTGGAGTTACTAGTTCCAGTAAGAAACTGGGGGAAGAAGGGGCAACAGAGCAGAGGTGATGAGGTGTTTGTCACATCCATAGGATGTCTTGGCATGCTTAATCGAACTTGCAGGAGACAAATTGTGTGGCCAGGTGGATGACACCCCTTGGTTATGAACCTCATCCATAGCATCCTTGAAAAGTCAGCATTAATTTTTTTGGTGCGGAGAAGGAAGGATTCTCTTGGTTATAGCTGGAGAGGCATAGAAGTCAGTCTTTTCAATGTTTCATGAGCACAATGCTCTCTTCTCAAAGCAGAGGAATGCTTGTGCTCTGCTGAAGAGCAGAAGTGCTTGTAGCTGACCGCTGGTGAGTCAGTGCCAATACTGGCAGTAGGCAGTTACTTAGGGCACGAGACAGAAGCGGTGGCCTGTCCTACCTGGCCCTATATATTATAATATAAAATAATGTACATCCATACATATATAGATAGATATAAAAAATATAATTCTTTTTAGATCCACGGGACGGATTACGCAATAATCAAGGCTGACCACCAATTCCACCGACACCTCATTGGCAAGAAAGCAGCTAAACGGTAAGTGGAGTGCCTTTCTAGTCCTTCCCATGCTCACACTCTTCGTGTTTAGTAGATGGTATCAGGGGCTCTGTAGCTCACCCAGTGTGCTGTCTCCATCACATTTCCTCTGCTTTTCTGGAGTGGTGGTGGTACAAGGAGAGAAATGGGCCGTCAGGCCTTGCGATGGCTTGAACGGGTGAAAGTACCTTGGGAGCCTGAACAGTAGTGGAATTACTTTGATGTGTCCTGGAGGAATTTTTTTTTTTTTTTTTTTTCCACACGCTGCTCTGTGCGAATGACATTTTAGCAGCCAGTTGTGGGTGGTGGAAATGTGCTTGGTGAGCTTCTCCCTGTAGAGGAATGAAGGCGGTGGGTTGATTAGCATTGATAACACGCAGCTGTGGCCTTGCCTCAGAGGCAGTGGGTTGATTGACATGGGCGATGTGCAGGTGTAGCTGGTTCCCGCTAAGGGGTTAAATAGCCCTGTGGCTTGTGGGAGAGGGTGTCAGCTGGAGGAGGAGCAGTGTGGTCTGGCCTCTGGAGGAAGGTGCTACAGCACCGGCAGTAGAATATGGCCAACGCTAAAGCCTTGTTGCGGTCTGCTAGTTTGATAGCACTGCAACGTGTCCCCAGCCAAGAGTTTGGGGTAGAAAGGAACGATTATCCTCTGCTCTAAATGTGATCCTGTTTGGGGAAGAAACACGCCTGGCTCTGACAAGGGAACAATGGGCTCTGTAGATGCCACGGTATTTACTTGGACAGGCTCTCGTGTGGCACAGGTCTGCTCTCGCTGAACTCCAGGGGGAAGAGGCAATTTCCCCTGGCTCAACCCTACCCCACCGAGCCCTTCCCAGAGGCGGCTTTACTTCTTCATCAGCCTCTGAGCAGTGATAATCCAGGTGCCTTGCTTCCAGGTCTTTGCCTAGCAGACGGCGTCACCACAGTCCTTGCCTCGAAGTGAACAGGATGAAGGATCTGTACAAGGTGTCTGTGCGCATTCCCCCGGACAACGAGAAGAGCAACCCGATCAGAATGGAAGGAGACCCACAGGGGGTCCCACAGGCCAAGAGCGAGCTGCTGGAACTCGCTTCCCGTATGGTGAGTGGGTAGGACGTGATGTTTGGGAGACTGCAGGGTTTGGGCTCTCGTGTTCCCTTGTAACCTTCTGGTGCGAGTGTGTGCCCCTTGCCCACGGAGCACTTGGATCTCATGACAAGTGCAAGTTCCTCTTCACAAATGTCTTCCCCTGTTCCCTCGGGTAGCCCTTCTCTGTCAACGCAGAGTGAATTTGGTCTGGAGAAAAGAGGGACAGTGCTGGCAAGTAAACCGTCGGGCAGCAAACCGCTAAGTCAAAGTAGACGGCTCTCCGGCTGAACACTCAGTGTGCCCTCTGTTCCCGTCAGGAAAATGAACACGCTGCGGACCTAATCGTTGAGCAGAAATTCCACCGGACCATCACTGGGCAGAAGGCTGAGCGGGTCTGGGAAATCCGGGAGCAATTCCCAGAGGTAAGGCTTTGTAGGAGAGGAGGAATCCAGAGGGGTTCTTTCCTACATGGGTAGTAGGCCTGTCGTCACAGAAGTCGTAACTTTAGTGGCTCTGTAGCGCAAGTGTCTGAGAAGATAGTTCTTTTAGCCAGAGGCCGCTAACACGGTTCCCCGTTTCTGAATGGGAAAAGGGCATGTGTAGGATCCCCCCAACCTTTGCATGTGTCTGACACAAGGGTTCGTGCTTTTGCTTGAGCTAACTCTAAATGACCGCTCCTGCAGGTTATCATCAACTTCCCAGACCCTGCACACAAGAGTGACATCGTCCAACTCCGAGGTCCCAAAAACGAGGTGGAGAAGTGCACCGAGTACATGCAAAAGACGGTGGCAGACCTGGTAAGGAGGTCTTCTGCCTGCACTTCCCTCCTCCGTGCCTGGATAACCCTGGGGCAAAGCAGAGCTCTACTGGCTTGGGTAGAGCTAAAACACCTCAAGAGGAGGGAGCTGTCGACGCTGTTTTGGCTGAATGGAGGCAGGGGGTAGTACCTGTTATGGGAAGGCTATAGGGGAACGTCCTTGCCTTTGTTTAGTCTTACAAGTCCCTCGTATAGAGAACTTCCTTGGGTCTAAGCCTCTTTTCAAAAGCTCGTTTATCAGAGTTCCTGAAGTCGGGCCTCCCTTGCCACGACAGTGTAATCTTCAGTTCTCCCTTCCTTTCTCCCTTAGGTTGAAAACAGCTTTTCTATTTCTGTCCCCATCTGCAAACAGTTCCACAAGAACATCGTGGGGAAAGGAGGTGCCAACATCAAGAAGGTGAGATATTGCTCCTAACTCAAGTGCTCGTGATGATCACTGCCTGCAGCAAAATCCCACTGGATGCTCTCTCCTGCCCATTGGTGATGTCCAATATAGCCTGCGAGGGTTTTTCTTCTGACATGGGACGCTTCTGAGATGATTTTTTATTTTTTTTTCCTTTGTGGCAGATCCGTAAAGAAAGCAACACCATAATTGATCTCCCAGCAAAGAACAGCAACTCGGAGACAATTGTTAGCACAGGCAAGAGGGCAAACTGTGAGGCTGCTCGCCACAGGATAACATCACTTTGGAAGGACCTACAGAAGATGTGCATGTGGCTCAGGAACCGATTGAAGCCATGCTCAAGGAACTGGTGAGCTGGAGTTACTAGTTCCAGTAAGAAACTGGGGGAAGAAGGGGCAACAGAGCAGAGGTGATGAGGTGTTTGTCACATCCATAGGATGTCTTGGCATGCTTAATCGAACTTGCAGGAGACAAATTGTGTGGCCAGGTGGATGACACCCCTTGGTTATGAACCTCATCCATAGCATCCTTGAAAAGTCAGCATTAATTTTTTTGGTGCGGAGAAGGAAGGATTCTCTTGGTTATAGCTGGAGAGGCATAGAAGTCAGTCTTTTCAATGTTTCATGAGCACAATGCTCTCTTCTCAAAGCAGAGGAATGCTTGTGCTCTGCTGAAGAGCAGAAGTGCTTGTAGCTGACCGCTGGTGAGTCAGTGCCAATAGTGGCAGTAGGCAGTTACTTAGGGCACGAGACAGAAGCGGTGGCCTGTCCTACCTGGCCCTATATAATATATATATGTATGTATGTGCGTACAATATTATATATATATAAAATTCTTTTTAGATCCACGGGATGGATTACGCAGTAATCAAGGCTGAGCACCAATTCCACCGACACCTTATTGGCAAGTGTGAAGAGGAAGATGAAGCCCAAGGCTCACAGTATCGGTGGATCTCATTTGATGGTGCCTCCGTGTGGTGTGGCTAGTCAGCTGAATACCTGAATGCCGGTTGGGATGGCGATGATTATAGTGGCGGAGATGAAGTATGATCAGCTGTCTACGTCTATTCCGTCAGTGAATATGTGGTGGGCTCATATGACAAAGCCCAGGAATCCAATCGATAGTATAGCTCAGACTATTCCTATGTAGCCGAATGGTTCTTTTTTGCCTGCGTAATACGTTACAACATGTGAGATGATTCCAAAGCCGTGAAGGATTAAGATGTAAACTTCCTGGTGGCCAAAGAATCAGAACAGGTGCTGGTAGAGAATGGGGTCTCCCCCTCCAGCGGGGTCAATGAAAAGTGTTTAGGTTTCGGTCGGTCAGTAGTATGGTGATGCCGGCGGCCAGGACTGGAAGTGAGGGCACTAGGAGTATGGATCATACGAATAGGGGAGTTGGATATTGCGATAAGGCAGGGGGGGTTATGTTAATGGCTGTTGTGTTAAAGTTGATGGCCCCTAAGATGGAAGACACACCTGCGAGGTGTAGGGAGAAGATGGCTAGGTCTACTGAGGCGCCAGCATGGGCTAGGTTGCCTGCTAGGGGCGGGTATATGGTTCATCCTGTTCCGACTCCAGCTTCTACTGTGGAGGACGCTAGGAGCAGTAGGAAGGACGGAGGAAGTAGTTCAGAAACTGATGTTGTTTATGCGGGGGAATGCTATGTCTGGGGCTCCAATTATAAGGGGGACTAGTCAGTTTCCAAACCCTTCGATTATAATAGCTATAACTGTGAAGAAGATTCTTACGAAGGCATGGGCGGTGATGATGACATTGTAGATTTGGTCGTCTCCTAGGAGAGTTCCTGGTTGGCCAAGTTCTGCTCGAATAAGGAGGCTGAGGGCGGTACTCGGCTATGCCTGCCCATGCTCCGAAGAGTAGGTATAGGGTGCCGATGTCATTGTGGTTTGTTGAAACTAGTCATCGGTTGATGAAGGTCACGGGTCAGGTGGCTGAGTGTTTAGGCGTTAGGCTGTAGTCCTTTTTACAGAGGTTGAATTCCTCTTCTTATCCACTCTGTGGTGAAGTTCATGTTGAGTTGCAAACTCATTGATGTACGCTGAGAGTGTGCCGGAGTCTGGTAGACAGAAGCTCGTTGGTTTGAGCGTCTAGCTGTTAATTAGAAGTTTATGGGATCGAGGCCCGTCTGTCTAGGCTTATCGTGGAGGCCCTAGCTGAATTAGAGTATCTGAGTTGCATTTAGATGGTGCAGGTTTAGTGTCCTGCGGGCCTTAGTGGTGTGGGCAGAAACTAAGAGGATTTAACTCTTAGTTAAGGCTTTGAAGGCCTTCGGTTTGGTAGGCAGGGGATCCTAAGTTTCTTAGGTAACGGTCAGGATTGCGGGAGAAGGGGGGAGAAGGAGGACTGACAGAGAAATTAAGGTAGCAATTGGTGTGCCTGTGGATTTGTTATTGTATCATTGTTTTATGAAGCTTGTAGTGTTTGGTGGGAGTGTGGAGCAATATGCAAGGCGTAGGTAGAAAAATAAACCTTGTAGGGAGAGTATTGAAATAATTATGGCTGCGGTTGATATCTCTTGCTTAGTTAGTTCCTGGATAATGAGTCATTTTGGTAAAAAGCCAGGGAGTGGGGGCAGGCCGGCTAGGGATAGTAGTGCTAGCGTCAAGGATGCGTTTAGTGATGGTATTTTTGTTCAGGAGGTTATTATTGTGGATAGTTTTGAGGAGTTGGTTGTGTTGAGGGCTAAGAAAATGGAGGCGGTTCTTAAGGAGTATGGGTAGAAGGTTATTAATGTTAGCTTGGGGTTGTATATGAGGATGATGGTTATTCAGCCTAGGTGGGCGATCGATGAGAAAGCTAGGACTTTTCGGATTTGTGTTTGGTTAAGTCCTGTTCGCCCTCCGATGGCTGCGGATGCAATGGCCACGGTTGTCAGTAGGAGTGGGTTCAGTGAGGGGGCAGTTAAGAAAAGAAGAGTGAGTGGGGGGAGTTTTATTCATGTAGAGACGAGTAGGGCAGTGGTTATAGGTGAGCCTTGTATGACCTCTGGACATCAGGAGTGAAAGGGTACTAGGCCTAGTTTTATTGCGACTGCTGTAGTTAGTAGTAGGGAGGCTGTTGGGTGGCTTAGTCGCGGAATGTCTCATTGTCCGGTGAACTGTGCGTTGATTGTGCTTGAGAAGAGGATTAATGCGGAGGCGGTTGCTTGGACGAGAAAGTATTTGATTGCAGCTTCCATAGCTCGAGGGTGGTGTGATTTTGAAAGGAAGGGGATAATGGCAAGGGTGTTGATTTCTAGTCCAGGCCAGGCTAGCAGTCAGTGGTTGCTTGAAATTGTGATGGTTGTTCCTAGTAGAAGGCTTAAGGAGAACGTTAGTTTTGTGACGGGGCTCATTTAGTAGAGGAAGAGGTTAAACCATCATTTTCGGGGTATGGGCCCGATAGCTTTTGTTTAGCTGACCCTACTGGGAAGTAATATAAGGGGAGTATGGAGCGCTTTGATCTCTTCTGTGCAGGTTCAATTCCTGTCTTCCTAAGGTTTTCAACGGAGACAATGGGATTCGGACATAGAGACGGTCTCCGGTTCACCTCAAACAGGAGAACTGAATGCAGTTGTTCGTGTTTTCCGAGAATGGAATGTACCACTCCACCTTGTTACTGATTCTGCTTATGTTGCAGGTATTGTTCCACGAGCTGAAGCTTCTGTGCTGCGGAGTGTTTCGCATTCACAACCCTTTACCCTGTTACAGGAACTTATTTTCCTTTTGGACTCTCGATCTGCGCCTTATTTTGTTATGCATATTAGGTCTCATACCTCGCTACCTGGTTTTCTTGCAGAAGGCAATCGACGAGCTGACCTATTGCCGTGACCAGTTCAAGTACTGCCAGACCGTATTGCACAAGCTAAGCGAAGGCACTCTTTTTTTCCATCGAAACGCTGGAGCTCTTAAGCGACAGTTTGGCCTTGCTGCTCAACAAGCATCAAGTATTATTGCTGTCTGTCCCGACTGTCAAAAACATTCTTTCCCATCAGTTGCTGCAGGAGCTAATCCTAGAGGATTACAAAGCCTACCGTTATGGCAAACAGATGTCACGCATGATTCTGAATTTGGTAGCCTTAAATATATCCACTCTTCCATTGATACATTTTCAGGTGCCTTGGTTGCCTCGTGTCACACAGGAGAAAAGGCACGAGCTGTTCGTAGACATTTAATGCGTGCTTTTGCTGCTTTAGGTATTCCCTTAAGCTGGACCGTTGTCGGTCTTTATCTTTACGTTTCAACAACTGTAAAAACCTCTTTTGCCCTATGGGGTAGAACTCACATTACCGGCATTGCTCATTCCCCCACCGGTCGATCTCTCATTGAAGGGTCTCATCGGTCTCTGAAACGTTTATGACAACAACAAAAAGGGGGAATGGGCATGGCTGTTCCCGAGGAACGGTTACAGAAAGCGTTGTATGTTTTTAATTTTTTGAATTGTTCTTGAATAGATAACGACCCACCGATAGGTCGACGTTTCACTGCAGCTACCTCCGTCGAGGCACGGGTTAAAGGCCCGGTATCGGTCCGAGATGCAGAAACAGGTAAAATTATGGGACCATATCCTCTTGTTACACGGGGAAAAGGTTATGCTTGTGTCTCTACAGAAAAAGGACCTAGATGGATCCCAGCGAAGAATGTAAGACCTTCCCGTGAACCTTTACCGCAGGCAGCCGATACCGACACCGACGCTACAGAATGAAATAAAAACTGTGTGAGGATTACTGTTTTGCATTAATGTTAGATACCCAAAATCAGGACATAGGATATAGATTTCGCTTTTTACAGCGCCTAGAACGAGCACTATCACCCTGGATCAAGCCACTGAACAGAGGTAATACTCTCGGACCAAGCGGGGGAAAGGGACGACTCATTGTCCATGGAACGATGATTCCATTGACACTGATAAGGGGAAGGGAGGATTCATAATGAGAGAACAACTAGGTATTATGAAGGAGAACAGGAACTCGGGGAAGAAGGGGCAACAGAGCAGAGGTGATGAGGTGTTTGTCACATCCATAGGATGTCTTGGCATGCTTAATCGTACTTGCAGGAGACAAATTGTGTGGCCAGGTGGATGACACCCCTTGGTTATGAAACTCATCCATAGCATCCTTGAAAAGTCAGCATTAATTTTTTTGGTGCGGAGAAGGAAGGATTCTCTTGGTTATAGCTGGAGAGGCATAGAAGTGAGTCTTTTCAATGTTTCATGAGCACAATGCTCTCTTCTCAAAGCAGAGGAATGCTTGTGCTCTGCTGAAGAGCAGAAGTGCTTGTAGCTGACCGCTGGTGAGTCAGTGCCAATAGTGGCAGTAGGCAGTTACTTAGGGCACGAGACAGAAGCGGTGGCCTGTCCTACCTGGCCCTATATATTATAATATAAAATAATGTACATCCATACATATATAGATAGATATAAAAGATATAATTCTTTTTAGATCCACGGGACGGATTACGCAATAATCAAGGCTGACCACCAATTCCACCGACACCTCATTGGCAAGAAAGCAGCTAAACGGTAAGTGGAGTGCCTTTCTAGTCCTTCCCATGCTCACACTCTTCGTGTTTAGTAGATGGTATCAGGGGCTCTGTAGCTCACCCAGTGTGCTGTCTCCATCACATTTCCTCTGCTTTTCTGGAGTGGTGGTGGTACAAGGAGAGAAATGGGCCGTCAGGCCTTGCGATGGCTTGAACGGGTGAAAGTACCTTGGGAGCCTGAACAGTAGTGGAATTACTTTGATGTGTCCTGGAGGAATTTTTTTTTTTTTTTTTTCCACACGCTGCTCTGTGCGAATGACATTTTAGCAGCCAGTTGTGGGTGGTGGAAATGTGCTTGGTGAGCTTGTCCCTGTAGAGGAATGAAGGCGGTGGGTTGATTAGCATTGATAACACGCAGCTGTGGCCTTGCCTCAGAGGCAGTGGGTTGATTGACATGGGCGATGTGCAGGTGTAGCTGGTTCCCGCTAAGGGGTTAAATAGCCCTGTGGCTTGTGGGAGAGGGTGTCAGCTGGAGGAGGAGCAGTGTGGTCTGGCCTCTGGAGGAAGGTGCTACAGCACCGGCAGTAGAATATGGCCAACGCTAAAGCCTTGTTGCGGTCTGCTAGTTTGATAGCACTGCAACGTGTCCCCAGCCAAGAGTTTGGGGTAGAAAGGAACGATTATCCTCTGCTCTAAATGTGATACTGTTTGGGGAAGAAACACGCCTGGCTCTGACAAGGGAACAATGGGCTCTGTAGATGCCACGGTATTTACTTGGACAGGCTCTCGTGTGGCACAGGTCTGCTCTCGCTGAACTCCAGGGGGAAGAGGCAATTTCCCCTGGCTCAACCCTACCCCACCGAGCCCTTCCCAGAGGCGGCTTTACTTCTTCATCAGCCTCTGAGCAGTGATAATCCAGGTGCCTTGCTTCCAGGTCTTTGCCTAGCAGACGGCGTCACCACAGTCCTTGCCTCGAAGTGAACAGGATGAAGGATCTGTACAAGGTGTCTGTGCGCATTCCCCCGGACAACGAGAAGAGCAACCCGATCAGAATGGAAGGAGACCCACAGGGGGTCCCACAGGCCAAGAGCGAGCTGCTGGAACTCGCTTCCCGTATGGTGAGTGGGTAGGACGTGATGTTTGGGAGACTGCAGGGTTTGGGCTCTCGTGTTCCCTTGTAACCTTCTGGTGCGAGTGTGTGCCCCTTGCCCACGGAGCACTTGGATCTCATGACAAGTGCAAGTTCCTCTTCACAAATGTCTTCCCCTGTTCCCTCGGGTAGCCCTTCTCTGTCAACGCAGAGTGAATTTGGTCTGGAGAAAAGAGGGACAGTGCTGGCAAGTAAACCGTCGGGCAGCAAACCGCTAAGTCAAAGTAGACGGCCCTCCGGCTGAACACTCAGTGTGCCCTCTGTTCCCGTCAGGAAAATGAACACGCTGCGGACCTAATCGTTGAGCAGAAATTCCACCGGACCATCACTGGGCAGAAGGCTGAGCGGGTCTGGGAAATCCGGGAGCAATTCCCAGAGGTAAGGCTTTGTAGGAGAGGAGGAATCCAGAGGGGTTCTTTCCTACATGGGTAGTAGGCCTGTCGTCACAGAAGTCGTAACTTTAGTGGCTCTGTAGCGCAAGTGTCTGAGAAGATAGTTCTTTTAGCCAGAGGCCGCTAACACGGTTCCCCGTTTCTGAATGGGAAAAGGGCATGTGTAGGATCCCCCCAACCTTTGCATGTGTCTGACACAAGGGTTCTTGCTTTTGCTTGAGCTAACTCTAAATGACCGCTCCTGCAGGTTATCATCAACTTCCCAGACCCTGCACACAAGAGTGACATCGTCCAACTCCGAGGTCCCAAAAACGAGGTGGAGAAGTGCACCGAGTACATGCAAAAGACGGTGGCAGACCTGGTAAGGAGGTCTTCTGCCTGCACTTCCCTCCTCCGTGCCTGGATAACCCTGGGGCAAAGCAGAGCTCTACTGGCTTGGGTAGAGCTAAAACACCTCAAGAGGAGGGAGCTGTCGACGCTGTTTTGGCTGAATGGAGGCAGGGGGTAGTACCTGTTATGGGAAGGCTATAGGGGAACGTCCTTGCCTTTGTTTAGTCTTACAAGTCCCTCGTATAGAGAACTTCCTTGGGTCTAAGCCTCTTTTCAAAAGCTCGTTTATCAGAGTTCCTGAAGTCGGGCCTCCCTTGCCACGACAGTGTAATCTTCAGTTCTCCCTTCCTTTCTCCCTTAGGTTGAAAACAGCTTTTCTATTTCTGTCCCCATCTGCAAACAGTTCCACAAGAACATCGTAGGGAAAGGAGGTGCCAACATCAAGAAGGTGAGATATTGCTCCTAACTCAAGTGCTCGTGATGATCACTGCCTGCAGCAAAATCCCACTGGATGCTCTCTCCTGCCCATTGGTGATGTCCAATATAGCCTGCGAGGGTTTTTCTTCTGACATGGGACGCTTCTGAGATGATTTTTTATTTTTTTTTCTTTTGTGGCAGATCCGTAAAGAAAGCAACACCAAAATTGATCTCCCAGCAAAGAACAGCAACTCGGAGACAATTGTTAGCACAGGCAAGAGGGCAAACTGTGAGGCTGCTCGCCACAGGATAACATCACTTTGGAAGGACCTACAGAAGATGTGCATGTGGCTCAGGAACCGATTGAAGCCATGCTCAAGGAACTGGTGAGCTGGAGTTACTAGTTCCAGTAAGAAACTGGGGGAAGAAGGGGCAACAGAGCAGAGGTGATGAGGTGTTTGTCACATCCATAGGATGTCTTGGCATGCTTAATCGTACTTGCAGGAGACAAATTGTGTGGCCAGGTGGATGACACCCCTTGGTTATGAACCTCATCCATAGCATCCTTGAAAAGCCAGCATTAATTTTTTTGGTGCGGAGAAGGAAGGATTCTCTTGGTTATAGCTGGAGAGGCATAGAAGTCAGTCTTTTCAATGTTTCATGAGCACAATGCTCTCTTCTCAAAGCAGAGGAATGCTTGTGCTCTGCTGAAGAGCAGAAGTGCTTGTAGCTGACCGCTGGTGAGTCAGTGCCAATACTGGCAGTAGGCAGTTACTTAGGGCACGAGACAGAAGCGGTGGCCTGTCCTACCTGGCCCTATATATTATAATATAAAATAATGTACATCCATACATATATAGATAGATATAAAAAATATAATTCTTTTTAGATCCACGGGACGGATTACGCAATAATCAAGGCTGACCACCAATTCCACCGACACCTCATTGGCAAGAAAGCAGCTAAACGGTAAGTGGAGTGCCTTTCTAGTCCTTCCCATGCTCACACTCTTCGTGTTTAGTAGATGGTATCAGGGGCTCTGTAGCTCACCCAGTGTGCTGTCTCCATCACATTTCCTCTGCTTTTCTGGAGTGGTGGTGGTACAAGGAGAGAAATGGGCCGTCAGGCCTTGCGATGGCTTGAACGGGTGAAAGTACCTTGGGAGCCTGAACAGTAGTGGAATTACTTTGATGTGTCCTGGAGGAATTTTTTTTTTTTTTTTTTTTTCCACACGCTGCTCTGTGCGAATGACATTTTAGCAGCCAGTTGTGGGTGGTGGAAATGTGCTTGGTGAGCTTGTCCCTGTAGAGGAATGAAGGCGGTGGGTTGATTAGCATTGATAACACGCAGCTGTGGCCTTGCCTCAGAGGCAGTGGGTTGATTGACATGGGCGATGTGCAGGTGTAGCTGGTTCCTGCTAAGGGGTTAAATAGCCCTGTGGCTTGTGGGAGAGGGTGTCAGCTGGAGGAGGAGCAGTGTGGTCTGGCCTCTGGAGGAAGGTGCTACAGCACCGGCAGTAGAATATGGCCAACGCTAAAGCCTTGTTGCGGTCTGCTAGTTTGATAGCACTGCAACGTGTCCCCAGCCAAGAGTTTGGGGTAGAAAGGAACGATTATCCTCTGCTCTAAATGTGATCCTGTTTGGGGAAGAAACACGCCTGGCTCTGACAAGGGAACAATGGGCTCTGTAGATGCCACGGTATTTACTTGGACAGGCTCTCGTGTGGCACAGGTCTGCTCTCGCTGAACTCCAGGGGGAAGAGGCAATTTCCCCTGGCTCAACCCTACCCCACCGAGCCCTTCCCAGAGGCGGCTTTACTTCTTCATCAGCCTCTGAGCAGTGATAATCCAGGTGCCTTGCTTCCAGGTCTTTGCCTAGCAGACGGCGTCACCACAGTCCTTGCCTCGAAGTGAACAGGATGAAGGATCTGTACAAGGTGTCTGTGCGCATTCCCCCGGACAACGAGAAGAGCAACCCGATCAGAATGGAAGGAGACCCACAGGGGGTCCCACAGGCCAAGAGCGAGCTGCTGGAACTCGCTTCCCGTATGGTGAGTGGGTAGGACGTGATGTTTGGGAGACTGCAGGGTTTGGGCTCTCGTGTTCCCTTGTAACCTTCTGGTGCGAGTGTGTGCCCCTTGCCCACGGAGCACTTGGATCTCATGACAAGTGCAAGTTCCTCTTCACAAATGTCTTCCCCTGTTCCCTCGGGTAGCCCTTCTCTGTCAACGCAGAGTGAATTTGGTCTGGAGAAAAGAGGGACAGTGCTGGCAAGTAAACCGTCGGGCAGCAAACCGCTAAGTCAAAGTAGATGGCTCTCCGGCTGAACACTCAGTGTGCCCTCTGTTCCCGTCAGGAAAATGAACACGCTGCGGACCTAATCGTTGAGCAGAAATTCCACCGGACCATCACTGGGCAGAAGGCTGAGCGGATCTGGGAAATCCGGGAGCAATTCCCAGAGGTAAGGCTTTGTAGGAGAGGAGGAATCCAGAGGGGTTCTTTCCTACATGGGTAGTAGGCCTGTCGTCACAGAAGTCGTAACTTTAGTGGCTCTGTAGCGCAAGTGTCTGAGAAGATAGTTCTTTTAGCCAGAGGCCGCTAACACGGTTCCCCTTTTCTGAATGGGAAAAGGGCATGTGTAGGATCCCCCCAACCTTTGCATGTGTCTGACACAAGGGTTCTTGCTTTTGCTTGAGCTAACTCTAAATGACCGCTCCTGCAGGTTATCATCAACTTCCCAGACCCTGCACACAAGAGTGACATCGTCCAACTCCGAGGTCCCAAAAACGAGGTGGAGAAGTGCACCGAGTACATGCAAAAGACGGTGGCAGACCTGGTAAGGAGGTCTTCTGCCTGCACTTCCCTCCTCCGTGCCTGGATAACCCTGGGGCAAAGCAGAGCTCTACTGGCTTGGGTAGAGCTAAAACACCTCAAGAGGAGGGAGCTGTCGACGCTGTTTTGGCTGAATGGAGGCAGGGGGTAGTACCTGTTATGGGAAGGCTATAGGGGAACGTCCTTGCCTTTGTTTAGTCTTACAAGTCCCTCGTATAGAGAACTTCCTTGGGTCTAAGCCTCTTTTCAAAAGCTCGTTTATCAGAGTTCCTGAAGTCGGGCCTCCCTTGCCACGACAGTGTAATCTTCAGTTCTCCCTTCCTTTCTCCCTTAGGTTGAAAACAGCTTTTCTATTTCTGTCCCCATCTGCAAACAGTTCCACAAGAACATCGTGGGGAAAGGAGGTGCCAACATCAAGAAGGTGAGATATTGCTCCTAACTCAAGTGCTCGTGATGATCACTGCCTGCAGCAAAATCCCACTGGATGCTCTCTCCTGCCCATTGGTGATGTCCAATATAGCCTGCGAGGCTTTTTCTTCTGACATGGGACGCTTCTGAGATGATTTTTTATTTTTTTTTCTTTTGTGGCAGATCCGTAAAGAAAGCAACACCATAATTGATCTCCCAGCAAAGAACAGCAACTCGGAGACAATTGTTAGCACAGGCAAGAGGGCAAACTGTGAGGCTGCTCGCCACAGGATAACATCACTTTGGAAGGACCTACAGAAGATGTGCATGTGGCTCAGGAACCGATTGAAGCCATGCTCAAGGAACTGGTGAGCTGGAGTTACTAGTTCCAGTAAGAAACTGGGGGAAGAAGGGGCAACAGAGCAGAGGTGATGAGGTGTTTGTCACATCCATAGGATGTCTTGGCATGCTTAATCGAACTTGCAGGAGACAAATTGTGTGGCCAGGTGGATGACACCCCTTGGTTATGAACCTCATCCATAGCATCCTTGAAAAGTCAGCATTAATTTTTTTGGTGCGGAGAAGGAAGGATTCTCTTGGTTATAGCTGGAGAGGCATAGAAGTCAGTCTTTTCAATGTTTCATGAGCACAATGCTCTCTTCTCAAAGCAGAGGAATGCTTGTGCTCTGCTGAAGAGCAGAAGTGCTTGTAGCTGACCGCTGGTGAGTCAGTGCCAATACTGGCAGTAGGCAGTTACTTAGGGCACGAGACAGAAGCGGTGGCCTGTCCTACCTGGCCCTATATATTATAATATAAAATAATGTACATCCATACATATATAGATAGATATAAAAAATATAATTCTTTTTAGATCCACGGGACGGATTACGCAATAATCAAGGCTGACCACCAATTCCACCGACACCTCATTGGCAAGAAAGCAGCTAAACGGTAAGTGGAGTGCCTTTCTAGTCCTTCCCATGCTCACACTCTTCGTGTTTAGTAGATGGTATCAGGGGCTCTGTAGCTCACCCAGTGTGCTGTCTCCATCACATTTCCTCTGCTTTTCTGGAGTGGTGGTGGTACAAGGAGAGAAATGGGCCGTCAGGCCTTGCGATGGCTTGAACGGGTGAAAGTACCTTGGGAGCCTGAACAGTAGTGGAATTACTTTGATGTGTCCTGGAGGAATTTTTTTTTTTTTTTTTTTTCCACACGCTGCTCTGTGCGAATGACATTTTAGCAGCCAGTTGTGGGTGGTGGAAATGTGCTTGGTGAGCTTGTCCCTGTAGAGGAATGAAGGCGGTGGGTTGATTAGCATTGATAACACGCAGCTGTGGCCTTGCCTCAGAGGCAGTGGGTTGATTGACATGGGCGATGTGCAGGTGTAGCTGGTTCCCGCTAAGGGGTTAAATAGCCCTGTGGCTTGTGGGAGAGGGTGTCAGCTGGAGGAGGAGCAGTGTGGTCTGGCCTCTGGAGGAAGGTGCTACAGCACCGGCAGTAGAATATGGCCAACGCTAAAGCCTTGTTGCGGTCTGCTAGTTTGATAGCACTGCAACGTGTCCCCAGCCAAGAGTTTGGGGTAGAAAGGAACGATTATCCTCTGCTCTAAATGTGATACTGTTTGGGGAAGAAACACGCCTGGCTCTGACAAGGGAACAATGGGCTCTGTAGATGCCACGGTATTTACTTGGACAGGCTCTCGTGTGGCACAGGTCTGCTCTCGCTGAACTCCAGGGGGGAAGAGGCAATTTCCCCTGGCTCAACCCTACCCCACCGAGCCCTTCCCAGAGGCGGCTTTACTTCTTCATCAGCCTCTGAGCAGTGATAATCCAGGTGCCTTGCTTCCAGGTCTTTGCCTAGCAGACGGCGTCACCACAGTCCTTGCCTCGAAGTGAACAGGATGAAGGATCTGTACAAGGTGTCTGTGCGCATTCCCCCGGACAACGAGAAGAGCAACCCGATCAGAATGGAAGGAGACCCACAGGGGGTCCCACAGGCCAAGAGCGAGCTGCTGGAACTCGCTTCCCGTATGGTGAGTGGGTAGGACGTGATGTTTGGGAGACTGCAGGGTTTGGGCTCTCGTGTTCCCTTGTAACCTTCTGGTGCGAGTGTGTGCCCCTTGCCCACGGAGCACTTGGATCTCATGACAAGTGCAAGTTCCTCTTCACAAATGTCTTCCCCTGTTCCCTCGGGTAGCCCTTCTCTGTCAACGCAGAGTGAATTTGGTCTGGAGAAAAGAGGGACAGTGCTGGCAAGTAAACCGTCGGGCAGCAAACCGCTAAGTCAAAGTAGATGGCTCTCCGGCTGAACACTCAGTGTGCCCTCTGTTCCCGTCAGGAAAATGAACACGCTGCGGACCTAATCGTTGAGCAGAAATTCCACCGGACCATCACTGGGCAGAAGGCTGAGCGGGTCTGGGAAATCCGGGAGCAATTCCCAGAGGTAAGGCTTTGTAGGAGAGGAGGAATCCAGAGGGGTTCTTTCCTACATGGGTAGTAGGCCTGTCGTCACAGAAGTCGTAACTTTAGTGGCTCTGTAGCGCAAGTGTCTGAGAAGATAGTTCTTTTAGCCAGAGGCCGCTAACACGGTTCCCCGTTTCTGAATGGGAAAAGGGCATGTGTAGGATCCCCCCAACCTTTGCATGTGTCTGACACAAGGGTTCTTGCTTTTGCTTGAGCTAACTCTAAATGACCGCTCCTGCAGGTTATCATCAACTTCCCAGACCCTGCACACAAGAGTGACATCGTCCAACTCCGAGGTCCCAAAAACGAGGTGGAGAAGTGCACCGAGTACATGCAAAAGACGGTGGCAGACCTGGTAAGGAGGTCTTCTGCCTGCACTTCCCTCCTCCGTGCCTGGATAACCCTGGGGCAAAGCAGAGCTCTACTGGCTTGGGTAGAGCTAAAACACCTCAAGAGGAGGGAGCTGTCGACGCTGTTTTGGCTGAATGGAGGCAGGGGGTAGTACCTGTTATGGGAAGGCTATAGGGGAACGTCCTTGCCTTTGTTTAGTCTTACAAGTCCCTCGTATAGAGAACTTCCTTGGGTCTAAGCCTCTTTTCAAAAGCTCGTTTATCAGAGTTCCTGAAGTCGGGCCTCCCTTGCCACGACAGTGTAATCTTCAGTTCTCCCTTCCTTTCTCCCTTAGGTTGAAAACAGCTTTTCTATTTCTGTCCCCATCTGCAAACAGTTCCACAAGAACATCGTAGGGAAAGGAGGTGCCAACATCAAGAAGGTGAGATACTGCTCCTAACTCAAGTGCTCGTGATGATCACTGCCTGCAGCAAAATCCCACTGGATGCTCTCTCCTGCCCATTGGTGATGTCCAATATAGCCTGCGAGGGTTTTTCTTCTGACATGGGACGCTTCTGAGATGATTTTTTTTTTTTTTTTTCTTTTGTGGCAGATCCGTAAAGAAAGCAACACCAAAATTGATCTCCCAGCAAAGAACAGCAACTCGGAGACAATTGTTATCACAGGCAAGAGGGCAAACTGTGAGGCTGCTCGCCACAGGATAACATCACTTTGGAAGGACCTACAGAAGATGTGCATGTGGCTCAGGAACCGATTGAAGCCATGCTCAAGGAACTGGTGAGCTGGAGTTACTAGTTCCAGTAAGAAACTGGGGGAAGAAGGGGCAACAGAGCAGAGGTGATGAGGTGTTTGTCACATCCATAGGATGTCTTGGCATGCTTAATCGAACTTGCAGGAGACAAATTGTGTGGCCAGGTGGATGACACCCCTTGGTTATGAACCTCATCCATAGCATCCTTGAAAAGTCAGCATTATTTTTTTTGGTGCGGAGAAGGAAGGATTCTCTTGGTTATAGCTGGAGAGGCATAGAAGTCAGTCTTTTCAATGTTTCATGAGCACAATGCTCTCTTCTCAAAGCAGAGGAATGCTTGTGCTCTGCTGAAGAGCAGAAGTGCTTGTAGCTGACCGCTGGTGAGTCAGTGCCAATACTGGCAGTAGGCAGTTACTTAGGGCACGAGACAGAAGCGGTGGCCTGTCCTACCTGGCCCTATATATTATAATATAAAATAATGTACATCCATACATATATAGATAGATATAAAAAATATAATTCTTTTTAGATCCACGGGACGGATTACGCAATAATCAAGGCTGACCACCAATTCCACCGACACCTCATTGGCAAGAAAGCAGCTAAACGGTAAGTGGAGTGCCTTTCTAGTCCTTCCCATGCTCACACTCTTCGTGTTTAGTAGATGGTATCAGGGGCTCTGTAGCTCACCCAGTGTGCTGTCTCCATCACATTTCCTCTGCTTTTCTGGAGTGGTGGTGGTACAAGGAGAGAAATGGGCCGTCAGGCCTTGCGATGGCTTGAACGGGTGAAAGTACCTTGGGAGCCTGAACAGTAGTGGAATTACTTTGATGTGTCCTGGAGGAATTTTTTTTTTTTTTTTTTTTCCACACGCTGCTCTGTGCGAATGACATTTTAGCAGCCAGTTGTGGGTGGTGGAAATGTGCTTGGTGAGCTTGTCCCTGTAGAGGAATGAAGGCGGTGGGTTGATTAGCATTGATAACACGCAGCTGTGGCCTTGCCTCAGAGGCAGTGGGTTGATTGACATGGGCGATGTGCAGGTGTAGCTGGTTCCCGCTAAGGGGTTAAATAGCCCTGTGGCTTGTGGGAGAGGGTGTCAGCTGGAGGAGGAGCAGTGTGGTCTGGCCTCTGGAGGAAGGTGCTACAGCACCGGCAGTAGAATATGGCCAACGCTAAAGCCTTGTTGCGGTCTGCTAGTTTGATAGCACTGCAACGTGTCCCCAGCCAAGAGTTTGGGGTAGAAAGGAACGATTATCCTCTGCTCTAAATGTGATACTGTTTGGGGAAGAAACACGCCTGGCTCTGACAAGGGAACAATGGGCTCTGTAGATGCCACGGTATTTACTTGGACAGGCTCTCGTGTGGCACAGGTCTGCTCTCGCTGAACTCCAGGGGGGAAGAGGCAATTTCCCCTGGCTCAACCCTACCCCACCGAGCCCTTCCCAGAGGCGGCTTTACTTCTTCATCAGCCTCTGAGCAGTGATAATCCAGGTGCCTTGCTTCCAGGTCTTTGCCTAGCAGACGGCGTCACCACAGTCCTTGCCTCGAAGTGAACAGGATGAAGGATCTGTACAAGGTGTCTGTGCGCATTCCCCCGGACAACGAGAAGAGCAACCCGATCAGAATGGAAGGAGACCCACAGGGGGTCCCACAGGCCAAGAGCGAGCTGCTGGAACTCGCTTCCCGTATGGTGAGTGGGTAGGACGTGATGTTTGGGAGACTGCAGGGTTTGGGCTCTCGTGTTCCCTTGTAACCTTCTGGTGCGAGTGTGTGCCCCTTGCCCACGGAGCACTTGGATCTCATGACAAGTGCAAGTTCCTCTTCACAAATGTCTTCCCCTGTTCCCTCGGGTAGCCCTTCTCTGTCAACGCAGAGTGAATTTGGTCTGGAGAAAAGAGGGACAGTGCTGGCAAGTAAACCGTCGGGCAGCAAACCGCTAAGTCAAAGTAGATGGCTCTCCGGCTGAACACTCAGTGTGCCCTCTGTTCCCGTCAGGAAAATGAACACGCTGCGGACCTAATCGTTGAGCAGAAATTCCACCGGACCATCACTGGGCAGAAGGCTGAGCGGGTCTGGGAAATCCGGGAGCAATTCCCAGAGGTAAGGCTTTGTAGGAGAGGAGGAATCCAGAGGGGTTCTTTCCTACATGGGTAGTAGGCCTGTCGTCACAGAAGTCGTAACTTTAGTGGCTCTGTAGCGCAAGTGTCTGAGAAGATAGTTCTTTTAGCCAGAGGCCGCTAACACGGTTCCCCGTTTCTGAATGGGAAAAGGGCATGTGTAGGATCCCCCCAACCTTTGCATGTGTCTGACACAAGGGTTCTTGCTTTTGCTTGAGCTAACTCTAAATGACCGCTCCTGCAGGTTATCATCAACTTCCCAGACCCTGCACACAAGAGTGACATCGTCCAACTCCGAGGTCCCAAAAACGAGGTGGAGAAGTGCACCGAGTACATGCAAAAGACGGTGGCAGACCTGGTAAGGAGGTCTTCTGCCTGCACTTCCCTCCTCCGTGCCTGGATAACCCTGGGGCAAAGCAGAGCTCTACTGGCTTGGGTAGAGCTAAAACACCTCAAGAGGAGGGAGCTGTCGACGCTGTTTTGGCTGAATGGAGGCAGGGGGTAGTACCTGTTATGGGAAGGCTATAGGGGAACGTCCTTGCCTTTGTTTAGTCTTACAAGTCCCTCGTATAGAGAACTTCCTTGGGTCTAAGCCTCTTTTCAAAAGCTCGTTTATCAGAGTTCCTGAAGTCGGGCCTCCCTTGCCACGACAGTGTAATCTTCAGTTCTCCCTTCCTTTCTCCCTTAGGTTGAAAACAGCTTTTCTATTTCTGTCCCCATCTGCAAACAGTTCCACAAGAACATCGTAGGGAAAGGAGGTGCCAACATCAAGAAGGTGAGATACTGCTCCTAACTCAAGTGCTCGTGATGATCACTGCCTGCAGCAAAATCCCACTGGATGCTCTCTCCTGCCCATTGGTGATGTCCAATATAGCCTGCGAGGGTTTTTCTTCTGACATGGGACGCTTCTGAGATGATTTTTTTTTTTTTCCCTTTGTGGCAGATCCGTAAAGAAAGCAACACCAAAATTGATCTCCCAGCAAAGAACAGCAACTCGGAGACAATTGTTATCACAGGCAAGAGGGCAAACTGTGAGGCTGCTCGCCACAGGATAACATCACTTTGGAAGGACCTACAGAAGATGTGCATGTGGCTCAGGAACCGATTGAAGCCATGCTCAAGGAACTGGTGAGCTGGAGTTACTAGTTCCAGTAAGAAACTGGGGGAAGAAGGGGCAACAGAGCAGAGGTGATGAGGTGTTTGTCACATCCATAGGATGTCTTGGCATGCTTAATCGAACTTGCAGGAGACAAATTGTGTGGCCAGGTGGATGACACCCCTTGGTTATGAACCTCATCCATAGCATCCTTGAAAAGTCAGCATTATTTTTTTTGGTGCGGAGAAGGAAGGATTCTCTTGGTTATAGCTGGAGAGGCATAGAAGTCAGTCTTTTCAATGTTTCATGAGCACAATGCTCTCTTCTCAAAGCAGAGGAATGCTTGTGCTCTGCTGAAGAGCAGAAGTGCTTGTAGCTGACCGCTGGTGAGTCAGTGCCAATACTGGCAGTAGGCAGTTACTTAGGGCACGAGACAGAAGCGGTGGCCTGTCCTACCTGGCCCTATATATTATAATATAAAATAATGTACATCCATACATATATAGATAGATATAAAAAATATAATTCTTTTTAGATCCACGGGACGGATTACGCAATAATCAAGGCTGACCACCAATTCCACCGACACCTCATTGGCAAGAAAGCAGCTAAACGGTAAGTGGAGTGCCTTTCTAGTCCTTCCCATGCTCACACTCTTCGTGTTTAGTAGATGGTATCAGGGGCTCTGTAGCTCACCCAGTGTGCTGTCTCCATCACATTTCCTCTGCTTTTCTGGAGTGGTGGTGGTACAAGGAGAGAAATGGGCCGTCAGGCCTTGCGATGGCTTGAACGGGTGAAAGTACCTTGGGAGCCTGAACAGTAGTGGAATTACTTTGATGTGTCCTGGAGGAATTTTTTTTTTTTTTTTTTTTCCACACGCTGCTCTGTGCGAATGACATTTTAGCAGCCAGTTGTGGGTGGTGGAAATGTGCTTGGTGAGCTTGTCCCTGTAGAGGAATGAAGGCGGTGGGTTGATTAGCATTGATAACACGCAGCTGTGGCCTTGCCTCAGAGGCAGTGGGTTGATTGACATGGGCGATGTGCAGGTGTAGCTGGTTCCCGCTAAGGGGTTAAATAGCCCTGTGGCTTGTGGGAGAGGGTGTCAGCTGGAGGAGGAGCAGTGTGGTCTGGCCTCTGGAGGAAGGTGCTACAGCACCGGCAGTAGAATATGGCCAACGCTAAAGCCTTGTTGCGGTCTGCTAGTTTGATAGCACTGCAACGTGTCCCCAGCCAAGAGTTTGGGGTAGAAAGGAACGATTATCCTCTGCTCTAAATGTGATACTGTTTGGGGAAGAAACACGCCTGGCTCTGACAAGGGAACAATGGGCTCTGTAGATGCCACGGTATTTACTTGGACAGGCTCTCGTGTGGCACAGGTCTGCTCTCGCTGAACTCCAGGGGGAAGAGGCAATTTCCCCTGGCTCAACCCTACCCCACCGAGCCCTTCCCAGAGGCGGCTTTACTTCTTCATCAGCCTCTGAGCAGTGATAATCCAGGTGCCTTGCTTCCAGGTCTTTGCCTAGCAGACGGCGTCACCACAGTCCTTGCCTCGAAGTGAACAGGATGAAGGATCTGTACAAGGTGTCTGTGCGCATTCCCCCGGACAACGAGAAGAGCAACCCGATCAGAATGGAAGGAGACCCACAGGGGGTCCCACAGGCCAAGAGCGAGCTGCTGGAACTCGCTTCCCGTATGGTGAGTGGGTAGGACGTGATGTTTGGGAGACTGCAGGGTTTGGGCTCTCGTGTTCCCTTGTAACCTTCTGGTGCGAGTGTGTGCCCCTTGCCCACGGAGCACTTGGATCTCATGACAAGTGCAAGTTCCTCTTCACAAATGTCTTCCCCTGTTCCCTCGGGTAGCCCTTCTCTGTCAACGCAGAGTGAATTTGGTCTGGAGAAAAGAGGGACAGTGCTGGCAAGTAAACCGTCGGGCAGCAAACCGCTAAGTCAAAGTAGATGGCTCTCCGGCTGAACACTCAGTGTGCCCTCTGTTCCCGTCAGGAAAATGAACACGCTGCGGACCTAATCGTTGAGCAGAAATTCCACCGGACCATCACTGGGCAGAAGGCTGAGCGGGTCTGGGAAATCCGGGAGCAATTCCCAGAGGTAAGGCTTTGTAGGAGAGGAGGAATCCAGAGGGGTTCTTTCCTACATGGGTAGTAGGCCTGTCGTCACAGAAGTCGTAACTTTAGTGGCTCTGTAGCGCAAGTGTCTGAGAAGATAGTTCTTTTAGCCAGAGGCCGCTAACACGGTTCCCCTTTTCTGAATGGGAAAAGGGCATGTGTAGGATCCCCCCAACCTTTGCATGTGTCTGACACAAGGGTTCTTGCTTTTGCTTGAGCTAACTCTAAATGACCGCTCCTGCAGGTTATCATCAACTTCCCAGACCCTGCACACAAGAGTGACATCGTCCAACTCCGAGGTCCCAAAAACGAGGTGGAGAAGTGCACCGAGTACATGCAAAAGACGGTGGCAGACCTGGTAAGGAGGTCTTCTGCCTGCACTTCCCTCCTCCGTGCCTGGATAACCCTGGGGCAAAGCAGAGCTCTACTGGCTTGGGTAGAGCTAAAACACCTCAAGAGGAGGGAGCTGTCGACGCTGTTTTGGCTGAATGGAGGCAGGGGGTAGTACCTGTTATGGGAAGGCTATAGGGGAACGTCCTTGCCTTTGTTTAGTCTTACAAGTCCCTCGTATAGAGAACTTCCTTGGGTCTAAGCCTCTTTTCAAAAGCTCGTTTATCAGAGTTCCTGAAGTCGGGCCTCCCTTGCCACGACAGTGTAATCTTCAGTTCTCCTTCCTTTCTCCCTTAGGTTGAAAACAGCTTTTCTATTTCTGTCCCCATCTGCAAACAGTTCCACAAGAACATCGTAGGGAAAGGAGGTGCCAACATCAAGAAGGTGAGATACTGCTCCTAACTCAAGTGCTCGTGATGATCACTGCCTGCAGCAAAATCCCACTGGATGCTCTCTCCTGCCCATTGGTGATGTCCAATATAGCCTGCGAGGGTTTTTCTTCTGACATGGGACACTTCTGAGATGATTTTTTTTTTTTTCCCTTTGTGGCAGATCCGTAAAGAAAGCAACACCAAAATTGATCTCCCAGCAAAGAACAGCAACTCGGAGACAATTGTTATCACAGGCAAGAGGGCAAACTGTGAGGCTGCTCGCCACAGGATAACATCACTTTGGAAGGACCTACAGAAGATGTGCATGTGGCTCAGGAACCGATTGAAGCCATGCTCAAGGAACTGGTGAGCTGGAGTTACTAGTTCCAGTAAGAAACTGGGGGAAGAAGGGGCAACAGAGCAGAGGTGATGAGGTGTTTGTCACATCCATAGGATGTCTTGGCATGCTTAATCGAACTTGCAGGAGACAAATTGTGTGGCCAGGTGGATGACACCCCTTGGTTATGAACCTCATCCATAGCATCCTTGAAAAGTCAGCATTAATTTTTTTGGTGCGGAGAAGGAAGGATTCTCTTGGTTATAGCTGGAGAGGCGTAGAAGTCAGTCTTTTCAATGTTTCATGAGCACAATGCTCTCTTCTCAAAGCAGAGGAATGCTTGTGCTCTGCTGAAGAGCAGAAGTGCTTGTAGCTGACCGCTGGTGAGTCAGTGCCAATAGTGGCAGTAGGCAGTTACTTAGGGCACGAGACAGAAGCGGTGGCCTGTCCTACCTGGCCCTATATATTATAATATAAAATAATGTACATCCATACATATATAGATAGATATAAAAAAATATAATTCTTTTTAGATCCACGGGACGGATTACGCAATAATCAAGGCTGACCACCAATTCCACCGACACCTCATTGGCAAGAAAGCAGCTAAACGGTAAGTGGAGTGCCTTTCTAGTCCTTCCCATGCTCACACTCTTCGTGTTTAGTAGATGGTATCAGGGGCTCTGTAGCTCACCCAGTGTGCTGTCTCCATCACATTTCCTCTGCTTTTCTGGAGTGGTGGTGGTACAAGGAGAGAAATGGGCCGTCAGGCCTTGCGATGGCTTGAACGGGTGAAAGTACCTTGGGAGCCTGAACAGTAGTGGAATTACTTTGATGTGTCCTGGAGGAATTTTTTTTTTTTTTTTTTTTTTCCACACGCTGCTCTGTGCGAATGACATTTTAGCAGCCAGTTGTGGGTGGTGGAAATGTGCTTGGTGAGCTTGTCCCTGTAGAGGAATGAAGGCGGTGGGTTGATTAAGCATTGATAACACGCAGCTGTGGCCTTGCCTCAGAGGCAGTGGGTTGATTGACATGGGCGATGTGCAGGTGTAGCTGGTTCCCGCTAAGGGGTTAAATAGCCCTGTGGCTTGTGGGAGAGGGTGTCAGCTGGAGGAGGAGCAGTGTGGTCTGGCCTCTGGAGGAAGGTGCTACAGCACCGGCAGTAGAATATGGCCAACGCTAAAGCCTTGTTGCGGTCTGCTAGTTTGATAGCACTGCAACGTGTCCCCAGCCAAGAGTTTGGGGTAGAAAGGAACGATTATCCTCTGCTCTAAATGTGATACTGTTTGGGGAAGAAACACGCCTGGCTCTGACAAGGGAACAATGGGCTCTGTAGATGCCACGGTATTTACTTGGACAGGCTCTCGTGTGGCACAGGTCTGCTCTCGCTGAACTCCAGGGGGAAGAGGCAATTTCCCCTGGCTCAACCCTACCCCACCGAGCCCTTCCCAGAGGCGGCTTTACTTCTTCATCAGCCTCTGAGCAGTGATAATCCAGGTGCCTTGCTTCCAGGTCTTTGCCTAGCAGACGGCGTCACCACAGTCCTTGCCTCGAAGTGAACAGGATGAAGGATCTGTACAAGGTGTCTGTGCGCATTCCCCCGGACAACGAGAAGAGCAACCCGATCAGAATGGAAGGAGACCCACAGGGGGTCCCACAGGCCAAGAGCGAGCTGCTGGAACTCGCTTCCCGTATGGTGAGTGGGTAGGACGTGATGTTTGGGAGACTGCAGGGTTTGGGCTCTCGTGTTCCCTTGTAACCTTCTGGTGCGAGTGTGTGCCCCTTGCCCACGGAGCACTTGGATCTCATGACAAGTGCAAGTTCCTCTTCACAAATGTCTTCCCCTGTTCCCTCGGGTAGCCCTTCTCTGTCAACGCAGAGTGAATTTGGTCTGGAGAAAAGAGGGACAGTGCTGGCAAGTAAAACCGTCGGGCAGCAAACCGCTAAGTCAAAGTAGATGGCTCTCCGGCTGAACACTCAGTGTGCCCTCTGTTCCCGTCAGGAAAATGAACACGCTGCGGACCTAATCGTTGAGCAGAAATTCACCGGACCATCACTGGGCAGAAGGCTGAGCGGGTCTGGGAAATCCGGGAGCAATTCCCAGAGGTAAGGCTTTGTAGGAGAGGAGGAATCCAGAGGGGTTCTTTCCTACATGGGTAGTAGGCCTGTCGTCACAGAAGTCGTAACTTTAGTGGCTCTGTAGCGCAAGTGTCTGAGAAGATAGTTCTTTTAGCCAGAGGCCGCTAACACGGTTCCCCTTTTCTGAATGGGAAAAGGGCATGTGTAGGATCCCCCCAACCTTTGCATGTGTCTGACACAAGGGTTCTTGCTTTTGCTTGAGCTAACTCTAAATGACCGCTCCTGCAGGTTATCATCAACTTCCCAGACCCTGCACACAAGAGTGACATCGTCCAACTCCGAGGTCCCAAAAACGAGGTGGAGAAGTGCACCGAGTACATGCAAAAGACGGTGGCAGACCTGGTAAGGAGGTCTTCTGCCTGCACTTCCCTCCTCCGTGCCTGGATAACCCTGGGGCAAAGCAGAGCTCTACTGGCTTGGGTAGAGCTAAAACACCTCAAGAGGAGGGAGCTGTCGACGCTGTTTTGGCTGAATGGAGGCAGGGGGTAGTACCTGTTATGGGAAGGCTATAGGGGAACGTCCTTGCCTTTGTTTAGTCTTACAAGTCCCTCGTATAGAGAACTTCCTTGGGTCTAAGCCTCTTTTCAAAAGCTCGTTTATCAGAGTTCCTGAAGTCGGGCCTCCCTTGCCACGACAGTGTAATCTTCAGTTCTCCCCTTCCTTTCTCCCTTAGGTTGAAAACAGCTTTTCTATTTCTGTCCCCATCTGCAAACAGTTCCACAAGAACATCGTAGGGAAAGGAGGTGCCAACATCAAGAAGGTGAGATACTGCTCCTAACTCAAGTGCTCGTGATGATCACTGCCTGCAGCAAAATCCCACTGGATGCTCTCTCCTGCCCATTGGTGATGTCCAATATAGCCTGCGAGGGTTTTTCTTCTGACATGGGACACTTCTGAGATGATTTTTTTTTTTTTTCCCTTTGTGGCAGATCCGTAAAGAAAGCAACACCAAAATTGATCTCCCAGCAAAGAACAGCAACTCGGAGACAATTGTTATCACAGGCAAGAGGGCAAACTGTGAGGCTGCTCGCCACAGGATAACATCACTTTGGAAGGACCTACAGAAGATGTGCATGTGGCTCAGGAACAGATTGAAGCCATGCTCAAGGAACTGGTGAGCTGGAGTTACTAGTTCCAGTAAGAAACTGGGGGAAGAAGGGGCAACAGAGCAGAGGTGATGAGGTGTTTGTCACATCCATAGGATGTCTTGGCATGCTTAATCGAACTTGCAGGAGACAAATTGTGTGGCCAGGTGGATGACACCCCTTGGTTATGAACCTCATCCATAGCATCCTTGAAAAGTCAGCATTATTTTTTTTGGTGCGGAGAAGGAAGGATTCTCTTGGTTATAGCTGGAGAGGCATAGAAGTCAGTCTTTTCAATGTTTCATGAGCACAATGCTCTCTTCTCAAAGCAGAGGAATGCTTGTGCTCTGCTGAAGAGCAGAAGTGCTTGTAGCTGACCGCTGGTGAGTCAGTGCCAATAGTGGCAGTAGGCAGTTACTTAGGGCACGAGACAGAAGCGGTGGCCTGTCCTACCTGGCCCTATATAATATATATATGTATGTATGTGCGTACAATATTATATATATATAAAATTCTTTTTAGATCCACGGGATGGATTACGCAGTAATCAAGGCTGAGCACCAATTCCACCGACACCTTATTGGCAAGTGTGAAGAGGAAGATGAAGCCCAAGGCTCACAGTATCGGTGGATCTCATTTGATGGTGCCTCCGTGTGGTGTGGCTAGTCAGCTGAATACCTGAATGCCGGTTGGGATGGCGATGATTATAGTGGCGGAGATGAAGTATGCTCGGCTGTCTACGTCTATTCCGACAGTGAATATGTGGTGGGCTCATATGACAAAGCCCAGGAATCCAATCGATAGTATAGCTCAGACTATTCCTATGTAGCCGAATGGTTCTTTTTTGCCTGCGTAATACGTTACAACATGTGAGATGATTCCAAAGCCGTGAAGGATTAAGATGTAAACTTCCTGGTGGCCAAAGAATCAGAACAGGTGCTGGTAGAGAATGGGGTCTCCCCCTCCAGCGGGGTCAATGAAAAGTGTTTAGGTTTCGGTCGGTCAGTAGTATGGTGATGCGGCGGCCAGGACTGGAAGTGAGGGCACTAGGAGTATGGATCATACGAATAGGGGAGTTGGATATTGCGATAAGGCAGGGGGGGTTATGTTAATGGCTGTTGTGTTAAAGTTGATGGCCCCTAAGATGGAAGACACACCTGCGAGGTGTAGGGAGAAGATGGCTAGGTCTACTGAGGCGCCAGCATGGGCTAGGTTGCCTGCTAGGGGCGGGTATATGGTTCATCCTGTTCCGACTCCAGCTTCTACTGTGGAGGACGCTAGGAGCAGTAGGAAGGACGGAGGAAGTAGTTCAGAAACTGATGTTGTTTATGCGGGGGAATGCTATGTCTGGGGCTCCAATTATAAGGGGGACTAGTCAGTTTCCAAACCCTTCGATTATAATAGCTATAACTGTGAAGAAGATTCTTACGAAGGCATGGGCGGTGATGATGACATTGTAGATTTGGTCGTCTCCTAGGAGAGTTCCTGGTTGGCCAAGTTCTGCTCGAATAAGGAGGCTGAGGGCGGTACTCGGCTATGCCTGCCCATGCTCCGAAGAGTAGGTATAGGGTGCCGATGTCATTGTGGTTTGTTGAAACTAGTCATCGGTTGATGAAGGTCACGGGTCAGGTGGCTGAGTGTTTAGGCGTTAGGCTGTAGTCCTTTTTACAGAGGTTGAATTCCTCTTCTTATCGACTCTGTGGTGAAGTTCATGTTGAGTTGCAAACTCATTGATGTACGCTGAGAGTGTGCCGGAGTCTGGTAGACAGAAGCTCGTTGGTTTGAGCGTCTAGCTGTTAATTAGAAGTTTATGGGATCGAGGCCCGTCTGTCTAGGCTTATCGTGGAGGCCCTAGCTGAATTAGAGTATCTGCGTTGCATTTAGATGGTGCAGGTTTAGTGTCCTGCGGGCCTTAGTGGTGTGGGCAGAAACTAAGAGGATTTAACTCTTAGTTAAGGCTTTGAAGGCCTTCGGTTTGGTAGGCAGGGGATCCTAAGTTTCTTAGGTAACGGTCAGGATTGCGGGAGAAGGGGGGAGAAGGAGGACTGACAGAGAAATTAAGGTAGCAATTGGTGTGCCTGTGGATTTGTTATTGTATCATTGTTTTATGAAGCTTGTAGTGTTTGGTGGGAGTGTGGAGCAATATGCAAGGCGTAGGTAGAAAAATAAACCTTGTAGGGAGAGTATTGAAATAATTATGGCTGCGGTTGATATCTCTTGCTTAGTTAGTTCCTGGATAATGAGTCATTTTGGTAAAAAGCCAGGGAGTGGGGGCAGGC